>NW_027256884.1:32606665-34054165 GCF_029215685.1 Pituophis catenifer annectens | reverse complement strand
ACAAATAGACATAGATGAAGACATGCCTGCAGAAGAGTATGAAAAAAACTCTACTAGTAGGATGTCAATTGTATTCTAATAGGATATCAGTCATAACTCAAATGAAAACTCTGCTGTTTAAGCAATTCTTTTAAAAATCAGCTAGATGAAATATAAAATGTCTGCTGATGTCGCATCCTGTTTTATTAAAAAAAACCCTTAAGGGCAGTGGTGAAATCCAAATTTTTTTACTACCGGTTCTGTGGGCATGGTTTGGTGGTTGTGGCAGGGGAAGGATACTTCAAAATCCCCATTCCTTCCCCACTCCTAGAGGAAGGATATTGCAAAATCTCCATTCCCACCCCACTCTGGGGCCAGCCAGAGGTGGCATTTCCCGGTTCTCCGAACTACTCAAAATTTCTGCTACTGGTTCTCCAGGACCTGTCAGAACCTGCTGGATTTCACCCCTGCTTAAGGGGATAGAGTACACAGAACGTTGCATGCTGAAGGTCCACACACTGAAAGTTGACTCTAGCCAAGAACCCTGAAAGATAATATTTTGGGTGTTCCATGCAAAATCCAGTGAAACTTCCATGAAATAGCCAGATCTTCTCCACAATATGGAAAATAGGAACATAGACAGAAAACATGGAGATAGAAATTTTATATTTAAGATAATAGTAGTTGTAAATTCATAGTAATATGAAGACTCTAGATTAAGATAGGTAGTAGGAAATTAAGTAGAATAAGCACACAAAGGATGCCCACGTATATACTGGACCTCCTCCATGTTTGGGGAATACCATGAGTCACAAGAGGTGGCTTAGCCACTATAGTCATATATTTTAAACATGATGTAATTTAACTGCATTGAATGATCACATTTGTGTTTTTGTAACTGGGCAACAATGGTCAGGGTCCAGATGCTATAAATAAGGAAATATCTTGCTTGGAATAGGTTACAAAGCATATTTAACATGAGAAATCTGTTGGGTAATGATGATACTGAAGCAAATGAAGGTTCTTTTTGAGCAGTGTTTCTCAACTAGGCAGAGAGATGTGGATTTGTTTTATTGTTAAAAATGTTTACTCAATTGTTTTAGAGCCCAGCCTCAACAATATCTAAGAAAAAGAAAATGCTGCTCAGGTAAGCAAGTAAGACATAGAATGATTCATGATGATTCACCACAACTAGGTTTGCATAGACTTATGCTGGTTTCTGCAACAAAGTTCAAGGGAATTTCCTGTCCTTCATCCAAATGTTTCTGATATCCAATTAGCCTGTTAGTTTATAGCACTAGCAAAAAATGAATAATCAACTGGAATCTGTTGGCCTTTCATGAACTAGAGAGTATGTCCGTTCTTCCCTGCATATTTACCAACCCAGGGATAGTTGATGTCCAGGGCTGTATTTTAAAGACTAATGTAGCACTGTCTGCAACTGCCTTTAGCCATTGCCACATACATATGCTGCAAAGGAGTTGATGGGTAAGCATAGGTTGCAGATGGGCCAATGCAAACACCTCCCAAATCCCAACTGCATGTTATATGGAGGAGTGCTTCCTGCATTCTTTGATTGATCTGTGCATTGCTGTTTGAGTGCCTCCTAGCCAGAACATTACATAAATGGAATACCTATGGAACAATCCCTGAACAACAGACACATATGTTCCTTTCCGGGCAGTATTGGAGAAGTCTGCTCAACCCTTTAGACTGATCATCTTTCAGAAATGCTATTCAGTTGCAAACGGAAATGAAAGACATCTGTTTCCAATTCAGGAATATTAGCCTCTTTCCTGAATAATCTCTCTAAAATGACTTAGGCGAGAAGTAATGCCCAATCCTAGCAAATTTGTGTATTACTGGCAGAGGAGATATTTCAACTACACCTACAAAGTTTCTGATATTTTTATATTATATCTAGCAAGCCATACTTGGAATTTGTTTGATATGCTATCTCAGCATTTTTCTGTTTTCTTTTTAAAAATACAAACAATTGGCATTTTCAAATTTCAGTCAATATTTGGAAAGGCTATGCACCCTACTGAAATCTAAATAGTAACTTTGAAAGGAAAAGGAAGGGGCAGAAGAATGAGAGAAAGTAAATATTGCAGTTTGTGGTTTTAGTGATGTATGAACTCTAATCAAAACCAGCAGTACTTTCATTTTGGCCAAATGAAAGTTAAAAGCCCGTCAAGAATATTTTCTAATTCAGTGATTTTATTTACTCTTTCAAGTGGTTGTTATCAAATAGTTTTCTGAACTAAGGTCACACTGTCCTATTAAGCCCGTTGCTTCTATTTTTGTTCTCCACAAGAACAATACACACAATTGCATTTGTGTACTATGATACAATCAGCTGCTCAGTTGGGGATATTAGATTAATGAGGACAAGGTGTCTCCCTAGATTGGTGGCCTCTGAGTATTTGGTATTTAATCATGCTCTGATTTATAAAACAATCACTTCATAAAATTTCCTATTCTGACTGTAAGTTGAATGCATATGTGTGTATCTGTGACTGTAGGGCTGTAGGTTTTTTGTTAATATAAAACAAAAACCAGAGGCCAGAGAGGGGATAAAACTCACCTGATGTTTCCCAAGTATTAAACCTAGGCTGATATAGATTACTTTTATGAAGTACAGCAAATACAGATTATCATTAGGAATATTTAATGCAATAGAATAGAAAGAAACAAGGTTAAAAGAAGGAAGTGAACCTTGTTCCTATCCTTCATATCAGGGGTGAAATCCAGCAGGTTCTAACAGGTTCTGGAGAACTGGTAGCGGAAATTTTGAGTAGTTTGGAGAACCGGCATATACCACCTCTGGCTGACCCCAGAGTGGGGTAGGAATGGAGATTTTGCAATATCCTTCCCCTGGAGTGGGGTGGGAATGAGAATTTTGCAGTATCCTTCCCCTGCCATGCTGACCAAGCCACGCCCACCAAGCCACCCCACGCCCACCAAGCCACGCCCGCAGAACCGGTAGTAAAAAAAATTGGATTTCACCACTGCTTCATATGCTAATTTTATTGTTAAAATATTCATTTCTCTTTTCCACATTTAAAGCAAAATAACTGCTCGCAGAATTACTCCTGTACCCAGATTTAGGTTTTATTTAGTTTTAAAGGAGCCATGAATAAGTGTAGATGTCAGCTTCCAAGCTGCCATAAGGAAGGAGAGGAGAGGCTTGAACTTTCACCTACTTAATTCCCCTGAAGAACTGTCTCCATGGAGATGGGATGGGAGGGGGGACATTCCTGTGAACTGACAGAGATGGGATGAGTAGAGTGGCTTGGAAGATGGCCAATGAGACGCAGAGAATTGGGAACTGGAAAGAGAAGTTTTGGGGGGGCCAAAGTTCAGTGCTAAATGCGCATTGAGTCAGGGTCAGTTCGTTATGCTCAATAAAGAGAAAAATTTCCTCAAAGATCGGGCGTTTGGAAATTCATTTATTTGGCGATAACAACGAAGCTTGACAGTAGTACAATGATCAGCCTTTCTGTTGGGCAGCTGAGCCTAGCACTCAGATCATGGCCAGACATAAAAAGCAAGGCTCCTCATGACATTTCAGCAGAATAGCCTTCTAAAATTATATGGCTGCCTTTTCCTACTCTCGTCACCTAGATAAGAGTCAGACGTTCTATGCTTGTGACAGGTAGAGTTAAGTCTTTTCATTAGGCAATGCTATTCTTGGACATATCTGGCAAAATACATTGTTCAGAAAATGAATTGTTTCTCATTGTTTGCTGCATCTGTGCATACAACAGGACCTACACATGCTGAGATGACTGAATGCTGCAAGATCCCATTGCATTTGCTTCCCATCATAAGCAACATTATAATTATTTTAGCATGAAAGGTAAAGGATTAGAGCTTTTACTTTTTATTTATAACTGCACTGCAGATACCTTTTACATGTCATTTATACATCAGATAGTATCAGGCCCTTCCAAAGGTATTTATTGCTGCTCAATGAATAAATTAGAATCAAATTTTAATTTTCACTGAAAGATACAATTGATGACTTGCCCTGTTGAATGAATTGGGGTCAGTCTTGCCATGGCACTTAATGAAAACTTGCTTCAGGAAACATTATAGTAGGGTATAAATGAAGGCCTAGGGAGCTCCTTTTAATTTTGCATTGCATGTTCTCTCCCTTCTCTAACGCAGCAAAGGAACAAGATGACAGAAATTTGGTAGTTATACCATGTTAATTAAGCAGTGAATTAAAACGTAAGAGTCTTTTTTTTCTATGCCGTGATCAGTGCACTTTTGCCATATGAAGGTTGTTGCCCTTTTTAAGTCAATGCGCAGCAGTGTTGCTTATCAGAGTCACATTTGAACATGGGCCTAAACTTAGAAATTGGTTGTACTGCTGCTGTCCAAAGTGTCACGTCTCACAGTTGCACTCTGCCCAATTTCCTCTTCCCATCTTTATATGTAAGAAAAAAGATTCTGAAAAGAGAACTGTTTGCTGCATTTCACGGATTCATCTTTAGAGGTGATGAATTGTTACTGATGTATGACTGGGACTGAAGTAGCTTGTATCTTTTTACTGTTTTACTCATCAACGCTTTCTGAAATACCAGAAATATTATACTGAATATCATTATGGACCATATGTCAATGCTTCATTGCTAAGAGTATTTCTAGATTAAAAGATCCAAAATTTCAGAAGACACAGCACAGCTATTTGATTTTGTCAGATTTACAAAAGGAAGATAAGGTCAGGTTGTCCAATTCTATGGACAAGCATTACCTCATTGGCTATAAGAAGTCCCTTGCTATATGCCATATGGTCAAAAAACTTGGATTTCATAGTACGAAGTCTTCAACTCTCTCTCTCTCTCTCTCTCTCTCTCTCTCTCTCTCTCTCTCTCTCTCTCTCCCCCCCTCCCTCTCTCTCTCTCTCTCTCTCTCTCTCTCTGTGTGTGTGTGTCTGTGTCTGTGTCTGTGTCTGTGTCTGTGTCTGTGTCTGTGTGTGTGAGAGACAGACAGAGAGGAAGAGGGTTTATTCTTTCTCATGAATGAATTCATATGTATTGCGCCAGTCCTTGAATCAACAGAAAAATATGCCACCATAATCTTCACTACTTGACAGCTGGGGTCCATCTACCTTTGTGATGAGGCTTGCAACTGGTCCTGTCTTTACAACTCTACTGTGGCAGAATTTAAGAGCAGCAATTGGTGGATTGCCTGGCTTTGTTTTCCCGCCCACCCAGTGTCATCAACCAGTGGTGTAACATCATCACCAATTTCCTTACTTAAAAGTATGGCAGGACGGGCTTATGCTGATATGAATGGATAACTACAGTCGAAGCCTGAGTGACATTTCAAATTGCCTGATCAACGTCACTAATGCAGAGGTGCTTGTTGTCTTTCTTGCCTATTTCTCAGTCCAGCTGGTTGTCAGGTGGGGGGAGGGGGGAGAGAAGGAGAAGGAGGAAGTTCATACAATACATTGAGAAAGATCTCTTCCACTTCAGCTCAGCCAGTTGTCCATCCCAGTTACCTCTCATCTGGCCTATTTTTTTGATAGAGGTTATTGTTCTTACAGAAAACTGATAGTTGTGTATAAAGGTATAAAGTCTTCAACATTGGCCAGGTTAACAGACACCATAAAGACTACAGGAAATCTACTTTATTGTTGTAGGATATAATAACAGAACCTTGAAAGCCAGACAGAGTTTCCTCTGATCCCTCTTATCAACAATAATCCATCCACTTTTGAGTTTCTTTCTCATTTTCTTTCTTTTTTAGAGCTAAGCTGATGCTTACGTAACCAGCTTTGCATTCCTTCTTCAAGGTTATTATAGCTGGGAATACACCTAGGAAAAGAAGGGGAAACTGATAGAACTCTTGTCAATTTCAAGAGTTCCCAAATATCTCAGAAAATAAATGCTGCAGAGGAATGGTAGTGTGTAGCAGAACCCAGAGGTATCCTATGAAATGATATCAGAACAGGAGAAATGGCAGAGTCTGCTTGCCAAAGTAATAAAGGCACAGAAAGCAGGGCCATGGAAGACTTGTTGAAAGAAACAGCAGAAAAGAGTATTCATTTGGGATAGAGCTACAATCAGAGGTGGGTTTCAGCAGGTTCTGACCAGTTCTGGAGAACTGGTGGCGAAAATTTTGAGTAGTTCAGAGAACCAGTAGTAAAAATTCTGACTGGCCCCGCCCCCATCTCTTCTCTGCCTCCTAAGTCCCAGCTGATCGGGAGGAAATAGGGATTTTGCAGTAACCTTCCCCTGAAGTGGGGGTGGGAATAGAGATTTTACAGTATCCTTCCTCTGCCATGCCCACCAAGCCTACGCCCACGAAGCCATGCCATGCCCACCAAGCCACACCCACAGAACTGGTAGTAAAAAAAATTGAAACCCACCACTGGCTACAATACATCTCTTTTTCCCAGTTTAAATTATCAGCTTTTCTTTTTTTTTTTTTTGCAAAACAGATATACAAATCTTCTGAAAATGTACAGTGTAGGAAGAAGTCTAATGAGTTTCCAGAAGACTGATTTACTAATGTATGTAAGGATCCATGTATTGCCTGAATGGTTCAGGCATTACACTGGTTAGATTCCTTTGTGGAAACAAGGTGCCTGGTTTTTCTGCAGCTCAAGACCAAATGGCCTTGGAAGCCAGCAGCTAATGACTAGGAGTGGGGAGGACGTGTGCCTTCAGCAGGCTTAGCAAATACTAATCTTTTATTGCTGAAGGTAGATAAACTGAATGAGGCACTCTAGGTGATTCCTATGCCAAGACGTGTTTTGAGATAATGTGCAAAATGCTACATTAAACTTGAAACTATTAAGGAAGAATTTAAGTTCCCTCCATGATTGGTTGGAAATGATGAATGGGCATTTTTATGCTGCAGTTCAAGGGATTCAAGGATAAAACCAGCAAAAGAAGGAAATAAAATTAGTTAGTCTTTGGAACACTGCAATGGATCTTTCAATTTCTATTTACCCAGAAGAGTCTTAACCCCGGTACCATCAGGACATAAAATTTCTCTAGTTTCTAGAAGCATTGCTTTTGCTACATCAAAGTTTGTGACATCAAAGTCACAAACTCACATCATCATTGTTAGATCAGGTGAATCCCACCTTCGTCGCCAGTGTTAGATCAGGCGCAGAGAAAGAAGACGCGACCAGCGATGGTCCATTCAGTACTTAACCAGCTCAAGAATAGACTGCCGGCTGCGCTGTCGGAGCTCTCTTTTATAGAGCTCCGGCAGGCTGGGCCGCCCAGTGACAGCAGTTCATTTTTCCCGCCAGTGGATTAGTCAATCCCCAACGGATGTCCTTATAAGGACATAACAGTCATGGTGGCATCATTTGACGTATCAGGACTTTTTCCCCCTTCGCTAAACCGGGCATGAGCGTGGCCAGTGCAGGCCAGGAGTTTGACAGCCCTGATCTAGACATACATTTTTTTTTTGTTTAAAGATTATGCAATTATTTAATTATAAGCAGAGCTTACAAAGAGAGAGGGAAGATAATGGAGACAGAAATAAAAATAAATTCTATAATTGGGAAATCAGGAACATCTGGGACAAAAAAAATGCAGAGAACAAATTGAAAGGTCTTCATTTGGATTAAGATGGTCATTTTTGACAGTTCTCAGAATTTTAATTCCCAGAAAGGACAACATGCAAAAGAAATAATTAAAATTAATTTGTATTTTCAGTAAGGGAACAAAATAAATTATCATAATATCCTTTAAAAATTATTTAAATATTTCAGATACATCAGACTGGAATCCAATTCCTAAAGCACAGTACTAGCTAAGAATGCATATGATTTAATGGGCAAAACCCTCCAGGTTTTGCAATTCATATTTCATGTTTCAGTAACTTTATTCCATCTGGAGAAAGCAACCACAGGTATACTAGGGTTTATGGAGATTCTCAGTCATCCAGGCCCAAAAGCACCTTTGTAGACTAGAGTTGTACAAATGTGAGATAGGATAACATTCACTTGGACTGGATATGCTATGGGGTTCATCCAGGGGTGAAATCCAGCCGGTTCTGATAGGTCCTGGAGAACCAGTAGTGGAAATTTTGAGCAGTTCGGAGAACCAGCAAATACCACCTCTGGCTGGCCCCAGAGTGGGGTGGGAATGGAGATTTTGCAATATCCTCCCCCTGCCACGTCCATCAAGCCACACCACGCCCACCAAGCCACGCCCACAGAACCAGTAGTAAAAAAAATTGGATTTCACCATTAGGTACATCTATGTACATAATGTTCTATATATACATTCCCTTGGTTTACATATATGCCAACCACTTCATCCAACTGCCTGCTTTAAGTTGAAACCTCTCCAAAATTCATCATAATTTGGTTTAGTCATTCCAGAAATGTCAAGGCTAACATTAGCAATGGGAAGCGACATTTTGTTCACTTGTAACCTGGTATACCACAGAGTTGTCAATACGGAAGGTACCAAATTAAGAAATAATTCTGAAGAGCTCTTGTGCAGATGTGCACAGTTGGAGAGAAAGAATGAACAAATGGAACATTATCAGGAAACTATTTTGTTTTTACTTGAAAGTTCTAAGTTATACATTTTAAAGGCAGGATTATTACAAGATCTGTTCAGGAAGAAAAATTGCCAATACCTTTTATATTTATGTTAAGCTTTGAGATATATTCTCTGTTTGGCCTTAACATATGAGTGGCAAACAATGGCTAGTTTCCAGTTTAAGCACAAGTTCCATTCCCAAGGTCTGTTCTCAAGTCGAATTTGTATTATTCATGTATTTAGAACTGTATTATTGTAGAATACTGTACAAGTAGTATTGTGTAATGAATCTGAACCATTGTGTATTTAATTTGAATCATTGTGCATTTAATTAGGCTTTGTTCTTAACTATGGGCCATGCTTAAACCATGGCATTCTTCAACTGCAGACTTGCTGTACTACTGAACCAGAACTTCTTGAAGCCCCTGGTTGCAAGGCTACTATTGATGCTGGGAGCAGCCGTTCCTTGGCCTTTCTTTAGCATCTGGAAAAGTTTCCAAAATTGATTCTTCAGGAGCATGCAGAATATCCACACCCAGGTGAGCCACCTTGAGTATCTGACATTACCATACATAGATATTCTTAATCATTAAGATATGAAACTGAAAAACCATGAGCAAAGATTACTTCCTTATAGAAAAGATACATACATGCATTACCAGTCAGCTCTTGGTGGATACTTGTATAAATGTGCTATTATCATTGTGCATTTTAATATTGACTCAGTGCTGAACTCAACCAATCAACAGCTCAGTCCAGTGCCATACAAAATGACCTTTGTCAAATCATTAAAGTATCACCTTTCTATTTATTTATATTCAGAGGCCAAATGTTTAAAAATGCACATAAAACAGATTAAATTAAAAACATACAAATTATATACATACAGACAGATGGCAAAATATTAGAACAGTGATAAGTAGTAAGATAGTAACAGGTGTTAGAGAAGTTTAACTATAATCCCTTAAATGTTGGCTAGATGACCCAGCCTAGGTGAGTTTAAGCCAACTAATTTCTGAAGCAGTTGCAGAACTGAACTACTCTCTTAGAAGTTTCTGCAAGTAAGAACCGCATAATCTTAGATTCAATCCTTTCTACCACCACACCTACCAAGGAGTGGATGGGGTAATGTAGGTTGCCACTCCTGATATAATTGGCAATTCAGTAGGGCGTGGGCTATTGTTTTCATGGCTGTGAACCAGCATATGCAGCAGTGATCTAGATAGGGTGTGGTATTACATTTCCTCCCCATTAGGTTCGAGGTTAGGGCATTTAGCTTAGGTAAATACATTTCTGTTAAAAGGGAAAGTATCCTATAATTTTTATTTTTAATAAACAAATAAAACTCTTTCAATCATCAGTTTCCTATCTTTAAAAACAGATTGAGTAAATTGTGAAAAGTTCTTGGAGTTTTTCAAGAAATGCAATATATTTAGGAAGTCCCTGAAGCCAAAGGGTTGGGCTATCAAAAAAATCAAATGAGTCAGTGGAGAGCAGGTGAGCCCAGAAAATGAAAAGTTGTTGAGAACTGATCTTATGCCCTGAGACCTTCCTTTATTCCTCAACCTAGCCTACTGCCTTCAGATTTAATGAAGATACTCTTCTCTTACTGTATTTTAGTTTGACTAGATTCTTTTAGAAGAAATCTTCTTTGATCTGAATATGTGTTCCTTTTTAAGGGAGAGACTAGATCAGTGTTTCTTAATCTTAGCAACCTCAAGATATGTGGACTTCAACTTCCAGATGTGCTGGTTGGGAATTCTGGGAACCAAAGTCAACACAGTTTAAAGTTGCCAACGAAGAGAAACACTGACCTAGGTTAATGAAGACAAAAAATAATCTCACTCCCACTTCTGTTGCCTGCTTGGAAAGAAAGTAGCAGACATAAGGGGCTTCCTTCTTTCACTACTGAAGTCTTACAGACAAGTAAAACTTGGAGAGAGATGGAGGGAGCAAAGCAGGGGTGGGATTCAGCTGGTTCAGACCGGTTTGGGCGAACCGGATGCTAATTTTACAGGGCCTCCGGAGGGCCTCAAGAGCCCGGGGAAGGCCGTTTTTGCCCTCCCAGAGGCTTGAGGAAAGCCTCCAGAGCCTGGGGAGGATGAAAAATGGGCCTACCAGAAGTTCCGGAAGTCCGGAAATGGGCCTGTTTCCGGCCTCCGAAGGGCCTCTGGAGCCCGGGGGAGGCCATTTTTGCCTCCTAGAGGCTCAAGGAAAGCCTCCAGAGCCTAGGGACGGTCAAAAACAGGCCTACTGGAAGTACTGGAAGTCTGGAAACAGGCCCATTTCTGGCCTCCGAACAGCCTCTGGAGCCCAGGAGAGGTCGTTTTTGCCGTCCTGGAGGCTCGAAGAAAGCCTCCAGAGCCTGGGGAGGGCAAAAACACCTCCCCTGCCATGGTGCAGGAGACCGAGTAGGCCATGTCCCCATGGCCATGCCCAATCAGCAACTGGGCAGAGAACTGGTTGCTAAAATTTTTCAATTCCATCCCTGGAGCAAAGCCCTACATGCCCACACAGATCTTCCACATGGTTGCTGGGAAGTTAAACAAAACAATAACCAGTGAAATTTGAAATGATTCATGTGATATGTATTAAATAGCATTGTTATAGAAATTCCTTTTGGTAATCCATGGACAACAATATAAAATGTTTTATTCTTTGTTTTGTCTCTCTTCTTCATACCTTCCTGAAAACCAGACTTCTACTTCCCATCACTAGGAGCTAATATAGCTGACATGAATCTGTCATTCAAACCTTGATCAACTCCTGCTTAGCTGCAATAGTATTCATTATGGCATCAAGAGATTTCCAAGAATTCTGCAATTTATAATTACTCATTCAAAAACATGTATGTAGTTGATATATTCCCCAAATAGGGAGGCTACATCTGCTATAAACACCAATGATGGAACATTTGCAAATGGTTATAAGAAATAATGACTGAGAAAACAAGGAATTGTTTGATGTGAAAATTATACAATCCCTCAAATTGCTGTTATTTGTAATATATATACAATTATCCAGATATTGTTAAATCCAGATACCAGTTAAATGTCACCTCTTGTTGAATTACAGCTACCCTAGAAAGTCTAGCCTATGATAACCAGTAGTTTAACTAGAACTCTAAACCCACCCTTTCCATGTTGTAGCCTTTTGAAACTGCAACCCTAAAAGCACAATTTGCATATCTGGTTGCTTGATTGTCTAAACATTTTGAAGCCAAGAATAGAAGGAAAGAGTTGTAACTTCTTATGAGCCAGAAAGGAAAAGCTATAATGGAAATGTGCAAACTGGACATTGAGAAGGCCCCAGTTTCAATCCCATATGGGAAATAAAAAATATTGATGTCTCTTGCCACTCTGTTTCAGCTAGGAGTAAACAGTCTGGGGTTATTGTCATCCAGATATTTTGGATCATAAATCCAACAATTCCATGCCATTGGGCCTGCTGGCTGGGGTTGATGGGACTTCAGGTTACCCATTCTTAACTTTGACAACATCAGACTAATCATCTGTCTTTGTTCTATGTTTTTACAAATTCCACTGTTCATAGAGGACACCCCCCCAGGCCCTGGCATTTCTAGAATTAGCATCCATAACACTGTTTGTGAGATTGGTGATGACAAGCAAATACATGTCTAAAGACTTCCTCGCTGGTTCTTGATTCTGAGTGTTTAAATATGCATTTTTCTAGACCATGTTTCTCAACCTTGGCAACTTTAAGATGTGTGGACTTCATTTCCCAGAATTCCATGCTAGCTGGGGAATTTTGGTAGTTGAAGTCCACACATCTTAAAGTTGCTTGGGTTGAGAAACACTGTGTTTCCTGCCTTTGTGGCATTTCATAAACCATTCTAATATCTGAAGATGAAACACAGCATAATCGTACCGTATTTTGAATAAACAATAATCTCGTCTATACTGCTCTCCATTGAAATAAAATGTACCCGAAATTAACACCATTTCACTTGGGAACCTCCCGGACTCGACTGTTTTTGCATAGATAAATGTCTTCCATGAATGTCTACTCTAAAGCATATTAGTGTACTTCACAAAATCCACTTTATAGGCTGGTCCTGGAGCTGGAGCTTCTGGCTCCAAGGAAAGTCCTCTGTGCAGACATTTGTCAGTTAGGCAACACTACAATGTCAAGTAAATAAGAGTCAATCCAGCTTGCATTTGACAAGCAAGCCACCAAGAGTCCAAAGCTCAATTAATGACCCTTCAAGCCGAGGGATTAGCCAGACCTCCTCACTGGAATGCAGACATTCTTTATGAAAAGAAGGAACTCGGGACATCCGGATGTATTTTTAGAGAGAAACAAACAAACGACAAAAAATGCCTCATGGGAATTATCACTGATCTCTTTTGAAGATATTTGTCTCAATGCATTTTTCCCCTTTTAATGAAGGTTTGCAAATGCATTTAGTTGAGAAATGCACATAAAAATGGATGGAGCTTCAACTGCATCTTTATAACCAGCTTCTTGATATTTTATTTTTATTTATTTTATTTAGTTTGTCAGACATGTATGAGAAAACATATATAAACATGGACATGAACACATGAACGTGTATAAACATCGACATGAACACAGGAAATGAGTACGAATAAATGGGGACAGTAGGACAAGGATGGTAGGCACACTGGTGCACTTATGCACGCCCTCTACAGTCCTTTTAGGAATGTGGTAAGGTCCACAGTAGACAGTTTAAGGTTAAAGTTTTGGGAGTTTGAGGATGTAACAACAGAGTCAGGTAGTACATTCCAGGCATTGACCACTCTGTTGTCATATTTTCTGCAATCGAGTTTGGAGCAGTTTATCTTGAGTTTGTTTCTATTGTTTGCCCGTGTATTATTGCAGTTGAAGCTGAAGTAGTCATTGACAGGTAGGACATTGTAGCAGACAATTTTGTGTACTATGCTTAGGTCAGACCGTAGACGGTGTAGTTCTAGGTTGTCGAAGCCCAAAATTTCAAGCCTGGTGGCATAAGATATTCAATTTTGAGCAGAGGAGTGGAGTACTCTTCTTGTGAAATACCTCTGGACTCGCTCAATTGTATTAATGTCCTATATACAGTGCAGATTCCAGACAGAGGAGCTGTATTCGAGAATTGGTCTGGCAAAGGTTTTGTATGCCCTAGTTTGCAGTACAATGTTACCAGAAAAGAAGCTTGGGAAACTTAGGTTAACAACTCTTAATGCCTTTTTGGCAATGCTGTTACAGTGAGTTCTCTGTAGGCATCCCTGAATTCTGCTATGAATTATGTCAGATGGTATCTCTTAACTTATAATTCTTGCCAGAGCTGTCAGGAGGAGGGATTTATATGCAATTCCAAAGCTAGAAGAGAAAAATATAAATATACTCTTTATTGTTACAAGGCCTTTCAGAGAAGAATGGTTTTAAAATGTTTTTTTGTATAATAACCAACACCCTCCCCCATCTCTCTCCTCAAAAAAAAAAAAAAAAATCTACCTTAAAGATTGGGGGAAAGTTTTCCAGTGACCTAACATTTCCCAAATTCTATACCATATTTTGCAACAAAAAATCTTGTGCAACCATAAAGGATAACAAATCTATTAACATAAACTCTGATGGACCACAGTCCACCTTTTCTAAATTTTAGGAATCATATTGTTGATCAAAGTTTGGCTCTTGAAAGCAATAAATCTTTTTTTGAGATGTGTATCTTTGTCTTAAAGTAGTAAAAAAGTTTAATTCATTTTTAAATGCATATCAGGATATTCAAGTTAACTTGAATTTAATTCAAGTTTTGTATTCCTAAAGGAGGGGAAGGTTAAGGTGAAAAAGTAATTAAGTCTTATAGAGATGAGGGCAAAGCAATATGGAATTTCTTTCACTTTTTAAATAATATTTTTCTCATAACCTTGTAATATAGAATAGAATGCAGAAGCCTTTTGCCCTAGCAGCAACTAAATCTCTCTAATTTTTTAGCTGCAGGAGAAAAACTTTCTCAGGCTGAATAACAAACTGTAGGTGCCAATTGTTTCAACTGATTGCAACTATATCTCTTCACAACTGATTCTATGTGACTCTGATGCCTTTTCACGTGGTAACATTTTATGCTTACAATTATCGGAGGTTTAACTACTGTATTTTTCGGAGTATAAGACACATCAGACTATAAAACACACCTACCTTTTTTGGTGAAAAAAGAAGAAAAAGAATTCTCCCTCTGCCTCTGAGCAATTTTGTCTCGTTGCAGCAAACAGCCTGCTTTACTTTCAGTTTCGTTTTCAGCATAGCTTGATTAGCACAAGGGGAAAAAAATCTGTTCCAGCAATTTACCTCTTTGCAGCAAGCAGCAGAACCCTGCACAAAACAGTTGAGAGCAAATCAGCTGAGAGTCGGGAGGCCAATCCAATCAACATGCTAATTAGGCTGTGCTGAAGCTGAAATGAACTGTTTTTTCTTGCTGTTTGCTTTCAAGGAGGTAACTGCTGCAAGGCAGAGGCCAAAGGGTGAGGACCAGTGGGTGGGCGGGGCTGTATTCAATGTGTAAGATGCACCTAAATTTTCACCTCCTTTTAGGGGGGGAAAGGTGCGTCTTATACTCCGAAAAATACGGTAACCATCCATGCCTCTGATGTAATTGGGCCGGATGATTTCTTCCATCCCATCAATTTTTCTTTTGTACCTCTTTCTGCTGTACTGACTATAAAGGGAAATTGGAGGCTTTGGCTGAGGTTCCCTCTTTTTCATAAAGAGATCCCCTTTGTCAGGATACTCTAATAAATTGTATAAAAGATCTTCGAATCGGTTGCTTATTGCAGAGAGTGTACTGAGGCAGAATATACAGCCAATTTGGCAATTTTTATTCACTGGAAGGGGAGGGGAGGAAAAGGGAGAGGAGGGAAGAGGAGGACAGGGGAGGAAGGAAGGGAATGGCAGGGGAGGGAATGATTTGCAGTACCACATTGGGTATTTTGATAAATGTGAGGAAAGGGTATCTGTGAGGCACTAAAGAAACCAAGATGGCAGCCACTACAACATGATTAAAGGTGTATACCTTATTTACAGACACATCTAGATTTTCTTATCCTGCCTCCCATCCCATTTTCCCCACCTGAGATACCTTTCCTTTGAGAACGGAAAAATGGAGCCATCTAAGGCAAGCGGCTTGTAAACTGCGGCCATCTTCTGGTGGAGAGACAGATAGAAAAGAAGAAGTAGGAAGCAAATGGGATCATGAGGAAGTAGTTCACACTGTCCTTAACAGTGACCTTTTAAAGAACATTCCACACTATAAAATTAGAATGTTTCACAGCACTTAAAATGTTTCCTGTGCCAACGCATTGCGATGTGCACGACTGGCATAAGATTATCATTTTCCATCAGTGTAATTAACACACACTTGTTTCAGTTGGCTTTTAAGGGTTAGAGCAGCTTGGGATCTAGGCAGAAAAGTACAATTATCTTAAAATGGACATACATTCCATGGATTTCAGCAGTGCTTAATAAGGCACTACTTCTAGGCACCCTGCAACTGGAATAAATAGTTCACTGGGAAGTATAGGAAATATTTCCTTTTCCAGTACAGAAATGGAATTATTAGTTTTGCTATTTTTTAAATCTCTAATAAAACAGTGTGTGGACTAATAAGTAGTATCCAGGGGATTCTGGGTTTAATCTCATAATTCTGAATTTTGAAGTGACATTTGAGCTGCTCAATTAAAGAAACCTCAAGTTAGAAATTTCAGCTCAACCTACCCAGATGTGTGGAATTAAACATGCCTCTATCATCCAGCCTGTCAACATTCTTGCTGGCTGGAAGTAATCAGGATTGTACTTCAAAAAACAGATAAGACTTAAGGCACTTCTCTGGTGGCATCGACCTACCCCTGTAGAAAGAATGCAGAGAAGAGCAACAAAGATGATTAGGGGGCTGTAAGCTAAAACATATGAAGAATGGTTGCAGGAATTGGGTATGTATAGTTTAATGAAAAGAAGGACTAGCGGTGACATGATAGCAGCATTCCAATACTTAAGGGGTCGCCACAAAAAAGAGGGAGTCAAGCTATTCTCCAAAGCACATGAAGGCAGGACAAGAAGCAATGGAAACTAACAAGGACAGAACCAACCTAGAACTAAGGAGAAATTTCCTGACAGTGGAACAGCTTGCCTCCAGAAGTTATGGGTGCCCTATCACTGGAGGTTTTAAAGAATAGAATGGACAACCATTTGTCTGAAATGGTATATGGTTTCCTGCATGAGCAGGGGGTTGGACTAGAAAACCTCCAAGGTCCCTTCCAATTCTGGTTTTTTTTTTTTTCTTTAATTTATATGCCGCCCTTCTCCGGAGACTCAGGGCAACTTACAATGCGTTAAGCAATAGCCTTCATACTTTTGTATATTTATACAAAGTCAGCTTATTGCCCCCACAATCTGGGTCCTCATTTTACCTACCTTTGAAAGGATGGAAGGCTGAGTCAACCTTGAGCTTGGTGAGATTTGAACTTGCAGTAATTGCGAGCAGCAGATGTTAATAACAGTGCTTTAGTCCACTGTGCTACCAAGGCTGTTATTCTGTTATTTACAGATACCAGCACATTATACAGACATACTGTAATGTGCTGGTATTTGTATCCTGTGAACACATCAATAGCACAAGCTGTGTGTGATAAATGCATAGCATTTTTAGTAGGTTTAAATCAATAGCTTCCTAAGGCAACTCTGGAATATCATGGTTGCCTCTAAACGTTACCTGGATGCAAGATTTTCATCCATTGCCAATGCCTCTGGAGATGTTGAGGATATGCAGAATTAAGGTCACATGATCAATCTGCTCACAGAGAATAACAATGCACTTTCACAAGTCCAGATAACCTATATGGGAGTTGAATGTATGTTTTATAACAAAATTGTGAAGAATTTCAGCCCATATGGTTTGTAATATATTGGGAAAAGGTTTTGTTTCCTTTTTTTTATTCTCTCCCACACAGCATAACATCAGAAAGGAATTAGGGAAAGGGATTGAAAACTCTATCCATCCATTTGGATAGCGATAGGGAGTGGTAAGTCCAGCCCTCAGCCGCTATTCTGTGGTGTACCATAAGACTCGGTACTTTCTCCCCGCCTTTTCAACATCTATATGAAATGGCTGGGTAAGATCATCCGTCACCACAGATTGAGGTATATACTGTATGCTGATGACACCCAACTCTATATTTCCATTCTTGGTGACCCAAGTGATGCTGTGGCTTCCCTTTTGCAGTGCCTGGAGGCTGTGGGAGCCTGAATGGGGGACAACAGGCTTTGATTGAACCCTGGTAAGACCAATGGCTTGGGTTCGTGGGGCTCTGGGATCTGGGACTTTGTTATCTTTGACTCTGGATAAGGTGGCACTGCCCCAGAAAGACCCAGTCTGCAATATGGGGGGGCTCTCCTGAACTTGTGACTCCTGTTCAATGAATAAGTGACAATCGCAGCTAGGAGAGCCTTTACACAACTTTGTGTTGCGAGCCATTTGTAGCCTTTCCTTACGCTCAGTTGTTCATATTGTAATGCGTTCTACATAGGGCTTCCCTTGTAGACCATTCAGAAGCTACAGCTGGTGCAGAGTGCGACAACAAGGGTAGTTTTGGGACCGCCAAGAATGGCCACTGTGATATCACTACTCTGCAAGCTGCACTGGTTGTTAGTCTGCTTTCGGGTGCAATTCAATGTGTTGGTGATCACCTTTAAAGCCTTTCTTGGCCGGTTTCTAGATTATTTTTGAGGGACTGTCTTAGCCCATTGGAACTGGTCAATACCACTCATGCTGGCAGAGGTGGCATGCTGCGGGTCCCGTCAGCCCAAGTATTCTGGCTGGCAGGGTCCAGGAGGAGAGCCTTCTCTGTTGTTGCTCCTGCCCTCTGGAACATCTTGCCCCCCGATGTGAGGTTGGGCCCAACCCTTCAATCTTTTAGTAAGGCCCTAAAGATGTCGCTGTGCAAATCAACTTGGGGCCCCAGTGGGGGAACAGCGCAATGGAGGTGGTGATTGAATAATAACAGATCCCACCTTCTCCCCTCCATCCTACTCCACCTCTGCCCTCCCCACGTGTTTTTGGCTGTAAGGTTTGATTTTAACATTTTATGTTTTAATTATGATGTAATGGTAAGCTACCCAGAGTTATCCTATGGTAAGATGGACAAATTTATAAATAAATTTGTCCATCAGCAAGCTTATTCTCCAAACAAGGAACCAGGGGTGGGTCCTACTTACCTTTACTACCAGTTCGTATCACGCCCGCACGCGCGCTCACTTCGCTCTTGCGCCCATGCGCTCTTCTGCGCATGCGCATAAACTTCTGCACATGCGTAGATCACCTACGATGACACCAGTGGGCGGAGCCTCCCACCAGTTTTACTACCGGTTCTTGCAAACCGGTCCAAACTGGGGCAACCCACCACTGCAGTGAACAGTTTGGTGGGGGACAAGTCAGCAGAATGAAGATTGAGTTTGAAAATGGGCCAAATCAGGTTGGGAATTGTAAAAGAAAAAAAAGTAGAGAGAAAATTTCCCATTCTTCCCTATGAGAGAAGCTTTGGACAGGGATTTGGGAATGTTGATGACTATTCTAGTCTAAGGCCTCTCCCTATTCCCCTCTGATCACATGAGCCAGATCAAGTGTATGCAGCCTGCCTTGTGCTGTGTGGCAGACACGTACAAATGAAGATATCTAAATATCTTTTGCTGGCAAAGAGGCAGGAAATAATTCCAGAAGCTATGCTCTGCATACTTTCTGTACTTTCTGTTTTCAAGCAGAAAAAGATTGTCACCCTAAATTAGGATGTTATAATCCAGGTATGAAATCCTCCCGGTTCGCACCAGATTGGGTGATCTGGTAGCAATCGTGCTAAGTGGTTCGGCGATCCGGTAGCAATGGTGGAGCAAAGCTCTGCCCACCTGCCTGAGTGTCATTACTTTCCTGGTTTTGCGCACACGCAGAAGGTCTGCGTACGAGCGAAGTGAGCATGCCCACGTGGCGCATGCTCTTCCGAACTGGTAAGGAAGGTAAGTAGATTTCACCCCTGTTATAATCTTTCTTCTTCTGTAGCTTAAATATTTAGTTGTGAGTGCAAACCTTGTAGTTGTAATCAGTGGTGGGATTCAAATAATTTAACAACCAGTTCTCTGCCCTAATGGCCAAGTGGGTAGGTGTGGCTCAGTGGTCATGTGACCATGTGGGCGTGGCCAACTCAACATCACTCAGGTCGATGGGCGCTTCACCTTAGCTGTTACAATGTAATAAGGGTTAACCAGAGAGGCAGTTTTTGTAAGCAGGGCAATAAAGATTAGGCTAGAAACAACACCAGAATGTTTCCTTCCTGCCTTCCTTACAGGATTAGCCCTGTAAAGTGAAAAAAAAAATAAAATAAGATTTCTTCCAACAAATGGTTCTCCGAACTGCTTAGAAAGTTAACAACCGGTTCTCCCGAATAGGTGCGAACTGGCTGAATCCCACCACTGGTTGTAATTCATGGGAAGAAGAAATATTGCCTGAACTCCACAAATCATGAAATTAAACCTGGTTCCAGATAGTGGACTTGGCATGTACAAAACTCTGTCTAGTGTAGCTGTGTGGCCTCTTCTTGAACAGGAAGCGCTATGCGCAGTCAAACATTGCCTGGACTATTGCAATGTGTCCTACATAGGGCTGCTCTTGAAGAGGACTCAGAAACCGCAGCTGGACCCTTCTCAATCTACCCTTATAACACCACTGCTTTGAAAGGTGCACTGGTTATGGTTGGTTTTCACACATCAGACAGATTATATTGTGCCATCTCACAATATAATCTCTCTGCATGGTAAAAACCAGTGCATCCCCTTGTTTAGGGATTGTCATTTGCAGGGCCCAAGGAAGTTTGACTTTTCCCTCCCTCTCTGCTTCTTCCTTTGGACATCTGAACAGGTTTCCTCTTTTAGCAGGCTGCAGAGTTGATTGTTCCAACAGATCTTAGGGACTGGGGTGACATTATCATTCTCTAGCAATGAACAGTGCTTTAATTCTTATTGGATTGTTGGATATTATGGATTTACATAAATTTTATACAGGTAGTCTTCGATTTAATGACCACAAGTGGACCCAAAATTTCTGTTGCTCAGTGAGACAGTTGCTCAGTGAGTTTTGTCCCATTTTATGACCTTTCTTGCCACAGTTGTTAAGTGAATCGCTGCAGTTGTTACGTTAGTAACACAATTGTCAAGTGAATCTGGTTTTCCCATTGACGTTGCTTGTCAGAAGGTCACAAAGTGATCCTGGGACACTGCAACGGTCATAAATATGAAACAGTTGCCGAGCACCCAAATTTTGATCACATGACCATGGGGAGGTTGCAATGCTTGTCAGTGCAAAAAACTGTCATAAGTCACTTTTTTCAGTGATGTTGCAACTTTGAACAGTCACTAAATGAACTGTTGTAAGTCAAGGACTACCTGAATTCTATTTTCTGTTTTAATCTGAGTTTACGGAAGTGAGAATTGTACAGTATGCTGCTCTGAGATAGTTATGGGACAGTTGATACGCCCTGTAAAAATACATACATATCTGCATAGTGGAATTTACCAGTCTGAAGTCTGCACAAGCATGTCCTAGGACAGACTTTGGGGTTTTCTTTAATGAACAATCTTCCATAATTGGAAGTTACAAGCAGAGGTGGTATTCAGCAGGTTCTGACTAGTTCTGGAGAACCAGTAGTGGAAATTTTGAGTAGTTCGGAGAACTGGTAAATACCACCTCTGATTGGCCCCGCCCCCATCTATTCTCTGCCTCCCCAGTCCCAGCTGATCGGAAGGAAATGGGGATTTTGCAATTACCTTCCCCTGGAGTGGGGTGGGAATGGAGATTTTACAGTATCCTTCCCCTGCCACACCCAGCAAGCCATGCCCACCAAGCCACACCCACAGAACCGGTATTAAAAAAAATTTAATCTCACCACTGGTTATAGGTAGAATGCATAAGAATCCCTGGTCTTCAAAGAGCAGCGATCCCAACCTTTTCGACTTTGCGGACCAGGGGAGGGAGAGGGAATGGCCCACCGCTTCCACAAACGGAGTTTTGCATGCACACGTGCTCAACCACTGCTCTTGTAATGCTTGGCCCCAGGGATTGGGCACCCCTGACCTAGAGAGAAGGGTTGTTGACAGATAATCATTCCTTGGCAAAGGACTTCATTTAAAAAGTAATTTTGTCCTCTTTAGAGAAAGATATAACTTTGCAAAAGGAATAAGAATTGTAATTAAGGCTTCAGGCTAGAAAGCGGGAGCCTGGAAATTCTAGATTTACTTTAAAATGGGAACTTCAGATTTACCTCAGACATCAAGTCAACAGGATGCCTCAGGCAACTCTCTGTCAGCCCTAGGAAGCAGGCAATGGCAAACCACTTCTGAAAGCTTGTCAAGAAAACTGTAGGGACTTGTCCAGGCAATTGCTGAGAATCAAGAGTGACTTAAAGGCATTGGAAAAAAATGTATATTGTATCTGAACAAATGCTTCCCTGAGAAATAATTGATAAGGCATTGACTAGATGGTGAATTATGCAATTGATATTTTACACTGCTGGAGTGGTATATCAGTGTTCTGTTTCATCCTTTGATATGCATGGGGCATACTTCACTTTGAGAGGTCCTTGGTGCTCTCTGAGCTTTCTTTCTTTCTTGCGATGCTTCATTACCCAAACTAGGTGACATCATCAGTGCTGATGATGCACTGATGATGTCACCTAGTTTGGGTAATGAAGCGTCTGCAAAAAAAACAATCAAGCTTGGAGAGCACCAAGGACCCGCTCCTGCGCGAGCTGCACTGGCTCCCAGTGGTCTTCCGGGTGCGCTTCAAGGTGCTAGTTATCACCTTTAAAGCGCTCCATGGCATCGGGCCTAGCTATCTTCGAGACCGCCTGCTGCTACCGACGACCTCCCATCGTCCCGTGTGCTCCCACAGAGAGGGCCTCCTCAGGGTGCCATCAGCCAATCAATGTAGGCTGGTGACCCCCAGGGGGAGGGCCTTCTCTGTGGGGGCACCTACCCTCTGGAATCAGTTGCCCCCAGAGATAAGGAGAATCCAAGACCTTAGTGCCTTCCGCCGTGCCCTTAAAACCCATTTTTTCCAGCAAGCTGGGCTGGCTTAAGAAGAAATTTTAAATGTTTTAAATTGGTTTGTATTTTTAATTTTGGGCCAAATTTATATATATATTAATTGTTTTTTAATATTTGTATTTTATGTTTTTTAATTCTGGCTGTACACCACCCTGAGTCCTCAGGGAGAAGGGCGGTATATAAATTTAAAATAAATAAATAAATAAATAAATAAATATCAACCCTGAGCTACAAATATTCTCTTTTATTAAATACTTCACCTTTTCCACATCAACCATAACTATTGTGTCAAAAGCAGGACTGCCCTCTTGTGTCCACATGTGATCCAGCAACTTCTACCCTTTTTAAGTAATAATAAACAAATGCAACTGTTTTATGGGCACAAGAGAGCTGGCACTTATAACAGATTCATTGAAAACATTTTTTTTAATCTTCAGGTATTCATAATTTTAATCATGGATATGATATAGGAATAAATACCTTATCCCCAGCCTTTTCGCTCTGAATCTTCTCATGATTATGCTGCCATTTGTAAACTGCTCAGCGAGAGAAAACGCCACAGAGTTTTAAAGTCCGTGTTATTGCTCTTGCTATTATGATTAAGAAAAATCTAATTATTCAGGTTTTTCTATAAATGCCTGAAAATTATTCCCCCATAGAAGAAAAAGGGGGACACAGATATAGGATAAACTAGGGACATTGCTTAATTTAACTTTTATAAAAAGTGTGCAGGAATAAAATGAGATAAATTAATTGTAGATCTGCTATCTCCTTGTCCTCCTGCATACTATAGCTCAGATGATCAGAGCAAAAGAATCATATTCTTATTAAAACCGATGGCTATTGGTCATTTAGAAAATCCTTCCCAAGTCTTGGTTTATTTTCTGTGGGCATGTCTTAAAGTCTCGGTCCTTGGATCCATAATCTTTAAAGGGAAATTTAAGGTGTTGATTTCACAGTCAAACTGCTAGTAACTTGTATGTCAATTTATTTTCTAGTGTATTTTAATGATGCTCTCCCAGGGGTGAAATGCTCCCGGTTCAGACCGGATCACCCGATCCGGTAGCAATGGCGGTGGGTGGTTCGGAGAACCGATAGCAAAAATCCCTGCAACCCCCCCCCCCCCCCGCACCACGCCAAAATGAGCTGCACGATCATCAGAGGCTTTTTTTTTAACTTTTCAAAGCATTTTTTCTACAACCTCTATGCTTTTAAATGCTTTTAAAATTAAAAAAAAAAGCTTCTGATGATCGCGCAGCTCGGCTGGGATTGTCAGAGGCTTTTCAAAGCATTTTTTTCTGCAACCTCTTGGCCAAAGAGGTGGTAAAAAAAAAATGCTTTGAAAAGTCTCTGACGATCCCAGCTGAGTTGCCTGATCATCAGAGAGCTTTTCAAAGCATTTGTTAAAAAGCCTCTCTGACGATCCCAGTTGAGTTGCCTGATCAGCAGAGGCTTTTCAAAGCATTAGAAAAAATGCTTTGAAAAGTTAAAAAAAAAAAAGTTGGCCACGCCCACCCAGTCACATTATTCCCACCACCAAGCCACGCCCACAGAACCGGTAATAACAAATTTTACATTTCACCCCTATGCTCTCCTACATCATTTTTCTAATGGACCCATCAGATGCAGTATGAAATAAATAAAACAAATTGGTATCAAAGAAACATCAGGCTTGTAGAGAAAATATATCCAAATAACCAGAGCCGCAGTTAGAATGCAACACTGCCGGATACTTCTGCTGACTGCTGGCAGTTCGAATCTCACCAGGCTCAAGGTTGACTCAGCCTTCCATCCTTCTGAGATGGATAAAATGAGGACCCAGATTGTTGGGGGTAATATGCTGATTCTGTAAACCGCTCAGACAGGGCTATAAAAGTACTGTGAAGCAGTATAGAAGTCTAAGTGCTATTGCTACCAGGTTTCCCCAAAAATAAGACTTTGTTTTATATTTTTTTGAACCCTGAAATATGTACTTGGCCTTATTGCCATGCGCTCAAAAGCCCAATTGGGCTTATTATCAGGAAATGTCTTATTTTGGGGAAAACAGGGTATAATCTTCTCATACCTGCACTGAACTCGTATAGAGCAGGTAAGTGAATCATCATTAAAAGATAGGTCTATCAGCACCTGTCAAATCACTACAGGTAATATTAATTTAACAACCATAATTGGGGTGGGCAACATGGTCATTAAGCAAAGTGATCACTAAATGAAACTGTGACTCTGCTTCTGATCCTACTTCAGCTTTCCTTTGCTTTACAGACCTGAAAAGGTCATAAATGTGAGGATGGGATGTAAAGTTATTTTTTCATTTCTGTTGTAAATGCAAACAGTCACTAAATGAGGCAGTTACTAAATGAAGACTACCTCTATAGTTATTCTGCCCTGCATGCTGTACTTGTTTCCTCACAGGCAGACATAACTTCCCTTTTATCTCAGTTCAGAAATGGTTACAAGGTTTTTGTAAGAGTGAGGGGCAACCCCTTGTTGTGTTCTCCTTATAACCTGATCACATTAGGTCACATTATGATAAGGAACACGTTTGCTTGAAAACAACTTCCTGGAGTTCCTTCCAAAGCAATAGAGCTGACAATGCAAGTTTAGTATCTGATCTCCAATGTATATTAGTCAGGTATCATCAAGTCATGTTTGACTTCTGGTGATTGTATGGAAAAATTCCTCAGTAATCATTCATAGATCTAAGAACAGTCCACTAATCTCTTTGATCTCAAGAACTGGTTTTATCTGTTGTCTCCTCCTTCTGTTTCTCTCAGTCTTGGCAAACATAACAAGTTTTTTCCAGTCCATCATCCACATGGTTAACATGCTCAAGGTATGTGAGTTTCTGCTTGTTGATCATTATCTAAAGAAAGCAATGTCTTTATTTAGTTCAGGACTTGAGGGTTTGGTTCTTCATGCAATCCATGATACAATCAGTAACCGTTTTAGATATTAGAGCTTTCAAATATTGAAGCTCACTTATAAAATAATGTAATGAATGCTTCTTCCCTTAGTAAACATAACCAACTCAGCACTTTTGCATAAAATCTTAGAATGAATGACAAGGCTCCATATATTGTATACATATTGCGGCTCATGTTCCTTCAATGTCTGAACCAGCACTGATAATCTTACTTTGCAGCTCTCCAGTTCACAGTGATTAACACCAACAGCAATGAATAAAGGTCAGTACAGATTATGTCCAGCAGGGGGCAAGAAAAGCTAGAAATAGAAATAGAATATTGATAGTTGGCATCTCTCAGAGAAATTCCTTCAGTCTTTACTAAACTAATAGCCAGCAGATATGCTAGGACTACAACTCCCAGGATTCATAGTGTCCATGCAAGGCATTGCAATTTATAAATTGTCTCTATGCAGTGCTGTTGCTTCAATACACATCACACTGAATTTTTAAGTGAAAACAATAATGCCAATATATCTGTTTTATAAAATATAGATTAGCTCAAAAAAAAAAAAATACTGTGGCAGTAGAAGTAAATTACTTAAATAGTCCAAATACAAACAGAGTTCATTTATAATCTACTTCTGAAACACAAATTTGATTTTAGAATTCTAAATCTATTCCAGAATTAAGTTTTTGCAAAGCCAGGATTGAATACATTCCATTACAGCTCCTTAATCGTTTTCCAAGGGAGAATTTATTTAATTATTAAAGTACAGATAGTCCTCGAGTTACAACCGTAATGGAGCCTGCCCATTACAGTCATAGGTTGTGACAGTCGTAAAGCAGATCAGTCATGTGACTGACCCAATTATATGATCTTGTTTGTGACGGTCATTAAGCAAACACCACAGCCATTAAGTGGACCCATGGTTCGTTATGGGTTGGTTATAAAACATGTGACTGCAGGATGCTGCAAAAGCCATAAGGGGGCCTACTTGCTGAGGTAAATGGCTTGAGAGATGCAGCCTGGTCTAGCTCTGTTGTCTGGGATGAGTTTGAGTTTGTTAGGCACAAAGGAGGAACTGTTAGGTTGTAAGTATGTTTTAAATGCATGTCCCTCCTAGCTGGTCAAGGCATTCTTGAAAGGGAAAAGCAGTTGGATCCAGCCTTGGGAGAGGGGTTAATTTGACTCTAGCTCAACAGCAAGTAACAGTCTTTGTACACCTCTATCTCTTGTTCTAATTGCACCTGTTTCAGGATCTGAAGGCTCTGCTCATGGTCACTCACTTCTTAATCACCTACAGTTTCTGCAATGTGTTCTGCCTGGGCCATCCTCAAAAACTATCTTTAACTGTTGGGATGGAGGAACATGGGTAGATTGGGCACACCTGGTCACTCATAGTTACACCTGCACTTTGTGAGCTGCTGCACTGACTCCAGTAGGCTTCCAGGTACTATTCAAGGTGCTTGGCTGTCACTCTACATGGCACAGGGCCAAGTTATTTCAGATACCACATACAAACAATTACCCTATGTATATGTGGTTGATTGTGGTTATTTTATTATTAGAGTGTTATGTTATTTTTAATTGATGTTGACTGTTTGTTAAAATTTGTATTAATGTATACTGTCTGGAATGATAAACTCCCCATTTACGAGGAGAATATCAGGAATTGCTTTGAAGCCCTGAACCTCATTGATAAGGGACCTGAGGAACTATGGAATGAAATCGAAGGCGTTGTCAAGGTTGACGAGTGAAAAGAGACTGCCAAAAACAACAGAAGAAAGTAGTGGAAATTGCCAAGAAGAGAAGAAAAGCTAAAGCCAAGAAAGACAAAGATTTCAGGAAGGAACAGTACAAAGAATTTTAGAGAGCTGTTTGAAGAGATAAGAAACAATGTTTCTTCAGTGTCTGTAAAGAAATTGAAAATGGAAGCAAACATGGAAAAACAAGGCCAGGCTTTAAAAATATCTGCAAACTCAGAAGAGGTTCTAACACAAGACATGAGACGTAACATCTGTTACGTCTCATGTCTTTGGTATTGGTATGAGGTTCTAATCTCAAATTGATATTTGATGGAATTGATACTGGTTCAAAGAAGATAAAGAAAGATCAAGTGTATGGAAATAGTGATGTCAACATCCAAAAATCCTTAGAAGATATTATCTACTTAGAAGAACCTCTAGCTTTAGAAGATAAGATTACATCAACTCTCTGATCATTATCAAGTCAGGAGGTTTGAGGAATTTATGGAATATCTAAAGAAATATGGCAACAAAAGAAGGATCTGGAAAGATCTGAAAATACAAATCTTGAGAACCACACAATGGCCAACATACCAATACCAAAGAAATGAAACTTAACAGATGCTGTTATACTATTGTGTAAGATTGTGTAAGCTTACAAAAAAAGATAATCCCAGAACATCTCATTGTTCTAATGCAAAATCTGTACACCGGGTAACATGCCACAATCCAGACAGGATATTCAGTCTGCTTTAGGCCCGTGATCATTGCAAGAAAATTGCACAATGGTCTTTATGCTGCTCTAAGTGCATATGAGCACATTAACACTTTAAAAAAAAAAAGAAATGACTATTTGCTCTTCAATGATCAAGGAAAGGTGGCCTTTGTATATCCTGTTTAATTTTGGACTTTATGTTTTCTCTGAATTTAAGTAGTTCTCAGCTTACAACTAGAATTTCTGTTGCTAAGCAAGATGGTTGTTAAATGAATTGCAACCAATTTTACAACCTGTTTTTGGCATGATTGTTAAGCAGTTGTTAAATTAATAGTTTGTTAAACTAATCCAGCTTCCTTCCATTGGCTTCTTTGAAAGTTTCAAATGACCCTGGGATGCTGCAACCATTGTAAAACCATGCCAGTTACCAAGCACCCAAATTTGGATCACGTCACCATGGAGATGCTGCAATAGTCCTAAATGCAAGGACTGCTCATAAACCACTTTTTTCAATGCCATTGTAACTTTGAATTGTCGTTATATGAATGCTTGTAAGTCAAGGGCTCCCTGTATGCATTCAACCCTGAGTTACAGATATCATGTTATATTGTAATGATTTGTGGAGCTGTGCATTATCAGCCTGACAGTAGATCATTTCATGCAACAGATTCACTTCATGAATCATCATCATCTTCTTTTAATGACCCCATAATCCCTGGAATCTGGGCAACTGAATGGAGCTGAGTGTGTAATGCCCGGATGCCCTTCCTGTCACCAATGTGGAGTTATATTCAGCAGATATATTCTCATTGTACCCAGAGAGAGAAATATCTGCCTCTACCTAGGATCAAACTCACAGCCTCCTGATTGTGAGGCGAGAGCTCCACCTCTAGGCCACCGCATCACTCAGATTCACTTCATGAATGCTACTATATAAATATGTAGCAAACAGATAATCATCACAGGGGGGCGGGTAGGGGGGCAGTCAGGGAGGCGTGAGGACCCCTGAAAGGCTAGCCAGAGCCAGCGTATGCATACCGGACAGCTGATTTTCGCGCGCACATCTGCTTTTCTGATTTCTGGCACACGCACATCCGCGCATTCTCGATTTTGGCAATCGGTGCTGAAAAGGTTTGTCAACACTGCCCTAGTATCTGTTCAAACTTGTTGAACAGAAACTTCCTATAATAAAATTTAAATAATTTGTCAGGTTACAGTAGCCATCCACAAAAGGAGAAAAGCAGAATAACAGGTAATTTGCAATAACAGGGCAAAACCGTATTACTTCAAACTCTGTATCATTATTACTAATATGCATTTTGACTCACATAGAATAAACACCACCACTGTAGGTTCAGTGGAAAGTAATGATCATTCACACTTTTCCTACCAGAAATAGGAATATTCATAAAATCAAAGAGGACAGAGTTTAACCTGCAGGAATGCTCTGCTGCTGATTTATGTTGGTTGAACAATGGAACCTGAAAGCTGCATTTCAAGGTGAAATACGTGGAGTACAACTCTCCTTCTGAGACCTCAGTAGGGGTATTTTTACTAGTTATGGTATTTTTGTGGACCAATTCGAGATCATCAGCGATTTTGTGAATGGCCAACACATGGACCATTTTTTTTACACAAGTAAAAAAAAGTAGAAAAAGAATATGGTGTAGTTTATTTTTAAATAAATGTCTTTGTTTTACTAACATACATTGATTTGGATGGTGCAAGCTTATATATGCATCTCCAGAATGCAAATCTCTAGATCTATGCTGTTTGCTTCACCCTACTAATAATGTCTATGCAGGAATGAGCAAAACCATAATATTGCTGCTAACTTTACTTTGCTAGAATAAATGCATACTAACTTTCCTTCCTATTATATATACAGTATTTAATATATACCTAATGTGCATGAATACACAGAGATATAAATCTCTTCTTCAAGTAGTAATAGATATGTGAATTCCCATGAAATTGGTATTAAGCACTAATTTCTTTCTTACTCTTACCCTTTGCCACATATTATGTTTTTCTCACAACTGACAAGAACAAAGATTTACAGTCAATCAAGTGATATCACTGCCATTTCTGTGAGATGATTGAGGTCATAAAAGGAAGCTGGCAGAAATAATGAAGGCAAACTAAAACTATCTGGTTTTAGCAGATATAAAATGTTACTCTGGGCAGTTTCAGCTTAAAAGATTTAAAATAATTAGAGTTGGAAGAAAGGTGACTAAGTTTTCCTGCTATCCCCGAGCTTCCATTCCCTGCTTAATTGTTCTTCTCTTTGGAAACAACATCCTTCTTTTTAATCCAGTAGTACTCTGGCTCAAAGGTACAGAGGTAAGAGCCGTGGTGGCACAGTGGTTAGAATGCAGTATTGCAGGCTAATTCTGCTGACTGCCGACTACCAGCAGTTCAGTAGTTCAATCCTCCCTGGCTCAAGTTTGACTCAGCTTTCCACCCTTCCAAGGTCAGTAAAATGAGGACCAAGATTGTTGGGGGCAATATGCTGACTCTGTAAACTGCTTAGAGAGGGCTGGAAAGCACTCTGCAGTGGTATATAAGTGCTATTGCAAGTGCTACAGCACATAACTACACCTGTAGGATTTTAATTCAACCAAAAGGTTGAATTACTGAAGAAAGATATTTATCAATAGTTTAAAGCCTTTGATTGCGATCAAAAGAGTGATTTCATATGAAGTTCAATTTTAAATTTTGATTAGTTTAGGTGTACCATAAAATATTTTAAAATTGCTGAAAAAATATTTTTAGACAAATGATACCTCTCTATCCCAGCTACAAATTGTGACTAACATAGGATTAAAAACCAGAAACAAAGTGAACAAAAAACAACAACAACAACAACAACACAAAAGCCTACGACTAATTCAATTTCAAACCTCTATAGATGTGCTTATCCATCACTCTGGACCAATGCCTAGGGAAAAAGCCAGACCTTACATCTCACTCTAGGATGATGACCAAGATAGGAGTAATTGTAAGTAGCATCTTAGAGTTCAGGAATGGATGCTTTTGGTGCAGAAGACAGAATTGTGCAGAAGGATTTCCAGGCCGTAACTGCTACCTGCTCTCTCCCATAGTATGTACATTGTGTACCACTTGTGCTTAATTCCCTCAACATTATCAAACTATTCACTAAATCTGCATTACTACTACTATTAATCTTGTCATTGTTCCTATCACCCATCTCCTCCCATTTATGACTGCATGACTGTAACTTTGTTGCTTGTAACCTTACGATTTATATTGATTGTTTCCTAGTATGATTTGATTGCTTATTTGTATCCTATGACTATCATTAAGTGTTGTACCTTATGATTCTGGATGAATGTATCTTGCCTTTTTATGTACACTGACAGCATATGCACCAAAGACAAATTCCTTGTGTGTCCAATCACACTTGGCCAATAAATAATTCTACTCTATTCTATTAAGGGAGTGCAACCCCATCTAGAAGTGAAGTCTCCAGATCCAGGGAAACCAAGCATTGTGTAATCTTGCTCAGGTCAAGTGGAAGTCTCTTCTTCCCCCATTGGGTCCTACAGCCTTGGGTCCTACACATTGGGGGAAAAACCTCAATGGCATCAGCTGATTAGCCAAGGATAGTGATGTACAGCTGATGCAGATTGTTGTCTTGAGCCCATTGAAGCAGTAATAATTTTTGAAAGTTGAAGAACAGTCTGGTAGTTTCTTCACCTTAAACACCTGCTATCTAGGCTTTTTAGTCTTGATACTATTGCATCTTTTGAAATTCTTTAGCTGTTAAAGATTTGAGGGATTATTATCAGCTGTTCCTAAGCCAGCAACTCATCTTTACCAGAAGCTGAAAGACGTAGAGGAAATTGATATTAATATGGAATAATGGATGTTCTAGCACTGTAAATCCCTGGCAGATGTTTTTTTTAAAAAAAACTCCAATATTTTGTAGCTGAAGACAAGTGAAGGACAAAAGCTTTTATAAAAACTTTTTAAAAAATCTTTAATATCTAGGTTGGTTCGACATCATTTGAGCTGATACGGTTCCATAGAGAATCCTCAAGCATAGACATGATGGTTGCTACAGCAACCCATTGCTGGTTGTGAAATGACAAACGTGCTTCATTTCGTGATATCCATTTCGCTCGCTGAAAAAAGCAGCCCCCTTGCAAAGGTGTCCATCTGATCTGGAACAGTGATGGATAATTTGCACGTGCAACAAGAAATTGTGCATGAGAATTGGCCAAGGGCAAACAGACAGAAAACCATGCAAAACAAAGATGTCAGACAAACACACCTGGGAATGATGGAACTCAAAAACTGGCATTTAGAATACCATTACCAGCAAAGCTCTAGCGATATTGAACATTGAGAGGTGAGTTCTCTGAGAAATAAGCCTCCTTGCACCCTTTTCTGTTTCCCGGTTTGGATGATGTGACAGGGGGTCTGAAGCTGTTCAGTAAATTTGTAAGTGACAGCTTGAACAGGGGAAGGAGAAAGCCTGCTCTTAAGATACTAAACTGAGCTGATGTACTAAAACAAGAGCCTTGGGGTATTTGAGTCTGATTCATGAATCTGACATGCACTCCCTGGCTGACCTTGAACAAATCACTTAGGCCATGTTTATACGTGATGCTTTGAGTGACCTTTAGCTCAACAGCAATCAGAGCTGGAAGCTTGCATTTTCCATCTGGCAGGATCTCCTTTGTTCTCCTGGCTGTGTGCTAGAATAAGAGAGGGCTTGGTAGCTCTTCCCTTGGGGCTTAGCAATGGGCAGGTTTCTTCCAATTTTTCCATTAATCATCACTATGAAAATGATAGAGGTGTGTGGAAAGGGGGGGAGGAAAAGGACACCAAACTTCCAGCAAGGCTCTGAATTTCAGTTGAACTCACAATTGCAGGAAATGTTAGATATAAACTTATCTTTAGGCCTTTTTTAAAAAAAACATCTTGAATGTTCTTAACATTCATTATGGCTACTATGCATTGTTCCTGTAAAATCAAGAAAAATTCCACAACAGAAGCTACTACTACAAAAGCTGTAACTTGGAGGCCGTACGGATCTGGATGGGGAGAAACAAACTCAGACTCAACCTCTCCAAGGCTGTGGTTGCCGGCGTCCCGTCATAGTCAGCTAATAAAAGAGCCTTGGTAGTACAGTGGTCTAAGGCATTCTGTTATTAAGCTGGTTATTAAGACCAGATGCCTGCAATTACTGCAGGTTCGAATCTCGCCAAGGCTCAAGGTTGACTCAGCCTTCCATCCTTTCTAAAGTAGGTAAATTGAGGACCCAGTTGTGGGGGCAATCAGCTGACTTTGTATAAATATAAAAAAAGGATGAAGGCTATTGCTGAACACATTGTAAGCCGCCCTGAGTCTCCAGAGAAAGGCGGCATATAAATCAAAATTTAAAAAAAATAAAATAAAAAATAAATCCCATCACTGACTATTGGGGGTGAGACCTTGACCCCCTCAGAGAGGGTTCGCAACTTGGGTGTCCTCCTGGACTCGCAGCTGGCCCTAGAAGACCATTTGATGGCTGTGGCCAGGGGGGCTTTTTATCAGGTTCGCCTGATCTACCAGTTGTGTCCCTTTCTGGACCGGGACTCCTTACACACAGTCACTCATGCCCTCGTCACCTCCCGTCTGGACTACGGTAACGCTCTCTACATGGGGCTCCCCTTGAAGAGCACCCGGAGGCTCCAGCTGGTCCAGAATGCAGCCGCGCAGGTGATTATGGGCGACTCGATGCTCCCATGTAACACCGCTTCTGCGCGAGCTGCACTGGCTCCCGATGGTCTTCCGGGTGCGATTCAAGGTGTTGGTTGCCATCTTTAAGGTGCTCCATGGCTTAGGACCCAGGTACCCATGAGACCGCCTTCTGTCACCGATAGCCTCCCATCGACCAGTACGCTCCCACAGAGAGGGACTCCTCAGGGTGCCGTCAGTCAAACAATGTCGACCAGCGACCCCCAGGGGAGAGCCATCTCTGTGGGGGCACCTGCCCTCTGGAATGAGCTGCCCCCCGAGATTCGTAGGATCCCCGACCTTCGCATCTTTCACCGCGCCCTCAAAATGCTATTGTTTCACCAAGCAGGGCTGGCCTAAATGCTATTTTAATGGGTAGTTTCTACTTTAGCTCTTTCGGCCAAATTATTTAATATTTTTAAATTGTCTTTTAATTTTCATATAGTTGTGGGTTTTATTTTTGGCTGTACACCGCCCTGAGTCCTTCGGGAGAAGGGCGGTATAAAAATTTAATAAAATAAATAAATAAATAAACTATGACCCATTTCCACCCCCCCCCCCAGTGGTGAAATCCTCCGAGGTTTGCCACTGGTTTGCTGCCTGCGCATGCGCAGTGCACAACAAATACACGCTTCACACACACATATGCGCAGTGAGCATCAAACACAATCTGCACACGCATGCACACCACAGGCACTACCATGCAGCATGGAAAAAGGAGGCTTAAGAAGGTAGGTAGAACAGCAAGGGGGGGGAAACTGCTGTGCCACGTGATTTAGATTTGCTAGAAAGCAGGATAAATTGCTAAATTACGCGGCCCAGCTGATCGTCGGAAATACCGGTTCAGAAAAACCTTTAACATTTTTTTACTACCAGTTCGCCCAAACCGGTTTGAACTGGTAGAATCCCATCACTTCCCCTAACAATTGACTTCTCTGGGCACAATTGCAAACAATAAAAATAGTTCAAGATTTCAGCATAATAGAAGAAATATATATATATAATTTAAATTATATGTAATAAAGGAATAATTAAAAGTTAAACCAGGTGGGGTGAGGGGAGTAACCATCACTATTAAAATCTTTCTTTTTGAAAAGAAATGCTTTGGTCAGAGTGATCACACCCAGCAAAATTCTACTTATATAGTATTTCTGAATTAAATAGGTTTATGGATTTGGGAATAAGTACCCAGATTTCAGCCAGCAATGAATTATCGTTACATTTTTGAAAGTGGGGTTTATTACTGCTAAAATGACAGATCATTAAATATATTGTTGTGAAAGGATGTGGTCTGCCACTTATCATCCTTACTGCAAAGTCAAGGTAAAACAAACCAGCTATTTGTTTCTCACATACATTACATGCTGCATTGATTAAATGTCATCTGTTATTCCTAATGCAGGATTTCAAAGTTCATTGAAGATACAGCATAATATTTTCATTGTTACCTTTTCAGTCGAATGGACTTTGTACTCTATATTAATCACCTGGAGACTGCAAGAATTATCTACAGCTTTTTATTTTTTTAAAACGATTTGGAACTCTAAGGCTCGCAATATAGCCTTAGATATATAGAGCCTCGGTGGTGCAGCGGACTAAAGTGCTGTTAAGTGCTAGCACTTAGCTGCCAGCTGCCTGCAATTAGTGCAAGTTCGAATCTCATCAGGCTCAAGGTTGACTCAGCCTTCCATCCTTTCGAGGTAGGTAAATTGAGGACCCGGATTGTGGGGGCAATAAGCCAACTTTGTATAGAACAACACCGCTTAGGGGGGGCCGAAAGCCCTAATAAGCAGGTATATACAAAAAAGTATGCAGGCTATTGCTATAATGCATTGTAAGCTGCTCTGAGTCTACGGAGAAGGGTGGCATATAAATTGGACAAATAAATAAATAAATAAATAAATAAATAAATAAATAAATAAATAAATAAATAAATAAATAAATAAATAAATATGGGCATACATCTCAACTGCAAATTATTAGTCTGCCATGTGGATAATGACACGATTGTTTGTTTATTTGTGTCAGAAGCACCACAATTAAAATAAGGCATCCTATGTGACATAAAATTTAAAATATAAAAGATATACAATTAAAAATCTAAAAATCATCTTGGATTCATGATCAGTTCAATTTCAGTACATAGAATGGATTAATGTTCATGATAGATTCACTACTCAGTATGAAAAGAAGCCCACCGATCACTGGAGTTCACTTCTAGTTTTATAATTAATCCCACATTATGTACACAGATTGCTTATTCAGTAAAAATAAATTTACATTTTGTTTGTTTTATTTGCTAATGAGAGAATTTACTGATATTTTCAGAACACAAGTTCTATTTCTGAATGGGCTCTTCTCCTCCAGTTGGCAAATATGTACTAAATGCAAGATGACATAGCTGCCTAAACTGATATGCACTCCTAATTACAAATAACATGCCTTGGAAGGGAAATTGATATTAAGGTAAACTTCAGAACAAACATGTTAATTGAATTCTACCTAGGATTTTTCTTCATAATGCTTTACGTTTCAGTCTACTTTCTTTTGCATAAAATCCATCAGTTGCAACAGGTTATTCTTAACCCAGAAGTTAAGAGAGGAAAAGTTGTGCTAAAGGAAATCAAACTGCTCAGTCTAATACATGCTAATTTTAGAAAAGCAATAAGGGTCAGGAAATTGATTATATTGCTTTTCTGATTTTCTTCTTCTGAAATTCTTGTTTGTTATCTAAAGAAGCAAGGAGATAGCAGAGAGCATGTTGCAAACTTCCCTCTAGCTTCTGATATTTCATATATCCTACTTTATAATCAAAAAGAATCATAAGACAAGACTCGGGAGCAACTGATCAATAGTGTGCACCTGGCCCACAAATGAGGCAGAGTCAATGGTCATTCAGGTATTACTTCCCCAAATGTGTCTATGTATTTTTATTTAAAGCAGGAAGTCCTAAACATTCCATCTAATCCCTTCAAATAATTTCAGATTGTTCACCAAGCGCCAAACATTTATTATGGGAAAATAATTTAATAAATACTAACTAATAGTACTGTGAAATATCAACCACTACAACAATCACAATAACTGCTTGGATAGTCTAAAAGGCCTTTGGGAGTTGATGTTGACCACCTTGGTGAAGCCTGATTTTAGGCATAGCCATTGTTTTAAAATATCCATCGATTCCTAAAAACTAAAGAGGCAAATTTTAAACAAGGTTGTGTTATCTTTCATTTCTGTTTTTGTTGTCTTTTTTGTGTTTTGGTTATGGTGCCTGTGAAGATGGCTGTGATCACATTTAACTGGATGTCTATTTTATTACTGCCGGTACTATAAAGGGTTAGATTTTTTTTAAAAAAAATTAATCTGGTACCATAGTGGTTTCTATTTTATTCCACAATACCGGTTCCTCCATTATCAGTGTTATTTATGAAATCTCAAAATGCATGTAATTGTCTACATATAAACATTTTCAGATGTATGTGGATATCTTAGAATATTTTACTATCTTTCAAATGTGATCAAATTCTTCCAGGTTAGTTGAGAATCTTGGGAACTGTAATCCCTGAACATCTGGAAGACAGCATGTTGACAATTTTCTACATGCCCGTGTGTCTATGATTCTCTTATTGTATGTTGTTATCTGTGGGGAAAAATAGTTTTATAGATTTTCTGTGTCAGTTGAAACAGTTCTGTTGCATCACAACAATCAATATTTTTCCTCAACAGTGACAAAGCCAGTCACCTTGGAATACATGTAAGTCCATGAATGTTGTCCAGTAGCACAGTCTCTATACTATAGCAATGTTTCTCAATCTTGGCAACTTTAAGATGTGTGGACTTTAACTTTCAGAATTCCCCAGTCAGAATTCTCAGACAGAGTTATGTCTGATGACCATATTAACCTTGACACTTCTCACTACTAGAGCGAAATTAGGCAAAGTATCATAATCATTCTGGACTTTGTATTTGTGGATAATATTCCTTTATTTATTATCCCAGCTGTTAAAAGTGTGATTAATATCCACTTGCTGGGGAAGTTGGCAGTAGAAGAATAGAATAGAATAGAATAGAATAGAATAGAATAGAATAGAATAGAAGAGAAGAGAAGAGAAGAGAAGAGAAGAGAAGAGAAGAGAAGAGAAGAGAAGAGAAGAGAAGAGAAGAGAAGAGAAATACTTTATTGGCCAAGTGTGTTTGACACACAAGGAATATGATAGTTAAAATAAGTCTAAAAATCATGCCAAAACCAAGGATCCTGGCCAGGTTTGAAAATTTGCTAAATATATAAAAGTATAAATACTGTGGATACATCTGCAAGGCTATTTTTCTGCTAAACGAAAAACAGAAATATAATAAGCTTTCCCTGGAGAACATATGGGTAGTTACTTGAAATTTAATGAACCAGGGCTGCAGTATTACCTGGTATAAATAGCACGATCATCAGTAGGCAAACTGATTAAGGAGATTAAAGTTCAGAAGAAAGTGCATTTATTTGTCCTGCATATTTTCTCCACTAGACCTTTCACCTGGAGTAACAGCTTGGAGTTTATTCGGTGTTCTGGGTAATACTGTCTTATTTTCCCTGCCCCAATCAATTATGTGGATGGGCAAAATCATTTAGCTATACGTATCTCTGGCACAACAAAAATTAATCAGCTACATTTTTGCTGATTATTTAAACTGCAGGTTTCTATTCTCTGCTGGAAACAGTCCTTAGTTTTCTTTCACTGCGTTTTACACAGATTTTGTAATCCTTAAACCACTGATGTAGATGAGCAGACCTGGACATTTTACGGCCTGCAGGCCACAGCTAGCCCACAGTGGGAGGCAGAGGCAGCAGCAATGGGGGCCCTCCACAACTGTCCCCTTGGGTTTCTCATGTGGCCCTTAGCAGGGGTGAAATCCAGCAGGTTCTGACAGGTTCTGGAGAATCAGTAGCGGAAATTTTGAGCAGTTCGGAGAACCAGCAAATACCACCTCTGGCTGGTCCCAGAGTAAGGTGGGAATGGAGATTTTGCAGAATCCTACCCCTGCCATGCCCACCAAGCCACACCCACAGAACTGGTAGTAAACAAATTTGGGGAAATTAATTAACTCTCCCCTCCCTCTGTGGATAAGGAAGAGGTAGATAAGTCTCTGTGTTCTATGCTGTACATAGCTTATGCCAAAAATATCACCTATAATTATTGTTTATTGTTTGTAATTATGTTTAATAATTCTTGACATGGCAAAGACAAAGTCATTTCAGAATCTGCTTTTAATACTCAAGAATAAAAGGAGGTATATAACTGGAAACGTAAAAAGGAATGAGTCAATCACAAAAAACTGGACAATAATTAATGTAACATATTCTAGGCAAAAAAATATGCATGGAAATGTTTTCATACATTTCTGGGAAAAGCAGATTGGATTATATACTTTGTTCAGACAGTAAATACTTATTAGGTATTAAAATCTAGCACTACAAAATGTGTTTTATGTTTAAGCTTGCCTTAATATCTTAAAGTTTAGTTATTTAATTGTAACACACTGGCCAGAAATATAAAAGGTGTATACAGGTAGTCCTCAACTTACACCATAATTGAGCCAAACATTTATGTTGTTAAGTGAAAAAATTGTTACCGTATTTTTCGGAGTATAAGAAGCTCTGGGCTATAAGACGCACCTACCTTTTGGTGAGGAAAACAAGAAAAAGAAATCTGCCTCTACCTCCCAGCAATTTTGCCTTGTTGCAGCAAACAGCAAACAGCCTGCTTCACTTTCATTTTCATTTTCACCATAGCTTGATTAGCACAAGAAAAAAAAATCTGCTCCCAGCAATTTACCTCCTTGCAGCAAGCAGCAGAGGCCCACGCAGCAATAGGCAATGACAATCCCTGCAGCTTGAAACAGCTGAGAGTCAGGGACAATCAACTTGTGCTAATTAGGGTGTGCTGAAGCTGAAATGGGCTGTTTCTTCTTGCTGCTTGCTGCAAGGATGTAAATTGCTGGAAGGCAGAGGCCAAAGGGTGGGGGGCAGTGGGTGGGAGGGGCTACATTCAGTGTATAAGACACACCCAAATTTTCACCCCCTTTTAGGGGGGAAAAAGATGCGTCTTATACTCCGAAATTACGTTAAGTGAGTTTTGCCCCATTGTACGACTTTTCTTGCCACATTTGTTAAGTGAATAACTGCAGTTTTTAAATTAGCAACATGATTATTAAGTGAATCTGGCTTTTCCATTGACTTTGCTTGTCAGAAAGTCACAAAAAGGGATTACATGACTTCTGAACACTGCAACTGTCGTAAATATGAGTCAGTTGTAAAGTATCCAAATGTAAATTGCATGACCATGGGAATGCTGCAACAGTCATAAGTGAGAAAAGTGGTCATAAGTCACTATTTTTAGTGTTGTTGTAACTTCAAGGTCATTAAATGAACTGTTGTATTATTCTAAATTTTTAACTCGATCATTTGGCTGTGATGTTTTTATTTTATTTTTTTACTAGAACATAAGGATTTTTGGCCTATGTGTAACATTCATGGGCAGATGGGAGATCCTGCCAAAGAAAATGCTATGTTAAACAAAAATACATCTTTATTGCATAGAACATGACTAGGATCATGTCAATAGTAGAGTGTTCAAGATTTCTCCTATAAAATCCACCCATAAAATGATATACTTTCTTTTTCCAAGAAGTATTATCATTCCAAAGAAGTTAAAAACAGAATATCTTATCTCTGTTGTAAATGTGATTCTAACATTTGCATTCCAAATGCCATATTAATAAAAGGTCTAATGTTACTAGACTGTCAAAATACTGTACAGATATACAAGCCTTCCAAACGACAAATATCTTGGAAATTCAGGTTGACACAGACTGATGGAATTTGCACAGGGGGAACAATGATTTACAAGTTCCATATCCAACAAGCCACTTGAATGGTAAATGAAGAAGATTATTTGTCAAAGGTATTTGGTCAAAAGAGAAAACTCTTTTGAGCCAATAAAAAGCAGGTACAATTTGTGAAGAACTGGTTATATATAATTGAGCTTGGAAAATTGATCTCTCTGGCCTACTCGCAAAAGCCCTGCCATAGAATTTATACCAATCTCAGTTCTGAGTTTGATCATATTCCTTTGTGTTTTGCATTGAGCATTAGACCAATAACTAATCTTGGGAAAAGCAATATTTACCAGCATGTCTCACACCTAGTTTGAAGACATATTGAATAATGGGTGTTGGAAAGGGAAACAGATTAGTGTTACTCTCACTGGACTCCTTTGGAAGCTGCCAGAAAGATGGGTGTCAAAATTTTTCTTTTAAGATGGGACAGTGTTAGCTAGTTCTATGACTTAGAATAGACATATGGATCCATTACCATTTAAATGATACAAGAAAAAGCTTCCTTAGAGATTAATTGTAAAATCTGCTTATTCTTGAGGTATCAGCAATAAAGACGTTTTAATTTTTAATTTCTTGACTCTTGGGTTTCATCACATTAAGAAAATATACTTTTCTCTTTAGTCCCTCCCTCTTTTTTATTGGACTCTGTATTTTAATCACAACTGCGTTCATTTTATTTCAAATACAGTCAAATTCTTTACTGCAAATTAGTAATCCAGACCAAATAAAATGTACTAAAATGAAATACAAGAAAACAGTTACAAAATAGAACATTCAAAATAAAATAAAGCAAGGCATAAAAGATACAAAAATGTGCAATCATGCATTGTTGATTTTGCTATTAACAATGTACAGCATGAATTTTACAACCTGCATAAATAAAATGCAGTATCAAGAATTACCTTCGGGTCCTTATATGCCAGTAAAAATTGAAAATAAAAATTTTCAGTCAATTCTTGAAATGGAGTTAGAAGAGGCATTAATAACTCTTTATGTACATCTCGATAGATGCTATAGTACAACAGAATATGTGTTCGTGTTTTAATATTATCGTCTTTATAAGGGTAGAGCCTTCCCAAATATAGAATTTTACAAGATTTTCCATCCAACTCTCCTGATTGTATAATAAAATAATTATCACTAATATTTTATCAGTGTTTACCATTTCTACTACTGAATTATTATATGACAGTATACACAGCAAATGAGATGACCATGCTGGGTTTCGTATCCCAAATCACTAGTCGAACACTTCCCAAGTGTTTAGGACTGCGTGATGTATCGGCGGATTATGCGAGCAGATCCCAGTAAAGTGGCTTTCTGCAGCTGACCAATGGTGATCTTGTCAGCGCCAATTGTTTTTAAGTGCTTGCCTAGGTCTTTAGGCACAGCACCCAGGGTGTCGAGTGCCACTGGAACCACCTGCACTAGTTTATGCCAGAGTCTCTGCAGTTCGATTCTCAAGTCCTGATATCTGGTGACTTTTTCAAGTTGTTTCTCATCGATTCTGCTGTCACCAGATATGGCAATGTTGACGATCCACACTTTTTTCTTCTCCACAATCGTGATATCTGGGGTATTGTGCTCCAAAACTTTGACAGTCCGTATTCGGAAGTCCCACAATAGATGATGATGATGATGATTACAAATTGTCTTTGTATACTGAAAATTGACCTGGATAATTTAAATCAATCAATTAAATTAATGAGGAAGACTTATTTTTTGAAAGAGTCTTGTAAAAAATCATGAAATACTTTTTGCATGAAAACCTGTTGATTGATCCAGCCCAAATATTGGATATTGGATATGCAACAGAGAAAGATTCTTAACTCTTATGTGATTCCTTTAATATTTTAATTTGTCATGGTTTTTTTAAATGAAGTTTTTTTTTTTGGCAAGCTGTAGCACTTCTTCCAGATTTAAGTGTCAATTCTTCTCTATCCCCACCTAGCATATATTTATAATTATAATTGGATCCTCTCTGAATGATGAATAACACACATATAAGTATGTTGTTGGCTTCAAGGTGTGTTTCTTTACATTAAACCAGGAAATGGGAAGGAAAACATAGGTGTAGGATTAGACTTGTAGGCTTTGTGAGTGTGGATGAATAATGCATTGTGAAATGGCAGCTCTGCCTTCATTGCTGGAATGTGCATAGTTAATAAGGTATGTGTTGCCAACCAACACACACACATAAACAAAAGTAGCTGAAAAGTCCTTTCAATCTAGTTTTAAGATGTGCAAGGAATACTCTGTTGACCAGAAAACATTTCAACAGCAGGCTTTATGGTTCCAGCAGGCCTATGAGAATCTGTCTTGACTTCATTCAATCAGGACAAGTTGAGAGAAAGCAGGAACTGGTTAGAATCTAACTGCTTCCTACCGGAATATACTATTTATCTCTCATTTTTATGTTTTAATTCAATTTAATCCAATCAGATGGAATAAAAAAAATATTTCCTCCCAACTCTTTGTTGAACAAAATTTACCCAACCTGGGGCTTTGGTTTATTAAATTATTGAATTGGGATAATGAGAATTGTAGATCAACACATCTGGATGATTAAATCTGCAAAAGGTGTGGTGCATAATTTGTTATTCTTATCTTTTGTAACATATGCTAATATGGAGTATTGCTCTTATGCTGACTTAGTGACTCTTTCCAGCTAACTCTTTCTTAGCTTTGCAGTTGTGCAAAGAAGGGAGACAATTTTTCAATTCTTTCTTTAGCCTCCAAAGAAACTAATATTTAATTATTAAGGGCATAACCAATGACCTGGTGATGTCAGTCACGTAATTGGGAAAACATTCAGTCAATAGAAGAAATATTCTATTATTATATTCTACATTCCTAGATCTTAGTACACAGGATAAACACATTTAAATTGTAGCTGTTAATTAAGAACATTTCTGTTTTCAGTTATTGAGCTAATTTCCATACTAGGGAATATTGTTGAGGATTCTAGGCAAACTATGATGTTGGATTATGTTAGGGAAACATGTCCCTCATTTCTCATTGCAGCACACTTATATTTACATTGTTTTTGTTGCAATATTTTCAGGATCAGACTCAATAAATTTAGCAAGAGTTAAAGATTTAAATACATCTCCTTTTATTTACATTAGGCATTCTATATTCACTGAATATTCACAGATAGAAGCAAGGAAGTGTGTGCATACAGCTCCTTATATATACAATGGGTGGAGCTAGATATGGGAGTGGTGAATTATGAATACATTAAGAAGTGAAGAATAAGTTAACCCCTGATACCCCGTTCATATACTATTTACACATTAGAGAATAAGGCATTTACATCTGACAAATCCCCCTCTAAATGCCGATTCGTTATGCAACACCAATTACATTCAGATTCAGGACAGTACAAAACATACAACTTAGAAGTTAAATATTTATGCTGTTTAGAAGGTAAAGGTTTTGTCAATATGTCAGCTAATTGTTCTGAAGTTTCACAATGTACTACTTTAATAAATCCATCCTGAGATAATTGTCTCACATGTTTAAATTTTATGTGTAATTCTATGTGTCTGGACCTTTGTCCAATGGCGTCAGATCTAGATATTTCAATAGCTGCCTTATTGTCTTCATGCATAACAAAAGGCAAAACAGGTTTTTTCCAAACATCTGAAATCAAATCATTAAACCATACAAGGTTATTTGCAGCTTTAGATAAACAAACATATTCTGCTTCTGTCGTTGAAGTGGCCACTAATTCTTGTTTACCAGTGTACCAGTAAACTGGACAGTCATTTAAGAGGAATATATAACCAGATGTGCTTTTTCTACATGAGGTGTCTCCAGCCCAGTCCGCATCTGCGTAACATGTAAGCTTTGGTTCTTTATTATCGTTAGGTTCCAACATTAAACAAAAGTCTAGTGTATTTTTCAGATATCTTAATATTCTTTTAACAGCTTCCCAGTGGTACATTGTTGGCTTGCTGACATGTCTGGATAATAAATTGAGGGGTAAAGCGATATCTGGTCTTGTCCAATTAGATATATAAAGAAGTGAACCTATGACTGATCTATAAAATGTGTTATCTTTGAATTCAGGAGATGATTCATCAGCATTTCTTAGGAAATCAGTCTGCATAGGAGTATCACAAGGTTTGGCATCACTTAGATTGCATTTGTTTAAGAGCTCTATGATCTTATCTCTCTGAGTAAGTTTGAATCCTCTTTTAGTCTTATTAATTTGAACACCAAGATATTTGTTTACTTTGCCTAAAGATTTCAATGAGAAATGTTCACTTAGCTTAGTCACAAAAGTTTCTCTTCTCTCTTTATGTTTTCCTATGTATAAAATGTCATCCACATAAATCAATACAAATTCTATGTAATCATCACCCTTTTTGACAAAGAAACAGTTATCAGCAGTGGTGGCATTGAAGTCCATGGTTTTAAGTACTTTTACTAAACAATCATACCATCGTTTACCAGATTGTTTTAACCCGTATAAACTCTTGTTTAACAACCAAGTCTCATTCTTGTTTGTGTATTGACTGTGAGGTGCTCTTACATATATTTCCTTATCTAGTTTTGCGTGTAGATACGCAGTCTGTATGTCATATTGGAATACATCGAGATTGAGTGCTGATGCTACCACTAGAGCTGTTTTGACACTCTCAGTTCTTACTGTAGGGGAATACGTGTCAGTATAGTCCTCCGGATATTTCTGTGCATAACCTTGTGCAACTAGTCTAGCTTTGTATAGGGTATTGCCTCCCTCTAAGTTCTTAATTTTATATATCCACCTGGTACCAATAATTGTTTTATCTTTTGGTGCAACTGCAGGTGTAAATACATTTAATCCTTGTAAGCTTTCCATCTCTTTTTTCATTGCTAATTCCCATTTTTCCTTTTCTTTACGAGGGAGCTTTAACACTTCCTCATATGTATTAGGTGTTGTTGGCTCACCATCCATATGCATTATATAATCCTTGTATTTATTAGGCATCTGATTTCTGGTGTTTCTAATTGTTTTTTCAGGTTTACTATTGTTATCATGCAAATATCTTGCTTCCTTTTTTGTTAGTGTGTCTGTCTTTATTTTGTGTTGGCTATTTATCCATGTTTTGTTTTTGTTTTTATATTTGTTGATATTTTGCTTTTCTATAGTCCCTTTCTCTTGAGATTTTGTATCTTTGTTGTTACTTGGAAATATTTCATTAAGATGTATTTTAGACCAGTTGGCCTGTTCATGGAACACAGCTGTTCTGGAGACTATAAATTTGTTATTATTATCAATGAATCGGTACCCTTTAGTGCCTGTCTCATATCCCATAAATCTGAGTCTTCTGGACACGTTTTCTCCCTTTCTTCTTAATTGTTTAGGTATGTGTACGTCTGCAGTGACTCCGAATATGTGCATGTGTGCCAATTTTGGTTTCCTATTATACATCACTTCATATGGTGTCTTATTTACAATGCTGGACCAGGTTCTATTCTGTGTGTAATTGGAATAATGTAGAGCTTCTGACCAGAATTGTTTGCTTAAGCCAGCATCTTCCAATGTGCATCTAATCATGGTTTGTAATGTTGAGTTCTTCCTCTCTACAATCCCGTTCTGGAACGCAGAAAATGGACTAGATGTGTAATGTAACATTCCTTTGTCCTTTAACCATTGGGAGAATTCTTTAGACATGAATTCACATCCCCTATCTGTCATGATTTGTTTTATTTTGATATTGTGTTGTGTTTCTATGCGTTTATAAAATTCTTTAAATTTTTGAAAGGTTTCATCTTTGTGTTTTAATGTATAAACAAATCCATAGCGGCTATAATCGTCTACTATGGTCAAGAAGTAACGTTTTCTATAAGTGATTGATGGAGTTAGTGGACCAACTAAGTCCATGTGTACTAAATCAAAAATTTTGTTGGTTGATCTAGTAGATTTTCTTGGCCTGGGGCTAGTTTTTAATTTTGTGGATTTACATACTGAGCATTCCAAATAGTTTTCACAATTTTTTATTTTAACACCTTCTGCGTGTTCAGTCATTTTTTGTACTACAGGAAAACTGGCATGTCCTAACTTCCTATGTAAGATGTGAGCACACTCATCATGAATTGGCTTACCTATTTTTGGTTTTTTTTCATTGTGTGCATCTTTGTGATCATGAGATATTTTACATTCATCATTGTCACTGTTGCTAATGTTTCCATCATCTACTTCAATACAATCTTCCATATTTGAATCAATGTTATGCAACCATTTTTCCTTTGTTATCAGATAAGGTAGGCCTCCTTTAATCATCACAGTGCCTATATCTATTTTATTTTTCTCTAAAGTCGCTTTTCCTTTAGAAAAAACAATGTTAATATCAGAATCTCTACTCAGTTTTATGGCACTTAGTATGTTATGAGGTATTTCAGGTATTAGCAATACCCCCTCTATTTTTCCTAGACCAGGCAAGGTTACATTCCCTCTACCTAATACTTGAACCTTTTCTTGGTTAGCCACCTTTATTACAAATTTATCTTCTACAAATGAAGACAATATATTTTTGTTATTAGTGGTGTGATTAGTTGCTCCAGAATCAATAAGCCAATTATTGTTCTCATTCTGCTGTATGTTAGTGTTGTCTTGTTTATTTAATCCATTCAGTGAACCAGATTTTCTATCCTTTGAATTATCTCTGCCCCCTCTATTCTCTTTGTAATTTGGTGGGCTTCTATATCTATGTCTATCCATGGAAGACTGTCTATAATTGTATTTGTTTCTATATTCAGACCTATGTCTTTCTTTTGAAGTTTTGGGGCAATCTCTTCTATTGTGTTCCCTGGATCCACAGTTATGACATTTAAATGTTTCATTATATTTTTCTTGGAAAGTTACTTTCCTATATGGTTTGTGTTCTATGTGATTGTTAGAACGATCCCTTCTTGAATTGTCTTCTGCTATTAATTTATTGGATAGACTTTCTATGGATAAGTATCCTAGATTGATTGTGTCTAAATGTGACATATAATTGTCCCATGATGGATCAAGTGAGTTGATAATAACACTTTTCATTGTTTGGTCTGAAATCACCTCCCCCCTTAAATGCAGTTCAGCTCTTATTTTGTTTAAAGATATTAAGTGCTCACTTATGGAAACCCCTGATTTTATCCTAGATGAAAAGAAATCTTTAGACATCCTTGTGGTGGTAGCTACATTGTCACTGTGAAACAAATTGAACATGCATTGAATAATTTCTGAAATAGTCAGATTTTGCTTAATGCTGTGATACATTGCAGGAGACACACTAGATATTAATAAGAAAAATGCTCTATGGTGTAAACAGTCTATTTTTAGAGTCCAAGGTCTTTTTGGGGGACTAGTGATAAAAAACAGTAAGTTTTCCTTCATAAAGACAACCTGGAGCTGCTGATACCATTCTTGTAAATTAATGCCATCTATCCTTAGCTTAGGGAAGTCACTGGGTAAATTTCCGACATTATTAAGTCCATTACTTACAACCTGAGGTAGTCCGTGGTCTCGTAAATGCAGAAAGTTACAAAACGGCGTGGGGATGCTCGCAACGAGCCTGCATGGTCTTCTCGTCAATTCATGTCTTCCCGGACCGTCTGCGTAGTCTTGCGCATGCACGTTGTCCATTTCTTCCCTGGAGTCGTCGTGAGAGGTTCTCCTCGTTGCGGCTCGCTCGTTCTGCTCTTCTTCAGACGAATCGGTCTCTGGCTCGATCTTAGGAGTCCTGATGATGGTGGCTGCTCTTCCTCTTCTTTTGAGGGCGTTGGTGCTTGCTTCGGTCTGTGGCGTGGGGCGGTATCGGCAGGGCTCTCTGGGTTCGGGCGTCGGCGCTCTCGTAGTCAGGATGGGAGCAGGCAGGTCTTGAGGCATTGGCTTGCTCGTTCGCTTCTTCGTTAGCTTTTTATTAATTCTTAGTTTTGGCCCAAATGCAGCAAAAAGCGTTTTCATTGCTGATTTTATTTGATTGTTTGTTGAATCACCTTCACTTTCTGATTCTGATTCTTCTGAGGTGTTTGAATCTTCTTTTTCGTTTTCGTTGTCTGATAATGTTTTTCGCGCCAGAAATTTTGAATTGAGTTTTCTGATTGGCTCTGCTTCGCTCACCCTGGAGGTCTGTTGAAACCAAGATGGCTGCCATTCAAAATTTCGCGCGGGATCACCATTTTTCTTCTTCACAATAATTTTTTCTGCAGTCATATCACTCACTATTTTTGGGTCTTTTGATTTTTCATTATTGATGTGCTTCTCTCTCGCTGCTCCGCTGTTCTTCAGCATATCTTGGAGTTTCGCGATGAGGCTTTCATCATTCTTCTGGCTCTTCAATAGTTTTAATATCTCTGACCTGAGTTCGTTATTCTCTATTTCGATTTCCTCTTGATCATCATTTTCATCTATTATTTCTTCATCTTCAGTGGTGTATTCTTCGGATTCTCTCGAAATCGCGTTTGTGGATTCGTTGATTATTTCTTGTTCTGTTTCCATTTCTTTGCTGTATGCCCTGGTGTTGGGCCTATCTTTCTTAGACATTTTTAAGTATTTATTGAGTCAATTAACCATCCTCTGCTACCAGCTTGTTGCAATATTTTCAGGATCAGACTCAATAAATTTAGCAAGAGTTAAAGATTTAAATACATCTCCTTTTATTTACATTAGGCATTCTATATTCACTGAATATTCACAGATAGAAGCAAGGAAGTGTGTGCATACAGCTCCTTATATATACAATGGGTGGAGCTAGATATGGGAGTGGTGAATTATGAATACATTAAGAAGTGAAGAATAAGTTAACCCCTGATACCCCGTTCATATACTATTTACACATTAGAGAATAAGGCATTTACATCTGACAGTTTTGTTTCCCTGAAGTCTCTGCAAATCACTGCTCTAGAATCTTATTCCACTTCAAGTCCAGGCTACTTGATTTGTGAGACATTTTTGAGAATGTCATGAGATGGGTCTTGCAGAAATAAAATGTAGAAATTGCACCTTTCCAAGTTATTCTTTGAAATGTTTTACACATTATCTTTATAACATAATACAGGTAATCCCCAGGTCACGAGTGTTCCCTTAGTGAATGTTCGAAGTTACGTGATAAGCGTCCTCTAGCGTTTATGAACAAGTCCTGAAACTATGAATCTTGCAGCACCATGGCAGTTTTTTGCCCTTACGAACAACCACAGAGGCTCTGCAACATTCATCCTACACATTGCCGGCCAAAATGGAGCTTTTGAGGGATGGATCTGCCCAGTGTGAAATGTAAAATTTGTTACTACTGGTTCTGTGGGCGTGGCTTGGTGAGGGGTAGTATGACTGGATGGGTGTGGCCAACTCTTTTTTTTTTACTTTTAAAAACATTTTTTCTACAACCTGTTCAGCTGAAGAGGTTGTAGAAAAAATGCTTTTAAAAGGCTCTGACGATCTCGAGTTGCCTGATTGTCAGAGGCTTTTGTTTTCTTTTAAAAAGCATTTTTTTTTTGCTTTTAAAAGAAAAAAAAAAGCCCCTGATGATCGCACGGCTCAGCTGGGATCATCAGAGGTGTTTAAAAGCATTTTTTCTACACCCTCTTCGACTGAAGTGGTTGTAGAAAAAATGCTTTTAAAAGCCTCTGACGATCCCAGCTGAGCCGTGCAATCATCAGAGGCTTTTTTAAAAAAACTTTTAAAAGCATTTGTAGAAAAAATGCTTTTAAAAGTAAAAAAAAAGCCTCTGATGATTGCGCAGCTCAGCTGGGCATGGGGGGGGGGCAGGGATTTCTGCTACCAGTTCTCTGAACCATCCACCACCATTGCTACTGGATTGGGCGATCCTGTCTAAACCGGGAGCATTTCACCCCTGGATCTGCCCCTCAGCAGCTCTGTTTGGGTGTCCAGAGGCCTCATCTGGTGTCTTGCCAGCCAAAATGTAGCTTCTGAGGGGTGGATCCACCCCTCAAAAGTACCATTTTGGCTGGCAACATGCCGGGCAAGTCCTGCAAAGCCCTGAACGAAGTGCCGGAGGGGCACATGCAGCTGAGAGGCTAGAGAGGAGACTGCTTGCTAGTTCTTCAAAAGGTAAGTGACTTGGCACGGCAGGTTGGGTGGGTGGGGGAAGCAATTGTGGGGAACATGAGGTATTTCAGTGGGTCAGGGAGATCTTGGGTGGTCTTAAGTAGGTGACATGTTCTATCACTAGCTCCCCCCGCCCCCATGGCCTTCCCCACCCTGAAATACCTCATGAGCCTCACATTCAATTAGCGAATGCGTGAGTGAAAAGAGGGAGTGATTCCATTCAAGGTAGGAGATTCACTCCCACAAAGTCTCAGGTTATGAATGGAATAGGCAGGCTCCATTTCATTCGTAATTCGAGGACTACCTGTATTATTTTACATGCAGGTAGTCTTCAACTTACAACCATTTGTTTAGGAGCCAGTTCAAAGTTGCTAAGGCACTGAAAAAAGTGACTTACAATTAGTCCTCACATGTACATCTGTCACAGCATCCCCATGATCATACGATCAGAATTTGGGCATTTGACAACCATCATGTATTTGCAATGGTTGCAATGACTTGGGGGTCATGTGATTGCCATTTGTAACCTTCCCAGCCAGTTTCCAACAAACAAAGTCAATAGCAGAATTTGGATTTACTCAACGGCCACATGATTCACTTAACAACTGAAGTGATTTGCTTAACAATCATAGCAAAAAGGTCATAAAGTCAGGTCATAAAGTTAGGCATGACTAACTTAACAACCTTCTTGCTTAGTAATGGAAATCCTGATCTCAATTGTGGTCAAAAATGAAGGATTATCTGTAATCCAAGTCTTGCAAATGGGAATAAGATTCAGAGCAGATTTACTGAGTTAGTGTTATTGTGAGGTAGGAGTCCGGGAGGTGTGGGATTGTTTTATGACGTCTATTTCCAAATTCAAAGGCAAAAGTACTTGGAGGTAAATAGGCACACATGAATCAGCATTGCTATTTTTGTAGTATAATCAGATATATTAAAATTCCCTTCCACTTAAAAATATGTCACGTCATAGCTAGATCAAACTGTTTCCTTTTTACCTAAAATCAAACTATCAGCTTAAAAACAAAACAAAACAAAACTCTTGCCTAAAAATAAAAGTGGTGCCTGAATCCCAAAACATTCGATTTTAATTTTTTTAAAAAACTTAAAGTCATAGTTTATTTCTTTGTTCTGTTAAGAAAACCATACAGATTCACTTTTGGATAGTAAATCCAAAAGAATCTGTATCTTGGTGTAGCAGAGTATTGAGTCACATCCCATAAGAACCTATTCCTTTTGTCTATTTTTACTACTTCTGGGCTCTTCCACATGACCTGCTAGCCACAGATTGATGATTCTTCAGTAAGTGATTTTAGAATGCACAACACCCCCTTTAACCTATAACTTTATCACTGCAGAAGGAGTATTTACTGGTGTTTTCTTCTATCACTGCCAAGTAAGTTTTTTTTCCTCCAGCCTCTATCAGTACAATGAAGTCTGTCAATGGTATCTTGTATTAATGGAAGGTTAGGAATGGGTATCTCCTCATGGATCAATTTTTCCCTTGTGGAGTAGGTGCCTATAAGCCCTCCTACATAAACCAAACTTGACCATAGGAACAAATTCTATCTTATTGTAAGGTTACATTAATATCTTCTAATTGGAAAGTACAAATCTCCTCCGTCTCTTTTTTTTCAATTAGGAACCTAAGAACTGACAATTAAGAAATCTTGTGATAGAGAATGTTGAACAGGAAATTAGGGCTTTGGAGGGAAAATCCAAGAAACAAGAAATTAATTGCCAAAAAAAGAGAAACCCTTGCAAATATTCTTCCAATAGGAAGGATGATAAGATAATTTCAAAAACACATTAATCATGATATAAATAACTGGAAATGTCATAGCTAAGAAGTTCAAGCACAGACCAAAAAAGATATATAATACATTGCCAAAAAGAGTGGAACAAATAGAGAGAGATTAGTTGCAAATGCGCTTCATGGGTATAGGTCCATGCGCTAGACCTTGTAATTCTTTAAATAATTAGTGTCTATGTATTAGGTTTATGTATTGTTGGAAGAAATATCCAGGTCCAATTCCAAGCTGGGAATAAAATGGAGACTGATTGGAAAGAAAGATTCTATTTATTGGTGAACAGAATCAGCACACACAGCGTGCAGTCATGGGACAGCTGACAAAATGGAGTTGAGAGTAAGGTGGGTTTTTATACCTTTTTGATTTCTATGGGGTCATGTAGGAGTCATGGCTGACTCTATAGGCAAAAGGGGAAATGCAAATCCTAGGTGTTTGAGCTAATCTTGTCTTGCCTAATTGCTTACCTGAAATTTCTGTCTGTCCCATTCTTTCTAAATGGATTACCAAATCTGCATTTCTAAAAGCTGGCCTCCTCAGTTTCTGCTTGGGGCAGGGAGACTGGTGCTGGTTTCTGCCTCCCTTAAGATTTTTTTCCCATTTCTCCTTTAGTGGAAATGTTCTACCCTGCCTTTTTAATACTCCCCAAAATATTTCATTCTCAAGGAGGGTGGGTGGGTGCTGACTTTCTACAGTAATATAATTTTAATCATATTTAATTTGTATCTCAAATGATTGTATTTTATTCCGATTTCATTTTAGATCGTATTTTATTCTAACTTCATTTTAAATCGTGCTTTATTCCAATTTCATTTAAATTGTTTTACCAAACTTTTGTAATGATTTGTTTCTGGAACTCTGCACTTTGATATGGCCCAAGGGCTAATTAATAAATAAATTCAGACTTTCTACAGCATATTTATTTTATTCATTTATTTATTTTATTCAATTTGTATACCGCCCTTCTCCTAGTGGACTCAGGGCGGTGCACAGCCAAAACTAAAACACATACCAATACAAAATTTAAAATTTTTAAAAGAATTTCATGACTTTGGCCCCAAAATTTAAAACATTCAAACTAAAACCCATTGACAATTTAAAAAACTAAAAAAGCTAGAAAAGGGGGCGGGGTTCACGCCAGCCCTGCTTGATGGAAAAGAAAAATTTTTAGGGCATGGCAAAAGACCCGGAGATCCGATATCCTTCGTATCTTCGGGGGCAAATCATTCCAGAGGGCAGGAGCTGCCACAGAGAAGGCCCTCCCCCTGAGGGTCGCCAGCCGACATTGCCTAGCTGACGGCACCCTGAGGAGTCCCTCTCTGTGGGAGCGTACTGGTCGGTGGGTGGCTATTGGCGGCAGAAGGCGGTCCCGCAAATAGATATACATCTATTTGGATATAAACACAATAATGCAAGGTTTATTCAATACATCTATAAATAGATGATGATTTAATGCAAAGTATACAACAGCTTGTATTTGGGCACAACATGGTAGGGATTGTTTTAATCTTGTCACTTATACCACACTCCTATAATCAATTACTGTCACAGATCAGCATTACAAATAAAAGCATTAAAAACAACAATAATAGTAGAAACTAAACTAAACTAAAAATATATTTCTGCATGACAGCAATGTTGAAACAGTAAAACCAATGGATAATATAATACACTAAAGGTTAATCATTCCCTGAGGCCTTGACAATACACCACATCTTATTCATTCAAGCAACATTTTGCTTCAGATTCTGTAAATGAAAGTAAAGCTTCCTATGGAAAAAGAAATGACAAATCAACCAGATAACTGAGAAAAGGTAGGGGGAGCTAGGATCAAATGCATGCTGGAGAAAAGAAGAACATACAAGGAGTTTTGTATTTGTTTCGCTGAATACAGCAAGGTCTTTGACTATTTACACCCTGCCAGAATGTAGGATGTAATACTGCTAACAGCTGTAGCAGAAAAGCTGATTATCCTTCTAAAGAATATTTACAATGAACAAGAAACTAGTGTGGGAACAAAGTGGTTAAGAACGAATAAGAGTGTAAGATAAAGGTGCTTATTGTCTTCATATCTATTTAACTTATGCAGCAAATATATCACAAAAAGGGCAGAACTGGAAAAGATGATAGGTTGAATCTAACTGGAGGTTGAAACATTAACAATTTCAAATATGCGCATATGCACTTCTTTAGTTGAATGTCAAGAAAACTTTTAAAGCTGATGTTGAACGTATAAATAAAAGGTGAAAAATGTGCATTCATATTAATATTAAGATGCAAATATGTCATAAATATGTTATTTATCCACTTTGTATGGCTGTCTATACAAAGTCTACATAGAAAGTCCTATGATCTGACTTAAGCATAGTACACAAAATTGTCTACTACAACGTCCTACTAGTCAATGACTACTTCAGCTTCAACCTCAATAATACACGGGCAAACAATAGATACAAACTCAAGGTAAACTGCTCCAAACTCGATTGCAGAAAATACGACTTCAGCAACAGAGTGGTCAATGCCTGGAATGCTCTACCTGACTCCGTTGTTACAACCTCAAACCCCCACAGCTTGAACCTTAAACTGTCTACAGTGGACTTACCCCATTCCTAAGAGGTCCGTAAAGAGGGCATGCATATGCACACCAACATGCCTACCATCCCTGTCCTACTGTTTCCATTTATTTGTACTCATTTCTTGTGTTCATGTCCATGTTTATACTTATACCTGTTATCTTGTACATTTTTGACAAACTAAATAAATTTTTTTAAAAAAATTATCCAAGAAACTGACTAGCAGACAAAATAAAAACAAGGGATTCCATTGCTCATACCTCCCCAAATTCCTGGAATAAGATTAGACTGAGTTCAGTTAAACCACAAAAAACCCATAGTTGAGCCTGATACTAACAGCTGCAAAGCTTGACCTGTGTGTTTTGGAAACTTATGGATGACAAAGAGTGAAGGTGATAACTCTTTTATCTTTGGCTCATTAATAAATAAAAATGAACTCTGTGCTGGAGAAATATGGAGTACAGTACGAAGTTAACAAAATTTATAATAGTCAAAGCCATCATTTTCTAATGATGATATGATAAGGATGTGTGGCTATTAGGATTAAAAAAACAAAAGACAGTTTAACTGCCTTGTACCATGCAGCTGTCATGTAAAACCAAGACAAAATGCAGATTCAAAGTACACTTTCCTCTTTGGATCTGAATGTTTTTATTATTGCTTATGTTTATAGTTCGCTTTGGGTTTTTGTAGTTAGTGGGAGGAATTTTTATTCATGATTAAAAAGACAATATTGTTGTGTGTAAGACAATAAACATATATGAAGAAAATTGAATTTAAAATATTGTGTGCTACCGTGAAACTCTAAGACAGTATTCCTCAACCTTAAGAGGTGTGGACTTCATCTCCTAGAATTCCCTAGCCAACGTATTCTGGGAATTGAAATCCATACTTTAAAGTTGCTAAATGCTGCTCCAAGACTTTTTTTTTTAATCTAGCCTGAACAAGTCCAGACAATCACTAGATGTCAGCAAAGAAATCCAGAGAACTATTTTTTTACAGTCCAGGTATGATAGTCTAAATTGGAAGAAGAAAAAGTGAGAAAAGAAGATAGATGCCTCAACATTATGGATTTGGAAGGCGTTATAGTCAATTCAGACAAAACAATCAATCAGTCCTGCACCAGATGAAGGCTGATTGCTCCCATGAGATGAAAATCATCAAGGAGAAATTTAGATATTTGGGAGATGTGATGTAAGAGAATGATGACCTAAAAAAAATTATTCTTGACAAGTATGAGCCAACAAGAAGACAATTGATGGAATACTAATCAATCAAATTAATGAAATTACTGGAAAGTCCTTAGAAGAGTTATCACTAAAGACAGAAATCACTAAAGACAGATCCAGATAGTGAGCATTTGTCCACTAAACTCCAAGGAGGTAAATCCAATTTAGCAGCACCAAATAGCAGTTCTGCTTCTACTACTTAACAACACAATGGAACCAAGGAAGTCCAAGCTTTCTGGTCCTGCAGCCTTTTTTTTCTTTAAATCAAGTAAACCAAGTTCTTAATTACTTGGATTTAACTTGCTATAGATTGTGACTTAATTTATATAACACACTAGCTCTATAATTTTGTGACTTTATCTTAGACCGTTCTAACTTGTTAATCATTATTTGGAATTTAGCATGGTGTGCGCCAGCCAATGAATAAGATTTATTCAATACATCTATAAATAAATAGTAATTTAATGCAAAGTATACAATAGTTTGTATTTGGGCACAACATAGGAATGTTTTAATCTTGTGATTTATAACACACTCAATCAATTTTTATTACAGTCACAGATCAGCATTACAAATAAAAGCATTAAAACAATAATAGTAAAAATAAAAGACAGTCAAAACAATATATTATTATTGGTGGTGGATTATTAGTGGGCAATTAGAATCTAATTTTGCATACAGCATTGCAAATTTGGCCACATTCAGAAAAACTACTTCATACTGATCTGATAATAGAAGTTTCACCTAAAACAGATAAGTATTTCTCGGATATTTTATTAGGAAAGGTATTATAAATTGAGTCTGTGAGTCCTTATAGAAGATGCAGGATGTGAGTTATAGTTTCAATGGATGCTTGTCCACAGGGACACAGTCTCAGCTCATGTATTTTTTTGTATTGGCCCTCTGAAACTGCTTTGGGAAATGTGTTGCAGTGTGCTAAGGTTAATGCGCTTCGGATTTTGGGGATAGGGTTGCCAGGTCTGCTTCCAAAAAATAGCGGACAAGTGGGGGGGGGGGTTAAGTAGTAAAAAAATTAAAAAAAAATTACAATTAAATTATATATTTTCTTACAAACATTTTAACATGTATTAAAATAATCACTTCAAAACTTTACTTAAAATTCAAAACATCAGATATATTATAATAATATGTAAAATATTAAATTACATTTTACTTTGCTGTCATGTGTATTTTTTATTTGACTGCGCACTTTGATCAATTCTTTGTGTTTAAGGAATAATTCTTTAATTTCAGTACAACGTTGAGAAATATTAAAAAATATACAAAGTTCACTTCGAACTGATGGTACAAGCAATCGGTTACGTTCGTCAGTCCACAAATTTCCCATGACGCTGAAAATTCGTTCAACGTTTGCATTTGATACCGGAATTGATGCACAATACTGGAACAGTTTCAGTAAACTCGGAGCTGGCTCTTTCTTGAAAAAATACGTCCACTTATCAAGGGATGAATCGCCCTGCAGATGAACATAAACTTCTTCTAAGGCAGAAATTTCATCGAAGAGAGTGTTGGGTGGAAGTTCTTCTCGCCATGGTGATAATAACCAGATGTTCGTCATTTCTTCTAAAGTTGGAGGATTATTGCGATCAATTAGATTGAAACAACTTAGCGTCTCATATACTGAATCGGTGAAATTATACCACTTTTCTAGGTATGCAATGGCTCTTTGATACACGTTGATGGCTTCTTTCTTGAACTTTTGCACGGCATTCTCAGGCAAATGTTTTTTATGTAAGGCAAATAAAACTTTCATTCCAAAAAACTGCAGCTTACACATGATAATGTGAAGATCACATGCAAGAATTTTCTTGCTTTCCAGCTTCAGTAGGGTATCTTGCATTATTGACATGAAGAAGTGCGTGAAATATAAATACAATTCTGAAATTGTTAGTTCATCGTCCTTTGCGAGTTCATTTTCCTGATCCAAAATAAGGTTCCAGATAACCTTATGGCACTCATCAGATCCAAGAGAAATAAAATATGATTTTAGAGGTATCCAGTTTAAAAGAAGTCTTTTGACCACTTTAAACAAACTTAACCAACGTGTTGGAACATGGCGCAAAACTTCATGGAATTCTGACTCGCAAAACTCAAAAAATGATTTCAACTCTTCTCATTTCTTCGCAGAATTCGAAAATTCGGCAAAAACCTTCAGCACTACATTTTCGATATCAAAAGATAACTGCTTTAATGCATTTTTTGCGCTGTTGTGTAAAATGTGATTATTGCAATGAGCAGCTACAATATTGTCATTTTCCAGCAATAATTTTTGGTAAACAGATTTGTTCACTCCATAATTGACTGATGCATTATCTGCTGAGTAAGCTGAAACATTATTTATTTCCAATTCGTTATCACTAAGAACTCGACACAGCTGATTTTTTATTGATGTAGAATCTTCGAAAGAATCCTCATAAAAGTCTAAAATTTTCACACACAGTCCTTCTTCACAAGTAAAATATTGTGCAACAACGGGATACATTTTGCAATTTCCCTTGTTTGATGCGTCAGTGGAGAGAGAAAATGGAATTCCAGTTTTAAGATCATTGAGAACCAATTCAATAGAAAAAGGATACAAAACCTCATTGACAATAGCTGATGATTTGGTTCTTCCACATCTTTTTTACAATTTCTGAATCATCAAAAATTTGCTTCATTAACTTAATACCACAATCTTGAGCCAGGAAAGAAATATGATGTTTGATCCCATGGTAAGTTTCAGCCATTTCAGCTACAGTCACTTTCTCACTGAAAGAGGAGTCTTTAACAATGAAAAACGAATTGATTCGCTTGTTGCTGGAAGCTATTTTTTCCTTATCTAAATGATTTTTTGTGCTTGCATGCTGTGTGACAGCTTTTATACCATTATATTCAATTGTGAACGATTTCTGACACAATTTACAGTAGGCCGTTGTATTTGCTCTGTCGGTTTCGTTGTTCGTAATCCATGCAAAAGTAGCTTCCCAGTCTTTGGAGTATTTGCACACTCCTCTCTTTCGTTTTAAAGAATTTAAAATCTCGCCGCTGTCACTCTCATCACTCGACGCCATTTTAGGTCAGTCGACACAAGCTACAATACATTTTAAAAATGTGAACTGTACATTATTTTATAATATATTTTTATTTTAATCTCATCATAAATTTTTTCGGAGAATCGAGTTCAATGGATATTCGATCTTTGTCTCATTCTAACTTATGAAAAAGAAAGACAAAACGCGATTCTCCTATCCTTATTCTCTTAGACTGTACAGCTTTAGATTACATACCATTTCATCATAAAGCTTTTGAATAAAAAAAAATGTCCACTATTTTGTGAAAAAAAAATAGTGAACATAATGTGAAAAAAGCGGACTGTCCGCTCAAATAGTGGACACCTGGCAAGGGTATTTGGGGACTATTTTTCGATATAAATATCTCACTGCTTTAAGAGGAGGAGTTTGACTGCTTAAAAAAACATATTTAGGAAGAGCAGCCCGATTTTGTTGGATTCCCAGATCTTTAGTACATTGTTTAAGTGTCCCATCATTAAATACACTTCCCTGGAGAAACCAAAGTACTAGAGTTTTTGTGAGATGGTCCTGAACCATACTGAATCGAAATTGCCTTCTATAAGGAAAGAACTCAAACCTGTAGGGCAGAGGTGTCAAACTTGCTACCTGTGGGCCGGATGCGTCATGTGCTGGCTACGCTCACCCACGGTTTAGCGAAGGGGAAAAAGTTGTGATATGTCACGTGATGACAACAAGATGCCGCACGTTTGACACCCCTGCTGTAGAAGAAAAGAGTAATTACAACCAATGTGAAAAAAGGTAAATTCATGCACCTGTTTTGATTTTGGCTAGTCCTCCCTCCCTCCTTAATACTACATTTGGGGTGCAGTGCATTACCTGAAATATGGCTCTTGATTTAATTGGGCCATAAGTGGCTTCATATAGAGATTAAAACAGCAGAATGGGCTAGAATGCATCCTTGCCTTACTGCTCTATAGCAGGGGTCTCCAACCTTGGCAACTTTAAGACTTGTGGACTTCAAAGCTGGCTGAGGAATTCTGGGAGTTGAAGTCCACAAGTCTTAAAGTTGCTAAGGTTGGAGACCCCTGCTCTATAGGTTAGAATCTCATTGGTGTAGTTGCCTTGCATGCTACATCAAACTTTGATTCTGGAATTCTTATAAAGATTATGCATAAGCAATGATAGACATCTGTCAATGGTTCTGTGCAGAAGCTTAGACCAGAGCCTTTCTCTGGGAACTAGTTCAAATGCGGACCTGAAATCAATAAATGCAGTATATAATGATGAATGTGATCTGGATGCATATTTTTCAGCCAGGTGTTGACGAATAAGGGTGTGTCCATATATAGAGTTTCCAAACCTCAAGCCTGCTTGCTCATCTGCTGGTGCATGCTCTAAATCAATCCAATCAACTAATTTATTGTATAAATGTTTAGCTTACTTATTATACTTAAGAGCTGATAGGCCAATATTTAGCGGGCAAGTCTCAGGTGCACTGTTGTAAACAGGCACAATAATAGTCTATAATATTTCATCTTGGAAATATTACACCAAATTTCCAAAAGACGTTCCCATAACATGTTGGACTGCTGCTCCCATAATTCCCTACAGCACAGCTGCCATTTCTGTTCCCCTTCATTTAGTCATACTTCCGTTACATCTCCTGAGCACTTTCTGACCTGATGTAATTGTACCTGCTCGCTCTCGTTCTTCTGAGGTGGATATTGAAAGGCAGTGATTCAAAACAAAAGTTTTGGTGGTTGATTATTCTGATATACTGATATATAAATATATAGCCAAGTGTATTTCTGCAGCTCTGCCAGGTAAATCAAATAGGAAACCTGACTAGATGACCTAATTCTATTTGATTGTTAGGCTATATTAGCAGTATCTTGCAAGTCTGAAGATGTAAATTTCTCGACACTGCTTGATCCAGTATGGCAGTCTTTTCTAGGTTGCTTTCTCCCATTCTTTAGCCACTGGGTGCTCCTGACTCTCTTGTCTGATTGTTTCCTAGGCAGCATCGCTTTCTCTCTTTCCCAAGGTCATTCATACATTCCATTACAATGTCTTTCTTAGCCCTTTGAATTCTCCTGTTAGTCATTGTTTCAAAAACTTCAATTTGCCAAAAAGATTTCTTGTAGATTTTTCTCTACACAGGTTTGTCACATGCAATAAACTGAATTTCTTCTCTGTCAGTCAAGTCCACAGTGTCAGAATCTGGTGAGAATGAGAACAAAGTTTCTTCTATTGATGCATTATAAATATTAAGAGCTCAACATTTTTCAGGCTGAAGCATAAATGGGGAATCCGTAAGACAATGAATCATGCAACATTTAAACATCTCACATTCATGATTGTCTTTAATTGCAAAGCTTTGCCATGTGCTACATCCTACACAATCAGTCAGAGATTAGCAATTTTGGAGGATTGACCTTTTGCAGGATTGCTGCTGACAGAATACTTTCCTGTGTGAAATATAGCCTCTGTGTCTTTGCACAGATATTTCAAATAGCATGAGAAAGGAAGACAGATGGTATTTTTCATTATAAATGTGTCTTGCACTGCTATGGCAATTTAGTGCTCCATCAGAGGATTTGGCCTGGCCCTGGCAGTGCCATTTTGAAGCTTAGAGGAAGAAACGTAAAGAGGAAATGGACATGTTAATGGTTGGCAGCTCAGAGATTGTCCCATTCACATATAGACCTGACTTCCAATATGCTTGAAAGATAATAATTATCTGTTTCTCTCCAACCAGCACAAATTGCAGTGAGAAGGAAGAAATAGGTAATTATGCATGCTGTCTGCAGCTCAGATCTCTAGGTAAGAGGGGGAAGAAAGAGATCTGGGCCAAAATGCACATAAGGGAGGAGTCTCTATTTCTTTTTTGTATTCATTTTGCAGCTGAATGGGCATTTAAAACTTAACCAAATTGTGAGAGTCATTTGATTTTGACCACGTTTTAGAAATCTCCACTAGAAATCTTATTATGAAGATATTTGATCCAGACATGATTATATGGAGAAAAATTACTAAAAAATAATAAGATCTGTTTAGGCATGCCTAATTTGCAGCAACCTATGGAAAGTAACATATATAAGTAGTCCTCAGCTTATGACCATAATAGAAACTGAAAAATTCATTGTTAAATAGTGTGGTCATTAGGCAAGGCATCACATGATAGCATCTGATTTTATTACCATATTTCACCATGGTCATTAAGCAAATCATCCACAGTTGTAAAGGTAGATATAGGAGGACCACAACTTGTCAGCTCCTGCCAGTTTTCCCATTGACTTTACTTGTTGGAAGTCAGCTGGGAAGGTCCCAAATGGCAATCACATGACTACAGGATACTGTAACTGTCATAAGTATGAGCTGGTTGCCAAGTGCCCAAATTGTGATTACGTTATTGGTGGAACACCACAACAGTAGTCAGTGTGAAGCCCATTTATAAGTCCCTTTTTCTAGTGCTGTTGTAACTTGGAACAGTCACTAAATGAATTGGTGATCAAGGACTACTGTTTAAACTGCTCCTACCTTGTGCTCATACTATTTTGATTCTAAGCTGGTTAAATAAAATCTTCTCCACAATCAGATGCTTTTGGGCAACAGTTTGCAAGGTACTCAGTCTAGACAGTGTCCCCCATGTCCTCCTCTGTCACAATTCCAATACTATTGTTCTTTCCCATCTTTTTATTCCAGGAAAGGAATTGCCAATCATTTTTCTTTATATGGCAAAGTTAAAGCATCAAAATTCACATATACCGTACTCACATAAAGATCGAGTTTGTTTTTCTTTAATTTATTCTGGCTCGTTTGTTGCTTTTTAATGACAGTCTCTGAGGATGGACAGAATTGAGCAAGAGAAAAAAGTGTCTTTACTGAGAATGCTGCAATAACACAATGATTATAATAATTGCCTTATCAACTGCCTAGTTGCTAGTTCAGAATCCAGAATAATTTTGTTGTTGTTAAAGTTATGGGGTTGGGTTTTTTTTTTTGTTTTTTTTTTGCTTGTTTCCTATCCCTGCGGTTTTCTTTTCAGAAATATATTCAGAAATATATTCAGCAGTGAATATTTTCATCACTTTTCCAGTCACTGAAGATAGAAGGGTTTCACCTTCAGCTGTCAAAGAGCTCAAACAACCTGCGGTATAAGCTATTTGGGACATGCTGTGTGTGTGTATGTGAAATCATTCTATTTCAGGTGACTGAAAGGTGATGAAGCAGTGTACCACTGGAGTTTATTTGTTTTAGAAAAAATATAGAAAAAGAGGAAGCTCAGAGGCAGAAAAACACTATTTTTTAAAAAAAAAAAAATCATTGCTGGTGGCATTCAAACTAGCAATACTATGCTTTCCAAGGCAAAAGTTATAACCATTGTGCTATTAGAGGATTTTAGGATAAGTTAGTTTAGTATAACTTCAAACACTAGTATATGGCTGTGGTCTCCGGTGTCCCGTCATAGTTAGTTGGTTCCATCACTGACTATAGGGGGTGAGACCTTGGCCCCCTCAGAGAGGGTTCGCAACTTGGGTGTCCTCCTGGACTCTCAGCTGTTTTTAGAAGATCATCTGACGGCTGTGGCCAGGGGGGCTTTTTATTGGGTTCGCCTGATCCACCAGTTGCGCCCCTTTCTGGACCGGGACACCTTGCACACGGTCACTCACGTCCTCATCACTTCCCGTCTGGACTACTGTAACGCTCTCTACATGGGGCTCCCTTTGAAGAGCACCCAGAGGCTCCAGCTGGTCCAGAATGCAGCCGCGCGGGTGATTATGGGGGTGACTTGGTTGTCTCATGTAACACCGTTCCTGCGCGAGCTGCACTGGCTCCCAGTGGTCTTCAGGATGTGATTCAAGGCGTTGGTTGCCACCTTTAAAGCGCTCCATGGCATAGGACCTGGATATTTACGAGACCGCCTTCTGACTCTGATAGCCTCCCACCGACCAGTACACTCCCACAGAGAGGGTCTCCTCAGGGTGCCGTCGGTTAGACAGTGTCATCTGGCGACCCCCAGGGAGAGAGCCTTCTCTGTGGGAGCACCTGTCCTCTGGAATGAGCTGCCCCCTGAGATTCGTCGGATTTCCGACCTCCGTACCTTCCGCCGCGCCCTTAAAACGCTATTATTCCATCAAGCAGGGCTGGCCTAAAATATTATTTTAATGCGTTATTGTGTTTTAGATGATTGGCCAAACTATCTAATAATTTTAAATTGTTTTTAACTTTTATATTGCTGGTTTTTATCTTGGCTGTACACCGCCCTGAGTCCCTTTGGGAGAAGGGTGGTATAAAAATTTGATAAATGATAAATAAATAAATTATGACTCAACAGAAGGAATATTTCTGCTTCTGTTAAATAGCCAATGAACTGCTGGGATTACCTTCTATCAACTGATAATGTATGCAAGATGTTTTGATATGGACCATGGACTTCAGAAGTCAAGCAGAAAAAATTACCCTGGATTTTTTGACAGTGGGATTAATAGAGGATAATATCTTCCATTTCTGCCCTTCAAAAACGGCCATTGGTGACCGTTCTGACAAAATGTGCAATATGGATATGTTTTAAGTTTGGAGCAATTACCCTGTAATTACTTCTCAAGCTCATCACTATTCATTAAAAAATACTTTGTAAATCCAACTGGAGTTCTAGAGAATATAAAAATGAGTATATAAAGGTTAATTTGAGCTGTTTGGGAGAGTTGCACTGGCAAAAATAGACTTCTATATAAAAAATTCTGAGACATGAAACCTCATTTTAGTTTTTAACCATAATTTTGGTCATCTGATCCTGCTTAGTTACCTAATACTGAATATCCAAAAGCAATACTTTTTACATCTTAAATAATAAACAGTACGTTAGATCTCACTGTACTGAATAGTATATAATGTCTATAAATTTAAAAGTGGATTTGTCTATCTAGTGTCATAGATACATTATTTATGGGGCTATAACTATACTTTTCTAAAAGAGAAAAGATTGTGATTAATTCATGTAAGGAATTTATTATTCACTGGAGTTGCTCACGCTTTATTGTAGAAAGATATATGTTTACTTTCTGCTGCCTTTCACCTCTTTTTATATTCCAGTGGCATTTTTGTTTCATATTTACTTATTCTCAGCCTTGGTGGGTGGAATTACAGCTGGTAAGGGGAAATAGATGGGAACAGTCATAATAAGCAACCTGAGCAGGATCATTATTAGATAGAGAAAGATAAGATTCTGCCTTCCCTGCTTCTCCAGCAATTCTGCTCAAAATCCTTGGATACCTTCCAAGGGGAAACAGCATGTTGCAAGAAAGAAGCGAGAGATTGCTGCTCTCTTCCTCCAAGCGATTTTGCTCAGACTTGCTGAAACGGAGAGGACTAACACTTGTGTCTGTGTATCTGTATATAGTTATGTGTGGGTGTGAATGGATATGTGCTTGTGTCATAGAATATGAACAGAGGTCCACATGTGTGCAATGCATACAGCCTTCTAACACAGATGCTGTTCTGGGCCTTGGGGCAGAAAAAATGGTGAAGCCTTCATTTATGAAAGTCATCGAAGGCTTTAATATTTTTTTCCCCTTTGTTCTTCCATCATGATAATAACAGAATACCAGAAGAACAGAATTGGGAGGGACTTTGGAGGTCTTCTTCAAAACAACACACATTATAATCCTCTTATGATTAAAAGGACAGTTCATATATTATAAAATTAGTAGGAAGCAATTGTCAAGAAAATTAAAGCATGGCTAAAAATAAAAATATTTCAACCACCCACCTAAACTCACTAGCGATGAGGCTGGTCAAGTCAAGGCTGGAAAAGCATAGCTAAGGTGGAATGTTGCAATCCAGAAGGCTTGATCTCATCGATATCTTGCAGATATCTTTCATTAGTTTGCAAAACAGAGCAGCCTGTTTATGAAGATTGAGATTTGCAGATATCTTTCTACAATAAAGCGTGAGCAACTAGTCACAGCTTCATTACACAGTAAGAAACTGCTAAATATAGAATGGTTACAGTACTCTGTTCTTACAGTTTTTTCAGAATGGGTGGAGAGAGCTTTTTTTACAGTCTCAGTAGATTTCAATAATGCTAAACACTACATGGGCACATCCAGACACATCTGAATGGGTATTGATGCAGATTGGTGATGATTAAATCTAATCTGAGTCATTACAATTCTGAAATATTACACAGTAATGAAACAGTCCAGCTGCATCATCAACCTGATCAAGGTACTCATAATTTACAGATGGCGAATATATATAGAGAAGGACATTAGCTCAAAACTACCGTGTTTCCCTGAAAATAAGACCCTGTCTTATATTTTTTTGAACCCCGAAATAAGCGCTTGGCCTTATTTTCGAGGAGGTCTTATTATTTTGGGGCACATGGAGCAAGATGGGGCTCTTCTTGCCATCTTACCTGATTTCCATCTCTGTCTCCCTAACCCTAATCAGAGGAAATGGTGGGGACTGGTTGCGCATGCGTTTAAATATTTTTGGGGAGGGCTTAACTTGGGGGGGGCTTATTTGTGCACATGCGCTCAAAAGCCCGATTGGGCTTATTATGCGGGAAGGTCTTATTTTGGGGGAACAGGGTAGACATTAACGTTTTCTTTATTTTATTTGAAATTTTATTTGTTACTGAAGTGGTACAGAATACCAGTTGGTACTGTAATATATTTCCTAACAAATGATTAGAAGTAACTCAGAAACTTCAAGCACATGTAATGGTAGAAAATACAATGCGTTTGCTATGGGCATTTAAGTGATTGTCTATGGCAGTGATGACAAACCTATGACATGCATGTCAAAGGTGGCATACCATGATGTTTTGGGTGATACACCAGTATTCACCAACACCCAACAACAACTTTACTTGAAAGTGTGCTCTGTTCTTGTGTGATTTTTGAAGGCTGTGGAGCAGTAGTGAAATTCATTTTTTTTTACTACCGGTGCTGTGGGCGTGGCTTGGTGGGCATGGGGTGGCTTGGTGGGCGTGGCTTGGTGGGCATGGCAGGGGAAGGATACTGCAAAATCTCCATTTCCACCCCACTCCAGGAAAAGGATACTGCAAAATCCCCATTCCCTCCCCACTCCTGGGGGAAGGATGTTGCAAAATCTCCATTCCCACCTCACTCTGGGACCAGCCAGAGGTGGTATTTGCCAGTTCTCCGAACTACTCAAAATTTCCACTACTGGTTCTCCAGAACCTGTCAGAACCTGCTGGATTTCACCCCTGCTGTGGAGGCCGTGTGAGAATGGGGTGCACTCTTACCCAGAGTCTGGAAGTTGCATAAAATTGGAATATGCTTTTGTGCAGCTTCTGAAACTCAAGCAAGAATGGGGGGTATGCTTTCTTGTGATTTTCAGAGGTTGTGTGAGAATGGGGTGTGCTTTTGCACAGGGTCCAGAAGTCACGTTAGAGTACCTATGGAGCCTCCAAAAATCAAGCAAGAACTGTTTTTGCACAGTTTTCAGAGGTTGCAGAAGCAATTCCCCAAAGCTGCTTCAAAAATGAAGGCCTCATGTGATCTGTAAGCTGCCTCAGAAAGGCCACAGGGGCCTGTCAACACTGAGAGAGCACTCCCTAAAGGTAAGCAACATGTGGCAGATCTTGGGGAATCACACACGTGATTGGACTGTATTTTTTTTAAAAAATAAATGAATATGTAAAGAATTGTTTCCCTTTTGTTGGGGGGTTGGAAATGACATGCCACAGAGTCTTTGTTAGGCATTTTCTGTATTTTTGACATGTTAAGCCCAAAAGATTCACCGTCACTGGACCATGGAGACAAAGGCTTTCCATCAATAGTCCCTCAGAGAGATGCCTGCTTGGAATCATTTGAGGGTAAGACCTTTTCAGTGACTACACCAATACTCAGGAATGCTTTCCCCCCATCAGTTAAGCCTGTTTCTTTTTAACCGTGTTTTAAAATGTGCTTTTATTTATTAGATTCTTTGAATAAAAGAGCCACGTCCAATTTTAATTTAATTTGTCAACCTCTTGCATTTTGTATATTAATAACTTTTCAATATATTGTTCTGAAGTATTAATTTTCTGTTTGCTTTGATTTTAGACAAAAATGGAGTGTGTGTGGAGTTTTTAATTGTATCTTCATTGTTTCTTTGTTCTTTTGCTAATTGCCATTGGGCAGGACTTACTGTATATAAACAATGTAACCAAATAAATCCAGTCATTATTGTTAACAATAATTAGGCCAGTACTGGTATGCTTTCCAACTTGTTTCTTGGAGTGGCTTTTGCTAGGCATCTGGATTTTAGTTGGGGTGATTCCAGGAATGGTACTATAATGTTCATGGGCTCATCCCACATTACCTGGCCCTGGCTCACACAGGTAATCATTTGCTAGACTTAGTGTTCTCCTAAGAACAGATGCTGCATGATTTGCCACAGTAACATTGCTTTTAGTAAAGCTACACACAATTGTCATGCCTGATATCTGTAAGGATGATGGATTGACATTGTCTAGCAGAGATGTTTTGTTATTTGTGGAAATACCCATCGGGTAGACAAACAATTTTTGCATGAACCTTACCGCCTTCTAGAATAGGAAGATGACTAAGAGCATTATAAGTGTCTGCTCCTGAATAGCTACTTTCTAGATCTTGATACTGGACTTTCCTTGGTTTATTGAGGAGCTCAAAGAAATGAAATAAGTGAAGAGACTCCCAGAGTGACAATGGAAAAAAGGAGTGCATTTAACTAATCACAGGTACAACTCCAAACCTACCAAATGGTGGTGTCAAGAGTGACAAAATGTTCTTATTTTTCCGCTTTTATTTTATCTGCAGATTTGCATTCAGGGACCCTGTTCAGGTTAATTTAGTTCTCTGTGGGAAGGAATGATTTGGGACAATGATCCTGCTGGTTGCCATGACAGTTCTTCAAAGTTCTTCACAGTTAAAATTGCTCATATTCACTTGGATTCATTTTACACTCATATGAAGCCACTGAGAAATACCATCCACCAACTTGAGATGAAATGTTGTCAGTATGCTGATGATCCTTGAATATATATTTCTATCCCAGGCTAAAGCATAGATGCTGTGGAAACCCCCGACCCTGTGTTTGGCAGCTGTGAAGGATGAATTTAAGGATGAATCTCAGCAGAATTACTATTTGTTCAGAAACTCCTGCATCATTTACTTCAGAGATTGCTTTGGATGAGTCACAGGTCTAAAGGAGTAGGTGTACACCTTAGGGAGAGTCTCCTGGCTTTGCTAAAATAGCAGAGAGAAGCTATGACTGAGGGCAAGGGCATTTGTTCATCTGAAGCTTGTGTACCAGGCCATGAATCAATAGCCACTTTATCTTGCTGGGATTAAATTTAAGGTTTCTGATTCTGAAACAAGGTTTTGACTGCATCTCCTTATTGGCCTGCAGTAAGGCAGCTATACTGATATATATCAGCATCATTTGCATCTAGGCTACCTCACCCCATTCTAATAGGTGACTTATTTTGGTGGCTTTATGTTGAATAGTAAGAGAAAAAAGATTGAACACCCCAACATGCCAACACTGAAGTGCCCTACAGTTTGAGCTGTTTCTTCTCACACAACCACCAACTAGAACTGTTCATTCCAGAAGAAGACCTATAACCAGGGGTGAAATCCAGCAGGTTCTGACAGGTTCTGGAGAACCAGTAGTGGAAATTTTGATTAGTTCGGAGAACCGGCAAATACCACCTCTGGCTGGCCCCAGAGTGGGGTGGGAATGGAGATTTTGCAGTATCCTTCCCCTGCCATGCCCACAAGCCACACCCAGCAAGCCACACCACGCCCACCAAGCGTCGCCCACAGAACTGCTAGTAAAAAAATTTGGATTTCACCACTGCCAATAACAATGCATCCTTGCAGTCAGACCAAAAGGATAACATAACTGATGGTACTGAAGGCTACCAAGCGTGCACTTTCCCCCATGCAGGTCCAACCTGAAGTAATTAATAATGCCAGTCACTATATCTATTCATTGCTATTATTTTTGTAAACAGTAAGTACAGTAATAAACATTAGATACGTATAATGCAGTAAGCCATTACATTTTGTGTGAAGATAGCCAATTGGAATGAATAAAATCCATTCCAACTACAGTCAAACAAACTGTGGCTTAAGGTAATGTCAAGGGGAAGCTTTAGCCTCTGATCCAGATCAGTGGAGATAGATCTCTAATTTGCCCTGCAAAGAAATAGTTGCTTTGTTTCCATTTTGTTCAATTTCTGTGATTTACAGAAAGGGGAGATAGAAGTAATCAAGCCATTATTTCAATCCTAGCTGCTGCCTGCCAACTTCTGCCATGTATTTTTTTAATAGTTGCAAATTTGTCTCCTATCAACAACTGTCTCAGTTTTAAATCAATGCCAGGTCAATCAATAACCTAAACAGATAAACCATGTGCTTTCTTGGCTCAACATACAAACATTCATGCCGTTCTGTTAAATAATTAAAGGATGACTCATCAGTCCTTTTGCTGAACCTCTGGAACTTTTATAACCACCCAGTCTGTTTCATTCTGATGCTTGTATTGTAATGTTAACAACAAAACTCCATCCATAGAAACCCTGGTATTGTTATTGTCAGGTACCAGTTACTTCAGACCTAAGTGAAAGTGACACATTATGCATTAGTAATTTGCAATAGTTATCTACTTTATAATAAAATTTAGATTAGTTCTATTTAAGCAACATATTCAGCAGAATAGATAAGATGGGGGTCACAATTGCACTTACGGGTACTTGTTCTCTTTAAACACAGATTGATGGTGATTGATGGTTTGATAAGATTCATAAAAGCCCCACTCCATATATTCATATATTTTAATAGAATCTACACAAGTATGGTTTGTTGATCTATAAATATTATAATTAATCCTTCGAGTAAGAAATAACAGATGCAATCATAAGAACATGTTCATATGTATTTGTGGGGAAAGAGAAAGCTTGACTTATGGTTCTTTAAGAAGAGGAAAATCTTTTCTCCTAAAACCATAGAGAGATGATAGCAATCATGTAATTAATCTATCTAGGTAACAATGGGAGAGACAGTTTGATAGAATTGTAAAGGCACCAGGCTACAAACCAGGAGACTGTGAGTTCTAGTCCTAACCTAGCCCTAAAATCAAACCACTTCTGGGGAAAAAATTGCCATTGGGACTTGTTCAGACAGTTGCCAGGAGTCAATAATGTATTGAAGGAAAATAAATAAACTAAAAGGAAAGGAAATAAAATAAAAGGAAAGGAAACTTTGCAGTGTCATCCAGATCCTTGCATTATAATATTAAACATGGTTTTTTATTTATGTAAAATAAGAACGTTAAATATACTTAATTTAAAAAACAAACGGCAAGAAATAGAACATTATATTTTAAAATATTTCCAGAATAGATGTTTCAAAAATGTTGCTTGATGGTAAAATGGATGACATATAAATTAAATGAATTAAATTAAATTAATAAAATATTTATCCTCTTAAAGCTGTTGTTAGATACACAAACCACATAAGTGAATGCTGTTTGCTTTATGGAAATGACAGGTCTGGTAAGATTACTGGCCCCCACTTCCATTTTGTTTCCAGAGCACCGTATTATTATGAGCTAGTCAATAGGCAGAAATTATAATGTTTTTGTTTTTCATCTACTGTTTTTCAGTGACACACCGAAGTTTATGTAGCAAGTATTTTAGGTTAAGGTGAGTGGATTCAAAATAACACGCACTCTTTAAAAGTCTGTTACAAAAGGGTGTTTAATTTCAATGTGATTCACAGGAAATATTAAGAACATGATATAGTAATAGTTATATTACAATTATTCTTTTAATATTCAACATTGTCATATTAAAATTAAATATTAATTAAATGTAAATGAAACAAGCATTATTTTTGTCCTGGTGAGGCCTAGTATTTTTGGATGGCCAAGTAGGGCTACCAATCAGCATGAAATTCTATATGAGAATTTCTTCATGGGGAAGCATAACAAACAAACCTCTTGGATTTTCTTTTCAGCTGTACAATCAATGAACAAGAATTTTGGGAATTGCAAACGGCAGATTCTGGAGATATACATATTAGAGGTCTATCAGAGTCCAAATAATTCCTAATGGGATGCCAGGATAGTCCCTGATTTCAAGGACCTGGATTCCTTACCTGTTTCTAGCAAAGTAAGGCATCACCAAAAATAGCATTTTCTGAGCTATGTGTTCTCACTGCTGTGGTCTCTGAAATGTTAAGCCAAGTGAACCAATGAAGCAAAAGTACAAATATCAGCATTCCAACAAGTACCCCCATCAGTCTCTTAATATCTCATCCAGTACTTTAAAAAGAAGGGGGGGGGGAATCAGTATCAGGAGCCAGGATTGTCACCAGCTCTAATCCCTGCAGTGTCCTATGGCTTCAACTGTAAAAGGTTTGCAGTTGTCTTAGAATACCAAGTTGGCTCAGCTGCTCAGTGAAGGGGCTGCAAGATCACAGCATTGTGATATAGCAGCTGAGAGCAGGAAAGGCCAACTGGAAGCACATGGGTAGTCTTTGAAATCCTTAGATAGAATCCCCTAAATCCTGCTTAAAAGTTGCTGCTAGATTGCAATTTTAATATGACATTAGGGGAAAAAAATAACTAGTGGTGTGACCTATTAACTGTTTTTGATACAAATTAGATTGGTTGCATGTTTGTTTCAACTCCATTCAATTTTTTTTTTGTTTCATCTCTGCCTTTTTGGAGAGTGGTGGTCTGCATGCTGCTGGAACACATGGAGCATTTCCTCTGGACAAAAGTTGCCCTGGTCGGGTGTTCAGGACCAGACAGCAAACTTGTGTTTAAAGGTAACCTGCAATTAACAGGACAAAGTGAAAGAAGTGAACCAAAAGCAAATCTAAAGTGATAGAGAACAGGCTATAGGAAAGTTGTCATTTCTAGCTTTGAAAATAAGACATGTTTGCATTCTTCTATTTTGAGATCCAAATTAACTTCATGTTTGCCTAGGTATTCTAAATTATTTACTTTTAATCTGGTTTTACTACTTATTCTTTTGTTCTGCACTATTTTTCAACCACCAAAACATGACAATGTTGAAACAGTTAGCATGAAGGATTTCCTCATCCAAGCCCTAATTCTTGTTTCCACAAACTGTTTAACATATGTATGGTCTTCTGATTTTTCTTCAAAACTGACCAAAAAAAAACCCACTTGTGTGCTTTTCAACAGATCTTTATTTTATAATTTATTCTAAAAATCTTTTTTTTTTTTTAGCATCAAAGAAGCCTGTCTCCTATATTTTATCCATTAGGGAGAAGAGCTGTGGTGCGTGTGGTTGCATCTTTTGCAACTGAGTTGAAAAGAGAATGCTTTACTACAATTAATGATCCATCACTACTTCTTTTGAATCATTAGATCATTCTAATGGTGGGTTGCTGAAATAAGATAAAAAAAATATTTAATGGAGTAATTTAAACCTAATCTTATGCAGACATCCCTGAAAGTATATGCAATTAAAATCATTTGAGGGTTACTTTTGGGAGCACCGAAAATATATAGGTAGAATCCTTTGAGATTTTATTTAAACATCTTCTTATCTTACTTACTTACTTGAGACATTCAGTTCACAGACAATTAATTGTATATTGAAATCTTCGGCTAGAAATAGAGATGGTGTGGTGCAGTGGCTACAGTTTGGCCGAAGATCTAGGAAATTTGTCTGTGATATATAATGCTATGATTCATGTTTTGTAACAAGCTATATAAAGGAAATTACAACATCTTTTTTATATAATGGCGACCAAAACTGGATGCAGTATTCCAAGTGCGGTTTTACCAAGGCATTATAAAGTGGTATTAACACTTTAAATGTTTCCATTTTAGTGTTGATACATTAATTTTTGATGCATACTTCTTGTTGCATTATTCTAATTTATTTATTTGTATTCCACCTTAATTATTTTTACAAATATCTCAAGGTGGTGAACATATCCAACACAACTGGGGCTGAAAGAGAATTATTGGTTCAGGGTGAACTAGCTAGCTTTCATGGCTAAGGCGGGTCTAGAACTTGTAGTCTCCTACTTTCTAGGCTGATACCTTAACTACTAGGTCAGGCATGTTCAACCTGTAGGCCATTAGTAATGCAGCCCCACAAGAGTGTAATAAAAATATTAAAAAATAAAGGAGATTTGTTATCTCTATATGTTATTTATATTATATATTTTATACATGGCCCAAGGCAATTCCTCTTCACCCAATGTGGCCACGCAAGCCAAAAGTTTGGACATCCATGCAAAAGACCAAAGTGGCTCTCGTACAATCTAGCTAACATCCATTGTGAATCTTTTGGGTTCTCAGCCAGTAAGACTGGATCACCTGCATATAAAAGTACAGGAACTTTGGCTTATAAATCTTTGGATTATAAAGCTCTGACATCGCTAGAAGTATTTCTTACACATTTATCCATATGTATATTAAGCAATCAATGGTACATCACACAGGCTTGTTTTACTTTCTACTTGCTGCTGAACCGGGGTGGGCGGGATTGGAGTGGTTGGGGCCAGCTTGACGTGACTAAGGTCAGGGGCGCCTGTGGTGGCTTGGGCAGGGCTAAGGGGGATCCATTGTCTCCAGCAGAGGAAGGCAAGACCAGGGAGAGGGCCAAACTCTTGTTCTCCAGAAGAGCCTCAACGTCCACCTCAGGCCACGCAGAGGACCCCCAGATGGCGGCACAAGCCCTAGGCAGCGGAGGGCAAGTGCCCAGTTGGCCCTTGACCTTCCAGGGCACCGGAACCCCACAGCCCAGCTCAGCCCAGCCCCGCTTCCCCAAGAGGGTACCCGGCTGTGCTTACCTCCTCCTCGAGACTGCTGCTGCTGTGCTCACTCTCCTTGGCCAGGTTACTTATGGTGTGTGTGGGAGGGCAAAATGTGTGGATCAGAGGGAGGTCCACTCCCTTTCCATGCAAAGAGACCCGGCTTTGTAACCAAAGCATCCTCAGTGATAAGATGGGAGACCACCAGGAGAGGTCAGGAGGAGGAAACAAGGGGAGAGCAAAAGGGTAGCAGGGCTGCTGGTAGCTAAATGCTAAGGCAGGACTTCCTTCAGAGCCTCCCTCTCTCTCAATATAATCTCCTTTCTTCCTTTTTTTCTTTTCTTCTTTTTCCTTCCCACTTCCTTTTCCTTTCTTTTTCCTTCCTTGCTCTCTTCCCATCTTTCCTTCTTCATCTTTCCTCTTTTCCTTTCCTGTCCCTTCTTGGATGCTCAAAGGGGAAACATTTCTCGATGCCTTCTTGCCTTGTGATCAAATGCCACTTTTGCTAGTAGTTTGTTTTGCTAGCATGCTGCCATGTGTGGTCCCCCCAAGCTCCGTTTTCAGCTGCCACAGCTGTCTCCAGCATTCTCACAGCAAAAATGGAGCTCAGGGAAGCCACGTACACGTCCCTCCCCAAGCTTCATTTTTGGCTCCCACGGCCTTCTCCAGCATGCTGCCATCCGCCACGAGGTTGTAGATCAGCACCCAGTAGGCCGGACTGAGGCACTGTGGGCCAGTCCTTCACTGTTTCTAGGGTGACCCCACGGTCCAGATCTAAGCACCCCATGGGCTGGACCTGGCCGGTGGGCCTTGAATTTGACAGCCCTGGTATAGAGGATTGTAGGTATCCAGACACATAGGGTTTTCTCCTTTTTTCTCCAAAATTGCCAAGGGCAATTTTGAAGTTGGTTTAGCCTGTAAATCTAAATAATAATAAGATTGTGCAAACTGAATACAAAAAATGGCACAACAAAATAATAATGGTGCATTGGAAGATCTGCAAGAAATATTATTTGCAAAAACTGGTGGAATCACAAAATAGACAATATAATAGAAGAAGCTAAAATGGAACTTTAGAATTCAAACAGACAAACATCTACTACACAACACTCAGACTTAACAATTGATAAGAAAGACAAAGTCTGAATGATGGACATTGCAGTGCCTGGAGACTGCAGAATAGAAGAGAAAAAACTGGGCAATATAATAAAACACAAAAATCTGCAAATAGAAGTAGAACTGTGTCACAATAGCAATAGCACTTAGAATACCACTTCACAGTGCTTTACAGCCCTCTCTAAGCAATTTACAGAGTCAGCATATTGCCCCCAACAATCTGGGTCCTCATTTTACTGACCTCGGAAGGATGGAAGGTTGAGTCAATCTTGAGCTGCTCAGAATTGAATTCCTCAAGTGAGCAGTGAGTTAGCCTGCAGTACTGCATTCTAACCATGATTCAGAAAGAAAAGGCAGTGCCAATCATAGTAGATGCCTTGGGTGTAATACCAGGACATCTGGAGCACCACTTGAATACCATTGGCATTGGCAAAATGATCATTGGTCAATTGCAAAAGACTGCTTTACTTGGAACAGTTTACATCCTGTATGATATCTTTAATACAACAACAAATCTGTTTATCCCAACCCATTGGGAAGGACTTAATAGATGGATAACAATGACAAGTTCAATCTAAACATCTGGCTGATTATGTGACCAACCAGAGTGGATTTGATTTAAATCGAGTTGATTTAAATCACAATTTAAATCATGATTTAAATCACAATTTAAATCATGATTTAAATCACTAGTAAAAAGGCTTGATTTAAATCAACTCGATTTAAATCATAATTTTTAAAGAGCAACTGTCATCTCTGCTACTCCTTTGATCCACTGTTGACTCACCGATAGTTCCAGTGTTGCAGAATATACAGCCTCATGCTACATAACTAAGCTCCATTTTATGCTGAATAAACTAAATTATTTATGTATCTTAAATAGAAAACTATCTTACGATAGATTTTTACCCCAAAAGTTTTTTATTAAAATAAATTCGATAAAAATAATAAAAAAATCCGATTTAAATAAAAAAAAATCTGATTTTTTTGATTTTTTAAATATGTGACCAACCATAATGATAATAGGCTAAATATAGATTGAACATTTCAGGGTTTTGTTTAATTGATAACCTATCTTGAAGCGCAGAATTAATCAATAATTATACTGTATGTAGGGATTATGCTAGGAAACATTTCCAGGCATTAAAGCAGATAAAAGTCCAAACAATAAATAAAGAAGAAACAGCATCAGTGGAATCTATGCTTTTCATATAGTGGTTCAAGGGAGAAAATGAGAAAAGGGGAGGGGGTTCTGGGAGGGTGAGAACATATTCTGCCCAAGGAACTCAATTATGCACCACAGGGGTTGCATTAAGCTTTGCTGCATAAACTGTGCAGATTGAATTAAGAATCATCAGATCCTTTATGAATCCAATCACAAATGATGGCAGGATATGCAAAACTTGATTACTTGTTATTTCTGCCTAACAGCAATAGGTTGTAAGCATGTGAGCATTTTGCCCTTCAACTGTTCCATGCTGACTTGCTACATACTGAGATAGTTGCGGGAATGCCAATGACTTAGTCAGTAGTGATTGACTTTTTGCACACTAATAGAAAAGAAACCTTTGGAGGATTTATGCTAAGGCTGTCTTGCTGTGTCTAGCACATTGGCTACATATGCACACAATTATCACAGCATGTGGCAACTTTGGCTAGATGTTTGGAGCAAACAGCTAAAAGTGAAGTCCACAAGGGTCCAAAAGTGTTGTATGCATGGAATCAACAGCAACATTGTTGTTTCTTGTATATTGCATTTACCCTGACATCTTGGCCAACAGAAGATGTGCTCATTTCTTATAGGAATTGGAGTTTATAATAGCTAACAGGTAAATTAGTACAGATTTTGCTTTTGCTGCTCTGAGATAGAATGCCAGCTGTTCTAGCCACTGCTGCCACTTGCTATTTGAGGAAGAGCCACAGTAAAGTCAAAAACATTAGGGCCACCATTTCTAGCCAAACATCTGTGAAATGCTTAGTGGGAAATACATTGGAACATAGTAAATTGATGCTACAATCTGGGAGAGAAGGCATCTGAATTACTATGTTAAGTTTTTCATTCTAATTGTGAAAGAGATTCCTTCCAGTAATGCATAATTCTATAACAGGTGGAGTGTTATTGAGTCAACCAAATTCCTTATGAAGAGTCACCATGAAAAAAGTAGTAAAATACTCATGGATTTTTATTATTATTATTATATACACAAAAATGTGAAGTCTTAGCTATCAGTTTTTTAGCTTTCATATGCATTGGGTTTTTCTCAAGAACCTAGGATGTTGTAATTTATTGGTGTACTATACCAGTGGTCCGCGGACCGGTGCCGGGCCGTGGAGTACCTGGCACCGGGCCGCGCAGCGGCCGGGGGACATGAACGCTGCAGCGCAAAGGCTCCTGGGCCGTGCGCAATGGGCCGTGCGCAATGGGCCGTGCCCCCACCCCTACACGCGCTCAGCGGGCCGCGGCGATAAAAAGGTTGGGGACCACTGTACTATACGGTATGTGTGAATCCAAGCAGGGAGGCCTTTTGTAATTGACCAAAGGATTTTTGTCAATGCACAGATTTTCTAAGTGCTATCCAAGTTTTTTGAGGGATGGCATCCAATATGCTAATAACCACTGGGACCAAACAAAGTCAGTTTATAAAGTCATAATTTTTCAATTTCAATTTTCAGATTTTGATATTTAATGATCTTCTCCAATTCTTTGTCTTCTACTTTATTATCTCCAGGTATTACCACAGAAATTATCCACACTTTCTTCTTTTCAACCATAGTTAAATTGTGTACGTTATGTGCCATAATTTTATCAGTTTGTATTCAGAAATCCTACAATATTTTAACCTGCTCATATTTGACTACTTTTTCAGCTCTACCTGTATGTTGCCATCAACTTTTCATTAGTGGAGCATGCTAATTTTTAAGATATTCCATTTTGGCAATTGTGTATTGTCATTGTTTATAATCGGTTTCTGAGAAGTTCTTGAATCAGATGAGTATATGATCTACTTTTTCTTCTGTGTCTTTGCACAAATTGCACTTTTCAATTCTTCATTAGTTCAAATAGCATGCTCTTGAACAACCAAAATCAAATCTCCTCCTCCTCCTCCTCCTCCTCCTCCTCCTCCTCCTCCTCCTCCTCCTCTTCTTCTCCCTCTCCCTCTCCCTCTCCCTCTTCTTCTTCTCCTTCTTCTTTTCCTTCTCCTTCTCCTTCTCCTTCTCCTTCTCCTCCTCCTCGTCTAATTTTCTAGTTGTAATCTATTGCCGGGTTTTATCTTTATCTACGTTTTCCCTCAATCTTTTGTAGAAATTGACCATATAATGCTTTTCCTTTCAGGCATTCTGTTCTTGTTTTTATTGCATTGTTTCATGTTTTGTTTTCTGCACATTCAGTAAATTCCAATTTTTAAATGCATCAAAGCTTGTCCTTGGCTGTCTTTTGTACAGTATAATCAGCCAATGCATACTTTTCTTCTTTGACAGTTTGCTTGACTTCCCCCACCTTTATAAACACACAGAGATGATCTTAAAAATAAGCAGTCCATTTGTTGTCCAAGTGTATCCACGCAATTCTCTGAAAATTAGGATCTTAATCTAGAGATTGCAATAGAAACAAGCAGCATGGAGGGCGTGATATTTGTAGAGATGAAGATCAATTAGTACCATTACCCTGTTTCCCCCAAAATAAGACATTCCCTGATAATAAACCCAATCGGGCTTTTGAGCACATGGCAATATGGCCAAGTGCTTATTTCAGGGTTCAAAAAAATATAAGAGAGGGTCTTATTTTTGTGAAAACATGGTAGAAAAAAAACTTTGTCAATATACAGTAGTTACTAAATGTTGACCAAAACTAAATATGTCTATTCTTTATTTTAGGACTTTTCAAAACTCCTTGCTGCTTTGTTTTATTCATCTGCAATAAAATCTACAATACCTCAATTTTTAAATTTATAGATGCTGTACTTTATAACTTCCTTTTATTTTATTTTATTTTATTTATTTATTTGTATGCCACCCATCCCTTTCCTCAACTTTAGGTGGGTTACAATTTTATTAGATTTTCTTGAAACAAGGTTGTATTGCACCTTTCCTCTCAAAACTTGACATATTATCTATATAGAGATTGCAGCTCAGTCACTAGGTTTGAAGTACTGGTTGTACGTTATTGAGTGGCATTTGTTTAATTGAGTATGTTGTCTCTAGTATTAACATGTAGTGATGAATGTGAATATATATTTGGAAGCTTTGTCATTACATCATTTTTGGTCAATTGATCTGTCTTTTGCAGTTCAGACGGCTAAATCCATCAATCACCATGAAAGAATGTGAAAAGATCTTAATCAATTCAGCTTGGAAGTTGGGCTTGACAGGCCCCGGTCTCAGGGATTCATGCTGATCTAGGCCATAGCTATAAGAACAGGAATGGACAACTTCAGGAACTAAAATTTTGACCGCCCTATCTCTACCTGTAAATTTCAGTGTATTAATCTTGGGAGGAATGACAAAAGACAATTCTGTCTCTTTTTCTGGATTTCTGAAACCCTGTCTAATAAATATAGTCATTGTCACTAGATTAATAATAATATAATACTTTGCATAACCTGCTATACTTTGTTTTATTATGGTTTTATCAAAGGAGTGGAGGATAAGGAAAAATAATAAAATTATAATATCTGAGCTTCTATTAAAAATAACTTAAAATAAACTTTTGTAAATTTGTGTTTTGGAAACTATTGTTATTTATCACAATCCAGCCAATGGCCATCTTCAATAGTGGCATCTATATATTAGCAAATAGAACTTTGGTCATCCAAATAATGCTGAAATTTAATTATAATTCTCCTTATCACTGAATCAGTTGACAGACCCAAATGGCAGTTACTGGTGGTCTAAGTTCCCATGTCATATATAATTCACTTCCAGATTTTTTGGTTTAATACATTTTTTTTCCTATAACTTCAGAGAGAATCCATTTTAAGTTGGTTCATGCATAAATCCTACTCAGGTTATACAACGCTACTGCTAAACGAGTACTGAAATATAGTTGAGTGCTTATTTTCCTTTCCCCAGAATCAGTGAAAGTTATCCTCAATTTCCATGAATGAAATCTCAACTAAGGATTAACTGTCAGTAGGAGTTAAGCTCGGTGCAAAGAAGACTGTTCTGTATATATCACAGACATATAAACTCAGAAAGCCAGAATCCTACTGGCCACAAAGTCTTTGCAAGCCAAAGGGCACATACTGATTTTTAATTAAGAATGTGACTATTTTTTTTCTTTTTTGCTTTAATTTATATGCCGCCCTTCTCCGGAGACTCAGGGTGGCTTACAATGCGCTAAGCAATAGCCTTCATACTTTTGTATATTTTATACAAAGAGCTTATTGCCCCCACAATCTGGGTCCTCATTTTACCTACCTTTGAAAGGATGGAAGGCTGAGTCAACCTTGAGCCTGGTGAGATTTGAACTTGCAGTAATTGCAAGCAGCAGATGTTAATTTATTTATTTATTTATTTTATTAAATTTCTATACTGCCCTTCTCCCGAAGGACTCAGGGTGGTGAACAGCCACGAGATAAAACACATAAATACAAAAATTTAAAATGAATTAAAAACGAATTAAATAATTTGGCTGAATTTAAAATACCCCATAATTTAAAACAAATTAAAATTTACATTTAAAAAGGGGAGAAGATTTAGGCCAGGCCAGCTTGATGGAATAGGAAAGTCTTAAGCGCGCGACGGAAGGTGCGCAGATCCGGGATCCTCCGTATCTCTTGGGGGAGCTCGTTCCAGATCGTAGGTGCCCCCACAGAGAAGGCTCTCCCCTTAGGGGCCGCCAGTCGACATTGTTTGGCCGACGGCACCCGGAGGAGCCCCTCTCTATGGGAGCGTACTGGCTGGTGGGAGGCTATTGGTGGTAGCAGGTGGTCCCGTAGATAACCAGGTTAATAACAGTGCTTTAGTCCACTGTGCTACCAAGGCTCTTTTATGACGGACTATGACTGTGCATGGGATGGGGACAATGGAAAATGCAACACACATCACAATATTGTAATGCAAATTATACAAATGAAGCATTTGAATGATTTGCACAGTCATGCCATAATATATTTGCTTATTATTATACCCAGCATTTTAGAAATGTATTGGGCGGCAGCTGTGAAGAGTCTTAGGCAGGACATCCGGGGGAAAACTGGCTTAGCCAGAAAGGTTCAGATTGAGTGAAAAACCTGAATTGTGTCAGTCACCCTTTCTCAAACAATTTACCTACTAAGCAAAAGAGTTTGAGTTACTTGGAGGAAAGTTGATTAAATAGATAATTAAATCAAAGGAGTGGAGTGGCCCAGAGATGGGTTTCAGCAGGTTCTGACCAGTTCTGGAGAACCGGTAGCGGAAATTTTGAGTAGTTTGGAGAACTGGTAAATACCACCTCTGACTGGCTCCGCCCCCACCTATTCTCTGGCTCCTGAGTCCCACCTGATCGGGAGAAAATGGGGATTTTGCAGTAACCTTCCCCTGCCATGCCCACCAAGCCACACCCACAGAACCGGTAGTAAAAAAATTTGAAACCCACCACTGGAGTGGCCTTGTTGCTGATTTTGTTGTTATCATGACATTGGGATTTGTTATGATTATATGCTATCTGGAGTTGTATTGCTGTTGGGTGGCTATGCACACATTAAAATGTAAATAAATAAATCATATTGCATAATTAAGCTGCCCAATTTTTACATTGCTGCTGATATCAAAATGAAGCACGTCCTGAAATGAAACAAGCTAATTTGGTTCAAATAACACCCAAGTGACCACTATGCTACTTAGCTGTAAGTTTCTGGGCTCCTATTGCCTACATCAACTTTTCCACTTCTAAGTGTATCACTTTACTCAACTGGTTCTTATTTCACTTTCATTCTGCTTGATGACTTCACAGCCCAATTCACCCAATGCCAATTTTAGTCATTTTGTGAGCAATGCTATCACCTTTGGTTAGTGTCTCATAAGTATATCCTACCCTGGTTCTCTTTTGCTCCCCCCCCCCCCGGTTTCTCCAGGAGTTTCTCCAGGAGTTAATTGGCCTTGTCTCTCATCAGGCCTAGCTTCAGTTTACAATCCCAACAGCCACCTCTTCCCTCCTCCCTTTCCTGCAAATGGGTTACCATAGCAACTCAGCACATGCTCAGACCCTGGAAATCCAGGGTACGGATTTGTTTTTCAAAGGTAAATTTTTGAAACGTAGACAAAATCAGTTCCAGACACTGAAAAAGTAGCAGAGGAGAAAGAAGACCTGTGAAGTCAAGGGACAGTCCCCAGAATTCTTCCTGTTCATAGTGTGGGGCTTGTAAACTGGAGGTGTGCTGATTTCAGATTTGGGGCATCAGCTGACTTTACTTCTAAAACCTCAAGATTCTTTTCACATAAAAAGGCGTAATTTATTCTGAGGACTGAATATGGTCCTTCACCACCAAAAAAAAAAAAAAAGAAATAATCAGTCCAGATCTTCTTTAGTTCAGGAAGAAAACAAAGGGTGATCAAATACCTTTATCTCATATTATGGTCAAGTAGTAGACACCTTTTCTGACTGCTATTAAACTACTGGAAATCAGAATCAGTGAGGGATCTGGCAGAAGAACTTCTCCAGCTTCACTGAAAGTCCCCTCACTCCCCTTGGAAGAGTCCTTCCTAGCCTGAACAGCATAAATTAGTAAAGATTAAATTAGTAAAGATTGTTCTTTACTTGTCAGGCCCCACAGAATGACCCTCCCAGCTTCTCCTGCCAACTGTCCAATAAAAGGGAAAACTTTACCTGTTTCATACTTGAAATCTCCTTTGCAAAGATCCATTTTTAAGGAATTTCCCTCATCCATCCTAGAGAAGAAATTTTCAGAGCAGTAATCCTCTAATGGCATCTGGCTCTGTGACTCGGGGGCTCTGAAAACTCTGGCAGAGATTCTTCTATATTGTACCCTCATCAGGAACTAAGAATGGAACTTATAGGTCCACTACCTTTGTAGAAGTAGCTGATTTTACCCTACTTACTGTCTTGCTGACATGAGCCTGGATGTAACTAATATTGTTGCACTTTTAAAAAGTATTATTGAAACAAAAATCCAGTCTTAAGTCAATTGTATTTGTCTTAAAAGAGTCTAATTGTGGGGTTTGTTGACTTGTTGATCATTATTATACTGCAACGAAAAAAAATGAAGCTGGCAGGGCTACAGCTCTGTAGCGGACAAAAAAACTCTATAGAGAATCATTAAAACTGCCCAGAATATCATCAGACTCCAGCTATCAGCCCTGGACGACATCTTTGAATCTCGCTGTTTGAGAAAGTTGCATAACATTCTCAGAAACTCTTCCCATCCTGCTTACAATCTCTTTGGACTGTTGCCTTCTGGCAGAAGATACAGAACAATTAAAACTCGGACCACACGTTTTCTGAATAGTTTTTATCCCAGACCTATAATTGCACTCACCAATGAACTAAAGGCCACCATCAGTGAGCTGTTGGACAGCATTACTTGGTCTGTTGTGTGGATGTTTGGGTGGTTTAGGGGTGGAGAATTGTGGTGGGTGGGAGTGTGTTTGGGGATTGTTATGTGTGTTGGACCTGGTCTTTGGGTGTTAAGTGAATTTCGTTGTATGGGTATACTGTGTATACACGTACAATGACAATCAAGTTATTTATTTATTTATATGGTGATAAGGGCCATCTTGACTTTTTTTATTCTTTGTAAATATTGCTGTGTCAGTAAATAATTTGTGTTGTCCATGTGGTCCTTTCTGGGTGATAAATATGAATTTTGACATGGAAATAGTTTTATCTAATAATTGCAGGAGCTCAGCTATGAGTAGTACCTTTTTCCAAAATAAAAGTTAAATGAAGTGGTTTGTAGTCCAACCTGGAATACTTATAAATTATAAGTAGTTCTGAACATACACACAGAAACACACACATATTTATGCAATGTCTTCATATTTAACCATCAGCATTTGAAAAGCCACATTTCCCCAATTTATTGAAATGTTCAAATGTAAAATAAAACCAAAAAGATTCTGCAAAAGTAAAGTTGCACAATTCAGCACTTAATTAAAACAAATATCAAAGAGGTAAACTCAGTATCAGGTGTGAGTTTACAACACATCAGTTCTGTGAAGACATAACAACATAAATCAGAAATCTAATGTAGAACAGGAATTATTTCTTTGCATTTGTCTGTCTGGCTCTTGTCCACTTGTCCAACAGTTCTTTTTTACTTTTTCCATTTGAAGAACTATAATCACTTTCTGCTCTCTTGTTGATAAGGGAACAGTGCCTAGTTATTAAATCAGTTGTAACGGAGCCCATTTGAGCAGCAGGAGAGAAATATACTGGCTACTTGTAAACTACCAGAATAGTGAGAGCTATGAGTTTTAGTTTATTTAGCATAATGGTTAATTTAGTTCTGAAGCCTACTCTAATTACAGATTGTTCCACCCTTCAGAAATATGTATAGATGTTGTGTAACTGTGTTTCACTGTATTTCTTTTAAATTATATGCATGCTAATTCATTAAGCAATAGTTTTTTTCTGTGTATCCTTTATATTATATTTGTGGGTAACTTGGGATAAACATTGTAATTTACTTATACTGTACATAATGGATATCAACTGGAACAAGTATTTTATTGAATCAATGGTCTTCCAATTCTCAAACAATCCTATAGAAATTTATCATTATGTATTCAATATACACTTTCCATTTTTAAATTTTCTATTGTATGATAATCATAAACCTTCTATTTTAGTCTGTACTCCAGTATTACCAAAGTCATTTTTTGGCGGTCATCTTTCTGTGCATCCAATTTCCCTTCTTGCATTTCTTTTTACTTTTTTCTCCGATACATAGCCACAGAATAACATAATATCTGATACAGTAACTGAAGGCAAAGAAACCATAATTCGAGGTTTCTAGAACTGCAGTATAATTGCACTTGACTAAGAATTTAACCTTTCTATCTCCCAATCAAAACTTGCATTGATCTCCTTAAGGTCCAGGTCCCCTGAAATGCTGCATTCTGACTTTCATCTTGTATGCTACTTCCATTCTTGGCTGTGTTTCTGGGAAATAATCAAGTCTGTTTTAATCAGGACTCTTATCTACTGATTGCATGGGACGAATACACCCATGGTTTTTTATTCATTAGTTAAATATATGAATAGAGCTCTATGGGCATATAAAGGTGAACTGGAAATCTCACCTAGCATGATCAGAGGTCTCAATCCTACATAAAACATCCACTGTTAATGCACAGAGGTTGGGTATCTGGCCAACAGGCATAATATTCTTTCTTTCACCCATCACCCATGGAAGACATTTATCTGGAGAGATATTTATTCTTCCCTGGCAAATATTGAAATAATATTTTCATTGCTTTACACTGTCTTTCCCAGTCTGTACCAATTACCTTTATGGGGACTGTAGTCAAAATGTCTAGAGACACAAACTGAGCCAAAGCCAATTACCAATCCTCTAGTATTATAATATAATATAACTTAAAAGGAGGGGTTAGGACACAACAAATCTTTCTGAACAAAATTAAAACAAATTGCTAATACCATAATCCATTGCAATATTCAATACATTTCCAGTTTCTTTTGCAATAATACCCATTATTAACTATATTGCAATAAATTACAAAAATGTCAAAATAGATCTTACTTATAATTTAACTGAAATCTGAAACATTCTTCTGCTATCTGGACAACCCAGAAAGCTTGCTCTGGAAGAAAATAGATTCTCCTCTCTCATGAGAATTTGCTATGTTAAGACTGATATCTATATACATTAGATACATATGGAAAAAATAGCATCTAAAGCTTTCGATGAATTTTCATAGGAATATATTACCAGCCAAAGCTATAATATTTTTAAATTGACAAAAGTTTAAAATCTTGATTAAATGATTAAAAAATGTTAACCCATTTATTACACAATCCAGTAGCAAGCATGAAAATACTGCAATAATGTACTGTTTTATAATTAATAAAATAACCAAATAAACTTGCTATTTAATCACTGTTTTGGGGCTTCCATGGGATTGTTTAATATCCTCTTTTAATTCCAAGGGATGTTTCTCCATGCAACATTCACTGTTTTAGTAAAGATAGTTTGCTTAGTCCCTTGAATTGAGATGGCCATTGTTTTCAACATTTGCTCAATGTCATATTTATTTATTGTTTATTGGTTCAATTTATATGCCGCCCTTCTCCGGAGACACAGGGCGGCTTACAATGCGTTAAGCAATAGCCTTCATACTAAGTATATACCTGCTTAGTAGGACTTTTGCCCCCCCACACCAAGCGGTGTTCTTTTTTATACAAGTCAGCTTATTGCCCCCACAATCCAGGTCCTCATTTTACCTACCTCGAAAGGATGGAAGGCTGAGTCAACCTTGAGCCTGGTGAGATTCGAACTTGCAGTAATTGCAGGCAGCTGGTGTTACTGAACAGCACTTAGTCTGCTGCGCCACCAAGGCTCTTGGTGTATGAAGTTTATATGAAGTTTAGCATTGTTAGAGAGAATATTGAAAGTTCTTGGCTCTCAGAAACTTCTGCCTAAAAAAGCCAAATGGGACAAAATAATCTGAGGAATGTGAATCAGCAATAGACAGCCTGAACGGGTCAATCCAGGGTGATACCCACACTCGCCTTAGTACGACTATGTAGTTCTGTTTTGGCAAATTGGCCTGCAACAACAGTAAGCAGGAGGCTGCTGTTGCTCACTCTTGTTACAGGCCAATGTGTACGTCATTTTATCGCAGAGCAGAGGAATGAACAGAATTTAAAAATAACACAAAAGCAAGGTCCAGCTGTGGAATCTGGCTCCAGTCCCTAATAATAAAGCTTCTAATTTAACTCTGTAATAGTCAGTTTACCTCATCTAATTGCCAACTGAAAACAGGAGCTTCATGATGTGTCAGCCCACAATAATTCTGAATATGAAAATTGGCATATGGGTAACACAAAGAAAAGTCTGTAGAGATTCTCAGTCATCCAAGTCATAGTTGTCCCAAAGATGCTTTTATTTCAGGAGGCAACTGGACTTTCTTGTTTTTTCTTTGAAGACATTTTACTTCTCATCCAAGAAGCTTCTTCAGCTCTGACAGGATAGTGGGGAATGGAATCCCTACTATCCTGCCAGAGCTGAAGAAGCTTCTTGGATGAAAAGCGAAACATCTTCAAAGAAAAAACAAGAAAGTCCAGTTGCCTCCTGGAAAAAAAAAAAAAGCACATTTGGGGTAACACAAGGAAATTTCTCCAAATTATGTCTAATTATGACCATATTTATGACCATTAAAAAAGAACTTTTTCCAATAAAATAAATACACAAATAAAAATCATGAAGAATATGCATAAAGATTCACAAATATAACACCTGTGCTTAGATATTTTCTCAGACTTCAGAGGGAGTTTGAATTGCTGTTTACAGACTTAGTGTCCTGTGGAAAATATCTGATGATTCAATCAATGATGCAATGCATAGCTGTGACCTACATCTTAATTGGTGTCCTACTTACAGTACCTCACCATTTCTTCAGAACTGACCCAGTTAGGCAAGCCATGATATTATGAAATATTTTTCTGCATATTGTCAGTGATTTGTTGTAGGAACTATTCCTTTAACATTTTTACTGACCGTCCTTTGAAAAATGTGATGGTTTTTGCCAATCTTATGGTTTCTATAAATGCTTTTTTGATTAAGAAATCTTGGAACAAAATTCATTGGGTTGAGCATATTTTGGAAGGTAAGTTATTCATAAACAAGAGGGGCATCTGTTGCAAGCTCAAGACATGTAAAATAGCAGACCTGGGGGAAAAGCTTGGATGAAATATCAAAGAGCTTGAGATATTGGATTCATGTGGGATTTGACACAGCATCTGTGGAATAATAGCTACAAGTAAATATGAATCATTAAAAAGTTTATTATAACTACTCTCGGTGTTACTTCATTACCTAAATCAATATCTAACAACCTTGGCATCTTTAAGCTGCATGGACTTCAACTCTCAGAATTTCCCAGCCAGCATGAATCATTAAAGAAGTTTCTTATAACTACTTTCAGTGTTACTTCATAAATTCCTAGAATAGATAATGAAAGCTTAAATACTAAAAATGCAACAGTAGAACAATTGCTCCCAATCAGTAACACCACAATAAAAGAAAATTGGGGGGGTGGGGGTGGGGAATCCAAGGCTCTTTTCACTATAATATTTATAAGGTTTCATGATAGCACATTTGAAAGGAGACAATTAATTTAAAGAGAAATGAAGCTGGAAAACTGTTACACCCAGAGTCTTAAATTATCTGTGATTGCTACCCAGAATAGAGAACTTATTTTTATATTAACAATTGTAACTTATTAGACCCTGTTATTCAAATTGCCAGGAAAATTTGAGGTCTCTCTCTCTCTCAGACATTACAGATAAGCACTGTTGTTACAGTAAAAAGCAGTGGTGGGTTGCTACCGGTTCGCCCCGGATCGGGCAAATTGGTAGCGGCAGCGGCGGGAGGCTCCGCCCACCTGCCCAGACGCTTCTGCATACACGCGCTCACAAGCGAACCGGTAGCGATGGGTTTTGAAACCCGTCCCTGGTAAAAAGCCTTTTCTCCCACTGAAAAAGTTGATGTTAATAATGAACAGCAAGTTGGTTTAGACAGCTCAAAAATGGTTTGCAGGGGACCTGATACATCTGGTGGCCACCAGGTTAAAAAATGCACAATGTAACTGGACATCCTATATTTAATAATGTATGTGTTTCGCATCATTAGAAGCCTATGGCAACTTTTGGAGAGGTTGTAGAGGTTACACTCAGTGCTACTAGCTATCATCAATCGTGCATTCCATTCTTAAGAATGATGCATTTTTAAACTGACTATAACTAAACCTGAGCTAAGGGGAAAAGATGGCTTCTGATCTGTGAATAACATTAGCATTCCTAAATTCCTAAAGAGTGCAGAGAAGAGCATTAGGGGCCTGAAGGCTAAAACATATGAAGAACGGTTGCAGGAACTGGGTATGACTAGTTTGATGAAAAGAATGACTAGAGGAGACATGATAGAAGTGTTTCAATATCTCAGGGGCTGCCACAAAGAAGAGGGAGTCAAGTCTAACTATTCTCCAAAGCACCTGAGGGTAGGACAAGAAGCAATGGGTGGAAACTAATCAAGGAGAGAAGCAACTTAGAACTAAGGATAAATTTAATTAATCAGTGGAACAACTTGCCTCCAGAAGTTCTGAATGCTCCAACACTGGAAGTTTTTAAGAAGAGGTTGGATAACCATTTGTCTGAAGTGGTGTAGGGTTTCCTGCCTAAGAAGGGGGTTGGACTAGAAGACCTCCAAGGTCCCTTCCAACTCTGTTATTCTATTCTAAACATCAAAGAACAAATTCACTTGCTTTCACCAAAGTTTATCACTTGACCATTAGAATTTATACAAGATGGTTGTAAATATCTGGATCCTTCTTTTTAGGGGAGAAAACTGTACAGAGTATCAGTGCTGCTTGTTCAGCTTCTTTAGGGTGTGCCTTGCAAGCCTTGGCAGTAAATGATAAGGTCAAAAAGACTTCATGAAAATCAGCTTTGAAAGTGCTGAGCAAAGAAGCAGAGAGAATGTAAAATACTGTGGTGGCAAACACACACATACAGTTGGGATAATTGTGATGAACAATCTTAATTGGGATAGGGAGTTTTGAAATGAATATTAGTATGAAAAACAAAATACAGTAAAATGAGGCTGTGGTGGTAAACGGTAGTTAGGAAAAACTGAATGAATCAGCAGGCCTGACACTTTTCTTATCCATCCAACAGTGTCAGCAGAATTAATCAACAATTAAAAATCTTTATTGTTTGAAACCTTAATGAAAAAGGTGATATAAATAGGTACGGGATGAAGTTAAATCTTTCCCTAAACAGTTGGAAAGGAAAAGTAGCTTTTATTGCCAGTATTATGAAATAAGGCCAAGCTAAATTCCTGAACTTTCTATAGTAGAAAGCAAAACTAGTACTAAAACAGCAGTACTAAAACAAGCAGATTTTATTGCCTGTACATCCATACTTTTAAATTCTGTGTTCGGTTATAGCAAGAAAAGCCATTATGGGCTGCATTTCTCCCACATTTTTTAGAATCACATCCACATCAGCTACTATACAAACAAATGAGACTTTCAACCAGTCCCAGTTTTGCCACTTAGTCTTTTTTCTTTTATCTTATCCCCAGATTGCATGTTTATTTAGTCATTTGCATTCTTGCTATTTCTCAAGGATTCCAAAACATATATTAGGTTCACCTTTACCAACAACTTTTTATCTTCTCAGCAGCACTGTCAAATATTTATACTGAAAACAAAATAATTGACTACGTATCTTCTCAGCCCCGTTTCCCAAACTGCGCTTCATCAATGACTGAGGTTTTACATTTGGTTCTCCCCAGTTCATGTTAAACAATATCCAAAAGGAACAAAATTTAATTCAAGATCTGACCCAGTATCATCCTAATTCTGCCTAATATGTATTATCCATGTGTACCAGTGGTGGGTTTCAATTTTTTTTTACTACTGGTTCTGTGGGCATGGCTTGGTGGGCATGGCATGGTTTGGTGGGCGTGGCTTGGTGGGCGTGGCAGGGGAAGGTTACTGCAAAATCCCCTTTTCCTTCCAATCAGCTGGGATTTGGGAGGCGGAGAATAGATGGGGATGGGGCCAGTCAGAATTTTTACTACCGGTTCTCTGAACTACTTAAAATTTCTGCTACCAGTTCTTCAGAACTGGTCAGAACCTGCTGAAACCCACCTCTGATGTGTACCAAATTTATCCTAATCAGATATGATGCAGGTCCTCTTGAAAGGTGCAAAACAATCTTGAGATTCAAAATTAAAATAGCAAATGATTTTTTAAATAGTTTTCTTATATATGATATAAACTGAAGATGGCATTTAATTTTGTTGTATGAGGTGCAATGACAATAAAGTAAACTATTTGCGAGCCAATTAGGTCTAATGGTTAAGGGGTCAGGCTAGAAAGTGGGAGAGCATGAATTCTAGTACTGCCTTAGCCTTGAAAACCAGCTGAGTGACTTTTGGTCAATAGCTTTCTCTCAGTCTAACCCACCTGTCTGGGTGTTGTTATGAGAAAAATAGGAGAAGGAAAGTATATTGGATATATTTAGTGCATTATTTCTAAAAATAGTAAGTGGGATAAAATATAAATTAATAAAATCTATGCATGGTTGTGGGTTGTATATCCTATCCTCAGTTAAACTGATATTATATCTGCAGAATTAGGCTATATCTACTCCTCTATATGAAGAAGTATTTATCTCTTAAATTTTCTGAGTATTGGCATTTCTTCACCACTGAATGTTCTCAGAACTCTCTGTGGATCCTAAAAGGAGTCTAAATGAAGAAATAGCACCAAAATTCAGTGATCATTTCATTTATTTTATTAATATTGTCATACAACAAGAGATGTTCCAGTTTGAAAAAGTAATTATTCCCCTAGTTCAGTCAGTTCAATTAAGGTGATAATTAGGGACAGTTGTGCAGTTTTTGGGTCAGGATAGTTGGAGCCAAGCAGGCCTCTGTGTAAATCTCACAAATTCACAAACTCTTTTCATCAGCATTAGAATCTCCCATATAGAATCTAGACCAGGTGTCCTCAAACTACAGCCTGTGGGCCAGATACGGTGTTCTGAAGCCATTAATCTGGCCCACATGGGACCATGAGGCTGCCCTGCCCACATCACCCCACCTATCCCCGGCCCCCACCCACCTTCTGGAGGCCGAGGAAGCCAAAAACAGTATGCGCGGAGGCCTCAGGAAGCCAAAACCGACCCAATTTTTGGGCAGCAGAGTAGTACTGGAGGTTGAGGAGGCCAAAAATGGGACTCGGAGAGGCCTCAGGAAACCAAAATCAGGCCTGTTTTGGGGCGGCAGAGTGGTTCTGGAGGCCGAGGAGGCCAAAAACAGGCCCGTTTTTGGCCTCCCTGACCTCCAGAGAGAGAGAGAAAGAGAGAGGGAAGGAGGGCGAGAAAGAGAGAGAGAAACACATACACACACACACACACACACACACACACACACACACACACACACACACAAAAACAGAAGTCCCTCACACAACCCCAAGGCAGCCACATCCCTTCACCAACCTGCTTTCCACCCCCCAGGAGCATAACAAATTAAAGTTTAATTCATGTGTATTGTTTAATGGACTGCTAAATTGGCCACACCCACCCAATCACATGACCACCTAGCCACCCAGCCGATCCAGCTCCCCAACAGTCTAAGGGACCGTGAATTGGTCCCCTGTTTAAAAAGTTTGAGGACCCCTGGTCTAGATACATGCTACGTCCTGCTAAAAAGACATTTCTGACTTCTGTAAAAAAAATTCCTTGATACCTATCAGTCTGGATTACAAAGCCATTTCTCAAATTCTGAGATTCAACTAGTTTACAGGCAGAGACATAATCTTGAAATGGCAATAATTTGATACAAAGGAGAAGCTTCCCAAGAATGTCTATCTAAATCACAAAGTATCCGCCCCCCCGCCCCCATTTACAGATTTGCAGGTTTGCCTTGCCCTGACTGTCAGTGTTCATGACCCCCACCATCAGAAAAGGACAAAGTAAATAAATGAGATTCATGGAAGCAAAAGAAGGCTGAAGTTATTGCTTACTAAGAAAAACACTGATGTCAAACCCAGGTTTGCTAGTAACATCTGGATTACTCTTCCTATTTTTGGAAGAATGTTCAATGCAAGATAGTCAGAACTTAGATACCACTATGTTTAGTAGAAAATGAATAACCTATTCTTCAGAATTTGTTCTACCTATTAGAGAATTCTGTGGAAGAATGTAAGGCCATTATGATTGTAAACATACAAAAAAGGGAACAGCTACAAAAACCAGAAACAGTGTTTGATAATGACCAAGTCAAAGTCAAAAGCTATACTTCATGGAAATGTGGTAGGATCTAAAAGGAGTAGATCATGTTAAATCTCCCACCCCCATCCCAGATGTTACTGAGTTGAAGTAGCTCATTGTAGAAGATTGGGCTATGGAAGATTCATACAAAGTAGGTGTGACTGATTCACCATTAGTTACAAGTTTTTAGAACAATCATTACTGATTTAATGTGGTTAAATAAGTTGCAGGCAGCCTGCTATAATTTCTCAATGCCCATAGATTGATTACATGACCATGGGGGTGACACTGCAATAGTTGTATGAGGACCAGTTGTAAGTCACTTTTTTCAGCACCATTGTAACTTCAAACAATTGTTAAATGAACAGTGGTAAATCCAGGATTACTTGTAGTATGATGCAAATACTTTGCAAGGTGCTCTCGAACTGAGTTTAAAAGTTCCCTTAAAATACATTTGAATGTTTGGTATAATAAAGAATACATTTTTCTTATTCTGTTCTCATGCCCCCAGTTTGGCCCAGTTTGGCTGAGCCGGTAGCAGTGACAATATGACATCACTGAACCGGTTCTGCCCTCCCGCCCCCCTGCGTTATTCTTACCTTTTATTTGGCCCCACCCCCAATCTATTCCCAGCTGATTGGCTAGAAGGAAAAAAAACTGTTTAAACGCTTGCCGTGGGGCCTCCAAAAACAAATGAGTAGACCGGTGCCTCCAAAAACAAATGGGTAGACAGGAATGCTCCAAAAACAAATGAGTAGACCGGTACAGCTCTGCAAGCAGTTAAAAGCCTGGTAGACCAGTACCTCTGCTAAATCCTAAAGAATTGTCACATGACCATCAAGCACGCCCACAAAATAAGCCATGCCCACAGAACCGGTAGTAAAAAATTTTAGAACCCACCCCTGCATGCTCCCCAAATATTTTCCATTTATTTGGTTGATACATTTCTTATTGTAGTAGTAGATAAAGGTGGTGTAACTATGTACTAAATCTAAGGGGACAATTACTTGCTCATGTTAGACAAATGTATTGAATAAATGAAGCAAATGTCAATGCCTGAGTGGCGTAGGAGGCAGCATTTAACATCCAGCTGCCTGCAATTACTGCGAGTTCAATTCTCACCAGGCTCAAGGTCGACTCAGCCTTCCATCCTTTCTAAGGTGGGTAAATTGAGGACCCAGTTTGTGGGGGCAATAAGCTGACTTTGTATAAATATACAAAAGTATGAAGGCTATTGCTTAACGCATTGTAAGCCACCCTGAGTCTCCGGAGAAGGGCGGCATATAAATCAAATTTAAAAAAAAAATTTTTTTTTATTGGTTTATTTGGATTTTCTTTATACATCGGTAGCACCCACATGAAACTAATAACATTCAGTGACAAAGATACAGAAATATTCAGAAAATCCAAAGTTAAAGACTATTATTTCATAATATCCTTACATCTAATGATACGTTTCAACTACTATCACCCTGGTCTAGAAAGATTTATCGGGTTTCAAATGTGCTTTTATTGCACAGAGCTTAAGTTTAGAATAGAGAATTTGGAAACATGCTAAGAGTTCATTGCTCTTTTCCGAGGAACTATACTAATTCATTATTATGCAATAATGCAATATTAGACAGTCTTAAAACAGAGAATGCTGTTATTTGGGCTAGAACAATCCAGTCATCTACAGCCGATTGGCTATCAGTTTCCAAAGCTTAAAGTTTAATCTCTGCAGTATGCTGAAGAAACATCTAATAACAAAAAACCCTGCCAAAAGTTTTCAAATGGGTAGATGTCACTGGTTTGATTTTGAATGCCGGTTGTTGAAAAAGAAATTGAAGGCAGCCATGAAACTTGCTCAGAGGAGTCCTACTGCTCATATACAAACTGAGATGCTGCATATGAGAAGAGAATACAAAAAAACCCTCATAAAATTAAAGAAAAAAAGTTTTACCATTTCAATCTAGTCAGAACTCGAGCTGGCCATCAAAAGTCATAACTCAGTAATATTTTGGCACTCTGTAGCAGGTGTTCTATAGCAGTGGAGAAATGTAAAATTTGTTACTACCGGTGGCGTGGCTTAGTGGGGGGGGTAATGTGACTGGATGGGCGTGGCCAACTTTTTTTTTTCTTTTAAAAGCATTTTTTCGGCCGAAGAGGTTGTAGAAAAAAATGCTTTTAAAAGTAAAAAAAAAAAAAAAGCCTCTGATGATCGCATGGCTCAGCTGGACATGGTGGGGGCAGGGATTTTTGCTACGGTTCTCCGAACCACCCGCCGCCATTGCTACCGGATCAGGTGATCCGGTCCAAACCAGGAGCATTTCACCCCTGTTCTAAAGGAAAGGAGATTTGCATTTGATATACCAATCTCTGCTGAGGACTGGGAGAATTATTATCAATGTTTGTTTGCTTCCACAGAACCTGTAGAGAAACTGTCTTTAAGCAGTGATTTAGTAAATCCTAGAACTCCTCCCCCTTGACCACCAATCTCGGAAAAGGAGATATAATCCATCATTAAAAGCTTAAAGAGCAATAAAGCCCCAGGTGACAAATTTTTATCCAGCAGAATTCTTTAAGAAATTTCGCAATTGGTGAGGTCCAGTATTGGCAGGTCTTTTTACACATATAAATAACACATATAAATACTAGATGGGTGGAAGATAGTTGTCCCCATGTATAAAAAAGGGAATAAAAAGGATTCTAGTAATTATAGGCCCATCAGTCTGATTGACATTGTAGCAAAAATATGCTAGGTTCCTTTTGAATAGAATTGAAATCTAGGTACAGGAAAACCATATCCTCGGAGAAGAGCAAGCAGATTTTAGGCAAAGCCAATCTACTTTCGATAACTGCTTTGTCTTTAACCATCCAATTGCCAAATATGCCTATAAGAGGAGACCTTCGTTTGCTGCTTTTATAGGCCTCACAGTAGCATTTGATATAGTAAATGATTTGATTTACATTTGATTTGATTAAGCAATCTCAGTTTATTCCATAGTATTTCTCTGTTTAGAGAACTACTATGGAATAAACTGAGATTGCTTAAAATAGAATCTAGACTGCTGGCTTTGATTAAAGCCCTTTACACAAGAACCTGTTTGAGGGTGCGGTATGGGATTAATGGGGCTCTGACTAACAGGATTCACACAAATAAAGAGGTAAGGCAAGGGTGTATCCTGGCCCCATTATTATTTAGTTTCTATATCAATGACTTGCCAGGGTTTAATGAAGGATCCCATGGTACCTATGCTGATGATCCTAAATAATACTGTAACAGCTTGCTCTATGCCGATGATATGATTTTATTATCGTATTCACAAGTAAGATTACATAGGTTATTAAGAAGTTTCAGTTCCTCTTACCAAGATAATTCCCTAACCATTAATAAATCTAAATAAAAAATCATGGTGCTTGGAAAACATCATCAGAGCCATAGATAGCAATTAGACGGTGCCCCAATTGAATAGGTTAACATCTTTGTATATTTAGGCATAACTTTTTTCAAGACTGGATCTTGGGCTTGCCATCATCAGCAGAGTACACTTAGAGCAAAAACTTGTTTGAATTTACTGCTTAAATTAAAGAATCATAGTTACTAATTCTTTATTACAATAACTATTTTCAAATATTTCCAATTTGCACTGAGTAGCCTGTATGAACAATTCATGTTTATATGTTGGATTAAGTTGCCTATCACAATTAATTGACTGCATAAAATTAGAAAGAGAAGGAATAATCTTTCAAGGTGTGAATGGAATCTTTGGGTGCATAGTTTCAAAATTTCATTATCTGAAAATAACTGTATTTTATTTGGTATTCTATCTCTAAATTGGCCAATAACAAGTAATCTAAAGCAGCTTTAATATATAGTAGAACTGGCAAATGTTCTGATAACTTTCATTTATATATATATATTTCACTTGCACACATTTTTACAATATCTTTGTTAATAAATGAAAATAAATCTATCAATTATATATAATTAGAAGACATAGCAGATTGGTGTCTGGAACATCAGAGGTAGACAGCTGAAATGTTAAAATGGCTGCCAGTTTTTATTATTTTACTGCAACCACACTGCCAATGGATTATTGAATTCTTTTAGAAAAAAGAACATATATAGCTATATTTGTGTAGAAATAAAATTAAGACTTAATAATTGATAGACTACTTTTGATTTTGTGATATCACGCTATTATATATCACCACTTAATCGTGCTGTTGGAATAATTATTTTTATTTTTGTGGTGGTTTATATGTATTTACTTGTTGAAGTGTTGTATTCCACCCAAAGTCATTTTCATGTGACATGGGCGACTATACAAATATAATAAATAAGTAAATATTAAATAAATACACCTCTAAATGTAATTGGGACTATATTTTGGGGGATTGGGTTGACGGCTGTAAACTGACAGCATATACTCATCCAGAATCTAACTTTTTTCAGATAAACAATGCTCCTCTTCAATGGTTAGATGGCATAGATATTGGTATCTGAATAGAGATTTGTTTAACATTCATATTTTACTGTGTTTTTAATTTATGTTATGACATACACTAAATAAATAAATGGATTGGGTTACAATACACATTAATTGCTACTTTTGAACTCTTCAGATTAAAACTGATCCATACCTTCTACATTCTCCAAAAGAAATCAAATAGCTCTCATATTTAGTCAACAGATTTTATTTATCCGCAATGTCCTTCCAATGTCACTTGTTTTGAGCTAATTTAACATTTACCTAAGCTGGTTAATTCATCAAATACATTGACTAAAGTAAGACATTTAATCAATCAAAAATCATTACTGAATTGGCAACTCTGCACTGACATCTGTAATTATTGTTAGCTCCTGCATAAAGTTAGATTTAGCTTTTTATTATTTAACACTAAAAAGAAGTTCGTATGTAGTGCAATTAGCAGGTCTTAAAAACTTCATTTACACAAAAATTAGGCATGAAATTCCATCATGGTATCTTATAAACTAAGCTCTGTGCATGGAAAATCTAGCTATTTCTTTTTAAGGTTAAAAACACTAATAGTATGTGCTTTTTAAATTACTGCTGATTTCTTCTGACTTTTTTCTGCAAGCATTCAAAAAGCAATATCTATAAAAGAATTAACTTCTATTTCTTCAGAGTGAAATTGTAAAAGCCTTGGCTTTTTGAAAGGTTTTCAAAGACAGCTTCTACAACAATATATATATATATATATTAAAAACTGAATCTTTAAATGCGAAAGCATAATCATGAATTTAGAATTTTTGGTAATTGTAGATGCAGAAATTACATTTAAAAGTCAGTGAAGGCAATTTATGTGGCAATCTTTGCTGAAACATAATAATTTTTTGAAAAAAGTTATCTGTGGATCTGAGCTATTTAAAAGCTTATAAATACTTTGAAAAACTTGTATTTTAGAAGAGCACAATAATAACTGTAAATAGCTTTTCTTTTTTTTTCTTTTTTTTTACTTTGTATTTTTGCAAAGTAAAACCTCTCTTTTTCTCCATCAATCCATTCTGCGGGCTTTTCTTAATATTCAAGGCTGTATTTTCTGGAGATACTAGCTGGCATGTAATAGTAAATATATGTGTATGTTTCTGTTGAAAAAAATCTTATATAGAAGGTTTTAATGCATAAATAAGGTTGAAGGGTAAGTTATCATGAAATTTTTATTAACAGAATTCTGTATCAATATATACCAAATGTACTTTTCACAGATCTCATAAACTGTGAGATACCATGAATTTGGAAAATATACTCTACACTTTTCTACCCTTCCTGGGTTCTCTGTACAATATTAATGCCATATCAAGTATATGCTAAAATTTCCCATGTTAAATTATTGCTTTTTTGTGGGGAAAAAAGGAATACTATTCATTTTTGGCATTAGATAACCCCTGATAATCAAGTTATGCTGGAACAGAGGACTGTAACCATGCAAGATTTCAGTAGACCTTTATTACTTGTGTGGATTGAAATCTTCTGTGCAACGCAATTGTTTTCTCTAAAGTTTACAAGTCTACCTTTTTTACAGCCTCTTAGAAGAAAAGAGAGCCTATCTATGGCAAATTAACTCTAGTCAATCTTATTTCTAGGAAGTGCTACAAAGAATGGAAGACAAGGCATAGTGCAAAACTAGTGAATCTTGAATGAATTTTATCTTGAAACCAAGAATTGGGTGATGGATGGCCTAGAAGTGCTTTTAGTGCTCACTGTAATCAGTGTAATATTTCTGAGAATAGATTTAATGAACATTCAGCTATATTATAGCCAACAAAAGGCAGGAAGCAAGAAGATTTCGGTGAAGTTGGTGCCTATTATCATTCGTACTACTATCCCTTAAACACGCTCGGAGTGAGTTCAATTGGATTGTGCTGGCTGCGTCTGATAAGAAGGATCCTGGAAGGAATTGGCGGCGATTGTGAGGTTGGAGGAGATTGGTGGGAGATGAAATCGCAGACGTGCTGGTGAGACTGAGGACATTTTTAGAAAGGGAGACGGAGCCTTCAGTGGATTGGATTGATACTTTGTTTCGAGCAAACAAACTTTGGAAAGTTAAGAGTGTGGAATAGACTAATTGAATAAAGGAACTGGATTTTGGAAGTGCGGTAGCTGTCAGGACTAACAATAAGATTGTCTCGAGCTGAGAGACTGAGGAGCATTTGGGGAAGATAACGTGGCTGATGAAATCTGAATGACAATGCAAATGGAGAGTGATTGAACTTAAGAGCAACGCGAAGCAGATCATACAGCAAAGCGTGCCTGCTGCATCATTGTAAAAGAATTTTTTTTTATATTTTTTTTGGTTGCTTTTCCCTTCTGCTCTTTTATGACTGAGAGAAGTTATTGAGCAATTAATCAACTAACCAATTAATTAATCAACGAGTTGGGCAAATAACAACAACAAGAAAAAAAAAACATTAGAAAATTTATATATCTTTAAGTATATATCTATATTAATATTATATATATTACATATTCCATTTTAGATAATCTTAATTAATTGTGAACTTATTTAAAATTTATTAAGTACTTTTTAGATTTTTTATTAAGGAATTTATATACGCTATAATCTTTTATATTCTATAATTGGATTTTTCCCTTTCTTCTCCTCCTTTCTTCTTTCAATTATTGATTCTTAATTTTGATTAGCTCTTTATAACTTAAAATATTGAATATTGAGATTGCATAATTAATGATTTATATGTGTACTTAGATTTCTCAAGAGATATTAGAAAGTCACCAGTGCTTAAGTGTTAAATAAGAGTAGGTAAAGATAATTTGCTTAAGTAGTGGTAGCAGGTGAGAGGGTTATCTTAGTTCAAATTAGTTTAACTATTAATTGATCAATAAGTGACTTATTACAAGATAGGTTTGTGCAATAGATAAAAATTTGAATTATTGATTTATTGTATTACTAAACAATATTGAATAGTGGAACGGAAGGGAACGATTTAATATAAATTCATTTGATAGAGGCAGTTAAATATTGGTGGATGACAATTTGGAAAAACATTGAAAATATAACAAGAAAACAGAAAAAGATATTAAAAGAGATGAGCTTCTCATCCACGGTGACAAAAACAGGAAAGAAAACATCCTCAAATCCCACGATCACAACGACATCACCTGCTACACAGAAATTGACTGAAGGTTTCTCAAAAATGGAGAAATCAGGAATGCTACCCACAATGCAAGCAATGCAATCAACATTGACAGCAATACAGGACACGATGATTATGTTACAAGAAAAAATGTCTAGTAATCATACTGAATTGAAGACAGATATTAGGGCATTAGATCAAAAAATGATTGGTATACAGGAATCGATACAAACTAATACACAGAAGATTAAAAAGATGGAAGTTAAAATGGAACAACAGGAAAAAAATTTAGATACGGTTGACCAAAAACTGATGGAACAGAACAGGGAATTGGCAGACTCAATTACCCAATTGGAAATGGATCGAGCCTCCTTCTATCTCCGTTTCCAAAACATTGCGGAAGATAAGGAAGAAGATCTGTGCCAGGTGATGGCAGAATTAATTGCTGGGGTGTTGCAACAAGATAAATTGGATATTATAAAGGAAATTGACGAGGCGTACAGGGTCCAGACAAATTATGCACGAAGAAACAAATTGCCAAGGGAGGTGCATATAAGATTCGCAAGGAAGAAGGTAAAGGATATCCTCTATAGTGTGGCAAGAGATGAGCCAATCATGTATAAGGGAAAGGAGGTGATCATACTTAAACAAATCCCAAGGAGGGTAAGGGAGATAAGGAGAGATTATAGGTTTTTGGCTACTCAATTAAATAAAAGGAATATTCTCTTCAGGTGGATTTTACCAGAAGGCATGTGGATCACATGGCAAGGGAATAAAGTTAAGATAGATAGCTTAGTAGCAGCTCAAGAGTTCCTGGATCAATTACGAGCGTCTGAAGAGGATCAAAGTAGTAAGGAGGAGTTAGAGGCAGAAACATCGAAAGAAGAAGTAACCCAGCAGATAAGAGAGAAAGAAGGGATATCGAAGGAAAAGGAGGAGGAAGATAAGGATAGTAAGGAGACAAAGAAAGACCAAAGTCCACAAAGAGTCACACGTGCCAAGAAGTATTAGGATAGTATACAAAAATTAAGAGATGGATGATTGGAAATTGATATCGGTTAACGTAAATGGCCTAAACGATAACAAAAAGAGGAAAATTTTTTTTACAAAATTAGCTAAACAAAATATGGATATAGTGTGCCTTCAAGAGGTCCATATTAAAAAGGAAAATCAAAAATATTTGGAATATAAGAAATTGGGGAATCTTTATGCATCCCTAGCTGATAAAAAGAAAAGGGGAGTAGCATTGTACATCAAGAAGGAAATAAAAGCCGAACTAAAATATGCAGACCCGAAGGGAAGGGTATTAATGGTGGAAGTTAAAAGAGGCAACTGTCCAATCTTATTAACAGCAATTTATGCCCCGAATGAAAACCTAGGAGACTTTTATAAAAAATTAGGAGAGAGATTAAGCATGATGGATAAGAGCAAGATTTGCATAATTGGCGATTTTAATGGGGTAATAGATTCAAATAGAGATTATAAGGGGACCAAAGGTAAAAAGAAAAAGAGGAAAAATTTACCAAAACCATTCTTTGATATGGTAGAAGAATTCAATCTAGTGGATATTTGGCGGGTTCTGCACCCATATCAGAGGCAGTATACATATTATTCTAATCCTAAGAAATCTTGGTCTAGGATTGATATGATGTGGATAAGCAGAGATATAGGGTTAGATATTAAGTCAACAGAAATCATGCCCAACATTTGGGCAGACCATAATCCATTAGAGGTTAAATGGGAATGTACGCACAAGAGAAGAAATACAAGATGGAGATTAAATAATCAATTTCTAAAGGACAAGCAAAATGTTGAGAAAGTAAAAAAAGAATTAAATTTATTTTTTGAAGTAAATGAAAAGGAGGCAACATCTCGAGGTATCATATGGGATACAATGAAAGCGTACGTAAGAGGACTAGCAATATCGTATAGTGCACACAGGAATAAGGAAAGAAGAGAGAGGCAGAAGGCACTGATAGAAGAATTAGGGAAAGCCGAGAGGGAACTACAACATAAACCAGATAATAAGGATGTTAAAGAAAATTGGATGGTTATACGGCACAAATTAAACGTAATAGATCAAGAGGAATTGGCGTACAAAATGAAACGAACCAAACAATATTATTTTGAAAATGCAAACAAACCGGGCAGGTGGCTGTCCTATAGGTTAAAAAAAGAAAAAGAGAAAGGCATAATTCATCAATTGGAAGACCCGGAAGGCCACCTCAACAATAAACAGGAAGATAAATTGGAGATTGCCCGAGAGTATTATGCGGCTCTGTATGCGGAAGAACAAATTCCTAATGAAAAGGTGGTCCAATACTTGTCAAAAGAAAGTCTTCCAAAAATCGGGGAAGAGGATAAAGAAATACTTAATAAAGAAATAACGATGACAGAATTAAGAATGGTAATATCAAAACTTAAAAAGAACAAATCCCCAGGCCCAGATGGACTTCCAGGGGAATTTTATAAAAATTCGGATTTGGGAGAAATTTTGTTACCAAAGTTGTTAGAAATTTATAATGAGGCCCTAACAGAATCCAAAATTCCAGAATCATGGAGAGAGGCGTATATTACTCTCCTCCAAAAAGAAGGAGAAGACCCAAAATTAATTAAAAATTACAGACCGATATCCCTCCTGAATACGGACTACAAAATCTATATGGGTATTTTAGCAGGAAGGCTAAAAATAATTTTGAATAAATTAATACACAGCGACCAAAATGGATTCCTCCCTGGGAGGCAAATCAGGAATAATACAAGGATGATAATAGACATATTGGAATACTATGAGGAACACCCGAACAAAGAAATGGCATTGGTCTTTGTCGACGCCCAAAAGGCATTTGACAATCTTAATTGGCAATTTATGAAACAACAAATTATCCAAATGGAATTCGGATCAAATTTTGTCAATACGATATCCACAATCTATCAAAAACAAAAGGCTAATATATTACTGAATGGAGAACTAACTAAGGCTTTTCAAATTAGAAAAGGGGTCCGACAAGGGTGCCCTCTATCCCCACTTCTATTTATCTTAGCACTAGAAGTATTCTTGAGAAAGATTAGGAACAATAATGAAATAAAGGGTCTGACAATTAGAAAAGAGATATATAAGACACAGGCATTTGCAGATGATGTGGTATTAATCATGGAAGAACCATTAGAATCAGGCACTAAAATTCTGGAAGAATTGGGCAATTACGGGGAGGTAGCAGGCCTTAAATTAAATAAATCCAAAACTAAATTATTAACAAAAAATATGACGGAGGCAAGGAAAAAAGTACTGGAAGAATCAATGGAGATCCAAATCGCCAAGAAGGTAAAATACCTGGGGGTCTGGATTTCATCAAGGTGCTCGGCCCTTAGAGAGGATAATTATTTACCATTGATTAGAAATATTAAACAGGATCTGGAAAAGTGGGGAAGACTACAGATATCATTATTAGGCAGAATCGCGGCAATAAAAATGAGCATATTACCCAAGTTATTGTATCTATTCCGAACGGTCCCTGTTAAATTAGATAAAAAATTCTTTCTGGAGCTCAATAGCATCATCAGGAAATTTATTTGGGAGGGAAAGAAACCAAGGATAGCAATTAGGAATTTACAGGACAAGAAGGAAAGAGGGGGTTTCGGATTACCTAAATGGGAGTTATATCAAAAAGCTGCAAACCTAGTATGGCTGAAAGAATGGGCAACCCTAAGAAATAAAAGACTGTTAACTCTAGAAGGGTATGATCTCCAGAAGGGTTGGCATGCATATCTCTGGGATACTGGGAAGAAGATAAAAACTTACTTCCATAGACATAAAATAAGGGAGATCTTGATACAAATATGGGGAGAGATGAGACAGAAGCACTATAGGAAAATTCCGAGATGGCTTTCCACCATGGAGGCTATAATATATCCAAATGTATTAGAAATGGGTAAAACGTTCAGATACAATGAATTATTAGATGGGGGAGGGAACCTTAAAACAAGGGAAGAATTGATGGAACAAGGTATTTCTATAGACTGGTGGCCATATAACCAAATTAAATCCAGATATAAAAAAGATAAGGAGGAATTCGGCATTGAAATGAGCATAAATGGATTTGATAAGATATGGATGGGTACGGACGACAAAATTTTAGCTAAATTATATAATTATTTATTGGAGTATGATATGGCAGAGGAAGTAGTTAAAGAACCGATGTTAGCATGGGCCAAAAATATAGGACAGAATATAAATTTGAACGAATGGGATTCAATATGGAATAATAACCTTAAAATGACAAAGGCGACGGCTTATAAGGAAAACCAATACAAGCTGTTTTATAGATGGCATATGGCCCCAGCCAGGATAGCGAAGATCTACCCCAATTCGAGCCCTAAATGTTGGAAATGTGACCATCAGCAGGGTACTTTTTATCATTGCTGGTGGACATGTAATCAGGCACAAAAATTCTGGAGGATGATATGGGTGTGGATTAGAGAAATAATAAAAGAAAATTTTGATTTTGACCCAAAAGCTTTTCTCCTGGGAATTTTGAAAACTGAATATGCAAAAAAGAAAAAGTATTTAATTATACATATTCTGACAGCCGCTAGAATTTCCTTTGCCCAGTATTGGAAAGAAAAACAAATACCACCTCAAGAACATGTTATTGGAAAAATATTGGAGTGCGCCGAAATGAACAAATTGACTTCAGAAATTAATGACAGAGAAGATTCAGAATTTTATAGCGTGTGGGACATGTGGTACGAATGGATGGGGGAAAGAAATAAAGAAGGTAATAGAGATTAAATTTTAACTAATTAACAAAATCTATATGAATAGTATTAGATTTAGTCTGAGGGAGCTGAGCACTATTATTTTTAAGTGTTTGAAATTAAATCTAGCTCCAAGAAACAATATCAACAAAAGACAAGCAATAATGTATGCAGATGTATATATGTATATAACTGCACCAATGAACCGAAAATGTACCGATTGTATTACTATATGTTATAATAAAATCTAATTAAAAAAAAAAAAAAAAAAAAAGAACATTCAGCTATATTCTTATACTTTATTTGTTTTTCATACTGATGTATTTGTCATACTCATGTGTACCTCAAAATTCAACATTCCTAGAGTTATGTTGTCCTTAGTGAAGCATCATCCTTAGTGAAGTGTGTAAACCAGCCTCTGCATTTCCTGTGGCAGATGAGGAGAGCACATCTTTCTCCTTCTGTCCTGGCCACTTTTTACAGAGGCACAATTGAGAGCATTTTAACAAACTGCATCACTGTTTGGTTTGGTGGCAGCAGTGCCTCAGATAGAACGTCCAACTAGAACAGTGATGATTAACCTTTTCGGTGCCGAGTGCCCAAAGTGTGTGTGTGTGTGCCCAAACCCCCAAAATGCAAGCCCCCCCCACGCATGCCTCCTGCCCCCCGTTTGGGCTTCCAGGCTGGTGCAGGAGGCTTTCAAGGCCCAAAACAGGGCGCAGTGGTGCCGCGCAAGATCCCCCATGCCCCATTTGGGGCCCAGAAAACCTTCTGCATCAAACTGCCCCCCCCTATGCATGTGCCAAACCCACCGCACATGTGCGTACCCATCCCTGCATGCGCCCTGTCCCCTCCACATGTGCAGCAGAGACCCAAAGACCAGCTGGCCGGTAGGAGGTGCACACGCATGCGCGGTGGAGCTGGGCTGGGCGATGGCTGGCTTGCCCGCAGAGAGGGCTCTGCGTGCCACCTGTGGCACGCGTGCCATAGATTCACCATTACAGATCTAGAGAGTGGTAAGGACAGCTGAGAAGATTATAGGAAGCTCGCTTCCTGTTATTCAGAATACTGCGTATAAGCGCTACGTGCTTAGAGTTCAAAGTATTGCTAAGACCCCACACACCCACTTCACGGTCTGTTTCTGTTGCTTCCTTCTGGGAGGAGGTTTCAAAGTATTTCTAGCAGGCCGACCAGATTCTGTAACAGCTTTGTTCCCTATACTATCCATCTTGTAAACTCGCAAGATTTGTTTTTCTCACCATGTACTTGTATACATCTGAATTAGACGGTGTTGTTTCTCTGTGTCATATAATATATGTGATTATCTGCATAATTTTGTATTTATTTATTTATTTTGTCATGTTTATGTAGTGTATATTGGAGTGGTGACCCTTTGAAAGTTGTATGCAACAAATTTTCATTTTAATGTATGTTGATTAGCGTACATTCAAAGTGAATAAGGTTATTCTAAGTCTAAGTCTAGGATATGGATTAATATTTTTAAATGCATGAAGAAACATAAATACAACCAGGAATGGTTATTTCTGAGGAATTATTACCGAAGACGCTAATGTCCCTGTGTTTTTATATGCTTGTAAAACACTAATATAGTTTTCAGCATACCATTGAATGACATTTTTGTGATTGAAAATCCTAGTTCAGTTTAAGATATTGTACAAAATGTCAATATATTTGGGATATTTATAGAGGTTCTTAAATATCAGTATAACTTAAAATGAAAATGGAAAATGAGATACGGAAAAATTCTGCCTTCAGATCCTTGTTTAATGAATGGACATTTCTGTAGCTGGTGGGTGACTTATGAGGTGATGGAGAAATTCAATTTTGGTAGTTTTTACATCTCATTTGCTGTTTTGACATCTAATCTATTCTATTCTTCAACAGTTGAAGGTATAAACAGGGAAAACTACATTTGATACTTGCCTTTATTGCTCACTTGGGAAATAATTCTCTAAAAGAATGTTTATCCATTTATAAATATAACATAGCTTACAAAATATATTCCATTCAGTTAATTTTTCTTTTTCTATTTCTTTCTTATAAACTTGTAAGTAAATTAAGTTCATAAATACATATGGATTCAAGCAACAATATACGCTTTTCTTGTGGATTAGGACAAACTGCAGAGCAACACAGAAACACACACAGAGATTATCAAGGTAGGTTATTAACAGAAGGAGGAGGATCCACACAATGCAATATGTCCCTTCTTTTAAGCCTCTGAACCCCAGCTTACATGGTTGGGTGCCTTGGTTTCCCACTGCAGGATATTGCCATGTCTATATGTAATAAGACCAGTGGTGGGATTCAACCAGTGTAACAACCGCTTCGCTGAGCACACACTTCACGCACGCATGCTCGGTACATTTGACAACAGCTCTAAAACTTATCTTCTACTGCAGCCCCGGTGAGTAAAACAGATGAGGTGTGGCAATCCGCTCTGCCGCACCAATCAGCTGGGCTTCAAACAAAGGAAATATAGGTCAGTATAGTGCAGGAGTGGGCGCGCCCACCTGACCGTCAGAGCGAATCAGTTTGCTCTCAGCTGATCGTCGGAGCTACCGGTTTGCCTGAACTGGTCCGAATAGGCTGAATCCCATCCCTGAATAAGACCACAATCACCATGCTGATTGATGAGTTTGCAGACCTTCCAGGTATTACTAAGCCCAGGCTGGAAAATAATGGGAGATAGCCTTTTCAAAAATTTGCCCATCTGTGTTTCAGCTTCCATATTAACTGGAACACCAAAGGGATAGTCAACAATAATTCATGAGGCTATTCAGTAGCCAGAAGCACTGATCAGGAGTGCTCTGGGCCAGGTCCCTGTGTATGAACTTAAATACAAGCTATTCTTGCTGTTGAGGTTCTAAATAGCTGCTGCTTGGGTGACTTCAATCTTTATGTCTTATGTGTGGAGTCCAGCAGGGCTTGAAGAATGATGGCTACCATGTCGACCAATAACCATATAGGTCCCACCTTAGGTTAAACCCTTCCAAGATATAGTTCTATTTATGCATAGACAATTGACTTATTTAAGATTATTGGTCTTGATGTATATCTTTGTTAGGAACTCATACTCTGACTAAAGTACCGTATTTTTCGGAGTATAAGGCGCTCTGGACTATAAAACGCACCTACCTTTTTTGGTGAGGAAAACAAGAAAAAGAAATCTGCCACAGCAATTTTGCCTTGTTGCAGCAAACAGCAAATATCCTGCTTTACTTTCATTTTGGTTTTCAGCATAGCTTGATTAGCACAAGAAAAAAAAAAATCTGCTCCCAGCAATTTACCTCCTTGCAGCAAGCAGCAGAGGCCTGCGCAAAACTGCTGAGTCAGGAGGCCGATCCAATAGATAATCAATTTGTGCTAATTAGACTGTGTTGAAGCTGAAATGGGCTGTTTCTTCTTGCTGCTTGCTTCAAGGAGGTAAATTGCTGGGAGGCAGAGGCCAAAGGGTCGGAGCCAGTGGGTGGGTGGGGCTACATTCGGTGTATAAGATGCACCTAAATTTTCACCCCATTTTAGGGGGGAAAAAGGTGCGTCTTATACTCCGAAAAATACAGTAGTTGCTAGGTGACCTGGGGATTGTCCTGGACTTAAAGTTCTTGCTTGACGCAGCAAGCAGAATCCATGGCCACATCTATTATTCTTATTCTTATTCTTCTTCTTATTATTATTATTATTAATTAAATTTATATACCGCCCTACTCCCAAAGGACTCAGGGCGGTCCCTATTGTGCCAGTTATGGCCTGACTTGGTCCTCAAAGCATCACAGGAATAACATACAACCTAGGCACCACATGACTGAATTACTGAAAAATGCTGTATGAGGATCTGCCTTTGAAGATGGCCTGGAAGCTGAAACTGGTACAGAAAGTCAGGCTTGTTGTGTTGTGTTGTGTTGTGTTGTGTTGTGGTTTGGTTTGGTTTGGTTTGGTTTGGTTTGGTTTGGTTTGGTTTGGTTTGGTTTGGTTTGGTTTGGTTTGGTTTGGTTTGGTTTGTTTCGTTTTGGTTTGGTTCGGGTTTGGTTCGGTTTGGTTTGTTGATTTTGTCTACTAAATTGGAAATATTCCATATTTGGAAGCAACATACCTTGACTACTTTGAAAGCTCATTGGTAAAATACATTCATTATTCCTAGTTTCAATTTCTTCCAAGCCTAAGAACAATTCAGAAAAAAAATTGTTTGAAACCATGGAAAGCAAATGTGCACATGAAGTAATGGCTTAGTTATGAGCCATTTGCTTTGAATAGGAACTACAGGAAAAATTTCAAAAGTTGGCCGTATGCTGGGCCAGATTCAGTTTGCAGATTCCAAGTTGTCTTGTAAGTAGTATCCTATGGCCTCAAATCTCTTCCTTAATAACAAAAATATTATGTTTGAACTCTCCATTAAGAGTTAACGCTCACATTTTTATTTTGCTGGCACAGAAGAGCATTTCCATTATGTGCACTATTTACTGTATTCTTGCAGAGGGATACAGAAAGTTTCCATTCTGTGGAAAATTGGCAGGGCTGCCTTGTTTACAGCAAGGAAAGGTAACAATTATAAAAAAAAGGCGGGGAGGGAGTAAAACCACCATCAGTGTTATGTGTTTATATATCTACTCATTCAGTTGTGAAAACGTGATTGGACTGTGAGGCAACAATGCCAAGTTAATTCCAATTTGCCACCTTCATATCAATAGGAAAAAGCACACGAAACCAATTCTTTTTCATAAACCACTCTGCTCAAGTGGAGATATGTTAATGCCAAATTCCAGAATCCATTGACTGGATTAGATTGCTGCTGTATAGATTGAATGCCATGTGCTGAAGCACCCTATCGAAGCCAAGTCCTTGCTTATGGAACTGGCAGCACACCATTTTCAAGCATTATATGGCTTTCCGTGCCAAAAGACAAATGGAGAGATTTGCCAACGTTTTTGCTCGTTCTTAACTTTGCTAACTGTATTCACAAAGATATGATGATTAATCATATTCTTCAAAAACCTACCATGGTGCTTTCTAATTATTTATCCTGAATATATTTGGCTTTGGTCTGCTAATAATCTGTTGTGTTTATTTGTAGATAGATTATTCAAGGCATGACAATGGAACCATAGATAGAAAACTGTAATACCCTGCAAGAGCTCCCATGGGAGTTACACTTTAATAGCACTCTGGGTTTGATTGGTTAAGTCAGAGTTTCCCAACCAAGTGTTGTCCAGATGTATTGCACTATATCTTTCTTTATCCTTAGGCAACTGCTAAACCAGGAAAGGGTTACATTAGGGGAAATTGTACTAAACCATCATCTCCAAAAGGATTAATTTAGATCTGAGTATGAATGCATGCAGATAATATTATGATAATGCTATAATTGTTATAAAAGTTCACAGCAGAGTAATGTTACTCACAGCCAGTATAAAACATCAAAGTCTTCATAGAAATGATAGCTAAAACCTTAAATTTTTCCAACACACTCAAAGCATCTTGAGTACATTGCTGTTTCCTTATCAGCATGGTCCAAAGTAAGGAGAAAAAAAATTAAGTCAGGGATAGGAAAATCTGACCCTCCAGATGTTGGATTTAATCTCATCTCCAACAGGGAAAGAGAAGAGTTATATACAATGCAGGCTAGGATGAAAGGCAAGAATATTTCTAGATATAAGCTTAACAACTTTCTCTTCTAGGAGTCATGGAGCTGCTTGGCATTCTTAAAGCCAGCTAAGGATCTACATTCTTGGATGATCCACTTTTGAATGAACAATCATATCTGGTCATTTATGGCCCAGCTTTAGTTTGTGGTTGAGTAGTTCTTTCAGGCCTACTTAGCCAAATGAGATACATTTTTAAGACCTTAAGAATGACAAATTAGTCATTGAACATCATCCACAGTTTCAGTTTACTATGTTTATTTTGAATGCATTTAAAAAAAAAACACTTCTGTTTCTTTGTTTCTAAAGATTATTGTAAGAGGGGCATGGTATATAGATATTGTAGGAGATAACCAAGCTGAACCCGAAGGAGGGATCAAATGCGTCATCAGTCATGAATCTCTTAATACCTAAAAGAGATCTAAATCCAGTCCTCCTTGAATTTCTTTGATTCTTATCTACCATCAATTTGCTTGGGCTGTTAGTAGTTCAGATTCTTATAAGGAGCTTAAGCTTGAAATAAATCTTTATACTCATTTGAACTACCTGGATCTTCTGATTTCCCCAGTGCTTGACAGATATGGTGGAATTTACCATGGTTCTGAATGGCTCTGGCATATATCTGAGGAAACACACATCATTTAATGTACAAGATATGTGTGTAAGAATGTAATTTTTTTCATGATTTATAGTGAATTCATAAGAAGCCTATTTAAGTTTTTATATACCAGTGGTTTCTTTTGCAAATGAAGAGCACTTGGTTTCAGTTACACTTTGGAAAACCTTTACAGTTGGCCTAATACTTTCCATAACTCTCTTGTTAGTGTGATACATTCCTACCTTTAATAGATTAGATTAGCTATTTAAATTGAAATCAATGACATTAGAAGGCAATATCAATTTTAGTTCTTTGCTATTATTTCTTTAGACTATGTTTTCTAGTTAATTCCACTAATTAATTATAGTAACAATTGATTGTACTGAGAAACTGCTCAATTGCAGCCACGTACCAAGGTTTTTCATTAAGTATGCTAGCAGAGAAAAGTAGCATAGAGGTATTTGTTTTAGTAATTATATCTTTATTTTCTGAGTTTGTACAAGAAAGGAAATGTTCTCTTGATGATTCATAGAACCCAAAATCAAATACAATATTAAAATCCCAAGTACAATAATAAAAAAGCAAAAGTAACAACAACAAAAGTTTGATGCTAAACATGGCATTTCCAAACAGAAGAAAAATAAAAGCAATTAATAGTTCAGTCAGTTTATAAAACAAACATATCTCAAGTTCTGAGAATCAAGTTGTTTCTTTTGTTAGAAAATACACAAGTACTTTAACTGATTAAAAGTTGGAGGACTAATGTAATACTTTGTCCCAAAAGAAATAAAAAAGATAGCTAAATCTTTAAAACAGGTAGGTTCTATTTCTAAGAATGGCTTATTCTAAGAAGGCACCTGTTTAAAAAAATGCAATATAGCAAATCCAGGTAGATAGATGTAATGGAATGTGAGAATGACCTTGGGAAATAGAAGAACCACAGCTAGACAACCAAAAATAATTCTCAGCCATTTGGTGTGAATTGTACATAGTGGTCTAAGAAACTAACATGAAGAAGGATAATGATGCATCAATTTCTGCTAATGATTATTGTTTGCTAACTCCTTCTTTCAACAATCAGAATAATGTCTCTCTCTATAAACATAAAAGACAGCACATGGAAATTAAATTTGAATATATTATTGGTACAGAGAAATGAAGGAGCTGAGTTCTAAATCAAAGATATGACCATTGTCTAACTGGGCAACTGATCACAAACTGCTTGAGTGCAAGTTTCAAGTCATCCTAAAATAGAAAAACAAAGCCAACCAATTTCCACAATATTAGTTTGAATGTATACCCATTATTTTCAAAGAAAATATCACATTTTCTTTGAAATTCTGAACTTTGTGGATTAAAAAACAAAGGAACTCTGTCATGTAATCAAAGGTGTTCTGGATGAATATGCCAAAGCCAAAAAACAGAAGAAAGCAAAATGGAAGTTGCACCAAATGATTGGAAGTTGTCATGAAGGGACGAGAAGCTAAAGCCAAGAAATTCAAAAATGGAAATAACAAACATGGAAAAAAATAAGGAAAGTCTTCCAAAATATCTCCGAATTCAGGATTAAAGAAGATTGCAACCTTGAATTGGTATGCTAAAGGATGCTAATGAACAGATGGTACATAACTGATTCAAAGAAGATCAAACAAAGATGTAAGGAATATACTGAAATTATGTATAATAGAGATGTCAACATTCAAGATACCCTAGGAGGTATTACACATCTAGTATTAGAAGATTAAGATTATTCCTGTTCCCTAGTCTTCATCATGTCATCCTACCATTACTAAAGAAAGGATACTTAACAAAGTACATGACCTAAGCGTAATACACAAAATTGTCTGCTACATCATCCTACCTATCAATGACTACTTCAGCTTCAACCACAATAATAAACGGGCGAACAATAGATAGAAACTCAAGGTAAACCGCTCCAAACTCGATTGCAGAAAATATTACTTATTTTCCTAATTGTTGTATTTGTGTATTAGACAATTGTCAAGAATTAGAAATATAATTGTCTTCTGGGTATTGAGGAAGTCGGTGAATTTACAGATCTTCATAGTTTCTTTTCTGTTTGATCAAAGTTCCCCAACAGGCTAACAAGACCCTCTGATCTTTGTACTTTCATTATATATTATCATATATATATCATATATATATCATATAATATCATATATTATATTAGGCTTAGATATAATGAACTCTGTATGATTACAAATACATTATCCAAAGAATCAGCAAAACTATTACAAACAGAAGCATTTTCTATTACAATAATACGAAGTTCGGCTAAAAAGTCATTACAGAACAGCTTTAGTTACAGCTACTATATACAGCATGATGACTTTTTCAAAGAACACTGGTTTCATTTGATAGCTTGTAAGGCATAGAACCTAAACCTCAGTTATAGTGTTTCCAGTTCTTTGACAATTGTCAACAGCTTTTGCTTTTGGAAAATGCATGCAAAGATGCTCTTTGAAGATCCTCAACATCAACATGTTCAAAATGTACATCTACAAACCATTTCTTTTATTAGATAACAATAATAATTGTATTATTTTAAAAATTCCCAAATACCATTATTGCTCACCACATTTATCTTTGTAGGGAAGTCACTAGCAGGAAATTTGTTCAGCCTTGGGAAATGAAGAGACAAAACAAGGGAACTCATCGTTACATCTGTTGAGCTCACTGAAGATTTTGTTTTGATATTTTTTTGTAGTTTTACAATATCGAACAACAGAAGGAAGGAAATATGGTTTCCAGGACTTTGCCTCTTTGCCTTATTTTGATTACATCTGAGAAATTTTGTGTGTGTGTGTGTGTGTGTGTGTAGAATGTATAATAGAATAGAATAGAGCTGGAAGGGACCTTGGAGCAGGGGTGAAATCCAAAATTTTTCTCTATCAGTTCTGTGGGCATGGCTTGGTGGGTGTGGCAGGGGAAGGATATTGCAAAATCTCCATTCTCATCCCACTCCAGGGGAAGGATACTGCAAAATCTCCATTCCCTCTCCACTCTGGGGCCAGCCAGAGGTGGTATATTTGCCGGTTCTCTAAACTACTCAAAATTTCTGCTACCGGTTCTCCAGAACCTGTTAGAACCTGCTGGATTTCACTCCTGCCTTGGAGGTCTTCTATTCCTGCTCAAGCAGGAGAACTTATACAATCTCAGACAAGTGACTGTCCAGTCTTTTCTTAAAAACCTCCAGTGATGGAGAGAGCATAATTTTTGAAGGCAAGCGGTTCCACTGGTGTGTGTGTGCATGTGTGTGCGTGTATGTGTAGTAGCAATGCAGACAGATAACCTTTGCTTATCTCAAACCATTTTTGCTAATCTGAAATATAAACTGAGTGTTTCAAGAATAGAAAATATAAAAGATTTCAAGTGAATCCTGAGGAATAAAAATCCATTTGTATCTTTAGCATGAACCTGTGCAGTTTTTAAAAAATGTTGACCACGTTTTAGCAATCCACGTGGCATACGAATTCAGCATTACATGTTAACCAAAAGCAATATGTGATCCCATAACTGAGTCTGCTTAAGCCCATCCTTGAAAGAAACAGTTGAATGAATCCATTCTTGGGCATGATTAATTCAAGTTCCATTAATTTGAAGAGAGCTACTCTTCACAGGTTTCAATAATGCTATCCTGCCTACCCAAGAACTTGAATTGAGGGGGGGAAACCTGGAAAAAAAGTCATGATTTTATCATAATTTCCCCCTAGAAATCTGTGCATCTCTGTGTTGTAATATATATAAAGTAATTTTTAATTCCACTGCCAGTCAGATGGACTGTGAGACAGGAATCTAGATTGATGAATTGTGGCAGTGTTATTTTAGTTAAAAATAATGACATTGCATATTTCACTGGCTCGTTGATATACAATAAAGCAGAACTGCTGTGTTGCTAAACAAATTAGGTAACCTCCAGTGATGATTTGTTCAGCATTACTGGAACTTCTAGTCTGTCACCATCAAACAAACTAGAAACCTCTAGTATTTGGCTCGTTAGGAGACTTTAAAAAGCAGGGATGACATTTGGCTTGTTGGCACACCCACTGGCAGGCATTCTCCCATGCTGTAAAAGCAAAATAGAAATGACCAGTCAAGCATGCACAACTATGCTGCTCATTAACAAGTCAGACATTGTACCAATTTTAGATTACCATGACACATGAATGTAAATTCTTTGCTTATCCATTAGTGATAAGTAACTGACATTTGTATGGGTCTCCATAGAAAGACAAATTAATATAAAATCAAGGAATTTAAGAATTTTGGGATTGCACAGCATCACTTACATTAGTGTTAATCCTATTTTATATAATCTCTCTCTCTCTCTCTGTGTGTATATATGTACTGTACTGTGTACTGTGTGTGTGTGTGTATGTATGTATGTATGTATGTATGTATGTATGTATGTATGTATGTACTGTATTAGTATCCCACTTCTCTTTCTCTAAGAAAGCATATCCCAAAGTCCAACAAAATGGTGTGATACAACATAAAATTTTCTATATTTTATATTGTGATAAAAGATTTTAAAATATTGTGAGAAAAAGATGTTTCTTTATAGTCATACAAATAATCTAGTGAAAAAAATGCCAAATACTGTACTTCCTTAAAACTCACTAATGACATTTCAGGTCTCAGGTATACAGACAGAATTTAGATATTGCAATAAACCACAGAGTTACATAAAAAGATGTCTGCAGAGGTGGGGTAAAAAATAGAGATGTCAGTTGCATTCACTGACTCATAGCCTCTTACATATAACACACATAAAAAAGGAAAGAGATTTGATTGCATGGACCCTGAAAAACTTGGTTAGGCCCCAGATATCTCAAATGTTTCTAAATTAGATTGTGATACAAGGATAAATGCATTATTTGAGTGACAGACACAATTAGATTTGATGTTAAATTAAAACTAAATTATATTTAGTTTTTTTGTCTGGACCACCCATTCCTTTCTGGAGTGTCATGCTGCCATGCCATTCAAAAAACAGGCATTGCCCAAAGCCCAGGAAAAGTTGCACCCAACTTTCACGCTTATGCCAGCAAAGCAGCCAACTAACAGAACAGTTTGTTTGCATTTGGCTAAGAATGTTATGTCAACATAGCCATTTTGATTAGTTTCATTTAGTATCCAGAACATGAAAGTACCTAGCCTATTGTTTATTCAATCAACCACACTTAAACTTATGATTTAGCACCATAAGTACAGTGCGTTCAGAAAGTATTCAGAGCCCCTTCACTTTTGTCAATTTTCTTATGCTGCAGTCTGATTCTACAGTAGTTGAAATTTATTTTTTTCCTCATTAAACTACACTCAGTTCTCCATAATAACAAAGTGAAAACAGAATTCTAGAAATATATGTAAATTTATTAAAAAAGAAAAAACTGAAATATTGGCATAAGTATTCAGACTCTTTGCAACAACACATGAAATTTAGCTCTGGTTCCTCCCATTTCTCTTGATTATTGCTGACATGTCTCCACACCTTGATTGGAGTCCACCTGTAGTAAATTAAATTGATTAGACATGATTTGGAAAAGCACACACCTCTGTAGAAGGCTGCACAGCTGACAATGCATATGTAGCAGAGCAAAAACTATGAAGTCATAAGAACTGCCTATAAAGCTCAAAGACAGGATTATTGCAAAGCACAGATCTGGGGAAGGCTACAATAAAATTTCTGTTGCACTGAAGGTTCCTAAGAGCACAGTGGCCTCCATAATTCTCAAATGGAAGAAGTTTGGCATAACCAGGGCTCTTCCAAGAGCTGGTTGCTTGGTCAAACTGAGCAATCGGGGTAGAAGGGCCTTAGTAAAAGAGGTGACATTGGGTTTACTAATGACTGAGCTTGAGAGATCCTGTGTGGAGATGGGACAGAGTTCCAGAAGGACAACTATCACTGCAGTCTTCCACTGATATGGGTTTTATGGCAGTGGCTAGACAGAAGCCTCTCTGAAGTGCAAAACACATGAAAGCTCATTTGGAGTTTGCAAAAAAGCACCTGAAGGACAGCACCAGACTGTGAAGAGCAAGATTCTCTGCTCTGATGAAACCAAGATTAAACTGTTTGGCCTGAATTCTAAATTGTTAGGTTTGGAGGAAATCAGACACTGCTCATCATCTGCCCAATATGATCCCAACAGTGAAGCATGGTGGTAGCAGTATCATCCTGTGTGGATGTCTTTCAGCATCAGGGATCTGGAGGGAAAGCTGAATGGAGCAAAGTACAGGAATATCCTCACTAAAAACCTGTTCCACAGTACTTAGGATCTCAGACTAGGCTGAAGGTTCACTTTCCACCATGACAATGATCCTAAGCAGCCAAGATAATACAGGAGTGGCTTAGGGTCAACTCTGTGAATGTCCTAGAGTAGCCCAGCCGGACCCGACTTGAACCCTATTGAATATCTCTGAAAATGAAAATGGCTGTCCACGACGGTCGCATCCAACCTGACTGAGCTTGAGAGGATTTGCAAGGAAGAATGGCAGAAAATCCCCCAATCCAAGTGTGTAAAGCTTGTTGCATCATACCCAAAAAGACTTGAGGCTGTAATTGCTGCCAAAGGTGCTTCAACAAAGTACTGAGTGAAGGGTCTGAATACTTATACCAGTGGATATTTCACGATTTTCTTTTTAATAAATTTACAGACATTTCTAAAATTCTGTTTTCACTTTGTCATTGTGGGGTACTGAATGTAGATTAATGAGAAAAAAATGAATTTCAACAACTATAGAAACAGGTTGCAGCATAACAAGGGCTGCAGTGACAAAAGTGAAGAGTATCTGAAAACTTTCTGAAAGCACTGTATGAGCCCAGTGATTTCTCTCAGAAGGAACCACCAAGTTCATTGGGTCACAAGGCAGCACTAGTTTTCCTAGAGAGGAAGCTTTCAAGTCTACTTGGGTGTCACTATTGTATGGCACACTATTCACAATGCAGAGCTGATCAGGTTGATTTGCCAATGTTCATCATGCTCCTACAATTAGGAAAAAAATAGGTTTGCCTTGCAATACATTTACTCTCACTAACAGTGGAGAATTACATCCCTCTTCTCTTGAATGCTATGCAACCTGAAAGTTCTGGGCACTGCAGTCTCAATTCATTTTGGAACCTTGTAAATTAATGCTATTTCAAAAGGTTTGCTGTTCCAAAAGAGGGTTTTTCCCCCATGTCAGCTAACCCTCAGATAGATCCACATTTTTGGTCACACTTTTTCCCCTGGGATCACCGCTATATAAACATACTGCACTGATTATAATAAAAAATTCGTATTGCAGGAGCATCCAAATATTCCTCAATGTATATTGGAAATATAAAGATGAGTCTTCTAAAAATAAATGCACAGATGTGGCAAAATTTTTACATTCTGAAATGATCCCTCATTCACCCTGTTTTTAGTAAATTTCACTGACAATGCAGCAATCATGTAATAAAAGCATGGATGTAGTTGTCAGCTTCAATTGGAATCTGATTTAGTGGTAACTGATTAAACATTTTACATATGATTGCCCCACAGAGTGAAAGACATGTCCAAAAATTTTAATTTCTTTTTACTTTACTACTTTACTCTGTAGCAATAATGTAAATTATATGTGTGGTATATGAACATCAAAGATTTGAAGCAGTGATATACAGTATATTTATTGCTAAGATTGAACTTGGCTTAAATCTGCCATTAAAGTTTGCTGTTTTAGGCAGGCAACCATTTCATTTTCTGAGTGTGGGCAAGAACATCAGCGAATGGAGCATCAATGCCTTAATATCATGCCAATTAATAGGACTGTTTTTAAAAGGGTAGATTTATGAAAATTTAAGAGTAATTTGTTTAATTTCATGCCAGAAGCCAACTGCAGGAAATTGCATGGCTGATTTTGTATATAAATTGTTGCCAAATTTGCAACTGCAATCCTCCTATCTGGCTTTCAAGTCAGATAGAAAGCATTTCAGGGCTGTCTGTGCTCCATAGGGTACCCCTTGTCACAGGCTATAAATCAAAGTCTGCTTTTGGGGAAACTGTATTTTAGGCTTATTATCTTATAACTGCATGATTTCAAGAACTATAACAGAGATTTCTGCAGTTAAACAAAATGTTTACTAAGAAATGTTAATTAAGAAACAGGTATACAAAGAATCATGTGTTACCCTTTGGTATTTATATTTAATTTTCTTTCCATGTCAATTGTCAGCTGATTGGTATTATAACTTCTAATTGTTATGTTAGTTCTTAGCAAGGTTGTTTCATTTATCTTTTCCACTTAGAGAACAGTGGGTACTGTCTCTTGCATAACTTCCACAGATCTCACTGAAAATATTACATATATATCACTGAAACACAAAACATATTTGTGTTTTGAGAGCAGTATATTTCTAACTTAACCTTTTCCAACTATATATCCTTACAAACTTTATACAGTAATAAAGAGGGGGAGTACTTTCAATATTATTTAACACAAAATAGTTTTTGTTAAGACTAACAACTAGTAACTGAATTATACGCCATTTCTTGTAAATTAAGAATGTTCTCATAGGTACTCGGAATCTGGTTAGACAAGTCTGCAACACTGAAAAAAAATCTATCCATATTTATCCATGTTAATCTGGTAAAATCCCACAGATCAAAGTCTAAGTTATTTCTCAGTGAAGTACTTTGAGCTATTCAGAATTTTAGAGTTATAGTTCTTTTATATACTGCATTATGATTCTGATTTTATATCCTTGCAGAACATTATGCTTCTATTAGGAATGATATCTGTGTGTTTTGTCTGTTTTACTTAACTTGATACAGAATGGGCTAAATAGGGAATATTTGTGGATCTGTGCATTTTTTGAAGTAATCCTGTCCACAGGTTATTACCACCGTTGCACCACATTTTTCTCTTTCCACCCACAGATGGAAATAAATGATTTCTTTCTCTTTTGAACATCCTCCGGGAGGAAGTAATTCCAGGGTGGGCATTACTCCTATCAGCCTATTTAGTGACTGAAAGTCCTTTCCTCTAAGGGGGAAAAATTCATGGGCCGGGATTGGCTCCTTTCTCTTTTTAGGCGGCAACCTGTTTGACCCGCAGAAAACTTGGAATAATCTAAATCCATCCCGTTTTTCCAGGAAAATAGGAGAAACCGGCCTCCCGTGCCCAACAAGGCAAGCAAGACAACTCCCCGCCTCTTTTCCAAATGAACGGAGCATCATTTGAGACAGCGGAAGCAGGAGCGGAGAACAGGATTCATAATTATGCCTTGCTGGAGGCGCGGCTTTGGGCTTCTTTAGAGTAAAATATTATATGGATTTGAGGGCATTTTGTAATGCATCGTCAAAACGGAAGACCTAGGTTGGTAAATCCCAGGTTGGAATCTGATCTGAGCTCCCTAAACCTTCATCTCTTCACACCTTGAAAATTGAATGAGGCCGACAGACCGGCAGGGACGCAGTTAAGAGGAGACCGCAAAACCCCGATTGCAGAACCCTGGGCGTGGGGGGGTGTTGAGGGGAAAGGCGCCTCCCGCCGACGAGCCACAACACAGGCGGGGTGGCGTCTGACGCGGCGGAGGCGCGAGTCCTGCCTCGGGGTCAAGCGTCCAGCGCCGCGCTTGGCCTCGCCACCCCACCCTGCGTGTGTCGGGGGCGGCAAGTAGAACAGCAGGAAGATCCCACGCAAACTTCTCCGGTTCTGCAAACGAGAAAGAGAGAGAGGGAAAAAAAGAAGCAAAATCAGACTCGGCAATTTTCGCGCCTCCAATAATTTTGTGTGCGTGCGTGTGTGTTTGTGTTTTTTTTTTTCCTCTCACTCCTCCCCATGGCATTTCCTGGCGGACCGGATGGAGGAAAGCCGGACCTGGGGGGTGGGGTTGGGTTGGAAAGGTGGTGGGGCAAGAGATCTTCCTCCTCCTCCTCCTCGGGAGAAGGAGCGGGGGATGGGTGGGCGGATTCGTGGGCTTCCCATCTCCGCCTCTCCCCTGCGCGATCCCGGCGGCAGGAAGGGAAGGGAAGGGAAGGGGCAGGCGGAGAGGAGGAGGAGGAGGGAGCTGCCTGCCTCCTATGCGAAGGGGAGGGGCGGGAGCTCTGGCTGCCGCCGCCGCCGGGTTGCCGAGGCTGAGCTGAGCCGAGCGGCAGCGCGGGGCCTTGGACACGTCGGACCGGGAACGGGCGGGGAAGAGGAGCCCGCAAAGGCGGCGGGGCCAGGCCGCCAGCTCTCCGCGAGCGCGGCCCGCCGCTGGGCAAAGAAAGGCAGGAAGGCGAAGGGAGAGCCACGAGCCGCCGCCGAGACAAAGAGAGAAGCCCGCCGCCGAAGGCAGCAGCCCGCTCCCTCGCCCCTCTCCTTTCCGCCGCCTCTTCCTCCTGCCCATCCGCGCCCCCCGCTGGGCCGGAGCCCGGAGAGACAGACCGGCAGGCGGGCAGGTAGGAAGGAAGGAAGGAGGGCAGCCGCCGAGGAACGGAGGGAGGAAGGGAGGGAAGAGCCGCCATAAAACTTGAAGCAGCTGCCGCCTCCGAGGAGTTGCGGGAAGAGCTTTCCGACTCCGGCCCAGCGAAACCCTCCGCCGGCCGCCTCCCGTCCCGTCGCCACCGGGCCTAGCTAAGGCGCCCGGGTAGGAAGAGACCCCCGAGCTCGGCTTCCCCGCCCTTTGCCTTCGGCTCGGCGGAGGGGGAAAGAACTGGGAGGTGGGATGGGCATATTGGCAAAAGGGTCGAAGCGCCTAAAACTAAAGGATGGGGGGGGGGGGGTGAGAGACCCAACCAAACCCAGAGGGGGGGGGGGAGAGGAGAAAACTCGTGTTCTTGGCGGGGAGGGGGGCGCGCAGGGAAAGGGTGTATAGAGTATTTTTCTCCCCTCCTTCTCCACAAGGGAGGGGTTTCGGGTGGGGATCTGAAAAGAAAGGATGGGGGGGGGGATTTTTGCAGAAAATTCCCTGGGTGGGAGAGAAGAGGCGGGGGTCTAGGCGCTTTTGAGTGGGTGGGAATTGCGAGGGAGAACCAGGTGGATTGGGAGGAGACCCCCGCGGAGTGGCAAGTAGGTAAGGGGCCCACCTCCCTTTCTTCCTAGAGGGTTTGCAGTCCGGGAAAAGTCCCTCTCTACGGTTCCCCGTGCATAGTGTGGAAAGGGTAGAAAGGGGATTGAAATCAACGACGGGGACGATGGGCCCCAGAGTAACGCTCCAAGGAGATGGAGGGATAGGATGATGGATAAGCTAGACTGAAAGCCGGGAGTGTTTCTCCTGCCCAGCCCTTTGGAAGTTAAGATGGAGTAGTTGTGGCTCCTGCTCTCTTGAGTTTTTGTTAACTGCTGTTTTGTGTCAGGGTGGGGAATACAGATACCCTTGCTTGAAGTCGCTTCATAAAATGCATTGTGTCAAAGGAACTTCCTCTTCACATGGACAGTAATAAATATGACCTACATTTCAGGAACCTCTGGAAAACCACCTAAAGAAACTTCTGTAGACTACTATTAATGTGCAGAGTTGCTTGCTGTTTTAATCCCTTGCATATTTCTTGTTGTAAATCAGGTTTGTTGTATAAGAGTTTAACAGATTAGGATAATTTTGACCCCTTTTTAATTTAGATTAAGTATGACTGTGCATCTTTTTTTAAAAAAAAAAACCAAAGTTGGGATTTTTGTTTTTAGTCCACATTTCTCAACTTTTTCCAGACTTTGATTAATAAATGGAATAGTACAAATTTAATCATATTAATAATGTATCACTAAACTATATACAAGACATCCTGCAATATTAAATGGAAATAAGATAGAATCTTCATACTATTATACATATATTATACAATACAATACAATGCTTTAATAATACAGCCCAAACCCAAATAAACTTTTACAACAATAGTGTAAAATTAAGTTCCATATTACCCACAATAAGGAATGCTTGACGATGATGGAAGTTGCAGAGATGGCTAAATTGACTGTTTTTATTAAACAAAAGACAATATCTACTTTTATGACTAACTGGAAACCTCTTACAGACTTTTTACATGAAAGAGAAAAATGCATTTATAACTTGTGATTTTGATGGTTATAAAAATATATAATAGAAAAAGTCAAGTTTTTTGTAATTATAAAGGAAGAAATAACTAATATTGGCTGCAAAGGAAATTGGAAATTTCTAATTCTTTTTATCTTTCTGTACTTTTTTCTTTTTTTTTTATTTATTCTGTACTAGTTTGTGTTACCTTTTATGTTCTCTTTAAAACTTCCTAAAATTTGTATAAACAATAGTGTAAAATTAGTTAAGTATTGTATCATTATAGGATACATATAAACAAGATCAGAATTATTTAGTCAGTTATCAGTCACTAGTCAATATAAAACCTAATCCAGATTCAATTCACGCAGTCATGAAAATTATGCCAATTATGTGCTATAGAATTGTTCTGTTCTGACAGAAATGAAGAAGTGTAAGTGCTCCAGGTGGCTTGGGAATTATATTTAAAGAGGTGGTTATTATGTGGAACTTAATATGGAGAGCTTTATAAAAGATACAATATAATAAATTACACACAGCAGTCTTAATCCAGAAGAACAGATATGTTCCTTATATGGGATACTACTACATCTGCTCTGTAATACTGCGGACACACATCAAATCTTGGTTTTTGGGAATGTTCTCAAAATCTGCTGGAGGACTTTTTGACATGGAGAAATCTGTTATTCTTCTCTTTGAAAAGTTTACATGTTTTTATCCTTAATTTGCTGCCTTATTGCCATTTTAACTTGCTAACATGAGAATAAAAAGGTAGAGGAAGAAATGTGGGAACATGGCTGTTTCCAACTTCATTGAAAATTATCATGAAATATATATTAATTTGTTAAGAAATTAATATTCTTCAAACAATAAATGGCTATTGTTAATTATGCAGTTGGTTACATCTTTTCCAGCCCATCCTCCAGCTCTAAGGTTGGGGTTTGGGACCATTCGGGAAGCTGTAATGCTGTTAGTTTATATTATTTTGAACACTGTGTAGTTAGGATAGGAACCTAATTATGTATCATGTAAAAGCTATGTTAATGCTGTTACCTGAAATAAATGAATATCGGGCATCAGCTCACTACCTTATTCAGGTAGTGAATATTCAGAATGATCGTGAAATCAGAAGCATGTATATGGAGATTTTGACCCTGCAGAGTACTTTTTAGCTGCATGTTGAACAACGATTATTTGATCTATGGAGATCACCCTACTCTAAATTCAGCTTGTTTTTCCGTGTAGGATGCATTCATTTTCTACTCAATTCAGGATTTTCCAATGTAAATGGCAAAAAGCTTGCATACTCTATAATACTCAGCATATCTATTGGTCTGTAATTACTAGAATCATCTCTGACTCCTTTTTAAAACATAATGGCCATTCCCACAATCACTGAGAGTGCTATCTTGGGGCCCACCAATCTGCATTTGTCTTAATTAGCTCTTGTATAAATATAATGCAGCATGTCAAGTATACCTGTTAGATGTGGAGATTTGATGCATTCGCAACTATCATATATACTTTATTTGGTATATACTAAAAACAATATACTATATATTGTTAAATTCATTTGTGAATATATTTTTAAAGAGATAGTGCTACTGCTTTAGATATGAGATAGTTGTGTTTCAGTCACTAGATATATTGCTTTGGAAACAGCCCCTATTGCAAGTCAGGCTAGAAACTGGGAGATTGTGTGTTTAGTCCTGCCTTAGGCATGAAATTCAGGTGGGTGACTTTGGATAGTCACTCTCAGCCAAACTCACCCCACACAGTTGTTGTTTGGGGGGGGGGGATAGAGAAAGGAATATTAGATATTTTTGCAACTTTGAGTTATTTGTAAAAACAGTAGAGGTGGGATAAACAAAACCTTAAGTAGTATAGCATTAAATATGTTTCTAGCTGTGGCCAGACATTCTGCCTAAACAGGATATTTAAATGTGTGTGAAGGACAAATGATTGCAGAATGATTGATTTATTTATTGGTTCGATTTATATGCCGCCCTTCTCCGGAGACTCAGGGCGGCTTACAATGTGTCAAGCAGTAGCCTTCATACTTTTGTATATACCTGCTTAGTAGGGCTTTCTCCTCCCCCCCCCAAAGCGGTGTTCTTTTTTATACAAAGTCATCTTATTGCCCCCACAATCCAGGTCCTCATTTTACCTACCTCAAAAGGATGGAAGGCTGAGTCAACCTTGAGCCTGGTGAGATTTGAACTTGCAGTAATTGCAGGCAGCTGGTGCTACTTAACAGTACTTTAGTCTGCTGTGCACCAAGGCTCAAGATGCTGGCTTCTTCCTTACTTCCTGATCTTGCCATGTTGTGGGTTAAATTTTCAGGTATGCCTGTTCATCGCAGTGAGAGTGCATAAGAAGTTACTAAACCTTTTTCAAACCATCTAGCTGAACATGGCAAGATCAAGGACTGATGAGACAGACAAATGCACATAAAGTGCATGGCCAAGTATGTCTTTCACACACTTAATACCTTGCACAGGATACCTGTTTACTTCTGTTTATTTGAAAGCAGCTTTAATGCTCTTTAGGGAACCTATCAGTAAAGTTTGTGTTGACTTTTATTCTTGGTGAAATAACTTGTGCATATTTGTTTTAACACTGATACGTATCAGTATGTGTTGGTCTATGTACCATATTCAGAAGACAAATGGTGCAACAGATAGGTTTGTCCTGACTGGATGCTTAATAATTGGATAATAATCGGGATCAGGGAATAGGCTTTAGCCTATCCTTTTGGTGTTCCTAGTTGATGTTCCCTAAAGTCTTATATGGCTTCAGCATTGTTCTTTGGCATCTTTTACATGGCTTACCCACCAACATTTTCATACATCACCTGCTTGTTTAGTGATGAATGTTTATCGATAGTTTTATTGTAGAAAGTGAATTCACCACAGATTCTCTGCTCCAGAAGCAAGTATGGTAAGTGAGGATATAATGTAGGTTTAGGAATTTTTTTTTGTCATTTCCTCTAACCATTTGGCACGATGCATCCTTAGATTGAAATTAAATAAAATTGTTTAGTATGACAGGAACTCAAGTTATATATTATACTAAATAATTTTATTAATTTCACTAGCTGCATCATTTACAAATGACAAATCAGACTTAGCTATTTTAACTGAATGTTTAAGGATACATTTGGAACTCAGAATGCTTAGGACACGGGTGTCAAACTCACCGTGTCACGTTGCCGTCACATGACATTTCATGACTTTTTCCCCTCATAGCTAGGATGGGCGTGACATCATGATGCATTTGGCCCGTGGGCCGCCAGTTTGATACCCCTGGCTTAGGAGGAGGCACAACTGTAAATTTAGCATGCCAGATTTGTTACTCCATATTGTTTAGGTCAACTGTATTGGTGCATGTATTAGGATTTAGGCTTCACTAATAACTATAAAATGCTCCTATTATGTACCATATTTTTCGCACTATAAGACTCTCCAGACTATAAGACTATAAGACGCACATCTTTAGAGGAGGAAAACAAGAAAAAAAATCTATCTCTGCCTCCCAGTCTCTATCCGGTATTCATCTGGCTAGCATCCTTACAGCAAACAGCAAACAGCCAGGTCAGCTTCATCACATTATCGCAGCCCCAGCAGGTGGCCACCGCCGCCAGGAAACACTGAAGCCTTCGCTGCTAAGCAGCTGATTGGTGATTGGATTTGCCTCCCGGAGTACCACCGCCAATTGCTGCTGCCTGTTCACCGCTGCCCATTCGCTGCTGCCGATTGGTGGTGGCAAATGGCAGCGGTAAACAGGCGGCGATCTCCGCTGCCTAGAACAGCTGATCAGCAGTATTCCGGGAGGCCAATCCAAATGCCAATCAGCTGCTCGGCAGCGAAGGCTCCAGCGTTCCCCAGCGGCAAATGCTGCCGCTGCACCAACCCCCTTCCTCCACTGTTGCAATATTCACTCTATAAGGCACACAGATATTTTCACCCAATTTTTTTGGGGGGGAGGGGAAGTGCGTCTTATAGTGCGAAAAATACGGTATTTTGTAGTAACTACATTGACTTCTGAAAGATGTTCCATTGTTACTTTATATGCATGTCAAATAAGTAATTTCATAGTTTTTTCTAAATTACTGTGATTTACTTGTGATGTTTAGTGTTTATTAATTAGTCTTTTATACATTATTATATAGTGCTTCATTATGTATTTGGAACCTTTTTTTTCTATTTTGACTGAGGTCAATTGTTAATTCAACTTATAAGTTCTATAAAAGAAAAAAAATAAGATTTTAATCCTTAAATATACACTTGTAGTATATTTATTATTGAGCATCATTGTTATTTCAGTGCTGCAGTCATGTTTCTTGCATTTTTGTTTCACAATAATAGTTTTTTTCCAGGCTAAATTGTAGATATCGTACCATACTAGTTAAGCTTGCATGTTAAGTGAATCAGTTTTCTAAAGGTTTCTTTGTATCATAGGGCATTCCCAATAGAGAAGAAGAGGTCATCAGCTATTTACAGATGTATATTAAATACAATTTATCATAAGTACATATATTACATAAATTGTGTCACTGGTATCATTTTGCGTCATTGCTGTGATATCATTATGCAATTGAGATCTTACTTGAATCCATTTAGCTATTTGCATAATGTGGTTATTACTCAAATGATATAAATCTATAGAAAATGACATAATTTATGCAAATGGCATCAATTACAGTGGAAATTTGGTCTACTGCATACAAAGTCCATTGTAAAGCAAAATCTAGGTTCCACTGTTTAAAAAATGCCCTAGTCTTCCTGCTGTTTTTTTCCCAGCCAAAAAAAATAATACCTATACATAATTGCAGACACAGCTGGGCATACCTTCCAAAGCAGTTGCCTAAACTTTGTCAGAGATATGGCTGCTTTAACTTAAGAAGAGTTATGGATGCTTCCAAATATTGTGAAAGAGTCTTTCAAATATTTTATGCAGCCCTTGTATCTAATTTTAGCACTTCTATTACATATTTTAAAAAGTATAGTTTATTAAGTATAGGTAGATGCTTTTTCAGTGCCAGTGTTATAAGGCATGAAAATCTTACATGTGGCCTTAATAATTTTACTTCCAGTGTTTTTACAGTTGATAAACTTGAAATATTTTAATGAAAAATCATGTTTATTTCTGATTAATGGGAAGTTAGGCAGGAAATGACCTAGAATTAGGACTGTCAGTGTTCCAGCAGGCAGCTGAAGCACATTAATACATTTTGTTCTCTTTGCCACCTACACTTGATTCATTTTGAAGGGTGACAGAAATAAATTATACAGCCACAGACATCAGATACAGTATAATCAATCTGTATGCCTCTATTCTAAATAATTAAGGAAGTAATGGAAGAGTTGAAATGGATTAAAAGGTATACAGAGTTTGTTCCTGTTCAGATTCTTATTTAATTAACAGGTAGAATACAATAGGTTGTGTCCAGCAGTGTCTTTGCTTTCACTTCTTCACTAATTTCCTCAGACTTAGTAAAGACTTGTACTAGAAACCTCTTTCTAGGGGTCGGGGAATTCTCTAGAATGATTTCAGATATAACAGAAGGCCAAGTCAGCAGTCATAACAGAGGCAAGTATTCTCATGAACTGGAAACTACTTAAGAAAGAGGAGGCAAAATAACAAATGCCAATTTGAAATTTGGAAAAATATTGTATATGAGGGCTTTCTAAACTTTCATGACCTGCAGTTAGAGAAATCAGTAAGATCTATTTAATTTATATAGCTACTCATCCACCCAAGGAACCTGCTGTGGAAAACAGAAATCAGAAACCAACTATATTGTTCCATTAAAAAGAATATGGCTTAAAACATTTAAAAATCACCTTATTAACTTGTATAACAACCAGTCCTACACCAGAACTTCCATCAATTTCCAGGCTCCAATGTCTGGGGTGCTTCCTTTGTTCCATTGGGATTTTGATCCCCCAGACTCAGATCAGAACAAAATCCCATTACTTATCAGGGTGCAGTTGAGAACCCTGGAGGAAATAGATTATCTAGATCTAGATTTCATTCATGTTTCAAGACAGGACTTAATGCTTAGACAGCTTTTGTTGTGCTTGTTGATGACCTTTAGTGAGCCAAGATCAAGGGGGTGCATCCATCCTTGTGCTCCTTGATTTCAATGCCATTGACCACATATACTTTTGAGCTGACTCTGCATGCTGGAAATGGGGTCATTCTTTTTTCAGTAGTTTTCTTCCTTTGTCCAAAGCCAGTTCCACTAAGTGTTGGTTGGGGCTGGGGGGAGAATAGTGGCCATATCTCAGTACAGGGTGGATAAAAATCAATGATTTTTTTAAAAAAATAAAAAAAATCAGATTTTTTTTTATTTAAATCAGATATTTTTGATTTTTTATCGAATTTATTTTAATAAAAAACTTTTGGGGTAAAAATCTATCGTAAGATAGTTTTCTATTTAAGATACATAAATAATTTATTCAGCATGAAATGGAACTTAGTTAAGTAGCATGAGGCTGTATATTCTGCAACACTGGGACTATTGGTGAGTCAACAGTGGGTCAAAGGAGTAGCAGAGATGACAGTTGCTCTTTAAAAATTATGATTTAAATCGAGTTGATTTAAATCAAGCCTTTTTACTAGTGATTTAAATCATGATTTAAATTGTGATTTAAATCAACTCGATTTAAATCAAATCCACCCTGCCTCAGTATGCCCATATAACACCTTTGTTTGTGAGATGCACTGAGTCTTAGTTTGCTTCTACTTTCCATTCACAGTACTTGGTCGTCACTGCCTGTTTCTGTAATACTGCCTGGCCAATTAAATTTTGCAAGGGTTGGCACTCTCTGTCCTCTGGAATAAGGTTTCTCTGAGATATGGATAGCTCCACTCTGCAAGAGTGAGTGAGACTTGCTTTGTTCCATCTAGTCCAGGGGCGTCAAACTTGATTTCATTGAGGGCCGCATCAGAGTTGCATTTGACCTTGGAGGACCAGGGGGTGTGTCTTGGGGGCATGGTCATGGGCGTGACATGGGACCGCATCTCCGTGGACATAGTTTTATACATTATAAAAATAGAGAGGTGTGCGTTTCTGTGATTTTGTTTGTTTAATACATAACATACTTGATCTACTTGATCACCCTATGAGAGAGAGACCAGATCAAGAAACTGACTCCATAGGAAGACTAGAACGATAAACTATTGACATAGGCTATAATAGCAGAATCCTGCAAAGCCTGAAAGGTAAAATAATTTATCTTTCCTCCCTTTTATAACCTGAGTCAAGGAAGTCTCCTGCAGCACTCTGGCAGCCAAAACGGGGTGTGGGGAAGGCGCATACATCCCCTCTTTGCCCCATTTTCGGTAGGAGAGGCACTGTGGACCTGTCCTTTGCTATTTCCAGGCCAGCCCTGTGGGCCAGAGCTGGCCCTCAGGCCTTGAGTTTGACACCCCTGATCTAGTCTGTCACATTTCCCTTTTTTATCTGCTATTGATCTTAATATAATTTCTTTGATTGTTGTGAGCTATGCAATAGTCTTTGAGAGCAATGCTGCATATAGGTTTTTATTATGCTTTGTCGCATCAATCAGCTAGTGTTTAGACTGGATTAGTTGTTTTTTCCCATCTATCAAGATCTTCTCAAGGACTTGGGATAGGTAGATGTTTGATGGTATTAGAGGTATAGTGGTAGAATGTAAGCTGTTCTAACTAAAGCTGTCTCTTGCAGTTAACTGATGCGGATTTTGCCAATGCCCAATGCCCATAGTGGTGCTTCAGATGTTTGGGGATTGCATCTGCCCTGTCTATTACTATTGGTATTGTTTTTGCTTTCTTTTGCCAAGGTTCTACTTCTGTTTGCAGAACTTTTCTATTCTGTCTCCAGGTACTGCCATATTCACTATCCAGATGTTTTTGTCTTTCTTATCAACAATTGTTAAGTCTGAATGTTATGTGGCAGATGCTTGTCTGTTTGAATTCAAAGGCCCAGAGCCCTTTAGCTTCTTCATTTGCTATGACTTTGTCTGTTTTGCGGTCCCACCAGTTTTTACTTACAGACAAATGGTATTTCTTGCAGAAATTCCAGTGTTCCGTTGTTGCTACTTTGTCATGCCAATCTTTGTAATCAGTTTGTGCAGTCCTCTTGTAGCAGCTAACTAGGTGGTCCACCGTTTTATTCAGCTTTTTTGCAGAAACAGCATTTGCTGTCTGTTGCTCTCTTCTCAATCCTGGCTTTATATGTATTTGTTCTTAAGACTTCTTATGCAGCCAGAATGAGCCCCTCAGTCTCATTGCTGCATCCAATATGATATTGACTTTCAGGTTAAGTAATTTTAAAATGGATAGTCTCACTAAGAGGTAGCTTTTAGCCAATTTTGTCTGTGCTGAGAAGCTTAACAGGATTTTTAAAATAGTTATTATGGATGTGAGAGTACTGGTATTTTCCAGGGAATATAGTCTAGACCAGAAAGCAAACAAATAAAAACAAAATCTTGAAAGAAGTGATGCTTCGGTCTACAGATAGTCCTTAATTTATGACTGCAATTGGGATCAGAATTTTGGTGTAAGTTGTGATGGTTATAAATCGAAGCACCTACATGGCTGGACCCAATTTTTATGACAGCTTTTACAGTGGTCATTAAGCATATCATGTAATTGTAGGTCTAAAATATGCAATTATTAAACAAAATACACAGCCATCAGTCTGCATTCATTCTCCCAGATCAGTGGGAAACAGGGAAAAACATTGCAAATCATAGTCAAGTGACCATAGGAGACTGCAAACAGTCATAAATATATAAGCTGATGCCCAAAATGCAATCATGTAATTGTGGGGATGTGTATGTGCATATGTGTGTAACATTTTATAATGGCCACAAGAGCTTTACAGTCCGTAGTGCACTTTTTCCAAGATTGTTGTAACTCTGTATGGTAGTTAACTAGTGAAAAGTCAAACACTATCTCTGTTTGGAAGAAACTAAATGGGTGTGTCCATCTAATCACCTGAAACTGAGCTCATCTCAAGAGTGTTTACTTTAAAAGGGGATTGGACAAATTCATTGGTAGGTAAATGGTCCTCTAGTAAACTGTACATTTTAAATACCAACTGTCAGGGAGCTTCCTGAATGCCCCTGTGTGGCTGCTGGAAGACAAAAGTGCTGGATAAGATGGCCTCTTGGCTTGATTTAGCAGGGGTCTTCTCAAGAGTTTATGGATAAGTGGCAGAAAAATAGGTGACCAGCTCTTTTCATTAATGTAAAGCCTGAATTATTTATTTTGTTCGGATTATGACACTATAGCCTGTTCCAGACATCAGCACATTATAACTTTTTGACTTTTGTAATGAGCAAATATGCAAGACGTAATATTATACAGCTATAGTTTAGCATTATTCCTAAATAGTTTTAATAAGATAGGGAAAACTGCTCATTCTTAGTAAACACAGGCTTAAGTGGTATATTTGTTATGTGGATTTTGAAAACCAGAAGACTTTAGGGCCAGTTTGTGATAACTTCCAACATTTACACATCTTTCTGTCTAAATTACACAATTATTGTAGATGTGGTGGTCACTCTACAAACCTGTCTTCTATATAGTTCCAAACAGTTTTACATATTTTTTAGTGTGTGGTTGAAGTGTTAAAAATAATTTTAGCCGCAAGATTGAGTTGCACAAATAACTGGCTAAAATAATATTTCTCCTTCAAGCTAACTATGTTTTTTTTTTTACTGCTTTGGTTTAGTACTACTGCAGGAGATGGGTAGATACAACAACATTGAGTACTTATTAGTTTCTTAGGGTTGGAAATGCTGCTTCTTAAAAGGAAATTTCTTTGTTTTTTTAGTTTTAATAGTATTGAACTTTATCCATAAAGGAAGCAATCAAAACATCTTGATATCTAACCTGTATAATTAGCTTTGATGGTGAACTGAAAAAAGAATGCTGAAATATATAATGAGATAACTATTAATAGGACTAAATCATACTTAAGATGATAAACGCATTCAGGTATTTAGTTTTAACAGTCCTGCAATCTTTATATTATTCTAAAATGCATTAGTCATAATTTTGCACTAAATATACTTTTGGCTAGAATCCAGAAACTATTTTTTGTATAGACTCCCAATGGAACCATATAGGTCCTTCACCTTTTTGGGAAGTTCTGTTATGTATTCCTTATGTGGTTTTTTTTTTTTTTTATGTGTGTGTGTGTGTGCATTAAAATTAAAATTCTCATTTGGATATGCGTTTTCTCATATTGGCTCAAGTAGGGTGGTTCTGCTGTTGAAGAAACCCTGTCTTTCTTCCAAAGATTAACTCCTTGTTTCACCGAGCACAGGAGTTGATCTTGCCTGATTTCTGTCCAAGGCTTCGGCTTGGAGCAGTCATGGCATACTCTGGCATTTACATTTCAAGGACCGTTTCCATCAGGAAGTCTGAGTCCCTGTTCGTTTCCTTTCAGCCGTCAACTCTGGGCCACAGGGTGGCACCTTCCACGGTAGGTCATTGGCTACGGGCTTGTATTGCCTGAGCCTATGAGCTTCAAGCTCTCTTGAGGGATTATGGTGCATTCCATTAGAAGTGCGGCCACAATGGCGGCTTGGGCAACCCAGGCTTCTATAGAAGAAATTAGTCGGGCGGTGACATGGACATCCCCTTCGCCGTTCATCCGCCACTATAGACTAGACACTTAAGCTTCTGCTGAGGTGGCCTTCGGCCGGCGTGTCCTGTAGCGTGTGCATGAGGAGGTGGGGACTCAGGGTCAGAGCAGCTCCCGCCGTAGGACAGCCAAGCTTTGGTATGTCCCATCCTGGACTCTCATGTCGATACTATGGAGAAGGGGCGTTGGTCTTATTTGATATGCCCTCTCTCATGGTGATTGACGGGAGAGTCCAGTCCCACCTGGTGGACTGTCTGGTCCAGATTCCGTGAGGAGATTCATTTGGACTGGAGACGGACTACAAGATTCACTTAGTCTTAATTTTCAACTGGGGAACGTTACCAGGGAGGCGTGTGCTCAGAAATTCAACTCAGTCTATAGAGCTCCGAGACTAGAGCAACCCATCCTGGACTGTCCTGTTGATCATCATGAGAAAGTGTTTATCAGGTAAGACCAACGCCCCTTCTCATTTGGATATGCGTTTTCTCATATTGGCTCAAGATACTATTTTTGCCCATGGACTTGATTCCTCTGATTTTAATTTATGATTTTGTTTAATTTGGGAGTAGGATATTTTCCACCTGATGTCCTTCTGATAATGGGAGGTGAGGTTTATGGTAGCCCTTAATTAGTGTGCCATGGTTCTGGAAAGCCAATTAGCTACCCTACCTGCATAGTGGCTCTTCCTTTTTTCAATCCAGCAAGATGTTTAAACCAAATTATGGTTCCCAAATTCAAAAGAGCTCTAACTCTGGCATAACTGCTTGAAGGGAAAGATTTTGATTTCATTCAAACAAAAGTGAAGGAGTTATTGAAACCTACTCATATTTTGTTATATTGCCCTTAATACAAAGATGCCCAGTTAGAATGAGTAACTATGGTGCAGCACATTGCCAGTTGCTCCTGCTATCAATTGTATTCAGGCAAAGTATGCATGCTCCAGGACCCATCAGTTGAATGTTACCATTTTATGGGACTGTGGAAGCATGCCTTCTCTATTGCAGTCTCTATTTTCTGCAACAGCATCCCCTGGAGATACATATGTCTCCCATTCTCCTAGGGTTCCAGAAGAGGCTTAACATCTGGCTCTGTTCCAAGGGTTGGGATTAGGGTGTCTGTGGAGCCCCTGTTCAGTCTTTCTTGCATGGAGAGTTTTGTTTTGAGTTCAGGCAACCATTGGATTTATCGTAAGCCACCTAGAATGGAGCTTGACGGCCTTCACAAATCAAGTCAATCAATAAAAATAAACTTATCATCTAGTCAGGTGACCAGGCCACCCATATTCATTCTAATTACTGTAAATTGAATCAACTAGTGTGATTTTGTTTTCCTAAATTTTTTGGTTTATTATTTGCAAAATCCTTTTTTTAAAAATAATAATATAAATGTTATGATGATTTAGTTTTAGTACAGTGTAGTTAATTTGTCTTTTTTCTTTTTGTCAATGACCATAATAAAGTATGCAGCGAACAGTGACTGAGTTTATTTAAACTCCTGCAGAGATTACATATGATTGTATATTGTGGGAATTTCCATTATTGCAGAATGAACCTTTTCAGAAGTAATAGTTGAGAAAGTAACCATGTTATGTGAGGATAGGAATTTTCTGAACTTCCCTGAGACAGGAAAAAAAGGAGGTGATTTATCTTGCTAGTTCCTTTGGGTTCTCAAAATTGATGTATTTTCTAAGAAAAGAGAAGCTGAGGGCTGCTAGTAGAAATAGAAAATGGGTAAATCCTATGGAACAAGCAGAAGTTTTTGTCCTGTTGGAGTTAACTAATAAATGTCATGTGCTATATGAGATCATTTTTATGAAGGAAGAACTACCATATTTCCATAAACTCTGGAGAGAATAGTGGGTATGGTCTATACTTATTGCTGTTTGTTAGTAAATTATTATAACTATTCCAACCTGATTTTTTCCATAATTTTAGGATGGAAATCATCGTCATTGTCATCATCACTATCAGTGCTATTTGAGAATGAACAGAGGTTCTGGTTCCCATAGACGGAAGTTGATTACGGTTGCTATGACTTTATTTTCCTGCCTTTTCCATTTTTAGGTAGTCAAACAAGGACTGTAATTTCACCTAAATAAATGCATTGTTTTGTTTTGATTTTTTTTTTAAAAAATTGTGTGTATGTGTATTTTTGCTGCAGTGGTTCAAACCTGGTTGTTAGATTGGATGATGTATTATATAGGAATAAAAGTTCTAACATCACAGGAATGAACAGAAGGCTTGCTATAGTATTATCCTTAATTTTTAACTGAAATAATGTTGAAAATGGCAAAGGATACTTCTTTTTTCACTTTTGTCAACAGTTGTGCAACTTTGCCTTTTTTTTCCAAAAAGCATCTGTACTTTAGAAACTACCTTTGTTTTATGAGTGCAAGTACACATTCCAATGTAATATAAGTGTCCCCTAGGAAGACCTCTCCCTCGTTCCTTTCCCTCACTCTCCAATTTTACCTTTGAAGGAATCCTTTTTAATTACTTGTGAATTTCAGGGGGCGAAGTACAAAAAGCATTTGAAAACTAAAGACTGGGCAAGTGATGGAAAGGACCACTGAGAGGGCCTTACACGTTAGCAGTTGCTTGGGAGGGCTGCTTTAAGACTTTTTTTGTAAGATTTAATCAGGTTTTTTCGCTGCCTCATCCTCCCCCCTTTTGTTTTCTCTTTTCCTTTCTCCATTCTGGTTTATATGCATCTTTCATTCACTCTAAGCAGGGTGGATGAAAATCAATGGGTTCCTCCCCTCCCAAATCGATTTTAAAAAAATTTAAATCAGATTTTTTTGATTTTATTTATTTTATTTATTTTATTTTATTGAATTTCTATACCGCCGTTCCCCCCGAAGGACTCAGGGCGGTGTACAGCCAGAAATAAAACCATAACAATATAAAAATTAAAAGCAATTAAAACAATTAAATAAACTGGCCAAAAACTTTAATAAAACAACCCATTAAAATAGTTAGGCCAGCCCTGCTTGTTGGAATAATAATGTTTTTAGGGCGCGATGAAAGGTACAAAGGTCGGGAATCCTACGAATGAGCTGCTCCGGGGGCAGCTCATTCCAGAGGGTAGGGGCCCCCACAGAGAATGTTCTCCCCCTGGGGGTCGTCAGCTGACATTGCCTAGCCGATGGCACCTGGAGGAGCCCCTCTCTGTGGGAGCGTACCAGTCGATGGGAGGCTATCGGTGGCAGAAGGTGGTCTCGTAGATACCCAGGTCCCAAGCCATGGAGCGCTTTAAAGGTAGCAACCAGCACCTTGAATCACACCTGGAAGACCACCAAGAGCCAGTGCAGCTCGCGCAAGAGCGGTGTTAAATGGGAGTGTCGAGTCGCTCCCGTAATTACCCGCGCGGCCGCATTCTGGAGCAGTTGGAGCCTCTGGATGCTCTTCAAGGGGAGCCCCATGTAGAGAGCGTTACAATAGTCCAGACGGGAAGTGACGAGGGCATGAGTGACTGTGCGTAAGGAGTCCCGGTCCAGAAAGGGACGTAACTGGTAAATCAGGTGAACCTGATAAAAAGCCCCCCTGGCCACAGCCGTCAGGTGGTCTTCTAAGGACAGCTGCGAGTCCAGGAGGACACCCAAGTTGTGAGCCCTCTCTGAGGGGTTAAGGTCTCACCCCCATTAGTCAGTGATGGAGTCAACTGACTATATTGGGATGTCGGAAACCACAGCCACTCGGTCTTGGAGGGGTTGAGTCTGAGCTTGTTCCTCCCCATCCAGATCCGTACGGCTTCCAGGCACTGGGTCATCACTTCAAGGGCATCATTGGGGTGGCCCGGGATGGAAATGTACAGCTGAGTATCATCAGCGTACTGATGGAAATCCACCCCGAAGCCACGGATGATCTTGCCCAGCGGCTTCACATAAATGTTGAACAGGAGGGGCGAGAGGACCAACCCCTGTGGCACCCCACAAACTAGGCGCCTTGGGGTCGACCTCTGCCCCACTGCAGAGGTCAACCCCTTTGGAATAAAAACCTAAATATAGTTTTCTATTTAAGTTACATTAATAATTTAGTTTATTTAGCATGATATGGAGCTTAGTTATGTAGCATGAGACTGTATATTCTGAAATATTTATATTTTTGGTAAACTCATTCAATGAATCCAAGCTCTGCAAGCTGAGATAACATGCATTGCATTGATGCATTCACACAGTTTCACAGTAACCATGAGATAAATCATAAAACAATCCACTCACCTGTTGCCCGCCACATCCCTCTCCTTGTGTCACTGCCACATCACCAGCCGTCCCATTAAAGTGAATGGGACTGTTGGTGAGTCAACAGCGGGTCAGAGGAGGAGCCGCTGCGGGACAGAGATGACAATTGCTCTTTAAAAATTATGATTTAAATTGGGATTTAAATTGACTTGATTTAAATCAAATCCACCCTGACTCCATGCACTTTACACTCAGATTTTTATGTGTTTTCTTTGGATTTATATTTATTTTTGATGTAGAAAGAAAATAGGGTTAATTATTTTGGTTTGCTTCTTATCATATAGATTTCTAAAATGTATTCTATTGACATTTTTCATTAGTGTGTGAAATGGTCAATATATACAGCGGTTATTTTGTGAAATGGTACATTTTCATGTAGTTAATAGTAATGGATTTATTATACCTGTGCTTTGGTTGAAATGTGATTATGATTTTTCTTAATGAATATGAAAGCAAAGAAAAGAAATTCTAAGAAATAGTCAGCCAAAATCAACAGATGGTAATAACTACTGTTTTCTACCACAAGGACACTTAAAGTATAATGAATAATCAGAATTGTTTAAGACTAATTATAAAACCAGTTCTTATTTGCAAGTATAGTATAATTTATATTAAAAGCTAAGCAGGTTACAAGATTCTCAATCTTGGCAACTTTAAAATATGTGGACTTCAATTCCCAGAATTCCCCAGGTAGCATACCTGACTGAGGAATTCTAGGAGTTGAAGTCCACACACTGTCAAGCTGTCAAGGTTGAGAAATACTAGTATTCGTGGGGAAGAAAATCAAATTTAGTTTATTCTATTAAAAAACAATTTTTAAAGGATAAAATCTTATTGCACTTAGGTAAACATGTAATTCTACTCCCCTGGTATGCTTAATATATGTAACTTCAGCATTAATCAAAATGAACTTTTGACTTTGTTCTTGTAGAACTAGATTGCATATTAATAATTCTTAGATCTAGTCATTCTGCATATAAAGTAGTGCTTAAAATTGTCCTAGGGAATTACATTTTCTTTGGAATTAACATTTATGTTAATACTGTAAGCAAAACTCAATAATTTTTAGCAAAAACACTGATTTGTAGGGTACATATCTCCATCATATTATATGGATTGAAATAGATGTAACAAGCAGCAATTAAACAATCATTTTACTTTAGTTTTCTTTACACCATTTACTAGAAAGCTGTTTGAAATAATTCACTGTTCCTGTTCTATAAAAGGGAATATATCAGTTCTGTTTTTAACAGCATATGTCACAATTGTAGTAGTACACCTAAAGTATTTTATGCATTTATACATTCTGAAACAATTGTTTCAGCCCTAAGATTATGTAAAATACTAAAAATTATGTCTAAGAACCAACTTAATAATTAAAATGAAGTTTAAAAAAATCATTTCTGGCCTTATATGAAAGTTCTTTGCTGATCAACATGAGACGCACATTTGAATGTGAGCCTGAAAAGATTGCATATAGTTAGTCCTCATGAACCACATGTTCAGTGAGTTTTTGAAGTGTTGATAGTGCTGAATGAGGAGGACTTAATGACCATTCCTCATAGTTGAACTATCTCACCATCCCTGGTCATATAAGCACCATTTGCAACTTTTAATGCCAGCTTCCAAGAAGCAAAGCCAAATGGGGAAACTGGCAAGAGGACTATTAATATGCAACCTAGTTCCCCAAGAACAAAGTCAAAAGTTCATTTTGATTAATGAAGAAAAAGTTATATATACTGTATTATGTATATCAGGAGAGTAGAATTACATCCGTTTACAGAAGTGCAATAAGATTTTATCATGTGACTTCTGGAGTTTGTGCCTGCACAGGATTCACCTAACAGCAAATGGAACTGCCACAACTGCCATTGTAAGTCAGCATCCACACGTGGTATTGTGCTTTAAAACCATGTTGCTTAGCAACAGTCCCAATTATCATTGTTAAGCAAAGACTATCTGTAGTCGATCTCTTTATAATCCTGATTCCTTTTATTTAGATACTGTCAAATGTAACTAGTTTCTCTTAAAACAATCTTTGGTAGAAAGGATTTCCACTTGGAAGTCTTTTAGCCTAATCCTAATCATATGTAATTTGATTGCCACTTAACTGATTTTTTTTTATGTAGAAAAAAAATGTATTCCTTTATCAAGGAATTCTTATCTGCCTTGCAAATTAGAAGTTCAAATAAAAATTTCTTAGCCGGTTGTATATCGGGCATAGAGATTTCTCCACTTGGTAAAGTTTTATTTCTGTATTTTATTTATGAAAACACTTTGCATAGATACAATTTAAAGAATATGTAATTGCATAAAATAATCCAAACTATAATAAAACAGTAACAGATAATACAACAGATGAAACGTATGTCTTAGTATGTTAGCTTTTTAACATATTTTAAACTGTGTTATTGTGTTTATTATTTTATATAGAGATTACCAAGTAAAGTTGGCTTTGGATAATTTACATACTACTATTTCCATGTGAGAAATGGCAATAGCACTTAGACTTATATACTGCTTCACCGGGCTTTACAGCTCTCTAAGCAGGGGTGAAATCTAAAAATTTTTGCTACTGGTTCTGTGGGCATGGCTTAATTAGTGGGCGGGGCTTGGTGGTAAGGTGACTGGGAGGGCATGGCTTGTTGGTCAGGTGGGCATGGCAAAGTCAATGTCACTTCTTTGCCCTTTTTTAACCTACAAAACACAACACAACACAACACAACTGGCTCACCCACAATATAAAAGCAGTTGTGCTAGACCCAAAATGGCCCCTGCAACAAGTAAGGACCTCACACAGCCACAAAAAGCCCAAAAAAACAACTTTCACACTTTACACACACAAAATTCCACATACAGCTTTGTGAGATTTTGTGTGTTTGTGTAGTTAGAGTGAAACACTACAGAAACACACTAAATCTCAGAAAGCTGCACAAATATTATTTTATTTTATTTTATTTTTATTTTTATATAAAAGCAGCTAAATTTAAAACTTCCTAAACTTTAAATGGCTAGGTCTAAAAAAAGAACAACTAAAAAAAAACCCAATTAACTATTTTTTTTTTAAGTTCCCAAAGGGGAAAAAAACTTATCCAATAGAACAGGGGTCTCCAACCTTGGCAACTTTAAGACGTGTAGACTTCAACTCCCAGAATTCCTCAGCCAGCTTTGCTTTGCTGGCTGAGGAATTCTGGGAGTTGAAGTCCACAACTCCCTGCCTGCTTGATTGCAGGCAGGGAGATTCAGTTGCTTGATGATGCAATGGATTGCAGGGATTACAGCAAGGCGTTGCGACCAGCAGCTAAGGTAAGCAAGCTGAGGGGTGGGGAGGGATTTTTGCTACCGATTAGCAGGCAACTCAGCTGAGATCGTCAGAGCTTGGATCATCAGAGCCATTTAAAAGAAAAAACTTTTTCTTTTAAATGGCTCTGACGATCCAAGCTGAGTTGCCTGATTAGCAGGCAACTCAGCTGGGATTGTCAGAGCTTGACTCGTCAGAGCCATTTAAAAGAAAAAAAAGGCTCTGATGATCGCGCAGCTCAGCTGGGCATGGGCGGAGGCAGGGATTTTTGCTACCGGTTCTCCGAATTGCCCGCCACCATCGCAACCTACTCGCCCGAACTGGTCCAAACCGGGAACATTTCACCCCTACCTCTAAGTGGTTTTCAGAGTCAGCATATTGCTCCCCAAAATCTGGGTTCTTATTTTACCCACCTCAGAAGGATGGAAGGCTGAGTCAGTTTTGAGCCTGGTGAGATTCGAACTGCCAAATTGCACACAGACAGCAGTCAGCATAAGTATCTTGTGCTACTGCACTCTAATCACTGCACCACCATAATATGTATTGTGTTTCCCCGAAAATAAGTGTTTTCTTATATTAGTTTTTGCTCCAAAAGACGCATTAGAACTTATTTTCCGGTTGGGCCTTATTTTCGCGGAAATACAATACTACTACCATCTATTTTCATCCAGGCACTCAAGAAGCCTTATAAATTGTGCTCTTTTCCTATGTTTCATCAAGATAACAACCCTGTGACATAGATAGATTAGACTGATAGATAGATAGTTAACTTAATGTATTCATACAGAGCAGTTTAAATGCCACATTATTAATCTTATAAAATGTGCAATAGACAAAATTCTTTGACTATTGGAGCTAATTTTTCTCATGTTTTCAAAAAGTTAGAACACTTTATGGGCTCCCTTCAATATTACACATATTGCTCCCAAATGTAAGGAAATGAAGGTTATTGTGCCTGTACCATTTGAGAATAACCCAATTTACCTTTAATATGTAATGGTAACTATTCTTTATTGTCTTTTGTTTCATTCCCCTTTTCTCTCTACTTCCTTCTTCCTAAAATATAAAAATAATCTATTTTCAGAAAACTGTTTGACATTGTATCATTGACTAGTGATGGATCAGGTTTTCTTTCAACTCTTTGGAATATTCCTTTTTATATTTAAAATTCATTTCTTTGCCTTTCTTAAACAAACTATTTTTAATGTAGTGTTGTTGGTAGAAAAGAATACTTCATGATTATATTACCTGCATTATGTTTATGGCATTTAACAGTTCTGTGTACTCCATCTGGCAAATTTCTTTTATGAGCAAGGATAACAAATGTCAAAACATGATATTTAATAAGCTGTCTAGGAAGGGAGATAAACATGGCTGTACTGTAAACGATAACATCTGCCCAACCTTGCCTTGGAAGCTATTCAGGATCAACTGGTTAATACTTAGATGAAAATGTCAATAATATACCTGGCTGTAGTCAAGACTGAGAAGTAAAAAAAATATGCGATGAAATTCTAGGACCATTTAGAAAAATCAGGAAGGAAGCAGTTCAGTTATATTAAGAATTTTTGATTTCTGTTCCAAAAACAAATGAATGTTAACCATTTTTATTTGAGTTAAGGCCATACTATCCTTTCAGGTTTTTTGGTAGGTACACTTCAACTTTCTGTCAGGTTATTAGGTGAATCACATGGTTGTTAAGTGAATTTGGCTTCCCCAATTGATATTGCTTGTCAGAAACTAGCCAGGAAAGTTGTAAATCATGATTACGTGACTGCAGGACATTGCAACTGGTTGTAAATGTAAGCCGGTTGGCAAACACCTTAATTAGAATCACTTGGCCACAGGGGTAGTGCAATTATTGTAACTTGGACGGGGGAGAAAAGCAACAGATCAGGCACAGGACAACACGTCCTGATTGTAATGGTAACCATGTGACTAAGGGAAACAAGAAAAATGTAAATGTGCACATTTGTTATAAAGTTATTTTTACTTCATAACTTTGAATGCTCACCGAATGGGACAGTGGTCTACCTATAATTTTATTTTGACGTGCACTTAATAATTAATTGGGATTAGCAGCAATTTTAATCTCTTTACCATAGATTTTACATAATTTCTCTCAGCAATAAATTGTATATTGCTTGTGATAGGCTGCTCCTTACATTATTCATGTATGCATTGATCCTGATTAAATTTATTGCTACCACTGCCGATTGCTTTCAGTTTGAAATGAGGTTAGCTACTGGTAGCTGTTATGAAACTCTCTAAGTTTGTCACTGAAAATATCAGTTCCATATTGTCATATTCTTTTTTCATAATAACTATCACATTCTTTTATTTAACTTATTTATTAAACAAATTTATGTAGCTACCCAGCTCATACACGGATGACTCCAGGCAGCTAACACTGAAAATCCACAGCATAAAAGCCATACAACTGTAAGCCCCCCATACCTCTCATAATACCCTGTATTAATAGGATACATGGTTTGAGAGTTTGCTATGGATACCGAATTACATTTTATATTGCTTCTTTACACCTCTCCTTTTCTGCAAAGATTGAATAAAGTGAGCTTTAAATGGATAATCGTGCTGAAAAACAGATGTTGGATTGAAGGGAAAGTATAGGATTTGTGATATTTTCTACGGTTACAGATTACTATCTACATTTATTGCTGTGTTATAAATAAAGATACTGAGTGAATGAAATAAGCCAGTGGTCACCCCTTTCTTTTGTCAGCAGTCCATGCCTTGATGTTTTGAATTTTTCCTCCTGAACAAATGCAACAGAAACTTATTATTTTGGTTGTGAGTGCACATTTTTTTTCTTAGCTTTGTTTATAAAAATTGGTTTATGGGAAAGGGTCAATTAACCAATTTTGTTATATACACGATGTACAATGACAATAAAGGCTATACTATGAAAGGAATTAAAGCACAAGGAACATCTTGGTATTTAATGTGAAAGAAAATAAGGATGCAATGTTATATTTTTCATATTCTCAAAAATAACATCAAGAAGAATAAAGAAAAAGAAAAATTAATCTGATATTTGGTAGAATATACCAAGATAATTTTTTTTTCTTGAGAAGTGTTTTTGTATATGTATTACACTGACTATTCTAATTCCCCTGCTCCATGGATGTTTTGAGTGGATGCAAATAAATGAGGAATCATAGGAATTACACTGGATGTTCTAAAAACTCTTAAATCCATTGCATTAATCTTGAATGGATCTGAATTTGATTATACACGGTAGGATCATTAAAATCAGTAGGGCTTTAGTTAGAATAATTTAAGTAATTGATTTCAGTCAGTGAACTCACTAAATATGGATCCTGTCCCATATTCTGCATTCTGTCTTGTAAGTAACTAATAATAGTAAGTTTTGTTTCAATCATTAATGTATATATATTTTTTTAATTTTATCTTTTTAAAATGAGAAAGAATTACAAAATAAAATGGTACATATTTCATCTCAAATAGCCAAGATTTGGAACTGCCAGAATATGCAAATCGAGAAAATTGTTTTATGTTGGCTATACTATTCATATTATTGCAGAATTGTTTGATTGCCACTTACAGTCCTTTTGGATTGAAGTGGCATAAAAATCTAAAAAGTAAGATTGGTTTGTTTTTGCTGAATGCTATTTAAAAGATATGTTCTATTCCTTTTGCAGGAGATAAAATGACAATTTGTGTTCTGGTGTCATTTAGAACTGCTTATGAAATTAGTCCATACTTTAGTATGATTTCCACGTCTAATCCTGCAGGACTCTCTTTCAGATTTTAAAATAAAAATGACATGATTAGATTTGTGCTCAAATTCTATTCAGAGAGCTTTTGATTGATAGATGAGATAGATGCTGCAGTGATTTTTAGTTGAGATATTATTTAGGGATTTATAGTGTTCTGCTATCCCTTTGGTGTCCGTTTCATAAAATAAAAATTTTGCAAAATATAATATTACCTACACGATTGGAATTTGGAAATAGCAATAGCACTTAATAGCACTTATGGAATGACCCATACCGCTTCATAGTGCTTTACAGCCCTCTCTAAGCGGTTTACAGAGTCAGCATATTGCCCCCAATAATCTGGGCCCTCATTTTACCGACCTCGGAAGAATGGAAGGCTGAGTCAACCTTGAATGAAGTGAAAGGGGAAATAGGCTTTTTAATCAATTGGCATGGCATATTACTTTCAAATTTTCACTTGTATTTGCTTAGTTTATTTTTAGGATGAAATAACTGGTAGGATATTGTTGACTCCCTTTGCATAATGGACCATTATGGTGATCATTCTCTTAAGGTGCTAGAGAATGATCCAGTACCTTAATACTGTTCATGTAACACTCATAATTCTCCTGTTTGCTAAACTAACTTCTAAGCCTTTTCACTTCTATCCAAATAAAGATCACTATGGGGGAAATGTACTGTATTTTTCAGAGTATGAAATGCACCTGAGTATAAGATGCAGCTTAGTTTTTGGGGAAGAAAATAGGAAAAAAAAATCTGCCTACCAGGTATTCATCTGTCTAGCGTCCTTAGTCTGGTCAGCTTCAGCACATTAGTTTGGTGCAGTGGTGAAATCTGAACTGGTTTGCCACCGGTTTGCTGGCCATGCATGTGCGTGTGCATGCGCAGTGTGCGCCAAATGCATGCTGCACGCGTATGCGCGGTACACGCCAAATGCATGCTTCGCACAGAAAAAGGCTTGGGAAGGTAAGTAGAACGAGGGGAGAACAGCTCTGCCGCGCAATTTAGATTCAGTAGAAAGCAGGATTTCCTGCAAAATTTATACAAAGCTTATTTTACTCAAATAACACAGTCTTTTTCAACCAAAGGCTGTTAATAAACTGTCTTAACAGCCTACAAGAATTCTAAGATAAGGTAATCACAGTCTTACTAGGGTTGGCAGAAAGGCCAGAAGCAATTTTGCAGAGAATCCAGACGCGAAGGAGAGTGAACTAAAGTTGTTCCCTACAGCTTGCTGCAATCGGCATTCCTCCTTAAATAGGCTAAGGGAGTGGCCAATTAGCCCCAAGCCTTACTCTCGAGGAGACCTCCTCCTGAAGAGCCACTTCTGCCTTTTGGCAGCTCTGCGCGCCCGTGCATTGAGAAGAAGCTCCTCCTCTTCGTCCTCTTAAAGGAGCTTCTGGAGGTTCTGAAGGCCCTGGCTGAATCCCTGCCTCTGGCCCCACATCTTTTCCAGCCTCCTTATTGTCTGACTCAAGCGCCAGCTGCACAGGCTGCTGGCAGAGCACCACACCAGCCTCCTCGTGGGAATCAGCTACAATCTGCACAGGCCGATGACGGGCCACAACGCCCGAACTAGTGCAAACCGGTAGCATTTCATCACTGGTTTGGTGATTTTGAGTGCGCGTGTGCACTTTTTATCCCCTACTTGGGGATAAAAAACAGTTTCTAAAGCACAGCTGATCTTTGGAGAGAGAAGCAATGAGAAAAGCAGGCAAAGCTTGGAAGATCGCTTCACTCGCTAGCGCCTTGTTAGGGCCGAAAAACAGCTTCTAAAGCACAGCTGAGAGGGAGCAGCAATGAGAAGCAGGCAAAGTATAGAGATGCTTTACTCGCTAGCCCTTCGTTAGGTCTGAAAAAAAGCTTTTTAAAAGCTACATTTGAAGTATAAGATGCCCCCAAATTTTCAGCCTCTTTTAGGGGGGGGGGGGAAGTGCGTTTTATCAGATCAGTACCTAGCTATTTCTCACAACGCAGCCAGGTTTTCTGCAGTTGTTATTTTGAGCCAAAGGGTAAAGTGATTTTTAAGAAGTCTCTCAATTTACATATGTAGGTATACATAATCCTGGACAGCTTTACGTTTGTGTTTTTGCATACTAATTTGTCTATGATCGTAATACTAAACTTATCAAGACTGTATCAAGTTTCTAAGATTGTTTCAGAGAATCTCCAGTACCTTAAGAGAATGATCACCATTTTGTTTGTATAATTTTTGTATTCCCTTTTGTTTGGATTAGGCTAAAAGATTTGACATTTGGTGTCATTTTGCTGTGAAATGTTCTTTCATACAGTGAAGGTTTGTATCAGTGTAATGAGATGAAAGGTAACAATGAGCACCTTGCATCCTCCATGCCTTCTTTTTCTTCTTTAATATGCCTTGAAAGATTTTGAGACTTTTATTAACTTATCACACCAAATTACACCATATAATTACGTTTTGGGAATATGGTAATATTTTAGCGTATGTACATATTGAGTACATATTTCCCAAACACCATCAGAATATTAACATGTACTCCTGTTTCTGTATTCCTTCTACAATAATGTATACAATCATAAAGTAGCCTAGTGCATTAATCGATGCCAAGAAGCTATTACAGCTTAATTGTGATGATTACACCGGTACCTGTGTTGATAGTAAAATGACACAGCTAGAAAGGAAAAGCTAGACACATCGGTGCTCCTTATAATTGCTAACAGATTTTCCTTGTGGATATACATATTGGGAAAAATACATATCTTGCGTTCCTTTTATAAAGAGGTAAGAGTTTTTTTTATATCAAAGACTATTGTATTAAAAATTTCAAATACCAAGAAAAAAATATATAAAATTCTGCACTCTAACAGAACTTTTAGTATTGTCAAGAAAGTGCTTAGATCTCCAATTATTTGAAAGATTAGAACAAAATAACAGAGTTGGAAGGAACCCTGTAGTTCATCTAGTCCAACCCTCCCGCCCAAGCTGGAGACCCTACACCATTTCCGACAGATGGCAGTCCAGACTCCTCTAGAAAGCCTTCAGTGATGAAACTCCCACAACATCTGAAGGCAAGCTGTTCCACCGGCTGATAGTTCTCACTTCAGAAAATTTATTCTTATTTCTTGGTTGAATCTTTTCTTGATCAGTTTCCATCCATTATTCCTTGTCTGGCCTTCAGGTGCTTTGGAAAATAGGTTGACCCCCTCCTCTCTGTGATAGCCCCTCAAATATTGGAACACTGCTATCATGTCTCCCCCTTGTCCTTCTCTTCACCAGAGTAGCCATGCCCAGTTCCTGTAATCGTTCTTCATATATTTTAGCCTCCAGTCCCCTTATCATCCTTGTTGCTCTTCTCTGCACTCTTTCTAGAGTTTCAACATCTTTTTTATAGTGAGGTATCCAAAATTGGAGGCAGCATTCCAGGGGTGGTTCTTACTAAGGCTTTATAGAGTGGTATTAGTACCTCACGTGATCTTGATTGAACCCCTCCGTTAATACAATTTAAGATTGCATTGGCTTTTTTGGCTGCCGCTGCATCAGTGGAACATTTCTTGACTGAGCAGGTTAAAACCTTTAAGTATGAAGCATAAAATTATATAATATAGAGCCGAGATGGTTAGGGTGCAGTACTGCAGCTACTTCAGCTGACTGCTAGTTCAGCAGATCAGCGGATCAAATCTCACCGGCTCAAGGTTGACTCAGCCTTCCATCCTTCTGAGGTGGGTAAAATGAGGACCCAGATTGTTAGGGGGCAATATGCTATTTAGTATACTGTCTTTGGTGTAAGCCGCCCAGAGTCCTCGGAGAGTGGCGGCATAGAAATATGACTAATAAATAATAAATAAATAAATAAATAAAGCATAAAAAAGCTTATAGTAAAGTATCTTGGCTTTGTGTTATTATGTTACAAATACTTTTTCTCTTCTACCTGTTAGATTTCTTCTGGCAATACCCATTCTCAGCCTTGGCTTGCATCTTACAACCAGCCAAATTTAAGCAGAGGATTTGGTGCAAGACATTCAAACTGAAAGAGCCAGCATTTTATTTTTATAAAGAGGTGCAGATAATAACCATGAAATTCCCCCATTCCACCACTGACTTGTTAAAAAGCTAATTGATTTAATTATAAAGCAGAGAGGTGACTAAATTGAGTTCGAAGTCCATCTTGAATGTCAAATGCAGTCAATATTGTAGTATAAGAATGGCGGGATATAATTTTAATTATATATGTAAGATGAAGGATGAAATATTTTGAGTGAAGGTTATCTTAAATTTTGAAGACATTTACCTTTACCACACTGTTAAGTATTCTAATTGATTAACGGACTTCACCGGACAGCCTTAGATATGAAAATATTGATTGTAAATTATTAGATTCATTAGATTTTAATAAACCCTTTACAACATTTGATAAGCCAGTTTGGTCTAGTGGTTAAGGCACCAGGCTCAAACATGAGACTGTGAGTTCAGGTTCCACCTTAGCCATGAATGCCATCTACCGTATGTGTCTTCGGGTCAGTCAGTCTCTCTCAGCTCAACCTGCCGCATAGGGTTATTGTGGGGAAAATAGAAAGAGGAAAATATGTTGAATTTGTTTACCACCTTGAGGTACTTGAAAAAATATTAAAAGGTGAGGTACAAATTAAATAAATGAATAAATAAAATAGTAATTCATGATAAATCACTTAATAAAAACACATTGATTTAAAGAAGATTTCTGGAAATGCATCAAATGTTCTATTGTAGTGGATTTTTGCAGTGGTAGAATAGATGGAAAAAACTTGGTTTGCTTATTTTTCATATCCACTTATTCAATAACATTAAAATTCAGAATTGTTTGTTCTTAAGGGACATTTTACATTTATATATTTTATTAATATTTATATTTTAGCTTTTTATTTTTAAGAGGAGAACATTTGAGTATAATCCTAAACAAACTTAATTGGAAAACAGTTTTATTGAATTCAGTGAGACTAATTTTAGGGACAATGTGCAATATTTTGTTTAAAATGCATTTTAAAAAACGGTATTAGTAATGCAAATTCCCGGAGTTAAATGTTTGCATATAGCAGTGATGGCTAACCTTTTCTGGACCAAGTGCCCAAAGCATGCATGCACCCAAACCCCCAAAATGCAATGCGTGTGCGTCCCCCGCATATGCGTGCACGCCCCACACCCCCATGCATGTGCATGCGGCCCCCCCCGCATGTGCCCTGCTCCCCATGCACGCACATGCGTGCATCCCCTCACGTGCCCCGCCTTCTGGGCATGCACACATAGGCTCCCCGCACGCGCTCTGCCCCCCTCGCATGCGCGGCAGAGACCCGACGACCAGCTGGCCAGTGGGAGGCACTGAACTGGGGCAATGATTCATGTGCCCATAGAGAGGGCGCTGCATGCCACAAGTTTGCCATCACAGGTGTATAGTATGTAAATGAATATTACTTTTTTTTGTGTTTGATGTCTTAGGGCTTCTTGAGGCATAATATTGAATGGGTAATAATATAAAGCATAAAAAAGCTTGTAGTTCAGTTAAAATATCTTGGTCTTGTTATTATGTTATAGATTTGCATTATTTGCATATATATGTGTGGAAGGGAAGTTATTTTTTGTTGCAATTTTTACATCATAGGTGAATTTTGTGCCTGTGTGGAAGCTTCATGTGAAGTTTTTATAGTTGAGATTTTAAGTGGAAGCTCCTTTTTTCTTATCAGTTCCATTTTGACTACTGTGTCTACAGCTGCATATTTTGTTTGCCCTCTTTCTTACTTTGTCATATTTAAAAATGTAAGTAGTTATAGAATGTAGGTTTTTCTGGCCTTTATTTTTTGATGCAATGTTATCTGGCTAATGCTATTTCAAGATTTTCCTAATTCTTCAAAAAAGTAAACACTGTATAAGCAGTTTAATCTGCAAGGTTTCTGGTACTAGCATTCTGTGAAAGAATGTAGCCTATGATCTCCAAGGTCCCCTTTTACAAATGTTCTTTAGATAGCAGCAGTTTATTCTTCATATTCAGGCAACAAACCAATTTTTCCTTCTGTGGAAGAGGGCCCTAACATTGACACAATTATATACTGCAGGTAGTGTTCAGTAAGGCATACGGGAAATGATTTTTAGGACTCAGCATGGAAACTTTGGAAAAGATACTGAATTCCTGTATCGGTTTTATCAAAAATGATTCCAACCATTTCCCAAATAATAAGCCCTATTTCTTTATCAGGTGATATCCCATTATATCCCTTCTGTTCCTCTGATATACAAAGATTAGGAATTACTTGTTCTCCAATTCTAACCTGCTGGAGGCCATGTTAGACAAAAAAGAGAAAGGATCTTTCTAATAACAGTGCAGCGATAGCTAAAAGTAAGTTGATAAGGATAATTACAGTTTCTAATCAGTGCTTCACATCCGATAATGGATCCGATCAGATTAATGGCATCTTCTTCCAAGGACTGTAGTACATTTGGAAGCATATGTCAAGGTTCCAAGTAATAAATCCATAGCAAGCAAGACTCTAAGGCATGTAGATTCCTCAAAGAATACTTTGAGTTCATATATACTTATATATACATACACCGCACATATACGGTGAAAACTGACTCTAAGGTCTCCCACGGTTTTCACCTAATTAAAAGTAAAAGTTTCCCCACTTTCTCAAAACAATCAGTTACACGATCCAATCACAGAACGGGCTGGCAGCCAGTTGGTATCACTCCGCCTTCTTCCGACCAGGTGTGAGAATGTCCTTGGTTCCCAAAAGAAAATACATTGTTTTGGCTATATGCCCCCCTCTATCTCAATTCCCCCTCCCTGTCCCTCAGCTCCAGGGTGGCAACACTGAAGCGGTCAAAAATGGCTTCAGTCAGGCCATCTTCAGGTTGACAGCATATACATTGGTGGCTGTACCAACATTATTGCTCTTACTGAAAGCTACCGAAGATGGCTGGCTATATTAGCATCTCTATCACCTAGTATCAAAACAATAGAGAACCTATTTAAATTTGACAAATAGGGATAGAAGATAGATACCACAGGCTGCCTAGTCTATATAAGAAAGTTGCTGTCACTTCCCATAAAAAAGTGTCTGAAGCAAAATCCATGTGTATAAATGCAAGCAACACAATTCTATTAATTGGAAAAACTTTCTGGGCATGCAATTAATTCATATAAACAATATTATAAATTGTTGTTATTCTAACATGACCAAAGGAAAGAGAATTTTTCCAACTGCTAAGTGATTTTAGGATTGAAAGTAACTCCTACAAAAATGGTTTACAGTATATACATATGTATAATGATAAAGGCTTTGGCCACATTTTTGGCATACTTATTCAGCATCCCTTTAATGGGATTAAGCCCATTAAATTTTAAGACCAGATTCAGGAACATGAAATAGAAATTCAAAGTGAAATAAGCAATATTTCTAGATCCTATTGACTGTAAAACGTAAAAGTTGCAACCTTCCAAGAGAATTCATTGTATGTATTTGTTTCTCCTCATGAACAATGAAATAATGAAGTTCTTGGCTTGCAGATTTCTGCCTACTCTGAAAATATGGTTTCTTTTGATCAGATAATCTCTAATGTCCCAAATAATTAGAACTGCTGTGTTTGCATGTAAGAAAACAATCTGCTAGTCTATGATGAGTGGGAAAGTGAAGGTAGATAAATATGTTGGTAAAGTGGTAGTGATTGTGTATTCATGTTTGAAAGAACATTAACAAAATTAATGTTATATAAATTTTTTAGTAAAGTATATGTTAGAATTTGCAAAGGGATCATTTTAAATTGGACATAGTGTCAGGGCTGGAAGCCATCTTTTGTACTGGATCTTCAGGTTTGCCACATTTACTGCTGTGGGAAACTGGGAGGGGGGATTGTATGGAGCAGGGGAGATAGATAGTCATAATAACATTCCTTTCTTGGAGAATCAAGGACATCTTACTCTGCACCTGGGATGGTGTGACTGGGAGCCATCTCCCAGTTGGGACGGTGCATTGATTGGGTCATGTGATGGCCATGTGGGTTCAGGAGAAGGAACTTGGACTTTTTTTTGGGTGGGGAAAACCTAGAAGCTTTCAGATTCGGGTTTTCCCAGATGTGCCAATATGACATCTCTAATAAAATGGAACTTTGAGGCATTTCTAGCCTCAGAGCCTTCTTTTGTTGAGTGTATTACTTGGAACCCTGACACATAGGCTTATTGAATAGGATTACTATGCTTTGTTTTTTTAAAAAACTTACTCATAGTCATATTAATCTTGAGCAACTACTGTATATTATATAGCAGGGGTGTCAAACTCAAGGCCCGGGGGCCAGAATTGGCCCACGGGACCACCCTGGAAACAGTGAAGGACCAGCCCGCGGTGCCTCTGCCAGCGAAAGTGGAGCTTGGGAAGGCCACGGGCAGCCCTCCTGAGTTCCACTTTCGCTGACAAACGGTTGCAGGAAGCCATTGCAGCAGAAAACGGAGCCTGTTTTCGCTGGCAGAGCGCTCAGGCCACCACAGGCGCCCCCAACATGAGTGACATCAAGATGGCCACGTCCTGGCCATGCCCACCCCAGCTCTCCAAGGTCAAACACAATCCTGATGCAGCCCTCAATAAAATTGAGTTTGACACCCCTGCTATGTAGCAAATTCTTTGGATAATTCTTTTTAGGGGAAATAACATTCTTAGAGTTATTACATGCATTTTTTTACCAAATCAATTGATTTTTTTAACATTTTGGTTTCTATCACTTAGAACCAGGAGTAATTTATTCTATGAATATCATACTTCATTACAATAAATTCACTGTAGTTTAGTTGTCTTGAGAGCTTTTTAAATGTCATATAAAAGGATTTATTCATGTAAAATACCATGACAATAGACCAAATTGAAGGGTTGTTCTTGTTTTGATTTTTTCTAAGATAAATTCATACATTCAGAATCGAGTGTTTTTAAAAGATGCAGATTAAAAAGGGTTAGAAAAAATTGCCATATTTTTCAAGCTCGGGAAGAAATTTACAATATTTTTGAAATAGCATGTGACTGATTTTTTTTTTAAAAAAGTCCACATGCTACAGCATGTGTGAACCATATTTTTTTAACCCTAAGGTTGGCTAAGAGGAATTTTGACTGGAATCAAATTATATCACAAGCTTTATTGGTTTTTTTTATTTCCTTATTAGTACGATTAAAGTATGTCCATATCTTGCAGTAAATATTTGCTGTATATGTTGTTTCTAATTCTTTATTTCTTTTTTAGTTGATTTTAGTAAGGGATTTCGTGGCACCACTTTCAAGGAAGCTTTTCTTTGTTGGAGCAAAGAATCACCTTCCCAGCCTGATGAAACTCCCTCTTCAGAGCATAACTGTCTTACATTGAAAATTCATTACTGTGAGTTTAATTTAGAAAACAGTGATATGCTTAGGAAGGTTGGACACAAGATTCTCTTCTGTATAAAGTATGTTGCAATCATTTTTGGAAGGAGATCATTTCAGAAATTGAAATGGCAACTCTGTAAAGAGGCTGTAACTCTGTTTGCTTTTATTTTCTCATCTTCATTCCTTTGGTATACTTTAAACATTAATACTCTCCCAGCAAAGTTTGTCTTTTAAATGTGCACTTCTGATGTGCATCTGTTAGGCTAAATACATATATATATATGGAATCCTAACAGTGGATGTATCTAAATAATTAATGTATTTAATGATTAATTTTGAAATGGTCATGCTAAATTCTGTCACCACTCATAAGACACATAGTAAAAGCAAATGTCTTTTCTGCTACTGTTTTCAGAAAGTGACATTTCAACAGAAGTTTTCCCACATTAGAAGAGTCTTAGCTGCCTCACTTGTTTCTTCCACTTGTTTTGATGGGGTCTAATTTTTCAAATATAGATGTAAGAGCCTCCGTTTAGTTTGTTGGTCTCCGATGCTGGAGGCATGACATAAATAAGAGTGCTTGTAATTATCTCAGTGATTTCTGTCTCATTGTAGAGAGGGTAACTGGTAGACAAGGTCTCTTACAAGAACACAAGAGATGCCCTTTGTTTTCCTTTTCCAAACCATGACGCTTGAGAAGTCAAGAGAATATATCAAGTCATGGATACTTGCATCTCAAGCAAGCTCAGGTCTTGTCTTATCAGAGCACTCTGTTTCTCTGCTGTCCTCACAAATGGGGTACACTTTTGACTGATAAAACAATGCTGCCATTGTCTAACAATGCTGCCAAAGGTCTAACACAATCAGACTTTTAGCAGCCTTAAATTTTTTATGTCAAGCTGTCAAAAATAGTAATCTCTATGGAATTAAAATACCCTGAAACATGATACTGGTCAATCCACAAATAATGGAGTTGGGTGTCTGATATCTGTTTGGATATCAGATATTCTTTATGATAAAAAAGTGTAAATGGATTTCTTCAAGATCGTCAGAAGGGATACCCCTTTACCCCAGTGTTCCTTTATGGATGCTTCTGTAGCATGTCCTAGTTTCAGAGGTTTAACATATTGTGGTTGACCCACTGAGTAGAACAGATACAGCAAGATCTTCCTGTACAGAACATATAAAGCATCTGCTTTAGGAAAGCTCTAGTCACATCTGTGTTTCTGAGAACTTGGTTTTTTAGTCAAATCAGTGCCTACAGTTAATCCCAGAGCATCTGGTTGACAGGCAGGAAATCAATAACTTAGCAAAATGTGGCACTTCTGCAGCTTATTCTGTGGATATTAGTCTCAGTAGTATTCACTTATTAATTTGAGCCATGGCCTATAAAGTCACTGTGTACAGAAGTACTGTATTTTTCAGAATATAAGACGCACCTTTCCCCCCCCTAAAAGGGGGTGAAAATTTATGTGTGTCTTATACACCAAATGTAGCCCTGCCCACCCACTGGCCCCCACCTTTTGGCCTCTGCCTCCCATCAGTTTACCTCCTTGCAGCAAGAAGAAACAGCTCATTTCAGCTTCAGTACAGCCTAATAAGCACAAGTTGATTGGATCAGCCTCCCAACTCTCAGCTGTTTTGCATGGGCCTCTGCTGTTTGCTGCAAGAAGGTAAATTGCTGGAGCAGATTTTTTTTTTCTTGTGCTAATCAAGCTATGATGAAAATGAAAATGAAAGTAAAGCAGGCTATTTGCTGTTTGCTGCAAGGAGGCAAAATTGCTGGGAGGCAGAGGCAGATTTCTTTTTCTTGTTTTCCTCACCAAAACAGGTAGCTGAGTCTTATAGCCTGGAGCTTCTTATACTCTGAAAAATATGGTAATTCCTAAAATTGGAATATAGATTTCAAATCCAAGCCATTTAAAAGTACTTAGGAAAGTTTTAATTGAGTACAAGAATAAGGCCTCATATATCTTCCAAAATGGAGGAATATAAAGATCTTGGGGTGTTACATTCTTTTCCTCCATACTTGTTCTGTACCGGATCTCATAATTTCAAGGTGGGTCTAGACCTCATTGTAAACATAGTAGCTTTAGAATATGTCAAGGATCATTGTGTCAGTTTGTTTACTACAGAAAGCAATAGCTATGCTAAAATTATTGCACTTCTTTACTAGCTTTTGATGTAAGTTAATAGCAGACATGTGGGCTCTAAATACCACTTCAAGATGATTATATTGTAATAGACTGTTTTCAAACTCATAATTTTATTTTTTCTCAAATCCAGAAACATTCCATAGTGCTAAAGGATATAGATTTTTTTTTCAGTACAGGAATTATATAATCAGTACTATCTACAATATTTCAGGTTAATTCACTATTCCTTATTGTGTGGAAAAAGAAAGATTTGAAGAGAATCAATTGGTTGCCCAAAGTTCCAGATTATAATACATTTTATGGCATCCCTGAACTTGTGGGAAATTTACCTCTGTGTGCCAGTTAATCCAAGTTATGTCCACTAGCTGTCAGTACATTTGGGATAACCCACTGTATGCTAATACTAGGAGATTAGAATATGAGAGTCTGCCAGAAACAACTTCTTGTTTTGTTTCTATTTGTTCTTGCCTTACAGAGCAAGTAGGAGAGCAATTTGTATAATAAAATTATACAAAACTGTTAAGTAAAATATGAAATAAATACTCATGCTCTTAATTTGATTACTATCTGAAAAATTTTAGTTTCTAATATCTATCTAAAAGTCATGAGGGAATAGGCCGGTCTGATTTCCTTGAGATTTTATTCCAAACCACTGTGCTGCCATTGAAAAGCAGGAATGCTGCTCCAGAGGGGAGGTGCCATGGCAGAAAAGGCTCTCTTTCTAGGCCCTGCTGAATCTAACTCGGTACTGGATGGGATTCAGAGCATGCCTGTCCTGCTGGCTCTAACAGGATGGATATATAAAACTGAGATGAGCTTGCAAGTAGTAGTGGGTTTCAAATCCTATCGCTACTGATTTGCTTGTGGGCGCACATGCGCAACCCTTCTGTGCATGTGCAGAAGCGTCCAGATGGGTGAGAAGAGCATCCCACTGCCACCGCTACCGGTTCACACAATCCGGGGGGAACCGGTAACAACCCACCACTGATATCAAGCCATGAAGGGTTTTTATACACACATTTTTTTATACACACTGGCAACCGATGCATCTTGTGGCGCAGAACTACATGGACTAAATGAAAAGTACCCACAGTTTTCCTCATCACTGCCTTTTGTACCAGCTGAATCTTCTGATTGGTCTTTAAGGGCAGCCCCATATAGAATGCACTGTAGTAATCCAATTTGGAGGTGACCAAGACACGAATGATCCACAGCCTTTCTGCTTGTGGTCGTTTAGAAACAGGTGCAGTTGATAGCTATGAGAAAGTGATACAAAGGGCCTCCTAGCTGTGGCTGCCATCCACTCTTTGAAATTGTACATAGGTTCCATCTGGGGTATTACACTCTCATTCAGAACAAAAGATAGAATGTCCCTACAGCAACTTGTAGCCAGATTGAGGATCATTTATTATTTATTTATTAGTTTGATTTATATGCCGCCCTTCTCCGGAGGGCGGCTTATAATGCTTTTAACTAATAGCCTTCATACTTTTGTATATACCTGCTTAGTAGGGCTTTTGCCCCCCCCCCCAAGCGGTGTTCTATTTTATACAAAGTCAGTTTATTGCCCCCACAAACCGGGTCCTCATTTTACCTACCTCGGAAGGATGGAAGGCTGAGTCAACCTTGAGCCTGGTGAGAATTGAACTCGCAGTAATTGCAGGCAGCTGGCAGCTAAATATTACTTTTAACAGTAGTTTAGTCCACTGCACCACCAGGCTCCTAATCATTATATTGATTCTCCCCTAAAGAAAATTTGTAACTATAAACTGGACAACTGGACAACAAGCCACTTTCACAATAAGGGAGGATAGAATGTTGGATAAGAATGATTTACCTCCCTTATCAACATGGTACAGCACAGACATGTATCCATGCTTAGATTCTTTTCTGTTTTTCTCCATCAAGTATTTTTCTGGTGCTTTTTCCTAAACATCTCTCTGAACATGGCACGAAATTGAACTGGGTGCTTAGGTCCAACATTCGGCTTGTCTCCTGTTGCCTGTGGCACGCTGATAGCTGTTAATACTAGTAGCTCAGCTTTCAAATATGGCCTTTTTTTAGCTGACATTTCCAGACTGGTTGAGTACCGTGCCATCCCTTTTTATATTCAACAACAGGTTTAGAAGGGCTTTTTTTACCCTTAAAGATCAGGTTAGGTTAGGTTATTTTTATACAGAAGCAAAGTCTTAGCAGATTTTTGTGCTGCTTGCAAAAGGCTTTCCTTACTGCAGCACAATGCAACAATTCATTTTCCCTTTTAAAGCATAACTTGTTGACATTAAAACATAAATGTAGATTTTATAATTAGATGTCTCTTCTATACTTTCCCCAAAATTTTAGTTCATCTCACAAATTTATATCAAGGACCAGTAAACTAAGACTACCACAATGCTGCACTGAAAGCTGCCATTTAAAGTATTTGTGTGTGACATTGTGATGTCCATGCAAAGTTCACTTCTTTTGTGTCATGACGCGTATGCCCTCCTGTGGACACCTATCAGTAATTGTTGTAATATACTTTTTCCAGTTATCATAAAAAAAATTAGGCAGTAGATGATTAGCAATATTTTGGCTAAAAGAGCCTTGATAGTACAGGGGTTTAGTGAACCCTGTTATTAACACAGCTGCCTGCAATTTCTGCTGGTTCGAATCTCTCCAAGGCTCAAGGTTGACTCAGCCTTCCATCCTTTCTAAGGTAGGTGAAATGAGGACCCAGTTTGTGGGGGCAATAAGCTGACTTTGTATAAAATATACAAAAGAATGAAGGCTATTGCTTAACGCATTGTAAGCCACCCTGAGTCTCCGGAGAAGGGCGGCATATAAATCAAATTAAAAAAAAAAAAAAGTGATTTAGGTAAAGCTCAGAAGAAATTTGTTGTACGTCATTCATATAAAATAAAAGGGAGGCTGAGGTCTCAGGTTTTTAAAACTACCAAGGTATAAACGTAATTAAAGTATGCTTACCACAAGATGTATCAATATATTTAAATTAACAGACTTGAAATTGAGACAAATCATCACTTAATTTGTGGTATATTATTATTATTATTATTATTATTATTATTATTATTATTATTATTATTATTAATTGGTTAATCTTTAGTGAGATTCACAGCCTTTGAGGCTGGTTAATAGCTCAGCAGCTCGAGTCCTAACCAAGGACCTAGGAACTGTTAAGGTATCGTCGGAGGATGTAAGCTGTTCCGAGTAAGGTGGTTTTTTGTAGAGTCAAAATGTTCAAGTCCGGCAAATTTAGAATTTCTAAATAGCGGTATAGCCCTTTGGGTATTGCTCCGAGGGCTCCAATTACAATCGGGACAACACACGATTTCTTTTTCCACAGTCGCTCAACTTCAATTTGTAAGTCCCGGTACTTTGTGATTTTTTCTTGCTGCTTATCTTCAATTCGTGCATCACCAGGTATTGCAATGTCAATGAACCATACTTTTTTCTTTTCAACTATTGTTATGTCAGGTGTGTTGTGGACCAAGTGCCTGTCAGTCTGAATCCTAAAGTCCCATAAGATCTTGAGTTTCTCATTCTCTAAAAATTTCTCAACCTGATGTTCCCAGTGGTTTTTGCTGTACTCAAATCCAAACTTCTGGCACAATTTCCAGTGAATGATTTTAGCAACACGGTCATGGCGTTGTAGGTAGTCAGTTTGTGAAATTTTGCTGCACCCACTGATCAGGTGGTCGACTGTCTCATCTTTCTCATTGCAGACGCGGCATTTGCTGTTGGTGGTAACATATTGAATTTTTGCCTTCATACAGTTTGTGGCTAGGGCTTGTTCTTGAGCTGCCAAAATAAAGCTTTCAGTTTCTTTTTTCAGTACTCCTGATCTTAACCAGTTCCAAGTTAGTTTCTGGTCAGCTTTGCCTTCAATACTTTTCAAGTATTGGCCATGCAGAGCTTTGTGTTTCCAATTTTCAGCTCACTGCTCAATAATAATAATAATAATAATAATAATAATAATAATAATAATAATAATAATAATAATAATAATTATTATTATTATTATTATTATTATTATTATTATTATTATTATTATTATTATTATTTGAATTTGTATACTGCCCTACTCCTGAAGGACTCAGGGCGGTGAACAGCCGAATAAAATACGTATAATATAAATGTTAAAAAACCATTAAAATACAATTAAATAATTGGCCCGGAAAACAAAATTTAAAACACCCCAAATTCATATAGTGCCCTTGAGTCATTCTTGACTCCTAGCAATAGCTTGTAGTTTTCTTGGCAAAAGATTTGGAAGTGGTTTGCCATTGCCTTCTTTCTAGAGCTAAGAGAGGGACTGGCCAAATATCAGTTTGTGCCTAAGTAGGACTCAAACAACTCCTAATTGTTGCCAAGGAAAGCACAGAGACTTCTCCAGGCAGTTACCAGGAATCAAGAATGACGTATAGGCACCAAAAAAACCCCAAACCCTAATCTCACAATCATAACAAGGCCAGTAGGTCTGTGTGTGTTTGTGTGTGTTCGAATTTAACTCTGAAAAATAAACATTGGGCAAGTTTTTCAAAAAGAAAACAATCATCTCAGTCATTTGGAACTGCCTTCGTTTCTCCTCCAGTACACTCTATTTTTGGAATGTCTGAAAACACGAAATAAACTTGAATGAAAACATAGTGGTGTGTGATTATCAGTAGCTACAAATACTGACTAAAGAAGCGACCTCATTTCTCAAATGGATGAATTTTCAGGTCTGCTGACTTGATCTGAAAATCACGATACTTATGAATAAGTAATTTCTTCTGTTTGGCAGTGTTTTCAATTAAATTGTTCCATTTTACACATTTCTCAGGCAATCTAAAACAGTGGAGTGACAGGACACATGCTCTGGCCCTACTGTTCCCCTGCTCCCCACAGCACTTGAGTTTCTTGTTCAAGGAAAAGGTTTGCATTTGGCTGACTGTAAATTACAGGTATTATTTTAGCTAAGTACCGTAATGGCAACAACCTTACTGATTTGGAACAAAATTTCAATTGCATTCCCCCCCCCCCCCGCCCCCCGGTAGGAATATAAGTCCAGTTATCTTCCATATACTGTATTTAGAATGCCTACAAAGGCACATCTGGATATAATATTACTTAAAGATTAAACTGGGGAGTAAATTGGTGGTAGCCTAGAAACCAAGAGTCTTGAATTCTAGTCTGTCCTTAGGACAGGCCAACCTTAGGAATGAAAGCCAACCGAGTGACCTTGGGCCAGTCAATTTCTCCCAGCTCAACTCATAAGGTTGTTGTAGGGAAAATAGGAAGAGGAAGGAGCATTAGGTATGTTTCCTGGCTTTTAATTACTTCTAGAGTAATAAAAGTAGGATAAAAATCTAATAAATTAAAAGTTTTAGTAAGTAATCATGGACCTAGGTGACAAAATGGAAAACTACTTTCTGTTCTTTAGAGGTATTGGTACCCTTAGACCTAAGCCTGGTGGTTATGATGAAAACCTGTGTGATAATCAAATCTGTTGTTAACACAAAAGTTTTGGTAGAATTGTCTAGAGCCATGATGGCGAACCTATGGCATATGTGCCCGAGGTGGCACGCAGAGCCATGTCGCCTGGCATGCGCGGCTTCGCCCATTCTTCCGGGTTTCAGGCATGCAGGCACACACGACGATCAGCCAGAAACACAGAAGAGTAGCTGGCGGAAACCGGAAGTTCATTTTTGGGTGCGTGCATGCGCCCTGGCAACTTCTCTTCCGGGTTGCAGGCCAGACGCATGCGCACTCCCCTTTTGGCACTCAGTGCCGAAAAAGTTCGCCTTCACTGGTCTAGAGATTCTCATTCATCCAAGTCATGGTTGTCCAATTGCCTTTTTCAAGAGGCAATTGGGACTTTCTGGTTTTTCTTTGAAGACATTTCAAAACGTCTTCAAAGAAAAACCAGAAAGTTCAGTTGTCCCTTGAAAAAGCACTTTTGGGATGTTTTGGTAGAATTGTATAGTTTGAATTTGATATGGAAACCAAGTTTTTTTCCATGTCTTCTTATATCTATGTAGATATATGTAGGATTTTAGCTCTCAGGGAACTAATATCAAATATATTTCAGGAATAAAGCCAGCTTATCACTTGCTGTATCTTAGAAAGCAGATAGAATATTTGTAGCTGAGAGTTGAACTGTGGAGTCTCTGGTGCTCTCTGAGCTTAATTGGGTTTTTTTTTGCAGACGTTTCATTATCAAACTGGGTAACAACATCATCATCATCATCTGTGTTTATCTAGTTTGGTAATGAAAAGTCTGCAAGAAATCACCCAAGCTCAAAGAACAACAGATACGCAAGCAGTTTCAGCAACAAATCTTTAGTTTAAAAATAACATGAAAATAGCAATTGTCTGCAGAAGGAAATTTTTGTAATGACTTAAAATAATTGGATCTTTTCTATGTCTTCGTAGCATTTTAAATTCAAGAGCAAGTAAGTTTGAGTAAGCTTATTTTTTTTTCTAATTCTAATTTTTATTTGCACACTTTTTCCTGAGTGTGCGAATGGAATGTAATCACTCTTTGAAAGATATGTAATAGATCCATGCAATATTTCTAATTTTATTGGAAAGAAGTGCTTCAGAATGTGCAAAAATACAAATGCAGAAAATATGGTTTTCTTATTAAAGCAGATATGTTTGTTTCTGACATAACGAGGGTGAACTGGAAGTCACTACAGAAACTTTGCAATCCTGGGAAAAGACAAGGTTACTTTAATGAGACAGGTTATTTTTCCCCTTGAACGTCAGCAAAAAGCAGAGAGACATTTTCTATTGCTGTTTTTAAATATTGACCAAATAAATATTGACCAAAGGGAGGCTGCTAGCTTGGTGCAATGTTATATAGTACATTAGAAATATTAACTGAAGCATAGACTGCAGTTTAAGTTTGACTGGTGCCAGGTGTATGCCAGGGTGGTGAATGGAGCACAATAATGCTGTATTATCAAGGGAGCAGGAAAAAGTTGTTTCAGGTTACGTAGGAGAATTTTGCTTGTTTTTTAAAGAGAGGACTTTGTTTGTTTTAAAGTATTTTTGAGTTCCTGATGTATCTCACACCCTTTCTCCAGTCTCTAGCATACCTGTATTCAAGACTGCTTATTAACTTGCATTACTCACTCTTGGCTTGCATTCATGGTCTGAAACCACACATTGGATCCAAGAAAAAAAAGGATTGCTGTTTTTTGCCAATTTTAAGTTTGTGCTAAACATTTTAAGGGTTGGTTGTCCTTTCAGATGAAATCATGTGAAAAAAATTGTCAGCTTGCCTTTGTTATAGATGTCTTTTTCTGATTATCACAGTTTAAGATAGGAACTGAAAATAATAATCTCATTACGTAATTAAGAATATATGATAGGATTATGTGCATAAAATAATCGGTGTACTGTGTAACTAATCGGGCATGCAACCAGCTTTCCTTTTGCAAAGGAACTATATTGTTGTTGTTGCCTCAAAAGTAAGCTAACTTGAGGTTTCCTGTAAGTAGGCCTGTGTAGGAAAGGACTTGTATGTTCTTTGGAGTGGCTGTGGGTTGAACTTTTTATCAGATATATTGTACAGTTAGGCAGAAGAGCAGGTGTTGGCATTGAAAAAAAAAACTTTGAAAAGCGTGCCTAGCGTTTGCATTTTCAGAAAAAAGCAATGTAAATAAGGTACGTTTTTTTGCATGGTTTATCTGACTTCATTATTATAGCTTATCTATTTGAGGGAAATATTAAAAAAATTATGATGAATAAAGATAATAAAGGTGTCTTCTCCCATGTGTTGAGTTGGAATAGGTAGCGGGTCATGCATGTTTGATTATCTTTTAAAGGATTGCCTGGGCAATTTCTCTTTTCTTGTTTTCTTGTATTATATTATTGTTTATGCCACCGAGAGTTTTTGTAGAGTTGGGTGGCCTTAAGCATTTATAAAATAAAAAGTAAATAAGAGAAAATATAACACTGTTCTAAGTTTTATCTGTTATAATTGGAAGTACATATCTTTTTATGCATTTTCAGTAACAGTTGGGATTTGGGAGGGGGAGAGGATTTGGAGACAATATAGGAATGCATACCAAGCTATTAGCATCCCTTATATCATATTTCTGTTCCTGGGATAGTATGGTTATTTTTGTGTGAAAATAGGAAAGTACAAGAAAATACTCAGGATCTTGATATATTTCTGAGATTTATTTTCTTCCAATCAGATTTCAGTTTTAAAGAAACTTTGGTAATAAATAAATACCTGTAAACACAGTTGATAACAACAGGCCTGATAACCTGGCTTATCAAAATGAGAACAACTCTCACTTGAGGTCAGTTTTTACGGATTCAGGTTGGTTTTGCCTTTCAGTTATAGTACGAGTCTCTACCGATATTTCAGAGATTAAACATATGTTTAATGTATTATGTAAAATTTATGTATTATGTATTAAACATACATACGTTTTTCTGGAAATAAATATGGCACTGGAAACATTTGAGTATCTGTTTGTAAGTAATTTCGTAAGCAACAACATACTCATTATCAGTATGGAACATCTTTGTGCTTGTGCATTAGTCTCATGGGTGCACCGATAGATGTAGTAAGATAAGTTTGATCCAAAATGGAATGGCTTCTAAGCTAATTCATACAATATCTTGCACAATCAACTTTGCTTAGTAACCGGTTTTGGCTGCCTACTGTAGTCAGTACTAATGGCTTTCAACTGAGAGTTTTCTTGTGTCACAACACATTTTAAAGAGTCAACTTCTAAAATGCGTATTGCAGGTTACTTACTTTTTAAATTAACAGTGCTTTGTTTAAGAAGGGCTGCCCAAATGACAGCTTTGGATGCTCTTAATAATGATGACATGGCAGCTCTTCATGCTGCAGCTATATTTTCCAATCATGCAAAGGCCAAATTTTCCTCTTCATGGTAATTGAAATTAATTTAAACTAAATGATAAAATAATCCACAGGTATAATCTCCCTTTGGCGAGAACACATTATTTGTTTTGTAACTGTAGTGTATCAACTTTGTTCTGGAAGTTGCCCGTGTGCATCTCAAATGGGGGAAAAAATCTAAAAATTAGAGCAATTTGTTTAGATAGAGTATCACAATTTATTTGCTGTTGCACAAATGATTCCTTTCTCTGAATGGGCTGTTTTATTGTTTGCATATTTAAAAGTGTACTACCAAAAATAAATATGGACCCCTTATCTGGCAAACCAATCAATATGTGTGTGATTGGTGCAGGTATTTTGTACCAGAGTGGGACCTTCAATTCTGAAATTCATAAAGTAGTAAGTTGGGTATTTATAGAGAAATAGTTGATTTCAAAGGAAATAATAATGGAATTGTATTAACCTTTTATGTAGAGAAGCATGGCTAATTTGTTTTGAAATTACAGCATTTGAAAGTTATTGAATTCTTATTGTACATGTAAAATAAAGACTTATTACAAAGTAGACAGTAAAATATAGCAAAAACATGACTTCATACAGTAGCAAAAGAATACATTAGTTTTAGATAAGGGCTTGTTACAGTGAATAAAATCATATCAAGTATGGTTATCTATCAGGTAGAAAGCTTATCTGTCTATCCACCAGCAAGCAGAACACCTGTGATAGAAGAGTTTAGATGAATTAGAAACTATGCTCGCTTTCTTATTTGTCACCTTACTTATGCTAACCTTATCTATTTTTTAGAAATTTGGAACTATGCAGCACCAATACTTTAAGGAATCAATTCCTTAAAGTTAATTTGACTCTTACACAGCAGACCAATTTTAAGGTCATGCCGAAACATGTCAGTTCACAGAAAGTTAGTCCACAGTAATGAATAGCAAAAGATGCTCATTTGAGATTGAAATTTTCCTTTTTTTCAAATCACTTTGGAGCATTCACAGCCCTATTTTGTATGTATCTTGCTTCAGGGGGCTGGTGTTAATAATGATAAAAAATTACATCACTTTGACATCACTTTTTCTCTTAACATTCTTCTATATGGGCAATCTTCCTGTATGTCACAATTTTCAGTCATTGTCATTAATGACTGAAAATCGCCCTGTTCGCTCCCACAGAGTTGGCCTCCTCAGGGTACCTTCGGCTAGACAATGTCGATTGGTGACCCCTAGGGGGAGAGCCTTCTTTGTGGGAGCCCCTACCCTCTGGAATACATTACCCCTGGAGCTCCGGATAATCCCCGACCTCTGAACCTTCTGCCGGGCCTTGAAGACCTGGCTCTTCCAACAGGCGGGCCTGGGTTGACTCTAAATTGATTTTGTAGCTTTTTAAATTCTTAAATCTTAAATTTGAATTTGTATTCCCACGTTTAACCTTATTTATTGGATATTCTGCTTTAATTTGTCTTTCAACTTTTGTATTTTCTGTTTCTTATTGTTGTGAGCCGCCCTGAGTCCTTCGGGAGAAGAGCAACATACAAATCCAATCAATCAATCAATCAATCAATCAATCAAATCCCAAAAGAAATTAATAGTGTGTGTGGTACTGTTATGTACACTATGGTGTACAACTGTATAGAACTATAAAATATTTTTAGTGCTTTCTCAATATTTCAAAGGAATGAAATCATTCTGAGAAATAAGGCTTTTTCCTCTTGTGAATATTACATTTTGCTAAAAACCCGTGTAACAAAAACTTCTGTTTTAATTGGAATATTAGCAAATTCCTGTGTGTTACAAAATTCTGTTTAGAAATGGCATTGAAAACTAATTAGATAATCAAAATTGATAGCAAACTACTTTATGGTGGATATGCTTTAAGACTGAATAGTAAAATTCAGTGTAATATAGAATTGGTAGTTCCACATGTCCAGCGGCAATTATGTCTTCGTTCTCAGAAGATGTTGGCAAAAGTCCTAGCTTTCTTGATCAAGTGTGCTATTTTTTAATTTTGTGTATTGTTTTAAAAGAAAAGTACTATGGTAAAAACCATGTAATAACATGACAAAGAATTTGATTTGAGCAGCAGTAAAAGTGGCACACAAGATAGAATACTGAATACAAAGGATTTTATTACATATACTTATGTCCATAGCTAGCATTACAGAAATTCACTAAAACTTACATGCTGCTATAGTGGTTGTTTTTTTGCCTTCTTACTTGTTTTCCTAAAAATAAGACCTATCCCGAAAATAAGCCCTAGCATGTTTTTTATGTGGGCACCTAATATAAGCCCTACCCTCAAAATAAGCCTTACTTAAGATCCTGCACAGCCAGCTGCCTGTTCATTCCATCTGGTTGCTCGTGGTGCTGCTCTGCACCTCTTACCTTGGGGCCCCGACACTTGCCTCAGAGCAGCAGCACTGACAGCCATGTGAACCAGGAGCCCACGTGGCTGACTACTTCTGCTTGCTCGTGGTCACAACGGAGCAGGAGGCTGAGTGATGTGGTGCCACAGCCACATGGTGAAGCAGGTGTCGGTGCGTTGGTATCCTGGCTGCGGGGGCCCTGAGGTAAGCTCCATGACACTGCCTCGCGGTAGCAGCACTGGCACACCACGCGGCCTCCTGCTCCGCCACAAGCAAGCAGAAGAAGTGAGTCTCCTGTACATGGGAAAAAAATAAGACACCCCCTGAAAATAAGCCCTAGAGCTTCAGTGGCACAGTGGTTAGACTGCAGTTCTGTAGGCTACTTCTTCTGACTGCTGGCTGCCAGCAATTTGGCAGATCGAATCTCACCAGGCTCAAGGTTGACTCAGCCTTCCATCCTTCCGAAGTGGGTAAAATGAGGATCCAGATTGTTTGGGGCAATATGCTGACTCTGTAAACCACTTAGAAGGGGCTGTAAAAGCATTGTGAAGAGGTATATAAGTCTAAGTGCTATTCCTAGTGCTTATTTTGGGACCCAAAAGAAAATAAGACCTAGTTTTATTTTCAGGCATACACGGTATTTAATTTCTTTTCATTTTCATATCTACTGTGTCATACCTTCACAAAGCTTACTTTTTGCTGTGTTCCTTCCCTTCCACCACCACCATCCCTATGATATTAAAATTATTTTCAATGAGTTCTGAACTAATTAACAAAAATTGTGAGAAATAATTTAACTTAATATTAATAAGATTAATAATCATAAATATTTTTGCAGAAAGAAAAATGCCTTGGAGATTGTTACAGACCAAATAAAAATTCCTTCAGAACTCCTTGGGGAAAAAATAAAACGTTGACATTTATCAACAATTGTTGCTAAAAATTGGGTCTACTTTTCTCACTTTAGTGTTGTAAGTTTTTTTATCTAACCACTATGTCCAGAAAGTCCAGTTTTTGATATTTCAGATATGCGGAAAGATTATAGGCACATTTAATATGCAGTCCATTGATAATACTATTGAAGCAGGACCAAAATGTGATACTAATAAGACTAAACTATATGAATCAATGTTCTTTCTAACCTCTAAGATACAGCTCCAATATCAAGGAACCTAATTTCACATTGGTTAAAAAGTGACCTCTCTGTTTTATAATGAAAAGATATTCCAGTTCAGTATCCCAGAGACTGCATACATAACTAATATCGGCTTTCTTCAGCTTCTAATAAAAAGGGATGATAGCTCAGGAAGCAGTTAAATCAGAGGTGTCAAACTCAAGGTCTGTTGGCCAGATCCGGCCCACGGGGTCCGTTGGGCTGCCCTGGAAACAGCTCATGCTCCTCCCAAGCTCTGTTTTCACTGACAGAGGGTTGCAGGAGGCCGTTGCAGCCAAAAACAGAGCTCGGGAACCCATTTTCTCTGGCAGGGTGCTCAGGCCACCACAGGTGCCCCTGACAGTAACGTTGAGCTGGCCATGCCCACCTCAGCCCCTCAAGGTCAAGCATAACCCTGATGCGGCCCTTAATGAAATCGAGTTTGACACCCTTGAGTTAAATGGTCAAAAACATTTAAAGGCTGTGAAACTTCAGAAGCATCATTAGCCCCTGCATCATTAAACAAATAGCAAATGCTCAAGTAACTACAGGAAAAATGTGTAACACAGCTTTTTAATTCTGAAAGTTTTAAAAATGGCTTCCTTGCAGTGAAGTAATTGTGAGATATCCAGTTTGCAAAAACAAAAAACCCGACCACCAGATTTAGATGCTATTTTTATGCTGGGATTATCCCATAGTGTAAGTATTTATAGGTACATATATCAAAATCAGTTCTGCAATAATGCATTTTCCGCTAGATTGGGGAAAGCTCTCAGAAATGAAAGTAGTTGTTAAAAATCTCAATAACCACTTTATCAAGAAAAATGATTTATAATTAGATCTTTGCCTGCCATAAGAACATTTGTCATACTAATTCATTAAAGCTGACAAGCTAAGGATATTTTTTTAAAAAAACCTTTCACCTGAAATTTCTAGTAAAATCGGATTAGAAATCCAGCAATATACTTTTTAAAATAAACTGGAAAACTATTGGGAGAAGACGACTTCCTCAGTTTCATAGGTCTAATTGCAGAAATTGTTTGGAGCAAAAGAAATAGAGCAACATTAATAAATTGGTCCTATATTGAATATGGCATATTCACTTTAAAAGGGAATGAATTGTTTGTTTTTGACAAAGAATTACTACCATATAGTTAATACAAATTTTAAATGTTGATTATTAGATTTGGAGTTTATACATATTCCGATTTGTATTCCGCAAGGATTTGTTGGGCAAACAGCTAGACCCAAGGAGAAGAGTTTAAACTAGTTACTTTATTGTTTTGTTTTATTGCCTATTTCACAGGAATCTTCCCAGCCTGGTAGTTTGCCCCTGAACTAGATAAGGTTTATTGGCATTGAAAGGTCAGACCTTGCTCTCTTGTGTCTACTAATGATTCCAGACTAATCCCCACTTGACCCATTCTCCTGATTGGGACAGTTTCTCTCCCGACAGGATTTCACAGTATTGCTGTGCTTAATTTGCCATATCAGCATCTAGGTTATGAATTAGCTAATTTTCATAAATATGAACTGGATAAGTTTTATGTTACATTAATAATGCTTGTGTTCTCTGGTCAAGTCAGTGCAGTGGGAGGGATGAAGAATGTTAAATAAAAGGAGCAGAGATAATGAAGTTGCTTAGGAAAATCTATAGCACAAAGATATTTTACCTGTGTATTATTAAGGGGAATTGTATTTCTGTTTAATGGGGAAATATTCATGTAGAAAAACCTCCCTGTCATTCATTAGAATTACAAAGATGACGTGTGAGGATTGAACTCTGTTCCCTTAGAATTATTAGTAGCATATTGTGCTAAACTGAGCATAGTCTATGAGCCAGTTTGTCATGAAGTTGAAAAAAAATATGGCACTCTGTTGTGCTTTTAAGGCTCTCGGTTTCTTCTGTTCTTTTCACTAACCATCGAGGTGGCAGAGAATACATTTCAGTGAATTTGTATTTTACGTGTGGTAAATGACTTGATCACTATATTCTTTAAAATATTTTCTAACATTTTTCAGGCCTTAAAGTTTGAATGAACGGTGAAGGAACTCGTGAATGTTTCAATACATCTATTTGTTTTATGACAGACAGACTCCATGAAAGATGACAGAAGAAGTTATTGTTATAGCGAAGTGGGATTATACTGCCCAACAGGATCAAGAACTTGACATAAAAAAGAATGAACGCCTCTGGCTGCTGGATGATTCCAAGACATGGTGGAGGGTAAGAAACGCAGCCAACAAAACAGGATATGTGCCATCAAATTATGTGGAGAGAAAGAACAGCTTGAAGAAAGGCTCCTTGGTTAAAAATCTAAAAGACACATTGGGTAAGTCCTTATCTAAAATCTGAGTTAATTTTACAAATATTTTATTCAAATATTTAGCTGGAGTATCATATTAAGGTCTTGTTTTTCTTTTTTAACGAGTATAGGTATAGTTTCTGTTAATTCAGAATATAGATAGAAGAGGATTTCAATTTGCGAATAGGTTGGGGGCGGGGGGGTTGGTAGAGAAAATCAAAATCATTTTTATTCTTCCCTAATGGGAAGTGATTATTGCCTCATTGAAAGAAAATCAGAAATTGGGGCATTTGCTTTTAAATGTACTCCAAAGTTTTCTGTTATGAAGATATCCATGTTTTGTATGTTTTTATTTTATTTATCTATTTACCCTGACATTTGTAAATTGCCTTCTCCATGGATCCATTACATTTGAAACTCAAGGTAGTCATCTAATCTTTATTACTCTGAATAGGTGTTTTCGGTTCAGTGGTACCTTCTGCCCTAAAGGCTTGCCGAAAAGCAGTCTCAACGTGTTTGCTGGGAAGGGGGGTGCATCTTAACCTTGGGGGGAACAGGCTGTTCTTGAACTAGGGAGCTTCTATGGTATAGGCTTATTTCTAAATTCTTCCCATTTAACATCTTAAATGGAAGGATTCTTGTCCAGGATAAAGTGAGCAATTAGATTCTACCTGGAGCAGTTGGTCCTGAGGTAATAAAGGAACAAACCATAAAAGATTTCAGCACTATTGTGAATTGGATCTAGGCGCCAACAGGAAATCAGTGCTGCTCTTGCAGTATGTTATTGTGCTGTATTGATTCTGGCTGATCAGCAAATAGGCAGTTCCCTTTTGAACCAGGTATATGAGTAACTTGCAAGACTCCCACGGCCTAGAAAAGTGTGCAGTGCAATTAGTTCCCAGTCATGCATCCCTTAGAGAACAATGGGAATGGGAATTGTGATCAAGTAGTGCTTTATGTAGCATATTTTACACTGCTTATATATGTTAGTTGAAAAAAAACTGGAATAATCTTATAAGTTAAATTCTGTAAGTAACATTGTACTGTTAATAGAACATTATTTCTTCCATCTAGCATAACTCATGCTGTTTTCTGACATCATTTTTCTTTGTTTTCATGTCTCCTACTTCACATAATTGGCTCTTATTGATAGAATGAAATAACAGAGACAGACGAATGACAAGAGTAATTGTTTTAAGAATAATTAAGTCATACCACAGAGTAGAAACTCAACAAGCATTAGTTTCTGACTTTCCAGAGCCTCATTTTACTAAAGGCCTACATAGTCGACTATAAACAGCCTAATTTATTAGCTCTCATCCAGCTTTAATGCTTCAAATTTGGCCCTGGAGCAGGCTAGTTGGGCCTCATAGGGCAATATCTTCTTGGGGAATCAATCCTAAAACCCTGTACTACACTTAACTCTTTCTTTCTTTCTTTCTTTCTTTCTTTCTTTCTTTCTTTCTTTCTTTCTTTCTTTCTTTCTTTCTTTCTTTCTCCCCCCCTCTTTCCCTCCCTCTCTCCTTCTCTCTTTTCTTTTATCAAATTTATGGCCACCCATCTTACCACAGGCTAACTCTTATACTTAAGCAATCAATATGGCCAATCATCCCACTACTGTGATTCTAGGTGGCAAACAGAAAATTAAAAACCACAACCCAGTTGTTTAAAATAAACAGCCAAGGCTATCAACAGAAAACCTTCTTAACATCTAATACATTCAGAATTCACAATTAGTAAAAACAACCAAAAGAAACAATCAATGGAGTTTGCTTAATATCCTGGCCCAAATGCTGTGTGGAGCAATTATGTCTTTAAATCTTGAGAAAGATCACCATGTTTGAGGCTATCCGGATTTCTGGGGGGAGATGTTATTTCAGGTGGTCAGCACAGGAGCAGAAAAAGGCACAACATCATCAGTTGACATGTTTAATAGACAGGACGTCGAGCATGTCCACTAAGTCAGTTCTGATGATGTGAACAGAAATAATTGGGAGATTATAGCTACTATTAGTCTTATGTAGAGTTAAATCAGTAAGGATTGTGGTCATCTGAAGCTCGGTGTTAAAACTATCTCTATAGTGATTTGTCTCCTTCCCAGTAAGATCTGTTGGCTCAGTGGCCTTCTGTTATTGTTCTGTGGTAACAGTTTGTAATCATTCTGTGAAGACAAAGGTAGATATCAATTTTTCTTTATCACTTGCAACAGTGAATCAATTTAGTTTTGTCTATAATAATGGCCTAGCCATGGAATAGAAACATTGATTGTTCCAAAATGCTCATCAACAAATTATTGGAATCTGGTGAAAAGGTAACTGTAGATGTACAGACAAGTGTGAATTTGCATTAAACCAAAGATTTGTTTATAGTTTGTTTAAAGTATCCTGCAGATTCAAGGTTTTAGGATACATAGATAACTCAGTGTTTTAGGACTGCCAGTAAGATCTCAAACATTATGATTAATATGACCGATTGTATATCTTGTCCATTTTAAAGGGTTTCAAAGTTAAACATGAACATTAAGCCCCCTTTTTCCTGATTATTTTGTTACTAATTATCAATAATATTATGCCTTTGCTAAAGAGAATGTGAATTATCATGTTATAGGACTGAAATTCCCATGCTTTTCTTTAACCTAGTATTTGTAAATCATTCAAAGCTTATTCACATCATGCTGAACATAGATTGTAGTTTATCATTAAAAAACTGATTTAAATATATAACAACAAATTAATTAAAAGCCATAGTTTCATACTGGTGTGAGGGTTGCCACTGAATTGTACTCATAACTTTTAAATTAACTTTTTAAAAAATTTTATATAATTTGGGACCAGAATTTTCCTTGATACTTGAGATATCAGATTAGAAAACTTAGTTTTTGGAGCTTCTGAATCGTGAAAACAAAAAAATCTAGACATAGTCTAGACTAGAGTATTCATGAAGTGGCCAGTATTTTATTTTTTGCACTTGAGTTAGAATACCAAAAATTATCTCTAGGTTCAGCTTTCAATTAACAACTATTAAGTATGGTGCCAATTTTGAAATCATGAGGGCAAAAATGACAGTTGCTTCTGTAAATTGCAAATAAAAGAAATCTTTTTTTTCCGCAGAAGTTCTTTGGCAAAACCTGCTGGCCAAGATTTTACCAAAGAATAGACATAAGTTATACATGAAAGTTATTATCAGATTTTGTTACTGAACTTTGCTGTAAAATCTTTGCTTTTAAAAAAAAGAATAGCTTTTTTTGTATATTTGAACTAATATAGCTTGATAATTATTTTAATGCCTGATGTTACCAATGTCACTAGCATAAACGGCCTTGCTCTTTTCTTGCAGTTTTCCATTTGTTTGATGTGAAAGACATTATATGAGTATTGAGTGTGGCTTGCTTTTTCCTTTTCCACTTAACTTCCTGTTTATTTTAAAAGCTTGATAGAAACTGTCAGCTATTTCCTTTTGTGAGGCAATACAGCTTGTTAGCTGTATCAATGCTTTACATTTTGCCCCTCCTCATTTCACCACCAAAAGGAAACGAAACATTTGTTTAGATACTGGCTTTGTCTTCATTTTGTTATTTCTCTGAAATCTGTCCTAACATTTTTAATTATTTTCCTGAAGGCTTTGGTTTACATATATTTGTATCTGGAATTAATATGACTATTGCAGATTAAAACAATTAGCACAGTCTATGTCTTGGGAAATTGAAGTCTTAGTACTTCTGGACCTTCTTTAAGTTGAAGAAGTGGGCTACAGTCTCACTTGAGAGATTGTGCTGTAGCCCTAATATTTTTTACATCAGTTTCACTTTCATTCTTAGATTCACATTCAGATATGTGGAATTGGAAGTGGAAATAACTCAGCTGACTTGCCAGGTGTAAACCATCACTGGATATTGATGTTGAACTCAATGGTTAACTAACATAACATTGAAGCTTTGAGCTATAATTTGATCTAATGGGGTCAGTCTTGCAGTCAACCAAGTAATCAGACTTATTCAGCAGATTCCTGGCTTTTCTATTTCTTTTCTATTTTTTTCTTTTTGGAGTTCAGAAAAATTGACAGGACACAAACAATATCAGCAGTAAGGCTAAGATTCTAGATTCAGACATGATGATCATATAGTAGTTTAAATAAAGTAAGATTTGTAAACCAGCACCAAATTGCAGCTTCAGTTACAGTGTCATTTGTTGCCAAAATTAATCATGGTTTATTTCTTAGCATAGATGCACATATCATGCAGATCCTTAAAATAAAAGCCATGGTTTGATAGCATCACATGCAAATTGTACCAGTAACTGATATATCCAACAATGATTTGCAAATACAATTTTTATTTCTAACTGGCTGCACTCTCTAAGTGGCTGAAGGAGGCTAAAAGTGCTTGTCATTTTACACAACTCTAGTATCTTTTAGTGGACCTTATTCATACATTAAGCTGAAAATCATATGTATATGTACTGGTGTGAATAAATTCTTACGTTTTCTACTCCCTCCCTAAAACAAAACAAAATGAAATGAAATAGAAAAGCCTGACAATGACGGCATATCAAATCATTTTTAAAGTTAAATGACATTGGAACAATGTCTACATGCCACTGTAATAGAATTGTTTCACTTGAAATTTTAGATCTCCAAATATTTAAATACAATGTATTGTGTAAGTGCAAATGTCAAATACGTCCTGTTTCACTGGGGTTTACCATACTTCTAGAAATGACCTTAATAAAGCAACCAAAAACACTTATATTATTCATTCATTTGTATGAATGAATATTTAAATGTATTGTGTATTGGCCTTCCTACTTCAATGGGCTCTGGGCAGCATACAGAAATAGAGAAAATGGAAATAGCTCAAAACATTGAATTCAATAGACAGCCCAGATTAAAATAATATAATAGACAGCAAAAACAACAAAACAAAACAGGGTCATTGTGGGGATAGTGGAAATGCTCTAATTAGAATCATAAAATGACAAGAAATTAAGTATTCAGCATCAAATGACTGGGTACAAGAGGTACAAGAAAAGTATTAGAAACTAATTTTGTTGGGCTGAGTTGATGGCCCTGCAGCTATTGTTCAAAAATTAGGGAAATCTATTTTTAGCAGTTTTCATTTTAGCACTATTTATATAGTAATATTAGTCGTTAGTACTATATTAAGTAGTAATAAATATGCCAGTTTGGTGTAGTGATTAGGCATTGGGCTAAAAACCAGGAGATCATGAGTTCTAGTCCTGCCTTTGTCCAAAATCTGATTTTGGGCCTGTCATTCTTTCTCTCAGCCCAAGAAGGAAGTAGGAAGATGCAACCCACTTCTGTGATATTGCTAAGAAGACGGAGAAGCAGAGATTTGTCCTGGCAGCCTCCTAGAATCAAGGATAACCTGAAATTTCACACATGTACAAATTTTCCCTCTCTCCCTCCCAATTGCACCTTTTTCCTCTGAGAGCTGCTAAGGGAATAAGATTCATATAAGAATGTATCCTCCTATAGCAGTTTTTGGAGCATCTCCTCAGTTAGGATCAGTATTCTGGATCGTGTCCTCATAATATTGATGTGGTTGATTCCGAGCTGTCTGCTAATACCCATATTCTGTTTTAACCAGAAACGGTATAGTTGGAGCATTTAGGTACTTTTTGGGATTTCCATTTAGCCATACATTGGTTCTGATGTAATAGGCCAATTGTCCTTAGGTCTACAAATGTTGGGAGAGTTTTTGGTTGTGCAAATCTCTCCTTTAAAAAAAAATTGGTCAGCTCTTTGCAGGATTTGAACTGTAGCAATTTCTTAAGGCTTGCTAAAGCTACATGCTGCTTTTAACAGGTTTTGAACTGTAATCTCCAGTCACAGTCAGACTGGCAAATTTAAGTAATTGTAGCAAATGTAGTCTAGACTGACTAGAGGAAATCAGATGGTATGCTATTTATAATGGGTTATTTATGTTTGGGGCAGTCTTGGATCCCACATTGGGGAGAAGAAACACATAATTTTAAAAAATAATATACATGTTTATTCAGATTTAGTAAATATACATTTTAAAAATGATTCCTAAATGTAAATATATATACCGAAGATAGGTAAAATATTCAGTGTTCAATTAAAATGAATAATGACATTTGTGAAAACCTAATGTGGCTAATATAAAAAATAGTGTATTTTAATTTTTAAAAGTTTTTGAAACTAAATATTTTTATGAAATAATACCTATTTTTGGAAGGAATTTGTTAGTTCCTTCTTTCTAGGTCTGAGAGAGTGACTGAGCTGGTTACGTGTCAAGCTGGTTGTGTGTCAAGCATAACATTATAGGTGTCATATGGCATTCTTGTAGGAAGCCCAGAGACTTTTAACTTGGTGCTATAGAAATGTATAAATAATTAAAATGTCAATGAAAACATTATTTCATCATAAAATGATGTGATTTATATGAATAGCAATATTGTTCGGGTTTCTGCTTTTACTTTTTTCAGCTTGATAGATTCTTTCTCTTCCACTGGACTGTATGTATTAAAACTCTTAAGGAACATATAGCAATAATCAAGACATCCTTTTCATCTTTCAGAACAATGATATTTTTGGAAGATAGATGCCTGATTTAAAGCAATTCTATCCACCATCCACTAACATAGCTGTCAAGACTTTCTAAGCAGCTGTTGATTTTCTCCATGAAATCTTGTTTTATTCCTTCTCCCTCTCCACCCCCCCCCCCACACACACTACCCTGCCAACTGAGACTAATGGTATGAAAACGGTTTTCTCTTAAACAGCATCATTTCATTTCCTGTTTAATTTTAGTTCTGAAAGTAATATACAAACTTTGGACGTGTGTATATGTATATCTGGGAAGTGTTTTTATTTTGTTCTCAGATTTCAACAAATCTGCTCATCATTACAATATTGTGCTATCAAGCACATCAAACTGAAAACATCTCCATCTTCATTTTCTTTCCTGAAATATAAAAAGCTTTAGCTAGACGTTGACTGGTACTGTCATGCCTTTGGATAGTCGATTTCAATTATTTGCCCTTTCAGCAATATATTACATTACGAGTACATTGGCATCTTTAATCAAACTTTTTCTCCACTGGATTAGGCTAAGCAAAGTATACCAGGGCTTTTTTTGGAGGCCGTCTTCTAAAAACTAGTGAAAGCTGTCAGGACAAAAAAACTGTTGCCATGTATTTAAATCTATATATTGCTGCAACTTTTGTGTTTGTTTGACTGTAACTTTTAATTAGCAAAACAGTGCATCATAGGGCAAGAGTTTTTGAATGAACATACCACAAATGGATTAACTTGCAGCATGCATTCAAAATCCAGGACCCATGGCTCCTGCAGGTTTGAAATCTGGCAAAGTTGTGGCATTTCAGTGCTTTCATGGTCATTTGCAGTTGCTTCCGATTCCACTGAGTTTTTGCCTTTTTGGGGTCCTTCTGTTTATCTGTTTAGGTAAGGAAATAATCTTTGAAATGATAGTCCAACAGGTCATGGGTTTAAAATTAAACATCATTCATATGTTTACTTTCCTGGCATGTTATTTAATACATTCTCCCTTTTATCACATTGAAATAATATTATTTGATGTCAATGTAGGGAGTTGTCTGAGGGCTTCATTTAAAGCTTTTGTGAAATAATAGAAACATTAACTTTTTTTCTAAAGGTACAAAAATGCTGTTTTGCTTAGCAACTACATTCTCTTGTAATCCTTTCTATAATTTCAGAGAATAAGCTTAATTCCGTATATGTGTATAGATGCATGGTCTTAATCCTCAAACAAAGGGAGCCAAACCAGACTTTATACATTGTAATGTAAAAAGCAGAGCTTTTGACTATAATTTCCAATGCTGTTGAAAAGTCCCATGCTGTTCCTATGTAGATATCTACAATTTTTATATAAGATGTAATAGTTTTGTTTGTAGCTGTATCACATGTACACATTAGTAAAATGAACAATTAAAACCTAATATTAAAAATTGTAGCATTAAAAGTATCAGCATAATGCAGATTCAGTTGAGCAGTAGGGAAAAAAATACACAATACATTTTTAAAAGCTGAGGGAAGTAAATCTGTCATTGAACCAGCCACTTTGAAAGAGGCCGTCAGTGTACACCCTTGCTCAAGCAGATGTCACTAAAATTGTTGTTTTAAAAAGCTATAGCTCTTTTTAAGGAAATATTGTTGAGAATATGATCAGCAGACCGCTACAGGAAATCTGAGTGAAACGGAGTATCTGGATATCTGTCAGTCAAGATTCAGATAAGAGTATGGCTAGAAACCACATATGTTAGACAATCTTTGACAACATCAGGATAGAAAGTTACTTCTAGTCTTACTTCATGCCTTGCCAGACTTCAGTACCATGGTATCCATCTTGGCCTGCTGGGAGCAATGTACCATGTTTCGATGGTTCCCCTTTTCTAGTATCTGGTTTTATTCAGTTGTGGTAGGAGGGAGTGGTTAAGCCTTAGATTTGTTTGATACAGAGATCTGTCCAATCCCCCCCGCTGTTTAACATCTATCCCAAGCCACTGTGTCATATCATCTGTAGGCAGTGTGTGAGGTCATCAGTATAACTCGTAACTGAATAGGAGGTGTAGTGCCCCAATACTCAAAGATTAATGAGGAAAAATAAAGTCATACTGAATGTTAGTGAGAGAAACATTCTCTGTGGCTGTGGATTCGAAGGCCACCTAAATCTAAAATCAATTTTATTTTTAAGTATGAACAAGGAAAGTTGTGTTGCCTGAAACGGAGCTGACTCATAATTTAGACCCTCCTAGATTCATGGCTGTACTTGAACAGCAAATAGAGGCAATGGATAGAAAGAGTTTTGCGCAGTTACACCAGCTGTGGCAGTACACTTTTGTCATCTCATGGCTGAACTGCTATAATTTGCTTTATCTGGGGCTGGTCTTGAAGATCACCCAGTTGGTGCAATGTGTTATGGGTATACCTAGATTTGCTCATGTAAACCACCACTGTGGGTGCTTAATTGACTGCCAGGCACAATTAAAAATGTAACTTGTCACATGGTGTCAGCCACACTGGGTGGACCAGATTAGAAAAGCAACTCTACAATTGTATTTTATTTAGACTGACTATAATAATTATAGTTTGATCGTGCTTTACATCTCCTGCTTATAATCCAATGAATCAGGGGCTCATTTGCCTCAGCTGCTTCCAAATATTACCTCCCTTCCCAAGACTTAAGAAATGTTTAGTATTTTTTACCTATGTAGGATTTTTGCCAAGGTCATCTACATTACACTCTACACATGAATATATTTGAGACCACCTGCTCTGACCTGAGTTTATACATTCACTAGGAGTTAGGACTTGCTAAGGGTTCCTTCTACTAAATTATTGCAATTACAGACACTTCATTGCTGAATTTTTCTCAGTGTTGCCTACCTGTGAGCCAGCTTCCCATGATATCTGGCCTGCTTCTTCCTCACCGAGCATTCAAAGAGCTTAGTGGCATGATTTTTTTAAAATATTTATTTTGTTTGATGCAAGTTACTCAGAACCATTTGGAGAAGAGCAGCATTCAAGCTTAAGCATGTTAGTACATAAATAGATTAACATGATAATAAAGAAGATGCCAGGCAAAGGTTTTCTGGTTAGAGTATCTACAGTTAGCCTTATTACCGAAAAAGGACACGCTCTGCTAAATGCAATTATTAAAAGAAACCAATTAAGGCAAATCTTGCTTCACTCCTACTTTGGCATAAACTGACAAAACTGGATCACAAAGTAGCCAAAATTAGAAACTTGATCTTCAATGTAACAGAGGGTTTCCCGCATCCCACCCCACCCCTTTAAAGCAAGGTTTCTCAACCTTGGCAACTTTAATGTATGTGGACTTCCCTAGAATTCCCCTGCCAGCAGCTTTAAAGCTTTTAAAAAAACAATTCAGGATACTTAATTGTTGCATTTTCTCATGCACACCTGCTCAAAGCTTGATATCCTTTGAAAAAACTCTGTAACCTAGAGGCAACCCAAAGAAGTAAAATGAAGTACAAGATACCAGGAGAGGCATTCTAATAACCATATTTGTTAAATTGTTTTTTAAAAAACACATCTCAACTATTTGTATGGGAAGTTATGATCTTGTTTTGACGAAATAATAAGCACACCAGTGACACATGCACACACACTATTACTAAAATAGCAGAGATTAATAGGAAGGCTGCTACTGTTTCTACTTTTTTTTTACCTGAAGAGCTTACGGTTTTAAATGCTGTAATGAGGTGATTTATCAGTATTTATAGATGGCAAACACATGCAAAAGCTTAGTGAAGTCTGGCTTTTTATATTATTTTGCTACACACTTAGTAATTAGAAAATAGCCCATAAATCACAGCAATAGATATGGTCAAAATACAATGAATGAAAAGTTCAGATTTATTCTAATGTTCTTCATGTAAATTGCAATAGATTACATTTCTATTTTTGGCTCAGTCATCCCCTCAGAGAGGAGGTTCATAGTAGAGGGGGTTTGGGGGTTTAAGCAGGGTATCTGACTCTTGAATCCTGGCTTATTTCATATACCATTGTCTTGCTGCATTTACCTGTTCCTAATCTGATTAAACATTTTTATTCTTTTGAATAAATAAGAAATGTAGCCCATGTTCGCATACATCCTATGGATTAGCTGTTATTTAAGATTTACTTCTATTTTTAATTGCACTAGATTATTGATGCCAGATAAGTGTTTTCTAAGTATTTGGAAATCTCATCTTCCACGCAGATGGAAAATGATTTAATCATCACAGTAGAATAAGGAACTAACATGTCCTGAACCTTAGACTTGTGTTTTTGCAATTTCTCAGTAGTAAAATATTTAGAGTTAACATCTCTAGTTTTTGTATTCACTACATAGATGCACAACTATTATTTAGAGACAGAGAGTGGAACTTTTCAGGATAGCCCAGTCACGGTCAGTTTGTCCTGGAGCTTTCTATTTTGGAAAGAGTAGAAGTACTGTTTTCCTGTAATTGTATCACTCTGTATAATAGCTATGCTAGGAAAGTATTCCATTGAATATTAAGTACAGAAAACTGGAAAATTTAGAATATATCATATTGGAAATCATTGAATTATTCCTTACTAAGGGGGGGGTGTTTCCTGAATTTTGCAATCATATCAGTACAATCATATTTTTCCTTTTGTTGCAACAACTTCCATTTTGTCTCACAGGCTTCTCTTGGTGAAATTTAGGAAAATGATGTCAGAACAAGTAGTCCTCAATTAACAACGGTAATTGGAAATGGAATGCCAACACTAAGCAACACTGTCATAGAATGCAACGTCACACCAGTTGAGCCACAGAAATCCTGCCACTTCTAGTTGCAGTGGTTAAGCAAATCATTGCAGGTTATTAAGTGAGGATGTCATGTTGTCCCCATTTGTGATTTCGTGCCAGCTTCCCCACTGACCTTTCTTATAGGAAGCCAGCAACACAGATTACAAATGGCAATCGCGTGATTATAGGGATGCTGTGACTCTTGTAAACCCAAGGACCAGTTGTAAGAACTGCTCATTTAGCACCATCTAAATTTGAGCCATCACTGTATGAGTAGTTATTAAACAAAGAACTACCTGTTATGCACTGTAAATGAGCATTTGGCATTTTGATGTGTAATTAAGAAATAACATAATTGAATCAAATAGATATGTGAGGGCACACTGTTTAAGGAAGGATTTGTTTTTAAAAAAGACATCAGTACTGCAGTGTTATAAATGTATATGTGTATGTATTTTTCTTGAACATTTTGTGAGTTGCCTTGCATAAACAAATTACTTACTTCTTTTATGCTAGACAGATTATCCTATGTGTTCTCTTAAAGTTGAAGGTAAAAATATAAAGTTGAGATTCAAACAACTGATCATTATAGTTAAAACAGCATGTGTTAATTTCAGAGAGGTGACACATTTATTTATTTATTTATTTATTTATTTATTTATTTATTTATTTATTTATTTATTTATTTATTTAGCCATCCATCTCACTGCAAAGCAACTCTTTATATATATATGTCAACTCAAGATGGCAGACATACCTAATACTCTTGCTAATTGCTAATACTCAAAGTTACAATGGGTTGGACTTCCTTAAACCAGGCTGTTCAGAGATTGAAATACTTCTGAAATGATTGAAATGCCTGATTTTGACCTTGAAATGAGCAGTGTTGTAGGATTGAGAAGTAAGGATTTCTTTGATGTGCTAAATAATCATATTAAATCTTTATATAAATGGGACATAATTAACATAAATGATACAAATTGTATTCCTGTTCCTGCACCAGATCATTTAATCATAGTAGTAATTATTTTTAAAAAGTTGCCCATTCTGTAGTTCTCATGGCTTGTTTACACATTGCCAAGTTGAACAAGTTCAATATTTTTGTCAAAATTGATCTTCTGAAAAAGATATTGGGAACTGTACAATATCTGTAGTACCAAGAGCCTTGGTACTACAGTGGTTTAAAGCACCCTGTTATTAACACAGCTGCCTGCAATTTACTGCTGGTTCGAATCTCTCCAAGGCTCAAGGTTGACTCAGCCTTCCATCCTTTCTAAGGTAGGTTAAATGAGGACCCAGTTTGTGGGGGCAATAAGCTGACTTTGTATAAAATATACAAAAGTATGAAGGCTATTGCTGAGCACATTGTAAGCCGCCCTGAGTCTCCGGAGAAGGGCGGCATATAAATCAAATTAAAAAAAAAAAAAAAAAAAAAAAAGTACAGGTAGTCCTTGACTTACAACAGTGCATTTAATGACTGTTCAAAGTTACAACAGCACTGAAAAAAGTGACTTACTATATTATCATTTTTCACACTTATGACTGTTGCAACGTTCCCATGGTTACATGATTTACATTTGAATGCTTGACAACTGACTCATATTTATGACAGTTGCAGTGTCCTGGGGTCATGTTTTTTTACGACCTTTTACTACCTTCTGACCAGCAACGCCAATGGGGATGCCAGATTCACTTAACAGTGTTATTAATTTAACAACTGCAATGATTCATTTAACAAATGTGGCAAGAAAAGTCAAAATGGGGCAAAACTCACTTAACAAATTTTTAGCTAAGCAACATAATGTGTTGCTTGACCAACATATGGTCAAGTATGGTCATAAGTCGAGGTCTACCTACATAATTTTACCATCAAAATTCCACCAAAAATATGCAAAAATAATTGTAGTGTGTGCACACCATTCTGAAGAAGGTTTTTTGTTGTTGCATTATAATGGACTGAATAGTGGATTTTGCATATCATTGAGCTTACATTTGGTTAATTAGTTGTTGCTGTTTTTACATTTGCTACAACTACATGTAAAGACTGGCTGATATCATTTTAAGAGATTTTATTCACACAATGCAGTCTGAAGTGTGGCTGGTTATAAAAATAGTATTTCCTTTATTATTTGCCCACAGTATTTTGTGTCTATTAAATCTCTAGTGGTTTTAGAAAAAAACGCCCTTAAAGGTCACATCAAAGCTTCACTTAGCAGCTACTTTTCTAGGATAAAAAGACTTTCTTAAAAAGTAAAAATGTTGAACTATTTTTCTATTGGCATACTTTGTTCTTCAGTGTCTTAGTTCTTTTCCTTGACCCTCGGATTGAGGTATTTTCCCATTCTGAATCAGATGAACATATTCTTAATATGTGTTTAAAATGTTTTTGTTTTATTTTTGACAGGTTTGGGTAAAACCAAACGGAAGACAAGTGCTAGAGACGCCTCTCCAACTCCTAGTACTGATGCAGAATACCCATCAAATGGTAGCAGTGCTGATAGGATTTATGATCTGAACATCCCTGCCTATGTGAAGTTTGCCTACGTGGCCGAGAGGGAGGATGAACTATCTCTTGTTAAAGGATCTCGAGTGATTGTTATGGAAAAATGCAGCGATGGCTGGTGGAGAGGGAGCTACAACGGACATATTGGCTGGTTTCCTTCAAACTATGTAGTTGAAGAAGTTGAGGAAGCGACTGCTGATTCACCAAGTTTTCTAAGTTTGAGAAAAGGGGCATCCATGAGTAATGGCCAAGCCATGAAAATACTTCACATTGTCCAGACATTGTATCCATTCAGTTCTGTCACTGAAGAAGAGCTCAATTTTGAGAAAGGTGAAACTATGGAAGTGATAGAGAAACCAGAAAATGACCCAGAATGGTGGAAATGTAAAAATTCTCGCGGGCAAATTGGTCTTGTTCCCAAAAACTATGTAGTAATCTTAAGTGATGGTCCTACCATTAATGCTTCCCACCCTCCTCAGATAAGCTACACAGGGCCCTCTTCTACAGGACGGTTTGCAGGAAAAGAATGGTATTATGGGAACGTTACTCGACATCAGGCAGAATGTGCTCTGAATGAAAGGGGATCAGAAGGCGACTTCCTTGTCAGAGACAGTGAATCTTCAGTAAGTAGCTATCATTTCAAAATTTTATTTATTTATTTATAAAATTTATTGGCTGCCGATCTTACCACAGGGTAACACTGAGCGGCTTACAATCATATAAATTCAAAATGTTGTGATGCATTATGCAGAATAAATGAAGTAGCAGATTATAGCTTTGCCTTGCTGTATGAATCAAGTGGAGTTCTTCAAAGTGATTATTCATCTGTTGTGTACTATAGTTCTCCTTTCATTAATTGAAAAATTATATAGGGCAAAATGAAATATAAGTATGGTATACCATTGCTGTGCTCTGGTTTTAAATTTTTTCAGGTATATAGTTTTCAATTGGATTTTCTCATAACAAATTTAAACACATAAGCAAATGTTAGAAAAAGTTAGTTTAATAGATTTAAGTTTCAAGGTGTGTGGTAATTGTATTTGAATTCTCTGCTTTATTAATCCTGCCTATATGAACTTTCAAAGGGTGTGCATTCAGCTGTACAAGCTCAACTCAGCAAAATTTTAGCTAACCTGTTTTTCTTTTGCATCCACTTATATATTTGCTTTTTCTGCTTCTGACTGTTTTGTATATGGAATTGTCAACAAGTTCCAAAGAACAGCCATGCTGGCCCCTTTTACCAAAAGATTTGAAATCTATATATGTTTGAGAAGAATATTGCTGAAATCTAACCGCATAGTACTGCAGCTAAAGAATCCTATACTACTTTAAAGATTGACTACATTTATTATAGCAGCAAATGTAATTGGATACAGTTGAATAATTTCCAGATCTTTTTAGATGGGCTTTCTCTCTTGCCACTTCCTGTGGGTTTCACAATACAGCTTTCTAGAGCTTCCACCTCAAGATGGACTTCAGTAATACTGAAACATTTACAGTTAGACCATGGTTAAATCTCTACACCTTTTCTTTTTCACTATTTTTAAATGTTTCATACATTGTACTAGCTTTGTTTCAAAAATTGATTTTTAGATTATACATTATAGAGATATACATTCTATTTGTTAAGCAGAGTTGATTTACAAAGTAGATGCAAAGGGTTTGTTGGTTTTGATTTAAAATTCATGATTGTTTGGTCTGTGACTCTAGTACAGCCTTAACTAGGAGTAATAAATAAGTTCTAGTAAACATGGTGGAACAGTTTTGAATTTAAAAATTTGAATTTCAGTTTTAATTGAGCAATGAATACCATTATTCATTTAGTTGTGCCACATAGTCAGTAAAATGATCAACAGCCTAATTTGAATGCCAGTTGTCATTGAGGATTTCATTATGTGAAGATGTTGTAGATATCTAGAGCTGCACCTGGTTATTGCCTTTCCTTCAGAGGATTGTGCGTTGTAAGTAGTCCTCATTTAGCGACCACAATTGGGTCTGGCAACGATTGCTCAGCAAATCAGTAACTAAGTAAAATTTTAATTGTGCTTATGATCTTACTTTAGCTTTCCTTTCCTTTGCTTAACAGATCTGGGAAGGTCATAAATATAAGGACTGGTTGTAAAGTTTATTTTTTATCACCATTGTATTGAATGGTTGCTGAATTGATCACTAACGAGGATTGCTAAAAGACGACTACCTGTATTTTAAAAGACAATTCCAAACAATAGTTAGGACTTCACTAATGAGTGAAGTGGAATGAGTAGAATGATGGTGCTTTATTGGATTGGAATGAAAAAAAATGTTCATTCTTACGTATGAAATAGGCAATAGCGTTATTCTCTCTCTCTCTTTTTTTTTGGAATGATAAGGATGGTACCTGAACTCTGGCTTAAAGCCATCTGATAAGTCCCAGGAAGCAGAAAGAATGTATTTGTACATCTGATACTGTAACAAACAAATATTGGAGAATATTTTTGCATTGTTATACAGATAGTCTTTGACTTACAACAGCTCATTTAATGACTGATTGAAGAAGTTACAACGGCACTCAAAAAAGTGACTTATTACCATTTTTCATACTTATGACCATTGCAGCATCCCTATGGTCAAGTGATTTAAAGTCTGATGCTTGACAGCTGACTCACATTTATGAGGGGATCATGTGAACACCTTTTGCAAACTTCTGACAAGCAAAGTCAATGGGGAAACCAGATTCACTTAACAATGGTGTTACTAATTTAACTACTGTACTGATTCAGTTAACAAATGGGGCAAGAAAAGTTGTAAAATGGGACAAAACTCAGTTAACAAATTCTAACTTAGCAACATAAATTTTGAGCTCAATTGTGATCATAAGTTGAGGACTACCTGTACTTGATTTATATCTTAGGCCTTGGATCAGTTCCTTGAAAAATTATGAATAACATAAAATAAAAGAATTCTCTTCCCTAATTCTTTGACATATTCTTTGAATATGGAATGAGAAGTGCTCATAGGGAATTTCAGTCCCATTAGCTGGCACCTCCTTAGAACTGATAATTAATTATGAGACCATTTTATCTTATCTGAAGTTTGAGCACAGAAAGACAACGGTGATTTCAATATTCGCTTTACAAGAACTTTTTGAGTTTCAGAAATAGCACACAGATTATTATATACTCATCATGACTTTTCATTGGCCTTTGCTGACTCATAGTGTTCTTTGTACTTTTAAGCTGAAGAGCAACGCAAGTTTTCCCTTGTGATCTTTTTGAATAAGTTTAGGACAATTCAAGACTCTAATGCCTTTGGGCAAGTAGCGTTATGCACTTTTTAAAAGATGTCCTGCTGTGCTAGAAAAAGAGCACTTCGTGAACTACCCTAAATAAAAATCAAATCCAATATTTATATTCAATTTATGAATTATAGAATTCAAGACATAGTATGCTCCATGGGCTAGAACAAATAGAAAGTATAACTATTAATCATCATCAAAGAAAAGGGGAAAAAGCCAAGAGACTATTCTTTCTGTTTTACATATATTCAAATGATAATTATTTTGACAGGAATAAATCATTGATTGGTGAATTTAATTGCACCCTACTGAGTGGAAGCCTTCCTGAATCTGGTGTCCTTAAATTCATTGATCTTAAAAATTGCCAGAATTTTCATCCAGCATACTATTAATTTGGTGATATGTATTATTGACAAGACAAAGGAAATTATTGAGGTTGTTATTTGAGAAATGTTATGAGGATGACAGCTATGTGCAAAGCAAATGACCCAAATAAATCTATCTCAGCATTCTGTCCTACTATCGCAGCACCATTGAGAGTGTCCTGACATTCAACATTCTTGCATGGTATGGGAGCAGCTATGTAGCGGACAAAAAAGCTCTACAGAGAACCATTAAAACTGCCCAGAATATCATCAGACTCCAGCTACCAGCCCTCAACGACATTTTCGAATCTCGCTGTTTGAGAATGTTTCATAATATTCTCAGAGACTCTTCCCATCCTGCTTACAATCTTTTTGGACTGTTGCCTTCTGGCAGAAGATACAGAATAATTAAAACTCGGGCCACACGTTTTCTGAATAGTTTTTATCCCAGAGCGGTAATTGTACTCAACAATGAACTAAAGGGCCATCATCAGTGAGCTGTTGGACAGTATTACTTGGTCTGTGGATGTTTGGGTGGTTTAGGGGTGGGGAATTGTGGTGGGTGGGAGTGTGTTTGGGGATTATTATGTGTGTTGGACCTGGTCTTTGGGTGTTAAGTGAATTTCGTTGTATGGTTATACTGTGTATACACGTACAATGACAATAAAGTTATTTTATTTATTTAAATTACAGAATAATTGATTAAAGATTTATTTCTACATTGCTGTAGCATATAGATGGAGGAGGAGAAGGAGGATAGAATGGGTTTCTACAGGATCTTTATGAACTTTGATTCTGGCATGATTTTTCCTTTATATCAGAAGGTTATAGACACAAGCGGGCTTGATAGTTGGAATTGATTATTACATTTTATCTCCAATATGTTAGGCCTTGCAAAGAAAGTAGGTTTCTTGCATAAGAGAATGCTGTAATATAAGTAGTCTTCCAACCACAATTGAGCCCAACATTTCTGTTGTTAAATGAGGCATTTGTTGTGACTTTTTCCCCATTTTACGACCTTTCTTGCCACAATTGTTAAATGAATCATTGCAGTTGATGAGTTAGTAACATGGTTGTCAAGTGAATCTGGGTTCCCCATTGATTTTGTTTGTCAGAAGGTTGCAAAAGTTGATCACATGACCCTGGGATACAGCAAGGGTCTTTAAGTATGAGTCAGTTGTCAAGCGTCTGAATTTTGATCACCTGATCATGGGGATGCTACAAAGATCGTAAGTGTGAAAAACGGTCATAAATCAGTTTTTTTCAGTACCATTGTAATTTTGAACTAAATCAGTCAGTAAATGAACTGTTATAAGTCGAAAGCTACCTATAATGGTACTGTATTAAACAGGAGGTTTGAGACTGGCATTCCTGGGTCAATCCAGCTAATGGTTTTATTAGGTTATCACCTGTAAGTGTTAGTTTTGATTAGCTATCTGTATATAATGAAACAACTGACCACAGAAGGAAGAGGATTTGTTTAGGAATGAAAGGCAATATAACAGGTAGAGTGAAAGGAAGAATAGAGTAGACATTTCCTAGTTTAGGGCTACCTCACCTGTATCACAACAATAGTAATATTGATAAAAAGTAAGCTATTTCCCCAAATTATATACTTCCTGGAAGTATAAAACATCACACTGTGTTGTAAAATAACATGTTCATGAACATCATTTTTATCTCCACTGCCTGATTACTAAGGGTGTAGAGGTTTAATTGTTTTCATGTCACCTGATTCAAATTGTTAATTTTCCAGCAAAGATCCAAAAGTATGGAAACTTGGAAAATGCATTTTGAGTCATAACTATTTAGTACAGAACTAAAGATGGAAAAAACATTTCTTTTTACAGATTTTTTTTTTTTATTTTGAACCTTTACAAAGGCTGGTTTTGTATTTGTCATCGTGACTGACACTGATCAGCTATGCATTAGAGTTTGACCCATAGCAAGTAACTAGTTCAGATGTGCCCTTAAAGTAGCTGTCACGATTGCATGCAGCTCCACTAGTCTTAAGCCTGGGAAATATTGTTTGCAAACCATCCAGCTGTAGCAACCATGTCCAGTGGGAAAAGTCACAGAAATATCTGCCAAGAGCTGAAAACCCAAAAGGCAAACAGATGCAAACTATAAAAATAAACACTCTTGAAATGAGTTCAGCGGAAGACAGCAGGGAATAGTTTGAAACTGACTTTAACCTCCACACACTGTAGTGTGCATAACATGCCAAGATGAAGTCTTAAGGTTTTATTAATTAAATATTCACAACAGGAAGAAGTCAAGAATACATTCAGTGACATATGCGTTTTTTTCCCCAATTTCCTGTTGTTACTTAAAATATTTGCCCATTGTGAGGAGAAAGGTGGGAGCCTAGACCTCTCCTTTCCTTTCTGCAGAAGGAAAATTGTCAGAGCCTCTTGTTCAGTAGCGCTTCTCTGAAAAGAACTAAAGATTTTTCCCCTCATCCTCTTCTGTCCTTTTTAAGTATAATGCCACAAAAACAGGTCTTTGTTATTTGGTGGAAGGAAAAATTATAGGCATATGCATTTGAAATGTAAATATGAGAGTTTGATTTGGAAAGCGATTATTAATATTCATTTTTCAGTAGAAATGTCTTTGACAGAAACATTTTTTATGTCTGCTTTGCAACTAATGAGTCAGATAGCTGCATAGGCCTTGTTCAGCACATTGCTTTGATTTTTCCTTCTCCGGATTAGCTGTCACTAGTATAGAAATCAATCTTAACCACTATACTTTGTTTTCTGTGGCTGTCATAATGCTCACTTTGTCCATTGAGGGGGAATTCTACTTCAAATTTTAAAGTAATTGAAATCATTGCTTTGAATTGGCAGGATTAGAGCAGTGCACAAAGGAAATAATGTATTTAATCTTCCATCAGTACCAGTAAGTTTAGTTTATCTCCCACATTCTTTCCTTACCAATGACTCCTTTATTTCAACAAATGTTAATACTACAGATATATCAGAACGATGTTCCAATAGCCAGTGAAACAGGTTTTCATACCTAGATTCAGTTTCTGTTCCCCAATTTGGAGTTTTCCAATAGTGACATAATGGTAAAATTTAAATGTAAAGGCATTTCATTTTTTTCTCAATGAAATAAACAATCCTTGAACATTCTTGAACATTTGTCTCAGACATTCAGTTCTGAATCGGATGTTTTTCCTCTTTTTTTTGTTTTTGTTTTTGTATCTTTTAAAGCAGTAGTCCCCAACCTTTCCGACTCTGTGAACTGGCGGCGGGGCAGGGAGAGGGGATGGTTTCGCATGCATGCCCGCCACTTGTGTGGCCCAGTTCCCAATGGGATGTGGCCCGGTATTGAACTGCGGAGCAGAGGTTAGGGACCCCTGTTTTAAAGTACAAGTGCTCTGTTTTAAAGTACAAGTACTCTATAGCAAATAGAGTTTTTAGTATTACAAATTCTTGCTCCCATAATTTTTCTTGGCAATAGTTCCTGCATAATATGGAGAATGAGCAATAAGTTTGCTATTGGTAGAAAATGTGGGCAAATAAATTAATTTTAGAAGTAAATATGTCTTCTACAATTAGATAGTCCAAAGTATTGGTATAATCAGTTTGCCTGAATAGAATAATTAATGGAAAATTTAATCTGTAAAATAAGCTTTATTCAACATAATTTCTAATAAATTTTAGGTCATTGTTTTGTTCTGTTTTTTTTCCAGCTGAGAGCCATATATGGCTTTCTACCTCTGAATAAGCATGCAGAAAAGGAATAAATTCAGAGTAAAAGCAAACAAGGGTTTCAGGAAATAGGAATTACTGCAGATACTGCCTCTGGGTTAGATCATAACAAGATTCATCCATCAGATTATTCTAAACTCTTTAAAATATCAAAGTAGAAAAACATACTTCAGTTCTGAAAACCCCTATATCAGTGTGAACACAGTATGTGTTTACAAGACTTAAAAGGAAAAAAAAAAGCTGCATAATTTTGTATCAATTACAGCTTTTGTACACGCTTCACAGATAGCCATGAGAGAACTTGAATTTACCTAACCCTTTAACAAAGAACATACCTAATCAGGGGTGAAATGCTCCCAGTTCGGACCGGATCGCCTGATCCGGTAGTGATGGCGGAGGGTGGTTCAGAGAACCAGTAGCAAAAATCCCTGTGGCCCTCCCCCACCATGCCCAGCTGAGCCACATGATCATCAGAGGCTTTTTTTTTTTACTTTTAAAAGCATTTTTTCTATAACTTCTTACGCCGAAAAAATGCTTTTAAAAGTAAAAAAAAAGCCTCTGACAATCAAGCAACTCAGCTGGGATCGTCAGAGAGACTTTCAAAGCATTTTTTTCTGCAACCTCTTCAGCGGAAGAGGTGGTTAAAAAAATGCTTTGAAAAGGCTCTGACGATCCCAGCTGTGTTCCTGATTGGCAGAGGCTTTTCAAAGCATTTTTTTGCATTTGCAGAAAAAATGCTTTGAAAAATTAAAATAAAAAAAAAGTTGGCCACGCCCACCCAGTCACATTACCCCCCCCCCCCACCAAGCCACGCCCACAGAACCGGTAGTAACAAATTTTACATTTCACCCCTGTACCTAATCCTTTAGCAAAGGAGATACTGGCAACCTGTAAAGGTAGTCCTCAACTTACAACTGGTTGCTTAATGACTGTTTGAAGTTATGACAGACCTCCCTGGCAGTACTTACGAGGCAATTGTGAAATTCTGACCAGTGGGGTCCCAATGATCACATGACTGCATTTCTGGCACTTAGCAACTGGTCCAAATTTACTGCCATTTGCAGCATCCTGTGTTTTACAATGTTTTATCAAAAAAACAGCATTTACTTCTGGTTTTCAGGAAAACTAGTGCACCTAATGACTGTTGAGGTTGCTTTTAAAAAGATAGCAAACCAGGTCGGTCACATGGGCGATCTGTTTTATGACTGTCACGACTTATTCCATTATGCTCCTTATGGACATAAGTCTCTCGCCCTTTAATTCCAGAGAAGTGGAAACTAGAGAACATGTCTTTCTTCGTTGCTCTTTTTATGGAGACATCAAAATGAAATTCACACTACCTCTGATTAGTAGATATCCTAGTCACCCAGATTCGGTGTATGGCCAGATAGTGCTCATAGATAAAGCATGTCTTAGCTAGCATGTCCGTCAGACTTTGATGGGCCAATCTCCCGCAATGCATTCTTTGTAACTACCATTCATTTAAAATTTAGATATTGTTACTTTGTTGATATTAATAGTTTTAGATACCATTGTTGTCATATATGCTATAATTTTAATATTTACATTGTAATTTAATATAGGCTGTATCTTGGATTCACTTATGGATGTTAGATTGTTTTACAAATGTATTTTAATTCTGCCTTAAACTTTATTTTGTTTATTATCTGCATTGATCTATCACAGTAACTTGGATGAATTAAATTGTGGTGGTAAGTTGAGGACTTCCTGTATTTAGTTTACAAATGAATCATTTGTACCAGTTTTGTTATTTAAACATGCAGCTTAGCTCCTGCACTAGGAGCTCCTGAACTAGGTAAATAGCTAAAAGGAGATAAATGATTCACTACACGAAATTGGGAAATGAAAAATATTTTTGAAGCAAATCATTTTAAAGTAAAACAAGCAAACTACTGTCAGTAGAAAATCATCGCAGTCAGAGGCTAAATGAAATAAGAGGCTAAATGAACTGGAAGCAGAGTTAAATAAGGAAATTGATTGGTGGACCTTTTCACAGATACAATCCAAACACAAGGAATATATAAAAAAGTATCAAATATGTAAAGAGAAACAGGAATTATATACCATCGTATTAGACTCTGGAGAGAAACTAATCAGTAAAATTTACAAATTTTTGTTAAGGTATAAGATGGAGGAGGAAATAGTCAAACACACAGTGATTAAATGGATGCAGAATTTCAAACACTCAATAGAATTGGATAAATGGGAAGAATTTTGGCAAATGAATACAAAAACAATTCTGGCGGTGGCATACAAGGAAAGCCAGCTAAAGATGTTTTATAGGTGGCATATGTCACCAACAAGATTGGCTAAAATAAACCCAAAAAACAGTTCAGCGTGTTGGAAATGCAAGAATCCACAAGCCACTTTCTATCAGCTATGGTGGACGTGCCCACGGCAAAGAAATTCTGGTCCATCATCAAGAAATGGTTAGAACAAATTACTAAATTACAAATAGATAAGAAACCCGAAACTTTTCTATTAGGAATTTTTACAAAATCTTATCCCAAAGAAATAAAATATCTGCTAATATATATCTTAACGGTGGCAAGGATAATATATGCTAGCAATTGGAAATCGGAAAAAATCCCATCGGAAGAAGATATAATAGATAAGATAACACAATGTGCGGAAATGGATAGGTTGACAAAAGAATTAAAGGAAAAAGAAGACACTGAATTTTATAAAGTTTGGAATAAATGGTATCATTGGAATAGAGTTGCTACGGAAGAAATATAATTAGAAATCAGATAGAATAAAAGTATAGCTGTGCATGTAACCACCCCCTTATGGGCGGTAAAACATTTAGAGAGAAATTCAGAAAGTGAAGGTAATATACAGAACAAAAAAAGAAGTCTTAGAGAGCAGAAGAGAGGAGAGGGTAAAGAGGTAAAAAGGAATCAGTGAGTTAAGATTTATGGGAATATGTATAACTGTGTAATTGGATACATCACTACGAAACAAGACGCTTCAAATGATTGAATATATATAACTGTTTTATTGTATAATGTATTTTTTTGTTGTGCTTTGTTATATATGTTTTGTGTGTGTTTTATTTGTTAATAAAGTTTATATTTTAAAATTAAAAAAAAAGAAATAAGAGGCTAAATGAAATATTGTCAGTAGAAAATCATCGCAGTCAGAGGCTAAATGAAATAACGGGAAGAAAAATCTGTGTGCTCAAGAATCTTTGCTGAGTGATTTTTTTCCCCTTTGCAAATAGCAAAAATGAGTTCATCGTTTGAAAACTTAGTTCTTATATAATGAGATAAGAGGAGCAGAGTTTTAAATATATTTTTAAACCAGTAATGTGGTATTGCACATATTTATCTTGGGCCATGTTAAATGTTGAATTGTTAAAACTTGTATTAGACACCCTTTAAGAAAAAATAAGAAAGGCCCTCTTGTGGTGAGGGAATTAAATGTAAAGCTAGCATAGTGACCTTATTTCTGCATTTGAATATTTACGTTTAATAAGTGTGCATAGAAGTTTTTCTCTAGATAGTTGGAGACCTTTGGTTTAAATCAGTAATATTTTGGTAAATAGATTGATTTATATTAGTCTATGATGTTACTAAGATACTTTCACTGGATTAGCCACTCTGCCATTGATGATAGTAATACACATTTTAAAATACTTAATCCTTAGTGTATGTGGGGACGGAGATAATTTCTCTTGTAACAGACTTTAAAACCCATGTTGTGCACTCTCTAAACATTTGTCTTTCCTTTCTCTCTGCAGCCCAGTGACTTTTCAGTATCTCTAAAGGCTTCAGGGAAGAACAAACATTTCAAGGTGCAGCTGGTGGACAATGTCTATTGCATTGGGCAGCGTCGATTTAATACTATGGATGAGTTGGTGGAACACTACAAAAAGGCTCCTATCTTCACCAGTGAGCACGGGGAAAAGTTATATCTTGTCAAAGCACTTCAGTGACGTTGAAGATGGACTAGGCCTGCTGAGGTCTTTTGTAACTTAAAAGCCTTAGGTCCTCAATCACTTTTATAGAGCAGGGCACTCTGCACCAGACACAACTGTCAGTGAATGGTCTCTTTCTGAGTATTTGCTCTGTTGGTTATATTCTCTTTTCCTCCTTGCTTTTCTCTACCCCCATTTTTGCCTATTAGTCTTTTTAAAAATTAAGTTGTTTTTGAATCCCCTCAGGTTGAAATTTTCACTTAGGTGGGCCATTGTAAGCACTCGTTTTATTTCCTGGGTTCTTAACTCTTTCTATGTACGTTTACAGAGTTAATCCAGATAAAGGAGGGGTGTTCTTGAGTGAGAAACAGTGTTATCAGATGGCTCCTGATGGCAGAAATCATCATTGAGAGACTGGGCACAGTTGAATGCACTGAACCTGCAGCTAACTAAGTGAAATAATAGTAGACATAACGGTTGTGGCTGTGAGTTCTGTAGCTATTTTGCTTACCAAGTAATATATTTCTGAAATTCCTAGTTTCTAGAAGCATTCTTCCCACACTCTACTACAACTATTACATTGCTTCTTTGGCTCTTTGTGAAGAGTACACTAACTAAAGCATTTTGTAATAGTTCTTCTTAAACTACTACGGTATGATTGTAGTAAAGAAAACTATCTAGCGTATTTTGACATGTAATTTCAACCGAGATGTTTCATTGAAAGTTGATTACTTAGAGAATCATTGAATTGTAATGGTTGAATGTTTTGGTATCTACAACCAGATGTGCCATCCACATAATGCTTTCTCTTCTTGCCCTTCTGCTTGTTTGAATTAAACAGTTATGTATTTAATTCTTAAAGTAATATGTATCTGTAGCCGATTGACACTAATACAGAAGTTTAATAAACATAGCTAATTATGGGTGGGTGGGGCTTCCAGCACATACATACATAACATACATACATACTTACTTATAATATATATATATTTGCATAACAGAAAAAAATCAGGGTTTACAGAAGGTGGTGTGATTGGTAGTAAGACACACAGAATGTTATATGAAGAAAATGCGTTTCCTTTGTGTTTCTTTTAACCTTCTTATGGTTTTAAATATAGTATTGATGGCACATTCCTGAAAATATTAAAAAAAGGACCTTGTTGATCCTGAAAACTTGCATACCTCCCCCACCCCACTTTTTTGATATTGTAATAAAAAGGTATCATGTGAAGATGGAGTATTGAATTTATCCTTGGTAATGGCATTGACAGTGGTATCATTGTCAAATCAATGCAAAGATAGCATTTCCCCTTTACATAAATCTGGACAAATTAAGATATTTTATAGTTTTGTTTTGTTGAAATAGCATGGATATCATTAACAGTTAATGTTTAATGAACGATTTTTTTTTATTAAAAGATGTTACAAAGATTTTAAAAGCCACAGAAACATGGTAGAAGAAATAGAAAAAGAAAGATTATAATAGGGTAAAAAAAAAACCAAGGAAAATATCTGATTTCTTATTTTACAGCAGTTACAAACCATCTCCACTGTCTCACATTGCATGTGAAAGATCCCTTCTTCCCATAAACAAACCTTTTTAATCAATGCTGACATCAGCAGTTTGTTTTTGTCCATTTTCAGCAAAGGGTCTATAAAGGGTTTCCAATGTTTATAAAAATAGTTGTAGTTCCTTCCTTAATAAAACAAATCAGTGCAGCTATCTCTGCAAACACAGCCATTTTCATAATACATTCTTCCATTATTGGTGTTTCTGTGGTCTTTCATCTTTGTGCATATAATAGCCTTCTGCAGTTACCTTGTATAAAACCATGTTCTGTCCCCCTTCCCCACACAGGCAAACACACAACCAGGCCCGCCTGCCAAGTTTTTATTAAGCAATCAGACTAGAAACCCTTGCAGATAAGAGTTTTGGCATTAAACTGTGTAATGCCTGCCAAGTCAGTTTTCACTCACAGTAAGCAAGAGAGAGTTTATCCTCAGTCCGGTCCAGTAGCAAAAAGTAATCCATGAAGCAAGAGTTAGCCAAGGTCCAATCCAAATATGTACAAGCCAGATTCCAGGTAAGTCAATGTGACACTCAGGTTTTTAACATTGACTGTCACAAACCAGTTGTCCATGAACCTTTTCAGTTGATTGTCCATAAGTTCTAATAAGAAAAGTTCTGGTTCCCAAAACACTCTGCATCACTAAATGTATTTGTGTCCAACATATTTTTACTTCTTCATAACTCCATCATGCATGGTAAAATGTCCCTTCATGTTTTTCACATTTCCAAGAATGATTACAAGTAACTTTACACATTCTAGACCAGGGCTGTCAAACTCCCGGCCCACGAGCCGGATGCATCACACACTGGCCATACCCATGCCCAGTTTAGCGAAGGGGGAAGTCCTGATATGTCACATGACACTACTGTGACAACATGAGTTTGACACCTCTGTTCTAGACAATTTCTGTGGTGTCATATACCAACATTACATCATTTTTTAAAAAGTGTTCTTTTAAATTGTAAGACCGAATTTTAAATTTTTTAACCACATGGTCTTCCATTTTATCCATTTGATTATTATAAACAAAATATTTGGCTCATTTTATCATACATTTTTTAACTCACTATTTCAAATCTCAAAGTTTATACATTTTAGCAATTAAGTGTTCACTATTTGTACATAACTCATTTTCAAATGGCATTTCATCACAGCCTGTCCCTGGTCCTTTTAAATATATATTAAATCTTTCTCTTTATTAGGCATATGAAACTATTGAAAGTTAAATTCCTCTATGATTAATTGTTCTCTTGACTTCTTCTTAAGCTTCCCCCATCTTCCTGTAATATCAAGTCTTCATACGTTTACCATTGGTTTTTACTCACTGTTTAAAATGCTTCTCACTCTGAGGCCAACAAAAGTATTTTATGGTATAGCTGGATTTGTATCTATTCCATATTTTTAGTATGGCATTCGTATATAATTTTTATAATTTATAATACAATAACTATCATATTGTAAATAATCATGTCACCCAAACCTCAGACCACCTAAATCTAAAAATCTCTTTATTTCTTAATAACAGCCAATCCTTTATCCAAATCATAAAGCAGGCAAGAAAATACAATTTAAAATCAGATCATCTCACTCTTCCTTTTTTCCTTTGCATCTTGGAGAATCTTATATTTAACTCTTGGGAGTTTTTTGCCCTGTCATATAAATCTGGATATGTCTTTTTCCCCTGTTTAAATGGTAGATCAGTTCTCAAAACAATATTGTCTGAAGTAAAAAAAAAAAAAAACACCCTAAATCAGCGGTCCCCAACCTTTACAGCTTGGGGGCCCAGCTGGTGGGGGGGAGGGAAAAACTGGTGGGCCAGCCCGCACCTCGTGCAAGTTGAGCTCCGTGCATGTGTGCATGACAGGCCACTGCTTGCACAAGTCAAGATGTTCACAGATGCGCCAGCCAACCACTCACATGGCCTACTTATGAATAGGCCACAGCCAGGTAGTGGGCCACAGTCCAGAGGTTGGGGACTCATTTTTATCATAGAAATTCTTCACAACAATGACAATTGTAATTTTCCCTATCTTAATAAATCCTTAATTTCAATCTATACTTCAACAGTTCTGTCTAATGTGTATGTATATTAACCTATATAGTTAGTGTAGTATATAGTGTGACTGTAGTAGTATTATTTATCCTTTTTATTAACTTCTTTATTTCCCGCTTTTATTGATATTATTATTATTCTCTCTGTTTCTTTGCAAGTACAATGAGTGCTTCTGCGCTGGAGACAAATTCCTTGTGTATCTTATCACACGGCCAATTAAAGAATTCGATTCAATTCAACATTTTAAATAACATATAATTTATGTTAGTTATAATAATACACAAATTATTTATCGATAATACACAAATTTTATCGATCTGAAAACCAGTTTTTACAAATATTTCTTTTTAATTTTCCATCTTCATATTCTTCGTCAGTGTTTTTCTTTTTCCTTATTTTAAATCCAGCCAGTACACAATTTTTTCTTAGTTTTTCCATTAATACATCTATCCCTTCTAAACGGTTCTCCAAAGTTAAAACCAAACCATTGGCAAATGCTCTTAGTTTATGAACTTCTTTTTAACTTTCATTCTAGCAATTCTCTCGTCCTACATCTCTATCCAAAACTTCAAGAGTCAGAAAGAATGACAACAGAGAAAGTAGGCCTCCCTGCCTCATTCCTTTCTGTATTTCTCTATTTTATTAGGCCTTGATCAAGTCTCCATTATTATTTTTTTGCCTTTTATGAAGTACGGTATATATTCATTTAACCCATGCAATAAAATTTTCTCCAAAATCAATCTTTCAAAATTATAAATAGAAAGGTCCAGTTTAAATTCTCAAAAAGTTTCTTTGTGTTAAGAAATATTAAGGCAGCTTGCTTTTCACTGTATTGCTCCAAATATTCTTAACACAATGGTTCTCAACCTTCCTAATGCCGCGACCCTTTAATACAGTTCCTCATGTTGTAGTGTCCCCCAACCATAAAATTATTCCTAAAACCATCGAAAACATGTGTTTTCCGATGGTCTTAGGCGACCCCTGTGAAAGGGTCATTCGACCCCCAAAGGGGTCACGACCCACAGGTTGAGAACCACTGCTTTAACACATTAAGAACATTCCTAATGTTTCCTAGCAACGTCTGCATTGGTCTTCATGGATAAATTATTGTAAAACATTTTCAGCATTTAGGCTAAGATTGTCATTCTATTCATTATTCAGGAATATTTTCAAAGTATTTATACCGTAACAAGTTGATAATCCATCTGGACCAGGGGCTGTACCTTTATTCTTCTTTATAGCATCACAAATTTCATTTATTGTTAATGGTTTACTCGTCGTTCATCTCTGGGTATCAGTTAACTTGGCAGGTTTTGTTTCTTAAGTATTTATCTGCCCCTGATGATGATGACATTTCTCTCTTACATAGCATTGTATATTAGTGTTTTCATTGACAATATAATTCATAGTTTTCTCATTTTCTCCTGTTAATATTTGCCTTTCCTCTCCTTTCTCATTTCCTGGGTTATTTGTTGATTCAAAAGTTTAATGAAATTGAATTTTATTTCTATGTCCGACAACATTAAGGATGATGGAGCTGATACTGAAGGAGTTTAATTTGCTGTAACATATTTTTCCCCCTTGGGGATCTCATTGGGTCATCCTCTTTTATGTTTAGATCCCTTAGAATCTCTTACATATTTTCTTGATCTTTTTCTTTAATTTGTTTTTCTCCTGTATAAATTATCCTATATAACTGTGATGGCAAACCTATGGCACGCGTGCTTGAAGTGGCACGCGGAACCATGCCTCCTGCCACGTCACCCGTTCCTCTTCCAGGTTTCTGGTGTGCAGGCATGCGTGATGATCAGCTGGCTTTTGTGTGTGTGGCAGTGCCAGAAACTTGAAGAGCTGGTCTTCCATTTTCCTTCATGATCCTGCACACCAACAGCTGATTGTCGCGCACATATACGTGCCAGAAACCCGGAAGACTAGCTGGCCGGTGTGCATGCATATGCCGGAAAACAGAAGTTCATTTTTGGGCACGTTCATGCGCCCTGGGCAGCTCCTCTTCCGGGTAGCGACCCAGACGAGCATGTGCGTGCGCGCTCCCTTTCCGGCACTCGGTGCCAAAAAGATTCACCATCATAGCTATATAATATGGCATGCCATACTATTATTATTGTGATTATTCTAAAAATATATTTAATATATTTTTACATTCTTCCATAGTAGATTACATCGTAGTAACATTTCGTTTAGTCTCCTATTAGTTCTAGCCTTCTTATATATTTTAATAATAGGATTGTGGTCAGAGAAATTCTTTGGAAGTATTTCAATTTTGTTAACACAAGTGGCCAAACCTTTAGCAATCCAGAACATGTCTATTCTGTAGAAAGATCTACGTCTTTCAGAAAAATTTGGATATTCTTTACAATATCATTTTATGCCTCCATATAGCAATCAATTCAAGGTTATCCATTTCCCGAAGAAAATTTTTGGTAGTTTGCCTTACATCATTTTAATCCCTTTTGCTGATGTTCTGTTTTGTGGGCAGACTTCCATTCTAACCTCCTATTAAGCACAATTTTTCATATGACAGCTCCACTAACTTTCCCTCAAGCCTGTTGAAAAAATGCAGATTTAATTGCATTTGGAGCATAAACAGGGTCCCCCCCCCACATACCCACAGTGTTTTGACTAGTTGGTTTCTAGTATTTGAAATTTAATTCTATACTGTAGCTAGAATTGTGGCAGCAATAATAGCTAGATTGGATACAGAAAAGATTATCACTGGTAAGTTTTGCATTTTAAAATCATGTTTATAATAACCTGTACCAAATGGATACTGTAGAAAAATAGGGAATAGAGGTGGCTTAAAAAGATGGATAAATAACCATAGATATTAATATACTGCATAAAGAAAATCATTTTGTTCAGAGATGGAATACCACTGAATATCATGGCCTAGAAGTGCTGTAACCTTCAACTCTCTTCACCCCCCCCCACCCCCCATGTTTTCCTGGAGACATTTGATTGGCCACTTAGTAGATAAGAACCTGAATTGGGTGAACTTTCAAATGATTTAGCAAAATCAATTTTACAGATTTACACGTTTTACTGTAGTACAGTTCTCTGAAGTTACACAATCATCTAAATGTCTTTTAGATTAGTTTTAAATACATTAAAGCAAAATAATCTTAAATCATTTGCACTGATACTAGTCAAATTATAGTTAAATGGTGCTCACTTTTGCAACCTTTGTTTTCAATAGTGTTAAATAACTTTAAATCCCAGTCTGCATACTCTCTTTAGTTTATGTGTCACAGCTGTTAATGTGTCCAATTGCAAATATCTTAGTCCAAAACTAAGATATTTTAAAGCCAACTAAGGAAGTTGTCCCATTATTCTGATATCCTGTCTTAACAGAAGCTGGCGGCAGACACTCCAAGAATCTGTTGGCAAAAGTTAAACTTTTGTTCAAAGGCAAGTTTCCTTTCAATCGCCACCAGTTAATGTATAACTTAAGTCTGGCATGTGTAAACATTTTATTTACAATGAGTTCAGTTCATCTAATTTAACTGGATTATCTCATCACTGAAGGTACTAATCATTTTTTGGTCTTGCTTAGATCTTGGATTTTTCATATGGTCACCAATCTTCAGCAGAAGGGCCTTTACAAAAACAGCCCTGTGTTTTGAATGCTGTTGCTATTATGTTTTTATTGTATTTTGGCTTTGGGAGGTAGTCAGAAACATCTAAAATTCTTTTCAGAGTGCCATTTAAAATTGATTTTTGAACAGAAACTCAACTCATGTTTATGAATAAATTGTATGATCCACTAGGTTCATTTTTGCTTGTTTTGCTATTAATGTTGAGCTTCATTTTAGTGTAGTTTGTGTGGTTCCTGATTAATTGTGCTCATGATTCTTTTAAGGAATCCCATATTTATTTCAACACAACCAAATATTTTTGCTTTTGCTAACATGCAAAAGCCAGGTCAAGGCTTTATTTTTTGAATTGACATACAAGTCGTCCTCGATTTACAACTGTTCATTTAACATTGGTTCAAAGTTACAATAGTCTCAGAGAAAGAGATTTACAGTGTGTCCTACCTCTTACAACCATCACACTATCATCTCAGCCACATGATTGCAATTTGGGCAGTTGGCAAAAGGCTTGCATTTACAACCAGTTACAGCGGTCATGTGATTGCAATTTGTCAACTGAAGGAGCCGGATTTGCTTAACAATTATGTGATTCACTTAACAACTGCAGTAAAAATGATCAGGCATACGATGACTCCTTATGACTGCACTGACTGGCAATAGAAGCTCTGGTCCCAATTGTCATGAGTCAAGGACTACCTCTAGTTCCTTCTAAAATGTTGAACTGTATGTCTGGATTACTACTCTTTTCTTCTTGTAGGACTACATTCTTCCATTATATGTGCTTTTAATGATGGCAGAAAGTCAAATAAGCGAGCTTCCTACACAGGAAATGGAGATGGCGACTTCCAGAACTATCCCATTTTAGCTTCAGAAGTTTAAGTCAAGACTTTGATTGTTGCCTAGCCTTTTTGTTTTCATGTTATGCAGCACATAATTACTAGGTGGTGATGGATAAACCTAGCAGTTGCTACCATGGTAGCTTGGTTCCTTAAGATGACTGTAATCTTCTACTGGCTAATGGAGGTTCTGAACGGAAGTCTTCAGGATTCTCTTCCTTCTTTCAGATTAATCGGCAAAGCAGGCTGATCTCCTATGTCTTATTTCAAGGTTTGATCAAATCTGTATAGATTCATTTTGCCCTATTTTAAGGATTTTTTAAAAAAATCCTTTTGCTCATTTATTTAACATTTTGTGCCAATGGCAATGATCTAAGTACTGTTGTGCCTTTGAACTACCAGTTTTTAACTATTCTGTGAAAAGGCTACTAACCTTATCCCATTTCTCCTGCAGGTCAAGGCAGCAAATAACAGCTATTTCTCTTCCAGTTGTTCCTCACTGTGTTGTGATGTAGGTTGAGAAAGAGAATAGCCCAAACCATCCAGTGAGCATTTATGGCTGAGGATGGAATTGAACCCAAGCCTTGCCATCCAAGTCTAACTTCTTCAGCTGTAAACCACATTGGCTCATGCTGCAGTCCATGTGAGTTGGTACTAAAAACAAGTTCTTGAGTTACTGGTGGGAAGGAAAGTAGAGTGGCCCCATCTCTTTTTCTTGGCCATTGAAGGATGTGAAGAAACGTTGATTTATCCAAAACTAAAAAAAAGAATTCAAATTTATATATGTAATAATATTCATTAATGTTATTAGGAAGCTCCTGCGTGAGCTGCATTGGCTCCCGGTGGTCTTCCGGGTGCGCTTCAAGGTGTTGGTTACCACCTTTAAAGCACTCCATGGCACAGGGCCTGGGTACTTACGAGACTGCCTTCTGCCACCGATAGCCTCCTACCGGCCAGTACGCTCCCACAGAGAGGGACTCCTCAGGGTGCCGTCAGCCAGGCAATGTCGGCTGGCGACCCCCAGGGGGAGGGCCTTCTCTGTGGCAGCACCTGCCCTCTGGAACGGCCTGCCCCCGGAGATACGTAGGACACCAGATCTCCGTGCTTTTTGCTGTGCCCTCAAAACTTTTCTATTTCACCAAGCTGGAATGGCGTAACCCCCCCCCCCCCCCGCCCCGAGATATTTTAATTGTAATGGATTTTAGTTGGGATGTTTTTAAACCTGGGCCAAAATTTGTTTAATTCTTTTAATAATTTTAAATTTTGTATTGGATGTTTTTATTCTTGGCTGTTCACCGCCCTGAGTCCTGCAGGAGAAGGGCGGTATAAAAAATTAATTAAATAAATAAATAAATAAATTAAAAAGTGCACATATTCCAATATATTATGAATTAGGTCATCTGTATTATTCACATAGTTAAATCATATATAGCTATACAGATAATCTTCGACTAACAACAGTTCATTTAGTTACAACGACACTGAAAAAAGTGTAATGACCATTGTTCACTCTTGTGACCATTACAACAACCCCATTGTCATGATTTACAGCTGGTTCATATTTATGACAGTTGCAGTGTCCCGTGATCCCCTTTTGCGACCTTCTAGCAAGCAAAGGCAATGAGGAAGCCAGATTCACCTATCAACCATGTTACTAATTTAACAACTGCAGTGATTCACTTAATAAATGTGGCAAGAAAAGTCATAAAATGGGGCAAAACTCCCTTAGCAAATGTTTCACTTAGCAATATTAATTCTGGGCTCAATTGTGGTCGTAAGTTGAAGACTACCTTTATTACTCTATGAAACATGTCCGGCATTCTTAAGTTAAATTTTATATGTATAGTCATATCCTAAACCATGTCTTATTGCCAATTCTGAGACAATATATTAAACTTTGTGCATAGCAAATGAACTGAAGATACTAGATTTTTGTTTTGTATATATTAGATAGCCAGATAATTAGATGCTCATCTTTTGTAATTTAGTTATTGTTGGCCTCGGTTTATCGGTTTGTCCTCCATTTGATCATCTGTCTGATTATTGTCTTATTCCGGTTGTGTGAATAAGAAGCTTTCATTATATTTACATTGATTTCTATTATTGTAAAAGCTGTCAAAATGGTGGAGGCGGTCAGCTAAAATGGATTAACTTGTCAGTGCCTGAGAAGAAAATCACAATTCAATTGTTTCCATGGCATATTTGGTATGTGCCAGTTCAGGATTCAGTTTCTAGTCATATATTTGGGGGTTAATGGTACTGTTATGGAGTGACTAGGACTACTATCTTAAATCTGGACTTATCTCAATGGAAATTACCGGCTACATTCAAATCTGTATAAACATCACATATTTCTTTTTTGTCGCCTTTTTCCTCAGCAGTTAGCTAACTCTTCCCATCCCGTTGTAATTATTAAAAATGAAGTTTTTGAGGGTTACTAGAATTAGTTCCAAAATCCATTTTAAATCAGGAGTAGCAGTTCTCAGTAGCCCTCAATAATCTTTCAAACAACTCAGGAACTAAATAAAGGTCAGGCAAGGAAGACATGAATCTGCCTTCAATCACAGATCTCAACTTTGGGAATGTGAGAGGAGATTGCAGTCAAATAGATTCCTGGGATTGTGATGAGCTCAGAGGACTTCCTTCATTCCACCAAGATGAAGAAGCAGTCCAAGTCCAGATGTTTTTAATTGTTAAATTTCTTGATCACTAAAACAGAAAATGAAGGACACTTGTTTTAAACGCTTAAAATTGAGTAACTTTATAGTTGTAGGGAATATGCCCCTCTAGTAGTAGTACAAAATATTCTTTCTCTGTGTAGTCTTGCAAAAGACTATATTTGTACGATAATGGATGCACTGTAGGAATTCTTGCTTTAGTTTATAATTCTCCCAAAAATATCAGTCTCCAGAAATATGCAGATAGTTCTCGGCATATGACTGTTCATTTAATCATTTGAAGTTATGACAGCATTGTAAAAAGATAACCTGTCTTCACACAGCATCCCACAATCACATGATCAAAATTCAGGCATTTGGCAAGTGGCACATATTTACAATGGCTGTCACATCCTGGGGTCATGTGATCATTCACCTTTCCAGAAGGATTCCATCAGTCAAAGTCAATGGGGGAAGCCAGATTTATTTAACAAATATTGCAAAAAAGATTGTGAAATTGAATCTTTTTAGACTATTTTCTGTGTGCATTTATTTCTCAGATATTCTGTTAGTAAAACACACAAGAGTGAGTTAAGACAGTCATGCAATCTAATAAAGGCAACCCTTAATAATTAAGGAAATCTAGTCTTGAAGCCTAATTTTAGAAAAAAGTCTGACCCAATTGCTTTTTGCTAAGAGTGAGAGCAATTATATTGTCAAAATCTTGACACTTTAATATAGAACTATATGATTTTCATGAAAAGGGAAAGACAGCATGACCTAGTCTTGAGAAAAATAAACAACAGAGCTGAGCTCAGTGTAAATAGGAAGTTTAGTGTGTAATTCCCGGGTCGGACTGGAGTAGGCTTACAGTATTTTCACATTTTGAATTTAATATTTAATAGAATATAGTAATTTGCAAATTCTCATTACAAGTGTCCTAGCAAAATGCATACAATATATACAAGAATTCTTTCTCCTGGGAATAGAATAGTATCCAAAAAAATCTTTGATCATTTAGATTTGTGGCTATTCATTCTAACAAAACTGTGTTGCTACTGAAATTGTAATGTACAGTTTATACTATTGTCTATAGAACCATAATTAAAGGGAGAATATCCTTAAAAAGCTACAGCAGGATAAGCTTTGATGGATGATATCCTTGGATGTATTAAGGAGAGTTCTGAACACTTCATTTTAATAAGAACTGACTTGGCTACCCTGCCTAAGCCCTGAGAGTGCATAGCAATCTTATCCAAAAACTATTTATTGATCTTTTTTCTTTCCTTCTTTTAGTTAAATGAAAGTTAAACGGTTTACCGTAAATAACGTGCCTTTGCATTCCGCTCTAGTTGTTATTCACCATGTTTGAGAAAGTACCCAAGTTCTTGACTTATACTTAGGTGAGGTAGTTATCCTAATAAAGAATGGACATTGTGCTGAGTTAAAAGTAATTTAACAACAGCAAATAGGTCACGTGTAATTCACAGAGATTATTGTAAATACAGTGGATAAATACATTCAGAAACTGGGTAAGTGCACTTTGGGAGTGCAAATAATTTGAAGAAGCAGTGCAATAAATCTATAAGAAACCAACCAGGATATTAAAGATTATTGACTTAGCTCATTTCAACTTATCCAGTGCCTGAATCAGATGTCTTGATTATCCAAAAATTATATTTATTTACTTTTATATTGTGACTTCCTGTTCGTAGAAATGGAAAAATCAGAAAAAATATAAATTACAATAAGTTATTATTGTTATAATAATAACAATAGAAATTTCTAAACATCTGGGATATTTGCAAGGCCTCAACGTATATTTTCAACCCAAAGACCAATTTACACTACACATTACCTGAAATAAACATATTTGGAATTTTCTGATACTTGGCCTTGGTTAGGAAAAAACGCTAAATGAAAAATTAAAATGCCAAATTGGTGAAAATGAAAATCAGCTGTTTAAAATGACCTATTTATTTCTTTGTCAGGTCACTGCTTTTATATTGTGTTATTAATGATGCTACAATGTTTTAAATCTTTCCAGCATGTCCTTACTGGACTGGTACTTTTTTTTGTTCCCCATCAAGTTTTCCACTTTTTCCCATTTAGTATTTTGTGGCTACCACTCTGCAGTTCTAATTAAATTATTCTTTTAGTTTTCCTTAAAATGTTCAGAGTTTTAGTACAGATGCTCTGCTCACGTACAGAAAATTCCTCCCCCACTTTGGGCATGCATAAAATTAAAAGCAACATTAATCCAAAAAATATTCAAAAACTATTAAAGCAAGAAAATACTTTTCATAAAACTTCCTTTCCCTCATTTATTCATTCTCTTCCATTCTAAGTCATACATGCTCTTCCTGTGCCATAATCATAAATAGATGGGAGCCATGATTGTTGACTTTCACTACCCATTCTGGGTTTTATAACCATAACTTTAGCAAGATAAGATGAAGACTAAGTTATTAAATTATTATCCTCACATTTAATGCAGCAATTACTGCTAATGGTAGGGACAGTGTCAGTTTGAACTCATTTTGGCCTCCATGCTACAAGCACCAAACTCCCAATTTTAGATCAAGCAGACCCATACTATATTTTGTGAGATATAATCCCTAAAGTAGAAGAATAATTCAGCATCCACCAATTAGGAGGTACCTACAGCATACTGAAAGGTGTGCAAAATAACTGAAATAATCCCAAGGATTGCAAATATTGACATCTTTGAAGCATGCAGAAAGAGAATTGTTACAGGTAGTGGAATTTCGATATCTAACGTTCTGCTCACTGATCATAATTTTGGAGACTGGAACTAGGAAGGCTAATCTTGAAAAGGGGATGAGACTAATGGAACAGAAGTAAACCTTAGTAAGTTTTACGTATTAAACACAACCAATAATGTGTCCTTAGAAATGGATGGGAAAAATAACCATTAACAGGTACAGAGTTCTTCAATGCTTAGCCTACTAAAATTTGATTGTGTTTGCTGCCTTATTAAAAGATCACAACATCTGCAGAATTGACAAAGAATTAGTCTTACCAAGCCATGAAATCAGGTGAATTAAGCATCTATACAAAAAAAAAAAAAAGTGACATCTCTGCTAATTGAGAGGTATCAACTAATATTTGAGACACTGAATTATTCTAAGCAGATTGTAGGAACCCTCTAATTGTAAATGTTCAGTAAACCATACCTTTTTTTGTTTTAGCGTGATGTGTAAACCGTATTAAGAATGTGGTCCTCGGAGAATAATTTTGCAACAGCTTTGCTGCAGCAGTTAAGACTGCTCTAAAAATAAATAGAAACTGAGGGAAATTTAGAAAATTTGTTATAGTGAGCATGGTTACAGCATTGACTGATCCAGGCAGCGAAAAGAAAGTTAGAATAGTGGTTTGAAAAGAAAGTTAGTTCAAAGTGGTTTGAAGCAGACATGTTTCACCAAGTTTCAAATGAATTAAGGCTGATGTGCTTCCGAAGCATTCTTGAAATTGAGGTTGCCCTCATTAAGGGCATTCCTAATCAACGAAGCCTTTACTGGCCAAAATCATCCAACTTTCAGTGTGGTTTGGGGGTGCTTCTGCCCCTTGTTTGAGCTTGTCTACCTTTTTGCTATGAGAGCTTCATTACTTCAATGATGTCACTGCCCCTTGTGAGATCTACACCAGAGCGTTACAGGTAGTGCTCGGTGTACAACCATAACTTGAACCCAACATTTCTGCTGTTAAGCAAGGCAATTGATAAGTGAGTTTTGCCCCATTTTACAACCTTTTTGCCACAGTTGTTAAGCGAATCAATGCAGCTAAGTGAATCATGCAGTCATTAAGCAAATCTGGCTTTCCCCATTGACAGAAAGGAAAGGTTACAAATAGTGATCACACGACAGTGCAACCATCATAAATACATTCCAGCTGCCACGCACCTGAATTTTGATTTTATGACGAGAGATGCTGCAACCGTGTGAAAACCGGTCATAAGTCACTTTATTCACTGCTGCAGTAACTTTGTATGGTCACTAAATGAATGGTTGTAAATCAGGGCCTGTATTATTTGGAACACTTACTGTACATGGCTGAGAAGCAGTGGTGGTTTGCCCCCGGTTCACACCGGTTCTATAGAACTGGTAGTAAAACCGGCGGGAGGCTCCACCCACCAACCCTGACATCATCAAAATGCTACTGTGCATGTGAAGCGAGCACACGCACACAGGCCCGCTACAAACTGGTAGTAAAGGTAAGTAGAACTCATCCCTGCTGAGGAGCACAGATTTCAGAGTAGGAAGGAAGGGAGGAGCAAGCCCCATAGAAAGGCACAATGTTAGCAGCTTTTTGAGGGAAAGACAGCCAGGGCTGCTCCCGGGTGTTAGGAAAAAACTTGGAGATGATTTGGAAATAATTCCTGGCAACAAGCAAGGGAGCTGGAGAGGAAAAGCTGGTTCCGAGTTTTTCTCTCTGCAGTTGGGTTATAAGTGTGTCAGACTCTTAGAATAGAGATAGTATGCTAGAAATAGGCAGAAAAGACATATCACCTCAGCCACATTTGGACAAGAAAGTTAAGGTTTTCTTTCTGTTTTATAAATGTCTGGAGATACATATTTCCAGATATGCAAACTTGTATACATGTTTATATATATGCATGTGTGTGTATACACATGCATGTGTGTGTGCATATACATACAGTATATACATACACATAACATTCACACATCCATATGGGTGTCTGAAATGTATATCTATCCAACTCCCTCCCAATTGCATTACTTGTAATACAGCTTTCCCCAGCTTAATGTACTCCAGATGCAAAAGCTGATGATTGAGGATGATGGAAGTTGCAATCCAGCACATCTGGAAAGCATCATACAGTGGAAGACTGAAAAGCGAGGATTGGGGAAAACGTCCAAATCCAGCGTTCTTATTACAAAACTTAAAGATGACAGCTTTGACAACAAAAATTGTGTATAAATGCTAGTTACCATCACCAGAAATAGGGAATTAATTTGAGGTTTGGCGCTTCCAGTTTGCTTTCTTCACATTTCTTGTCTGATACACAAAAGTCTCTGGCATTGCATAGATTCAAGCAGTTAAACAGAAAATTGGATTTTGCAGCAATGGGTGCAAGCCAGCTTTAAGAACATGTCAAAAATGTCAAGGGTGTGGCTAGGTCCATGTAATCAAAGGCCTGCCTATCTTGGCTTTATTGAACGTTAGCATTTCTTCCTCCAGCAGTCTCACCTCTAAAGATGCCCCAATGTGCAAGAAAACTTGAATACACCCTTCATTTATCAACCTGGCTACCATTTTAAAGTCAGTTGATGACTTTTATTCCAAAGCAGATTTGAACAGGGAGTCCAGATTGAACCACTGTTGTGCAAAATTAGTGAACTTGCTATATCCCCTGCACAAGGAATGAGATGAGAAAGCATCTCTGATATTGCTTTAGAGCAGGGGTCTCCAACCTTGGCCACTTTAAGACTTGTGGACTTCAACTCCCAGTTGAAGTCCAAAGCTGGCTGAGGAACTCTGGGAGTTAAAGTCCATAAGTCTTAAAGTGACCAAGGTTGGAGACCAGGGGTGGGTTCTAATTTTTTTTTACTACCGGTTCTGTGGGTGTGGTTTATTTTGTGGGCATGGCTTGATGGACATGTGACAATTCTTTAGGATTTAGCAGAGGTACTGGTCTACCAGACTTTTAACTGCTTGCAGAACTGTACCGGTCTACCCATTTATTTTTGCAGGCACTGGTCTACTCATTTATTTTAGCAGGCACTGGTTTACCCATTTATTTTTGCGGGCACTGGTCTACTCATGTATTTTTGCAGGCACTGGTCTACCCATTTACTTTTGCAGGCACCAGTCTACTCATTTGTTTTTGGAGGCACCAGTCTACCACCAAACTGCCTTTTACCACTGATCAGCTGTAGGGTGGCCCTTTGAAGCCCTGCGGCAAGAGTTTAAACAGTTTTTTTCCTTATAGCCCATCAGCTGGGACTCAGGAGGCAGCAGTACATTGGGAGTGGGGCCAAATAAAAGGTAAGAATAACATGGGGGCTGGGGGGGCTGGGGGCAGAACTGTTTTGGTGATGTCATATCGTCACCGCTACCAGCTTGGGGGAACCGGGCCGAACCAGGAGGAACCCACCACTGTTGGAGACCCCTGCTTTAGAGCATCAACTTTACAAGTTGATTCTTTGCTGAGGGAGGCTCCTAAATACCTCCATCGTCATGATTTCAGGTGAGATGGAATATCTCAAATATTGTAAATCACCCAAGGTTACCATATGGGAAGATGGGTGGACGATCAATTTTACAAATAAATAAATAGAAACTAAGTGGGCTTAGCTTGCCCAGCTTTGAATCAAGCACACAGCTATGAAAATATTTTGGGGTCACTCTGACTGTGTCCATGTAACATGAGTTCCAATGTGTTAGCCAGTGTGCTTTAAGAGTGTCTTGATTCTCATCAGAACAGTGAATTGTTTTCCAAATGAAGACCTAAACATATTCCTGTTAAATGTACAGAGTTGTCAATGATGAAAAAGTGCCATTTTTTTTTTTGTAGAATACTGATTTTCCTCTCTTTTTTTTTGCATGCAGCGTTCAGAATGCATGACTTAATTTCCTTTATAAACTGGGCCTTAGGGATTCCAGCTTTATATCAAAACTAAAAAATGCTGAGCAAACAGCAGTGAAAGTCAGGCTATTCTGTAGCTTGTATTTACAACTGTCTTACATGCAAATAAGCTTCCTTTTTTAATGAGCTTATTGTTAATGATACAACTTTGTCTTCTTTTATTAATCGGATTAGACTCAGAGTGCATGGCTAAAGCTCAAATAAATTCTTCTAAACTAGAAATTCTTTTTAGTAGTATTCTGGGGACAAGGCAGCTAATTTTAAATTGCAGATTCACAGTAATTAACTTTGATAATGATTGTTCTTTACTTGGATATCATTCAATCTCTGATCTCAGGACATTAACAGCCAGGTCTATATGACCAACCAACACATGCCTCCATAGTCAACATGATATCTTCCCTCTTCCAATGCTTGTAATCCAATATAATTGCCAAGATTCATGGGAAGGCAAATTACAAATTAAATTTACTAAAATATGACCTAGCTGTGTTTAAATAGCCTTAAACAGTTTTTTTAAAAATCCAGATTTCTGAGCTTTGTGAATAGGAATATTTTTACTTGCAGAGATGACAATAATTGGAAAAGGAGCGGCAGAACCTGGAGGAAGAATTGAGAAGATTAATGTCAGGCATCAAAGACCAGGTCCACACAATGAAGATCCAATTCAAATGTACAGTATTACTAAACAGTCTATGCACAGGAATTTTTTCAACTAATGGTTAGCACTGGTTTGGAATTAGATTATGGTCAACAGAATTCAAGGGAGGTTGGGTTTAGTCTGCATGTGGCTACATAGAGATTCTAAGCCAGTGATGGTAAACCTTTTCGGCACCGAGTGCCCAAACCAGAATGCGCATGTGTGGAGGTCTGGAAAGTCTTGAGACCAGCTGGCCGGTGCGCATGCATATGCTACCCACCTGGTCTTCTGGTTTTTGGTGCACCAGCTGGCCTTCATGTATGCTGGAGCTCTGGAAACTTGGAGACCAGCTGGTTGGTGCGCATGCGCACACTGGAAACCAGAAGAGCAGCTGGCAATGGCTCACGTGCCCACAGAGAGGGCTCTGTGTGCCACCTCTGGCATGCATGCCATAGGTTCGCCATCACTGTTCTAGGCTGATCCCTCTTTTACCTCCACCCCCTGTTCTGCCACTCCTTCTCCTACAATGATGTAAGTATTGTGCATACATAACATTTGTATAATAACGGGGATAAACAATTAGTTACAAAATTAACATATTAAAAATCAGTAGTTTGATCGTAACCATAGGCAAAGAGGGTTGAAATATTCTTTTAAGTCCTGGAAAGCAAGATAGTGTTGGAAAGGTATAAATCTCCCTGATTTACTGGGTAAAAGAAGGAGGAAGACAATTAGATTTTCAAGATTTTGGTATAACAAATCTCGAAAACAAGTTATCTAATAACACTAATAATTACAGGTAGTCCTTGACCTACCACCACAAATGGGACCAGAATTTCCATTGCTAAGCAAGACGGTTGTTAAGTGAGTCACACCCAATGTTATGATCTTTTTGCCATAGTTGTTAAGCAAATCACTGCAGTTAAGTGAAACACAATATAGTTGCTATGGTCAATATTAGCATTGCATGACTATAATCATCAGTAACTTCCAATAGAGCAAGAGTGTCAAACTCAAGGCCCGGGGGCCAGATCTGGCCCGGAGGGGTGCTTAGATCCGCCATGGAAACAGCAAAGGACTGGCCCACGGTGCCTCTGCCACCAAAACAGCTCCCCGCTGACAGAGGCCTGCAGGAGGCCATCGCAGATGAAAACGGAGCTCGGGATGGCTGCGTGAAATGGCATTCAATTGGAGAAATGCTATCGAAGCAGCCACACTTCATCTTGATAAAGCACTTTTTGTTCATTGGGAAGCAAAATAACATGGCTGTCTCAATATTTAGAAATTGGGAGGCTATGTTGTTTGTGTGGAACATGGTAGAAAAATTAGCATTCCATGGAAGCTCTGCCCAACCTCAGTTAAACAAAAAATTAGTAAACCACACGATTCTCATATAAGACTGAATTCAGTTGCAACCTCATCATTTTTAGTACAATTGAATTGAATTCTCAGTGGCTATGCTCATCTGCAACTAAGCAAGCCCACTTAAGTCGACATACGTTTGGGGAGGAAGTTGATTTTAATCTGCAAAGGCCTTTACTTTTATGTAAAATTGCCTAAGGTGTTACAGTGCTTTGTAGAAAATAATGTTATGTAAAAATGATACTGGTCTCAGCTGGATTGTGAACCATTTTAACAGAAATAAATAGAAAGTACGACCCAGGTCAAAACAATGCATTCTTCACTGAGCATAAACAGTTTCAACTAAGTCCACAAGCAGCATCTTATTTTTTTAATTATGATTGGTATTATATTGGTATTGTGTGTGTGTGTGTGTGTGTGTGTGTGTGTGTGTGTGTGTGAAACGAGAGCTTGTGGGCTCTCATTTTTTTACATTCCCAAGATACTTTTTTGACTAGTGTGTGTTGAAACTAATAATACCATTATTTCAACTAATTATTCCAGTCATGATTTCAATTAGTAATGAATGTGCTAAATGTGTTGTGACATAGTCTTTAGACGGCTTGGGCCTAAAGCAGCTGGCAGGACTCAGATCACAGGCAATAATTGGAATATTTAAAAGTTGTGGTCAATCAGAATAAAAACCTATACAGAAAACACCTTTTCAACTATGAGGGTTCAGTTCTTGCAAACCATTGCAGTTAATTCATAATTCATTCAACTTAAGACCTTATGGGAAAAATCGGATATCAGGAGCTAGGTCAATCTATTAATGCTTCAATTTTTTTCCCCATAGGAATTGTAAACTACTTGCCACACAACAATCTGCAGCCATATTACTGTCACACAATTTATCTAACACTTATCTTACCTTGAAGTTTTTCTCACAAGTTAATTGTAGACATAGAGCATTAGAACACACCCATCTTCACTTCTAACAAGACGTATGGTGGCCCATCATAAATCCAAGGAGACCAGGCCACGTGGTCCTCCAGCTCCTAGAATCCTTGCTTCTAGAGTCACACATTGAACTGGTTTGCATCTTGGATTTCTGAAGAGCTAATGTGCATCAATTTTGGTTTAAGTTCAAGCCTTTGATCAGTTGATGTAAATCATTGTTCAGGCTTGGAGGCCAAACCTTTCCCTGAGTATTATGTCCTATAAATATCAGTATAGTCAAATGCAGACAAGCTGCAGATCAGCCATGCTGGCTATTTTCCTGCTGAAATGATTTATCTCTTGCAAGTATAGATGCCCTTCTGGTTGCTCCTTCCCTTTTAAATAGAGACAAATTATCTCTATTCTTCCACAAAGTTTATGAAACAACTATTTTAAGAAGAGGTTCTGAACATTTATTTCCACTGCACTGATCACAGCAAGGAAAATCTGTCTAAATAACATTAAGGCTTAGAAATCACTGTACAAAGGGGTATTGTTTAATATCTTTATTTAGATGTACTGAAGTACATTGCCAGTGGGAAGAGCAAGAGGGATTAGGAAAGGAGGTTCAAATGTACTTACAAAGATCAAACTAATTTTTTCTGAATCTTGGCCAGCTTTGATATGAACTATTGAAACCAATCTGACTACAAGAAGTTTGGTTTTTGTGTAACATTCCATATAGGCAGTAAAATTAAATGATTGGCTATATGGAATGTTACATAAATGCAAGAGCAAAACCAAGATTAAAATAGATCAGTGTTTTGAAACTTGGCAACATGCTGTCTGGGGAATTCTGGGAGTTGAAGTTCACACCATTTAAAAGTTGAAGTTGAGAAAACAAATAGATCTGTTGGTGTACATTTTTATAACTTGAACTTTTAATGGAACTATTTAATGGAACATTCAGACTACCTTTCTGGGATCAGGAGCTTAAGTATAATTAGCTACTGTTTTGGCACAGCCATTTCAACAAGGAGGGTCAACAACTACATGTAAATATATATGAAATGTGAAGGTACAACCTAGAAACATATGACCTTGCTTTGAATCCACTCTGTTATCCTCACTATTAGATTAGATACAGTGTGGTACATGGTCTCTGGTCTTCATTTCTTAACATATTATTCCAATATTTTCTCATCTACATAGATCAGTCCATCTATAACTCTTAACAGTCACATTTCATTGCCTATTACACCTTCATCTTGCCCTCTTCCAAACTACAATAACTTGAGACACCGCAAAGAAGTGTTGGGGGACTACATTCATACATGCAACCATGTTTGACCAATCCCTGCTTATTCTGCAGGGCTTTGCTATTGCAGATTATAAATAATTCTGTGGAGCTTCTCTGAAGTTTAGCCAAATACTTGGTTTTACTTCCCTAGTCCTTTGATGTTCTTTGATGTTGCTACAGAGTTTAGTTTATCTGGGATAAGAAAGAAGGAAAGGCTTATTCATGGATTTACAAGTGGAACATACTGGAGGCAAACTAGCAAATAGCAAAACTAATAGCAATTTTTCAAATAGTATAACAATGTGGACCTCTCAAGTTCCCATGACTATATCCAATCCAGATAGTGTAGCAGCATGATTTGAAGATACTTTAGTTTTCAAATTCAAACTGCTTCTCTTTTCACTAATGCTGTTAAATTGCCTCAATAGCAATAGCACTTAGACTTATATACCGCTTCACAATGATTTACAGCCCTCTCTATATGGTTTACAGAGTCAGCATATTGCCCCTAACAATCCATGTCCTCATTTTACCGACCTTGGAAGGATGGAAGGCTAAGTCAGCCTTGAGCCAGTGAGAATCAAACTACCAAATTGCAGCAGCTGGCAGTCAGCAGTAGTAGTACTGCATTCTAACCACTGTACGACGGTGGCTCAAAGAAGTTGGAGAGGGGGGAATCCTAACCAGGATCTCCCATTGAAGTAATTTCAGCTAATTGCCTCCGACTACTTATTTCAAATTATTGATTTAACAATAGTGACAAAAATAGGTTACCCTGTCATCATAGCATTTGCCTTTATCCATTTTTTTAAAAAATGACATTCTTCATTAGTTAGTACTGAACTATCCATGATATCAAAGCAAGCTTTTAACTGGGAGAACTTTTTTCTCAGACAAACCACAACTCATGGCTAAAAGGAGATTGTAAACTTTGATTTTACTTTATTAAGAAAAAAAAGAGGCCTGATTTTTTTGGCTGGGAACAAAACTCCAAACAAAGAAAGCAAAAGTATAGAGAAACAATATTTTTAGCTGATAGAGAAGTCTCAAGAACGGAGAGCAGTTAGAGGGGATTCCGTTTAAATGTTTCAGGTGCTGGCATGTCTTTCATGTACAGCAGTCAGTGAAAGTGGCTGTCAGAAAATCACCAGGCCATAAATAAAATCGTAGGCTCAACAAAGTACACATACTCATGAGCATGCATGCACACATACACACACGCACACACTCACACATTTTAATAACAAGTAAGAGGTTTGTTCAATGATTCTTGAGGGATTGCAAATTTATTTGAAAAAGGAATGCTGAATATAATGTGTATGCAACAAAAGAGAAAAAAGCTCAAATGTCAAATGTTCTGAAAAACATCTGTTTTGTAGGGTTTTTTTTTCTCCCACAGGCCATTGAGAGAAGGAATATGATACTAGAGAAACTAATGTACTTCTGTTTTTCCACTTTTGTCTGGCCAAACCTTTTACCTAAAACCAAAACCTTGTCTGCAGGATCATTCATATAATGCCATGCTTTTATGATAGGAGAGCTTGCAATCACAACAGGATTGGGAAAATCCCCAAAGTACTTTTCAGTGTACTCAGAATTTGGGAATTTCTGCTTTTTAAACATGGTATATCAAATCCCCAGACAGCAATGCTTTCTTGACATTCTCTTTTTTCTGCTGAAAGACATACATCTGAAACTCATTTCCCAATAAATATTTAAAAAGGGCTGTGATTATCTGTGCTATCTTGACTTTTTCAATACTTCACTTCAGACATCTTTTCTGTAAAACAAATGGAAGTTATGATATCTTCTAGATCAAATTTCCCCATCCTGATGTTTCCCAAGTGCTTTTTTAGTGGATAATGGGAATTAAATGTATACGTAGGGATATAGAGGAAGATTTCTCTGGAATGTTTTTCTCCACAGCCCCAAACCAGATCCAATCAATTTTTGTATTCAACATTTGCTTTGCCAGCTTCTCTCACCGTATCAAATTTGGACCTGTTCTATTCAGTTCCAACAGACTTACAATTGGTGAGTCAAGAAGATAGCATGGGAATTAGCTGAATGTCCCTCAGGAGAGTTCAATCATTGGGAGAATGCCTACTTCTGTTGATCTTTCTTTGTGGAGTCTTTGATCACCTTTTCAGTCCTTGAATCCAAGTCATCTACATTTTATACATCAATTCTAGTTTGAATTGGTCTGATATTTCCCAAGCAGTCAGTAAAATACTTTCAAAACTGGTATTATATAACCCATTTAGCACTTTTTAAAGGATTCAACACTTCTTTTCTATACTTGTGGCCACTTCAAGGCCATCTTTTAATTTATTTTAATCAATTTTAAACTGATTTTAATGTTTATGTAATTTTTTATGTTCCTTTTGTAAGTCGCCCTGAGTCCTTCGGGAGAAGGGCGGCATATAAATTACATAAATAAATAAAATAAATAAATAAATAAATCTTGAGACCCAGTATAGTGTAGTGGTTAAGGTGGACTAGGAATAGAGAGACAGGAATGTAGTCCAGTATTGGTCATTAAAGAACACTGAATGACTTTTACTACTGACTCTCTCTTAACCCAACTCCCCTAATAGGGCTATTGTTACGACCGAAAATAGATCTTATATTGTGTATAAAGATGACCCCATATCCACCCTACCCTATTACTAGGTTATAATCCAACACTTCTGGGTAGTGTCTGGTTGGGGATGGCAACTTTGCATTCAAGACTTCATTCTCCTCCAAACCACTGCAAGCACAATTATTATTAGGAATCAAACTTTATTGGCTTTATGCAGGATAGTGGATTTTAAGCTCTATTCAGGCAATACCTTTACAAATAAATCTCAGCTCACAGGAGGTATAGATGTGAACAACAAACAGCCCCCTTGTCTCTATGACTCGGAGATCAGAATACAGGCCCAAGAATATAACACATGTAAGCAGGGGTTAAATCTACTTTCCTTCGGTAGTGCATGCGCTGCGCGTGCTGCTTTGCTCACGTGCACACACATGTCACATGCATGTGCAGACCCTCTGTGCATGTGCAAAACCTGCGCATGCGTAGAGGGTAAAAAACACATTACTTCCTGGTTAAAACCAGGAAGTAACTACATCCGGGCAGGTGGGCAGAGCCTCGCGCCACCATCACTACTGGTTCTCCGAACCACCTGTCACAATCGCTACCGGATCGCTCGATCTGGTCCGAACTGGGAGGATTTCACCCCTGCATGTAAGGCACTGGTGAAATCCAAATTTTTTTACTGCCGGTTCTGTGGGCATGGCTTGGTGGGTGTGGTGTGGCTTGGTGGGCGTGGCTTGGTGGGTGTGGCAGGGGAAGGATATTACAAAATCTCCATTCACATCCCACTCCAGGGAAAGATACTGCAAAATCCCCATTCCCTTCCCACTCCTGGGGGAAGGATATTACAAAATCTTCATTCCCACCCCACTCTGGGGCCAGACAGAGGTGGCATTTGCCAATTCTCCAAACTACTCAAAATTTCCACTACCAGTTCTTCAGAACCTGTCAAAACCTGCTGGATTTCATCCCTGATGTAAGGACCACCTACTGCAGGCACTTGAAATCCAGTTGGTTCTTTTGACCAACAGGATTTGAATAGGGTTTCTCCACCTTGATCTTATGTGTAGATTTCACATCTTTTGAGAGCTTTTCCCCAAGGGCTACAAGTCTTCATTCTAAGGTTCTGCTCTGCATCCTAAACTCTTCACAGTAATGTCATTGTTCTGGAGGCCGAAATATTATGTACGCTGCTTTGCGTTGAACAAATAAAAGCAAACAACAAATACTGTAAAACCAAATAAAGGAAGGGTTATTTATAGCTATCAAGTTTACCTAAAATATGGAATAATCAATCTACAGGACTCACTACTGTTTCTCCCCTTTTTCAGAACTAGTTATAGTAATTGACATGCTGGACAGATGTCTAGAGACAACAGTGAAATAACTGAGAATAAATGACTTAACAAACAAGTCAGGAGCAAAGTTGGTAGTTTTTTTTGGGTTTTTTTGTTTGTTTACCTCTGGAAGCATTTTTTTTGTTGGAGGTCTGTTTGATACCGTCATAAAACTCTTCTTTTTTTCTGGATGTGTTTTACTGTTTCTTCGATTTTATGTCTCCCAGTTCTGCTTTAATTAGTTATTGGATGACTTAATAACTCCTTTGCTGCTGAAGTTCTTTTTTTTTTTAATGCTTTGGTTGTTAGTAAATGCATTTTAAACTTTATATTTAGTTTTATGGTGGTTTTGTTATGACTGTTTTATGAACCACTTAGGACAAAAGAATAAAAATATTTTACTAGATGAATGGACCTGAGAGATACACAGTACTGAACAGTTTGCTACTTAGTGTTGCATCTAATCTGAATTGCCATTCATCAGGTAACAATTACAAACAAGGAGGAACATCTTCTATGAAATAACACAGTATTGGATTTAGTGTGAACAAACGTTCTATTCCCTCAACAAGGTCCCATATATAAATGAATGAAGAATAGAGAATACACACCTTGTTCAAATATTCAGCTCCATAAAAACCTTGCTCCCCAGTCTTGAGCATGTCACTGCTCAAGCAGAAATATGCTGCTTTCAGATCAATTACATTAACTCTGTACAGGGGGCAACACATATTTGATTTATTATTCTTTTTAAAAAATATTTTGTCTGCCACATTCAAGTTTTAATTATAACAATAAAATGATCAAGGGGCATCCACAATTATAAAACAGCATATAGTGAGCTAATTCCATAAAATAACAACAAAAAGCAATATCACAAATGTAAAAAAGTGTGCAGTCCCCATCTTGATTTTTTGACATTCACACACCTACCCTGTTGAACAAAACACAAGTTATCTGTTCTTGGACTCTTTTCACCACACTCTAATATTGGATAAATGTATATCTCATCCTTCCTGAGTAGCAGAAAGTCAAAATAAACTTGTAAGAATAAAGGAAGCCATGTTAAATTTTGAGAGCATTTTCTTGTTTAATTTTTTTAGCTTAAATTATTCATTCTAGTAAATGCAAAAAATCTGTATACTTCTCCTATTAGCCTTTGGTTGCTGAAATATTTCCACAAAGCCAAGATAGTTTTCTTATTGAATTTACTTTTTCCTGCTGCTTATACTCTTAAATTTTAAAACTAATACCTCAGAAATTGTCTCCAAGAGATCAACCTTTCATTCAATCATAACAAGGAACAGTTATAAGCACAAGGAATCTATAAAAAGAGATAATTTCTTATACAAATACACAAATGAGATAAATTACATTCTGTGGGCTGAAAGTCAAATATTTAGAAATTCTTGAAAGGTTTCAGAAATCTCTGAAACTCAGAAAGAAACTGGCTTGTCGTTGCAAAATTATCTTTTCAAACAGACTGAATTCAACTATTTTAGAATGCACCTTCCAACTATCTCAAGAGAGAATAACTCTTGCCACACAAAAAGCCAACTGTACAATTGCACAAAGAAGTAGAGTTTAAACACAAGGAAAGGCCTAGTTAAGATATTACTTTCATATTATCCTATGTAGAACCTGCCAGACATTTTGGCCAATGTGACTGAGTAAATAGTGTCTAAGTTGGGACTATTTAGATTTACAAATGTGGAGACAAGGTAATTATGTGCTAAGGATTAAATCCTCATGTTATAGAATTCTTGATTTAAAAAACAACATTGAGGAAGATAGTAAAATTCAAATGATACTTGCCAATGTGAAATTATTATTGAGCTGTCACTTAACACCAAAAGCTGTTACTTTACACCAGTGTTTTTTCAAACTTGGTCAATTTAAGATGTGCAAACCTCAGCTCTCGGAATTTCCCAGCTAGCGTGGAGTTGCAATCCTCACATCTTAAAAGGGCCAAGTTTGAAAAACACTGGAATAGATGGCTGGTGTAGATTTTTATAACTTGAATTTTTAAAATAACTTGATCATTCAAACTACTTCATTAAAGGGGTCATTGTTTGTTTCAAATATGGAGTTTAAGTTTATATATATTTGCTGCATTATACAATGCTATTTTATATTTTATTTTATAAATAATTTATTTTATATTTTATTATATTATATTTTATATTTTAATTAGATTAAGAGAGATATAACATACATATCTCTATGATACATATAACATGATGGACACTTACTTTCAGTAAAACCTGCTGAGACATAGAATACACTGTATGCCTGAATAAATTTCCGTAAGATTAATGTAGTGGTTTTCTCCCTATGTAGTTAAGCTTGAAGGATTAAAAAATTCAAGATATATAATTTAATAACTCTACAATCAGAACTTTAAAAACAATGACAAAACTATACTCATTATCTTAAAAAAAAACCCATTATGGTATAAAGGATGTAAAATTGGCAAGGCTAGATGAATTACAAATGTTTTTAGTGCTTGAAAATGACTGCTGGCATTATGACAAGAGCTTAAAATATGGAACAGATGAAGATAAATCTGAGATCTGAGGACTAACATACTGTATATTCAAGCTGATAAGTATGGTAGCAATAAGTTATTCAGATGTTTCAAAGTTAATTCATTTCCTGTATTGGACTTCTCAGGTGTTCCACCCACACCCACACAAAATAAACTGTTTTTAATAATAACTCTTGGCTAATTATCAGGGTTGTGCAATGCTTTAAAGAAATGCTCTATGGCAATTTTAAGATATGCGGACTTCATCTCTCAGATTCCGCTGCTGCCTGGGTAATTCTGGAAACTGAAGTCCACAAGTCTGAAGGTTGCCAAAGTTGGATACTCCTGTTCTATGAGAATGGTTCTTAGAGTAAACGATCTTTTCAAAATTGTTGCACCCAGGTATCTGCAGGGAGGCATCAAAAGAGTTAAGAAGGCAACTGTGCAATTAAAATCCTGCCCCTTTTATATGTGCATCTACATGTAAAAAGGGGACAACCTATTACACAATCTCAGCCATCCTGTGGACCTTTCTTTGACCCTGCCTTTTCCTCCCTAGCCTCCTCATTCTTTATCTGGAGTTTCAGGTTAGCTATCTACAGGAGGGACAATAAGTAACTATCACAGCAAAGCAAAACCGCTTTCCCCTTTTGAAGCCTTAACAAAACAAACAAACAAAAACTGCAGTGGGAGAAATGAGGATTTCTGTCTTCAAATCCCAATGACTCTTGTAGCCAAGCCCCCATGATCTGTTAAGTCACATCTTCAAGGAGGTACCAGGTTGGAGCCTGGGGTGATAGGGACTCCTTATCACAGTGTCACATTCTGAATGGCTGGGTTTTTGAGCCAAAGCTATGTGAGCCAACTGGCTTGATTTAGCTGCTAATCACTTGGCTCATCCTTCATCAGTTCAATCCTGTTTTTCTCTTCCCAATGTAACTCATCATTTCTTTCAAGGTTTGAGACAAAAACAGAGTTTGGAGCTGGAAACTCTACCCAGTAGCTGATGTGATTTTCTGTTAACTAACAGGGAAATTGGGCTGAGGGGATAGATTGAGAGACAGAAAGCTGATCCACCCTCAAAATATATAATCTATCTGCATGTTAGTCAATGGATCAATTGTATCAATCAGGTCATTTTCTTATCACCACATGGGGAACACTGCTTACTTGTTCCCAGTTCACTTGGTCAATACAAAAGATTACTTCTTCTAAAGCTCATTATCTCCTCCTGTTCCATCTCATTTTGTAGGAGTTCATCTGTGAGGTTAGCTATTGTTCAATGTATGTGTGAGAAAGAGAATATGTGGTGATCCAAACCTAATGTTGTGTTAGCTAATTCCCTTTTTTTCAGATTGGCCCTGTATGTACACATGTGTGCATGAAGACATATAATCCTCCTGATGAAATCAATGTGTGATGTTGTCGTAGGATAGGCAGAGGCACATGTAGAAATACATCTGGTATTGTAATGACCTTGAGAGACAAGAGGAAGAGAGAAGCCTAGACAACAGCTAAATAAGAGGCACCACACATCACACATTATTAGACAGCAGGAAGAGCGGCATGGCAAATGTCACAGAAGGAATTCTTGCTTTTTTGAACTGTACAAGTAAGGGGATGAGAGATGGACTTCCTAATTTGCAAGAATCTGTTATGTAACCTTAGAATTAAGATAGAGCTACTATCTTCTGGATGGGCTTCTTATCTGGACTATTTCACAAGATGGTTGGGCATTTTCTGTGACCCATGCAATTCTCTCTCCTCCATATGAAGTGGTCATTATTTTAAGGTCATGGTAAGACCATCTTCAATTTTAGAAGACTTTTGCTTGTTGAAATGAAAAGAAGACAAGAAAAAGATGCAGAAAACTAGGAGCTAATTTTACTCTAATACAGTGCAGGTCAAGAAAATTAAGGACCTAAGATAATTGTTACTGATGAGATATGAGAGGTCTTCACAAGTTATGGTAAAAAAAAGTAAAATTAGTGGCTGCAGTGGGGCAGACTGAAGCTCCGCTCAATTTTTAAAATGTATTACATCTTGATTTTTGTGGACACCCCTGATTGAAGCGATACAGGTCCAGGGAAATCTTTTTAAAGCAGTACCACATGGTGAATGAGCTATTAGAAACTCTGAAACGTTGATAGCTGTCATTTAATAAAATTTAGGCTACGTTTTCCTATGTTGATTCTCAGCAGTGGCTATAAAGAATTTTGTCATGCTGTAATTCTGTTAAAACTCTGTAATGCATATGTTTTAAGAGAATATTTAGACATTTCTGTACATAAAGTTTTAGTTCCAAATGTTAACAGTTTCAGTGAAAGTAATAAATATTGCATATAGTCTATTCCTCATCTACATTTCTTTAAAATTCAAACAAAGCAACATTGCTAGATTTTTTTCATTGCTTTGCTCATGCACCTTGTCGTTTAGAATCAGCCAAGAAACATTTGCATTTATTTAAATTGGTATTAAAAATCTAATGGGTTGCCATGCGAGATAGAAAGCCATGTGAGACGAGTGTAGGCTTGAAGCTATTCTTAGTTTCTCATGCTTGAGTGTCTTTGGATTGCTATAAATTCTCTATTTGGAAAAATACATAGCTTAGCTTTGCAACCACCATTTTTTATAACTTAGATCAGTGTTTCTCAACCGTGGCAACTTTAAGACGTGTGAACTTCAACTCCCAGAATTCCTTAGCCAGCATGCTGGCTGAGGAATTCTGGGAGTTGAAGTCCACCCGTCTCAAAGTTGCCAAGGTTGAAAAACACTGACTTCGAGTGAAGCTTCATTTTCAGCTCAGTGTAAAATGATAGATGAACTCCAGCTTGAATTTTAAAACCAAACAGTTCTGTTCTCATCTGCTCAGATTACTTGTGCAACTAGCGCTGGAAGAGTGTTCATAAGCTACTCCACTCTCGGTATCTGAATAGGCAGCTTCTTGTACACTCTTTAGAAATGGTTTACCGGACATTCGAGCTGCATGAATATGTATGCTACATGGCCTTTTGGCACGGGTGTGGTGTAAATAGGTTCCACCTACGACATCACCTATGAAATCCTCTGAAAAATTATAAGACTCCAGCCTGACCGCCACCACCCACACAAAGTTGACATTCTTCATTTCAGTGGGCCTCTGGGAGTGAGGGCCAAATAACTGTCTCTTAGTTTTAAATCTCTGATGCAGGAGCTGTAAGGAACTCTTGTATTAAACTGAATGCAAAAAAGGTAAGGCACATAGCCAATACAGGCAGAGAATCCAAGGAAGCAAGATGAGGATTCCCTTCTAGGTTAGCTAGGGATTTTTTGTTTTGTTTTTTAAAGCGTGCAATAAATATGACTTTTGTGCATAGTGGATAAGGCATGATGTAAATAAAGGAGTTACAGCATGAAAAATAACATTTACTTTGGGCTGTAAGGAAAATATTGGGGTAAATAGCTGCATGTAATGTCAAATGAAATAGTTCAATGTGTGGGATGAAGTCAGTTGTGGGGTTTTGTACTATTAGTCATATTCTTATATTTCCATTTGATGGTATAATTTGTTTTCTGTTTCCCTTGTGTACAAAAGAGAATGTGTACATAATATAAATTATTCACAGAAAAGGTAATGTCAAAGAAGTCAACCTTCAGGCTTCTACAAGGGCAGAAAGAGGTGATTTTTTTGATGTGGTGGGTTGGGGAGGATGCATGAGTCACCATCCCATAACTTACATCAAAGGTGATTGTACATTTTCTCCAGAACTAAAGCTGGTTTTATTGTAGTGATGGTAGAGACATCTCATGCCAAGTAGGTTAGACGGGAAACTGTTAAAGGAACTCTACATTTCTCAGTCTAGATAAGGAACAGAGAAAAAACAAATCCTGCCTCAAAGCAGAACCTTAACAACTGAGTTGACAGTCCAAGAAAAATATAGCCATTTATAGAACAATGGATCCTATTGTTTTTTCCTAGGGAAATTTGTTTTATGCTCTGATAAGTTTGTTCTGTGTTCTGTATTTGGGGGATCACACATGGATATGTTCAGTGTTTGGGTATCACACATTCATGTGTTCTATGTGTGTGTTCTATGTTCTGGGTTTGAGTGTCACATGTGCACGTGTGTGTCTACAAATTCCTGGATGAAGGAGCCGCTGCAAAAATGGAGTCATTGTTATTTTCCTTGTTCTCTTTCTCTTTTTGTTCTTTCAATGCTGTGTTAGTTGATGTATATAATAAACACTTAAATTGTTTCTGGATCAGAGAGACTCATTCTGAAAAGAATTTAAACTTAGCACATTTTCTTCCCACTCCATTAAACCACAAAAGGAAGAAAAACAAGTAGAGATGTTCCTATTAACCTCTTCTGGATTAATTCAGCACCAGAGACAATCCCTCTAGGTAGCTGGTGGCCATATTTACCAAACTCCACCAGAGTTTTGCAATTGAGGAAGGCAGGCTTTGGGATCCCCACTCAAGGGGACCACAGGAATCAACCTGTCACACTATAGGCCCGTGATGGCGAACCTATGGCACGTGTGCCACAGGTGGCACGCGGAGCCATATTAGTGGGCACGCCAGCTCAGCTCTGGGGTGCATGCGCGCACCAGCCAGCTGATTTTCGGGTCTTCTGGGCCCACCAGAAGTAGGGAAACAGGCTGTTTCCTGCCTCTGGAGGGCCTGGGGGCGGGGTGGGGAAGGCCCGTTTTTCTTTCTTACCTGGCTCCAGATCCTCTCTGTGTATCTGGGAAGGGTGAAAATAGCCCTTCCCACTCCCTTGGAGGCCCTGCAGAGGCTGAAAGGGCCCATTTCCCAACTCCCAGTGGGACAGGAAGTGATGTTTTTTGCTGTCCCCAGCCTCCAGAGACTCCTAGAGAGGTTCATATATATATATATATATGATTGGTGATTATGGAGCTCAACCTAATTTTGTTTTCATCTAGTTTTAAAGTACCATATTTTTCTGAGTATAATACGCACCTTAGTTTTTGAGGAGGAAAATAAGAAAAAAGCTTATTGGCAGGTGGATTAGCCTCCCGGAATACCCCCAATCAGCTGTTAACAGATGTGAATTTTAGGAATAGGTCCATTGGTTGTGAACTTTTTTTTCTGCCTCTGAAAGCCTCCAAAACAGAGCTTCAGAAAAAAAGCCTCTGAAGCGAAGAAGAAACGAAGCTCTATTTCTGAGGCTTTTTTTCTGAAGTTCTGTTTGGAGGCTTTTTTTCTAAAGCTTTGTTTCTGATGCTTTTTTCAGCCTCTGAAACCTCCATTTGAGAGGCTGGGCGTGGCTACATTTGGAGTATAAGACACACCCAGATTTTTACCCTCTTTTGGGGGGGGGGGAAGAAGCGTCTTATACTCCGAAAAATACAGTAATGTTTTATTTTTTATTTGTTTGCCACCTAGAGTTTATTTGAACATGTGGATAGCAATATAAATTAGATACATTAATAATTTTTTTTAAAAAAATAGATTGATCACTTGTGCATCCTTGATCCTGACCCCGAGTGTTTATACAATTGTTACATTTAAGTTTGGAAAAGCCCATAGTAGAACCACAGAGCATATGGAAAACTTTTCCAGCTTGCTTCCTTGTAAGAGAAAAGATGCAGCTTGTTCATTCTGAACAAAGTTTAATGAGATTTAAGAGAATTGGAGGATTCAACTGATAACGAAGTACTGAATTATTATTTTTTTTACATATATACTGGTGCCAAATAATGTAACTATTGCTTCTGTGTTGATTAGGTTTGCTACAAAATGCCTTCATAAAGGGATGGGTAATTGTTACTATTTTAAAAAATAAAGACAGAGTAAAGCAGACAACATTTATAGTGATAAGATTACAAACAGTAATAAAAAGAATAGAATAATAGGAAACTTTGTAAAACCAGGCTTGGTAAATTGTATTATGATTCTTGGGTTTCATCAGAGGAAAGGAGAACTCAACAATTTTAATCATATTTTTAAAAACGATATTGTATGCATCATTGCAAACACACCTGCATGTGCCACATGTACTATTCATGAGCCATTCAGATTTGGCAGCACATCTACAATAGGTTCCTGTCGTGATAGGGCTGCTTTTGAAAAATGTCCCACAAAATGTAACTTGTGTGAAATACTAGTTGCTAATCTAGGCAAGAGGCTAGAATCCTGTGGTGTCCATATTGTCATCTGTTTTCTGGTATTGGAGATCTGAATTCAGCAAGATTTGCTTCTCAACCGATCAGCAGAAGGCAATTATAAATCACTTATGTTCTGTTGCCAAGAAAATGATAAGGATATGTTCATGAAGAGATGAGCTGGACATTCAGATTAATTAATGAATGTTGCATCCAAAAAGACTTTCATGCATCAGTTACAAAACAACAAAATGTACACATGGCCCTATTCCTAACCTTGTTAACTTGTCATAGGCTTTCCCTCTCCCCCAAACTCTTTTTTCTAATAATTTACAGAACGGTGTAACAGCAGATTAAATTCCCGGAGGGAGGTGTCCAAGAGTGGAGGCACACCCACCAAACAGGCAGTGTTTGGGAGTATCATAGAGAACCACTAGCAGGTTCTCCTGAGATATTATTATTTATTATTTATTTTATTATTCATATTTCTATGCCGTCCACTCTCTGAGGATTCTGGGCGGCTTACACCAAAGACAGTATACTAAATAGCATATTGCCCCCAACAATCTGGGTCCTCATTTTACCCACCTCGGAAGGATGGAAGGCTGAGTCAACCTTGAGCCAGTGAGATTTGATCCGCTGATCTGCTGAACTAGCAGTCAGCTGAAGTAGCTGCAGTACTGCACTCTAACCACTGCACCATCTTGGCTCATTCCTATACATATACAGTGTTAGGCAGGTAGGGATCTGTTGGAGAAAGACATCCTGTAAGTATATCTGCCAGTGCCTTACCATGTAGAACTTTAAAGAGTAAAACCAATGCTTTGAATGTACTTGAAAGCAAATAAGTAGTATAAAGCCCAGAGGATGGGTATTATGTGTTCTCACTGGCATATACCACGCAACACTTGAGATACTACATTATGGACAACTGAAACTTCCACATGATTTTGAAAGGAAGCCATATAGAGTACACTGCAGTAAGCCACACAGTAACTAATGGGAACATTACAGGGGTGAAATCCAGCAGATTCTGACAGGTTCTGGAGAACCGGTAGCAGAAATTTTGAGCAGTTTGGAGAACCGGTAGCGGAAATTTTGAGCAGTTTGGAGAACTGGTAAATATCACCTCTGGCTGGCCCCAAAGAGGGGTGGGAATGGAGATTTTGCAATATCCTTAACCCAGGAGTGGGGAGGGAATGGGGATTTTGCAGTATACTTCCCCTGCCCCGCCCACCAAGCAACACCATGCCCCTAGAACTGGTAGTAAAAAAAAAATGGATTTCACCACCGGAACATTAGTTACTGTTACAACATCCTTACACTCCAGGTAAGGTATAATTGATATATCAGACAAAGTTACGAAAAGGCTCCCTGGCCATGACTTCACCTTCTTAGCCAGAGGGAGCCCCAAATCATTGACCTGCTTTCTCAGAGACAACATGGAGACATCAGAAAACTGCATCTTGCTTGGGTTCAATTTTAGCCAGATATTGACAGCTTCTGTATGGTCCTGGGATAGATGAGGAAGGGCTGTTATTCAGCCTAGACAATAACGAATGGATTGTTTTACCTGAATCAAGCAGTATATCCAAATTCTGGCAGTTAATAAATAGAATGCAAAGTACAAATACGCTCTGCTGTTATTGTTGCTAATGTTTATAATGCATACTTAGGAGCTGTTATCACACTTCCTGAACCAGAACTTAGAAGAGGCTTCTCAGATGCTTGATGAAACACGCCTAGTGATAAGAATCTCTACTGCATTGATGAAGCAACTCAAAAGTAGTCTGGGGACCAGCTGTATAGATATTTTGCCTTGTGCTTCTTAGACTTGGGGCTAGATTATTATTTGTTGACATAACAAGCATTTCTGAAAAGACTCTGCTCCAACCACAAGTACCACAAACACTCTATAAAACAAGATACTCCATCTTGTCCTACAATCTTCCAATAAAACTAAGTACAGAAGATCATTTTTTTAAAAGCTAAAATGTCCATAAGGCTTCAAAGTCCAGGGAGAAGTCAAAAGCAGAAGAACCTATCGACCTAGTGGGACTCACTGGTTTGACTCAGTACAATTTTTATTGCATTCTACTATCTTCTTTGATAGATGAAAATTCTTATTTCTCCTTAAGTCAAACACACAGAAATCTAGCATATAACCTATCAAATGTGCGCTAGATAACATAGGTTTTCTCCCTCTTTCCTTGCAAATAACCTAAAAGGTTAAAATATACTGTGCAATCTGTTGCCAATATTCTACATATACATACACAGAGAAATTCCTTTAAGATGAGAACACTGTACATCTGCTTGGAATCATCTATAGTTCCTTTTAGAAATGTTGCTCTATAGTCTGAGCAGAAATATGATTCTTTTTCCCAATTCAGCTGTGAAATTCTTCATGGAACATTTTTTTTTCTGAAAAGGGCTGGCTTTTTGCAGTATGGAATTAATGTCCTTCAAACATTAGCCCTGACGATTTTAAGAAAAGTGTGATAATTTTTTTGTCTGTTGCTCAGTTACTTCTAGGTATATTTAAAATAAAAACCAACTTGTTCCTGTAGTAGAAAAGGTGTATCCTTCTCAGCTAAGCAGGAAGACAGGAAGCAAATTACTTAAAAGGTATTTTATTAAATAAATTGTGCATTTAAATTAGAAATGGGAACTTTAAAAAAATACAACAAATGAATTTATATAGAAAGAAGAAACTCTTGACAGTTTCATATTATTGCATTGTAAAGTTAAATGCAAGCTGGTTATAAAGACTGTGATTTAACCCTCATGGCATTTAAATGTAATACGTAATATTCTTTGGTTTGCATAGGGAAATATAGCTTGTGGAATGTTTCTTCTGTTTTATTAATAGTTGAGGCTGGATGTAATCTCTTCCTGCTTGCAATATTAAGTATAACCTGGGCTGTGTTCCATATGTCGTTAAATCTCACTGAGTTTACTTTTTGAGAATCTTTAGAAGTAAAAAATAATCATATTAATTAACTGAATGATTTTTTAAAGAGGCAGAATCGTTCATTACATGCTTCTTAAATATAAAACATATTATAATTAGATATCCTTATTTCTTCTGGTATTTCTAATATTACTTTTTGAACTATTATTATTAAAATCATTACCTAATATAATTAATAATTAGTCCAGCAGAATTTGTTTTCCTGTTTCTGACGAAGCACAGGGTTAATGGGCAGTCCAAGAACTCTTGCCACCAAGTGCAATGGGGTGCATAGATATACTTTTATATACCCACTTTTATATTTGTGCAATATGATACCATGCTCTTGTGCAAGTCATTAACTTCAATAAATCTTTCAAGTGTGTTCTGCACATATTCTTTATATATCATTTGGAACAGCAAGTGAAAAACACCGCAGCTTTTCCCTTATTTTTAAAGATAGATGCTGTTTTATCATTTTAAAAAAATTCTTCGTTGCCAGAACATTAATCATGTTCATCTGTTGCTTGCTTAAAGTGTCATATTCCGCTTAGAAATGTTTGCTTTCTTCTGAAGTGATTTTAAGTACTGTTTTTATTTTTTCACCTTTTATCTGTGGTTTTAATGTTACAGTAACTTTTTTCAAATTATTTTAAAACATTTAATTTCAACAGTGAAATGAAAAAGAAAGCCATATATAATAATGGGTAGCGCCTTAAAAAAGTTGATTATGGCAATGAAATCATGATTAAAGTTTAGCACAACGAACAGTATAATTCTAATTATATAAAAATTAATATAGCAACTGATTTGACATTGTTGTACTACTTTGCAAGGCAGTGCCAAATCTGATATTCTATTTTGTTACATTTAACAATGAACAATCTCCAAAGAATAACTTTCACTCAAGAGCTCAGCAAACCTGAATCTAAAAAATCCAACAGATTTCTGAGTTCTGAGATCAGGTCTCTAGTCTGTTTATTTTATTTTATATAAACAAGACTAATATGTATTCCTTTTTATTACTGACAATGTATAAAAATGGATGGACATAAAATGGAATGAAATCATTCATCAGAACTGCCATCTGAAACAGCAAATGGATGACAAGGGGCATGTGTGAGAAATAATGATTTATGAAAAATTTTGTACTTATATTTCTTCTTATATCATCTAAATACTACAGGCAATATTCATCCAATAAGTCCTGCCATAAGGAAGGACAATAGGTAAAATAGATTAATGTGTAGATTAAAGCAATCCTAAGAAAAAAATGTGACTTGCACATTCAGTTTCATAAATCTTCCTTGTTTCTATAGGACAATTGGGTCTCATGTTCATCTGTATCAAAAAAGAGCTTCTCTTAGCAGTGGCTTTTTAGACTGGAAAGATGGTGGTGGAGGCATTATCTTACTCTCTTTAATAAATAAATGGAATATTGTGAAAATGAATGGGCATACTTCTGCTCTTTCAGTTGCCCTTAGAAGCCTATCCATGTATGTAGGACGTACCCCCTTACTAAGAAGGAATGAAAATAGTGATCATTCAAAATTTGTTGAATAGTGTTACGATTTGCTACTTGTAGTAAATGATCACAATTGTGCCCATAATTTAGGTTGCTAAGTGAGGAATTTGTTATACGTTTTGCTCCATTTTATGACTTTTCTTGCCACATTTGTTAACTGCGGTTGTTATATTAGTAACATGGTTGTTAAATAAATCTGGCTTCCCCATTGACTTTGGTGGTCAGGTCGCAAAAGGGGATCACGTGATCCTGGGACACTGCAACCGTCATAAATATGAACCAATTGTCAAGCATCTGAATGTAAATCACATGACCATGGGGATGTTGCAATGGTCATAAGTGTGAATAATGGTCATAAGGCACTTTTTCAGTGCTGTTGTAACTTCAAACAGTCACTAAATGAACTGTTGTAAGTGGAGGACTACTTGTAATAATATATTTTTCTCCTTATCTATTCTAAGAATGGGAAAACTGTGAAGTTAGCTATCTAAAGACAAAGAGGAAAATTAATAATTAAAAGCTGCTTTAGCTTTTCTTTTGCCTGGAAGCTCTAAGGGGCTTGCAAAGTTAGTTAATTTTTGTCAAAGTCACACAACTGATTCCAAACTTCACTTTTTGGCACTTGGTAGAAAGTTTGTTAATATATATTTATTTAATTTGATTTATATATGTGGATGTTCTGGATCCTGCCTGTAATGGAATGTCATCTGGTAGAGCACCTTTTCAGTCATGGGTGCTCACTCTTTGGAGTATAATTTCCCGACGTTAGACTGGCCCTGGCCCACTTGGCCTTTAAAAGGTAAAGGTTCCCCTTGCACATATGTGCTAGTCATTCCCAACTCTAGGGGGCGGTGCTTATCTCCGTTTCAAAGCTGAAGAGCCAGAGCTGTCTGAAGACGTCTCCGTGGTCATGTGGCCGACATGACTAAATGCCAAAGGCGCACGGAACGCTGTTACTTTCCCACCAAAGGTGGTCCCTATTTTTCTACTTGCATTTTTTATGTACTTTCGAACTGCTAGATTGGCAGAAACTGGAACAAGTAATGGGAGCTCACCCCGTTACGCAGCACTAGGGATTCGAACAGCTGAACTGCCGACCTTTCGATCAACAAGCTCAGCGTCTTAGCCACTGATTCCCTTCTTGGCCTTTAGTGAAGACTTAAAAAACCTGGTTCTGAGGGCAGGCTTGGATTCTGGAAGTGGACTGGAGCCCATGCAGGGTCATGTTGATTGTTGGTGAGTTTTGTACCGGTGATTAGTGTTTGTCTTGTTTTTTTTAATCTTTTTAAAATGATTTTTATATTCTTTGTATTCTTTTATGTATCCGTTTTAATTGTTGCTAGCTGTATAGTCATGCATTTGAGATAGGCAGCCATATAAATTGGGAGTTGGTGTGCAATTTATATCTACATCAAAATCACTTTTATCTTTGTGGGAGAAGTCAAAAACTTTTTTTTTATATGCAGACATCTCCATTGTGCTTTACTCTACCTAAAAAGCACCCCCAATAATGCAGCCAACGGAGAATGCTGGTTAATCTCATATTATTCTCATATCTATTCATGTCTATTCTTCACATTATTGTCCCATTTGCCACAAGTCCTAAGGCAAGGCGATAACATTGCTAATGGGAAAATATTTTCTGTATCAAGGGCAGCTCTAGAAGTCCGGAATGGATCAAAAAAGGAAATGAGCATCACACATTTAGAATCACAGTCGAGTTTGCTAGAGAAAATTCCAATTGGGGACTAAAAATAAAAAATGAACACCACTAAATGGCTTATATAAAAAACCCATACGGACTCTCTAGGTTAGGGATGTCAAACTCTATTTCATTGAGGGCCACATCAGGGTTGTGTTTGGCCTCGGGGCCGGAGTGGGCGTGGACAAGGTGGGCATAGATAGCTCGCCGTTACTCATGTTGGGGACACCTGTGGTGGCCTGAACGATCTGTCAGAGAAAACGGGCTCCTGAGCTCCATTTTTGCCTGCGACAGCCTCCTGCGACAGCTTCCTGCAACCCTATGCCAGGGAAAATGGAGCCCACCCAAGCTCTATTTTCACTGGCAGAGACACTGCGGGCCAGTCCTTTGCTGTTTCCAGGCCAGATCTAAGCACCCCGCAGTCTGGATCCAGCCCCGGGTCTTGAGTTTGATACCCCTGCTCTAGGTCTAGGGAAACCTTTCATACTGCTACACTGGTTTTTTTCCATTGTGTTGACTGGTGTTTACTTAAATGTAGGCTTACCCTTATTTCAGAATCACTCTAACCCACTATACAGTTAATTAAAGCTGAAAAAATATGGTATCTGTCAGGAAAAAAATCTTTTAGAAATTCTATCAACAATCTTCTTGAGTCAAACCGAATGGGAATATTTTAAAGGCTTTCCTTTTTTTATTATTTTCAGTAATGATTTACTTTCCTTGCTTGTAGCCAAATTCTCTTATACTGCCAGTAAAGTTAGTCACATGCTGCCCACAGAGGAATTTATCACCAATTGGAACATTCTTATACTGCATTGTGTTTTTATTCTTATGTTTTAAACAGGTTTTATTTTGAACTCTGTTCTCTGCCTGCCCTAAACTCTTGGCTGTATAAATTCACTTCAGATTGTAACCCTATTAAAGGGATGCTCACAAGAAGATGAACACTTTTCCAAAAAGAAAAAAGGCCCTTGAGCTTTCCATTCTAGTGCTTCTAATTTACAGTAATTATCCTTACCAAATATAATTGCACATTGCATGTTATCACACCCTTGACATGAACATATGTGCTAATCAGCAGCAGAAAATTCTTCTATGGAAATATTTACAGTTTAGGAAAAGAATCTGGCCCAATTCAACCACAGAATTAATCTTCCTTTGGTGCTTCTATTCACATCATTATGGTACCATTCTTGATGCCGATTCTTTAACTATTAAAATAAAATCCCTAGTTATAAGCCGGTCTTTCGCCTGGCATTCATTTCTGCATCTGCATTACGACTAGTCAGGAGAGCCCCGAGATTGGAAGTGCTGTTTCGTAGAAAGCTATCATTTTCCAGACAATTACCTAGCTCAGGCTTCGCTTGCTTTGTGTATTAGGCTTAAAGCTTAATGCAGCTTCACAAATGCTTTATTAAGTAAAACTTCCATTTTAGAAGGAGACAATGCATCCTAAGGGGAATATGAGGCATTTACTGCCCCCTTGCAGAACGAAAGAATATTAAAGCAGGGTTAATTAGATGGCGCCATATATGAACTCTTCTCCCCAATGAGGGCACAGAAAGCATTAAACCAGATGATTTGCATATACACACCCACCAAAAAGGAGTATGGGGCTCAGATCCTGAAACTGGATTCCTCAATAACATTTGTCTGATGAAATTACCCAGAAAAAGGCTGCTACAATCTCTTTGCAGTTAGAAAATAGTTTAAATGTGTTTATTTTGGTGTTCAAGGACTGATTTGTTTCTGACATATTTGGGTCATAACATAATAGTTCTTTTCTTGCTCTTACTTATATTATTTGCTTGATTCATAGATTTAATGCTGACTTTATTCTTCATAATATGCTTTAGCAGTAATTTTATGGCAAAAAATAAATAAATGAACCATCTTATTCAGGGCCCTAAGAAGTATATATTTTAAATGACAAATGAATACACCGGGGACAAATAAAATGCTGGCAAAAAGGCTTATAATTTGCATTCTGAATCTGCCTTTAGATTTATCTGCAAATACAGCTTTATAAGCATTTCATCATGCAATTATTGGAAGATTATTAAAAAAAATAAAGAATGATATATAAATAGTGGATTTTATATGCTTAAAATTGAGGCCCATGAGACTAGGCTGCCAGAGTTGTGTGGTTATTAGAACTAACACAAATAGTAGAAAAGAGTTTACAAACTTTGTTAGGAAGACTGACTGTGACTTTACAGGCCTCAAGAATAAAACACTTTGCTTGCTTTTTGCGTTTCCTTGTTTCTTTTCATTTCCCTATTTTTTGTGCCATTTTGCCTGATGAAAAATTCTGGGGTTCTCAACAGCTTGTACATCTTTTTGGGCTATTTTGATTGACCCAATCAAAGTATTACCATGATTATTAAACAGTTTCATGGATGGACATGACTGCTCTTATATTGGAAACCTTCAGAGATGTGTGGATTATTGATTTATTTATTCATTAGTTAGGTTTTGGTTTGGCTTCTCATTCAGGAGCACCAAGTAGTTTACATAGCATCCTTCCTCTCATTTTTCCTACAGAAACAATCCTGTAAGATGGATAGGAGTGAGAGAGCATACCTGGAAATAATGATCTTAACCTGGTTTCCAGAGTCTAATTAAAGATGTATTCTACAGGAGGCTCTCAAAGAGATTCTGCCAAACTGTAAAATGGCATTTTTTTCTGATGGATTAATTGATAGAGCAAAATTCAGAAATATAACACTTTAGAATTGCTAATCCATCAACTACTTCTAATCTGTCTAACATGTAAACTGCATCTGAATCACCACCATTTCTTCCTTTACCATTGTCTTATCTTCTTAAATGCAGAACAAGTTTAATCCTACAGCTCACAAAAATGTATGACTTTTAATAAAATTTGTTAGTCAGAAAAGCTACCCCCAGAGGCCTTCTTCTGATTTTTAACATTCAGAAAGTAAAAAATAGCTTTCTTTTCCACTTGAGGATTTGGAGTAGGGCAATTAGGTAGCTTATTGGTTTCTGGCGCTACGCTGACTCCATTATGTCTTCCTAGCTGCTGTCGCATGAGGCATGTGGGTGGTGGAATGGGGATCATTGTTTCTCAAATTAGAAATAAGATTTCTTAATGCAGTTTTACATTTTCCTCTCACCTAATATCTCCAGTAAACCAGGTCAAACCAACTGATGAAGATAGACAGGTAAATAAACTTGCTCACAAAATGGTCACAACCCTATTGCTAATTAAGTTTATCAAATTAAGCCATGACCTATATTTTACTTTTAGCTTTCCATTCTTTAACCATAGGAATAAATTAATTAATATCTTAAAACAATACTTCTTTGCAGCTGATGAAATGCATTGCAGTCAAGAAAAACTCACAACGTAACTTCAGAAGCCTAAGGGAACTCTGTTGCCATCTAGCTCCACATTTGGAAACTGTTATATAAGCCATAGTTATAGATGTAAATATCTAGTAAGCATTTCCTGCCAAAGAGTATATTGGAATTGACCCAGCTTAATAAGAAAGTTTTTAACTTCTGTATCCTTTCTACCATTCTTTCTCTGGTAAATTGAAACCCACAAGAAAAGATTGCAAAGGCCAAAACATATCTGAAGGTGTGATAGCTTTTCCAGTCATGCTACAAGGGAGAAAGATACTATTTTGAGTAACAAGAGGCCTGATCCCAGCCTCTCAATCTTCTGGAGGATTACAACAGGCTGTCATCATGTCACTTGAACAGACTGAAATGGATTTTCATCTCTTTGGTGTTTGCTATAGGAATTAGGGTACTATGGGGATTTGGGAGATAATTCCCTCTAAGCAACAAGAAACTGCCAAAATCATGTTCCAAAGGTGCTTATTCAGGAGACAACTGGACTTCCTTGTTTTTTTCTTTTGAAGATGTTTCACTTCTCATCCAAGAAGCTTCTTCAGCTGACAGGCTTCTTGTATGAGAAGTGAAAAGTCTTAAAAAGAAAAAAAAAACAAGAAATTCCAGTTGCCTCCTGAAAAAGCACCCTTTGGGAAAACCATGACCTGGATGAGATTCTACAGACTTTTGCAAAAATCATGGTGCCAGAATTCAGGTGTTGCAAATGGTGCCAGGGACTGCATATCTCATTTGGATTGCCCCTCCTATTCAATGAAAAAGCTCTGCTGAATCATAATGCAGGAAGGTCTGATAAGATGTCTGATGAGTTTCAATTTGGCGAGGAAAGGACAGTAGAAAGAAAAGTGCTACCATAATGCATTCATATCTCTAAATCAGTGTTTCTCAATCTTAACAAATTTAAGATGTGCGGACTTCGATTCCCAGAATTCCCCAGCTAGCAATTCTGGGAATTAAAGTCCACATAACTTAGAGTTGCCAAGGTTGAGAAACACTGGTGTAACTTATAAAACAGGGGTGTCCAATCTTGGCACCTTTTAAGCCTTGTGGACTTCAACTTCCAGAAATTCCCAGCCAGCAACTTTTTTGACAAAGGATCATCTGTTTTGTTTTTATCAGAAGTAAAAATGAATATTTCTGAATGAAAGAGATTCCTGGTTGTCTTATTTTTAAAGTAATTGGTTAATAGTGTTTAGATGTTTTTTGATTGCACTGTAACATAATGGGAATATAACTTTTCCAGGTATTAGTGAATCCACTGCTGAAAGGGATAATCCTTGATAATCCGATTATTTAATGGGAGAACTATTTGCTGTTTCAATAGAAGGAAATATATATTATGTTTGGGTTGAACTGTTGAGTTCTTGGGTTGGTCACATCTACAACCCCACTTTCCTTTGCACTGAGGATGTTACCTAGCTGGATAATAAAACATCTACAAGAAAGCAATCTAGTTCAGAGAGTACCAAGAAGTCCACTATTTCATAGGGTAGCATTCCCAGCTTATGTTTTACTGAACAAATTCAACACTAGCGCTAGCGTAATTTTTGTACTTGAGGCATTGAATGACCTAGAAACTGAATGGACTAGAAATGAAGCCCTGTGTTCTCCATGGACTGAAGAACCATCAGTTTTTCTGACTTTTTTCTATTGGAAAAGCAATTTCTTGACAGCAGGATTGCCCTTGAAGTGGGTACTTGCTTTCTCAGGATGGATGGAAGCAGTAAAATAGCAGAGGGATCCACTTATCTAAGAATAGCCCGTAGACAAGTTGAAACTAATTAGTAGCAATTAGAAGTAAAATAGCTTAAGGTGGCATGAAGAAAACATGCAAGTATACTAGCTTGTATTTTTGGTGGATCTTTCAATCTAAAACAAATGAGGAACAGTTACAGGAACTGGGCATGGCTACTCTAGCGAAGAGAAGGACCAGGGGAGACATGATAGCAGTGTTCCAATATTTAAGGGGCTGCCCAAGAGAGGAAGGGGTCAAGCTATTTTCCAAGGCACCTGAAGGCCAGACAAGGAATAATGGATGGAAACTGATCAAGAAGAGATTCAACCTAGAAATAAGGAGAAATTTTCTGAGAGTGAGAACAATCAACCAATGGAACCGCTTGCCTTCTGAAGTTGTTGGAGCTTCCTCACTGGAGGCTTTCAAGAGATTGGACTGTGATCTGTCAGAAATGGTGTAGGGCCTCCTGCTTGGGGGTTGGACTAGATGACCTCCAGGTTCTCTGTTAATGTTAAAAGTAATTTGGGTGGGGGGTTGGACTAGATGACCTCCAAGTTCTCTTCCAACTCTGTTATTCTGTTAAAAGTAAGCAGCATTTCCTATATGAGGGGTTGTCTGATATCCACCTACTGCCTTGGGCTTTGATCCTGATAAATTTCTAACCAATATAGTTATGGATGGGAAGGGGGGGGGGACTTACAATGGTAGCCAATGTCTGAAGTGGAGAGGAGAAATTAAACAATTGAAGCCTGAGCACATTTTAAGTTTCCTCACACACACATAACATCTCACAGATATAAAAAAAAAGGGGGGGTGCTTCAATCTTAAATTTTATTTCAATTTTAACTTCAAAAAGTTAAAAGTTAACTTTTAATTGCCCCGTGGATGCCTCCCCCACCCCCGCATGCTGGCAGGGGATGATGGGGCTACCGGGGTGAGGGAACCCGGTCAGGGAATGCTAATACAATCTACTGTTACTGAATAGTGTTAAATTCCTGTATGTGTGTGTGTGCATTCTTGCATTTTGTGAATGCGGTTTGGCAGCAAGAGAGATGAGCCGGAAAGATGGGGAAACCTCGAGAGTTTTCAACTGCTTTTGGAGCACGTTTAGCAACTGCTGTGTAGCTCCACACTCCCCCCCCCACCCTGCGGATGTTTTACCGATGTATAGTTAATTGAGGCTGGAACCGCCATCTCGGATGTGCTACCGGAATGGTTGGAATTGTAGCCAGGAGACTTTTCCGGCGCCGAATAGGTTTGCCTTTGGAAACCTGGCAAGCCACGTTGCTCCTGTTCCAAGGCGATTTCCACTCCGCTCCAGATCCGGAACCCCCTTCCCGTCCTTCCAGCCAGCAAGGGGACAGCGGGATAACGAAGGGGGGAGGGGGGGTCAGCTGAGAAAGGACCCGGACTCTTCCCGCCGCTTCCTTCCCACTCAACGCCGCCGCCTCGCGCGCGCACTTTTTCCCCCCCGCAGGTGCCCGAAGGACCGTGCAGCAGCGTGGGACAAAAAAGCTCCTCTCCGAAGACCCGCCGGGATGCCGCTGCCGAGCCGCGCTTGGTCCCAACGGGCAACTCCGCCTTTGGCTGCGCTGGTGGAACTCCTCCTCCTCCTCCTTCTCTGCCCGGGCCCGGGTGAGTCAGCCGAGCAGGCGTGGCGGGCAGACTGTGCGTGCTCGGGAAGGGGAGGGTGAGCGACTGGCGAAAAAGGAGGCGCTTAACGTAGGAGACACCCGCGCTCCCGTTGTTGAATAGAGGAGGAGTCTCCAACCTTGGCAACTTTAAGACTTGTGGACTTCAACTCCTAGAATTCCTCAGCCAGCAAGTTGGAGTCCCCTGGAATAGAGGCTGTTCCAGTGGTGAAATACAATTTTTTTTTTACTATTTACGTGGCTTGGTGGGTGTGGCAGTGGCAGGCATGCCCACCAAGCCACACCCACACAGGTGGGTGTGGGTGTGGCTTGGTGGGCATGGCAGGGAAGGATACTGCAAAATCCCCATTCCCTCCCCGCTCTGGGGCCAGCCCAGAGAACTACTTTGAACTTTTGAACTACTCAAAATTTCCGTTACTGGTTCTGCAGGAAATTTTGAGTAGTTTGGAGAACCGGCAAACACCACTTCTGGCTGGTCCCAGAGTGGGGTGGGAATGGAGATTTTGCAGTATCCTTCCCTGCTATGTCCACCAAGCCACGCCCACAGAACTGTTAGTAAAAAATTTGAATTTCACCACTGTGATAGAATATAGAGGTCAGTGAAAGAAGATAATGTGTGCCTTCCATACAGATCAGTGTTTCTCAAACTTGGTCATTTAAGATATGCAGACTTCAATTCCCAGAATTCCCTATGCTGGCTGGGGAATTCTGGGAGTTGAAATCCATACATCTTAACGTGGCCAAGTTTTGAAAACACTGGTCTGGAGCCTCTCGGCTCTGTCCTGCTGGATGATGGGGAGAGCATGCATAATGGAATTACAATTGAACAGCTCTTGAAGGCCCCAGATTTATGGACGTTGGTATTGAGTAATAAAAAAGGATTTTGCCTGGACTCATCAGCTCTTGTTTTTGCCTTTTTAAATACTTGTTTTCGGCTTTTTTACCTGGAGCCCAGGGATGAGCAACAAGGGCAACTTTATGACCTGTAGACTTCAGCATGGCTGGCTCAGGAATTCTGGGACTTGAAGTCCACAGGTCATAAAGTTGCCATTGTAGGCCACCTGCCCTACCCCAATGATTTAGGGAGAATTGCTTGTTTATAAAGAGGGCTCATGGTGGTTGATTCTTTACTCTTTCCTTTCTTTCTTAAGAAACAGTGCCGTTGTTTACTATTTTTTCAAGTTAATGCCAACATTTATGTGCATGTACAGCTCTAGAAATGCATTCCTTAGTAGTGTAACATATGGCATGAATCTAAACATGTTATTCTCAAATATGTCTATTGAAATAGACAAGTTTCTTTAAATATTAGTTATGTAGTTTTATTCATTGATGTTTGTTGGAAATGCACTTAAAACACCATAGTTTAAGTACTGGAGCATTATTTGTACTGAGCACAGAGAAGGAAAATTATTTGTGTTCATCATTCACATAATTTCCTGTCTAAAAAGTAACATTGCATAGGAAAAATGTGCATTATTTATACACTTAACTACTTAATTTTGCTTTTCTTCAGGTGTTTCAAAGGCAAATAAATTTAGGCTGATGCTTCAGAAAAGAGAAGGTAAGCCTGTCTTAAGATACATAGATTTTCTTACACGTTAGTTGGAAAAATAATTAAAAATAGAGAACTACATATTCAACCTGTCCAATTTCTTCCCTGTAATTTAAGAGACAGTGACTTGGGGAAAAAAAATCCCTGGCATGTATTTTCTGTAGAACTCTTCTGTTATTTTAGTTGACTCAAATTAAAAAGGAGTGTGTGTGTGTGTGGGGGAGAGAGAGAGAGAGAGAGAGAGGGAGGGAGGGAGGGAGAGAGGGAGAGAGAGAGAGAGAGAGAGAGAGAGAGAGAAGAAAAGAAAGAAAGAAAGAAAGAAAGAAAGAAAGAAAGAAAGAAAGAAAGAAAGAAAGAAGAAAGAAAAGAAAGAAAGAAAGAAAGAAAAAAAAAGTTGGGAAATCAGTAATGTCCATCCTGTTATTTTAGTTGAGTCAAATTAAGAGAGAGAGAGCCTTTCAGAATAAATGCAAAGCTACCCATGAATGACTGAGCTAACAAAAGACTATAGCAGCCTAAACTTTGCAGAATGGTGAGTATGGCTTTAGAACACTTTCAATGGTTTGCTTTCATATAAGCTATAGATCTGGTCTTGAGATGAGAGTAATGAACAATTATGAAGAATATTTGTGGCTCCGGGTTGGGATTTGGAATGTTAGTGTTCACTACTCATGTTTTTTTCCCCTTGAAAATGTTTCATGGCCAAACAAGGCAACATCATCAGTGCTGCATCTAGCAAATCAAGATGTAGATAAGAAAGAGCCAAGACAATAGCCAGGAACAACCTAAAATGAAATAATCCAGCACAGTAGATAGTCAGAAACAAACTCACAAACTATAACAATCCTGCGGAAGACATACGGACAATCTGCCATGCATAAAAAGCCAACAAATATCACTTCCTTGCATCAAAACATTGGCAATGTTATCTACTTTGATAATAAAACATTTGCAAAAAGAAACCCAAGCTTCATGAACACCAAGATCTGATGAGAGCTGTGAGCCTTAAACTGGGAGAAACTGAAATTCAGTCCTGCCCAAATAGAAAGTGCAGAAAGAAACTCATAACAACTCACCTTGATTTTGTTTGGGGTATAGGTCATTGTTGATTTATGACCATAATGGAATCTGTCTATTACAGTCATACCTTTTGATGGTCTTAAAATGGGTCACCCATGTGACCGATATGATTGTACAAACTTTTTTTGTGGTGGTTGTAAAATGAACACTGCATTTATAAGGCAAATTTTTCACTAAGGGCAGAAAATCTTGGTTTTTATCAAAAAGTCATAAAATGCAGTCACATGATCATGGGATGCTGGAAACAGCTTTAAATGTAAGGGGGTGGGCAGCTGTTGAAACTTTGGAATCAAGTTGTAAATACCCCTAACAAGGTCCCTTATGCTTTTAAATTATCACTAAGCAATTGCTGTAAGTCAAAGACTACCTGTAAGATGGGGCAAAGAGAATCTGTGACAAGCTTTCAAGACTCTGTTTCTGTAACAATACAGAAAGCACATGCTCACATTTGCGAACCGATAGGGAAGGTAAGTGAATCCCACCTCTGGATAGTGCACCAGTGCACTATCCCATCTCTGGATAGTGCACTAGTGAGGCCACACTTGGAATTCTTCAGCCAGTTCTAGTTACAATACCAGAAAAAAAAAAAAGCTGATGCCCTAAAGAGTGCAGAGAACAGTAACAAAGATGATAAGGAGTCTAGAGGCTAAATGTACAATAATCGATTGAGAGAAATAGGTACGTGTAGCCTAACAAACAGAAGGCGTAGGGGAGACATGATAGCTATCTTCCAATATTTGAAGGGCTGTCACAGGGAAGAGGTCAATTTATTTTCCATAGCACCTAAGGGAAAGATGCAAAGCAATGGATGGAAGCTCATCAAAGGGAGATTCAACCTGGAACTAAGGAGAAATTTCCTGACAGTGAAAACAGTTAGTTAATGCAACAGCTTGCCTCCCAAAGGCATCACTGGAGATTTTCAAGAAAGATTGGACAACCATTTGTCTGGGATTGTATAAGGATTCCAGGCTTGGGCAGAGGGTTGTACTACAAGACCCTTTCAGCCCTATGATTTTAGGCCATCATCACAGACCTCAGGTGAAAAAAAAGAGTACTTTAAGAATTTATTTTTTATTCAGGGACTGTGTTGTGCTGATAACATAGGATATTACTTTTTAATAGTGGCATTTTCTTCATCTCTTGTATTAAGTATTCACCTGAGTTGAATGTAGTCAACATATAGATTTGGTGTTTTTTGCTTCAGCCCCTGTTCTGATGAAGGAAGAGATGTCTGTTAAAGAAGATAAGGCCAAGGAATTCTTAAACAATCTGAAACGTCAGAAGCGCCAGCTTTGGGACAGAAGTCAGCCTGACGTACAGCAGTGGTACCAACACTTTCTCTATTTGGGTTTTGATGAAGCTGTAAGTGGCATAGTTGTTTTAACTTTCAATAATGTAGTTCAGTGATCTGAATTAGCACTGTGGAAATCGTGGTGGATTCAGGATAATAGCCTAATGTTTTATTTTCTTCTAAATAAGCTTCACATTTATATTATAGATATGGAAAGGAATTCAATTTAGTTTGAATCTTATAATTATATTCATTACAGTAGATATGGGAAACCTGCCTTCTTTATAAGCGAAATCATTCCCCTTGTTATACTGTAAATGAATTTGAGAAGGTGAATTCTTGATAATGAAGGTCACAGCAGGTCAAGCTTGATAACTGTTTCAGGCATCTACTTGAACTAATTTAATAGCAATAGCACAATATACCGCTTTACAGTGCTTTACAGTCCTCTCTCTAAGTGGTTTACAAAGTCAGCATACTTATTTCTCTCCTAGACACCACTCGTGGACCCGAATAGATATGATATGGATGTCTCTTGAGTTGAGGGGGTTGGTCTCGGAAGTGGAAATAGGGCCTAACCAGTGGGCAGACCATAACCCGCTAATGGTAACTTGGAAGATCCCACATTGTAGGAAGGGTAGATGGAGAATGAATATAAGTATTTTGAGAGATGAAGAATTTATGAGTAAATTTAAGAACGAGTTACAGAGGATACTTCAATATACAATACATGGGATACGGTTAAGGCAGTGATGAGGGGATGGTTAATCAAATACATGATTGATAAACGTAGGGCGGGTAAGAAACACCAAGACAACCTCTTGAATAAATTACAACAGGTGGAAGAAAGGATGCAAAATGGATTAACCCAGACAACAAGACGATCTTGTATTTATTTTGGATCAACCACTGGATAGAGGAAAGGGATTTCTGGCAACACCAGATTAAATTATTAGATCAAGAGGAATTAGCAAATAAAATAAAGTGGACTAAACAATTTTTTTTTGAAAGGGCGAACAAAACAGGAAGATGGTTGGCTTACCGGTTTAGGAAGGAGCAGGAACAACGGAGAATAGAAGGGCTGAAAGATGTAATTGGGAATCTTCATTGTACTAAGGAAGGCAAGAGAATGGTAGCCCAGGATTTTTTCACACAGCTTTATCAGAAAGGGGAGGAAAATATTTGTGAAATTCGGAAATATTTGGAAAAGACAGACTTGCCTAAAGTCTCAGAAACAATGAAGGATATTCTTAATGCGGAATTTACGATGAGGAAGTAGAAACAGTTATGAAAGCACAGGCGAATGGCAAAACCCCGGGTAGAGATGGCCTTCCAGTTGAACTATACAAAATAGTGTTTGACATTGTAGGGAAATACATGACGGATTTATTCAATGCGGTTATGAAAGAGGCTCAGGTTCCAGTATCTTGGACAGAGGCTTATATTTCTATTATTCCAAAAGAAGGAACTGACCTATCTCTTATTAAGAATTATAGACCTATATCATTACTAAATTCCGATTATAAGATATTTGCGGGGGTCCTTGCAGCCAGACTTAGATGTTTCCTTAACCAATTCATTCATTCAGACCAAAACGGCTTCCTTCCTAATAGATACTTACGAGATAATCTTAGAATTATCATGAATATATTAGAATTTTTCAAAAATCGCCCGGATAAACAATTAGCTTTAATTTTTGTTGACGCCCAAAAGGCGTTTGACAGAATCAGTTGGGAATTTATGATTTCTCAATTGGAATATATGGAGTTTGGTGGGAATTTTATTCGGGCAATTTGAGCTATCTACCAGGAGCAGACTGCAAGAGTATTCATAGATGGAGAGGAAACAGAGAGGATCCAAATTTGTAGAGATACAAGACAGGGATGTCCCCTTTCCCCATTGTTATTTGTATTGACTTTAGAGCCCCTGCTTAGAGAAGTGAGAGGAAATATGGAAATAAGAGGAATGAAGATTAGGCAGGAGGAAGTTAAAGTCCAGGCTTATGCAGACGATCTTGTATTTATTTTGGATCAACCACTGGACTCGGGCCTGAAATTATTACGCTTGATTAGAGAGTATGGGAAGGTAGCGGGATTACTGATGAATGAAGAAAAAACTAAAATCCTAGCGAAGAATATGACTCAGATGCAAAGGCAACAGCTGGAGCAGTTAATGGGTTTAAGAATGACAAATAAAGTTAAGTATCTGGGTATATGGTTGACTGCCAGATGCTCCTCCATAAAGGAGGATAACTATCTTCCTCTTTACAACCAGATGCTCAGAGATCTAGAAAGAAGGAAAAATCTCCAGCTATCAATTTTGGGAAGGGTGGCAACCATTAAGATGTGCCTGTTACCCAAATGGCTATTTCTATTCCAAACAGCCCCGGTAAGGTTGAATAAAGAGTTTTTTACAAATTTGGATAGGAGTATATCCAAGTTTACCTGGCAGGGAAAGAAGCCACAGATTAGATTTAAAATGTTACAAGAACCCAAAAACAGAGGAGGACTTGGACTCCCAAATTGGAAGCTCTATCACCAAGCAGCGAACTTGATTTGGGTGAAAGAATGGATGATCCTACAAAAGAGACGACTTTTGACATTTGAGGGAGCCGGTCTTCAACATGGCTGGCACTATTTTCTATGGCCGGGAGCATCCGGCCGCCCCAGACACTTTGATGATCACTGTTTACATAGGACTCTTGGGTACACTTGGGAAAAGATTAGAAGAAAAGTATATTCAAAAGTTCCATGTTGGATTTCGGCGCAGGAAGCTCAGATCTATCCGACATTGTATAAAGTGGGGAAAACTTTGGTGTATGAAGTCTTTTTGGATGTTCAGGGTAATCCAAAGTCACGAGAATTATTAACTCTTCAAGGTAGACTAAGATAGACTGGTGGTCTTATTCCCAAGTGCACTCCAGGTATAAAAAAGATTTATATAAAGAAGGAATTTACCGTAGAAGACAAGAATTGGATAAGATCTTATTAGAAGGAGGGAAAGGGGTACTATCTAAATGTTACGCATATTTATTGTCTCTGCAGATAGGACAGGATGTAGTGAAGGATTGTATGATAGTGTGGGGGCGAAATTTTGGATATCCCCTTGACTTCCAGCAATGGGAACAGATTTGGTTGAAAAATATGAAATTAACCATGGCCTCTTCATACAAAGAAAACATATATAAAATGGACTACCGTTGGCATCTCCCCCTTGCGAGACTAGCTAAAATGTTTCCCGGGTCATCTTCCTGCTGTTGGAAATGCGGTTACAGTAATGGAACTTATTTTCATCAATGGTGGACCTGCCCGCAGGCGGTTATTATTGGAAAAAAATACGGCAATGGATTTTGGAAATTACACAGATCAATTTGGAATTAAGGCCCGAGATTTTCCTGTTGGGGGCAAAACCTTTGAATGTTAAATCAGGTATATGGTTCTTGTTGATTCACATTATTACTGCAGCAAGATTAGCGTATGTGCAGGAGTGGAAAAATCAATACTTACCGATGGATTTGAAAATAATATATAAAATTAATGAGTGTGCAGAATCAGATAGATCAACTAGCTTGATCAATGGTAAAAAAGATTCAGAATTTTATAACAGTTGGAATTTATGGTACGATTGGGTCCAGAAAAGGTGGGATACAATAGATATATGATGATGTATATATATGATGGCAAGTATGTATGTATAAAGGAATGACTTTATATTTATGGACAATGTACTCACATTACACCATGGTGGCAGGATTGTATATTTTATTTGTGTATTGGTGCATAGAATATATTAATAAAAAATATTTTTTTAAAAAAACAAAGTCAGCATATTGCATCCAACAATCTGGATCCTTATTTTACCGAACTCGGAAGGATGGAAGGCTGAGTCAGCCTTCCATCCTGAGCCTGGTAAGATTTGAACTGCCAAATTGAAGTCAGCTGGCAGTCAGCAGAAGGAACCTGCAGTACTGCACTCTTAACTGCTGCGCCACCATGGCTCTAACTTCTGACAAAGTTTTTCTGGGAAAAAGCAGTTATTTAATGACATGAAGAGCCATGGTGGCGCAGTGGTTATTTAAGAGTGCAGAACTGCAGGCTACTTCTGCTGATCACCAGCTGCCAGCAGTTTGGCAGATTGAATCTCACCAGGCTCAAGGTTGACTCAGCCTTCCATCTTTCCAAGGTAGGTAAAATGAGGACCCAGATTGTTGGGGGCAATATGCTCTCTGTAAACCGCTTAGAGAGGGCTGTAAAGCACTATGAAGCAGTATATAAGTCTAAGTGCTATTGCTATAGTGCTATGAATGCACAGAAAACATGGTTTTACTGAGGCATAAATGGGGCATGCAAATAAAACATATTTGTATCATGGATAAAGTATTTCATACTGCAAACAGAAACCTGGAAATATATATATTATGTCCTCCTCCATCCCTGTGGTCAAGAATTGTCCTAGAAATGGAATTCCAATACTTTTCAGCATGGGAAGTTAATGAATCAATTTTTCATGCAGGCATTTTACCTGTCAAATCAAACCACTTTAATTTCTGCATATAGATAGTGTGCATGTGTTATTTGAATCTAAGATATAGTTGTTTTTGGAAGGAAAAGGCAAAGGAGACATACAAAAAAACATGAATGAGAATATGGCTTTGGTACCAATTTGTTAGGAAGTCACATGCTAAATTGAGAATAGAAAGGAATAAGGAAAAGTACAGTGAAGTCTTATTGGATGAACTATTTATTATAAACTGAAGACACTGCAAATTGATGTTTATTTGAATGTACATCAGGCTGTTTCAATACTTCAGAATTTGAAAAACCATGTTCGAGCTCTTTAATTTTTGTTTATTTATACTAATACTAATATAATATATATATATATATATATATATATATATATATATATATATATATATATATATATATATTTATTATATATATAATATATATAATAAAATAATATAATATAATAAAATACTAATATATTTTCTTTATTTCTGAAGGTAAATACAGTAAAAGTTACTCCTAAAGAACACTGGAAAACTGATAGAGGCTGAATCCTAGATATAAATTCATTTTCCAATCAGCATGTTTTTTTAAAACAATACAATAAGTACTTAATGCAAAAGAAGTGAATGAGATACGGTAATCTTTCAATTATTCAGGGCCTTTTTTCCCCTTGACTCACTCTTTATGACATTTTCTCCATTGCAGGAATGTTTGGGAAGCAAAGCCTTTTTTGTTCTAAATATTTCTATAGAAAACAATTTCATTTGATAGGATTTTGAATGAGAATTGGTGGTACTTATTAAAATGAAGTCATGTATTACCCAGAAAAATGTTTGTCATAGTAATTAGAGCGCTGAGTTTTAATGGAGGAAAGACAGGTTCAAGTGTTCATTGGCCCCAGAGATCATTAGAAGATCCAACCTACTCACTGTAGGCCCCTGAAAACGGAAATGGGAGAGCGGGGGATACTAAACCCCACCCCTGGTGAAGAGCCCTGGTGGCGCAGCAGACTAAAGCACTATTAACATCAGCTGCCTGCAATTACTGCAAGTTCAAATGTCACCAGGTTCAAGGTTGACTCAGCCTTCCATCCTTTCTAAGGTAGGTAAAATGAGGACCCGGATTGTGGGGGCAATAAACTGACTTTGTATAAATATACAAAAGTATGAAGGCTATTGCTTAACGCATTGTAAGCCGCCCTGAGTCTCCGGAGAAGGGCGGCATATAAATCAAATAAACAAAAAACAAAAAAACACCCTTAATGCCTTGCACTGGGATTACACTTGAATTGGGATTCAAATATAGGTAGTCCTCAACTTACAACCACAATTGGGTCCAAAATTTCTTTTGCTAAGGAATAGAGTTAAGTGATTATTGTCCCATTTATGACTTTTTTTGCCCTGTTAAGTGAATCACTTCAGTTGTTAAAATTAGTCACATGGTTGTTAAGTGAATCTGGCTTCCCCATTGACTGCTTATCAGAAGTTTGGAAAAGGTGATCACATGACCCCGGGACACTGCAACCGTCATAAATACATGCCAGTTGCCACGCATCTGAATTTTGATCACATGACCATGGGGATGCTACAATGGTCTTAAGTCACTTTTTTGAGTGCCATTATAATTTCGAATGGTAACTAAATGAATGGTCCAAGACTACCTGTATAAATTTTTGGGTCATTTTCATGTCATTGCTATTTATATTAGCCACATTTGCTACTGTCAGGGCTGCTGTGAGTATAAAATGAGATGAGGCCTTGATAAAATAAAATATGTCAAATTTCCAGTAGTAATGTGTAAACAAGATATAGATAAACTGTGATCACACGATCACTTTATTGTTTCTGTCATTCAAGCAGAGAAACAAGCTAGTTAACTATAGTTTCACCTGATAAATGTTGGTGAACAACTAATCAAGCCAGGATGCTGTTGTATTTTAAGCTGGTATCAAAAATATTCACAAAATTGATCAGGTAATCCATAAAGCAGAGTAAAAAATAAACACTTTTTAAAATCCAAATGACTGTTATTATAATAATTTACACACCATCGTCATGAAAGGAAAATAATTTATTAAAAAATGTGCATAATATTCATCTGTAAAGTGCCAAAATACTATAATAATCAGTCATGTATGCAGAAAATATAGCTAAACACTGATAGCATAGCTTAAAATTTGAACCAGTAGTTTTACTTCATTAAATAGAATGGAATCAAGTTTCAAAGTTCAAGGTAAAATTTGATTCACATTTTCAGCAACTCTTTATAGGTAGTCCTCGACTTATGGCCAGCACTTAGTGACTGTTTGACGTTCTGATTGGCCTATCTGGAAGGCTAGTTACAACCCGGACTCAAAGTTTCAATGGTCATCCCCACTGTGTCACATGACCACACTCTAGTTGCTTAGCAACCAGACTGCCTTTATAGCTGTGTCCCATGGTCATATAACCACATTTCACAATGGTTTGCCAAAATATGGCATTTACTTCTGCTTTTCAGCAAAATTGTAAGGGAACCATTTGTTTGCTTAACAACCGTGGCATCTGCTTAATGAACTATTTTGATTCACTTAACAATTGCTGCAAAAAAAAGTTATAAAATCGTGACCAACCCACTTTATGGTCATCTTGAATTATGACTGTGATGGGCAGGCTCCATTATGGTCATGACTCAAGGACTACTTGTATTTTCCACCCGAAATGAATTATAAAAGCACACAAAGAAATGTACTAATATTTTTAAAGCACTTTAAGTAGTAATTCATGTTAAATATTAAGCAGAATTTGGCAACCTTATTGGGAATGTCTGTCTTTTCTTGACATAAACTATATACAGTTCTATTTTATTCTTCATAGAAAGAGTAGATGTTATATTAATGGATGATGATGATGATGATGATGATTATTATTATTATTATTATTTCTATGCCGCACACACTCCAAGGACTCTGGGTGGCTTACACCAAAGACAGTATACTAAATAGCATATTGCCCTCAACAATCTGGGTCCTCATTTTACCCATCTCGGAAGGATGGAAGGCTGAGTCAACCTTGAGCCGGTGAGATTTGATCCGCTGATCTGCTGAACTAGCAGTCAACTGAAGTAGCTGCAGTACTGCACTCTAACCACTGCGCCACCTTGGATCTGGGTGTTCCACTGACTGTCCTTTTACTTTATAGCAGAGGTGGGGAACTATGACTCCTTTATGACTTGTGGACTTCAACTCCCAGAATTCCCATGGCTGGCTCAGAAATTCTGGGGGTTGAAGTCCAGAAGTCATAAAGGGGCCATAGTTCCCCACCTCTGCTTTATAAGGTCATGATGATTCCAAAGTGAGGATATTGCCAAGGGTCTCCTCCATGAACTCAAAGAGGAGGCGGTAAAATCATGCTGGACGGAAAGTTGTAGATTTTATAGGTGGTCTATAAAAGTAGCAAAGGGCAGGTTTCTGAATTCTCTCATCATACACCAACTTAAAGATAGGAAACAGCTGAGCTGTTTCTGGAGATTAACGCTAGCCGCTTTTCCCTGATGAATGCTTTAGCCCTCTCAAATACCAATTGCTTGAAGCTCTGAGCAGAAAGCTTGTTATTATACATAATCTCTTTGTTTGCTTTTCTCTATTTGATTTGAATCCATTCTGAAGTTAAAGAAGCTAGAAAGTCAAAATACATTATTTTAAGTCAATAGTTTAAACGCTAAATCCATGTGATGGTAATTCCTATTTCTAGGAGCAAGAAGGCACTGAAATGTAAATATTTTACTGTATTTCCATAATAAACTTAGGTCTTTTAGGTACAGATTTGAGATTCATACAATATTTGAACAATAACTTTCAAAGTTTCAATGTCCTAATATATTCTACATTCTAATCAGCTATTTGATTTGGATACTTCACTTATTCCTGCACTGAGAAATAAATTGGACCTTGGAATTAATGGCTTCTTCTGGCTATATAGTTTAGTAGCAAAAATAATTAATTAACTTTTAAATTAGAAGATTATGTTCCATGGTGTATTACAGAAGATGGTATATAGTACTTATACCATTTTGGATGAGAATATCTGATCAATATTGAAAGAAAAATATATTTTAATGCTTCTCAAGCATAGCATTTTTATGAACATAAAATGCAAATCGATGGTCACTTTTTCCCTTTTTTCCCCACTTTTTTTTCTGCAGAAATTTGAAGATTATGTCTCCTACTGGTCAAACCTAGGCCGTGATGGCCATGAATATGATGGTGGCTATTATCATCACCATTACGATGAAGATGCTCCTATTGGCCCACGAAATCCAGACACCTTCAGACATGGAGCAAATGTCAATTATGATGATTATTATTAAGATTATTCTCTGTCTTAACTATTATTATTAACCCTTTCCTCTCTGTATTGACTATATTAATTCTTTCTTCTCTGTGTAAGGACACTAGAAAGATTTTTTAAAATTGATTTTAGTCTGGTTCTTAATTTTAGCTGATGGAATTGGGGAAAGAAACCAAGAAAAATTGGTCTTGCATATATTCCTTAACATATCTGCTTTAAAATTAAAGCTTTTTTATACAACATTTTAATTACCATAGTATTCTGGTGAAATACATTATGAAGATTACTGAGACTAATATGTCCATCTATTTTATATTAATGTACATCTTACAACGAATAAAAAAAAAAGAACAGTATCATACAGTAACATCCTATTACCCACCACAGGGCCATGATATCACCATACCAACTCTGCATTTTTCTGGATCCACTCCCATCTTAGCCCAATAATGGGGAAGAGTCAGGGTTCATGGCCTGAAGGTTCAAGGCTAAAAGGATAATGGCCCTCAGGATCCCAGGGGGTCAAAAATGGTAAGCTATTCTGTCTTGCTAGGGTTGAGTTGCAGTAAGGTCTTCCCCATCCAGAGCCTTCATGCATTGGGTCAGCACCCGAACATCATTACCTGTCCAGTCAGGGGTGGAGGTGTATAATTATCATTTGCATATTGATGAAACTACTGCCAACTGACCTTACCCACGGGCTTTATTTGATGTTAAATAGAAGTGATGAGAAACCAAGCCTTGAAGCACCTATTTAAGATAGACTTCTCTTCTCCAATTCTTTTACCAGTGTCAGGAAGGGAAAAACACTGCAAAACAGTGACTTCTACTTCCAACCTTCAAATCCAATCCAGAAGGATGCTCTGGTTGATGGTACTAAAAGACGCCAAGTGATCCAGATGGGCCAGGATGGATCCCCATCCCAAGTTTTTCAGAGATCAACAGATGTGACCAATGCCATGTCAGTACTGTAAAACTGACTGAAAAAAGTCTAGATAATATAATTCATCCAGGATTCTCCAATGCTAAACACCCACCACTATATCAACAATCTCTTCTGAGTCAGCCTTAGCAGAAGCAAGAAACAGACTTCTTGTCACGAAAAACCCCTCTTTATTTACCTCTTGTGAATTAATTCCATTCACCCACCGAAACGTCCAGGCAATAGTCCAGGCAAAGAGTTAATTGCAGTAACAGACCTTATCAGTTCCTTGCGATAATTGCAAGGCTTTGAGCTCCAAACCGAAAGGTTGCAAATTAAGTTCTGGCAAGCAGTCTTTCAGGCATGAAACACAATGAGCAAAATCTTCAGAAATACGAACTATTGTCTCCTATGACCACCACTCCCCTTTCCTTCTATTTATTCCCCAGGGAGGGGCCATTCAGCATCCATGTGTGCTTTGCTTCCCGAATCGAGTCCTTGTCCTCCGTTGATCATCTAACTGGTCTGTGCATACATGCATCTGGAACAGGCCCTAGCTGTTCTTTCTCCTCACTCATATCAGCCTCCAAAGACAGCTGCCCCTCCGGTGGCTGGGAAATATCTTAACAGCCCTGGCTCTATCTCTGTGTCCAACACAGAGCATCCATCAGAGCCTTCCCCAGACTCCAGAACTGGCCCAAGTTCCTCCCCAACCTCATCGTCTGAGTCTGTCTCCAGCTCGGCTGGCAGCTGGCGGGTCACAATATAATCTTCCCCCAAACATTGCCAGCTCCTGAGAAGCCTTAACCAACTGGGGAGGGAGAAGAGCCCAGATACATGACAAGGTCATAGAAACAAGGACCCTATCTACTTTCTCAACATCAACTGGCTCAAACTCTCCCAACTAACAAAGTGAGTCATTTCCATAGGACCTGCCCAGCCAAGTTTACTTCAGTAAAACCAAGTACCTTTATCTGACGGGCTCTATAGGAGCTCTCCTGACCATTCCTTACCTAGAAGGGGTCTAGTCACCTAGAATAAAGCTGCTGGTTGTCTGTATGCAGATACAATAAGAGTGAAGAAGTGAACTTATTTTGCCCTAATAAAGACTCCTTCCTGTGCCTGTTTGCTTGTATTCCTTCAGCAGTGCTCTCGTGCCACTACATCTCCTGAAGACCCTTGACAAACTATAAGGATCTAGAGGAGCCACAATCACATAGGCCGCACAATCAGAGTAGTGAGTCAATCTTCTTAAATGCTCATTTCAGTTTGCAACTAAAGCCCTGGCTGAACCATGCACCAATGTCATCTTCATCCTCAAGGAAAAAACATAGTCCAGTGGCCCTTTTTGGGGGAAAAAAGCACCTCTGAAACAACCATGACTTGGATGACTGAGAATCTCCATAGTTACACCTTCAGGAATAACCTCAAGTTTCCTTTGAAACCCATCAGTTTCTTGAGGCCACCCAATTCAATAGAACCCTCTTCCCTGCAGTGGGGGCAGCTTATAAAGAACTCCAGTGTCCAGAAGGAATGGTTTGTCCATGAAAAAGAACTGATGATAACATTCGCTATTCCCAACCTCAGATCATGTTGCCACTACCCCAAGACAAATGCTAGATCTAATGGGTGACTTCTCTGTGAACTATCACTTTTGCTCCTTTAAAAACACTGAATTGTTTTCTCAAGTCATAAAAAGAGTTCTCTCCCTTGTTTTACATTAAGCATTGTTATAAAGGCTTGGAGATAGCACACACAATTCTCTCTCCACACTGTTGTGATGGTGACTATAAACTCTTACTGTAGCTTTCTTGTAAGTCAGCACAAGTTGGCTGGCCGTCTACACTCCCATACATTTCAAATTTCAAAATTTTTTGCAGTATTAAAAGATGAAAAACTTGTAATAGGATTAAGACATTCCAAATCATTTCCCATTTAAAGAAAACAGGATGTTGTTGTTTCTGTAGGAATGTGTGATTCCTACAGGTATGTCAATATTAACAATGCAGTAGAACTTCTGGTCACAAATGCTTCTGACCACAACGAAATCGGGTTCCGACCAAAAAATTCACTTTTTTTTCATGGCTGATTTCCCATTCCGCGCCATTTTTTTTGTAAGTGCCTAAGTTCCAAAATTAGGTTTGCAACCAAAGTTATGGAACTAATTCTGGTTGTGACCAGACGTTCTACATTAGTTAAAATTTTTGTGGAAGTGGCCCTAATTCTTCATCTTTTTTTTTTTTTTTGATAAAAGTGGGTTACTACTGGAAATAGCAATATAATTTAATTATAGAACAGAAAAGTGAAGTTATCCATATTTCCTTGTCTTTCTCCTTCCCAGCTTGATTTGTGCTCTTTAAGATCCCTCACAACCCAGACAAGGCTTTGAGAGCAGACAGAAGATTCTGCATTCCACAAACGGGAGCAGAAGTCGTTCACTGAATTTTATTCATACAGGTAGTCCTCAACGTATAGCCATTCCTTTAGCAAACATTTGAAATTACAACTCATTCAAAAAAGTGGTTTACAAGCAGTCCCCACATTTGTAACAGTCACAGCATCCCCATAGTCACATGATTAAAATCTGGGCACTGGGCTACTGGCATGGGTTTACAATGATTGCAGCATCCCGGGGTCATATGATCATCCCTTGTGACCTACCCAGCCTTTTTCTGACAAAGTCAATGGGAGAAGCTGGATCCACTGATCAATGGTATGCTTAACGAGTGCAAGTAATCTCCTTAACAACTGTGACAGAAAAGGTCATAAAATTGGGCATGGCTCACTTAATAACTATCTTGCTAGGCAATGGAACTTGTGATGCCAATTGTGATCATAGGTTGAGGATTACCTGTATGGTCCTACTCAGTGGTGGGTTGCTACCAGTTTGCCCTGGATTGGGCGAACCGATAGCGGCGGCGGTGGGAGGCTCCGCCCACCCACCCGGATGTCTCTATGCATGCGCAGAAGCTTCTGTGCATGCGCAGAAGCATCACGAGCACAAGCGCACCCACGAGTGAACCAGTAGCGGCTGAAATTGAAACCCACTACTGGTCTTACTTGATTTTTAATTTAATTTTACAGGATTATTTGTAATTGAACTGTATTCATAAAAGATATACTATCTAAAAACCTCACAAAATATTGATTAAAAGAATCAGTTACTCAGAGACAGATGTTACACAGTCTGCTATACCTATATAATAATATGTCCACAACCACAGACTTTTCTTTTACTTAAATCTGTAAGGTTCAGTGTTTTATTAAAATAGCATATTCAACCACTGGTAGCCAATAATACATTAACTTTTGCCCAGAGTATGCACAATACAGTAGTGATTTAAAATAGCATTTATCAGTGGAAATAGTTCAAATTCAAATGTGCAACTAGAACTAAATGTTGGGTGCGGGAGGGGAAGGGGTTTAAGGAATACATAAAACTCTTGTACAGATATTTTCTAAATGCCAGTGTTTGTCATCTGACAATACTGCTACTTTTTTTTCCTTTATGCATAGTCTCTCTCATTTAAAGTACCCATTTTATAAATAAATTGGCAATTCTGCCCTTCTTATCTTATGCGCAGCTTCACAAAGAAACCAGTAAATAAAACTGTCAAGGACAGTTATAACAAATGATGTCACAGCAAGATATAAAACCTGAAGATACTAAAAAAGGATGCATCTATTTTACATAAAAAGACAGATTTAAAAAGTGCAAGGCAAGAACTGCAGTTTTCTTGTTGAGGCACATCCACTTCTTTAAAGCAAGCTTCAGAGTGAAATTCCAGTTTTTTTTTTCTTCATGATACCTGTTCTGAAGTCTTTACCAAAAGACATATGACATCTTCTCAAATCCAAGGTAAGAAATGTCATTTCTTGTCCAATTGAATTTTTAGTTATGTCTGCTTCTTCCTTTTTTTATCCTAGCAGGTTTTGGTTTAGGAATATATTGATTATTTGCTTGATATTCCAGTTCTTTCCGAAAATAATGAATTGCTTTATTTAAACCTTCTTCCAATGGAACCTGTTCCAGAGAGAAAGAGAGAGGATTATCCATGCTTACAGAATATGTGGTGCTTATTTGTAGTACTAAAACCCTGCTTCCTAAAACTATCTCCTCAATTTGTGGAAACATTCATGGAAGTTTGCTTGTTTTCCAATTTGATAAAATTGGAAATAGCAAAAACTGGACATTTATAATGACTGGCTTTTGGAGTTTCTCCTGAGTTTAATTAACTTGCTTTATATAAAGAATCTGTTTTTAAAAAATGTCTCTTTCTCCTATCCCCAAAAGGAAGCACACCACAGAATAAATCACAACAACTTGCCTTAAATGGTATGAAATAAATAATATTACATTTTGAAACTACAATGCCATTGATAAACATTACGTACCACAGGTTCCCAACCAAGCAATAATTTGGCTTTCTTGATATCTGGCTTCCTTTTTTGAGGATCATCTTGGGCTTCTGACAGAAACTGGATTTCACTTCCACTGCCTGTAAACACATTTTATAATTAGTCATATTGTTGAGTGACTGCTGTTACAATTTCAATTTCTGAAAAGAGATAATATCCTTCTGCAAGGCATCCCGCATCAAAAGTAATAACATAATAACACTGGTAGTCCTTGACTTGCAACTGTAAGTCAGCCTTGCAATCATAGTTGTAAGTCATGATGTTCATAATGTGAGTCATCATGTGACTGATCCAGTTGTTAAGTGAAACCATTGTTTGCTGTGAGCTAGTTTTTGCCAGAAACCAGAAGTAAACACCAGTTTCCGACAAAACTATCCTATAATCATGGTCACATGATCACAGGGTGTGGCAAATAGCTGCAAATGCTATCTAATTGCCAAACACCCAAAATATGGTCATGCAACTGTGGAGATGTCAAGTGCCGAGGAAATCAGGAGATTCAGGCAGTTCAAATAAGTATAAAGATTTATTGCAAGCTTAAGCGCTCTACAAGAATCTGACCAATCAGCGGTCAAGCGAAATGAGTGAGAGTTAAGAAAGCCATTCACGGTGGGCTGGACTTAGATCTCTTGTGGGTGTGCAGAGACTCATTTGACCACTCCCTTCGGCTCAGCCTGGTCACCTCCTACAGGAGGCTGACATTAGAACTTTGAAACTGGGTTGTAAATACCTTTTGGGGGCTCTGTCATAATTTTGAAGAGTTGCTAAGTGACCAATCATAAGTCAAAAACTATACAATGCATTGTACACATAAAGGTACACGTGGATCACAGAATTTTTAGTATTTATAGGCCTATAATTTTTCTTTCCTTTTTTTTTAGTTAATTACATCTTCATTGGGTTTTCTAGTAGCAGCTCCAAATTAAATAATTTGAACTGACTTATTTATTAAATTGATTACCTTCCGTGGAACAATCAATAGGAGACACATATCACCAAGCTCTATATTTTCTTTACAAAGTAATTTAAATGTACTTACCCACAAGCTTTTTAATTAACTGGGCAAATTCTAGAATAGAATGTTCCTCTGGATTCCCCTAGAGATATAACAAGTATTATTAAAATAATGTTTACAGTACAATAGTACAATAGTTATAGTATAATGGTATTATATAGCACAATAGTACAAATTCATTATTTAAGTACAATAAGTAGGAGGAAAATATAGGTTTTGATCTTCCATAAAGAGTTATTTCCTGAATATTCAGCTAATAAATTACAATTGCATCCCAATTGCAGAATTCTCTGTTCCTGAATGGAATCTACCACAGGAATTCCTAAAGTAAAAGAGTGATCCAAAGACTGGAATCCTTGTTCTAGCAGAAATTCCTATTGTTTTCACACCACTCCTGAGGTCAAACCTAAGGAAATGCATTTTACATCTCAGATCATACTATGTTCAGTAGAAATTTTTACTATCAGGAACCTCAATGGTTTTAGTTACTTTCTGATTTAGTAACAAAAACTCAGAGAGATGAAATATTATGAGGCAAGAATATAATTACAAAAGCAGCACACTGCATGCAAAAATGGATTTAAAAAATGGATTTATAAAAAGGGGTCTGCAAAGGCCTTATTTGGAGATATAATGCAGATATAATAGAACTCACTGCATTTAAAGTAGAAAAATTGCACCATGCTTGTTTGTCCTCATATGGTGTTTGTGTTTTTAATAACAATGAGAAGCAGAAGGAGGTACTGGTGATGGTGATGGGCCTATTGCAATTTTCAGATCAGGAAAATACAAAAGGCTACGTCCCAGCACAGATTGATTCCATGCACTCTGAATTTGGAGGTGCTATTTTATTTCCATACTACTTTACTCAATTTCCCATTAAGGTTTATAACAACAAGAGTGTTTTGTTTACCAAGTTAACAGGACTGCTAACGTTGCTATTCATTAAGGCCACGAGCCCATTCACAAGGTCACTGGAAAAAAAAGATAAAGACAATATGAGCTGAGAGTTATTTCCTGATTTATTTATGGTATGGCCTTGCAAAGTGCTGATGCTGAGGAAAAAATATTCTCTTGGGGGAAGTTTTACTGTAAGCAGTGGCATGGGGCGGGGGCAGTGGTCAAGGGGGCCGAAACTGACAAAGTCCCATCCCTTTTATACATGCAGTGCCATATGACCTTCACCTTTGGGATGAAACAGGAAGCTTCTGCTGATACCCATGAACAGAAGCTAAAGCAAGTAAACCACAGCAACTTACGCTGAATATACATGAAAGGACAAAGCAAAACATTTCCGCCTAAACAATTTTCACAAAAGACACAATGTGCCAATTGAAACAATGGGATGAATGAGTTATCAGGGTGTCAGATTTAGGTGCAGAACATGATAAAACTTTAAAATCAGGGTGGGGAACTTTTATTAGACTGAAAACTAGAGTTGGTTTTGAGTGTGGTACATCATGGCCCACATTTTAATCACCAATGTGGCCAATTCAAGAGATAAATGAATTATATAGATTAAAAGTAGCTAATTGAATTGTTTCTTTTGGCCTTAATTATGTTAATTATTAAATTATTACACAATGACATTTACTAACAACTTTTGGCAAGGTTCAGCATGTGTAGCCATCAGTATTGGGTTGCAAAACCCGTCACTACCAGTTTGCTCGTGCATGCACATGTGTTCGTATGTGCGCAATGCTTCTGTGCATGCGCAGAAGTGTCTGGCGGGGTGGGCGGAGCCTCCTGCCACCACTACCGGTTCGCCAATCTGGATAGAACTGGTAGCAACCCACCACTGGTAGCCATGCTTTAAAGAGAGCAGAAATGTAGTTTACTCAAGTAAATGGATAGCTTATAGAGAGTCTAGGAACAAACATGTACTGTATATTCAGTTACCTCTCATTGTAAGTCTGCTATGAACTGCCTGAGTAGAAAATTTCAAAACAAAATATAATGTGACTCTTCCACTGTAATCCTCACAGGTATTCATGGGCATCAGGAATTCAAGATGGCGGCCACATCTATGCAATCAATACCTGCCCAGCCATGATGCAGGCAAGCAGGGGGAAGGACACTGACTGCATGATTTTTGTCACCTTGTTGATTATTTTCATCTCCTTCTTTGGAACATTTCTGCTTGTCATACTTAACTTTGGCATTAAGAGCATAATGAACATTGATAGGCAAATTCACTCTGGATAACTATGTAATAAGGAAAGAAATTTAGGTTCCTTAGCCCCTTTAAGAAATGAGGGAGGGGAATTCCTCTTTTTTATAATTAAGCTATGTGATTTTTCTCCCCCACAAAATTCAATAAATGTAGATGCATAGGCATAAATGAATTTGGAACAGCAAAGTCACATAATTTTTAATATTAGCACAAATATGCTAATATTTGCTAAAATAATGTGGTTATTTTAGGTTAGTGTTAAGCCACCATTATGCTGGCTAAAACTGAAAAAATGCTCTCCTACAAAGAAAACTGCATATTCACATATTCAGCAGAAGATGGCAGTAATGGTTTAAGGAAAAAAACAGGAAACCCAGAGGCTTCTAACACTTCTTTTGCTTCTTAAGAGTCATTTTGTGTGTATGTGTGTATTTATGATTATTACTAAGCAATTTATATTGACTTTTTCCCGTTCTGTAAAAATTAAGACAAATAGTGTGGGTATAAATAGACATTGTATCCCTGCTGGGCTGGGCTCAATTAAATGTAGCCAAGGCACTGCTAGATAAACATTCCACTCTGTCGTGGGTGGATAAATTTCCCACACTCTGCTCCAAACAAATACCTGAATGGCTAACCCAACACCAAGCCTCTGCTTGGGCCAAGGTTCGACCAGCAAATATACATAATTGGAACTCTTTGGACAGATGGCTCATTTGCTCCTTTCTAACTTTTTAATCTAAAACAATAATTATTTATTTGCAACAATTATTTAAAGCAGCACCTTGCAATGAGAGAATAAAGCCAGGATGTACAGTATGACAGTTATTTTCAGCGGTGACCTTTTCTTTTAACATTATTAAAGATTATGTTAAATAGATATAACAAATACAAAAACAAATACATAAAAAGGAAAAGAAAGAAAAAGCATCTAAAAAGTGTAAATCTTATTTACAAAAAAGAAAAGAAAACATAAGCGGAAGAAACTTCCCCCTTCATCCCTGACAAGTAGATTCAACATTTACAACTCATCGCTGTCTCTTAAAATAGCTGCACCAGGACTGAACCGATGTTGTTGGTGCTCAGAAATATTTAGTCAGTGGTTTGATGGGTAGAAAACAGTGTAATTTTATGACTTTTTAAAAAAATTAAAATGTTATTAAGTTCCTAAGTAGGAGCTTTTAAAAGCTGAGTTTTCTAGAATTATAAGTTTGGGATTCTCCCAGCAAAGATGATAAGCCACCCAACGGCATTCTTGGTATGCAACATTTTTAGATGAGTGATGATTATCATTCTTCACATCTGCAATGCAAACTGTACAAAGAGTTGTTTACGTAATCGTATGCTAGATGGAGGTTCAACTTGCTAGCAGTAATGAGAAGTTCTAGAAGACAAACACTGATCTAATTTGTCAGAATTCTTGCCTTTGAGGTGAGCACACCACCAACATTCAGAATTGGTAGTTATTACTACTTTATTTTTCTTTTAGTTTTGAGGCAGTTAGCTAGAAAAAATATACCATATTTTTCGGAGTATAAGATGCACCGGAATATAAGATGTACCTTAGTTTTTGGGGAGGAAAATAAGAAAAAAGCTGATTGGCAGGTGGATCGGCCTCCCGGAATACTGGGAATCAGCTGTTCCCAGAGGTCAATTTTAGGAACAGGTTCCTTGGTTGTGAGCTCTGTGCCTTGCTTTTTTTTTTTGCTTTTTTTCCTGCCTCTGAAACTTCTGAAACGCAGTTTCAGAAAAAACTTTTTTTCCTGCCTCTGAAAGACTCCAAAACAGAGCTTCAGAAAAAAAAGCCTCTGAAGCTCTGTTTGGGGGCTTCTTTTCTGAAGCTTCGTTTCTGATGCTTTTTTCAGCTTCTGAAACCTCCGTTTGAGAAGCTGGGCGGGGCTACATTCAGAGTAAAAGACGCACCCAGATTTTCACCCACTTTTGGGAAAAGGTGTGTCTTATACTCCGAAAAATACTGTAATTATAATGCTCTCCCCATACAAATTCCTACAAATAGTTTTTAAAAAGTGCTACCAGATAATGGGCCACATGAATGAAACTACTCAGGAAAAGTGCTGAAAAGTTATATAGCAAAACTATGGCATGTGGAAAAAGCTTTCCCACAAAATTCTTGAAACAATTAACATTGGCTAGCTAAAGGCCATAAGAAGATTGAGTTGAATTCAACATAAAAATGTATACCTGACATACTGGAATGCTCTGGTTTGAGTGCCAGGCCCATATACCTGGAAGAATTAAAAATGACATAAATATGCATAGCAAAGATACCACTTTGCAGTGACGTACAAGTACCATCCATGTATCCTTGTTTATCCTGATTTACCAAATGATTATCTGAAGTTATATGGAGAATAATCTTATTATAGACCTCTTAAGTACACATTAATTTTTCTCTGGGTTCATGAAGTGCCATCAACAGGCTTCCTATCCAAGATACAAACCAACAGAACTATTTCATATTGATCTATTTGTTCATTTTCATGATCGTTTGTTCATGTCTAGCAATTCTTACCAATTAAAAAATCCATTATTTTCAACATTGCATTTTTTGGAAGAATTTGGTTTTTTTTAAAAAAAAGATTTCATAGTAGAACATGCCCCAAATAATTATCAATTTGCTTTACAAATGAGAAAGAAAAAAATGTTCTTAAGTTGGCAAAAAATAAAACTAAGTTACCCATGCTGGCTTTTCTGACAATTTATAAAGAATTTAAATCTTTTTCGCGCAAGTTGAGAGACTGCCTACTAAGTGTCTTAGCAACAATCTTTCCAGTAAGCAGATTACAAGCATTCTGCTAGTATATGGTTGTTTGCCAGAAAACAAAATATTGCAATTTTGAAAAGGCTGAATCTCATGAGATTCCATTGTTCTTCAAAAGGATTTCAATACATCCTTGCCTAAAAATCCTTTACTTTTATATTGCAAAACTTCTCTGCCATTCTAAGATAAAAGCATTACTTTATTGTAAATATTTAAATCGTTAAAACTCAGCAGCAGCTTTCAACGTTATTTTAAAAGAAGCCATTTCAATTCAGGAACAGTTTTTAATAGAAACAGTTCACCTATTTGGTTGAAGACTTCACTTGATTTCTTACCAATGAATCTTCCATGTCTTAGAAACAATTTCTATAACCTTAGGTATCTGAATATTAAATGGCACTTCTGAGTACAACACAATGTGCTTATGTGATTAAATATTAGATGATGCATTAGAATGTTTAAATTTTTAATTTAAGATTCTTTACTAAAATATTGATCCTGTGAGATTTCACAAAATGGCAGACTTTGATTTGTCTTTGCCACACAGTCATTAAACTGAATGGACAAGAAGATGAATACATACAGTTAAGGGTTCTCCTTGAAGAGCTTGCAAGATAAAGTTACTAACAACTCTGCCATCATTCATGTGCATCCGGGGACCAAATGTATTGAAGATTCGGGCAACTCTTACTTCAACACCTTCCTGAAAGGACAAGAAAAATAGCATCTTGAAAAAATTCTATTGAAAATCATATTTTTTGTATTATTCCAGAATAAGACATACCCACAAAAACATACAATTGTAATGATTTCATATGGTGCAGTTCAGTTATAGATCAGAGTGGTGCAGTGACCTAGAGGTGGAGCTCTCACCTCACAATCAGGAGGCTGTGAGTTCGATCCTAGGTAGCGGCAGATATTTCTCTCTCTGGGCACAATGTGAAATTATCTGTTGCAAACTCTGTATTGATGACAGGAAGGGCATCTGGCCAATAAACACTCAACTCCATTCAGTTGCCCCGACTCCAGGGATATGTCCCGACTTAGGGATTATGGGGTCATTAAAAAACAAAACAAAACAAAAGTTCAGCTATAGATCTATTACTCGCCAACACAGTGTCCTTCAAATATCTGCTACAACAGTCCCATCATCCCAGCCAGCCTCTAAAATGGGTTAGCAATTATGAGAGTTGGAGTCCAGCATATTGGGACTGTACAAGATGGGGAAGACTGGTTTGTAGCATTGTTGCAAGAACTCCTTCTCAGAGATTTCTCTTTGGAAGGATAATATAATGATCTGTCAGGAGTATTTCTGATTAAACTAAATCAATTTTTGTTAGGCTTTTGGGGACACGAAGCACTAGTAAACAAAACAGATACTCTTGAGGATGCCATGAATGTTTATAGATCCTGACAACAGCAGGAAATGTTGCCAAACATGTCTCAATTATTTGTTCTCTTTATAATATTTCTAGAAGAAATGCCAGAAAGTATTAGAATTTAGACTGCCTCTTATAATATTTGTATAGCCTATCTGCCTTTTTAGTAACTTAGCAACTATAGATTAGAAAATGAAATTCACCACATAGGATGAAACGTAAAGAACCATTTAACTAGTTTATTCTTAACTTCCCAACAACCTTGTTCCTATCCAAAAAAATAATAAAAAAAAAATCAACTAGATAAAGTAAAATTAACTGTATACTGAAAACATCAATAAAGCTAATGATAAAGCTAAAGCTTTTGTTACTGGAGAAGGCTTTGGATGTTTAGGAAAACCAAAGGCAATCTTAAAAAGAAGCCCAGAGGAGACAAAATGTTTAGATGCTGGCTAGTTTGGTCTAGTGGTTAAGATATAGACTAGAAACCAGGAGACTGAGTTTTAGTCTCGCCTTATAAATGAAAACCTTCTTGGTGACTTTGGGCCAGTCACACACTCTCAGTACAATCCACCTTACTGGGCTATTGTTATGGGGAAAACAGGAGGAGGTAGAAGTATTAGGTATTTTCACCGCCTTGAATTATTTATAACTACCCTGTTTCGTCCAAAATAAGACATCCCCTGATAATAAACCCAATTGGGCTTTTGAGCGCATGGCAATAAGGCCAAGCACTTATTTCCGGGTTTAAAAAAATATAAATCAGGGTCTTATTTTCGGGGAAACAGGATATAATAAAGGAGGGATAAAAACAAAATAAAAAAATAACAAACACAGGTTTATCAGAACTCAAGAAGCAGTTACTGAGAGAATAATATGCATCAGTCCACAAACAGTTTACTGTGACCGAATAAACAAACAAAAAATAACATCTACCCACCCCAGAAAACAAGTGATGAAAAAAAAGATTTTTGTATCAATATATATGAAAAAAAAGATGGGATTAACAGAAAGACCAAAGGCTGCCTTCAGCCCCCAAAGATAATTACTTATCTCACACCTGATATATTTTGCATTCGTAAGTGCCTTAGTATTACACTCATTTTTCAAATTCTGGACTACAGGCAGTTCTCTTACTACTTACAACAGTTCATTTAGTGACCTTTCGAAGTTACAGTGGCACTGAAAAAAGTGATTTATGACCACTTTTCAAACCTATGACCTTTGCAGCATCCCCATGGTCATGTATTTACATTTGGACACTTGACAACTGGTTCATATTATGATGGTTGCAGGGTATGAGGTCATATGATATCTTTTTGCAACCTTTTAACAAGTCAAGTCAATGGAGAAGCCAGATCCACTTAACAACACTTAAGTTAGTTACGTTTGTTACTAACTTAACAACTGCAGTGGTTTACTTAACAAATGTGGCAAGAAAAGTCATAAAATAGGCCAAAAATCACTTAACAAATTTCTCACTTATCCACATAAATTTTAGGCTCAATTATGGTCAGAAGCTGAAGACTACCTGTATAATGTTATGACTAAGAGCCAGATTGCATAGTGATTAGGGCAGCAGGCTAGAAGCTGGGAGACTGTGAATTTTAGTCCTACCAAGACATAAAGACAATTGGGTGACCTTGGGAAGAAGGAAATGGCAACCATTTCAGAAAAAAAAAAACATTGCCAAGAAAACTGCAGGGCTAGTCCTGTGTGCCACCAGGAATCAACACTGACTTGAAGGCACATTCTCTCACACACAAATGTTATTACTGTGCAAACTTTGCCCTCAATACCTGCTTCATATAGGCATAGCACATGGTTTCAGCAACTCTCTTTCCTTCATCATAACATGCTCTAGGTCCAATAGGATTCACATGACCCCAGTAATCTTCATTTTGTGGGTGAACTTCAGGATCTTGAAAGAAAAAAAAAAGGGGGAGGGAGCTTTCAGTTATCCAATAACAAGTAACAGTATTAATATTAATTACTTTTGATGGGACATATTTTTCTAACTTTGACCTAAGGATGTGTGGAATACTTAGTTTCCCAGGTTCACAATTCAGTACAGGTTTTCCATTTCCTTAGGGTCTTGCGTAAAAACAGGGTGGAACTGATGACCTCCTTTTACCAGTCCACAACAGAAAGCATTCTCACTTATTGCATCACGGTATGGCATGCTGGCCTGACAGCCACGGATAGAAAAACATTACAGAGGATGGTGAGCACCGCACAAAACATCGTGGGCTGTCCCGATACCACTAGATGAGATCGCTAGGGCTCGCTGCCTTAGAAGAGTGAGGAAAATCCTCAGGGATGACTCACACCCTGGTCAGCATTTCTTTACCCTCCTACCATCCGGAAAGAGATATAGAAGCATAGCCAGCCGCACAAACAGGCTGAAGAAGAGTTTCTATCCATGGGCTGTCAGACTCCTGAATGTGAAATAACATCATAATTACGTAGTATGATGGACTTGCAGGGCCGGCGCAACGTGTAACATGTTCACACTGGTGCAATAGGACTGGGTGTTTGTTAATATAATTTATTGGTTAGGAATTTTCTGTCTTCACTGTGAGTTGTACTGTGTTGGGGGGGGGTGCACTGAGGGAGCTCCACCAATCTCATTGTACATATGTGGTGCAGTGACAATAAAGGTTGTTGTTGTTGTTGTTGTTATTATTATTTACTTTATTCATTAAACATGAAACTTAGTCAACTGAACATTCAAAAATGCATCACAAATACCATTGACTGGTGCTAATGGTTGATACACGTTGCTGCCAACGTTCTAGGTATCAACCAAGTACCTTCTTAAAATATATGATGTTCCAAGTAGCGCAGTTTTTTTGCAGTTCCGCTGGTGTTATTGAAGGAAACTGCAATTTTTTGATGTGTTTTGTATTATTATTATTATCATCATCATCATCACTATTACTACTATTACTATTATTATTATTTTATTTTTTTTAAAATTATTATTATTTAGCCATTCCATGCAGGAATGGACCACACAGAGGAGAAAAAAGGCTATTCTATAGAATCATGGATAGCAGAGCTCAGCAAAATGTTACGTGAATGTCTTTCCTGTCTTGAAAACTTCTTTTTCTTATCTTTCTGGAACCATCTGTTCAATTTCCTTGAAATACCTATAGTTTTAGTGCAATTCTGGGAACTTAATTTATTTGTAATTGATCCCAGTCAATTGAGAGGTGTGTGTGTGTGTGTGTGTGTGTGTGTGTGTGTGTGTGTGTGTTCCACACACAGAGAATATATGGGCCATTAAAAAAATTTAATGAAGGACAAACAAAATCTATTAGAAAAAAGGTAATATGCTGATCATATAGCTCAAACATAGCCAGTTTAAAAATTGCTATTGAGCACCAGAATTTTCTAGAAAGGCATCAGGGTTTTGATTTTTTAAAAAAAGGAGAGAGAATTGCCTTAATTTATATAAAATAGAAAAAGAGCTATGCCTAAAACAGTCAATTTTTAGTAATTTTTAGCCTGTAGTACAGTGGACTAAAGCACTGTTATTAACAGATTAACATCTGCTGCTTGCAATTACTGCAAGTTCAAATCTCACCAGGCTCAAGGTTGACTCAGCCTTCCATCCTTTCAAAGGTAGGTGAAATGAGGACCCAGATTGTGGGGGCAATAAACTGACTTTGTATAAATATACAAAAGTATGAAGGCTATTGCTTAGCGCATTGTAAGCCGCCCTGAGTCTCCGGAGAAGGGCGGCATATAAATTAAAGAAAAAAAAAATTCTTTCCATTTCTACTTTGATTTAATTTTGCTGGGCACTACTAAAAACAAGTGGAATTCTTTCTTCTGAGCCACAGTATCATCCGATACAAAATTAATTTATTTACAACTGAGGTTTTTTTAAAAAAAATTGATTGGATAATTAGAGTTCTGCTAAAATGCTTTATTGCAGTTACTCAATTGAGAAAGGATAAAAGAACACACCTATCAATACAAAGGGTCCTTTAATTATCTGCAATGTTACAATGACAAATTGTTCAAACATACCATGGTGATAATGTATGTTTTAAAAATATTTTTATTGTTCTTCTATTGCAGTTTTTTATTGTATTGGTGTTTTTATATTGCTTTTAATGGTTTCTGAGCCCCCCATCATATATTTGAGATGGGATTTATATAAATTGAATGAATGGAATAAATAAAAAAATTAAGATATCCCACATATTCTGTTCACAAATTGTTCAATAGTCATATCACCGATATAGCTTAAACTGTACATTTTAAATCTCTTCATATCTGAATTAATTTCAGTTTCCATCAACATAAATTCCCAAAGAAATCAACCTCCATTAGTAAGAATGAAGAAGGTTTGACTGTACTGCATTTCTACACCATGGCTTGGCAAACGAACTTCGTCTTTTATAATTGGATTACAATTCTTATAGGCCTCCATTAAAATGGCCATTGGTCAGGGAACATGGGAACTATTATTTGAACATTTTGATGGCATTAGGATGCCAAACTCAGAACAAAACAATATGTCAAGTTGAATGTAATCAAATTACAGTAACTCATAATTAAAGAGTAAAGTAGTGTAACAGAAAATATGGATGATTTGTCAATCATCATCACCATACAGCCAATTATCTATGGAAAGCCAGTTTGATCTAGTGGTTAAGGCACCAGGCTAGAAATCAGGAGACCATGAGTTTCAAGTCTCGCCTTAGCCATGAAAGCCGGCTGGATAACTTTGGGCCAGTCACATTCTCTCAAGCCAACCCACCTCACAGGATTGTTATGGGGAAAATAGGAGGAGGAAGGTGTTTGGGATATGTTTGGTGGCAGGAAACAAACAAATTGTTCATACTTTAAATGGAAGATAAGTGAGGTGAAGAAAACAATGTAATCAATAAAGCCTTTATGAAGTGGAACTTCCCATATCAGTCACTTCTTACCTCCATACACTTCAGAAGTGGATGCAAGGAGAAGACGGGCTCCAACACGTTTTGCTAAACCTTAACAAAAAGAGGACATATTTTTTTAAAAGGAGCAGACATATCTTTTATTTTATTTCAACCAACCCTGAAGTAAAATACTACACATCAGCATTTCTTTCAGGACAGAACAAATGCTGATGTGTGATTCAAGAAGTATTTAACTATGCCAAGAAAATTTGTACCAGTTTTAAGAGTTTTTAGAAGAGCTTGTAGCCAGGTAATATTGTATATTACTTCTTTGCTATGAGGGTTCATTATATTATTAGCACAGGCAGTTGAAAATGATTTATAATCTGGAATTTATTGTTATTTGCAGCAGGTGTCACATAACCTTCTGTCCCTTTAGTTCTAACCTCTGTGAAAGGATTACAAACCAAAATGTAATAAAATAAGTAAGTGAGCGAGTGAGTGATCAATCTAAGGTGAAAATGAAAAGTTTATTCTCATCCTGCCATTAAAAATCAAGAACATCAAGGCTGAAAGCTACAAAACAAAGGATATAAGAATCCATTATAACGAGTGGCTTTAACCATATATGTGTACGCAGGCAAATAATCCATCTATAATTACTTAATACAGTTGTTTTCAACCTTGGTCACTTGAAGATGGGTAGACTTCAACTCCCAAAATTCCCAGCTAGCAAAGCAAAGTTGGCTAGGAGTTGAAGTCCATCCATCTTCAAGAGACCAAGGTTGAGAAACACTGACTTAACACTTTAACAGAGCAAACAACATTTTAAGACAGGGAATATCAACTTGGAGCCTGGGGGTACCAAAACATTCCCAGGCAAAAATCCACTAGGCTCCCTATACTATTTTGTTTTTGTTTTATAATGTTTAATTGTTTTAATTTCAGTGTGTGTATCAGAGGTGGGTTTCAGCAGGTTCTGACCAGTTCTGGAGAACCAGTAGCGGAAATTTTGAGTAGTTCAGAGAACTGGTAGTAAAAATTCTGACTGGCCCCGCCCCCATCTATTCTCTGCCTCCCAAGTCCCAGCTGATCGGGAGGAAATGGAGATTTTGCAGTAACCTTCCCTGGAGTGAGGTGGGAATGGAGATTTTACAGTATCCTTCCCCTGCCATGCCCACCAAGCCATGCCACTCCTACCAAGCCACACCCACAGAACCGGTAGTAAAAAAATTTGAAACCCACCACTGATGTGTACATATTTATATTGAATTGTAAGCTGCCCAGAGTCATTGTTTGAGATGGGCGGCTACAGAAACTGAATGTATAAATAAATAAAATAAATAAAATCACCCACCCTATTGATTTGCAGGAGTGATCCTTCAGGGGTACAATGATCCCACTGGGATGGCCCTGGGTCAATATGCCTTCTGGCAAATGACCTTTTATGAGTGGCCATGTCCTCAGTTACACCATTTTTCTATCTGGGCAAGATTGCAACTATTTTTTAATATGATAAAATTCCAAATGTGCCCCCAGCTACATTTCAATTACATTGCACAATTTAATTCTAAATAAAAAGATTCAGATTTATCTCTTAAAGTAGATACATCTAGGAATATTATTGGTGAATGTTCTGTTCTATTCTGAATGTTCTTTTCTATTTCTGAGCCACTACTTAGTGATTTGCCTTGAACATTTTCCCATAAAATTGTTTTTTTGCTCTGCACTATTAAATATTCTTTGCTATCTGAGCCAAAGCAGTGGTACAGAATCTGTCATTTACCAGATTTGTGAATTCCTTCTCACTGCAATCTGTCACAATTTTCAATGATAAGCATGGGCTGAATTGCCTTGGTATTATTATAGTAGGTTCTTTGGTAACAGCTTCAAAACTAAATTTCTCAATGGAATGGAAATAATTTTAAATTGTATTAGACATGAATATTTGCTTACATTCTCTATTAAGAATAACCTCTTGGCAATTCAGCTACTGTATAAGGGCTGCTTCAACCACCATGTTGGCACATACAAGCTCAGCATGCCTTTATTCTGGTTAGGTCTGTATTCTCACATACACAGAGGTATAAGCACACACCCATGCAGATACACACGTTCACACTGCTAAGACAAGCTGGGCAATTGACAGCTTTTTGCCGGCTCTGGAGTCCCATGTTGATCATGATTGTTGAAAACTGACAACACAATGTTCAATCATGCCAAATCCTCTGCAATACTTAAAAGAAACTGCTTTAAACATTCAACCTGTCTATATGCATAATGTGTCTTTGTACACTATGGGGCCCTCAACTGTATTCAAAATTGTAAATGGGGTCTTTGGCAACCAAGAATTTACTGCTGATTGAGCCACATGCTGGTGCAAGCTGCATACCCTTCCACAAGTGGATTGTCAACCCTACCCTCCAGTTGAATTCCTGAACAAGTACATGCAATGTGGCAAGTATCAGCATGCTGCTTGTCTGTTGCAAAACAAAACATATTTTGTCTTAGCATGTTGTGTGAACTGCTAAATTCAGCTCAGAACTTCTTTTTAGCATTTCAGATCAAACAGGAGATCAATATGCAACAATATACAACTACAGAGGGACATGCCAATGGAAAAATTAAATGAGAATGCTGAGTTTTACCCTTCCTAAGTAAACATGAAAATAACGTTGCACTTAAACTTTATACTCACCTAACATATTTAATGTTCCAATTGTGTTTGTCTTTAATGTCTTTATGGGATTATACATGTAATTTGGAGGAGAAGCTGGAGAAGCTAAGTGATAAATCTGGTCCACTATGGAAAAAAGAAAAGAAACAGAAAAAGAAACACAGAGATAGATAGATAGATAGATAGATAGATAGATAGATAGAGAGATAGAGAGAGAGAGATCGAATTTATTTTACATTAAATGATTTAAAAAATTATGAGATTCAACAAAATAATAACAGTACTTTTCAGCTTTAGATACATGCATGTCAAACCCCGTTTATTATTGAAAGACACTCTTCTTGTAACCAATATCCTAAAAGAATCGGAATTAGAGTGCAAGTTACACATCTTGGAATTCTGGGATATTTCATAGGCTCTGCTCTATAGTGTAGGGTAATCAAAGCTGAAACAAGGTGAACTCATTTTGCTGAAGAGCAGACCATCAAAGATATTATGGAAAATTCAAGCCGCCAGTTTTTATCAGATGATTAATTTGCACAGGTGAAAGCTATTTTTCAACTGCAAGATCTTCTGTATTAGGTTACATGCACATGTAGGCAAGATGCATCTTGAGAAAACAGATTGAGATAGGTAGCCAGAAAAAGCACTTGTGAACATGTCCACAGTAACTATAATAAGAAAGCCAGCTCTGCCAGGTAGTCAATTCTTTAAATCCTCATCCACAGTCACGGACTGCTTAGGACTGAGGATCTTCCTCAAAAATCAGAAAGTAAACATGCAAGGCACTTTAGCAAGCCATGGCAAAGTAATTCTTCAAGTCCTGTGTCACTATTTTCCAATGACTGATTCAAAATGTTTATAAAACATTCACAATGCTAACAGGTTCCTTATGAATTTCTTTCCAAAAGTCACTTGGGTGAATTTTTTTTCTGCCAATTCAAGAATTACAATCAATGATGACTTCTACACCTATATTTTCATTTTGTTGTAGACCGATGGAGAAGATATTTTGCACTATGAAGTATCTGATTCTGTAAGCAAAATATTATAGAATAAACCTGCAGATGAACTCAGGTAAAGGGGATTGAATCAGATATGGAAAAAATATTAAACCCAGGAGTAAAATTGTCACTGAAAAGCCTTGTTCCTATTCTCCATCATTGATGCTCCTTCTCCTTTTCTTAGGATAATTAAAGCTCTCCTCTATACTAAAAACCAGGACCAGGCATTCCAGGATGGTATCTCCATATGATTTCAAATCACAATGAAGAAAGGCAGTATTGTATCGTCTGAATCTTCAGATGCATGCATGGTAGAGGCCAAATTCCCTACTTGCTATGATCAATATCAAATTGACTCCAATTGGATAAAATTTGGAGAACTTGGAAATTTGTTCAATTTAAAACCAAGGTCATCCTAATTTGGTAAGATCTCTAGTTATATCAATCATATACTGGTATAATTAGGGAAAACGCATCCACCATATCAATTTCCTAGGAATTTCAATACTTCCAATGACAGTTGCCTGTACAAGCCAGTATATCCAGCTCTTCATGTATGGGTGAATGCAATAGTATATCATATCAGATTCAAAAGATTTCAAGCTCTGAAAACTTCTGCAATGTTCAGAATAGCATATCACACACCTCCAATAAGATCAAAACAACCTGCTTTAGTCTTGAAAGGAAAGTATCAAGCTTCTACTTGAATGTAAAATACCAGAATAATCACTCAGTGTACACCATCCTGTCTAAGGATTATGGAAAATGAGATTTAACAACCTTGAGGATACCAGAAGAAGCTATTGTAGAGACATTCCAACCACACAGAGAAAGCACTTCATGCAAAGAGAAGAATTCTTCCTTACTGTCATAACCAGCATGTATGTCTCAGGATACTCACCTTCAATGTACAGGGGCTCTACGACATCATGATTAATCAGTTCAAAGTTCTCATGGCCAATCCAGTGTTCCACGTTTCTTTTCCTGCCCGTAAAGAAGTTGTCCACAACTGTAACTTCATGGCCATCCATCATTAGTTTGTCAGTAAGATGAGAACCCACAAACCCTGCTCCTCCAGTTATCTGCATTAGGACAGTTTGCATATAAATTTTTCTTCTATTTTAAATGAAAATACCAGACAAAAAGTCCACAAACATTACATAAAAGAACAATAGCATTCAAAATTCTTTTAGCATCTGAGCATCTGAGAAGCCACATACAAGATTTTCCTTCAGATCAATTAAACAAACCATAGGTACTTAATGTTTACAATCTCACCTCCCCAAAGAAATTTCCCTTTAGTTTAGCAAAGAAGTAAAGTAAGATATAGGAAGAGAAGTAGGACTTTAGTGCCCAATACAGTATATTCGCACATTGTGAAGGATATATTTCGTATGTGTTGAGAACATAATTTTTAATCAAACAGAGGATTTTGCCATTTTAACATGCAAGCTTTTCATGAAGATGTGGAGGCTGACAAAACAAGAGAGACATGCAGACCCAGATTGTCCACAGAAGGGTTATAATACAGTCAGGCAATCCAAAACTGTTGCATCACTTTCTCCATTAGGAGGTCTCTTCCCACAGCTACTATTTCACTATTAAATAAAGGAATTAAGCAGAACTACATTTTGAGCAAAGGCCCATTTTCTCTTGGTTTTCCTTAAGACTTCTCATCAATTTTGCACAGATAATGGGAAAAAATTATAGGTCATCTAGTTTGTCATAGAAATACAAAGATCTTTAGTTGGTACCATTTAGAAGTCCTAATTATCCACAACATTCCAAAGACCATAGAAAATAACTGTGCACTATTGAACTGTGAAGAAAACAAATGGGCTTCAGTTTAATATGACAATTTCCTAAGGGTCAACTGTGTAGGAGCCAATTTTTGGTATTCAACCAAGACAAGCTATAGAGCAGCTGTGAGACTAAAGTGATTGCAGATATTCCAAATAACTAATAGTGGATGAGTCTTGAACATATGCCAACTTGGCTATTCATTCGTTAATTACTGTCTTTTACAATGATAAAATGTATCGAAGGGGGCAGGGGTAGAAAATTACATGTGGAGTAAAAAAGGAATGTTTTTCTACTTGAATTTGATAAGTCAGCCCATTTAAAAATTATAATTCTCTATTATTTAATATTATTTAGTTAAAATGACTGATAAAGTGAACAAAAGGAAAAAACCCATATTGATCTATTAAGGATTAAAAAATCTATTTTATTTTAAATTATGTTAAAAGTTTAGTGTGTCTACCCAATACAAGCAATCAATAGCAATGTTTGCAAATAAATACATGCTCCTGGTGCAGTGCAACACTTACTTACTGCAGCAAATATCTCCAACCTGGTGCCCTCAAAATACACTGAGAATTCTCAGCATTATGACAACCTCAAGGGTTTGTAGGCTTCCCAAAAGCATTGTAGGATATGCCACAAATTGTTCCAGTTAACAACATCCTACTGTGCAAGTGAAATTCTATTTGCTACCCATAGGATCAAAGGGTCCCATAGGATCCAAGTCATTAATTACTGTCCCACAATGTTCAAAAATTTGACAGTAGGAAAAATGTTCTTTAAACTAAATTCTCATTGAAAGGTTCCAGATGCCAGATTAGAAGTGTTCATAACACTGAGTACAGCATTTTTTAAAATAATCATACCACAAAAGCTACTACATGTGTACTAGATTTGTGGGAGAAGAGCATGCAACAGAAAATTATAAAAGGGACTAAGAGTTTGTCCACCCTACCTGATTTGGTAGGACAGGTAGATGATGTCCTTAGAGAAAATAAAATGCTTCTCAAAATGGTACATCATCCAATCTCAGTGCCACAGAGACTAATATCAACACATTTTTGGCCCAGTATTTTAATAAGAGATTTATGAACCATAAACTATTAATTCATTCATTCATTTGTATAAGTGGTCCTCCCTTAACAAGTTGCTTACTGATTATTCAAAGTTATAACAGACATTCTCCAAAAGGTACTTATGATCCATCTTCAAAGTTATGACTGCTGTACTCTCTTCTGGAGTCATGTGGTCACACATTTCCAGGATTTGGCAACCGGCTCACATTTAGGACTGGTTACAGCATCCTGCAGTCACATAACTACAATTTGTGACATTTTTTTGCTGGTGTCCAGTGATTTTTTCAAAAAAACCCAACAACCCTCATTTGAGAAAATGATCATGTTGTTCACTTAATGACAGCAGTGACTCATCATAAAAAGTTGTAAAATTGAGTGAGACATGAGCTGACCTGCTTAACAACCACAATGACTTAGGGTGGAAATTCCATCTTCTTTCATGTGCTATTTGGAATTGATATTTCTTTTTAGAATAGAATAGAATTCTTTATTGGCCAAGTGTTATTGGACATTGAATTTGTCTTGGTGCATAACAAGAAATTTTAGAGTTTCTAGAACAATCCTATTGCTCACTTTTAAAATTAAATAAGTGTCTTGGCTAAGGAAAATCTTCCCATTAAGCATATTCTTTGGTCTCCAAAATGAACTATTTTAGCACTTTCCTGTTCTTTTTAAATACAGTACTGTGTAAACATATACAAAAATTGGATTAGGAAATATTCTGTATTGTAGGAGATTCTGTATAAATATAGAAACATTAACTTGCACAGTTTGAAATCTGTTCCATTTTACATGCTACTTCCTTTGTATCAGATAGCATGAGAATCATACATGTGTTTACCATCTGATGTATGTCTTATATCTAAGCATGTATTTGAACACCACCACAAATGTCTGCATTAACACAATATAATCAATGAAGGAAAACATTTATACAACTTCCCTTGGAACATTTAAATTATGAAAGTATTTTTTTTTTTGTGAGTACAACCTGAGAATAGGAAACAAGAGGTGTGCACCTTTTCTTCTGCATAATTATTTCACTGAACTTTAAAAACTGATATTAGGTGTGTATGAAACATTAAAAAGATTTGTGTTATAATGGAGATGCAATTTGTTCTAAAGCCAACAGTGATGCGATTCACCACAACAAAGCTGGGCCCATCAACTGGAACTGCTTTGGGTCAGGTCTTCTCCCTAATGACAAGATGAAGGGCTTCTAGAACAGGTCACTAATTCGATTGGCACTGAAGCTGCCAATCTGGAAGATACTGAAAAGGCACCTGATTGGGTAGTTTTGGAAGATGCAAATTTTTTAAAAAACTGGTTCTGTGGACGTGGCTTGGTGGGTGTGGTGTGGCTTGGTGAGCATGGCAGGGGAAGGATACTGCAAAATCTCCATTCACACCCCACTCCAGGGGAAGGATACTGCAAAATCCCCATTCCCCTCCCACTCTGGAGCCAGCCAGAGGTGGTATTTGCCGGTTCTCCAAACTACTCAAAATTTCCGCTACCGGTTCTCTGAACTGTTAAAAATTTCCACTACCGGTTCTCCAGAACCTATCAGAACCTGATGGATTTCACTCCTGCTGAAGACCTGAAAACATTTCAGCCAGTAGTGTGAAAAGAGGCTGAGAGGGGTTACTAAACAGCAAGGGGTGAAACAAAGTAAAGGTTTTGTTGATTAGGGACCACATTACATTGTGATATAGGTTTAAAGAGTGCTTAGCTGGAGCCTTTGTCAAATTTGGGATGGAAATTATTTTATGCAAATTACCATGAGGGATGTAAAGCAATTGGCGCAGTCACAGATATGAGGTTAATATTTTCCATGGAAAAAGAAAATAATAGAAATGTTTCCAGAAAGGCTTAATCTCCCATCATTGATGGTAATCACATATTATTTCTGTATAGCTTACTTTTTAGCTAACATAAATAATATTGCCTGATTTTTTTAAAACAACTATGTTAGTGGCCACATTAAAAATATGCTGGAATGCATCTGAAGTTGCTCACTTGTATGGTTCACCAGTAATTTGAAAAGCTACTGTTCCAGAATATAGAAGGATCTCATTAGATGCATCACACGAGACGTTGCTCAAATGAAGATAATCACACTGCATTATTCATTGAGAGACTCAATGAAATTAAAAGTGTCACTTCGCCACATACCAAGTTCAAGCCTGTTACCTTTCCATTTTAATACAGAAATGCACATGTCTTATGACTAATCCTTTATGGGGGATTTTATTTATTATTGCTTTCTATTTTAAGATTACAAAGAGTAGTTTCTAAGAGGTTCTTAACTGCATGGAATATCAAACAAAGCATTGCTCAATCAATTCTCCTTTTTGACAATATTAATTAAAGATTAATCTCCATACATTGTTTCTTCTCTGAACTGGGCAAACCCTAGAAATCATGGAAGCAGTTAATTAACTTCCATTTGATTGGAAACAGCCCTGGGGGTCAGTGGGGCAGCCTGTAGGATGCTCAACAAAACAGAAATAAACAGTTGCTCCACCAAACTGCCACAGACATGCAAGCTTGAGTAGGCTCAGCAAAAGATTGGCTTGGATCCCTGTACAATTTTTCACAAAGTAAGATATTTCCTTTTCAGTTTGGACCCACTTCTAACTTTGTTTTCATTATTTTATTTTAAAAACCGAGAATAATTGACTAGCCTCAAACAAGGGCTGAACTTACCAAAATTCTTTTACGGTCCTTTTCAGATAAGAACTTCACTGGTGGGTACTTCTGAGTAAAACTATGAAGCATTTCAAAATCGAAACATTAAAACAACACATCAGTAAAGGTTGTAAGCATTGTAACATTCATTAAATATTAGTTTTTCTCAACCAAAGCACTTACTTGCTTCCCGGATTTTTCATGGATTTTTAAAAACAAAATCTGGATTATGAAATCTTTTATTTCAGAATTATTAATAAGGTGTTTAATAGGAAGAACTGTGGTTAATAATCCCCAAAAATATTTCTAATATGTTTAATGGTTCAAAATATCACTAAAAGTATGTACAGGAAAACTGTTACAAATATTCGCCACAGCAAAAGAAATCTGACTCTAAATAATTGTGGCATTTCAGAAGAGAGGAAAAAAGAATTAATAGTTCTTTAGTTATTTGGCAGAGTCGGTGATTCTCTTCCCACATCCTGCCAGTGTTTACTTATTTTGATTTAAGAGATTTCTAGGCCACTCCAACCTAATATTCTTCTATATCAGAAGATCTATTTTAAAACAACAGATTCTTAGAATTAAACTGGACTTCTTTGCGATGGATACCTCTGTTTGAACTTATTCATTAACATTAGTTCCTTGACTTGTCCTATTGTAGAGATGAAAAAGAAATCTGGTCCTAGCCTTCCACCCATACTTCTGCCATCCAGACATTGTTGAAGTGGCATGGGAAGAAGCCCCAGAGGTCTCTGCTGATGTATGAATTGACCCAAATCTGTATCTCAAGAACATGCTCAGACTGTGTTCTGAAATTTATTAACTGGGTTGTGTATACTTCCGCCATCCCAGCCAATCTCAAGACACTCAAATGTATTAAACTAGCACACTTCTCTTGTGCACTAACAACACAGGGAAACTAACAGAGACACCAAAAACCATTTAGTATATCCTTGCTTTGTTTGTTTGTTTTTCAAAGTATTTTTTTATTTTTTTCCAACATAAAACATAAAAAATATCCTTGCTTTGTTGTAGTATAGAAGAATAAGATAATGCGTTTACAGTACATATGGAGAGTCATTTATCAGCATATTGGGAAAAATATTTAAAAATTTGTATTAGCTCTACAGCTCAATAGTCATGTTTGGAAAGAACACACAGGTGATATTCTGAATAAATATTCTGATAGAACATCATTAGCATCAGCGCTACTGAGAGATTCATTATCTTACATTTGATTTACTCCATATTTATAATTCTCTCATTATAGGGACTATTTAGAAATCCCATTTTCAGAAAGAAGCAATATAAATTAGGTACAATTTAGAAGGCATCTCTCTAAGAAGGTGTAGAGAATATTACATCTGGATGATTCTAAGACTGCAGCAAAGGGATTTTCTATCCAATTACACTAATAGACATTGTTGATTCCAGCATGGGTAAAAATTACCAGCTCAATGTCATGCATTAACTTTGAAATAGAGGGAGAGAACTTCATATTCGGTTCTGAAATAGCCGTCTGCAACTCTGCCTACTAAATACTTACTGAGATATCAATTTGGTTTTTCAAATTAGGGGATGATTTTATATAATACGATAGAATTATATTGTATATATTGTATATATCGTATTATATGATATAATTATATAATAAGATATATTATAATATATAATTATATTTTATATAATAAGATATAATTATATATCTTATATAATACATTTGATAATCATTGCTTGAATTGTTAGATAATATTTGTTTACAATGCATTTTCATTTGCAGCTTCTGTCTTTCTTAGTGAATAAAAAGAAAAAATGCTGGTTTGTTGTAAAACTGCACCAGCAGTTTACACTAATACATGTTTCTACATGTTGTCATAAATACAAACATGCTGTGTCCCAAAAAATGCTGATAGTTTTTAGTATTTAATTTACAGTAATTCTTAAATGGTGATTTCCACATTAAGTTCAGAATTAAAATAACTGCAATGATTTGTTTTCAATCTATTATGCAGCAAAAACATCTCTAAATTTAAGATGTTTTAAAATATTTGGAATATAATATTGAAGCCTTCCCATTTATATTTCAGCATTCAATTTGGACTAGATACCTTATAAGAAAATAATTGATCAGTGTAATTTAGAATAAAATATACTGCATGTTATTATAGACTGTCGAAAATTTCCAAAGATTTGAGGCAAGATGCCAGATATGGTCAATCGATATTTATTGTTGAAGTTTACTGTATGCAAAATCCTTGCATTTACTTTCAAAACAAACTCCAAATATTAATATATTTGTAAAACATGATTTGCTGACATTTCCAGGAGAGAATTAAAGGAAGAACCAATTTAGTTCTACCTTCCTCCTTTTAGCATTGTTATGCTCTCATATTCAACTCTAAATTCTTGTCTTTCAGACGAGATTCTTGTATTTTAGGCTGCAAATCTATTTACAGTTACCTGAGGAGTAAATCCCACTGAACACAGCAGAATTTTTAAATAAACTTCTACAGGATTATATGATTAGTTTGATAAACCACCAATGATAGGTTGTTACTACCTGTATTTTCCCGAAAATAAGTCTGTGTCTTATTTTCTTTTGATCCCCCCCAAAAATGGCTAGGGCTTCTTTTCAGGGGGTCTAATTATTGACTCACCTTGCGGTGGCGCCACCCTCAGCTCCGCCCAGCAGGAGTCTGCTGCCAGCCCACTTCTTACATAGCCAGTTGCCGCTGCTTAACTGTGTCGCCCCCGGCCTCTGTTTCGCCATCAGAGCCTTCCAGAAAGCCTTCTGCAGCTGAGAAACTGGTTCTGGATTGACACGCATGGCACCCGCTGGTTTCTGTTTTGCCTTCAGAGGCCTTCCAGAAAGCTCTCTGCAGCTGATAACAGAGTTTGCTGCAGAGGGCACTGTCTCAACTGCAGAGGGCTTTCTGGAAGGCTCTGACGCCGAAAAGGAGGCCAGGGGCGAGGCGTGCGAATGGTGGCAAGCAGCCACAGAAGTGGGCTGCAAAAGAAGCGGCCACAGAAGAAGTGGCTGCAGAAGGAGAAGCAACTATCAGGGTGTGCGAGGCCTGGTAAGTAGGGAAGCTCCACCCCCCCCATCTCCACCCTAGCTTTTTACCTCACCCCACCCCCTGCACCTCGGGATGGGCGGGGTCTTAATTAGGATTAATTTTAGGGATAGGGCTTAATTTGAACGCATGCGTTCAAAAACATAAGGCTTCTTTTTGGGGTGGATCTTATTTTAGGGGAAACATGGTACTTTCTACTACTAAGATACATTCCTATCTAGAACACCACTGAAAGTCACATAACCCATAACCACGGCCAACGTATATCAGTTTTGCTGTGGTTAGGTGAATCCCTGCCATTGTTAGTGTGAGGTTATGTTGATTCACCTTCCATCCTTTCGAGGTAGGTAAAATGAGGACCCGGTTTGTGGGGGCAATAAGCTGACTTCGTATAAAATAGAACACCGCTTGGGGGGGCCAAAAAAGCCCTACTAAGCAGGTATATACAAAAATATGAAAGCTATTGCTTAAAGCATTGTAAGCCGCCCTAAGTCTCCGGAGAAGGGCAGCATATAAATCGAACTAATAAATAAATAAATGTGATTGTGACTTGTAACTTCCTGCCAGTTTTCCTATTGACTCTGTTTATTGCAAGCCAGCTGTGAAATACAAAAATGGCAACCATATGACCATGGGCACTGTGATGGCCATAAATGCATGCTGGTTGCCAAGTGCCTGTATTGTGATCACATGACCACAGGGATGTTGCCACTGCTGTAAGTTTAAATACTGGTCATGTATCTACTTTTTCAGCACTGTCTTTAAGTTTGAATGGTTTCTGAATGAGGCAGCCGTTAACTGAGGACTATGTGTATTTAATACTACCATTAGAGACAGTAGCATTTATTGCATACAGACGTTCTTTCAGTACAGTAACATGTAACTCTTGACCAAATATTCTAACATAAGCTCCTTGCCTTAACTTAAAATAAAGCAAAAGATGATCTACTGAAAGCACAAATCAAGCATACCTTTTCTCTAATTCTCGGATCTTTTCCCTTAGAGGTGCAATAACCTAAAAGAAAATTAAAAGTTAGTTTTGTATAAATACCTTTTCCATTTAAAATGACAATTTGTAGAGAATAGAGGCATTATAAGCCACTTTAAATATTTCAGGAATATCATGGACAGACATGCCAATCTCTTAATAAGAATCTCTCCAATTTCAAAAGTGATGGTGGAAATAAAGGACATAGTCCAAACTCCAAAAACATCAAATCAAATCTTTATTTTGGTCATAGACCAGCATAGAAGAACATCCAATTGCTACTTTCCTGAGCTTTATCTGGAGCTAATCAAGTAATTGCACAAAGATGCAAGTGATGAATAGCCTCCCAGAGTTGCTTTCAATAGAGAGATTGGCGGCATATAAATTTAATAAATAACTAAATAAAATAAACTGGTGATTGGTTACCCTGCCTGCTTTCTTTAAATACTCTCCCACTCAACATGGAAAACTGCAACCCTCATGGCACCTGCCTTCATTCCTCTCCTTCAAGGTCAGTGTGGACACTTTCTTCTTTGACACTCCCTTCTGCCACATTTTTTTTTTTGCTATCTTCTATAACTGCAATGTTAAGTTCTATCAAACTATGTTTTAAAAAACCCAAATTTCCCAAAACTGACTCCCGCAATGCACTTCAGACATAGTCAAGTGGACTTGCTTTTTTGTTTTGTTTTGTTTTGCCCTCTATATTCCAAAGGTCCTCCAAAGAGTCCTTCAACACTGTAAAGAGAACTGTAGAATTCACTGGGAGTTAACCAAGGACTTGGTTTAATTTTAGTTATTTAGTATTATAAATTTTTAGTATTTTACATTTTAGTATTAATTTTTTAAAATTATTTTAATTAATATGCTATGTATATCATAAATATTCTGAATGTATTATATTCAGAATATTCAGAATTATATTCAATGATCATGAATGTAATTGTAGAGAAAATGGCTAGAATTTATTCATGTTTCAGTTATATTATTAATAGTAATTACTTATTTATAATATACAAACATGTTCCATTGTTCATATCCATGTAGTGTTATTATGTTACACACACACACACACACACACACACACACACACACACACACCATGCAAACCTTTGAAAATAATGGCATGTTCTAAACTAAGCTATATTTTGAACAGGTCAATTAAATAATTGAGATTTAAGTTATTGATGATGAAAATAAACCTCACTGATTTCATCAAAGTTATAGAAGTCATGATCTAATCCACTTGCATTTTAGCAACAGAAAAGTCCCTTTAAAATTAAAAGTATCAAGGATAAACCATTAATATAAAATCAAAATGACCTATTATGATGCAGCTATATACACACCCCTGTATTTACCCAAAAATAAGACCAGGTCTTGTATTCTTTTGGGCTACAAAATAAGCACTGGGGCTTATTTTCAGGAGTGCCTTCCCCCCCCGCCATGTATGGAGGCCCACTTCTGCTTGCTCACGGTGAGGCAGGAGGCCGCACAGTGCCTTAGTGCCACACACACACACATACATACATACATATACACACACACTTGCAGACAGAAAATTAGTCTGAAGATCAGGATATGATTATTTATGTGGCATATAAGTTACATTTATATTACATTTTTAAGAAATGTATGTACATGTTAAGAATTGATGTACATGTTAGTAGCCATATGGGGACATTATTAAAACAACCACACAACTATCCTCCCTCAACCCCAACCAACATGAGAAGCTTAACAAAGCAGTCTACAGAGGAGGAGCTAAGAATTTCTGTAAGTTTTCAAATGGAAGGATATGGTTAAAAAACAAAAACCAAGATGGCGGCTACAACAGTTTCAATATAACACCACCTGATTTTTATGTGTGTCACTTTGAACTGTTGTAATCATCTTCATCTTTTTTAAACCAACTCCAATCCAAAGAATGAAAAGAAACTTCAATTCAAGAGGAAGTATTAAGAGAATAAAGTTGATAATTGATTTATTAATGCAAAGCAACATATTAAAAGGGAGTAGGGGAAGAAAAAAAGAGAGAAAACATAGTCTACTGACCTCTTCAATTTTATTTTCTACTTTTTGATCCCCATTGTCCTGGATAAACCTGCTGGATAGGAAGCCAAAGAAAAAAAGCAACTTTTTAAACATGACAAGCCACATAGTCATGTTATAAAACATTATAAAATCATGAATTTATGTTAAGGTTTTTATTCTGATGTTCTTTGAAAAAGAAGCCACCTGTTACCACATCAACTATTAACAATGACCACAGATTGTCGGTGTTTAGACATAAATAAAATGTCACCATAATTTCTAATTTTCTTCTTCCAGGTGAATGGATGGGAAAAGAATAAATAGATGAATCAGAAGTGCTAAAGGAAAATATTAACATTGTGCCTGAATGCTAATAAAGTTGAGAGGTCAGCAAATATTTATTTTTTTGGTGCCTTTCCTTTGGTAACTCAAGGCTATTTCCATGGCAGTTCTGAAATCTTGCCAAGAAAACTGCAGGGACTACTCAACATTGACTCAACACTTAATCTGGCCCCTAAAAATAAATTGAGAAGAATAGGAATGCGAATTTGAATCCAAGGCTCAAATTCTTAGTCACTCATTGGATTCACTGCTCAATTTTACACAATGTGTTGGGTACAAGAAATTAAAAATAACTTGAAATGTCAGGTAAATCAAAAGCTAGGGAACATGTCAAATTTAAGCCTGTTTGAATCTTTTCAATTTTATTTAAATCTGAAGGGGCAACAGGCACCACCTAGGAATGCTAGGAATATGTATTTTTGTTTGTTTTATATATCCAGGTTGCAAGTAACATCTTGTGAATATAACAAAATCAACTCTGCTTTAGTGAGAATGGTAGGGTCTGTATGAATAGGTGCTCAAATTCCCAGAAAGCGAAAAGAATAAAGCATATAGTCTATTTAAACACTGTGATATCAAAAGAGCATGGAAGATTCATAGAGACTGACAGTTTCAGGACTAGGATAATACTTCTTTCTTCACATTTTCAGAGCTGTCTGTGAGCGAATGTGATTAGCAGATAAAACATTGCATCAAGAGGGGGGAGACCATGGTTCAGGCAGCGTGAACCTCAGTGAGGGAAGAGAGAAAGATTCTTCCATAACCTAAACCTGTGGTATCAAACTCAAGACCCGCGGGCTGGATCTGGCCTGTGGGGTGTTTAGATCTGGCCCGCAGGGCCACCCTGGAAACAATGACCGGCCCGTGGTATTTCTGCCAGCAAAAATGGAGCTTGGAAGGGCTGCGTGTGGCCCTTCCAAGCTCCGTTTTCTACTCTCCCGAGCTCCGTTTTTGCTGGCAGAGGGCTTGGGCCACCACAGGCACCTCTGACATGAGTGAGGTTGAGCTGGCCATGCCCACATGCCCCCCCAGGTCAAACACAACTCTGATGCGGCCCTCAATGAAATTGAGTTTGATACCCCTGACTAGACATTTTCATAGGACTGCTGTGAGGATAAATTAAGGATATTTATCATTCCCTGAGCTAACTGGAGAAAGAACAGAATAAAGTTTAATTAAGAAGCAATAGCATGAGAGGTATTTATAGTATTTATTAATTTATTAAGAGTCAATAATACATTTTGTCTGTATCCAAAAAACGTCAGGGATATACTTCGGAAGACTGCTTATGAAATTGCTATTATATCCTTTGATAACTCTGTCAGGTATTATTCAAAGAGCTTCTTTATATGCTCTTTTCAAAATTGAAGTCTCTCCTTCAGCAGCAGCTATTGCTAAAATCATGATTTTCTGCCTTGCCATCCTGTGAATAGGAAAATGATTGAAATACACAGAGAAGATAATATCCTGAAACAAAATTTCTGTCTTTGGATGAATGCTTTTATAGAAGCTGTTCCCTGCTCAGATTCTAAAGATTATCCTGTGCAATTAATTGGCTTAATGACATAAAGTTCAAATACCTTTCTTTAAAATTGTTTATGTAAATGGAATTCTGCAAATAGAAAGTGGTAAAACCTCAAAAGCTATATGTGGTAATTGTAACACCTCAGAGTATCGCATTTAAACATTCCAAATGGCGTTAGTTTCTAATTGTCCTAATAGAATTAAAGGTGTGTTTAGGATCCTTCACCTATGAAAGGGGTCCTGCAAGTCAAATGAAGCTGTTTTTCCTTTGAGGTACCGTATTTTTCGGAGTATAAGACGCACCTTTTTTCTCCCTAAAAGGGGGTGAAAATTTAGGGGTGTCTTATACACCAAATGTAGCCCTGCCCACCTACTGGCCCACACCCTTTGGCCTCTGTCTCCCAGCAGTTTACCTCCTTGCAGCAAGCAGCAAGAAGAAACAGCTCGTTTCACCTTCAGCACAGCTTAATTAGCACAAGTTGATTGGATTGGCCTCCCGGCTCTCAGCTGTTTTGCTCTCAGCTGTTTTACTTTTGTAAGTAAAGCAGGCTATTTGCTGTTACGAGGCAAAATTGCTGGGAGGCAGAGGCAGTTTTGTTTTTCTTGTTTTCCTCACCAAAAAAGGTAGGTGCGTCTTATAGTCCGGGCGTCTTATACTCTGAAATATACAGTATATACAGTATGATCACAAAACCTCTCCTGCAAAAGGTTTTGTCAACCTTTTGACAAACCCTTTTGCAGTAACCCTATTACAAATCAAACACGCAATTCTTGTCCTACAGAATTTAGACAAGACTGCCAAATAATTTTAGAATAAGAACAGTACTGGGAGTTAAAAGTTGCATTTTCATAAAATTATCCATTGAGCATTAAAAAAAATGTTTATAGCATTGTCAGAGACAGTACTAAACATAGCTATTCATTATGTAGTGTTCCTGGCAGCCAACACAGTCTTTTGACCTCTTGTGAAAATAAATAAAGAAAAAAAAAAGCTAACGGCCAGAAAAGGCAATCAACGTTTAAGATCAACGTTTAGAAATGTTTCAGATGAAACATTAGAGCAAGAAATCTATTTCCTTCGGATTTTGATGAAATGAACCACCATCACCATTTTCTCTACTGGACAGAAAAAGATGGAGCAACAATGCAGAGTTCCTGGACGGCGCCCACTGAATTGCAAAAATAGGGGGAGAAATACTATTTTTAAAAATGGAAAGTATAGAAATAAAAAAATGTTTAAAATCTTGGGAGATATGTTCAATCACATGAGCCATTTTTATTTATTTTTTATTTTATTTAAATTTTTATTCCCCTCCCCCCATTTGAGGGTAATTGAGACATAGCACCAACTTATGAGATGAACCCTGCCACATAAAAAATCGATTACTAAATCTGAAGTAGACTTCAGATATACAGTACACAATGTCCCAACCTTCACTAAGTGCCTTTCAGTTTGTCACCGCTTTTCATCTGAACCTACTTTCTCAAATATACTTAAGGAGAATTCCAGAATATTTACATTGAGAAACACTAGGGCCTGGAAGAAAACAAGATGAATTGATTTATTCTTTCTCTCTAATGGCCTTTTTTTACTTTTCTTTTGTGTGGGAACCCTTAAAAGATTTTCTTACAAAATATTTGTTCTGAAATGTATTTCAAGTGAGGGTTGACTCAGTTAAATGGCGTAATTTGAAGATTTCTGGCAAAATCCTCTCAACAAGGTACAAGACAGATAGCTACAACAAGTGCTAAAGAAATATCTTAGAATGGAGCTAACCAACAGGATAATGCTGGAATACTGTACAAGCTAGATGGAAAGGATATGGAAGGATATAAAAGGGAGCTATTTCCTAAAATATATTTCTATCTCATGCTTAATACGGGCATGAATTATCTCCCACAGAGTTGTGCCATGCTTTAAATTCCAAAGCAAATGCTTTTTTTCCTCAGAATGCATTGTAGGAACAGCTATAAAACCCTGAAAAAGATCAGCTGTTTTAAGGATTTGCAGGTGCCTAATGAATGTCCTCATATATACAATAGCTTGTTTCTACCTTACAATCAGAAGTGCTATAAAGAATTCTGCTTCGTGCTATAAAGAATTCTGCTTCATGTTTTTAAAGAACAAAAAATAAACAAATAGGAAGTAAGGGTAATTTATACAATATATATATATATATATATATATATATATATATATATATATATATATATATATATATATATATTATATGCTTTAACATATTATCATTTACAATATGATTAAAATATTCTAGTCTCATGATAGCAAACAACAAATTCCCAACTTTAACTATGGATTCAAAATTTCTTGAAATGTTACAACTGTAGTATTATGGAAAAGGGATGTGTATTATAGCATACCTTTTCCATTTTCTTTCTAGCCACCTCTCAGAAGAAGGGAGAATACAGTAATGGTTTAAGGCAACGAAAGACATAAGGAAGTTTATAAAAATATGAGGAATTAATAGCTGGAAAACCGGAAAAGAATGAGGAATAAAAGAAGCAAGAATACTAATTTTGTTGGAACCAATTAATATAAGTTTTTCTGTTCAATTTTTATTCTTCACTGTTCTTTTTTCTGAAAGACCAACATCTCTCAGATTAAGCAAATGTAATATGTGACCAGCAGAATAATTCTGGATGGAATATTTTCCCTGCTTCAAATGTGAACTACCACATCCTGTACTTGATGGAAACGTTCAGCTCGTTTAAAGGGGTAAAGTCAGTGGTGGGTTGCTACCGGTTCACCCTGAATTGGGCGAACTCCGCCCACCCACCCGGATGCTTCTGTGCATGTGCAGAAACGTTGTGCACACACGCAAGCGCGAGTGCGTCCACGAGCAAACCGGTAGTGACGGGTTTTGAAACCTGCCCCTGGGTAAAGCAATGCATGTATTTAGTTCATCCACAAATCTGTGATCAAAGGTGACCTTTCCCATCATAGAAATGAATCACACTAGCTATCATTTTCCCAACTTCCTTTCTAGCAATAAGCAACAAAGTTGAGAGAAGAGTTTTCCTTTAACTTTGGAAGAAAAATTATGTTATAGCTATACAGATGTACAAGAGAAGTGTATATTATGTATATTACCTCATGTTGAGCACATTTCCCCATACAGCTGTAAAAAAGAAAACAGTAACATTAATATTGCTTAAAAATAATTGGCATCATTTCATAATACATTTGCTTTAAGGCACTAATAATTCTATATGAATAACATGTGCTTGTAATGCAATTTATTATTTCAGGAATGGAATGATTTTCTGAAAAGTGACCTACTATGTATATTTTAATTCATCTTAACCCTGGAAGGGGAGACTAGAAATATAAGGGCTTATGTCTCTCAACTATGAATATTTACTTGAGAATCTAAAGCACAATTATGTATTGATAGGTTAACATGCTGTTTTCAACACAGAAGAAGTATTATACAGCAAAATATTATAACAAGTAGACCTTAATTTTGACTGCAGGTATACTCTTGCTAGTCATTATGCTATTGTTCCAAATGTAATATTTGTTCTCCATTCGATGCTATAGCTCTGGGGTGTCAAACTCGCATCATCACTGAGTGACGTATCATGACTTTTTTCCCCTTTGCTAAACCGTGGGCGTGGTCAGTACTTGATGCATCTTGCCCGCAGGCCATGAGTTTGACAACCCTGCTATAGCTTATTTCAGACCCCCAAATCAAGAAAGACATGTACCGTGTTTCCCTGAAAATAAGACCCTGTCTTATATTTTTTTGAACCCTGAAATAAGCACTTGGAATTATTTTTGGGTCTTATTATTTTGGGGCACGTGGAGCAAGACGGGGCTCTTCTTGCCGTCTTACCTGATTTCCAGCTCTGTCTCCTTAAGAGGAAATGGCAGGGACCAGCTGCGCATGCGATTTAATATTTTTGAGGAGGGCTTATTTTTGGGGAGGGCTTATTTTCAGGGTGGCCTTATTTTAGCGCATGCACTCAAAAGCCCGATTAGACTTATTATCCGGGGAGGTCTTATTTTAGGGGAAACAGGGTAGTGATTCTTTCAAGTAGATTTCTTTATTGTTCCTAGAGACAGAATCTTGCCAAACAGAAACATTATACTAACTATACATCAAGCATATATTCTGAGAACCACTAGGGAGGGGCTGTCTTCATCCTCTTTCTCTCATACAAAGTATCTGAATGGAAAAGCCTCTTATTCCTCTGGGATGCACTCCACCTTGTGAATCAAGACTACTACGTTTCATTGCATCTCATGACAAAGGCGGAAAGTTTTGATCTAGAATTTTCTAGCTAATGTTTCATTCCAACATATATGTTTATTGACAAGTTGAGCTCCATTGATTTCTCTCCAGATAAACACATATTTTATGTGTTTATTGAGCCTCAATAAAGTGGCAAATTAAGTAGCTTTAGACAATGAAAGTGCACGACAATTAATGCCCCTTCAATATCTAATAAATAATAGCATAACCATTATTTCAAGGTGAGGTCCTCTACAACTTGAAGAAATTATGAATATGATTCTGGAAATCGTGGTTGTGAAATGTTTCAAACACAAGAAAGCTACAAGCCTTAAAAGCATGACTCCTTTAAAAAAGCAGGAACGAGTTTCTGCAGAAAATTGCAGAAAAGCAGTTCTCAGAAGTTTACAGGTTTTTTTAAAAAAAATATTAAAAGTATCCAAAATTACTTGGAAAGATAAAAAAAACCACTTTAAAGTAGCCTTCTACAATTCAATGGCCTGCAGATATAACAGCTTCAACTCCTGTAATTTCCTGACTGATGTTGAAATGTATCATGTCTACCATCCACTATACTAGGGAGTGTGCCTCTAATACATTAAACATCTCCCTCTCACTTTTCCTCACCTAAACTTTTACATAAAGACAATTCAATGCTCATATGCTGCTTTAGGATATCTCTAAACATAATGCAAGTTCAGTGCTTTGAACTGTTCACAATATACATAAAACTCAGTTTAAATAGATTACTTGCTATTCAGAACAATGCCCCCAATATGAATAAAGATTCCCCCAGGACCAGGGGTGAAATTCAGCAGGTTCTACAAGTTCTGGAGAACTGGTAGTGGAAATTTTGAGTAGTTCGGAGAACCCCAGAGTGGGTAGGGAATGGGGATTTTGCAATATCCTTCCCCTGCCATGCCCACCAAGCCAAGCCCACAGAACCGGTAGTAAAAAAAATTGAATTTCACCACTGCCCAGGACCAAGCATATCTTCTGAAATAGATAGATTGTTGACATAATTCTCTATTTAGAATTTCTGACAGTTTAAGAAGTCCTGTCACATAGATTTTTAATGCCACTGAAAAGACAAATTCAAAAGCATCCAATGTGCTTTTGAAACAGGACTCTGCATCACTTTATCCTAAAAGGCGTCCCAAAGCTTCTTAGAGACCCATCAGCTATTTCTAGATTTAAGAGAACAAACTATCCATTCTGCTGATAAAGCTCATAGAAAGACCCTCCCAAATCAAACAAAAGGTTGCTTTTACTTTGAGCACTTTACTTTAAGGTTTACTTTACTTTTACTACTTTACTTTAAGCATGTTAAACTACTATAAGCATCTAAGATATCTTTGCCAGAATTAAATATGGTAAGGAGAGGAGAAGGGATGGGAGGGGGGAGGAGGGGGCAGGGGAAACACATTATCTAAAAAAAACATTTAAATTGGCAAAAGGAAAAAAATGGTATAAGATTTTATTCAAAATGTATAGCATACCAATTTGCTTGTCATGCTTGTCATGGAATAAGGAATATATAGGCATATGACTTTCTGCACTAGAGCTTGTTGGCGTTTTTACGAATAGAGAATCACAAGGTTTTTTTATTTATTTGTAATTACAGCTTGGTTTTTTTTTAATAATTTTATCTTGTTTAGCAGTAAGCTTTATCCAGGTGTTCAATTGGAACAAGAAACTGATACCAGTGGAATAATGATGGAACTGTAATGCCAATATCATTGTATCTCCATCTATACTTTGAGATCTTCACCCAAACCTAGGCAAACTATCAGGGTTTTCCAGCTATTCTCTTGAATATATAGAAAACTCTATGCATGATCAAGGAAAGAGATAAAATAATACAGAAAACTTGAACTAATGGAATAAATGGAGGGAGGAGGAATGGAGATATGTAGAATATACTGAATTCACTTTTTATTCTTGCTTGAAAAGGAGCAACAAGTGGCTGAATTCTAAGGAATGCAATATTTCTTCATTTTTTTCTTGGTTAAAAAAAAAGCACGGAGATAAAATGTTAATCCTGAAAAACCTAATAACCTATTGACCCAAGAATACAACAAAAAGATAAATATCCACATTTGTCCTTCCCTGTATCTAACAAACAGAAAATGTTCATTTTCAAACAAAAGCTGATAAAAAGAGATAGAGCAAGGAATTTTCAGAATATGCATTTTGCCTAATGTAATGTTGATTAACGTCATTTTCTGGATCTAAACTGTTACAGTCAGCAATTCCTCTTAATGCTGATTCTTCTTTCATACAAACTCCTGAAATATTTTGCCTGGATTTATAATAGCTTTTACATGTTTGTTCATTTCTTGATTTGGTATGAACATTTCTAAACTCAAATTAATCTCTTTTATATCTTATCAATCTTGTGTATAATTTAAAAAATAAACCATAGGGAACATTTTCTAATACTTTTTATTTTCATGTTGGGGGGGGAGAAAGATAAAGGGATTGAGAATAAAACATTGTCCTTGTTTTTTCCTTCCAGACTTCAGATACCAGATCAAGACCTAGATAAATCAGAATCCATAGTATGAATGTTTCTAGTCCTTTTAAAGTAAACATACAAGATCATTTTTTAAAAAAATCAGATCAGAGAACTGCAATTTACAGTGATGAAATAAATCCTGTTTTTGATCTGTCATTTTCATGCTTTTGATAATAAAACAATTGCCCAACTTAATTCAAGAAATCAACTTGTTGATCTTTGACCAGTTCATGTATGCATCTCTAAAATGCACACTAATAGGGAATGATCAGTCTGGATTAGAAGCTTTGTATGAAAGTTTTAAAAAATACAAAGATTAAGGATAGCTGATTAAACTTACATAATGTATTTTAAGACAAAGCTATGCAGTCATATATTTGTTTGGAAAGAAAAAGAGGTAAATAGGCAGGAAATATATTCCAAGAAGTTAACAGACAAGGCATAAAAATATTCAAAATATGGTAACTGTGCTAATGGGAGAGAAAATAGTGCATATAGTGTTTAAAATAGAGTGTTCTATTTCAAACAAATTTGCTTTGCTCCTAGCATATCTATTTTGGCAAAAAGTTTATGCATTGTTTGATAGAATACATGGGTACAAAGTTTAAATAAATGCAGTGCCAATGTTACTTTGATCAAGCTGATATTTAATACAAAACCTTCAAGGTTCCATAAACAAAAGCCAATTTTGTTATTACAGCCAAAATACTTCAAAGCCACCCACTCACTATTAACAGGCTATCTAGAAGTCTACTTATAACCGCATTAGCTACATTTTATCATTAACTACAGTGGACAATAAAGCAATTGTTCTTAGTCTGTTTACTGAATCAAAATTAATCTGATATCTTACTGTCTGAAATATTTACCCTGATGGTTGAAAACACAGTGCACCTAACTTTAGGATAGGCCAGATCAAAAACAGTACAAGTTCTATGCAGGCCAAGGTCAATTTTGTGGAGGGCTGCCATAAAAGTGATTTAAAAAATATTTAGATGATTTTGGAGAAAAGTTAATTTTCAGGAAGCCGCATTAAGTTTCATGGATAAAGTAAACAGGCTGGCATCCCAGTAAACCATCAAAAATACTGGGATCCACAGATGGATATATTTAATTGTACCTTAATGGTGTCACTAAGTCTTCCCTTAATTCTCTGGAAGGATTTCAGCTCCATTCAGCTCCAGAAATGGAGTCAAACTAACCATGTGATAGTACAGTTCACACAAATCAGAATCAAATGTTAGGGAAGTTGAACCAGAACTGTTCCTCACTCACTTGTTTGATCCCGTGGGTTATGCTCAATTTGAAAGAGTTAGGCACTGGTTATTCTCATCACAATTTTTCCAGCCATCCTTTCTCACTCAATGGTCTTTAGATGCATTCAATTACAGCCGCCAGGATTCCTTGCCCTTTTTGACAATGCTTGTTAGAAGTTCTGGAACTCAAAACTGTCTGAAGGGTACAGATTTTAGAAGGCAGGAAAAAAAATGTCTGAAAAACACTTTTTAAATAGGCTTTTAACAAAAATGGCCTTCAAGCTTTTACCCCCTTAGCTTTACATCCAACAGATACTTACACAACTTGAAGACCAGTTAATTTTCACACAGATTAAAAAGGATAAATTAATTAATTCCCATTGCTGATGGAAATAACTACAAGAAGAAGTCAGGTTTCCAACTATGGATAGAAAATAGTCCTTTTTCCTCAGCAGTGCTTCTTTCTTTATGGAAAGAATATGAGACTCCAGAAATATATAGCAAGATAACAAAAACTTTAGCAAAACTATTGCCATAGCAGCTATTGCACTGGGATATCAGTGGCTCCTCTCGATAAATATAACTTTTCTTAAAGAAATAAACAAAGTAATGGTTTTTCCTGTGATACACTATAGAAATGAAAGACGGGCTTTGAAGAAGCAGGTTGGAATCAGTTCTGACAGTTTGAACAGTGCTGAAGAAGACTCCTAAGCATAACATGGATATCCAAGAAAACAAACTAAAATATTCTTGAACAAATCAACCCAGAATTCTCATTCGAGGCACAAATTACCAGACTCAAATTTTCTTACTTTCCTACAGTGCACAAAAACCTAGTTCTCTGGAGAAATAAATAATGCTGGGAAAGAAAAAAATAAATAGAAGAAGATGACAAGCAGCAAGATGGATAGATTCAGTTGCAGTCATGATCAATGCATTATTCGAGACCGTCTTCTGCCACCAATAGCCTCCCACCGACCAGTCCGTTCCCACAGAGAGGGTCTCCTCAGGGTGCCATCAGCCAAGTTATGTCGGCTGGCGACACCCAGGGGGAGGGCCTTCTCTGTGGGAGCCCCAACCCTGTGGAATGAACTGCCCCCGGAAATACGTAAGATCTCCGACCTCCGGGTGTTCCGCTGTGCACTGAAGACCCTGTTGTTCCGCCAGGCAGGGCTGTCAATATAATAATTTTAAATTGGGGTATTTTAATTTTTGGGGTTTTAAATCGGCCAAATCTATTTAATTATTTTAATTTTTAATTATTGTTGTGTCTTGTGTTTTTAAATTGGCTGTACACCGCCCTGAGTCCTTCGGGAGAAGGGCGGTATAGAAATAAAATTATTATTATTATTATTATTATTATTATTATTATTATTATTATTATTATTATTATTATTATTTATTGGTTAATCTTTAGTGAGATTCACAGCCTTTGAGGCTGGTTAATAGCTCAGCAGCTTGAGTCCTAACCAAGGACCTAGGAACTGTTAAGGTATCGTTGGAGGATGTAAGCTGTTCCGAGTAAGGTGGTTTTTTGTAGAGTCAAAATGTTCAAGTCCGGCAAATTTAGAATTTCTAAATAGCGGGGTAGCCCTTTGGGTATTGCTCCGAGGGCTCCAATTACAATTGGGACAACACACGATTTCTTTTTCCACAGTCGCTCAACTTCTATTTGTAAGTCCCGGTACTTTGTGATTTTTTCTTGCTGCTTATCTTCAATTCGTGCATCACCAGGTATTGCAATGTCAATGAACCATACTTTTTTCTTTTCAACTATTGTTATGTCAGGTGTGTTGTGGACCAAGTGCCTGTCAGTCTGAATCCTAAAGTCCCGCAAGATCTTGAGTTTCTCATTCTCTAAAACTTTCTCAACCTGATGTTCCCAGTAGTTTTTGCTGTACTCAAATCCAAACTTCTGGCACAATTTCCAGTGAATGATTTTAGCAACACGGTCATGGCGTTGTAGGTAGTCAGTTTGTGAAATTTTGCTGCACCCACTGATCAGGTGGTCAACTGTCTCTTCTTTTTCATTGCAGAGGCGGCATTTCCTGTTGGTGGTAACATGTTGAATTTTTGCCTTCATGCAGTTTGTGGCTAGGGCTTGTTCTTGAGCTGCCAAAATAAAGCTTTCAGTTTCTTTTTTCAGTACTCCTGATCTTAACCAGTTCCAAGTTAGTTTCTGGTCAGCTTTGCCTTCAATACTTTTCAAGTATTGGCCATGCAGAGCTTTGTGTTTCCAATTTTCAGCTCGCTGCTCAATTACTTCTTTCTTATATTCTGCTTTTGTTTTAGTTGTCTTTAAAAGGCCTCCTTTATTTACTTCCTTAATCATTGGTTCTTCACTTTTCTGGATGTAACCATTCAAGCTGCATTTTTCTTCTTCCACAGTCTGCTTTACTTGTAGGAGTCCTCGACCACCCTCTGCTCTTGGTAAATATAATCGGTCAACATCACTTTTAGGGTGCAAGGCATGATTCATTGTCATAAGCTTCCTTGTTTTTCTGTCCAAATTGTCTAACTCCATCTGGGTCCAGTCAATTATTCCTGCAGAGTATCTAATCACAGGTATAGCCCAGGTATTTATGGCTTTTATGATGTTTCCTCCACTCAATTTGGACATTAATATCTTATGAATTCGTCGAATGTACTTGGCTGAAGTTAATTCGTTGTTGTTGTTGTTGTTGTTGTTGTTGTTGTTGTTGTTGTTGTTATTATTATTATTATTATTATTATTATTATTATTATTATTATTATTATTATTATTGGAAGACCTAAAAGACCAGCTAAGGGCAAGATCTTCATGCCGAAAAGCTAAAACAATTGCTAAGAACTGATTTCTGCAGAGATTGAATAGGATGATCTCCAAGTCCTGTTTTCACCTCCACTCTAATAATTTAATATTAACGAACACAATTTTTATTTATTTATCAAATTTACATGCCTCCCATCTCACTATCCCAAGTAGTTCCGGTTGGCTTGCAACAGCATAAAAGCATAACTTTTCTACCTCACTTTAACAGGCATGCAAATTCTTTAAAAAGCTACATGCATTTCATGATCAAGACTGACTTTTCTCACTAACACATATCTAGCCCAACAAGGATTTAAGGTCTAATTGTCCTTTTTTTTTTTGCAATTAAAATTCATATACTGAGCAATGATTTTCTCATAGCATTTTTAAAAAATACATATAATATTTAAAATGAACTGTGGTTTATTCAACTCTAACAATCAGCCAATGGAATAGCTTGCCTTCAGAAGTTGTGGGAGCTTCATCACTAGAAGCTTTCAAGAAGAGACTGGGCTGCCATCTATCAAAAATGGTGTAGGGCAGTGATGGTTAACCTTTTCTGGACCGAGTGCCCAAAGCGCGTTTCCAAACCGCCAAAATGCAATGCGTGCACAGGTGCCGCACATGTGCCCTGCCCCCTGCACATACGCAGCAGAGACCCAAAGACCAGCTGGCCGGCGCGCGTGCACATGTGTAGCAAAGCTGAACTGGGGCAATGGTTCACATGCCATCAGAGAAGGCGCTGTGTGCCACCTCTGGCATGTGTGCCATAGGTTTGCCATCACGGGTGTAGGGTCTCTTGCTTGGGCGGGGGGTTGGACTAGTCACTAGATGATCTACAAGGTCCCTTCCAACTCTGTTATTCTGCTATTAAAAACTACATCTAGGATACTCTATGCATTATGCTGAGTTATTTTATTCCAAACATGAAACAGCCAGAGACTCTTTTACTAATAGCAACGTCAAGGAAATAAACATGGAGACTATAAAACATTTAAAACATTTTGTAAGAAAGCAATAGCAGGCATTGTAATCCATCTGGGGGAAGCAAAATCAATATTCTTAAGCTCTCAAAAGCTATTACCCTTATACAGAGTGTTCATAGAAACCAGTAATTGCTAGAAGAATAACTTTCCAGAAGGAGGGCATATTGTAAAGACAAGCTACAAAAAGTGTTTGAGAATATTATCTTAGTAAGCTGATCAATGATTCAAAATTCTGCAGTAACACAACAATAAAAAACAGAAAAATCCCATACAAAATGATTGCATGGAAAGATGATCTAAGGACCCAAGTAACCTTATCCTGAGAAAGAGAGAGAACCTAAAGAGAGAACCATACACAACTCTATACTCTTCTGTTGTAGCTGGAGAAGGGAAGAAGCAATGCATTCAGCTTCTATACTTCAGCCTGTCTGTGTCCTGTATAGGCAATACAGGTAATACAAAGAAACCAATCTTTGGTTCCTTGAGTGATACATGGACCCAACAGGGCATTCATTTTCCCTATAGTCATTAGCAACAGGCAACTGTTCACAACCTCTTCAGTCAAATGAATGCAGTGCTTTAAAGTTTACATTAAAATGGGGGATGACTTATGGTGATACATATTTAAAGTACACGATTTTTGACTGGTCAAGAATTAGTATGGTGCAGAAGGAAAGTGGCACATGCTGTGAGGGCTCTTTTCTTTCCAAGGACAGGACACAGCACAGCACAGCAAATGCTTTATTGCAGCACACAACTTCCCCAGCAACAGGCAACTGTTTTGGGTGAACTCCACCCTAGGAGGTTTTGCAAGGTGATGTTGCACATAAATATGTCTTTAATCCTGGCCTAATTCTCTTCTTTTAAATTTTTTTAATTCGTGATTTTATAAATTGGGTGTTTTAATCTGTGTTTCGGCCAAAATATTTAATAATTTTAAGGGATTTTTAATATTTGTATTATCTGTATTTTATCTTGGCTGTTCACCGCCCTGAGTCCTTCGGGAGTAGGGCGGTATAGAAATTTGATAAATAAATAAATAAATAAATAAATAAATAAATAAATAAATAAATAAATAAATAAATAAATAAATAAATAAATAAATAATAAATCCTACATTCTCTAATGTAGTATACAACATTTGCTTTTTTCCAAAGGTACTTACACTAGTTGGGGCTGTGATGCTGTTTCAGTGCAGTTGCTTCTTTTCTGGTTGCTACCAAGCTCCTGGCAAAGCTCCAGTCAGGACTCCCACTGGGATACGAAGCTCACCATAGCTTGGTCCTGGGAATGGACTTGCCTGCTTGAAATAGCTGCCAATCTCCAAATGTCGCCTTCGTTTTCCTGTCTCTAGTCTGTACAATATGTTATTTGTAGTCTCCTTTCCTCCTACACCCTTACCTACTCTATCTTACCATCTGTTTCTGTAAACTAAGGGTCTAAGTGGGGGTGAGGTCGGCAGGTCTTTGAAAACATCAGGGTGTGTTTCAATTATCACAGGCAGCTGCAACACTGGCTTGGATGCTTGTGAGTGAATGTATGAAAGCATGAGAGAAATGGGGGTGGGAAGTGTTACTGCCTGGCTATAGCTACTTTTCCCAAGCACAGACAGCAATCACAGCATCACTCCCTCACACGTGAACACCTTGGAACTAGCAGTCAACAACAGCAAAGCTGATCTTATATTAGGTTCAGAAATGGTGGTGGGAGGCACATTTATTTTGTGAAGTACTGAGATCCAACACTTCCAAGAAACCTACTATTCTGCTGAGCTCCAATAAACACAGGGATTCTACACTGTCTTTTCTTTGACCCAGTATCTAACAGTTTAGGAACAGCAAGATTGAATGGGGATAACCATTCTTTAAACTTTACTTACAAGATGAAATAAATATCTGGCTATATTTACTGCAGAATAATTTCCAGTTTTAGTCAACAGCACCACCGCTTTAAAGTAGTATCACTTAATAGTCATAAAAATATACATATTCATGCATGTATTTTTCAGCACTTATTACCCCTATGAAAAACAGAAGGGAGGAATAGTATGGTATATAGTTCTGACAAATATACTATGCTCAGAATCTGAGGATTCACCTTGGGTTTTTTTTTTTTCTTCCAAGCATTTTCCTGCAAGTGCGGGTCCACTTTTTTCCAGATCAACCAAGTCTTGATCGATTAGTTGCAACAGGAAATGATGGATTATAATTTAGACCAAGCAGATTGAGAACAATAGTGAAGAAAAAGAAAGAGTGAACTGATAACCAGGAAAACTAAAAAATCATCCTTGCTTTGTACATCCTAATAAGTTATACTGTGTCCTAAATAGCACACAGAAATAATAAGTCACGCATTGTTCAACATTGTTCAGCAAAGCAAATTTTTTTCTTACACCTGAAATGCTAATGGAATGATATGTGACAGCACACAAGGTCAAACCAACAAGTGAAAACATCCTTTTGCAGCACACAGGAATGCGAAGAGTGCACACACACCTCAAGCTTTGCAGCCCAACTAGCAGAAATTTTTTGCATTGTCAAATGCATTCTATAGTCTCCACAAACAAAAGAACAAAATTCAGTGCAACAATGAATATCAAAAAGCCCAGAAAGCTAATCGATTAATCTTTTTGTTTTTTCAAATCCCCTTGAGCACAATTCCAAAGAAGTCATTATCCAAGCAACCAATTACCAAAGCCATCAGCATAAGAAACTTTTCGGGGAAATACTTCCTTGTTGGCTTGCTAAGCACACTATATATGCACACCGCATATGATTTTTGGTCCTGATGATTGTGACACTTTCAGAGTTCCTTTGTGGATGAAGACTTAGAGAAATGTTAAAGACACTGAACTATATTGCAACAATAGAATCAAGTATACGCAAATACCATCTAAGCTCCACAGACCATTCAAATCAAAATTGTACTTCTGAATACAGAATAACAGAGTTGGAAGTAACCTTGGATGTCTTCTAGTCCAAGTCCCTGCTCAAGCAGAAAAAAATTATATCATTGAGACAAATGCCTGTCCAATCTCTTCTTAAAAGTTTCCAGTGTTGGAGCATTTACAGTGTTGGAGACAAGTTGTTTCACTGGTTAATTGTTCTCACTGTCAGAAAATTTCTCCTTAGCTCCAGGTTGGATCTCTCCTTGGTAAGCTTCCATCCATTATTTCTTGTCCTGCCCTCAGGTGCTTTGAAGAATATGTTGAGTCCCTCTTCTCTATGACAGCCTCTCAAGACTTGGAAGACTGTTACTATGTCAACCCAGTTATCCTAGATGTACCCAGTTCATGCAACCATTCATCATATATTTTAGCCTGCAGCTCCCTAATCATCTTCAATGCTTTTCTCTGCGCCCTTTTTAGCATCTTAACATCTTTTTTTTATCATGGAAACAAAAAATGAATGCATTATTAGAACTGTGGTCTTATGAAAGCAGTATGAAGTGGTATTAACACTTCATTGATCTTGATACCTTCTCTTCTAGCTCTATTCTGATTGATTGATTGATACTATCTCTCTGTTAATGCAGCCTAGGACTGCATTGGCTTTTTTTTGGCAGCTGCACCACATTGCTGGCTCATATTTAAGTGACTGTCCATTAGGGCAGTCCTAGATTCCTCTCACTATTACTGCTTTTGAGCCAGGTACCACTTATTCTGTACCTGTGCATCTGGGTTTTCTTGCCTGTGTAAAACCTTACTTTTCTTACTACTAAATTGCATTTTGTTGGATAAAGCCCAGTGTTTAAAACTGTCAAGATCCTTGTGAATCTTGAGCCTTTCTTCTAAAGTGTTGGCTATTCACCTAGCTTTGTGTTATCTGAGAATTTGATGAGTTCCTATTCACATTCTACCTGCTTTCTACTTTCTACACGATGTCCCATTTTTCTATAGGATTTTAAAAATATATTTGCACACAAACACCCCTCTTCTGGTATTCAGATACTGGATCAATGGAAGGAAAAGCAATGGTCAGATCCGGAATAGCACTTTCACTGTGCCACATATCCTTTAAAATGCCACTGCAAAAATCACCTTGGGTCCTCTCCATATGGCCTAAGCCAATGCAACAGGGGAATGATTGATCCAACTGTGTTAGGACTGAAAGGAAAACTCCAAAGATAACTTTATGGTGCAAATCTTTCTAAACCAACATGGAACACTTGAAACAGAACATTTTCTTTCACTATCCAAGCAAAAATTATAAAAGTGTGCTTTGTTTGGGACATGAACAACTCAAAATAGTTGCTTAAAGCTCAGAACATTTTTTACTTAGAATGGTATGGTAACAGGCTTCTATTTACTTTTTTATCTGATCAATTTCTAAGATGTCTCACTTCAATAAAAACAGAGGGGAAAAATTCAAAGACCACTGTGCTGGCAGGAGAATAGAATTATATAAACCACACCTTATACAATAATTAGACAGGCCATACACTATTCTAACTTAGAGCTTGCAGAAGAAGTGTCTTCCTAAAATCCAGCAGGGTTAAGGTCAAACAGACTTCCTGGTCATTAACCAAGGTCATTTTAAATATATAAATAGCACCAATAACAATTAATGGTGAAAGACAGAAGCACAAGGCCCATTTGAAACTGTCATACAGTATTCTAAAAACAAACATTTTCATCTGTAACTCCCTAAATTGATAAATGAATTTGCACTTTGCCCCCTCTGAATAAAACTAATGCTTTCCTTGGCTTTCAGAATGCCGCCTTCTTCTAATAATTACATTTTAATTTATATATCAAATAGAACAATGACATAACTTCACAGTATATAAAAGAAGTAAAAAATACTGAACTTTACTAACACATATATTCCAAAGATTATAGATATCCTACTACACACCAGTGGGATGGAAATGGTAGACCCTGAGAGAAGCTAAACCCAGCTATTGGTTCTGTTCAGTAGAGAAATGATGTCCATTTCAACTGTATTATAAATTCTTAGCACATGAACTATGCTAATTTTAATTAATTATTACTACTAATAAATTATTTTATTAATAAATTAATAAAAAATGTATTAATCAAAATAAATTTCCAAAAAGTTACAATTTATTGCAATTTTAATGGAGAAAATTAAATAGAATAGTATAGAATTCTTTATTGCCCAAGTGTGATTGGACACACAAGGAATTTGTTTTGGTGCATACGCTCTCAGTGTACATAAAAGATACAGTCGTCGTTAAACATTTTTAAAACACAGATGGCTTTAAAATTTATATTATTTTTATTTTAAAATATTATAAACTGTTAAGGTGTTTGATAAGAAGCCAGGAGACTGAGAATTCTTATCCCATCTTAGGCCTGAAAGCAGCCTGGGTGACCTTGGGCCAGTCCCTCTCTGTCAGCTCAACCCATCTCACAGAGTTGTTTTTGTGGAGAAAATAGGAGGAGGAAAGAGTGTCAGGCATGTTCGCCATCTTGAATTACTTATAAGATAATAAAACAGGATAAAAATCCAATAAATAAATAAATACAATTAGTTTTCATATGAACAGGAGGCAAGTGGAAAACAAATTGCAAGTAATTAAGTAATATGAAAAAGTACAACTGGTATGTCTAAGGCATTTTTTAAAAAATATCCCTTTTCCAAGAGGTTTGCTTGAAACCTCTGGATATTGTGTGACACTTTTTGACAACACTGTAATATTATGTTATTTCAAAGACAAACTACCTAAGGGGATAATTTGAGAGAGATCCATTTGCATCACAAATAAATAGCTAATGGAGGCCGTACTATCCTGCAAAAGGCAGCACAAATATTTAGCAAACATCACTAGTTCCCTTAAACATGCAAAACTGAACAATCGTAGGTGCTGTACATACTAAAGGCCTTACACATGGTTACAAAATTCCTAAAATCAATGGAAAGCAGAATCAACTATCGAAAACTCATTCACTGTCCTCATTCATAGCCAATTTGGTGAAGTGGTTAAATATCAGACTAGAAACTAGAAAACTGAGAATTTTAGGCCCACCTTAAACACAAAGCCAACTGGTGACCTTGGGTGAGTTACCTTCTCTCAGCCCTGGGAAGGAAGCAATGGCAAACCACTTCCAAAAAACATTGCCAAGAAAACATCAGAGAACTTGTCCAGGTAGTCTCTGAGAATTGGACACAATTGAAAGAAAGAAAAAAAAACAGTTTATATCAAAAGCACATGATCGACAGACGATTATGGTACAATAAAACAGATTGGACACCAGTATCTTAAGCCTGACTACCAGAAATAACACACAATAAAGCCACAATACTACAAAACTATTGGCAAGCAAAAAACTTCCTTTAAAGTCAACTTTCTTTAACTGATGCCCTCCAGGCTAGATTATAATTCTTGCTCAGCAGAACCAGTAAATCTTGTCCTTAAGGACGGAAAGGCTATTCTAGGCTTCTTTCTGATAATATAGAATATTCCACTGATACATTTCATATAAAACAAATGTCCAGTATATAAACAAGTCTATCAATTTTGTTTTCTATCAAGAATCACATTATAATAGCATTTAAATATTTGTCATGTTGATTCAGCTGACATTATCCAACCTGATCTTAAACTTTCAGACTGTAAACAAAGGTTTAAAATAGAGTTACAAGAACCTTCAACAAGGCAGCTAAGTATTGTGATGGCCCAATACTTCCCAACCCAAGAAAGATATTCTTGGAAATTCAGGATGAAATGCTGGCCTTCCATCAACTGTTGTCCTTCTTTAGGATGCTTATTACACTTCAGAAACTTGTCTTTGTAAATATGAGATAAGAATACATATGGGCTCCTCTCATAAGACACAACACAGGAATTATAAGTTAATTCCAAAAATATCTAGACAGAACCAGGCTGAAGATTGGTACAGATCTGAGTAAGTTGTGATTTAGGTGATAATACAGTGCAGAGCTATGGGTGTTTGAAGCAACCCGTAGTGTCTTCAAAACGATGAGACATCTATCTTAATATTACACTGCAAGTTCTCTCCTTATGTTTGTGTGAAAAGTCACAATGCAAGTATAACATGGCTAGAGTTTGCATGCTCTGACATGCCACCTCTGGAATGCACATGAGTGTAGCATGACAGTGAACCTACGACACCCATGTTAAAGGTGACACACCAGCATTCACCAATACCTGACAAATATTCTTAAAAGCATGCCCTATTTTCATGCAGTTTTCAGAAGTTGCAGACACTGTGTGAGAATGGGGTATTCCTCACATAGCCTCCGGATCCTCCAGAAATCACACAAGAGAATTGTGCTCTTGCATGGCATTCAGAGCATCTGAAAATCATGTGAGAATGGGTTGTGCTCTCCTGTGGTTTGGGGGAGCTTCAGGGACTATGGAAGGGCATTCTCCAAAACCACTTGAAGAACGAAGGCCTTGTGCAACCTGTAGCAGCCTCAGGTGGGCTGCAGGGGCCTGTCAATAGAAAGAGAACAAGAACCCTCCCCAAAAGTTACTAGCGTATGGTGCTGCGAGGTGCCACCACTGCCTTTTTGATGGCAGTGGTGGCACTAGTGCTGAAGTCGAGGCAGTGCTGCCACTGAGTGCCCCTGTTTAGGATTGCCTGGATGCAGGGGAGATAAATTGATTCTCTTTGGTTTGGGGATGGGATGACATGCCAGCAGCGTCAAGTTAGGCATTTTCCAAATTTTTGAGAGGGCAAGCCCAAAAGGTTTGCAGTCATTGGCACAGCAGATTCTTTGGATGCATCAAGTTCAAACCTTGGGGATGTTACCTTGAAAACCTGGACAGCAACTAAAAGTTTCAGAGCTTTAGTCAACTACTCTTCTGGCGGCCAGCAAATCAGATAGCATATCCTGTTAATTAACCCTTGATACCCTCTCTAGATAACTTGGACTAAAAGCTTTGTAATCACCAGTTGGAATTGGAGCCCAAAATATCAAGAGGAACCAAAGTCAGGAAACAGGATTCCCATTTATATTGGCTGTGTTCTGTCAAAGGTGGGGCGTGCTCCTTTTTGAGCAGTCGAGGATGTGAAAAAGTGAGTTCCTTAACCGTCACCTCTTTTTCTCTAAATTAGAGAAAATATACTCAAAACCACAACCATAAAGAATTTCAAAGCAGAGAGACACTTCTGGTCAGCTGATCAGAGGCTGAAATAATTTTGTTTTTGGACTTCTGAAAAGTTTCAAAGGAAGCACCCGGAGCAGACAGAAGGCAGGATTTTTTCCCCTTTAAAAATATGACTGCACCACCCATACCCCCGAAGTAGGAACCTGGCAATTGGACACCCCCCCCAACCCTATGGCAACCCAGGAATTGCTACAGCACCGTCTCCCAGCCGCCTCCTCTGTGTTGTTGTTGTTGTGTTTTCCCTGCGCTGCATGCAACACCTCCGATGCTGCCTTCGGCCGGGCAAAGAGGCGCGCACAAGGAAAGCAGCCTGCCTTGCCTTGCCAGAAAAAGCGTGCCAATTTCCCGGCCTGCCCGAAAGAGCCGGATGAATGAAGTGCCCGTCTCCCGCCGCTCCACTTACAGACGACATAGGCGACCAGAGCGAGCCCCATCAACAGCTTCATCCTCCGTCTCCTATTGATGGCAGACAGCACGCGCAGCAGCGTCCCTTTACTCAGCATCCCCAGCCAGGTGGGGAAGACTCAGCCACGAGCAGCAGCGCTCGGCACCGCAAGGCATCAGCTTCACCCTCGGGATCCTTGAGCCTCCGCCGCCTTGCCCGCCACGGACCTCCTCAGCCCGCCGCGCCACCAGCGGCAGGAGGAACAGTAGCCAGGCCAGTTCCTGGCAGCGGCAGCACGCATGCGCACATGGGGCCCTCCACTTTTCTCCCCGCCCTCCCTCCGCTTCAGCCTCTGCTTCGGCAAAGCAACGGGACCCGGGCGGCGGAAGGAAAGAACCCGACGTTGAGGTGGCGGAATATGAAGTCACTTTTCCCTACTGCGCCTGCGCCGAATATTTCAGTCACTCTTAATCACAGAAACATTTCAGGCGCCTCGTGATTGTTGGTGTCAGTGTGTGAAAAATCAAAGTGCCCGCTTTTTCAGGTTTTACTTAGGATGGAGCAGAAGCAATTGTCAAAGCACCCCTCTCCCCAATTGATTAAATCATAATAGATACGCCTGTGCAGTTTTGGACATTCTCATGGCACCAAGTATATGTATGTACATGCATATGCATACATTTGTATAGGTTACGTCACAACCCTTAGGTTACAATTAATTCAAATGCGTGCATGAAAATCAACCAAGATTAACAGAATGCATAAAGTAATAAAATAGTTAATTTCCAAAATAGTTTGCTGTTAATTCCACCACAGGGACATACAAAACCGTGTGCAAGGTTTACTAAGCTAATCTAATTAACATTAAAAGAAAGAAACCCTGAGTAGACTCCCAACAAAATTTAAAATTTAAAATAAGTTGAAATAGTTTAACATAGCATTCAACATAATTCAAAATTAGCCTGCTATTTGGACTAATGGATTTATTTGTTTGTTTGTTTATTATTGGTAAGAGTTCTGGAGAAAAGCTTCATGACAATAATTATGATAGAAAACAGAGTTTACATTCAGTTTCTTAAATCTCTGGAAAAAACAGTCAGATTTTTTTCCTGGAAGCACACAGGAAGGACTGTTAGGACTGAAAATCTGCACTTAGGTTCATCCTACTTGAAGGCTAGGCTTAAAATGAGTATGACAAGGGAGATTTTGTATAGAGAGTGGGAGGTTTATATGTCCATTTTTATAGATCTTTCTTTTTGAGAAATACTCAAAAAATATTATGATCCCCCACATTGCATAGATTGATTGAAATCTTTGCTTTAAATGAGCATGAAAGTTTTGGAGCACTTTTATGCCAGATATTAGTAGTTTTACATATACATTTTGATAAGTAAAACTTACCAAAAGTTTTACTTCTAAATAAAATGTTGAGAACAGAGGTGAAATCCAGCAGATTCTGACAGTTCTGGAGAACCTGAAGCGGAAATTTTGAGTAGTTCGGAGAACCGGCAAACACGACTTCTGGCTGGCTCCAGAGTGGAGTGGGAATGGAGATTTTGCAATATCCTTCCCCCAGGAGTGGGGAGGGAATGGGGATTTTGCAGTATCCTTCCCTGGAGTGGAGTGGGAATGGAGATTTTGCAATATCCTTCCCTTGTAATGGGGTGGGAATGGAGATTTTGTAGTATCCTTCCCCTGCCATGCCCCCAAGCCACACCCACAGAACCGGTAGTAAAAAAAAATTGAATTTCACCACTAGTTGAGAACAATTTATTATGATAGGGAATTAGTGAGGAGACCTAACACATCAATCCTTATAATGATCTTCCCCCTAAAAACTTTTTATCTAGCCCGTATTTTAATTCACTTACTTTTAGATTACTTGATTTCTCTTAACAATCATTTTTACAATTTTACTTTTAAAAAAAATATCACTACTATTGGATCAGCCTTTTTCACAGCAAGCACATTTGTATTGCAGTCTTGGGGAAAAGGAAGAATTGACAGTGGGTATCTTCTGCAACACAGACCTCATCTAAGCCTCTGAAGCAACAGAAAATTGACAGATATATCAGAAGCAAGCAAGCTTCTCCAGTAAATAATGCCACCTCACTTCATCTGTGGGATAGATATGACCCCTTAGAGAGGGATCTACAGGCTAAGATTGAAAGTCAACACTTTTTAGAGCTTTTCTCCTCTCTGATAGTGAATGCTCCCCCTCCAGAGACTGTTGTTTGATCAGCAGCCAAACAGCTCATACAGGAGGGAGATGAGGGCTCTAATTTTAAGTCCCTGAAAGAACAAAATACACCACATTTTATAACTAGACAGAATCTATTGACAGCACAGACTGTTCTTTCAAACTTTGACTTGTTGACTGCAGTTAAAAATAAAGTAGATTCTCTGTAAGAATCTTTTGGAAAAATTATTGAGAGCCAATCAAATAAAATCACTCATCCTGCCAAAGCAAATGGTTTGGGTCTAAATTGTGTCCTGCAAAGGAGGATCTCACCCCTGAAATCAGTCTTCTAAGAGGAAGTGAGGGGGGGGACGACAAATGTTTCTTCAAACTAGTATGATAACTCTGCAAATTCCATATACAGAGTAAACAGAGACAGATGGGATCTAAAAAGGCAGTCACCCAGTCCAGCTACGATGCTGTGAAAGGCAACCAATGGACTTAGAAAAGGTAGAATGGCTTCCACCTGGATGCAGTTAAAGTGAGTCCTGTTGTCATTTGGGCAGGCTGTAGTATATTCTTTAAAATGAATCCTTTGAGCGCTTTTCCAAATTTTCCAACTGTTTTCCATTCTGAGGAAATCATTTCACTTTTAACTCAGTGAATCATGAGGGTATTGGCACCTTATCACATAAAAGTACAGTAAAACTCTCCACTCAGACAACTTCAAGGACATCTTATCAACAGAGCCTCTGCAGGGGGAAGATCTATGTAAACAATTTATCCAACTCATAGCAACACAGCTCTCTAATGAACAACTAGAAGAAGGTTTGATTAACTCTTTTAGTGCCTTGTCGAATATACATTAGGCTGACATCATGAAAAGTCTGGATGGCCTGAGAAAATATTTAACGACAACCTGTAAAACAACCAAGCCATTAATGCACAATTTACTATGCAGGTTAATAAATTTCATCTTGGGAAACAATGTGATTGTGCTGTTGAGGAGGAACAATTTATCTGCACTGTCACAGCTGCCTTGAACAATTCAGATTCACAAACCTCCAGTGCAGAGCTTGAAAAGAAGAATGTTTCTCTTTTTAATCCATATTCCAACAATCCTCTGAAATGACCAGAATCCTCAAAATCAAAATTATTTTTTACAGTTGCTCAGGTTCATGAGCAGCCTCTTGATAATTCTAACCTTCCAAATTCTGTCTCTTCAGAACCTATGCTTATTGGTGAGACTCATCAGGACCATAGAGCGGACATTGATATGTCAGGATTCATAGTGTCCTGCATGACAGAATGTAGACCAGTAGACAGTAAGGACTTTAAAAATACCAACATGGAATCTTGCTGACTGATATTGTAATAGAGGCTTCATTTTTTTGGTCCTCTGATGGCAAGGATATCATTCTTGTGCAAGAAACATGGGCATTTGATGATCTCCTGCTTAATGGGATCATTCATATAAAAAGGGAGCAACTTAGACAGAGGGCCAGGATGGCTGATAGGTGGTTTGGGTATCCTCACATCTATGTCTTGGAGAGTAGCACTTACTTTAAAGCACTTACTTACACCCCTCCTTTAAAGCAAGTGACTATGGCCCTACTATTTAGTTTGGATAATAGGTCATTGTTAATTATTATTGTTTACCTCCCTCCATTACAAAGAAAAGCTGAAATCTGTGTTGAATGGACAGAACTATGTTGACAACCTTCTGTTGGATTACCCAAATGCTAATATAGTCCTATGGGGGTGGAGCTTTAATGCTTGGACCCTGATTATTATACACTGTGTGTACTAAATTCCACAAGTAGCTACCAAATCAGAAATTCAGTTTAACTTGCACCCCTTTTTTTCCATATCTCCAAAATTAAAACATCAAATTATTCTGGATTCTACCTTGCAAAAATGAGAAATAGGTTTAATTTCCTTGTAATAATGATTCTTTCATAGGAGACTACCCAGGCAAACTCACATTTATGGCAAGCATCAGAACAAGTACCATCAATTATTTATTGATTGATTTGATTTGGTTTGTTTGATGGCCATCTCACTTCAATTTAACCCTAATTACATGCTAATTACTATAAACTTGCTACTCTAGGTGAAACATTTCAGAATACTTTCCCATTTAGGAAAAAGTAGTAAACATTTCCCCCTTTGCAACCATTTAAACCTCCCACTTGGAAGACATACCTGGAGGCTCATTTCATTTCTTCAGTAGGTCAAGCAAGATGTTGCCATATGGACCTCTTAGCTTATCTGAAAGATGAAGAGGGCATTGGCAAAGGACAATCAACAACAGTATTGATTGGCCCTCATGTCATCCAATCTCAAACAAGATCATTTAGTCATATACAAAACTCTAGTGCCAAAACTACAATTTTTATTGGTTTGTGACTTGAATTATTCGATTAAGCAGCACCTAATTTCAAAGCCATGGTTTGATAAGGTTATTGAGGCTAAGAAACAATTTATCACCTGAGATAGGGGAAAATAACACAATGATCCTTGAACATCTTGTCATCCTTAAAGACAATAAAAACAAGTAGTGGCCTTTAAGAAAAAGAAAGATATAAAGGCTAAGCTGCTAACCCAGTTCCTTTATGGAACTCTAATTGGCCCCCTAGCTTCATGTTTCACCTTTCTGGAAGGGTACAATCTAAATTTATCAGACCAGTTCAGACGCACACAACTGGAAACAGTTATGATAAATGAAGAGTGTGTCTAGCTTCTATAAACCTTTGATTGAAGCTCAACTTTGAAACACAATCTATTTAATACTCTCTAAATTGACTTCTGGGTCCATTATTCAAAAATATCTTTCAATATGCCCATGGCTAAAATATTTTGCTTCATTTTGTATTTGTAGGTTGATTTTAATTTAAATGTTCTTCTCCTTTAATTTTAATTTTTAGCTCCTTCTAGTTCCTTCTAATGTTCTATTTTTGAAGTCCTGTCTGATCATGTTTTCTTTAAAAAAAAATCAAAACAGAAGCATTTTCCCACAGGAAGGATTTTTATAATTAATTCCAAAATTTTACTTCCAATCCATCTGGCTCCTTTGTCCATTTGTAACTTTCCAGAATCAAAGTTCTAATCACCCTTTTGCTATTGGGTAAAAAATGTTTTAAAATTGTATTTAAAACTTTTTCACGAAGGGTTGATGAAAACTCATTTGGTGTTTTCAGATTTCTCAATCCAAAACTTCCTAATAGGTGAAAAGCAGTTTACAAGCAATTCCCAAAAGTGATTGAAAAAGGAAGTATGGGAACCCAGTGCCCTTTTGAAGAAACCAACCATTGTTTGAGCAAGATGGCTATTCCTTCATCTTCTAGAACTTTATCCTACTGGATATTGCTGACTTGAAGTCCTCTCCTCCTTTGGAAAGAAATTACAAAGAGCTGGTCTACTCATTGACTCTTCATTCTGCTGGGGTCATAGGTTCTGCTAAAAGTTCACCATTTCTTCTCTGGATGCCTGCATTTTTTAAACTGAATAGTTTTAAAAAAGATTCTGTAAGTTCATGGAGGGCATGTATAGCAAGGGCTATTGATCTTAAAGATATAAGGTTTGGGGAGCATGACTCCTGAAGTAGTATTAGAAGGCATCCATAATAAACTCTGAACTTTGTAAGCAGTCTAGAACAGTCGTGGTAGTTGGCAACCTTGTATAAAACTTCTTGTTTTGCTATGTGGCATTCTTCTTGTGTCAAAAGTAAGCAGGGTCAAACTACAAGTAGCAAATCTTCATGACATTGGCAAGACTCACGTTCTTTACTATGTAATATCCATCCTGTGTCTAAAGAAGGCGTTGATATCTTCATTGTGCTGTTTTTCGCAAGGATAACGATAAGAAATTCATTAGGCTTCCCCATGTTTATAGAACCAGAAGAGTCACATTGTTATAACATGAAGAGATAGTTTACAGGGCATGCGTGCCTTTGATAACTAATGCTTGTGTGTCAATTTGTTTGATAATGCTTATGTGTTGTGATTTCTGTTCTCTGAGGAATCAGGCACCTGCTGCACCTGATTTGTTTGCTGTGACCTGTGTATTTCTCTGATAGCACAGCACAGAACTCCCCAACTTTTTCTTTTTTTAGATTTTCTTTACTTGAGTTTTTCCTCTTCTCCAAATACCACTTACAAGGCATCTATGGTGGGACAGGGATAGGTCTCAATCTCCTGCTTGTGAACCTCTCAAAGGAGCTGGCTGACCATTGGAAGTTACAAAATGTGGGACTCATATAGGTTTTGTCCTGTTCCAGCAAGGGTATTCCTACGAAGCTGCAAAAACACCCTGACACCACTCAGTTAATTAGGTGAAATGCTGTTATGGTACCACTGCAACTTAAGCTCAACAGGAAAAGTTATGGAGGGCAGGCAGAATTTCCACCATTTCGGACTAACTGGCTCCAAGAGCAGCATTATTGCCAAAAAAACCATCCCATCCTTTCTGATGATTTCTGTGGTGTCACAGCTGAACTGGAGATTATCAGGATCAACAGTGAAAAAGAATTATGGGGGCTGTGGGAGCACGGGAGTACGGCTCCAATCTCATCAAAGTATGAAGCTATATGTGTGGCAATACCCTCAAGCTGCAATCATCATTTTAGCCATTGTCTGTTTAGCCATTGGCTTCTTCCACATGTTTCCAACCAATATTGTCCTGAACTTTCTTTTGCCAATTGGGACTGCAGTACTTGCTGATGTCATTGATCCATCTTGTTTTAGGTCTCTTTCGTGGATGTTTTTTTATAAAATGGGATCCATTCTATGACTGCCTTGGTCCACTGGCCATCAGTTCTTCTTGCTATGTGACCAGCCCATTTCCATTCCATTTTTTGACTCTCTTGATGATATTGTATACTTTTCGTTTGTTCTCTAATCCATGTGCAGGTCTTTCTATTTTGTCTTATCATGCCAAGCATGTATCTTTCCATGGCTCTTAGTGCCACTCATAGTTTTTGTATCGATTGTGAGGTTAGCATCCATGTTTCACCAGCATATATTAGAGCAGGTAGTACACACTGATCGAAAACTTTCTTCTTCAGATATAGGGGGATGTTGTTCTTGAAAATGATGCTTAACTTGCCGAATGCCTGCCAACCACATTTAACATGCTATTCAATTTCTTTATTGTATCCCCTTCCATTGAGATCCATTGGTCAAGGTATATGTAGTGGTCTACTAAGTCTAGTTCTTCTCCAGATATAATTTTTTTCTTTCTTTGGTGAATTTATTAAATATAACCTGGCTCTTTTTCAGGTTTATTTTTAAGCCAAATGCCTGCTTTTGCAGCTCTTGTATGTATCTTTGTAGCTCTTCTGGGTCTTGTGAGAAGAGAACAACATCATCTGCAAATCTTAAGTAATTTAAATAGGCGCCATTGATTTTTATTTCATCTTTTCCCCAGACTAGTTTGCGAAATATGTGATCCACAACTCAGCACAACTCCACAATTCAGTTGTGCTGAGTTGTGGATCACAATAGCACAATATGCTATTTTATTTGATCGTTCATCTCCCTGAGCAGAGAACAATGAATTGTGGAGTTGTGCTGAGTAGTGGATCACATTTCTTCAAAAAAGCTTGAGGGAAACAAAATCAATTGTACTTAGGGTTTCAATAAAGATTTTTGAATCTGTGAGTAAATTATAATATATATTTTGAATGTCCTCCAAAATATTTGTCAGTACATCTCTGATTTTAATAGGTTCTCAATATTTACCACACGTAAGGGAATTTGTTACATGTCTGTAAACATGAGTTTGTCCCTGAAGAGATACCACCTGTTTAATGCACTTGAAATTTTATCTTCAAATAAAGAATATTCCAGACACTTCAATTACAGGGAAGTCACTAGAAAGGAAGGAAGTGAATCTTCCTTACTTTAGCCTATATAATCAAATACCTATTATTTCATTAATAACTAAAAAAGAAATAGCTTATGTTCATATTTATTTGCTTATGTATTGCTACATTGCTTTTAAGTCCAAATGCTCTTTTTAGGTGACCTGCTATCCATTTACTAAAATCTATTAGAAGAGAATATGCAGTCTATGCTCTTCCCCTAAGATATCACAGAAGATATATACAGATGTTTAATTATGTCATGTGCCCCCATGTATATACTCCGGGTATATACTCTGTGGTATTTTTAGCTACGTTGATCACCAGGAGGCAGTATATAATCCTTTTGGGAAATCGTCAGATATACCTAACCTTATTCTATGGCAGTGATGGTTAACCTTTTTTTATGCCAAGTGCCCAAAGCGCACGCACGTGCGAATGCACACACATGTGCACAAACCCCCCAAATGCAATGTAAGCACCCCTGCGCATGCGCCCTGCCCCCCTTGCATGCGCTCCACCCCCATGCATGCATGTGTGTCCCCCGTATATGCTCTTGTGTCCCCCATGCCCCATTTTGGCTTCCAGGTTGGGGCAGGATGCTTTCCAGACCCAAAATGGGGTGCGGGGGGAATGCGTGCACAAACCCCCAAAATGCAATGTGAGCATTCCCCCCGCATGCACACCCCCACACAGAGCAGCTGGCTGGCGGGAGGCGCCCATGCATGCGTGGTGGAGCCTGGCTGGGGTGACAGCTGGCGTGCCCGCAGAGAGGGCTCTATGTGCCACCTGTGGCATGTGTGCCATAGGTTCACTATCACGGTTCTATGGTGTTTGAACTTTCCATCAGGAAGTGAACAGTTGCACTTTAGATGACTACAAACAGTACCTGAGCTTTGGGAGCTATCTAGGCAGTGGTGCTCAGCAGTGTTTCAGGAAGAGTTATGTGGAATCTATCACAATAATACATAGTACCTTCCTTCAAGTTCCCAAGAGAGAGACAGATACATAGAGGCTACAGTGAGTTATAAAACTTCCAAGTTGAAACATTGTTATGAAATATATCCTAATCCAACCTTGAAAACCCAAATAAAATAAGCAACTCAAAACAATCTAAAACAGAACAAAACTAGCGATAGTCCACCACCCCCATAATCAAAGTATAACAACTGATCATAGTCTCCTTAAAGCAGCTTAAGAGAGAGAGTTTCCTAATTTCACCTCTAAAAGCATTGACCAAAATAGCAATGAGGAGATTTCTATAGATGAGTTCATAAATGTTTGAGCGCTCCTTTATTCAAGCCCTATAACTGTGTTTTTCCACAAAAAAACTCCAAAACAGAAATTGTACTACATGGAAATGATTTGGTCCAAGTAGTGCTCTTTAAAAAAAACCAACCTAAATACTGTATATCAATTCATTCTTTCATGAATTTGGGCAGTTTACCAGAACATCTGTTGAAGAAAATGACAGGCAGAATGATCAACCAAGAATCCTTTTATTCTGATAAGATCCACTGATTGGAGGAGGAAGAAAAACTAACCTATGACTATAATCGCTATAGCAGTGTTTCTCAACCTCCACATATGTTAAAGTCGTGACTGTTCAGAAAAGTTGCACTATAGGAAAAGAGCTTTTTGGTAAGTTTAGGTGGGTTCTATTTACCTTTACTACCAGTTCGCAATGGGATCGCGCGCATGCGATCTGCACATGCGAGATCAGTGATGATGACATCCGGGGCAGTGGGCAGGGCCTTCTGCCAGTTTTACTACCAGTTCTTGCGAACCGGTCCGAACCGGGGGCAACCCACCACTAGTTTGAAGTGATGAAAAGAATTGAACAACATGAGAAGATTAACTGAATCTCATTTGCAGCAACTGATTGTCAATATATGCTTATTTGAGAATATCTAAGTTAGTAGATTTTTAAAAAAATGTTGTGACAATGGGCTCTGAAAAAGGACTTTCAAACAAACAAGCAATGTAATTGTCCAGGCAATTGTACATCTTTTCTTTTCTTTTCTTTTCTTTTCTTTTCTTTTCTTTTCTTTTCTTTTCTTTTCTTTTCTTTTCTTTTCTTTTCTTTTCTCTTCTCTTCTCTTCTCTTCTCTTCTCTTCTCTTCTTTTCTTTTCTTTTCTTTTCTTTTCTAATGTGGCATACTGCTAATGCAGTAATATGTATTCATGTTTTATTTCTTCTTGTTGTCCAGCATTAGCAGGGGTAAAATGCACTTACCTTCACTACCAGATCACAAATGTGAGTGCAAGCTGCAGAGGGTCAAAAACAGGACATGATGATGTCCAGGCGGGTGGGCAGAGCCTCCCGCCACCAGCCCTACCGGTTCGCGCGAGCCGGATAGATCTGGCTGAATTTCACCACTGAGCATTAGGGAATCCAAGACCACCTCTAAATGTAAAATTTGATCCTGAATCTCATCCCACTATCTGTTCTTGTGTTCGGATTGAAACTGTTTTCACCTCCCTCCCATGGACATCAACTGCTGGCATCAGCAATTTTCTTCCTAGGGACCCAAAATTGTCAATTTTTAAAAAGGGAATCCAGGACCAGTTCTAAGTATAGAATTCTACCCCATGTGTGCAAGTTGAGCTGTGTGCACGCGCTCTGGCCAGCCACTCATGCAGCCCAATTCCGAATAGGCCACCAGATAGTAGTGGGCCATGGCCGAGGGTTGGGGGGCCCTGCTTTAAGTATTCATATAACATAATAATAAACTTGTCTCATGTTCCAAGCCTATCTTCCTTGATCATAATATTCCACTTAGATAAACATAACATAGATTTAAATTCCTATAACATAATGTAATGTGCAGCACTGAAACATTTCAAAAAATAATTGAATCTGAATCCACTATTAGAATCTGTTAATATTTCTAAAAGGCAATATTTTACTAATAAATTAATGGTACTCACCTTTCCAAAAACACCTTTATAAGTGGGAAGGAAAGCATAATGACAGATCTCACAGTGCCATCTGGTGTTTAAAAATATAAATTTCCCTTTGAGTTGGGCTAGATCAACTAGATCAGTGTTTCAGGATCCAGTTTATGTCAGTTACTGGGACCAGAGGTTTATTCTTCCAAGCTTTCATATTCATGTTAGAGCCCATCCTCGTAAACCTCTTTCCTTCCACAACAATCTGGAGAGAGAGAAAGGGCTCCAGTACAAGTCTGAAAGCTTGGAAGACTGGTTCTTGTGACCAACTCAGATTGGATTCTGCAACATTATCCTGGGACACATATATTTGCCTTCATTCATGAGATCAGTGTTTCTCGAAGAAGAATTGTTGTAAAATAAGAAAGAAGAAAGGGAAGAAGAGTAACCCCGAATATAATTTAAAAAAAAAAATTCTTTGGAAAATATATGTATATGTGGGATTAATTATGGATAAGAGAATGTACATTTACAATATATTTATAAGAAATAAAAAACTTTAAAAAAAAGATCAGTGTTTCTCCACCTCAGCCATTTTGAAGAATTTACTTCAACTATCAGAATTCCTCCATCAGCATGCTGGCTGTACAATTCTGAAATTGAAGTCCAGAATTCGAGGTTCTTGAAAGTCCAGAATCTAGGAATTGAATTCCAGAATATGGGAAGAATAGAATAGAACGGAACGGAACAGAACAGAACAGAACAGAACAGAACAGAAGTTTATTGTCACTTTTAATATACACTGATCAGCATACATTAAAATGAAATTTCATTGCATTCAGCTCTGAAAGGATAACCATTATGTATATATCCATATACATATACATATATGACACAGAGAAACAATATGGTCTAGTTTGAATGTATACATACAGTATACATGATGGGAAAAAAAAGAATCCTGCAAATTTACAAGATGGATGACATAAGGAACAAAGCTGTTACAGAATCCGGTAGTCCTATTAGAAATACTTCAAAACCTCCTCCCAGAGGGGAGCAACAGAAACAGACCATGAAATGGGTGTATGGGATCTCTAACAATACTTCGAGCTCTAAGCACCTAGCGCTTATAAGTGCATATCCTGAATAATGGGAAGCGAGCATCCTATAATCTTCTCAGCTGTCCTTACCACTCTCTGTATGGATCTTCTATCTGAGACACTGCTACCACGAAACCAAACAGTGATACAGTTTGTTAAAGCATTCTCAATTGTGCCTCTGTAAAAAGTGGCCAGGATAGAAGGAGAAATATGTGCTCTCCTCATCCGATGCAGGAAATGCAGACGCTGGTTTGCACACTTCACTAAAGATAATGTATGAAGAGACCAAATCAGATTGTTAGTTATCTGTACCCCCAGATATTTAATACTGTTGACTACCTCCACAGCTCCAGCCTTGATACAAAGTGGAGTATGACTATGCCAGCTTTTTCTAAAATCAACAATGATCTCCTTTGTTTTATTGACATTCAAAGCCAGGTTATTTTTATTGCACCAGTCCACCAAAGCTTTCACCTCCTCCCTATAAGAATCTTCATTGTCATCCCGGACGAGACCCACCACTACCATGTCATCTGCATACTTCACAACATTGATTCATAGCAGAATAGGCACAGCAGTCATGGGTCATTCAAGGTGAACAATTACAGACTTAAGACACAGCCCTGTGGGGAACCTGTACTCAGGGAGATGGAATTGGAAACTTTTCTTCCAGCTCACACAAACTGGGGCCTATCAATAAGGAAACGAAGTATCCAGTTACATAAAGAAGTATTAAAACTTAGTCCTAGTTTGTTCGTCAAATGCTGAGGAATGATTGTATTAAATGCCAAACTAAAATCAACAAACAGCATTTGCAAATGAGTATTCTTCTCTTCCAGGCAGTGGTGGGATTCAGTGGGTTTGCGCCAGTTCAGTGAACCAGCTGTTTGAAGAAATCTCCTTCCAACAGCCTTTTGATTTTCCCACCTTACAAAGTTAATCCTGTCAGGAAGGCAGGAAGGAGGCTTTCTGGTCTATCTTTGTGTGTTGTTTCTAGCCTAATCCTTATCTTCATTATTGCCCTGCTTAAGTGTTTTCCGAAACTCTGTTGGTTACGCCTTGTTACATTGTAACAGCCGTTAAAGGTTCTTGGCAGTACGCCCAGACTTTCTATAGCCTGAGTGGCTTCTCTGGAGTTTTTTTCCTTTGCTGGTATTTTTATTCTGGGGCTTGGGAGGAGGAAATTGTTGAAGAGCTATTTACATCAGGGTTGATATACCCATAGACAAAATGGCTGAGAGGCTGGATGCAAGCTTGGCACTTCGTCTGATTTTTTTTTAGTGCCTTTCTGGGGGCATGTGATCTTTCCTTAAATCTGGATGATTTCCTTAGGATATCTTGTGAGGTGAATGAGACCAGCTGGTATCTTTAAGTGGTGCAAATGGATCTAATGATTGTTTCTCCTGGATGGGAAAGAGTGCTTTGTCAGTTCATTGAGCACAGGAGTCTCTTGTCTATGGGGATTCTTCAGTCATCCAGTCATGGTTTCGAAAAAGTCCAGTTGCCTCTTGAAAAAGCACTTTTGGGACAGGATTCTCTTGCATTGCTTTGGAGTGGTTGAGCACATGATTCCTCATTGAAAGTAAGATTTTTTAAAAAAATAGGAGGTAGGGGTGTGGATCCTCCCTTCAGTTTGTTTTAGTTTTCTCTCATTATAAGGCTTACTAACATGGCACCAAACTTGACGTTTATTTAGATATCTGTACCTAGTACTAATTTTATTGTGATCCTGACAAGCTTGGGAGGGCAGAGACTTGAACCTGGGTCCCCTATATACTTTGTTAATTTGTCTCTCAGCATTTTGTAGCCCAAGTGTGCCCGCCCACTTTCTGGAGAGCTTAAATGAACTCTTTGATAAAGGGTTTCACTTTATGAGCAAGAATAGTTATCGTTGCATTTAAACTATTTTAATTCCTCAAGGTGCTCTGGCACCCTGCCTGATTTGTAACTCCGGGTTGCAGGTATTGCTGATGTAAAGGAAGGTATTCAGACAGAATAGTTTAGCTTTCCATGACAGCTGTGACTCATTGATCTTCAGTGTGTATTCCCCCATTTCTAATCTAATGATCGGTATTTTGGGCAGCTTTTTGCAAAAGCTTTGCTTTGCAAAAAGCAAAGAAGCTTTTTGTATTTTTTCTACAGGTAATCCTTGACTTACAACAGTTCATTTAGTGACCATTCAAAGTTACAATGGCCCTGAAAAAAGTGACTTATGGTCGTTTTTCACAGTTACAACCATTGCAGCATCCCCATGGTCATGTGATCAAAATTCAGATGGTTGACAACTGACTTTCATTTATGATGGTTATAGCCTCCCAGGGTCATGTGACCCCCTTTTGCAACCTTCTGACAAGCAAAGTCAATGGGGAGGCTAGATTCACTTAACAGCTGTGTTAGTAACTTAACAACTGCAGTGATTCACTTAACAAATGTGGCAAGAAAAGTTGTGAAATGGGGCAAAATTCACTTAATAAATTTCTCACTTAGCAACATAAATTTTGGGCTCAATTGTCGTAAATTGAGGCAAGGCCGGGTGAGGCGAGGCACCCTTGACGTGAGCAACGTTGAGTTGGCCATGCCGATCCAGTCACATGCCCACCCAGTCATGCCTACCCAGGCATGCCTACCCCACTAGGGTAGAAAACCAGGTGTTTAACCGGGGTGGGGTAGGGAAGGCCATTTTTGCCCTCCACGGGCTCCTAGAAAGGCTCTGGAGCCTGGGGAGAGCAAAAAACGGGCCCACTGTGCCATCATGTGCCAAAAGCAGGGGAGTGCGGGTGAATCATGTGCATATGCATGGGGGAGGGGCGCATAGAAATATGGGTGTGGGGACGTGCGTGCATGACCCCCGGCGCTCCCTCCGCTTTTGGCAGATGATGGCAAAAAGGTTAGCCATCACTGATCTAAGCTCTACAGGATCTTGGAAAAAATTCTGTGCTTTCTGACTATTGCTGTTTTTATAGCACATTGCAAGTCAGCTCTTGCTAGTAAGTGCTGTCACATCACCTGATTTAAAAGCGGTGATGGCTCATTATTGGTTCACCAGTAAATAAAATCTCATATTCAATACAATTTTGTTTAATGGCAGATACATTCACATAGGCAAATTCTGTGTATTTTTATTAATCAAAAACTCAGTTTCATGAATATTGCACATATATATTATGTAGAATGCATTCAAATATATCCTTGTTGGAATTACAGAATTCACTGCAAGTAAAAAAAGAAGAAGAAGAACCCAGGAAGCTTAAAATAAATCTTTCTGAACAAAGAAACTTAAAAAGAAATTCCATTGGGAAACTGCTCAATTACTGTTTATTCAGAAATTCAATTCTATCATTTGTAATTTGAAAGAGATTATGGGTCTATAGTCTACTAAGTGTTAATTAGCTTGCCACTATTTGGTTAATAATTGCTATCCTTACTTTGCTTTTATTTTAACATTTTCCAAACTTGTGTTAGAATAAAAATCAAGAGATTTGCAGCAATTTAAGAAGTTATAAATCTCCTAAAACAAAGGCTTTTATAGACTCCATGTATGAAGTGGTCTTTTTCTACATGACTTTATACCTTAATAATTTATTTCAGAACTGAGATTCATTTCTGTTTACATTGTCAGGGTCTATTCTTTTTGTATTTTATTTGCCTCCTGATTTCAATCTCTCCTAACAACCAAGTGTGAACGCTCTTATACCAATTTGTGATTATAATTCATACACCTCATGAAATAGCTTCAAGTAGATGAAAGCTTATACTATAACATAGTGAATGGTCATTAAGATGTCATACAATTCTTTAGACAAGATTGCAGTTCTTTTAAAGTCACTTTGACCGTAGCTATTGACACATAGAATCAATTCTTAACGCATTGTAAGCCGCCCTGAGTCTCCGGAGAAGGGCGGCATATAAATAAAATTAAAAAAAAAAATAATTCATTCTTCTTCTGTGAATTTCATTGTGGACTCTGTAAAATATGTTACATATGTTTTTCACATTATAGGTAGTGCTCAACTTATGACAGTTCATTTAGTGACTGTTCAAAGTTATAACAACACTGAAAAAAAGTGACTTATAACTGTTTTTCACAGTTCCGACCTTTGCAGCATCCCCATGGGTCATGGGATCAAAATTCAGATGCTTGGCAACTGGTTCATACTTATGACCGTTGCTGTGTCCCAAGGTCATGTGATCACCTTTTGCGACCTTCTGACAAGCATAGCCAGATTCACTTAACAACCAGGTTACTAATTTATCAACTACTCAGGAGTTTACTTAACTCCTGAGGCAAGAAAGGTCATAAAATGGGGCAAAACTCACTTAACAAATGTCTCCTTTAACAACAGAAAATTTGGGCTCAATTGTGGTTGTAAGTCAAGGATCACTGTACTACAGCAAGCATCAGAAAGGTGGTTTACCTATTAATTACTGAGTAATTAATTAATTACCTAATTAATTAATTACTCAGGAGCTGGGCAGCCATTTAACTTATTGTGCTGCTTGGATTAATGATATTATTATGCAAAATCATGATCCTGAAATATTTTGCAATTGGCTTGCACACTAAGAATGTTAATTGAGAAGTTTTCCCACTTAACGCAAGTTCCTGTCCTATGAAAAGAGCACATCTTCCAAGTCAAGAATTGCCTCACTTTCACAGCCTCCTGGGGGTTTGATAAAGATCTGGTTCTTTTGGAAGGCGCATCATCAATTTAGCTTGAGTGTATTGTATTATTCTAATATTTTAATATTACCATTGTATTTTTATTGTAATTTTGATACAATGCCTAAAGTTTGATTAGATAAAGAGCCTGGGAACAAATTGCATAAATAAATAACATTCCTGAACTTCTCTTTTAAGACTGTGTATAGGTAGGATTCTGTGTATAGGTAAGTTTGGACCAGTTCGGGCGAACCAGTAGCTACAACAATTAGCTGGGAGTGAACCGGTTTGCTCCAATGAGCAATTGGGCCCACCCGCCCCTGCTCTGTACTGCCCTATATCGTCACAGCTGAGTCGCCCACAGAGAGGATTGCCGCGCCTTAGCTGTTACACTCACCAGCAGTAATGCAGAAGGGACGGGTTCGAGAAACTGTGCATGTGTACTCAGCGCGCATCACATGCGTACACACATGGAGCGCACGTGCGCAATGCGTGTGATCTCCAAACCGGTTGTTAAACCGAAAGGATCCCACCACTGATAGGAATGGCTTCAGAAAAAAAAGAGAAAAGCTTTTCCTTTGCAGAGATGTCTTAAGAGAGGACATTAGCTCCATTAAAGACAACTATAAAACTTATAAAACTATTTTATTAAAAAAACCATTTAATTTAAAGAAGCAGGTTAGCATTAAGTGTTAATTTGGTGAAAGATACAGTCTGATGTCTTTATGTAAAGGCAGAGAGAGTGTTTTCATAGCACTTGTGGGAAAAATAAGTTGCTCTCTTTCTCTTCAAGTTTATTGTCATGCTACAAATGGACAGTGTGTCTCCTATTTATCAAAATATTTCCTGCTGAGTATGTTTGAGGAGCAGAATAGGCAGTTGTTCTGTTTCCGTAGTCTGAATGTGATTTGATTATTTCTGCTGTAACCATTGACACAAAATGCTGCTTGCTATATCATGATTTTTCAGAATATATTCCAACTCAGCCTAAAAACAAAGAAATTGATTTATTCATATCTGTATCTATATCTATATATCTATTTCTGAGATCCTTTTGTGAATAAAGAATAGCAACTGACATATTTATTTATTTATTTATTTATTTATTTATTTATTTATTTATTTATTTATTTATAAAATTTATGGGCTGCCCATCTTACCTCAAGGTAACTCCGGAGGGCGGGGGGGCTTAGAATAATAAAAAATAAGAACTCTATAAAATAGAACCATAAATAAAATAGCACAAAATATCCTATTGGATATCATATTGGATATTTTGTAATCCTATTAGATTTGGTGTTCTGGTTTTTCTAAATATAAAATCAAATTATTTATAAGTCCCCACATGTGAACTAAAGTACAGTGCAAAAAACCAACAACAACCCTGTAGAACAATTCTAAGTAAAAATAATTTGTAGGCATTTACATTCAACTAACATAAAAAGTACAGTAGAAGTTGAGAGGCTTTTGGTGATTGTCCCTTCAGTAACCTCTTCGTTTTTTTCTGATTCCACTTGTGACATTATGGGATGGTCCGAAGTGGTGCATTTGGCATTACTTGTCTATTGATCTCTCTGAATGATCCATTCTTTGTCTCTAAATTTTGATTTAGGACCTGGCATTCTAAATTTTGATTTAGGACCTGGCTTAACTAGGATTGAGAATTCGCTTTTATTATCTTCATCTGGATTCCATCCTTTATTGATATTTTTCTCTTGTACAATTTTGGCCTTTCATTGTATGACCTTCATTAGTTTCTTCTCATAAGCATTTCCCCTCTTTTTAAGGATTTCTGAGGTTCATGTATATAAAAGTTTTCATCTCTTCTAATGCCCTTACAGCTGTGTCTTACATTCTCTCAGATACTTAGTCACCTTAAGCCTTTTGAGCACTGGACCATGGCTTTCTTGCTTGAAGGATTTAAATTAGTATGCACAAGGTATAGTAGCTTCCGTAGTTATCAGTTAAAATTGCATACAAGTGTCAAGGTATTTTTACTTTTTCAAGATAAAGAAATGGCATTATATTGTAGTTAAGATGCTGGACTGGTTAGATCCAGAATCTAGTTCTCCCTTGGGCCCATCGCTTCTCAACCCCCCAAACATGTGAACTAAAATGCGGTAACTAAGCAGGGAAAATATTTAAAAAAGTGCTTTCTAAATGGCATCAGAATAATCAGTCATATTACTAATTGATTTCCTATTATTTTTGATAACTAAAATCTTCTTCTGGTTGAATGATTTCTCTCTTTTGAATATTGTTAGTTTTTCCATAGATTCCTTAAGAAGTAACTCTTAGTTATGATGTGGTAGAATGAAACATCAAATATGCAAACCTTTTCCACTGAAGATTTAGCTGGAAGAAGTTACATCTGTTGGACTGACTGCTTCAGAGCCATTTCCCAATCTCAGGTGTGAAAGAAAGGCTACCTGGAGACATTTCACCTCCTTTTTAATGTTTACATTCCATACACTGTTCACTGTGCTGCCCTCTCAGCCAAAACAGAGCATACCAACATATGGGAACTCAGTAAACTTCACTACTTATATAACAATCACACGAAAAAATAAACCATTGCCAAGACATGATAGAGATATGGTATGTTAGGGAGTAATGGGTATCCTGAAGTACCTGGGTTTGTTTATTTATAGATCACATTTATATCACATCTCACAAAAAGTGAGTATTAGAAATGGTGATAATTAAAATTAAAAATATGTGAAAAGCCCAAGCAGAGAATGTGTTTCTATCTCAATAGTGGAACCTTCTAAACAAGTCTCTGGTTCCCTGAGACATAACCAGGCCTGATGGCATAATCAGATCATGAGGGACTTCCAGTACATCAGAAGTGATACAGCTAACTTAGTGTCCAGGGAGAGAATATTCCATAAGGCAGGCACCACAGCAGAGAAAGACAACTGCCTTGAACCACCAAACGTAGATCTCTGGCAAATAGTAATGTATATGCTGTATGAAAGTGCTGATATGCAATGTCAAAGGCATGAACTAGGTTTTTATTTATTTATTTATAAAATGTATAAATGCCGCCCATCTCATATCTAATGTGTTAGGAAATGATAATTACCTAACTTGTTGGGTTGGCAATATATAAAACCTCAATATAGCTTTAAGACTGTATTGCTGTATTGCATCATACTGTGTCCTGATTGGTTAGCTCTGTAGCCAATGTCCTTAAGAGGGAGCTTGAAACATGGTTTGTTTGTCTTTGCTGATCATTATTGCTCTTTGCTGATCGTTATTGCTCTTTGCTGTGTTTGCTACTGTTTGCAACTGTTTATTATGTATGACTACGACGACTGGTAAGAAGACTTTGTTATTGGAATATCCCTGGACTATTGTTTTACTACCTACTGCTTTATCTGTGTATGACCTGGACTGTTTATTGGACTGTACCTTATTACTATTGCCTGAAAAGTAAACACAACTCAGTGTATCTCTGTGTTGGCTATGGTTATTCGCAACTGCTCTCAGTCACTTTCATGTGCACACCCTTGCTACGCTAGGGGTGCTCTGCGAATTCCTCAACATAATGTCTCTGGGCAGCTTTTGACTTGGGAGGGGTTGTAATCCCTTCTGCTGAACTTTAGGTATTTGAACTATTCCCAAAAGATTGCTTTTGATAATACTGTAGTGCAGTCTTTATAAAAGCAGGGGTCATGTTGCAGGTACTAAATGAACTACATACATAGTAAACACAAACATTTTCTTTGTGATCACCAGACACTGAGCCACATAAATGATCTAGATATAATCATAGCTGTACCAGGGTTGGGTTCTACTTACCTTTACTACTGGTTTGCAACAAGAGTGCGCACGCGCTTCTGCGCATGCGCAGATTGTTAATTGTGACATCCAGGCAGGTGGGCGGAGCCTCCTGCCACTTTTACTACCAGTTCGCAAGAACCGAACAGAACCGGGAGCAACCCACCACTGAGCTGTACCTGTAGTTTCTTCTTCATAGCTGTGTTCAGAACTTTGATGCAATCTTAGTTTACTATTTAGGACCGTGATGGCAAACCTATGGCATGCGTGCCAGAGGTGGCACGCAGAGCCCTCTCTGTGGGCATGCACGCCATCACCAGCTGCTTTCTTGGTTTCCGGCGTTTGCATGCATGCCAGCCAACTAATCTTTGCACATGCCAGAGCCCCGGAAACACGAAGACCAGCTGGCCGGTGCGCATGCTCAGAATTGTGATGCTCAGAATTTGACACAATTTTAGAGATTAGATTTAACCAATGCTGAATATAGGAGAACTAAAGGAGCCTTGGTGGTGCAGCGGACTAAAGTGCTGTTAAGTAGCACTTAGCTGCCAGCTGCCTGCAATTACTGCAAGTTCAAATCTCACCAGGCTCAAGATTGACTCAGCCTTCCATCCTTCTGAGGTAGGTAAAACGAGGACCCGGATTGTGGGGGCAATAAGCTGACTTTGTATAAAAAGAACACTGTTTAGGGGGGCCAAAAGCCCTACTAAGCAGGTATATATAAAAGTATGAAGGCTATTGCTTAACGCATTGTAAGCTGCCCTGATTCTCTGGAGAAGGGCGGCATATAAATCGAACCAATAAATAAATAAACAAATAAACAAACTACCTCTTTTTGTGGGTTGGAAATTTTACTTTGACAAGCACTTTGCATTTGCTGAAATTGGCATTCTGGGTGTATTAAATCTAGAACAAAATTTCATAAGAAATTATGGGGACCGTTCATTGCAGGAAAATTGAGTTACAATGCACACATAAGGGAAAATATCTTTTTGACACTAGGGACTGTTGTTGAATGTTCTATTTTAAAATATTATTCTCATTCCCCGAGGTAGGCAGGAGGCAATCAAGTCAGGCTTCAATGGTTAATGGCTAATTATGGTTAATGTTTCATTGAGTTGCTAATTAGAAATAATTAACAACAAATAGTTTGGAGACCAGTGATCTAGTTCATTTTCAAAATTAAATTAGGTGCAATAGAATTAATGATTAATGGAGCACCACCAGAGGCAGATCACTAAATAGATTAGCTCTCATAGTCAAAGTATTATTGGGCTCATGACAGTAAGGTGAGAAGAAACTTAGTAGTATCATCATCCTTCCCATTGATTTCGTGAAGGCAGAATGGATGTAAATCTGCTATAGGCTGTGGGCCTAGAATAGACTAGATCTATTTTAGAGGGTTCTTGAGCTTTATTCAGGAGCTATTTGGAGGGGGAGGTATTAAGGCTAGATTTTCTTCTTTAAAGCCAATACTTCTTCTGCCCCCTACAAAGGGACATCCAAATACTTTATAATTTAATATTCCAACTTTTACAGCACATCACCCCTCTATTAGTTATTGCCATATATATATATATATATATTTGCCCAGGCAATTTCACTTCTTCAAGCTAAATAAGGAAACAATTAATGCTTCTAATTTACAAAAAAGAACTTTATTTACAAGAAAGTCTATACACTATTCATACATAAAAATATATAAAAGCAAAATAGAAAATACAAAAGTGTTAAAATGTATACAAACACTTTTTAAAAACATGACTCCTGGAAAATCTCAAACTTTCATTTCTTGAAGAGTGTACATTCACTTAAAAATCATCATACAAAATAATTATCAAGGCTATTAAAAAGTACACGGTTTTCTACTGAATAACTCAGCAACTAGCTTTAAAGAATCCAGTTCACAGATAATAATTTAGGAACAAATTTCAACTCATGCATTGTATGCAAAGTTGCATGAAGAGAAAGGTAGCTTTGTTCAACTCACTTTTCTTACTTCTTGCTGCAGCTTTCTATTCCCCCCAAAGGTCTTTTCCACAGAGTATCAAATTGAATATTACTAGCTACATTTTGGAGAGTTGCTGTGGGAGGAGGAAAATTCAACAGGGAAAGATTCCCAATAAGAGCAATTCTCCTAACCCACAGTCAATTCTATTCAGTAGATTCAGCCATGGGTTGAGGCTATTTGTATTTTTTTCCAAAAGGGAAAGTTTGTTGCATGAATCAGCCTTGATCTAACCATATAGGAGACAGTCCTTTATTAAGCAACAGAATTTTGCAATATTAAAAGTTAGTTCCATAAACTTTCAAGACGCATCAGTTACTAAAATCTAAATCAGTTATTAAGGTATTTTTTGCCACACTGAAGACAATATTATGACCACCTTTATTTCTTAAAGGGAAATTTTCCCACAGTGTAATTCATTTATCTCCAAATAATAGAATACTAGGTGAAAAAAAGCTGGATATTAAATGCAATTCAATTGATATTTAATTTACCTTCGTAAAACGTAGATGGTTGAGCTTCTGAAGTCTACAAAAAACAGTAATCTGAATCTCTGTTGTCAGCTTGTACATGCTCAGCTGGACCATTAGAAAACCACACTGGCATACTTTTTAATATACATGCCTGTGTATTTAAACTGGTAAAAAGTATGGGTTGTAATCAAATTAAATGAGGAACTTTGAATTGCATTACCTAGTTCAAAGTTTAATCTGTGACTAGAATAATTTTTGAATAGAGTTCAAACCAGCACATTTTTCAAGTGCTAAGTATCATACAGAGCCAGAATATTTTCCAATACAGGTAGTCCTGCTTAGCAACTGCCTTGTTTGTTTCATCACACTTACAATTGTTGCAATGTCTCACAATTATATGATTGCCATTTGCTGGCTTCCAAAACTAGAGCCAAAGGAGAAAGCTAGCAATAAATCTGCAAGTCACAATCACATGATGTTTTGCATAATGACTACAGGTGATTCACTTAATAACTGTGGTGGGAATGAGGTTGTAAGCCCCTCATGATCCCATGATGTCTTGCATAATGACTGCATTGCTTAGGAACAGTTATGGTTGTTACTCAAGGACTACCTGTACATTTATTAATATTTTATATTGAATAAGATGACTTTCTTTTAATAATTATTACTAATGCATATCTTTTCTTTATTAATACATACCTTTTTTCAATCTATATATAATACTAATATCTGCTTCAGATATTTGACTTAAGGATGAAAGACAACCACAGGGCTGACATGATATCTTTGGCCCAATTGAAATATGGTGCTAAGTATGAAATATACTGTAAGTCTGATGCTCTGTGGCTTCAAAACCTCTTCAAGCAAGGCTTTATATTCTGAAATCCAGTTTACCATGATTGCCCTAAAATTAGTTCAAATTGTTCTGCTTGCTTTTAATAATTCATCTATGAGAAAAAACTAAGACTAAAACATTGCAAGCAGACATTTCACCTCTCTACACATATTTATAACTCAACCCCCCCCTTTGGCAATAAATACTACTGACTCTACTAGACTATACTTTCAAATAAGTGTGCTTAGATGTATTCATTAAAGTTTAAAATTCAATCATTTGGATTAAACTCTTAAATCTGGCTGTTTTAGACTGTAATCCTCACCATTTCCATTCCAGTAATTGGAGATGATAGAAACTAGAGGCCAAAATACCAGATGACATTTGCCAAGGTTGTGTAACCATAGTTTAATTATCTGGAATGAGGCTATTTATATATGGGTATGAACACATTCCCCCCACGTACTTTATTATATTACCAAAGGATCAATTATGTTAAATTTAAATCAGGATAGTCATCTGCAGCAATAGAGCTATTTTTCATGGCCCCTAAATTTGGACAATATAGTTGCTAAAAAGTGTTACGGGTTCCTGCTGCTTTGTTTAAGTCAACACTGATAACATAAGCAAGTAAATTTCACATACAGTAATTATCAAAGATTTTGCTTTTAAGAAAACTTCCTCCAAAAAAGACAAAGAATTTCCTCACTCTGTCCTGGATTGTGGCAATTATCTATAATTTAAACTAACAATAATTTGCATTTTCAGACATATAGATATGCAATAATGACAAATTATGGTGACTTTAAGTAAGAAGAGTGATCTCATCACTCCACCAGAAGGAAAGAACACAGCACAGAAGCCAAGGCTTTTTATTGCCTGTTATGTCCATGAGATGTGATCATATTAACACTTTTAATTTTAATTAAAGTAGTGGAAATTTAGTTGTCCTGTCCTCAGTCAGTTACTTCTTTGTACTAATTTTACTGACTGTTTGGCAGGCTATCCTGGGATAGCAACGGAAGGGGCAAGCAGGTTTTTGGCTTGAAAAAAATTGTGCATCTTGATTGCCATGATATAAAGAAGATGTTGAAACTCTAGAAAGAGTTCAGAGAAGAGCAACAAAAATGATTAGGGGACTGTAGGCTAAAACATATGAAGAACAGTTGCAGGAATTAGGTATGTCTAGTTTAATGAAAAGAAGAACTAGTGGTGACATGATAGCAGTGTTCTAATATTTCAGGGGCTGCCACAAAGAAGAGGCAGTCAACTAAGTACCTGAAGACAGAACAAGAAGCAATGGATGGAAACTAATCAAGGAGAGAAACAACCTAGAACTAAGGAGAAATTTTGTGACAGAAAAATTAATCAGTGGAATGAGTTGCCTTCAGAAGTTGTGGGTGCTCCAACACTGGAGATTTTTAAGAAGAGATTGGACAATCATTTGTCTGAAATGGTATAGGGTTATTGCTTGAGTAGGGGGTTGGAGTAGAAGACCAACAGGATCCCTTCCAACTCTGTTATTCTGATTTAAAGTATGATTTAAGTGTTATGTTTGCTTGCTACATCAACATCAATATTTTTCTCTAGGAATTCAAAGTAACATACAAAGCATTATTCTGCAATTTAAATCCCTCTACAACAATTCTTTTGAGGCTAACAACTAGCCCAAAGTCATCCAGGGACTTTCTGTACTAATCCCACCATTATATAACTGAAATGATTCTACTAAATACTTCTCATCTTCCAATTTTAGTAATTGCCTCAAGATTAAGATTAACTTTCTGTTTGAAAGTAAATCCTTTTGAGAGTACTAGAATATTATCTTTAGAACTAAACCCAGAAAACTCTTCTGATTCATAAGAAGGCATTGTTTATATTTGAATAGGGCTATTTGTACTCATTATTAAAAGTAATTAAATTTTCAGAGTTCAAGGCAGCTCAGGTTCCATCAGAGAAATTGAATCAGAGACTTAACTAAGCAACACTGTAGATTCCGTGAAGACCACAGAGAGTATACAATTCTTCTCCCAGGCCAATGAAAAATCTTATCTGGGCACCTTAACTTCTAAAATTACAACAAACAGTGACCCCACTTTCAATTTATCTTGAATGCCTAATCTTGAATGTAAGATTTATGATGTTAATCTTTTAACATCATAAATTCATAGGAAACTGGATTCTACGTCTAAAGTGGGTTTTACTCTTTTTAAGTGTAAAACTGACAGAATAAGAGCACACATGCTGGATATAAACTATGATTAAAAAACAAGATTTCAGAAAGCAAGGCTAATGGGAAGACCAATGATAGTTTAAATACGCCTTCAAATTATATATAAGATTAGAAGAATACAATTTAATGAATATTGTGTTTTTGTCTAGCAACGAAAAATTGGCTCAATAGTTAATTCCCTGCAATATACATAAAAACATTTCAATTTCACAATTTGAAGGCATTATTTATAAAAATTGAGAGCACCACATTAAAAAATTCACAGTGGAAAGTATAGACCATAAAATAACAGAAAATGAATCATTTACCAAAAGAGTTGAGTGCAGCTTTTCATCTGTATCGCTATCAATACAGATGTAAGTGAGGCTATCAGTATAGTCATTGTATCAACTGAAACTTACCTTTCCAATCAATCAATCCCTGCCTTTTAAAAAAACATTACAGGTAGTCCATTCATTTAATGACCAAAGTTACAATGGCACTTTAAAAAGTGACTTATGACCAGTTCCTCACAGCCACCCAATAAAACTTCAGCCTGCATTTATGATGGTTGCAGTGACCCAGGATCCTGGGGTTGTCATTTGCAAATCAATGAGGAAAGCCAAATTTGCTTAACAAGTACATGTCTCACTTAACTGTAGTGATTCGCTTAACAACCATGGCAAAAAGGTCATTAAATAGGACATGACTTACTTAATAACTGCCTTGCTTAGCAACAGAAATGTTGTGCTCAGTCGTAGCTGTAAGTCAAGGACTACCTGTATTTGCTCTTTAAACCAGCAAATAAAGCAAACTCAGAATTTACATGCGTTTGTGAGATTTTTCACTGAATTATAGTACAAATGTTAATAATACAGTATTTATAGATAAACCAAAATGCACTCTCTCTCCCTCTCTTTGTATATATAGTAATGTTACCTAAAAATATACACATTCTATTTAACATTTAGTTCACATTCATTTACTGTCTCAAAAGAAATAAACTTCCAATAATTTATAATTCATTCTGCTTTCTTCTATTCATGACATTTTTAAAAATTAGTAACACAGAATTAGGAAGAACAGAGTGGCATACCGATATTCTCCTGTTCTTTTTCTCTTATTTCTCCCCTCGGATTACATAGGAGTAAAATATACAGGAGCTCTTCTTTTGTAAAACCAATAATCTCAGAAGAAGAGCCGAAAATATATTTCTAAACGTCACAGCTTGCGGCTTTTGTAATTGATAGAACAAACAACCACAACTTAAATGGCAGAAGTGGTTGCATTGGAATATTTGAAATGGTGAAATAAGAAACAAAGTTTAGTTCAAAAGTAGGATCATGGCATCCATAAATTTGTGCTAGTCCATATTTGGAAAACAGGCAATACTTGGAAAAAGACAATTTGGCACTATATACTGAATAAAAATCCTAGAAGGAACATCAAATGACATTTGGTTAAAGTGACTGCTCAAAGTATACTGCCATGTATCAAATGATACTTTTTATGATACGCATATCATAAAAATGTGTACTATGTAAATTATTTTCGTTAGTAAACAATAGTGTTTCCAGCTTTTTTTTAAAAAAGTGTTTCCTATGTAGTTCTGAAACACCAACCTTGTTCATCTTGACCCAAACTATTTTTTTAAAAGTTATAATTTTAGTCAGGGTACAAAGTAAATATTTTTGGTAATGCCAAATACTCACTTGCAATTAGGAAAGGCAGCTCAACAGATCTTCATATTTAAGAAAATGGTTAGCTAATGCCCAAATATTGGATTCAGAGGAAGTCTCTGTCTCCGTAGGGGTCTATAAGCTTTAAGCTCTATATCTGAACTTCCCTGAGGCATCAACTTGTCTGTTTTTGGAATAAAAATGGATGATTGATTAGATGTAGTTTGTTCTAATAAACATTTTTCAATGATCTATATCAGTATCAGTTTCTATATCTATTTTCCCTGCTCGGAACCTGGACAAATTGTCAAAGGCAAAAGCAGCACTTTAATATTCCTCAATCAGTATAAGTTGCTTTAAGCAAACAATCTGCTTCATAGATCACTGATCCATCTAATCCAAGGGTTTCAAACTCATGGTGTCACGTCGTCACATGACATATCGCGACTTTTCCCCCTTTTGCTAAAGGGGGGTGAGTGTGGCCAGTGTGTGTTGTATCCAACCCATGGGCCAGGAGTTTGACACCCCTGATCTAATCCAATATTTATTGGCAATGGTTAGACTTTTTTCCCCCCAGCCTTAGCTAGAGATGCTGGAATTTAACTTGAAATCTCCTGCATATAAACCATGTTCTTTTCCACTCTGCAGGATATTTCCCCCCCCCTGCAGATTTTTAGAGGGTTTTTTGGCTAATGCATCAGCTCAAAATAATAAACTGTTTTTTGAAATAATAGGTAGTTTCTCTCATTACTCTTTCCTATCTATTTATAAATCTATATATTTAATCAAATACAGTCTTAATGCATTTTAAAATAGACTAGCACAAAATACTTGTAAGACTGGGATGCCATGTTCTAGCACTAGACGAAATAAAGAATGAAAAGAATATGGCTCATTGTATTAAATACACATCCAGTTTTTGTTCTTTTTATTGTTCTTTTTAAAAAAATTTAGAAGAGGGAAAGGATAGAAATCCTAGGCTAGAACTTTTTGCTATCATTCCATTTTTATTTTTGTTCTAAGAACTGTTTTATTGGATTACGCTAAACTAATAAAATGCTTCCTCTAAAAGGCTTTAATATGACACATGTACGTAGAAATGTTTTCTGGCAGACCACATATAAATACTCAAGTTTATTTTCACTATATTTTGCATTTCTCAAAAAGCTACATCTTTAAAAAAAAAACCTTGCAAAGAAAAAATAAGAGGCCCTAGAAACAAGAATTTCTGTCATGCCTGCTACTTAACTACACACTGTAGACTTAAGACTGGTTAGTCTAGGATCCATTTTTCAAGTATTTCTGCTATTTATCAGTATGACTATAGCACCTTATTGCACATTGTTTGAGAAAGATATCATTCTTATGGGAACCAGAATCGTCGTCGGCATCTCGCTGACCGAAATCCTGGCAAAACCACTTTCCCTTTCCGATATAAATCCTCCATGAGTCCTGTGTTCATCCTCTGCACCAGCAGTTTCTCATAAAGCAGAGGGTGATAAGCCCCCAGGGTACAAGCTGCATCATGGTAATGTTCATGGTAATGGCAAAGATCAGTTTGTCGAATGGATGGAATATATTCGTACACGTGGACTTCACTGCACATGGACATCATGATGAAAATCCCTAAAAATAAAGCACAAACATAACTGCAGTTTTGCCACAGACTGGAATATGCAATTATAATGTCAACTCCCTTTTTCTTTTCATGGCTGCATATACAAATGTCAAATCAAACATTTCTAAAGGGAATTGGCTTTCACAAAATTAAGGTTAAAAACGTTTTATGGTACCTTGTTATACGTTTGGTTACCAGGACAAAATCATGCTTCAACCTGGTTATAATAGTAACTCTCAGAAACCAGAGTCACCAACACATCTGGATGATGCTAGATTTGGGAGCATGAAGTACAGCATAAGCAGGAAAATAACATAACTGTGTATTAGAATAAAAAGTAGAATATGGTACTAAATTCTGTGCTGCAAGATAAGCATAATCCTTTATTAAAATAGTAACAAATCTCTGCATTATTTTTAATCGACAAGGCATTCCATTTTCTCATCGGACTTTAAGGATAAATGGGATCTAGTGAAATGTTGAACTTTTGAAAAAGACATTGTGCTCCCATTGCATGCACTGGGTCTGTACAGGCATTTCCTTCAAATTCCTATATAATCTCCTGAATAAAGAAGTCCCCAATTTACAGCTCAGCTTTCAAAGATCATTTTCTATTTTTTATTTTATTCGAGACCAACTTCTGCCACCAATAGCCTCCCACCGGCCAGTCCGCTCCCACAGAGAGGGTCTCCTCAGGGTGCCATTGGCCAAGTTATGTCGGCTGGCGACACCCAGGGGGAGGGCCTTCTCTGTGGGAGCCCCTGCCCTGTGGAATGAACTGCCCCTGGAAATGCGTAAGATCTCCGACCGTGTATTTCGCTGTGCCCTCAAGACCCTGCTGTTCCGCCAGGCCGGGCTATCAATGTAATGATTTTAAATTGGGTGTTTTAAATTTTTGGGGTTTTAAATCTGAGCCAAAATTATTTAATAATTTTAATTATTTTTAATTGATGTCTGTCTTTGTGTTTTTAATAGGCTGTACACCGCCCTGAGTCCTTCGGGAGAAGGGCGGTATAGAAATAAAATTATTATTATTATTATTATTATTATTATTATTATTATTATTATTATTATTATTATTATTATTATTATTATTATTATTTATTTATTAAAAAAGTTAAAATAAAAGACAGCAAGAATTAAAAAAAAAACCCATTAAACAAATAAGACATTAAAAAAGTGCATTAAAAATCACTAACTCATCTACACCTATTATCCCCCCCCGTTGAATACTGCTAAATATATTATAACAATATTAAAGACCCCCAAATTTTTAAACTACTAATTTAACTACTATAAACTACTAACTATCTATTTAACCTGTCATCTATCTACTATATTAATGACAAAATAGTTAACAGGTAAAACAATAATAAAACAGCAAGATTAAAATGTCAAAATTTTCTGTGAACTAACTGTTATTATAATCAACCTGTATAAAGTTTACCACTGCTTCTTATCTATCCCAAATTGTCCGGCTTAGCTTTCAAAGTTATGATGGACCTCCCCAGGGCAATTTATGACTCAATCACAAAGTTCCAAAGTGCCTAACACCCCCCTCCCCCACATTTTGAGTGCTTGGCAATTGGCCTGCATTTATGGCCATTTGCAACGTCCCAGTCATGCAACAGTGTTTTATAACATTTTTGCAGAAAACCAGCCTATAATCAACAATTGGTTTGCTTAACCACTGCAAAAAAGATTGTAAAATTAGGTTGGTCACAGGGTAACCCTCTTTACAATCATCACAATTTAAGACTGAAATGGGCAGGCTCCACTATTGTTGTAAGTTGAGGACAACTTGTATGTAAACAATTATACTTTGAATTTAAACTATGATAAAAATAAAGATATGGAAAAATAAAGTTGAACCTTTGTTTATAATTCAGTTGGATATTAGTACATGGAAAACACTATCTGAATTGTCTTTTCTTTAAGAATGTCGCAACATTTGCTGACAGTGAATGCAACTTGTTAACAACTGTTCCTTTTTCTTTCAATATTTTTAATTTTTTATTCACAAAATTAAAATATAAACTCAAAAAAAGAGAAAAAAAATGTAAAAATAAAGCAAAGCTAAACAAGACATTAAAAAGTGCATAAAAACAACATATACACATATTGAACTCCCTAGTTGAATGCTGACAAATAAATATATTTGAAGAATAATAATTTGCTGATGGTGAATGCAACTTGTTGACAGCTGCTCCTTTTTGTAGCAGCTCAGCTACTGGGCATATCCACTTTCTGACAGCTTAGAACTTCGGAAGTGCCCTTCTGATCAGACCTCTGGCCCATCTAGTCCAGTAATGTCTTCTTGGCTAACTAATTGCCAAGGAAGCCCAGATCATTCATTCATCCAGAATGAAGGCAATAGTGATTCAATAAAGAATTTTCTGGGAATGTCTGTTTGGAAAATTATGCTTGTGTGCCTCCCAAATTCTTGGTTCTCTTACCAAGACAGGCTTGGTTATAATGTTGATATAAAAAAAACCCTGGGATTGCGGGTTCCATACTCAGAAGAGTCAATTCTTTTTGCTTCTTGGGATGTAACTCTAGATGAATAGATTGACTTCCAAGGCTTTCTTGGTTCTTCTTTATGTTCCAAGGAATGATGGCTATGACAGATTAAACATTGCAAAAGCCGTGCTTAGATAAGAAAGTTGGCTAGAGGATCTCTGAGGACTATCTGAATCTTGCTTTAATTAGCCTATCTACCTTATGATGACAATGTTTCAGGGTCAGATTTTGTTGCCAAGGCTGTAGATTGGCTGAGATGCCCTTGTGGGAGATTCAGGGAGCAACATGATAGTCTGAAAATGTCTGGAGGCCGAAAAAAGGCATTTCTTTTGTTTACAGGGTCTTTTACACTGCAGACTTAAGATGCTTGAATGCCATGTGCAAACTAGCTGGAAATGAAGCTGGTTTAAGAAACCCCTTTCCCCCAGAGGGAATCTTAATATCCTGGGACGACAAAAAATATAAAATCGATACGATAGAGAAGGCACAAGAATTCTTTGATACTCATTTTATAATAGAAGAGGAACAGGAAACTAGACGTGATTCAGATAATGTAAACCAGGAACACCCCATGGGGGAAACAAAAAAAGGGAAGGAAGAGAAGGACCCTAGGGAAAGGGAGAAGATGGAGAGAGAAGGGGCTAGGGAGAAAACGCATATGGTAACAAGAAACACAAGTAAACTTAAACTAATAAAGAAAAACTAAAGGAAATGGGACGAGAGTTGAAATTAATCTCAATTAATATAAACGGCCTTAATCTACCAACCAAAAGAACACACACTTTCAGAAAACTTCAAAAATTAGACATAGATATTATTAACCTACAAGAAGTACATATCAAAAAACAACATCAACAGTTACTAGAAAACAGAAAACTTGGAACACTATTCACCTCACTATCAGATCAAAAAAAAAGAGGTATCGCAGTATACATTAAAAGCCACATCCAGGCAAAACAAATCTACACAGATGAAGATGGCAGGATACTAATGATAGATATTAAGATGGAGACCCGAAATATGTTATTGATATCAATATATGCCCCGAATGGGAGCCAAAAAGAATACTTTAAAAAGATACACGATAAAATTAAAGAATTAGACTACGAACATCTATGTATAATAGGGGACTATAATGCAATTGTTGATATGGAATATGACTACCAAAGTAATAAAAAAAATAACTCTAGGAAAAAGACACTACCTGATTCTTTTAAGGACATGACTCAAGAGTTACAATTGAAAGATGCCTGGAGAGAACTGAATAAAACTAAAAAACAGTATACTTATTATTCAAATCCCCATCAGTCCTGGTCCAGATTAGACATGGCCTGGATGACCGCAGAATTAAGAGAAAATATAAAAGAAATTGAAATCACACCGAATATATGGGCGGACCACAGTCCTATAACAATAGTCTGGAAAGGCCAACCAAAAAGGGGACGATGGATGATGGATAGAGAGATCATTAAAGATAAAGAATACATAGAGATGATAAAGAAAGAGATGGAGATATTTTTCCAAATAAATAACAGGGAACAAACATCATTGCAAGTCCTATGGGACACTACAAAGGCATATATAAGAGGATTAACAATCTCATTTAAGGCGAAGAAAAACAGAGAGAAACAGCAAAGATGAAACGATTTATTGACGGAGCTCAGAAAACAGGAAGCAGAATTACAGAACAGACCTGACAAGAAAGAGATCAAGGGGAAAATAAATCTCATCAAACATGAAATAAATTTAATAACAACAACAGAAATAGCTAGGAAAATCAAAATGGCAAAACAAAACCAATTTGAATTCGCAAATAAAACAGGACGTTGGTTGGCTTATAAACTAAAGAAAGAAAAGGAAAAAAAAATAATACACCAACTACAAGACGAACAAGGGCAATTACAGCACATGGACGAAGAAAAAAAGCGAATCGTAAGAAATTTTTATCAGGAACTATATGCACAGGAAGAAATTCAATTGGAAAAAGTGAAAGAATATATAAATAAATCCAACATTCAAGAAATAAAGGAAACTCAAAGAGAACTCTTGAACAAACCAATATCGATGTCAGAATTAATGGAAGCAAAGAAGAAGCTGAACAACAATAAAACACCAGGTCCAGACGGCATCCCAGCGGAATTTTACAAAATTGAATACCAGCCAATAGATGATATTTTATTACAAGTCCTAAATGAAGCAATCTTAGAAGCCAAAATTCCCAAATCATGGATTGAAACAATTATCACTCTGATACCCAAAGAAGACTCAGATCTCACCCAAACCAAAAACTATAGACCTATATCACTTCTAAACGTAGACTATAAACTATTTACATCAATCATGGCCCAGAGAATGAAGAAAATTATCGTGAATTACATCCATCCTGATCAAAATGGATTCATTCCAAATAGGCAAATTAACAAGAACACAAGAACAATAATAAATATACTGGAATATTATGAGCAAAAATCGGATGAAAAGATGGCTCTACTCTTCCTTGACGCACAAAAGGCGTTCGACAATCTTAACTGGGGATTCTTAATACTACAATTAGAAAAAATGGGAACCGGTGACAAATTTTTAAATATGATTAAAACAATATACTCAGATCAAACTGCAAAAATATGGATAAACGGAGAGACAACAGACCAATTCAAAATATCTAAGGGAGTGAGACAAGGATGTCCCCTCTCTCCTATATTATATATATTAGCATTGGAACCACTGTTGAATGAAATCAGGAACGACAATGAAATAAAAGGATTAAGAACAAAAAACCAGGAGTATAAATTACAAGCATTCGCAGACGATGTAGTATTCATTTTAGAACGACCAAAACAATCAGGACTGAATTTACTAAGGAAGATAGATCAATATGGCGAAGTGGCAGGATTGAGAATTAATAGGCAAAAAACAAAACTACTAACCAAAAATTTGACAAAAACCCAGGAGAAAGAATTGGAAGAGACATTAGGAATACAAACAACAACCAAAATAAAATATCTAGGAATCTGGCTCACCAATAAGATATCATCCCTCAAAGAAGACAATTACATCAAATTGGCCAAACAAATCCAGAAGGACTTAGAGGTATGGAGTAAGTTGAAATTATCACTACTAGGCAAAATTGCTTCAATTAAAATGACAATTCTACCAAAAATACTATATCTATTTAGAACAATACCGATAAACCCAGGAAAATCATACTTCAAAGACCTTGACAAAATGACATTAAAGTATTTATGGCAAGGAAAAAGAGCCAGGATTAAACTGAAACACTTGCAGGACACTAAAGAAAGGGGTGGCCTGGGACTACCAGATTGGCAAACCTATTACACTGCAACAGCTTTAACTTGGATCAAGGATTGGATGACACTTAAAGATAAAAGAACACTAGCACTAGAAGGATTTGACCTGTCAAAAGGTTGGCACGCATTTCTATGGGAGGAAAAGCCCAGACAACATGAACACTTCAGGAGACATTATATCAGAGGAGCACTGGCAAAAATTTGGACTGAAATAAGGAGAAAACACTACGACAAAATCCCAAGATGGCTATCAACCATGGAGGCCCAAATCTACCCGAACACAATGGACACAGACAGGATGAAAACCTATGACGAATTGTTGAACACAGAGGGAGATATGAAAACAAGAGAGGAACTGAGACAACAAGGCACGGATATTGATTGGTGGCCGTATTTACAGATAAAATCAAGATATAAAAGTGATATGGAAAAATTTGGAATCCAAAAAGAAAGAAATGAATTAGATAAAATTATAATGCAATCAGATGACAAATTAATAACTAAAATATATAACTATCTATTAAAATACAAATTGGAAGAAGAGGTGGTGAAGGAAAATATGATTATTTGGGCCAAAAATTTTGGATATAATATTAACCTAGAGAATTGGGAAAAAATATGGAAAGTAAATACTAAGCTGACAATGTCCGTGCCCTACAAAGAAAATACGTACAAGATGTTTTATAGGTGGCATCTCCCCCCTGCACGGTTGGCAAGGATGTTTCCCAATACTAATCAGAACTGTTGGAAGTGTAAAATACAGAAGGGGACCTACTACCACATGTGGTGGTCATGCCCCAAAGTCAAAAAATTTTGGAAAACAATTCAAAGTCAGCTGGAAGAAATTACCGCCCAAAAAGTACCCCTCAGACCAGAAACTTATCTATTAGGTATACTGACAAAGGACTATAAAAAAGAGACACAATATTTGATAATACATATCCTAACTGCAGCTAGAATTGTCTTCGCACAAATGTGGAAATTGGAAAACACGCCACCAGAAGAAAAAATAATACAAAAAATTATGGAATGTGCAGAAATGGACAAATTGACCAAAGAAATACAAGGAAAAGAAGATACAGACTTTTACTTAATTTGGCAAGAATGGTACAAATGGTTAGATAAAAAAGACACGAAATAAGAGATTACCACCCAATACTACAAAAATAAGTAAATAACAGGAAATATCGTTATATAAACATTGATACAAGATGAAAGATAATATATATAGATATACTGATATATAATTACCGAAGTAGCTCTACTTCCAAAGTTCAAGTCATGCGACTTGATTTCATTGTATAGTTAGTTTATGTCTAGTTTGTTTTAATGTTTATGTCTATATGTGTATGTTTGTTTACAATAAAAAATTTAAAAAAAAAAAAAAAAAAGAAACCCCTTTCTGGATTTCAGTTCTTTTCTCAGCTTTGTAATTAGAGCTTCAAAGTGATTTTCGCCTTTTTACTGCATACAATATCAGAGCTGTAAGACAAAGTTATGGGGGAATGCACGCTCATGTATCTACTTATGTAAATGCTATTAGCCTTGCATTGCTGGAAGAGAAACCAAGGCTCTCCTAGCTACTGTATGTTAAAAATAAAGAGAGGAAAAACTTCACAAGGAAGTCTTTATGCGCTGAAGGTTCAGTCCCAGAAGCCCAAATTATGATAAGGAGTCTCTGAAGGCTGCTTCTTTCTCACTGATAGCACAATAATAGGCCTGAGTCTCTGACCTTCTTAGTCATCACAAAGAATCTCTTCCAGATGAGAAGAGGAAGAAGAGAGCTGCTTTTCTGATATGGACTGAGGTGATTACTGAAATGTTTTGCATCTTGTTCCTATACTGATTCAATATGCAATATAGCAAAAGAAATCAGTAGACTCCCATCACTGGAAGTTGTTAAATTGAAGCCACCTGTTAAGCATGCAGATGATCCTGTTTGGGCTATGATAGCCTTTCAAAGTATGCCATGTGATTCCTTTATCGTGTGTGTGTGGCAATTGAATATTTTCAGGCAGATTCTCTCTCCCTCAGAAAATATGTATGGAGTGTAGCATAACTATGTAAGAACTATTAATTTTCTTGGACCTGAGCTATCCAAACTCTCCCTTTTGCAAAATAGAAAGGAGCAATATAATTTCTAATGCTTTAATGCGTACAATACCACATTTGCAAATATTTTAATGCTCACTGCTCACTGCAGTGTAATCAACTGAAAATTTAATATCTATTTAAAATAATTTATTCCTTTGTTGGAAAAAATTATATTGTTCTTGTTCTTCCTGTTCTACAGAGTTGGCAAAAGACAATGTTCTAATATTTACATATAGTAAAGCCATAAAGTTGTTTTCCTTTTAAACTCAAACTCAAATATGCCATTTTACAATAGATGCAAAAGCTCTGAATACTTTATCATAAAAGGTAATTTTTTTATAAACATATACAGTCTCTAGATGAAGATAACTCTAAAAATAAAAATTGTCAACATTGTAAGATGAGTGGCTATATAAATTTAATAATAATAAAAAAGAAATTACACATTGTAAATGTGTTTTCTGCATAATATTATAAAATATGCTTTGCCTCCCTTCCAAGCTATGAATGCTGTTACTGCAGAAACTAAAAACAAAGCCAAAAAGCAATTTATACTACAACCTATTCCAATTTCATACTCATACTCATTAGTAACTATTTTTTAAAAAAGTTTCTTTAATGTTTAGTTCTGCAATCACAGTACTCAGTAATAAACTATTTTACCAGGTAATCATTATGGTTCAAATAAATGACAATTGGTGAAATCTAAAATTTGTTACTACTGGTTCTGTGGGCGTGGTTTGGTGGTGGTGGGGGTAATGTGACTGGATGGGCGTGGCCAATTTTTTTGTTTTTACTTTTAAAACCATTTTTTCTACAACCTCTTCGGTGAAGAGGTTGTTAAAAAATGCTTTCAAAAGGCTCTGACGATCCCAGCTGAGTTGCCTGATCGGCAGAGACTTTGTTTCTTTAAATGCCTCTGACGATCAGGCAACTCAGCTTGGATCGTCAGAGGCATTTAAAAGAAAAAATGGTTTTTTTTCTTTTAAAAGCCTTTGAAGATCCCAGCTGAACCACGCGATCATCAGAGGCTTTTTTTTTACTTTTAAAAGCATTTTTTCAGCCGAAGAGGTTGTAGAAAAAAATGCTTTTAAAAATAAAAAGAAAGCCTCTGATGATTGTGCGGCTCAGCTGGGTGGGTGGGGGGCAGGGATTTTTGCTACCGGTTCTCCGAACCACCCGCCTCCATCGCTACCGGATCGAGTGATCCGGTCTGAACCGGGAGCATTTCACCCCTGGAAATATTGCAATGGATATGTAATGCAAAGACAGAACTCTGTGATCCTCCAGATGTTCTAAACTGTTAACTCTTAGCAGCCTAACTAGGGAAGGATGCTCGGAATTGTGGTTTAGCAACATCTGTAATGAAAAAAATTCCCAGCCTCTACTTCAAAGGATAGTATGGGAATCCAGACGGTATTTCCTTAATGTTTAAGGTGTTGATTTTTTCCTCAAATATTTAAAACAAAATATATCTGAAACTTATAAAACAATGGTCAGCAATACTTGCTCCTTTCTTTTAAAATATGGGATTAATGTCTTTTATTTCATTCTGGTCAAATACACAGTAAGTAGTAAAAATCACATATTTATAATTTTAATTTGTGAATTATATGGGCCCCAAGTTAGAAATCCATAATAATAACTGAAAACTTCATTGCAATCATTGAGGTAGCATTTCTGTTCAACAGGGCTGAACAGTATTTTCAGACCAAAATAAGAAATTGATTTCAAACATGCATGGGTACACACAAAGCACCTATCAGAATATTTGGAAGCAGTTGCTTTATGGTGTTTCTGACAGAAACAGGGATTTACATCCCTGCTTGTTTAATTTCTTTGCCTCTAAAGTGCTGCAAATCTTTCTGTGTCTGGATTTGTTTAAGGAAAAAACCACTTCCCTTCTGGATGACAGCCAAAGCCTGTGTAATTCAACAGTCACTTCCCACCAGTGGTCACAGCCCAAAGCCAGACATGAATAGAATGGCTTTTCTCCCACTTGTTGGCATTGAGAGGAATACTGTATCTTGAAGATACATGTCATAGATACATGTATCTATCATAGCTAAGTAAAATGGAGAGTCTTCGCCTCCATGTTTCTTAGCAAATTTGCAATCAAAACCTTTTTTTTAACATATTTAACATATTTAATCTGGTGCAAATGGAGCTCAAATTATATATCAATTCATTTTTGAACTGATTGCTAGAATATATATGGCTCTCAATCTCTCAAAAGGCTCCAAGTAGTATTGCCAGCATTTAGCTATTTTGTGTACTGCATTACCCCTCTATTTGTTCATCTTTATCCCATCCCTAAATTCCGCTAAAGCTGTTACCTAGCCTGGTAACAAAATGCTCGGAAACCAACTCACAAGCTCAGAAAATGAACCCCAGAAAACTTAATGCCAAAAAAGACAAAGATCTCAGGAATTTCAGTAAGCTGCTAAAAAAAAGAGTATTTCAATGAAAATGTTAAAAAACCTGGAAACTAACATGAAAACAAAAAAATCTTCCAAAAATATTTTTGAACTCTTTGTTTCCAACTTCAAATCTGTATACTAAAAGATTTAACTGACTCCAAGCAGAGCAACCAAAAATAGTATACTGAAATTCTGCATAATCAAGATTTATAAGAATACCTATTCATAAGAATTTCTAGTACTAGACAATGAAGTCAAATTAGGAGTCTTCATTGCCAATTTGGAAGGCTACAAGTATTGATGATATATTTATAGAAATATGTAAGCTACAAAAGAAAAATCAGTAAAGATTCTAACTAAACTATGCCAGCCAATCTGGAGAATGACACAGTGGCTAATAGACTGGAATAGTTCAGTCTACACACAAATACTGAAGAAAGCAGACTGTCCTGCAAGGTATGTCCTTAACTTCACATTCTAACAAAATAATGCTTAGGATGATGCAATAAAGATTGGAGCCCTATGTGATAAAAGAGAAAACCAAATCATCAAGTTGCTTTGAAAAAGATCCAGGAACAAGAAACATTATTGCTAGTGGATTCTGGATAATTGAAAAACCCTCAAAATACCAAAAATAAATCAATATGTGCACAGTTACATTAAAAAAGGCCTTTGATTGCATTGATCATGTCGAACTTTGAAATATGCTTAGAAAAATGGGAATGCCAGAATATTTCATTGTCCTCTTACAAAACCTATACACTAGACAAGAAGCCACAATCTTGACAGAATAGCAATAGCACTTAGACTTATATTCTGCTTCACAGTGCTTTACAGCCCTCTCTAAGTGGTTTACAGAGTCAGCATATTGCCCCCAACAATCTGGTTCCTCATTTACTGACCTCGGAAGAATGGAAGGCTGAGTTAACCTTGAGCCGGTGAGAAACGTGCACCTGGCAGTCAGCAGAATTAGCCTGCAATACTGCATTCTAACCACTACACTACCACGGCATAGATTGGCTTCACATTGGTAAAGTTGTATACTCTTTCCTTATTTAATCAACCTATATGCTGAATATGTATTGAAGAAAGCAGGATTCAAAGATGATTGTGGGTTTAAAATTAGAGGAAGAAACAATAATCTATCTGTGATAATGATACCATTAGTGATCTGCAGGCTCTAGTAATGTAAGTCACAGAATAAGTGAGAAAATAAGACTACGTAAACAGATGACCCAACTAATAGCAAGAGAGCCAGTATGATGCTGTTGTTAAGACACCTGGCTAGAAACAGGGAGGTTCAAGTCCCAGTTCAAGTCCTGCCTTTGGCATAAAGCCAGCTGGATGATCTTGTTATATTAGAAAATAGACACTATCTGTATGCTTTGAATTGTGACATTATGTTTCATAAATTCTTTGATGTTTATGCAAATATCACTGAAACATCTTTATACAAATTTATTTATAATTTCAGCCACTTAAGCTAAATTATTCAATTAATTCCCAAATGCCAGCAAGCCATAGCTTGAAATACTTTCATATCTAGAGTTGAACTGTGACCTGCTAAGATGATTTATCACTTTAGTCAGTATTCATTAATTTTATATTTTATTTTTGTAAGAAACCAAGTAAAAGCTTCTTGTCCACCATAGACAAAAGTTGTGGCGTACACTTCAATAAATGATTTTTTTCAGAAATTCCAGGTGTCCTGAAAAAATTAGGAAATAAGAGCAGTTGATATGACTACTAAACAATATGCTTTCCATCAGTTTCTGTAATTTTTTTTTACCATTTTGATATTCAAGTTTTCAACTGATATATAAACAATTATTTACACAGACACAACTCATGAGAAAATCTACCATTGGCCATACCTACCAATGAAACCTGACGAAGGAGGGTTGGGTTGTATTTTCTCTTTAGTGTTCTCCTGAATAATATCCCAGAGCTGCCATATAAATTTTGGATGAAGAATGTAGAATGGCTGGTTTGGATTCTTACTGCGATGCTGTACGTATGGAGTAAACAAGTTGTAGTCTGGATTCTTATACCACTAGCAGGGAAATAAAAAATTTCTTAGAATGCTTAGCATACACCAAAAATTATCTAAGGTATCACATTGTTATCATTGTAAATATGAATGCATCTTGGTGTATAGCACAGCAGAAGCAGAATGCTACATCTTTGACTTAAAAAGCTATCACTATTTTAATCATTATTAACTACCAATAGTCCTCACTTAATGACCAGTCACTTAATGACCGTTCAAAATTATATATGACACCCCCCCCAAAGTTACTTACGACCCATCCTCAAAATTATAACAGCTGTATAGCCTCCATAGGGTTCTGGTGGCATTTTGGGCATTTGATTGAATTTAGGACAGGATGCAGGATCCTATAGTCATGTGACTATGATTGACAATATTTTTGCCAGTGTTCCAGCAAAAAACCGTCCATTCATTCAGAATGAATTTACTTAATGACCACATGGTTTGCTTAATAACCACACAATTTGCTTAATTATGTAGTCACTCACTTTATGACCATTGTAAAAATAGTCACAAAATAGGTCATGTGGCAACTCAATAACTGTAAAAAATTATGACAAAAAAATTTGTGTTCAATTGTGATAATTAAATTAGGATTACCTATATTTTAGAACAGAGATTTTGATATACTTTCCAGATAATTCTAGAATATAAATAAACCCTTTGACTGAGATGGTATAAAGCTCCTGCCTTGAGCAGGGAGTTGGATTAGAAGACTTTTGAGTTCTCTTCCAGCCCTATAGTTTTATGACTTTAAGAAAATGCTGACAAAAATTGAGGCTGTACTTTACAGCAATAATATAATGTTTTATTCTGTCTTGGTGCAAGATTTCGTTATTTGATTTTGTAATGATATCATGCAAGCGGGTAAGACAGAAAAGTACCCGGATATGACAAATTACTTTTCATATTTATAGTTTCAGCAAACAGCAATCCCAAATGCAGCATTTTCAGGTAGTCCTTGTTTAAAACGGTAAGTGGGACTAGAATTTCCATTGCTAAGTGATGGAGTCATAAAGCATGATGTCACATGACAATATTGCTTATCAATTGGTGCAGTCGCCAATCCTGTTGTTAAGCAAGGTCTTCATGTGATTGGACATGTGTCTTCCTGCAAGATTTCAACAAGCAAAATCAATAACGTTGATATCAGGAAGTTACACGTCCCGAGTGGCTCGCGAGCAGGCCAGTAGGTGAGTGAGTCCTATTGAGTAAGCTGAGTTGGGAAGGAGATGCTATGGCATGGTTGGACATGTGAGCTTTATCCAATATGGCTGGGAGGGTATGTCTGGCATGAATGTACTAAGGAGTAGGAGATTCCTGGGATCTCGTGCTCTGCATCAGGCTCCTTGTGAGAAAAAGGGACAGGAGTGACTTATGATCTTCCCTGCCAGCTTCTCCATTGACTTTGCTTGTGCACATGTCTGCAGGACTCTGCAACATTTGGAAGTGTGAGTCAGTTGCCAAGCACCTGAATGCAGTCACACAACCATGGGTGTGCTGCAATGGCTAAAACTTTGAGGGCCAATCATAAGTATCGCTCGTTCAGCGTTGTCACAACTTTGAACAGTTGCTGAATGAATGCAGACCAAATACAAGAGTTGACAATTAGTACAGAAAAAAGTATGATGAGGAGGTTTGGGCAAATAAAATGAATGAGGTGAGCTGAACTGCAAAAGACATACATGAAGGAAAAATACATGGACTGAAAGGAAAGAAAAGTTCAAGAAAGTTGAGGCTGAATTGATATCCTAAAAAAGGGAAAAGTTTAAAGAAACACAAGGCAGAGTGTGAAGCAGGGTGGAAACAAGTTTGATAAAATAGTGAATGATTCATTATCATGCCTTTTTTGCTGTCTAATATTTCATCCTTTTTTTTGCTTACTATTGCTGTTTTTCTAAAACTTTGCTTATCTTGAAAAAGAATAGTGGGATACATAGAAAATGTTCATAGATGTGTGCACGTATGAATCAGAAAACATTTTTAAAAAATGGAAATACAGAGAACTCCCCAAAGCTAGATATTTAAAAATGGCTAAAGTCCAACTACCTACTGACAAGATCTTTGGGTTAGTCATTTTCTGCTCTGCGAATACATTTCAATGAGATATGAAAAACAACATTGCTTTTCAACATTCAAATCTATATCCTGTAAATAGTTTAACAATTCCTATCATAGATTCAGTTTTGGCAAAGGAAAACTGAGGAAGACTTTGAAGCTCATTTCTTTTGAATAAAGAAAGTACACAGTGGTGTCAACACAATAACTTATGACTTACCTTATCCAAATTTGAAGAATAAGGAGCAGGATCCCAAGCCACTAAAATAACATCTTTATACAAGGAGTTACCGACGAAATGATAATTAGGATTAGTAACAATCTGTTAAATGCAAAGAAACACATATCTACTAAAAATATTCCAAACTTTATTTCCCTTCTTTGTTCTTACCATTATCTGACAGTTTCGCTTAAAAATTAGCTTTAAAACCCCACCAATCCTTCTGTCATCAGGTTTAAATGCCCCCCTCCCACTTTTGAAAAGAAATGAAAAGTACCCTTGCACACTCAATATGTAGAATACCACTGTAGAGAAGGTAAGTGTTCTCTTTTCACTTTCGAGGAAAAAAGTAATAAGAGAGAATGGCTCTGCCAAAGAGCATGCTTCTGTCTACATAGAAGCATACCAGTTTTTTTAGTTTTCTGTGTAGGTTTCAATCAGTAATTGTCACTATTAAACTACAACACTGGAGATACGTTTACAACTGTTGCAGCATCCTGCAGTCACATGATTGCTATATGCTTCACAACCTGTTTCTGACAAGCGGAGTCAAAAAGAAGTGGCAGTCATTGATGCCCCTTTAATGACTGTGATGATTTGCCTAACTACGGAAGCAAAAGTAATGTTGTAAGAGCAGCGTGGTCATGCAGTGTTTCTCTTAGCGACAGCAGCACTTAGTGATGTTGTTGCCAATCCCCATTGTGGTTGGTAAGCGAGGACAACTTGTATGCTCAAGGGTGATGAGATCCCATGCAAAAAACCCCGTAAAGTCATTTTTCAGCATATACAGGGATACTGCAGGCATGAAATATTTTCCAACAAGTATTTAAGAAATAATTTTGGCCTGAGGAGTAGGGAATTTATTAGCTTGCAAGTCATAGTTAAGAAATATAAAATTCAAAATGCATACAAATAGAAGTTTGTTTTGAAGTGAATAATGTAGCTGCCACAAGAGGGTGCTGCAGGTTTTTAAAAAGGAGTATTCATTTTGTTTGATCATGAATCTCTAATCACTTACAGCTCTTAGCTTCATTCCATTCTCTACAACTTTGGTGGTTTATGTCATCTCTATTTTATCTAGTTCCTGTGAGTTCTTATAGTGTAACAGTCTGAATATTTAATGCCAGTACAGTATGTACTAAAATCTATATCCATTCCATTCCAATTTCCACATTCTATGGCATTTTTAAATTTCAAAAATTCAGATTTACTTTGCACAAAATATCTTTCTAACTAATTTAAAATATCTTTCTCCAAACCATTTTTACATGCATGTTTAAAGATAAGAATTATATTATCTGGAAAATTATACAATCCAAAAGATCTGCCCTGATTATTTGCCTAGGTAGCATAAATTTATACATTTAAAATGCAGAAAAAAATGAAGTTGTCTATTTAAGATATAATTTATAAAGAATGAAATAATAAAGATGATAGGGACAGACAAATCAACAAAGCCACTGAGTCTAGCTTTCCTGTTCGGTCTTTTTATGTGATCCCTAGGATATAAAATTATTTTTTCCCCTACCTACTGTATTATGAAGCTAGAAGTTTATTATTTACAATCCTGTGGTAACAGAATTTTACACTGAAGCTAATAGATATGCTGGTTGATGATTATCAACTATCTAAGAGCAGCAACCCATTTTGATTACTAAATAAAATATGAGTTTATTCGAATAGTAGAACCTAATAACTTAGATTATACATTGTAAGTGGTTAAAGAGATTCTGTAGAGTATGTGGATGGTGATAGATAGATACATATAAACTTTTAGAAATATATTTATTAAGTTTCATATTGCTTACGAAAGGTCAATATCTCCTAGACAATAATATACATTTGGATCTTCAAATGTATTGGATATTTGGATATTTGGATATTTACCTGGGAATTAATGATGCGCATTGTAGTTTTATTTCCAACATCTTTTTCATAACCTTTTGTTGGAGCAGAATTGAATCGCAGAACTGCATCATGAGAATCTAGTGTGAAAAAAGTTACTTTTATTTGGGTTTTTAAACATGTGCAATTATACAGATGCTTATTTAAAAGTAGGTTCCACTATATTCTAAATGGATTCTAGTATACATGCTTGATCTGCAGGCTTTTTTCACAAATATTTTCTACTATATTCCCATTTTTTTTCTTTTAACGACCCATCAGGATGGAGTCAAGGCGACTGAATGGAGCTGAGCTTTATTGGTCTGATGCCCTTCCTGACACCTACATGGAGCTCACAGCAGATATATTCTCTTTGTGCCCAGGAAGAGAAATATTTGCTGCTACCTAGAATCACTCAAAATTCACTCAAGACTTAGTACAAAGAACAGTCTAAACCAAGACAAATATTTAAGCTTTTAAAATTAGTATGGAAATGTGAGCAGCCCTTGTGAACAGAAATTTCATTAAGTTTTTTAAATTAGAACAGAAAAATTAATAATCCATGTAAATATGGTTCTATTGTTATATATAATTCTTTTCACAAAGAAACAATAAATGCAAATACCTAGTTACAGAATTAGTTACACTTATTATTTCCTTTTTTTTTTTTTACTATTGTTTTAAAAGTTATGCTCTGAAGAAATACTCAGTTGTAATGCAATTCCTGAAGCTTATATACTTTGGGTATTTTTATGCATTTTGTATATTTATCTTCAAATACATTTTGCTGTGTCTTGGATTACTATGCCAACATTTAAATTATGAGAGAGTGTGAATATACCCTGGCAATGTTTATTTCCTCATCAGACACAGTTCAGTTATTCATACAATATTTTGCCATTCTGCTGTGAAACAATTCTATACTGCATTGATAAGCCCGGGAATTCTATATGGTAGGTATTGGTTAGATTGAATAGTATCTGAAAATTCTGTAACACTGGGAAAGATTGAAGGAAAGAGAAGGAAGCAGGCAATTAGGTTGCCTTGATTACAACAATGAGTGCACCATTGTAACAACTAAAAGGCCAAGCTATGGCCAACTAAAAGGCCACAGATTCTTCTTGAGAAAAATGAATGTGATCACCAAGAGTTGTCACTGGCTTGATGGCACCCAATCAATGTAATGTAGCTGACAGGAGAAAGAATGTTCCTATAATTGGGAGACAGGAATAGAAAGAGTCATAGTCAGGGCAATAGTAAGGTAGTAGGGTTAGTACTAATGTTTCTGGTTTCTTGCCTGGACTACTTTGAAGGGCTTACAGTTCCATTGTGAGATACAAGTAGTTTTCCAAAAAGCTTTTTGTTCTATCATCATGCTGTCTCATTCATGGCATTTTATAGGAGGTTCAGATGCTAGCATTTTCCACTTTTATGCCCTTTCTTTCATGTTTTGTCACCTATTGTTCGTCTTTCCTCTCCCACAAAAAGTGAAAAAAAAGTAGATTAGTAAAGAAGGGGGCATTTTCTTATAAGTACCAACATAAATATGGTACAAAATTGCGTATTAAAACTGTAAGGTTTGAACCTGACTATGACAGCAAGTCCCATGAGATCTGATGTGATATAAAGCAAGGATACCTTAAATAAGCAATAAAATTAAAGTGAGCATTAGCAGAAGGAAGATACATATGGGCAGGAAGATAAAATATACATGCACTAAATAATAAAACATTTGTCTTTTTCCTCTGTGCATTCCTTTCTCAGTAACTAAAGGAGAAAAGAAATGAATAGTGGCCTCAATGTAAAAGAAATCAGCAAAGAATTAAGCCAACAAAGGAATAAAAGGGGTGATAGTTCGTGAAGAAAAGAGAAATATGAAAGAAGTGAGTATTGTATGGATTGCCATTAGAAGAATCCATCTTAAATATTTTGCAGCTTATCTCATTATCTGCTGAGATAAATATATCACAAATGTATATTAAACATCTGAAACATGGCAGATAAAATTATATGCACTACTATTATTGTTGCTGTCATCACCAGCCTGGAGGTATATAAGTGAAACTCTCCAGAGCAGATAATGAGGGGTGAAACATTAGGTCTGGAATGACAGAACACTATTTTAAGAGAGAGAAGGGGATGGACAGGCAAGTGGGCTATGGGGTGGTAATGGGGGGAAGAGAACAGTGAGAATGTAACTTTCTATAAATGAAGTAATGTTAGGACTCTACCAAAACAGAAGAAGAGAACAGAATAATACGGGTTGAAATGAATTAGATATGATAATGTGAGTTTCATAATTAAAATTTCTTTGCAAAATTATTGTTGCTTCATATACACACATATTTAGCTCATGCTACAGGAAAATCTGACTGGAAGCTTCCTGTATCCACAGATCCCATAAGAAGCCAAGCAGGCATGGTAAAACAACTACAAAAATAGAACACATGTATTCCACAGTGAATATATGCATTTGCAATAATGGGGAAATAACCACATCAAGATATACACTTCCAATCATATTTGTTATTTTAGATTAAGACTAGGTGTTATCCATACTATGCCTATTTTTCAGATATTACTTCGGTTAAGCCTTTATTAGAAATATGTTTACTACAGCTAGTCCTCGATTTACCATCATTCATTTAGTGACTATTCAAATGTACAATGGCACTGAAAAAAGTGACTTACAACTCAAGTTTATCACCGCTGCAGAATCCCCAGTCATGTGATCAAAATTGATAAGAGGCATGTATGATTCAGATCCACTTAACGACTGAGTGATTCACTTAACAGCTACAGTGATTTGCCTGTAGCAAAAAAAGGTTGTAAAATTGGGTACAACTCACTTAATAAACATCTTGCTTAGCAATGAAAATTCTGTTCCCAACTGTCACTGAGAACTATTTGTAATTTTACTAAATTAATGGGAAAGAAATTGCTTTTGAAGTTGTGTTGGAATGTCCTGTTTTCATGCTAAATGATCTCTTCTGTAGTTTGCAGCCTCTCTGATCCCCATGTTTCAAAAACATCTCAGAGAAAGACATTATGAGGCAACTCCCCGTATGGGGATTCCTCAGATCAAGTAGGACAGTCAAGGGGCCACAGAATGATAAACGAGATACAGGATGATATGCAGTGCCTTCCACTGCTTCACAAAAATAAACAAACCTCATAAGCATCACTAAAATAAATTCTCCTGCATCTGAGAGTGAGATACAAAACAGAAGGGTTTTTTTTCCCCCCCAGAGGAAGAAAACTTTCAGGAAATTGGAAGGAATTTTTTCAGCCAAGTATTATTCAAGATGGTCTCTTCCATATGCAAGTTGGTATCTTTATTTGCATATATATAAGGATGTTTAATGAATATTTTGAAGAGAGGGAAATGTGTTTCACCACAGATGCAAGAGAAACATTTTCAATAAAGGATGAGTCACAATATAGTGAACATACTAAATAGAAAGAAAGATTCCAGGAAGGTTATGCTTGAGACAAAACTGTTAATTCTGTTTAAATAACAAAGATTATTGGAAAAAGTGGTATGTGTATTTATATAATAAAGGTCATTGTTCTCTCAAAAGCCTTAAAACTAAACTTGGCTTAGAAAATGTTTTAATTAATGTATATTCAGTGAATCTTCAAAGAGTAGGGAGATAAAAATGAGACACTAAGCAACTACCATTGAAAAAAAAATCTATTAACTTGAATTGTTTTATTTTCTCATACTGTGAGAAAAGGGGAAAACGGTTAAGCTTTTTTACAACAGAAGTTTTCAAACCAGTAGGACTTCCCTTAATATTTGACATTACCCACTTTCAAATTTTAGTGCTAGGACAGCATGGTTCTTATGCTAAGCAGAGATGCCTACTGAAGTAACTGGATAATGATAGCACTTTCAATGCTCACAAACATTTTAGTTTTTGAGAAAAGAATAACAAGTAATGATAAAGAAGGATATTTAAAGTAAAAATAAGAAAATGTATTTAAGTACCCATAGGACCGTGATGGCGAACCTATGGCAACCTATGGAGCCATATCGGTGGGCACGCGAGCTCAGCTCCGGTGTGCATGCGCGTGCTGGCCAGCTAATTTTCGGGCTTTTTGGGCCCATTGGAAGTCAGGAAAAAGGCTGTTTTCAGCTTTGGGAGGGCCTCCAGGGGGGTGGGGATAGCTGTTTTTGCCCTCCCCAGCCTCCTAGAAAAGCTCTGGAGTCTGGGGAGAGTGAAAAATGGGCCTTCCGGTAGGACTGGAAATTGGCAAATGGGCCATTTCCAGCCTCCGGAGGGCCTCCGGGGTGGGGGAGGCCATTTTCACCCTCCCCAGCCTCCTGGAAAGGCTCTAGAGCCTGGGGAGAGTGAAAAACAGGCCTACCTTGCCATCACATGGCAAAAGTGGGGGAAGCGTGGGGGGTTGGCACGCATGCACGGAGCATAGAATTATGGGTGTGGGCATGTGTGTGAATGACCCCTCCCCCACTCCCCCCACTTTTGGCACACGATGGCAAAAAGATTAGCTATCACTGCCATAGGACAACTTAATACTTGTGAGAGTTAATAATAAGAAACTCTTCTTTCTCTCTGAAGAACATGTAGTGAGGGGTGAATAGAAAACTGTCTCCACCACATGTTTTAGAAGACTTCAAATTTTGCATACTTCTTAGTGGATTCAGACATGGATTTGCATTATCCCTAAAGAAAACTGTTTATGTTTTAGTTCTGCATAATTTATTTTGCACTTAGAGTATTTTGCATGTCTCAAGTACAGGATGAAGTGTCTTACTGAGGTTACACATGAAATGTTGCTTAAGAGTTTGTCTTGTAGATGTCAAGAGAAAACATGTTTCTGTGGCCACATGAGTTTATTAGTCAGGGGAATTAATTCATTACTTTTTCATCTCTCAACTTCTGATGTTAGCTAATTAACATTTTTTCAACACTTAGCTTTCTATAAAAAAAAAGATACAATTCAGTAAAAACAAATCCAACCAAACCCGTAGCCATTTTGAAAACTGGAGAGGAGTACCAAAATGGAGGGGAAGGGAGGCAGTTTTTGCTATTTTAGATGCTTATTATTACTGTATGATATGTATGATTCTGTATTATTACTGTATAATTCTGCCTATTATAGGCTTTAATTTAGGCACTCTAATTCTTGGATTTCTTATTGGGAGAAACTCTCAAAGGTGTTTTTTTTTTTCTTCAAAAGGTAACTGAACTGGTTTTTCCTTGAGGAAGAAGAAGAAAACATTTTGCTTGTCATCCAAGAAGCTTAATCAGTTCTGATGGTAGGGATGGAGCTTCTTGAATGAGAAGCAAAACATTTTCCTCCTCAAGGAAAAAAACAGTTTTTTTTATTTTTTTTTAATTTGATTTATATGCCGCCCTTCTCCGGAGACTCAGGGCGGCTTACAATGCGCTAAGCAATAGCCTTCATTCTTTTTGTATATTTATACAAAGTCAGCTTATTGCCCCCACAACTGGGTCCTCAATTTACCTACCTTAGAAAGGATGGAAGGCTGAGTCAACCTTGAGCCTTGGCGAGATTCGAACCTGCAGTAATTGCAGGCAGCTGGTCTTAATAACCAGCTTAATAACAGGGTGCCTTAGGCCACTGTACTACCAAGGCTTGTACTCAGTTGCCTTTTGGAGAAAAATGCATCTTTGAAAGAACTGTGACCTGGATGACTGAGAATCTCCACAGATAAAAGTAGAGTGCCATCCTAAGAATTAAATCCAAGAAACTGTTGGCTCATGCTGGGGTTTTTTTTGCACTGGAAAATTCAGCAATGTTGAAATCTAACTTCACTAAAGCATACAGCTCATTTATCCATTGGGATTTAAAAATTAATAAAAAATACTACACGTTTATATTACTATCATACTATCGATGATGAACATGTAATTGCTTTAAAATTTACAATTATGAACAACAGGTCAGTTAGTGCCTATTGATCTGGAGAAGGCTGTCCAATGATCTATCAACGGCAGAAAACAGAGCATGCCATTGTCTGTGGGCTTCCCAGAGAGAGGTCTGTAGGGCCATTCTGTAAAATAGGATACCGGACTATAAAGGTCTTAATCTATTCATAACATTGATACTTGTAAGAGATAAAAATGCTGAAAAAAATTCAAATTTCCTTTAATAATCTTTGAGTGCATTACTCCCTGACCAATACATTAACCAAGGAAAACATGTTGAATCATCTTTTGGAATATATTATATTGTGAATTGTTAAAACAAGAATATGAAGACTATAAGATGAAGTCAAAAGACCAACTGACTGAGAAACGTTTCAATGGTTCTCATTTGTATAGCTGACAGAAAGATTTAAAGAAGATAACAGGACATTTGGAATTGAAGAACATACGGCAGAATTTGAAATTGAATTATGTGATAATGATGAACATGTAATTGATAAAAACATATGTTTTTTATTTCGATTTGAGACAGAAAAAGAAGAAGCGAAAGAGAGAAAATGGCTAAAACCTTTGGTTATGTTATACCAAAGAATAAATGGGAAAATGAAAGGACTGAAATTTACATTACATTACAATTTAAAAGAGAACTTTTATAAGTTTCTTTTTAAGTATATTATATGCAAAGAAATGACTATTTTGTTCATGACTCAAATTCATGTACTGACAGTTAATGATAATAGAATAGCTAATGAATTGTTGTATTAACACTAATCACAATGAATATATTATATTTACTGATACTTTTATTGAAATTTCATATAGAGGGTTAAAACTATTTAACCTTAATGTCCTTTCATACTTTCAAATGATTCACTTGTCTAGGAACACCACTGCCTGGGCACAGTACTGCCTGGGGTCTCCAGATGTTGCTGTTCTTTAATATCTGGCAGCCCCAATCAACCAATGGTAAAGAATGCTGATAGTTGCTGTTCAACATCTGGTGGGAAACAAGGTTAAATGTATGATTTAACCTTTACATAAAATCTGTTACTATAGTTAATTCATTGTTTAAACTTTTCTGCTTCCATATAGTAATGGAATTTGCCCTAATTGGCATTGCAGTGCTGCTTGGAATTAAATGTATGATATATCCAAAGCTGAGTCTCACTGACTGCTATACTAGTTTACTGGAATGTTACAGCTGTTTATAGTGTAATGGAATTTTGTGTGTGTATAAATCTCTCCAATCTTAACCAAGTTTTAAATGTGGCATTTCTATTTAGATTGAATAATTATTTGATAGGGAAAAAAGAAAACTAAAATAAATCTGAACTGTTTCATACGTTTATATAATCAAAAATGTTATAAACTGAGTATTCAACCTGGCTTGATAACATTTCCACTTGAAATACATACATCTGTAAAATTTGTTTCTTTCAATTTCTAATTTTTCAAAGACCAGGTATGTTTGTCCTATTTCTAAACCACTTAGCAAAATATGCCCCAAATTGTTTTTATATCCATATGCATTGTCTTAATACAAATATTTTGTAAACCCTAACCCTTAATATATTTGTTGACTATCGATTTTTAAATGTGTGTTATATGTATTTTAAAATTTAGAAAAATGCAATATACATTGTTTCTGTACTGATTCAGGTCATATGAGTAATATGAATTTATATTAAAAACAAAGCTTACAAATTTTTTCTCCAAACACATTGTTCCAAAGGTGGTTTTCAAAAGGCAACTGGACTTCCTTTGTCTTTTCCTTAAAGATGTTTTGCTTCTCATCCAAGAAGGTTCTTCAGTTCAGAACTGAAGACCCTTCTTGGATGAGAAGCAAAATGTCTTCAAGGAAAAAACCAAGTCCAGTTGCATTTTGAAAAGCACCTTTGGAATAACCATGACCTGGATGACTGAGAATCTCCACAGACCTCCAAATATATTCACAAAAGTATTTTTTTTTTTGCTGGGGGTGGGGGTAGGAGTTGATAGAAAAGATCATATAAAAAGGAGAAACTAAGTGTTGGAAGAAAAAAATCCCTTCCCATAATACATTTAATAAATTTGTTGTCTTCAAACGGAGACAATGCATACTACTACTTGATTCAGAAGAAGTATGCCTTGCTATCGTGTCATTGCTGAAGAATAGCAATATGGGAAGATTGCTACAAAATGCTGTTCTGTTTAATTCCAGAAAAAGAATATGGTTGCCTCTATATAAAACAGGATGCTTTCTTATGAACTTTGGTCTAATCCATTGCTTCTTTTATCTTATCTTATAAAAGCCAAAGAGTACGGAAATAGCCCACATGTGGTTATCTGGATTCAAATAAGCTAAACATCTTTACCCACCTATTTCATGCCCGAGAGAAGAGTTCAGTATGGCACCAGCAGACATAACGACAGCACAGCTTCCAAATCCACGAGGATATAATTTATTCAGTGAAGTTTGAGGGACGTGTTTTTTCCAACCAAGGACTGAAAAGGGAGCTTCCTCACCATCAATGGTTCTGATCTTTACACGTGCCTTGAGCTCACAGAAGAGCTGTTCTGAAGTCAGTTGGGAGTTTTGCTTCCCTCTGAACTTCACCCCATGCTTGTTGGCATTCAAGTAATCTTTCATTGCTTTCTGAAGGCGAGGATTCAGCATCTTAGAAGAGACATCCCCCCTCCAAAGCCTGAACAGGAACGATTTTGACATTGTGGAATAAATTTCATTCCATTCATGAGACTCTTCAACCATTTCTCTTCTTCTGTGATTTAGGTCTCTTTTCTTTATCTTCTTTTGAGGGAACCAACTGTTCTGTAAAATATTCCTCTTCTGAACCTCCCCCTGTGCAGAGTTTAATTTCACTATTCGCTGAACATTATTTGATAACTGAAGCTGACCAGCAGCAAATAAATAATCACTGTTCCTCTGATGAAAATTGCTTTTGGATTTTCTTCTTAACTGAGAAGGAAAAAATTCTTCACTTTCAAAACTATTATCTAAGCCGGTCCACTTTTTAATATTCCCAGTCTCTGACTTGAATGAATCTAAGACATCTTTGTTGAAGAGCATCTCATTGACTGTTTCGGAGAAGGGTGGGTCATGAATTGCTCCCATGATAACCCTCTGTTTGCCTTGAATAGGCAAGAGTCTTTTAGTCTCAACATATGAAAAGGAACTAGGAACTGCATCTGTGGTGTTGCTATCTGTGAAATAGATGAAGATAAATAGGAATAGGAGGCCCCAGGCAAATATTCCAAACAGCATTACTTGTTTCCATTGTTTCAGATTGGGTTTCATGGCAATGTTTGCGACAATTCCTTTGTGCCTTAAGGGTTTTATGAAAAGAAATAAGACCTGGAAAAAAATATAGTATTAATGACGTTCTTGAAATACTCACAAGATAGCAAAGAAGCAATCTATTTTTCAGAAAAATAAGAACTCTAAATGTGATGATTCTGAACAACTTATACCAAAACCATGCTACTCTTATTGTAAAATAGACAACTTTTCTCTACTAACCGTTCAGTCACATAATTTGTGATATAACCATCATTGAGGAGCTGAGGCGGCACAGTGATTAGAGTGCAGTACTGCAGCTGACTGCTAGTTCAGCAGATCAGCAGATCAAATCTCAATGGCTCAAGGTTGATTCAGCTTTCCATCCTTCCAAAGTGGGTAAAATGAGGACCCAGATTGTTGGGGGCAATATGCTATTTAGTATACTGTCTTTGGTGTAAGCCGCCCAGAGTCCTTGGAGGGTGGGCGGCATAGAAATATAACTAATAAAATATAACTAATAAATTCTCCAGTAAAACGTAATTTTATTCAGTAAAATTTATATGTAATAAAATTGAGGTGGGATTTTTATTTCTTGAATTGTTAATGTAAGTAAAGGCTCCCAGAGTCACGGGGTGTGACTAGGACAGCCACGTAAGTTTGTTTAATTATTAAATAATTGTAATAGGCTGCTACAGGTCAGGGTGAACCATTTGACATTGTCAGTTTGTCCAGATAGGAAATTACTATCTTTTTTACTGAGGACTATTTTGTTTAATCCAATTCTCAAAAACAGAAAGGAGTGACAGAGAAATTTAAAAAACCTTGTGATAATTCTGAAACACAATAGATACTTACAGTACATAATCAGACAGTCTTGCATTTAGGAAAGTTTTAAATTAACAATCATTTTGTAAAACCAATCAGACCAATCTATAGTTATAAAAATATATTTATTGAGTAAAGGGAAATAGAAAAATAAATACAGGATTCCAAATATATAAAAATGGCCAAATCTAGTTAAATTAGATATTATCTCCTTGAATAAGCTTTTGGGGTTTTTTAAAGTGCATATTCGCTGCAGAAAGAATGGTTGGAGAAAGTTTATCTGGGCGTTCTGATTGGATGCTCCTCATTAATTTCTTTTGAATGTGTATCCTCAGTTTTATACATTGGTGGAGAGTTAAATAAAGTGAAAGCCAATTTCTCTGGGGACCCTGGTGCTTTATTGAATCAAAAACAATGCTCTTGTATGTTGTCCTGGGTCTAGCCATCAGCCAGAAATTATTTAGTAGACTAAATCTATTATCCTAAAGACCTCTGCTGGAGTTGTACAGGAATGGTCTTGTGTCATCAATTCTTCTTTTGTATCAATGGGAAAGGTCCTTTAGGGAAAGCTGAATTTTATGTATTCAGCATTGGATGATTTTAAAGGAAATTGCAGTGTCATAATTAAACCATGGCCAGTAAACTGGTGCAGAATCTCACAACGTCTAGTAAAATAAAATTGTTTTACTCAGAAGTAAAGAAGAGATGTAATACAATCTATGTAATACAATAATGAATTTTATAGAATTGATTGAGACTTTATTTCAGGTGCTAAAGATCTGAAAGCACTAAAATATGCTAATGGGAATTTAATGTACTGATATCCTGTATCAGGAGAGGGTCATCAATGCAATCTAATACATTAGCTCAAATTTTGTACAGATTCAAGACAAGTATAGACCTGACATGTAATATTTAAACATTTGCTGGGCACTTAAGTTTTCTATATAATCATGTGCTGTTATCTTTATCCCTTCTGCATACCTATTTTGGAAAGGTGAGGATAAGATGGCTTTATCTTAATACAACCTGAAAAGTTTATTTATTTATATTTATTTATTTGTCAAGCATATATAAGATAACAGGTAAAAGTATATACATCATTTGAATACATGAAAAGAGTAAGAGTAAGAAGGAATATTAGGACAGGGACGGTAGGCACGCTGGTGCATTTATGCACGCCCCTTGTGAATTGTTTAAAACAATTAAAATCTCTATAAAAACAGTACAATTAATGATATTACTTGTGCTTAAATTGCAATATAGCAAAGTCACATGACAGTTAAAATCATGCAGGTCACTATTTACAAAGAGCATTCTCTGTTGAAATATGTGCTGAATAAGTCGTATTTTTCCTTTGATCATTTACAAATAGCTGAATGTAGCCCCTCTGCTAAATCTATTATTTGTAACAAAAGGTTTCTAAACTAGATCTCCTTCTATTTATTATGGGAGAACTGAATGGAAGAAGCATCTCTATTTCTTTCAAGCAATTTCTTTCATTTGTTCTTATTGCTTAGAGTTCCTTTTAAAAAAAAAAGAGACAAGACTTATGAAGCTAGGAAAATCAGAGTTCAAGTTTACGCACTGTTAAATAAAAGACAGATGGATTCCCCTCCATCACCACCTTTCAATTAGAAGTTTGTTTCCAAGTTAGCAAGGATTTTGAATTATTATAATCAGACATTCCAAAAGCTAATTTCTTTTGAAGTCTAAACAGGTTAAGTAGAGAAAATGTTTTACAGTAGTAGTATTAGCTAAGCAAAGTAATTAAAAAAATATTAACAAAGTGAATAGAAAAAAAGAACAAAGTGAATTATAACTTGTCTTCAGAACCTGGAGTTATACATGCTCTGTAGCCCAGCGTACACTTACTAGTGATGTAGCTACATTGAACAAGGCTGACATTTTTGCCTGTGTCCTGAATTGATGGGCCATCAATATACCAATACCAACATCAACCTGTCTACAGGTGGTTCAATGTCCTGTCAGGGATCTTAATAGTTATACACTATTGGCCTGACTTGCCCAGCCTAGATCCTCCAATCATTGGGAAGAGGGAAGGTTGGGTTTCAGGACAGAATAGGAAGATTCCATGCATATACTTAGATAAGCATATGCAATATACTGCTTAACCTCAGTAATTTTGCTTACATATAACAGAAATGGCAAGAAGTATGTCAATTATAAATGATGGCTGTATTCTGATGTCACTTTAAGGTATGATTTGTTTATTGAATGACCACAGCTGACCAAGAAAACATGAAATACTAGATCTGTGATGGAGAACCTATGGCATGCGTGCAGAAGTGGCACGCAGAGCCCTTTCTGTGGACACATGTGCTGTCGGCAGCTGCTCGTCAGTTTTCCGGCACATGCATGCATGCCAGCCAGCTGATCTGGCTGGTGCACATGTGTACGTTCTCCACCTGGTCTTCGGGTTTCTGGCACTCTGGTGCGAAGATCAGCTGGTGCGCCAGAAACCAGAAGACCAGGTGGCTGGCTGGTCGTTGAGTTTCTGGGGCTCCAGCGCATGCGAAGACCAGCTGGCTGGTGTGCATGTATGTGCTGGAAATCAGAAGACCAGGTGATCTTCAAGTTTCCGGGGCTCTGGCATGCACGTACGCATGTCTGTTCCGATTTGACCACTTGGTGCCAAAAAGGTTTACCATCAGTGTACTAGATCATTGATAGCGAGACCTCCAAGATCCCTTCCAACTGTTATTCTATTCTAAAACATGGTTAATAAAATATTGGTGCAAAACATCACATAGATTATAAACCTCCTGTTCTGATGAATTTAATTAAAAATTTATCAGTGAGAAAAGCCAGCCAGCTAAGTTTCAAACAACTGCTACTTGGAGCAGTTTAAGAATATTACACTGGTAGCAAAAATGGAGAAAACAGTAGGAAAAGGAAACAGAGAACCTCACAAATTCAATCATTTTTTTTCAAAGATACAATGAGGAAAATATAGAATTTCATAGAAGAAAATATTATCAGGAACAAAATGAAGCACATCATTCACAGGGTAGTTACCTTTACCTGTCAAAATATTCCTATGGACCAAAAATATTCATTGAGCCACAAGAAACTGCTGAATTTTTATGGACAGAAAACATATATCTCAATTAGTGAAGGGGCTAAGAGAGCAACTGATAGCCATTCTCATGTCACCTTGGTCTCTCAAACTGGTCAAGAGTCTTTCATTATTTTAATGCATCAAGTAAGCCATCTGGCTGATTTCCAAAGAATAGTGATTAGGGAATTGAAAAAAAATCTTATTATGCAACAATAAAGAAATCTGATGTGTGAGCTCAATGAGAATGTATCTACTATTCTCCATCTTCAGTCAAAACCTGGTACATGTCATGGCTTTTTTTGACTACAATGAAATAAATGGTTCAGTGACTGGTTGGCTGGACTCATTTAAAAAAGTTATTCATGATGTCTCAAATATCCATGAAGTCTCAGATATTCACCACCAGTTATTCTTGAGAAGTAATACTCACCAAATACATTGGCAAAGAATTTATAAGGGAATATTGAAAAAGAAACAAGCTTTTGAAGGCAAGGGCTTGATACAATCATATCTCACTGATCTTTCACTTTTTGGTGCATCAGAAGGAACATTACCTCTTTATTACAGCGATTTTAACCATTTAATCTGATGTAATTTCTACACTAAAGAAGTTTAATTTTTTTTAAAAAAAATATTAGAATGTTTGAATACAATAAAAATATAAAAAAATGAAGGAAAAATAAGAAAAACAGAAGAGAGAAAATAAAAAAGGAAGAAAAAGACGGACCGACCGACAGAAAGAACAGAATTATGATTCCCACCCTTTTTTCTATCAAGTAATAGTCATTTTATTCTTTCCCTCCCTTCTTTCATCCTTTTTAATCCCTAAATTGTAAAAAGCCTATTGGAGATAGGAATATTAGAAGTCATCATCCCGTGCCATGTAAAGATAGCTGTGCTTAACCTGACAAATATTTTGTCTGCAAAATACAACCTTAGAAATTTAAGAGATAAAGAATAATGTTACAGTACAAATAGTCCTTGATTTATTACCATAAATTCAACAACTGTTTGAAGATACGGTAGTGCTGAACGAAGGGATTTATCACTGGTGCCCAAGGTTATGGCCATTGCAGCATCCCTGTTGTCACATGATCGAAGTTCAAGCACTTGGCAGACTGCTTACATTTATGACTCAGGGGGCTTTGACTCTCCCCAACCACCTATGTCTCTACCATCTATACATTCTGGCCCCTGGAGCCTTGTGCTCTGCTGCCCCAGCTGACTTTTGTTCTTGCTTCTGCTGCTGAGAAGACATGACCAGCCTAGCTCTTCATGAGGCAGCTGCTAGCTACATGACATTTTCTTCTCCTGGTCATGCATGAGAATGCAGCTGGGACTGGGCTGAGGGGGCTGCAGCTTTGCACCATGCTGATGGACTGGGGCTGACCTGTGTTGTGTCTCAGGGGGCTGATTTCAGTGCAGCCTGAAGCCTAGACTCAACCTGGCCTAGCAGCTAGGCCAGGCATGCCTTGTCAAAAGCAGAGGACAGCAAAGGTCAGCTGGGGCAGTTAAGGTAATAGTTAAGGTGCAGGCCTTGAAACCAGGAGACTGTGAATTCTAGTCCTGCCTTAGGTGGGAAAGCTCACTGAATGACTTTGGGTCGTCACTCTTTCTAAGCCCAAACCACCTCACAGGGTTGTTGTTGTCGGGAGAATAATAGGAGGAGGAAGGAAGGAGTAATACTGTATGTATGTTCACTACTTTGAGTTACTTATAAAGTAATAGAGGCAAGAAAAAAAATCTAACAAAAATTTTTTTGGCACACTCGGTTGTGGTTGTTAAGTAATCTTACATGTTGTTGAGTGGACAGAGTCCAGGTAAGAAGCACAGGGTATCTTGGATATATGAGAAGATTGCTCTCTGCTAGGATTTCAGCTTCCTTGTGTCTGGAGGCTGGATGACAGCTGCCTACCTAAGGATTTCAGCTCCTCTCCAATGAGCAGAAGGGAATGCTTTCAGCAGAATGCAGGAACGGAGCTCAAATCTTCAATATTTGAGCTCCGTGTTTGCATCCCACTGAGGGAGTTCAGTTTCCTCAGCAGGCAGACATGGAGTTGGCTTAGTAGCACACCTTATCATTGACATGGTCATAACCACTAACCTGGGATTCTTTAGTAAAAATAATTTTATAGGAAACAGTTTCTAGTGCGCAGCCCTGGCTCTCCACTGCTCAGCAGGTGTTAAATTAGGAAGTTCACACTGTCTGCTTTAATTGTTACAAGTAGGAATACAGATAAAAGGCTTATAGAGAGAGTAATTTACAATACAAGATAAGCTTGCTAAATAACCATTTCTAAATGTATATGTGGGGAAATTTATATACAAGTTGTCTTAGCTGGCTAAATAATTTTTAGTACAAAGGTATATATTATGTGGAAAGAAAAAAAAATACCCACTACCACTACCCAATCTTCTGTGGTGCCAAAACAACTAATTAAGTAGATGGATTGTTTGTCACATTTCAGAATCTGATACTACAGTACTGTATTCTTTTTAGCTTTAGCTAAAGCAGATGAAAAACCTCTAGTTTTAAAGTGAGAACAATCCTATTAGCAAACCCCCAAGAACTGTAAGAGCCAGTCACATGAATTATCATACAGTCCATCTGCTGTGCTAACATCATCATCCTAAAGTTACCTGTGAATAATTATGTCTGCTGAAGAAGAACAAAGGGGTTATAATTTTAAACTTGTCTGTCTTCTAAAATGTCCCTTTTCCTACATCTGACATATTAGTTGAAAGGTTAACAGTGGTGCAGCAGAAATGAAATACAAGGTAATTAGTACAATGTAGAAAAGCATATGAATGGAAAAACTGTGATTCAAATAGCACTCTCCTGTTCTGACCTAGCAGGTAACTATACAGGAATACAGGAATACACCAGGTATAATTGGATTAGAGGTTCTGTGAAAAATGGTATAAATGAATCATAAGGTCAATAAAAGGTCTATTGGCAATTCCCTTCCTCTCCCAAATATCAGACCTGCAGAAATATGTATAACTTGGCAGGGATATTCAACTATATGCCAGACATTATGTTTAAGGGAACAAAATAAACAACGTATCTTAAATACTGAAAATATTTTGAAACTATAAATACTTTGAAGTCTTCAAAAGTCACATGTATATTTCGAATTAATTGAACTATCAGATATATGACAAAGCAAACTTGTTTTATGTATAATTTTGAATGTAATTTATATTTGACACCTTTGAAACTGTTAATCCACATTTATGTCTGAGAAGGAGGAAAAATTGTTTCCTTGATAATGAACTTGTACTTAAATTTTCATTATAGAACTGACTTGAAAATCTTTAATGGGTCATCTTTTATTTATTTACTGTCTTATCTAATAAAATGTAAGGAAGAAAGGAAGGAAGGAGGAAGGAAGGAAGGAGGAAGGGAGGAAGGGAGGAAGGAAGGAAGGAAGGAAGGAAGGAGGAGGGAGGGAGGGAGGGAGGGAGGAAGGAAGGAAGGAAGGAAGGAAGGAAGGAAGGAAGGAAGGAAGGAAGGAAGGAAGGAAGGAAGGAAGGAAAGGATTAATGCAACAAAAAAAATATTGTGCCAGATATGGGGCCCTGACAGAGGTGGGTGAACCAAGTTCTTGGTCTTGGTTGTATTATGCTTGTATTAAATGTGGAATAACTTGTATGTTGTCAGTTATGTTACTAATGTTATTAATTTTGTCATTATGTTATTAATGTTTTTAATTTTCTTTTTTTTTTACACTGTTTTAACTCTTAGCTGCCTAGCTAAGAGTTAATTTAAGAGTTAAGAGTCCGTTTATATGCTTCATGCATATAAATGGATGGCCATATAAAGTTATTAAATAAATTATTAAATTATTATTAAATATATATGACACAGGTGTGTTTGTGCGTGTGTATGTGTGTATGTATGTATGTGAATGTGAATGTGTATGTATGTATATGTATATCTGTAGGTATATATGTGAAGTTATTCCACTGTACAGCTGTCAATTTTCATGCAGTTTTACAGATCCTGCCAGGTATCTTTAGCATTAACACTCAAGTATTACTGTTTCTCTATATTTTGAAATAAATTTTTATTACTTGGTCCATCCATCCTTGTTACAGTTTAGGAGAAGGTGCAAAAATATTCCTTTTATATCTAGGATTATAAGACTTTTTTTATTTTGCTGACCATGTGGCTTTAATGTTTAAATTTTTGTAAACTGCCAAACACCATTTAATTTATTTAATCTGTATCTTAAATAAAAGTTATATATGTGTTCTGTGGTTGATGCACCACACATAAACACGTATAACTATTTTTAAGCCAAAATATGTCATTCAAGCATAATGTGAAACATAACTAAGTCTTCCCATATTTGCTTTTAATAAGAAGGAATTAAAATTATACCTCATCCTGAGGAGGAGTAATCTCACTTTAATCACTGAACAAACTTTGCTTAATTGAATATATTTTGTAGCATTAAGAAACAGTTTCAGGATGGATTGGCTCACAATAGGCAGCAATCCTAAAAATAATTGCACACAGAAAGCTATATTGAAAACTTTACAATTTAGTTCCAAACATCTTTAATAGATTACCATTGAATTATTAGGTCAGAAGGGACTATGGAAGTCTTCTATTCCAACTCCCTGCCCAAGGCAGAAGCCATCATACAAACTTGGACAAATGGTTGTCCAAACTTTTCTTGAAAAGCCACAACCAATGGATCATAATTTGAGATTTCATTTTAACTTAACCTTTTTTCTTTATATTAAAATGATTACAGAGAAGATATTATCAAAAATATTGACAAAACCAACCAATATAAAATATTTATGCTGCATAAGTCATAATAAAGTTTTAGAATTTAACGTTCATAGTAATCATATTGAAGTAGTACAGAATTAGTAACAAATTTTATTATACTACCTTTAGATACTGTATATATTTATATTATTTGGCTACAGTGTGTTGAAAGGAATCACATTTTTTGGGGTATGACATCATTACTAATGGTGTCATATATCCCCACATTTTTCTAGCAATTTAATTTAAATTTATTTAGGGAATTTAATTTAAATTTGCAGTGTGACTAAAGATTACCATCCCAAAGAAAATGTGACAAAGTACAATTTTAAAAATCTGTTTAAAGGCTGAAAATAATTTGAAAAAAAATTACAATCTGAAATTGCTAGGTTGATACTATTTTTCTTTCTTGACTTAAATAAAAACATAAAATTAGTTTGCATAGTTCATGACAAGCCAACACATTCTAAACAAGATAATTTAATTATTTTTCTCTTATAAAATAAATCAATGCTTGTTTTCTGACACATTCATCTTCAGCTGAGTCAATTTCTTTTTCAAACAAATTTGATCAAAGTAATTTGTTCTTTTAACATCCAGACACTAGTATTAGTAACTGTTTTTAGTAGGTTAGAAAAATCAGTATGTAAGCTGTGTGCCTATAAATTATTATCACAAAAAATGTAAAGAAGAGATCCACTTCACTCTGGCTGAACAAAGAATTGATCCATTAATTATTTCTCCAATCTATACTATTTTTCTTAAAATCATGTATTAAAGAAATAATTTTTCAGTGGCACTTATTAAAAACGTGTCATTATTTTGTGGCTTAGTCATTCTCTCACTTACAATTCTTTGTGAGCTGATGGACATAATTTTGCAAGCATTGTCTGTTGCTACTTGAATTCTTTAAGCTTATGCTTTATCATCAGTACAATAGATACATCCATTATATACAGGTACATACAAAATATAAGAGCATGTTGAATAAAAATTCTGAACACAAAAGGACTGTATCTAGATGAAATTATAATTTCATTTGAAATTATTACCAGCTATTTTGCCTGTTTATTACTTCTCTGTTTTCACACACAGCTATGCAAATCTTCGTTCTGAATTTACTGGCAATATTTCCTCAATGTATTACTGAGTTAGAAAATAGTTAAAACAGTTAAATTATCTCTTAGGCAGTTATGCAGGAACCCGTGTAATTAAAATAGCATCTCAGAGCTCTAAGCTAACACTCTTCCCTGTCAATGTGACAATCTATAATTTTCTTTCAAATGCTCAAAAAAATTTATTTGAACTCTGATCCCAAGAAGTACAGAATAAATGCTTAGATGAATGATAATTCCTATTAATGAAAAATTCTACTAATTTTAGGCTTTGGAATGAAGAATGCTGGTAATTTGACTAAGCTAACAATCCTAGCTTAGATGTGTAACAGATTTCCCCCCTATCAGAATGATGAAGCACAACAAAAATATTGAATTTGAGTTGCAAAATTTGGTGGGGCTTTGTAGTTACTATTCTTTCCATATCATCGACCTAGATGTTTGACTGTAGAAATTAGCTTCTTGCAGTTCATGGAACAGATGATATGTTAACATTTATTCTTAATAAGGTGAGCTACATATAAGACTTGTGCCAAAACTAAGCTTTCTTTCTTCAGCGCTCCATAATAAATCAGGAAGTCTTCAATTAACCTTAGCTTACTGTTACACCTGAACTGGAGCAAAGTGATTATCAGACTCTGTTTTGAAGTTAAGCTCCAGAACGACTGGGATCAAAAACATTTAACCCGTTTTGGATTTTGAAGGAAAACAATAGATCCCTGAGTCTTGTGTCTATCTTTTGAATCTATTAAAATATTTACAGAGTTACATTCCTTAGGCTTTGCGTTCAACTTCTAAAGTTTGGCCTTCAATATGGTGCACAATTACTGGGTACGTCCTCAGACCAAACTTATGGCACATCCTTGTTTTAACAATTATTTTCCAATCTTGATCGATAATTTCTTTTGTTAACTTGGTATACAGGTAGTCCTCAACTTACAAACATTTGTTTAGCCACCAAAGTTATAACAGCACCGAGAAAAGTGACTTACAATCAGTTCTCACAATTATGACTATTGTGGTATCCTCAGAGTCATGTGATCAAAATACGGAGGCTCAACAATTGGCAAGTATTAATAATAACTGTAGCATCCCAGGCTCATGTAGTCGCCATTTGTGACCTTCTCAGCTGGCTTCTGATAAGCAAAGTTAATAGGAGAAGCCAGATTTGCTTAACAACCACATTATTCACTTAACAACTGCAGTGATTCACTGTGGCAAAAACTGTGGCAAAAAAGTTTGTAAAATTGGGCATGACTCACTCAACAACCACCTTCTTTAGCAGTGGAAATTAATGTCTCAATTTGGGTCATAAATGGAGGACTACATGTACTCTAATACTCCGTGGATTTTTTCTTTTCTCCTGGTTGCCTCAAGTAAATCAAAATATACCTCATAAATAAGGTGACCAGACGTCCCGCTTTTGGCGGGACAGTCCCGCTTTTGAGCAATTTGTCCCGCATCCCGCGGCGTTTCAAAAAAGTCCCGATTTTTCTTGAGCCCCAGCTGATGGCTAAAAGAAAAAAAAACTGTTTAAACTCTTGCCCGGGGCTTCAAAGGGCCGCCCTACACGCAATCAGTGTAAAGCAGTTTTTTTTCCCCCTAGCTAAGCTTCAGAAACGAAAACGAAACCGAAACCAGGGTCTTTGGTGCAGCGTGACAAAATGAGGCAGAGAGAGATTTATTTTTATTTTTATTTTTCCTCACCAAAAAAGGTAGGTGAAAAACTGCAAACAATGGGAAATTTAGGAGGAGAGTTCAAGATTTTAAAACACAAAGGAAAAAAAGCTGTATTTAACTAGGGAATTGTAATAATTGAGATACTATTAATTGTATATTGTGTTGAAAGCAGAAATGGTTAAGTTGTGGTTCGGAGGAATATATGGGAGAAATTATTTGGTTTATTATTATTGGTAAATATAATTAATTGATTTGTAAGAAATTGGATTGCATGGAAATAATTGGAATATTCATGTTCATATTGATTAATATACAAAAAAGATAGTTTTATAACTAATTGATTTATATTAAAATGTTGAATTTGTATTAAACAACTGTATTACATAATTACATAATTAAACAATGTGAGGATGGATATAAAAATAGATGACAATGGGAAGGGGTATAATATAGAATAGAAGGGAAAATTTGAATTTGATTAAGATTAGAGATGAGGATGAAGGGTAATATTGGTTTTTTTAAAAAAGAGATGAGGAATAAATATGGCAAAAAGGAAATATAGAAATTGTAAATTTAATTGAAATGACTAAACGCTGTTTAAATTTGTGAACCAGCCAAATATTCTGTTCAAAGAAAATACATTGTATGTTTGTATGTGTGTTTCTAATTATTGCTATTTATTCATATTTGTTCTCTTTTATTCTTTAAAGTTTAACAATTCATTCTTTATCTTAATATCTTTATATTTGCTTGGGGTTGGCTTTCTTCCCTTTCATCTTTTTTATTGTACAGCAATCTTTCTCCTCAAACCTACCACCTCTCTCTTTTCTTTCCTTCTTACTTTCTCTTCCCCCCACCCTCTTTTTCTCCTCCCTACTTCCTCTTTCTTTCTCCTTCTCCTCCTCTCTTCCTCCCTCTCTTACCCTCACTCCTACTCTAATTTCCATTCCTTCATCCCTCTCTATTGCTGTAATCCTTTAATGCATATGGACTACTCAGAGGGCTGAAAAAGTTATTTTTGACTGGTCCTCACACTTTTGACCAGTCCTCGAACTTACGACTGTCCTCACATTTTACATTTTTGCCCTATCTTGTCACCATGTTGAAGAGAAGCAGTTGTGAAATGAGTGACATGGTTGTTAAGAATGCTGCACGGGCATAAATGTGAGGATGGTCATAAGTGTGAGGACCAGTCAAAAGTGTGAGGACCTGTCAGAAATGACTTTTTTCAGCCCTCTGAGTAGTCCCTATACACATAGCCATGGCCACCCGGTCACATGACCAGGTAGCCACGCCCACCCAGTCACATGGCCTCCAAGCCACGCCCACACAATAAGCCACGCCCACAATGGTGTCCTTCTTACCAATGTTAAAATCTGTTCACCTTACCCTATAGACATAGCCATGGCCACCCGGTCACATGACCAGCTAGCCACGCCCACCCAGTCACATGACCAGCTAGCCACGCCCACAAAATAAGCCACGCCCACAATGTCCCTCTTTACCAATGTTAAAATCTGGTCACCTTACTCATAAACTAAGTGGAAAAATAAATAGTCAGAAATGCTGGCCAGTGATAACCATAGTACAAAGTCACAGGAAAGTCACATTCATCCTCACTTCCAATTCCAACTTGTAGAATTTACATCCTGAAAATGGATAAGAAATGATACAATTAGCCATATCCTGCTATGTAATATCAAACACCAGGAATCTGAAATAACATTAACCCAAGGCAATCAGACAGTCAAACCTCATAGCCTTTTAATTTAAAAGAAGCAAACTAACAAGGTTAGATTCCAAAACAAGATTGAAGCAGGTACTAGGTACCAGTGTTCTAAGCAATAGAGCTAATAGATTGGAAAAGAATTAAGTACAAGTAATCCTTGAGTTATGACCGTAATGGAGCCTGCCCATTATAGTCGTAACCAGTGGTGGAATTCACATTTTTTTACTACCAGTTATGTGGACGTGGCTTGGTGGGCATGGTGTTGCTTGGTGGGTGTGGCAGGGGAAGGATACTGCAAAATCACCATTCCCTCCCCACTCCTGGGGGAAGGATATTGCAAAATCTCCACTCCCACCCCACTCTGGGGCCAACCAGAGGTGGTATTTGCCAGTTCTCTGAACTACTCAAAATTTCCACTACCAGTTCTCCAGAACCTGTCAGAAACTGCTGAATAGCACCCCTGATCGTAACCCAAGAGGATGTTAATTGAATCATATTAAGTGAGTGAACTCCAGTCCTTGCTCTCCCTAATGCATTTGTTAATAGAGGGCATGGATTGTGTGCATGGAACACTCAGGGGTGGAGAAGATCATGGGGAGGCTAGTGCAGGAACAAGATTACTTGCCTCTGGCCATTCACCCCACCCTATGATATCTCATGCTACACTTCCCACCACAACACCTTGGGCCTTCTCCGCACCAACTCCCTATTATCAATTGCTCACTTACCTTTCAAATATCTCCAGAGCTCAAGATGTTGGGAGTAGGAAAGGAGAATAGGCTGGGCCATGTGACAGAAAAGTCTTTTTCTCAGATGCTGGTGAAGCTGTTTTCCTTTCATCATCACTAGATGATAGACTTCCCTGCCCTCCACCATTAGCTCTCCTAGTCTTACATCGTGGAGTTAATGGTGGGGGAGAAAGATGCAGCCAACCTCTTCTTCCTACAGTGTGTGCATCCTTATGCATATTTCCCCTCTTTGCAACAGCACTTTTGCTAAGAGGGAAAGCGTGCACAAGGGCACATGTGCGCTCGCTCACATGTGCGCGCGCACACACACACACACTTTTTCTCTTCAAAAAAGTGATTTTGCGAAGAGAGGAAGCATATGTAAGGACGTGCACACACTACTCTATAGGAAGGAGGGGTTTGCTATTGGCTATAGGCCTTCCCTCCCCCACCATTAACTCCACTAGTATAAGACTAGAGATGCTAATGGTGTGTGTGGGGGGGGGGAGGGAAGTTTACCATCTAGTGATGACAAAAGGAAAACAGCTTGGCCAGCATCTGAGCTAAAGATGGTTGCTTTTCTGCCACAGGGCCCTTTCTTTTTCTTTCCTACTTCAACATTTTGAGCTCTGGAGATCTTTGAAAGGTAAGTGAGCTATTGGTGATGGGGTGGGGAGGACCATGTGGAACTCTATGAGCTAGCAAACAGCCTAGTGCCTATGGGGACCTAGTAGTGCAGGATGGGTGAGAATCGGTATTGGGCATGTTGCAGTATCTCTGCGGTCAGTCATAAGAGCGAAAAATCAGCATGGTACTGCAACATATGCAGCTTCATGACCAGTCATAAGTATTTGGGGGGTTGTCGTAACTTTAAATCTTCATTAAGTGAACTGTCATAACTTGAAGACTACCTGAACAAAGAGGGGAAAAACTGACAGATGATGGCTGAAATATCTCAATTTGAATGCACTTTATTGGTGCTAAAGAGCTACCACTATGGAAAATTACACTCAAGGAGTTATTCTTGCTTTCTACTACTAATGCATGGGGCCCATTCTCTGGTTTACAGCCATATGTTTTGGCTGTAAATGTTCCTGGGGGCAGAGTATGGCAACTTCATTCATGCCTCAATCTGGAAATGTCCCTCATGACTGTTTTAGAAAGAACTCCTGTTTTGTTTCCCTTTGTCTAAACCACAATCTCCTTAATACAACATACAGTACATACACAATTAAAAGATTTAATACAACATACGGGTACAAGACCATCCATTATTTAATTTGTCAATTCAATTTATAACAAGAATATAAGACTGTAACAGATTTCTTTTGTCTGAGCCTAGCAGCATAACTTCTGCGGAGAGAATTAATCATCAGCTTGATACACATCCTGACTACTCATGGCAGGAAGGCATATTTATATTGCCTCAGATTAATTCACAAGAGAAAGTTATTTGTCCATCCACAACCAATAAAAACAAGAAATTATATTAAAGTATAAGGCTTTAAAATTCAAATTCTAGTTACAGCAGAAAGTGCTATATTGTAGTTTATAGCACAAGATACATGCAGGGAAGTTTAACGTTTATTACTCCAATCACAGCTATATCACACTTTCTGACAAAAAACTTGGATAGCCTTGAAAGTTGATAGGGAGCACTGAAAAAGTAGCAGTAATGTTTTAACTTGACACATAACAGCTTCATTTGTTCTTCCCTGACATGGAAATTACACCATTGTCTTATTTCTAGGAAAAGATGTTTGGGGGCTATTTGTAGTGGTAAATAAGCTTTGTTGTACATGCCCTAAAACACTTTTTTTTTAAATAGTACTTCACATGTTACAGAGCTACAATTTACTTATTTCTTTGCTTATTTGATATACGTAGTGCTCCCTCCTCAAATTTTTCCTTTCAACAATCCATTGGTCTGAGAGTGAATGAATGGCCCTAAGTCAACCTGTGAGCTTTTATGGTCAATAGAACCTTGGCCTACCTGGCGGTTTAACCACTGTACTAGATCGACTCTCATTTGAAACAATATTCCACTAGTAATAACTCTGGCTTCAAATTACATTTACAAATGGATTTAAGGAAGCAATCAGGGCAGTTCTAACCCTTAATTTGCAAAGTATAGTTTGTTTTTATTTTAGAAACAGTTGAAATTCTTCATGTCAGGCACTTTGTTACTTTCTTATCTTGCAGTGGAGGATTTTAAAAAATGAACAAGTATTTTGATTAGAAACATATTGAATTTCAAAGAAAAGAAGATGGAGAAGACATGATTACTCTACGAGAATCAGAAACTGAATGTCTTGAGGGCACTAGCATGTGTAGATAATATAGGATTGTGTATTACTTTACAGTGTTTTATAAAATAAATCCAGTATGAGTTATTTTAAGTACAGCACGTGTACTTTTTAAAATGAACCTAACCTGGTCTTTCTGTTTTTCGATGAATGGAAAAAAGTAAACTTATTTCCCTACCAAGGAGGATGCTGTTAGAGGTGAATTGGTGTTTCAAATCCACCTTCAGATATGGGAATTCACTGGGTGGCTTTGAGCTCTCACTACATCAAAGCCAAAGTTGTTGTTACAGAGAGAAAATGGGGGATGGAGGGCAGGGGTGGGTTCTAAATTTTTTTACTACTAGTTCTGTGGGTGTGGCTTATTTTGTGGGCGTGGCTTGATGGTCATGTGACAATTCTTTAGGATTTATCAGAGGTACTGGTCTACCAGGCTTTTAACTGCTTGCGGACCTGTACCGATCTACTCATTTGTTTTTGGAGGCACCGGTCTACTCATTTGTTTTTGGAGGCACCGGTCTACTCATTCGTTTTTGGAGGCACCGGTCTACTCATTCATTTTTGGAGGCACCGGTCTACTCATTCGTTTTTGGAGGCACCGGACTACCACCACACTGTCTTTTAACACTGATCAGCTGTAGGGTGGCCCTTTGAAGCCCCGCGGCAAGAGTTTAAACAGGTTTTTTCCTTCTAGCCAATCAGCCGGGACTCGGGAGGCAGCAATAGATTGGGGGTGGGGCCAAATAAAAGGTAAGAATAAAGAGAACCGGTTTGGTAACATCATATCATCACCGCTACCAGTTCAGCCGAACCGGGAGGAACCCACCACTGATGGAGGGTGTAGTTTTGCTTTTAGTCCTTAAAGGCAAGGTGGAATATAAATCACATTAATTCCAAAAGATAAATAATCATATTACTCTTTATAGATATTACACCAAGGACATAACTGCACGTTCCACTTAGTTGATCACAGTACAGGATGCCCACTTCTTCTGTAGTGCGGGAAATAGATTGCTATGACTCAAAAGAAGTGTTTTTCTGCCCAGGTTACCTCAAGTCCTTCAGAGTAAACCTTTTCAAGTGCTCCCTTCCAATTGATCTAGCAGCCATAGCTGTGATTGGCTGCCTGGCTTGCCACACTCTCTCCCCTCACTGGTTATTATTCTTTGCAAGTATTTCCTCCCTGGACATCCAATTCTCTGCTCTTTTCTCTCTCACTGAGTGTGTACACAGAAATACAAACATTAAACCCAAATAATAAACACTTAAAATCTAGAAGGGTGGCTCAGCAGTGATTTCCCAGATTCCGTATAAGCTCCTGCTGTGCTCACACCTTAATTAAGCACTTTTCACTTTCTTCACCAACTATGTAAAGGTTGATTCCCTTTCTCCAACATCTTGACCATTATTTAAAATATATTTGTTGATTCTAAGAGTCATAAAAAAAATAACTTTATATGGAAACATTGCATCAATCTTTTAAACAAACAAGAAAGGAGTTGAAACTCTAACAATAAATTATATAGTATTGAATTTACAAACCAGACAAAGTGACTTATAATAAATATATCTGGCAAAGAAGTGTGACAAGATTGTATTATGTTCCCTTTTTATATTCTGAATACATTCTGGATTGGAAAATGAGTGTTTTTACCTTTGGAGAAGAAACATTAATAACCTGCACTATTGTTGAGACTATTCTGATATATTAAATAGCTTCCCTATTTAATAAAATCTCTGTCATAAGCTTTACATCAGGTATTCTAAATAAAGAGAAGATTCTTTTTATTATAATATCTATGGAGAGGAAATGTTTTTCAGGTTTAGAAGGGGTTTTTTTGCTGTCCTGCAATGACTACTTTAGTTTTCATATATTTTAATTTAATTTCATTAAGTTTGCAAGCTCTATCAGAAAGGTGAGATATAAATTCTTTAATAAATTCATTATTTTAATCTGCAAAATCCATGATGAAGTTGCTGAAACCTTAGTTTACAACTTTTTATTTTAGCCTTAGCTTAGCTTAGAACATTTTATATAATGTCAAATTTCTAACACAACTTTATGCCAAAATAGAGCTGGTGTTTCATTTTGCTTATTCATATTAAAATAAATTGAATTAAGCATTCCAAAGATAAAAAACAAGGTGTTCTTTAATACTTGGATATTTTCCTAATTTTTACTGGCTTGCACTTTTAAAATGACTTGGCTGAAAAGAATTAAAATTTACTTTAAAATTATCTTGGCAACTTCTAATGCTTTTTACTAATGTGGTCATGTTACTTTAGTGAATCTGAATTATGCACTACCTCATTGCTCATACCAATACTGTAAAAGTTATCTGTGGATATTATGAATTTATGTTTCTTTGGCAATTTAAACAGATTTTTCCCCATCTCCGCTCTTTCCTTTTACTAATATTTCACAGGCATCCTTACAAAAACAAAAACTATACTTCCATGAAATAATCAGAGTGTAACCAATAACCATATTAATTTATTTACAGTAGATAGAAAAAACTATATTGTTCAGTAGTGAAATTTTAACATAGTCATTCTGACTGAAAAGAACTTGAACAATCAATTCATAGTACAAAGTGACAGTTCAAGTTTGTTAAGCAGATTTAATCCCTTTGGGAAGCATCAATAGTCTTGAAGTAATGAAACTACACTTAATTTTGGTCTTGTAGTTTACAAGCTGAGTCAGGTTTTCCATTCCCATTCCAACCCCACCCCAGTGCAGATTCAGGAGCAGCTGGAAAGGGATGGGAGATCATAGATTTTATGCTCTTTCTCTCAATAAATAGTTCAAGTGCTCATTAAAAAAGATAAAACACTACTGTAGATTTAAAATTGGAGTGTAGTCAACAGAATTTCAGAAAGCTAAAACTAATTGAATTTTTGTGATGCTTAAATATATTCCATAGACTCTTAACTGGATGCCACATTACTCTGTAGATCACATTTTACCTGTCCAATATTTCCTTGCCTGCCATTTCATTATTTCTTTGCATCTCTAATCATGGAGAACATCTAGGTGGTCATTAGCAGATGAAAACAACTTCATGGCACATCATCCACCCATCCACCCATTCTGTTCAATGTTCAAGCTTCAATTCTAAATGTATTCATGAAATACGAAATCAACCCCTTATTATTTAAGTAAATTTGAATAAATTCTAGTTTTGGAAATAATTCTTATCTTAAATTAGACCATTAACAATGTAAGTGTTGTGAATTTTTGCTATATACTATTCACTGTATGTACATATGTGTTTGTGGGCTGGTGGAGGAGGGGGGGAAGCCTACAGTTTTCTAGACACTATTGCAGCTCAAGTCCTGCCAATCAGAAGGACTGCAGAACCATACATTTACTGTAGATTTACTATTCCAATTGGAAATAAAATGTTGCTGTGCATAAAATGCAATATTCTGTTAAGAAGTCCAATCGAAAGCTTCAAGAACTATTTAATATACTCTGGAGTCTGGACTGAACCAGATTTTCCAATCAAATGTTGCATGAATGCAGAGCAATATTTATTCATTATCTAGCATGAGAGAAACACAAAGGATTGGTTTGTTGTTGTTACTCCAAGCAGAGTACATTCCTATAATAGGAACTAGCCTGCCAAATGTCACCAAATTGGTGATGATGTTTCCAAGATATTGGACACTGGAATATAATTGATGAAAACTGCACAAAACTGTAACTCTAAGAGAGGGAACACTCATATCATATTTCAGAGAGTTAAGATTTGAAGAATTTGTTTGGGTTTCTTCAAAAGAAAGGAGTATTCCTATTTTTTTGGGGGGGGGGAAGAGGGAGAATATTGTAGAACTAGTTTTCTCAGATACTGCATTGGAATATAAGCAAAAAAATCTGGTTGCATTTATCCAGTTCAGTTCAGTTGATGGTAACTGAATTAAATTAACCATTGTTGGTTTACTTAAAAGGACAAGAAAGACTAAAATAGGAAGGCACTAATTACATTCGCTTGGACTACCGCTTGGACTACTGCAATGCTCTCTACATGGGGCTCCCCTTGAGGAGCACCCGGAGGCTCCAGCTGGTCCAGAATGCGGCCGCGCGGGTGGTTATGGGAGCGACGTGGCGCTCCCATGTGACTCCCCTCCTGCGCGAGCTGCACTGGCTCCCGGTGGTCTTCCGGGTGCGCTTCAAGGTTTTGGTTACCACCTTTAGAGCGCTCCATGGCATCGGACCGGGGTATCTACGAGACCGCCTTCTGCTACCAATAGCCTCTCACCGACCAGTACGCTCCCATAGAGAGGGGCTCCTCATATATTATTATTATATGCATATATATAAATTTTTTAATTTGTGATTTTATAAATTGGGTGTTTTAATCTGTGTTTCGGCCAAAATATTTAATAATTTTAAGGGACTTTTTTAATATTTGGATTATCTGTATTTTATCTTGGCTGTTCACCGCCCTGAGTCCTTTGGGAGTAGGGCGGTATAGAAATTTGATTAATAAATAAATAATAATAAATAAATAAATTCAACAATAAATCACCCACAAAATAAATTTATTGAAAACATAACCACAGTAAAATAAATTCTTTCAGTTTGGTCATGAAGAGTCCTGATTTGAACGAGTAGCTCAAGCTACAACAGTCCAATAATCTAATCACTATTACCTTCCCTTTCCACTAGTTTTGAAGCATTTTTAAAAGAATACTTTCATATTGCTCTTATGTTCAAGTGCTTCTTTTTTATCTTCCATTCATGTCTAATTCTTGGAGGTTGCTTGGACAAGTCCCTACAGGTTTTTCAAAAGTGGTTTGCCATTGCCTCCTTCCTAGGGCTGAGAGAAAATGACTGGCCCAAAGTCAGCCAGCTGACTTCATGCCCAAGCAGTGACTAGAATTTATGGTTTTCCAATTTCTACCATGATGTCTTAATCACTGCATCGGAGATGTTAAGACAATTCTCAGAGATCTGGTCTCAAATTGGTCCAGTCTGATCTTATGTCACTTAGCCCAAATGATTCACCTGACATACATCTGAAACTGCAATTTATCCATGTTATTTGCAAACTCCTAAAAGAAACAAATGCTTAAAAGCTTATACTTTTTAAAGTGTAAAGAAATAATTACCTTAGAATCTGGCTGTATGATTCATTATTTTCTTGAAGAAAGGCATTTCCTCCATACTCTATAGAGGAAAGAGGTTAACTCTTCAACTTAGATCTTCTCTGGAGCTTTGGAAGACCAGGCTGCTTAGAAAAATTGCAGGTATCTAGGCTGCCTTCCTCCCTTCTGTGTGAGCCTTCTCCCCAGCATCACCATGGCAGGGTTGCCTATAAAAGCGGCAACCGTGAGATAGGTGGGAGAGGAAATGTGCATTTTGGAAGCTCTGAAGCCAGCAACAGAGAAAGCAGCCAAATTAAAGGTGTTTTTCCTTCACAAAGATTGATCCGTCCAGAGGAAAAAGAAGAGTCACAGCAAAGCACGTGTGCTTTAGCTACTGCCCATTAATAAAGAAACAGCAGTAGAAACCTCAGATAAAAGAGGAATGAAAGACAGATCAGTATCTGCAAGAGTAAAACATTGCTCAATGCGAGTAATAGTAATAGCAATAGCAGTATATAGTCTAGAGAAAATTGTATACTAGCAATTGAAACATGCATATATATTTGTATGTTTCACTTATATACTTTTTTTTAAAAGTATATTTTTATATTTTTTTTTCAAAATAAAATACCATCCCAACCCTTATAAGGAAATATAAAAATCAAACTGTTCAGAGTCCAATGTTTTTGTGGATCTTTTGAGCAAATCAACTTTGCTTCAGTTTAAAAAAGAACCTTTGACAATAGCATCTGGAACTTCAATTCCCAGAATTCCCACTGTTGAGAATTCTGAGAACTGAAGTCTAATTGACCAGCAGGCATTTAGTCTGGGGGAACCTCAGTTATCTTTCCTAAAGGCAGGTGTCTTAGTAACAGAATTATGTTTCCAGCTAAGGCTAATTAGGCAGAAGCAAATCCCTTCAATTAGAGCAGATAAATCATTCACTCATATACGTACATACAACTACATATTTACATACAGCATTTTTCTTTCTAACTTTCACTGTTTATTCCATGATCAATTCTTAACCAATTCTTTTATAATTTTGTTTCATTTTTCATTATTGGGGCTTTGATCAAGGCCCATTTAATGTCTTATTCAATGAGACTGCTGCCAAGAAAGCAAACATATGAATTATTGATCAAATGAAGCGAGAATTCTCATTCGAGGCACAAACAACCAGGCTCAATTATCATACTTTGGACACATTATGTGAAGGCCTGACTCTTTGGATAAGATTTTAATGCATGGACTTGGTAGAAACATAGAAGAGGATGATGGCAGCAAGGTGGATGAAGTCAGATACAACGGACTTCATCCACTGCACTCTTTCCATTGGAAAACTTGAAGGACCAGATTGGGGCCAGATTCTCATGGGAAAAAAAATCTATTTGGTTGCTATGAGTCAACACTGATTTGATGTCACATAATTGACTGAATGTTCAATCAATCAATCAATTTAAAGGCCGAAAGCAGAATAGAATGTTTCCTTCTCTATCTTTATTGTATTGACTAGAATTGATGAGCTGTTACTTATTATACCGTTCAGCTTATTTTCACCAAGATGTAGAAAAAAAAGAATTAAAATACTTGGTGCCTCGTTGGTAGATATGTCTATTAAATTCTAACAGACAATTCCATAATCACTGATGTGGAAGGTGCCATATTCAATTAGATTTACACAAGTTAAACCCAGGGGTGATATGCTCCCGGTTCAGACTGGATCGAGTGATCTGGTAGCGATGGCGGTGGGCAGTTTGGAGAACCAGTAGCAAAAACCCTGCCCCGACGCTCATGCCCACCCAATCGCCCGGTCACCTGCTTGCCCGCTTGTCGCTCGCTTGCTCACTTTTCCCGCCACTCAGCACTTTCGCTTCCACTAGTTGCTTTTCCAGCCACTCGGGGCTTCCTTCCGGCCCACCCACCTCACCCCTGGCCTATATAAATTCCCCTTCCTACACAGCCCAGCTACTTTGCCCAGAAGTTCGCCTGGCTGCTTGGACCTCACCTCGCCTCACTTGGATGCCTCGCTGACTGCTGCTCGCTCAAAAAGGTAAGCTTTGCCAGTTGCATGCCACCCCCCCAATCCCCGGACTCACGTAGTTGTGTTGTGTTGTGTTTTGTGTGTGTGTAAAGTGTGAAAGTTAGTTTTTTGGGCTTTTTGAGGCTGTGTGAAGTCCCTGTTTGTTGCAGGGACCATTTTGGGTCTAGCATAGCTGCTTTTACATTGTGGGTGAGCCAGTTGTATGTGTGTTGTGTTGTGTGTGTGTGTAAAGTGTGAAAGTTGGTTTTGGGGGCTTTTTGAGGCTTTCTGTGAGCTTTTACATTGTGTGTCATCAGCTAACAAAGCTGCTTTTTTTTCTTTTTGCAGTAGCTGCTGCCCTTAACAGGAAGGATGAAAAGGCAACAGACTTTGATGGGTTTCTTGACCAAGAAACCAAAACTTGAACAACCACCAGCAGAAGTGGAACAAAAACCATCCCCTGCACCACAAGCACCACCACCTGAAACCGGAGAAAGCAGCAAATCAAGTATAGAGTCACCCGCCTCACCCGAAAACAGAAGCATTCCTCCAGACTGCTGGACCATGCAACAGTACAGCTACTTCCAAGAGAAGTATGATGGCTTGGAAGTTTCAAACAAGAAACTGGGTTGTACATACTGTGCGAAACATGGCTTTGCAATGGAGCGCAGTATTCATGTGTCCAAAGAGTGGAAGCTTTTCAAGATTGAGCTGGCTGGGAAAAACAAGGAAGTGCACCAGGCGTCTCTCCAGAAAAAAATGAGAGAACATTTCGTATCGAAATCGCACACCATTTGTAGACACAATGTAAAACAAGCTGAGCAGGAAGCCATAACAAAAGCAATGGACAAGATTTCTGAAAGGCAATTTGGCACCACTTCTAAAATGTTCAAAACTGTTTACAGCCTGGCAAAAGCATACAGACCAATTTCAAGCATAGAGGAATTGATAGAATTACAAACTGAAAATGGAGTAGATCTGGGAGTAGGATTGCATTCAAGGCCAACAGTTGTGAAAATAGTTGAGTGCATTGCAAATGAAATTAAAACCCAAATGTTTTCCAGCATCATTGCACGGAATCTGAAGATATGTCTAATCATTGATGAAGCCTCAATAGTATCATGCAAACCAGTTCTGATAGTTTTCTTAAAAGTTGAGGACTCAGAGGATCCACCAACTATTTTTGTCGAGCTTGTTGAATTGAAGAAACAAGATGCAGGGACAATATGTTCTTCAGTTTTTGAAAATTTACATAAAGTTTACCAGGGACTACCCACAAAAAAATTTGATAGCGTTCTGCTCTGATGGTGCCAGCGTTATGCTCGGGAGAAAAACTGGAGTGAGCACCAGAATAGCAAACGAGTTTCCAAACATCATCATATGGCACTGCTTGAACCATCGCCTCCAACTTGTTTTAGATAATGCCATAAAGGAAATAAAACAACTAAATTATTTTAAAATTTTTATTGATATGATATGCTCTATTTTCCAGCAGTCCAATAAAAACCGAATTGAACTTGACAAAATATCTGAAGAACTTGAAATTAACATCATAAGGATTGGTCAATATTTTCATGGGAATCAAAATACTCAGGTATGGCTGCCTGTCTGGAAAATAAATATTTCTTAAACAATTTGGCATTGATGATAAACATTTTGGAGGAAATTTCACTTCTTTCAACTGCACTGCAAGCACGCAATACGGATATAATAAAAGCTGAAAAACTGTGAGAAGATCAATAAAGGCATTTGAACTGCTAACAAAGGGAAAGCGCCCATACGAAAGAAGAGTTGAAGAACTAATTACCTCAGAAACCTTCAGGAATATAAACTTCATAGAAAACCATCAATTTGTTGGTCTTCATTGAGAAAGACTTTTACAAAGTATCATCAAAAACTTGCAGAAACGACTGATGGACTGTGAGCATTTAAAAACTTGGAACCAACTGCAAGACACCACAAACAAACTAGTTTCCACAGTTTTTGGTGTCAGAGTACTGGGATTTTGAGGAAATAGTCGTTCCATGGGCAGCAGCTGAAGAACAACTGCACACATTTAATGACATTTTCAACTACAACATTGACATCAACGACTATAGAGATTTTGTGGAGAATGTCTTAAAAGATTCGAAGAGGTATGCAATTCCTGACAGTACCAAAAAAGCAAAAGATATTGTCAGAAGAATTGCAGTGAGTTCTGTAGAAGCGGAAATGGGGTTTTCGAAAATGAACCTGATATGTTCAGAGAACAGAAGTCACCTAGCTGTTTCCAATCTAACCAACCTCATGACCATCAGCGTTACCGGACTACCTCTTCCAAAATGGGACCCTATTCCTGCAGTAGAAAAATGGTTCAGAGAACACCATTGCTCAGCCAATGATCCGCGCATCAAGTGCAAGAAAAGTGGAAGTGAGGAGAGTGCCACTGAAATAGCTATGTGGAAACATCTCAAAGCTAAAGACAACTAACAGTTTTATGTAAGTATTTATGTATCTTTTTTATTGTTTTTTTATTGTTTTGTGTACTTGTTATTCTTATTTACGTATTAAATGGTTAAATTTGTATATCATCTTATATCTCCTTGTAGGTCATTATTATCATTGGTGCAAGAAACAACATTGAAGACAACATTTTTATTGCTCTTATGTAAGCATTTGTTTACCTCTTATTGTTTTGTGTACTTCGTTTATTATTTAAGAATTTATTGCATGAAATAATTGGTATATCTTCTTTTTGTAGGTCAAAAAAGACCAAGGAAGTGATGTCGACTTGGCACACCCAGCTGACCACTAAGCCCCGCCCACCAGGGGTGGTCACCTGACCACCTAGCCCCGCCCCACCAATTAAGCCACACCCACAGAACCGGTAGTGAAAATTTTTAGATTTCACCCCTGGTTAGACCCTTCTATGTTGAGTCAAGTCACAGGGATATGATCTCAGCAAATCTTTGTTTTATTCTTTTAGGTTTATTTCTGTTGTAAATATCAAGCATGCAGACAGGATATGTAAAGAGATGAGAATTATAACCTGATTATTTAAATCACTTCCCAGTTGAGTAATTGATGAGGATGGGATTTGGCTTGTCTTTTTGATCAATTTTGTTAAATACTTTTGGAATAATTTTGCTTATGCTATTGTTGTATATAGTCTTTGTTCTTTATTCCCTTTAATTCTTATGCTATATGTTTACATGTCTATCGGTCAGTCTATATTTTTTAAAGTTTTCTGAAGATGATCCCTTAAGCAGACCCTCCCACCCTTAATAGTTTTAAGTACCTGTCATGTCTTGAATCAGTATATTGTCATTAAAAAACAAAATAAAATCACCATAACATATATAAAATAAAATAAATAATTCCTCAGTCATCCATTTATTGTGCATATACATTTTCCATTAGAACACTCATATGAAGAATTCAGAGCTTCAGTGAAATGAGAGATTTCACTGAAATCTGAAATGATAGAAATAGTGCCTAGCTCTTTTCCTGTACAACCATCAAAACAAGTACTATTAATTTTTTCTCATCCCCGATTTTTGCCCAACAAAGGCAGTAAATATAAACCCATTTAGAATTCACAGACAGAATCAGCAGACAAGAAAAATCTAGGCCTCCATTTTAATTTAGATTTTCTCTTCATTTTGGAAAACACAGATATACAGTGAAAAACATGAAATAAAAGGATTCTATTCTTTACAGATCCATGCATATACTGTACAACAGCCAATGATTGATAGTACAAGATACATTTAAAGGAAAATAGCATAGATGTATCTGCAATTATCTTTTGCATTTTCAAAAATCAATACACTATTATAGTTGAGCACACAAGAAATTCTTACATTTATATAATATTAAATATATGACTGGAAGCCTACAGAACCTATACAATTCCCAATGCTTACTCAAAAGAATAAATTGAAAAACCTTTCTCTCATCTCTGGGTTTAACTATTTACCAAAGATGTTTTCTGTTCGTGGTTTAAATGCTATGTAGCTGTTTATGCATTTGAAGCCAGGGGTGGGCTCCTGGGGGTTCAGCAGGGTTTGGGTGTTTCTCTAGCCAAGGATTGCTGGGGTTCAGTGAACCCCCAAATGCCACCCCTGGCTGGCCACGCTCACCCCACCCCTCCCAGGAGTCTCCACGTAGCCTGGTCATCATTCCAGGTAAGTGCAGGGGCTGTGCAGAGGGACTGGGAGAGTAAAAAGTGGGCCTACTGGAGGTTCCAGAAGTCTGGATAGGGCCTGTTTCCGACATCCGGATAGGGCCTCCGGATGTCAGGAAGCTGTTTTCGCCCTGCCGGTGGCTTAAGGAAAACCTTGGGAGCCTGGGGAGGGTGAAAAATGGGTCTCCCAGAAGTTCTGGAAGCCTATAGGAAATAGGAACAGGCCTATTTCTAGCCTCCAGAGGGCTTCTGGACCCCAGGGGAAGCAGTTTTTGCCCTCCCGGAGGCTCGAGGAAAGCCTCCGGAGCCTGGGAGAGTGAAAAATGCCCCCCGCTGTGGTGCAGGCGGCTGACTAGGCCATGCCCACCATGGCCACGCCCACCCAGCAACGGGGCAGCGAACCTGTTGCTAAAGGATTTGAAGCCCACTCCTGTTTGAAGCATACAACCGTGATGAGTCTGGGAAGAGGCCAGTATTCCCATTTAAAATTCAGTAATTATGTCTCACAATATTCTATGTTAGTAGTTCAGGCAAACTTCCTCATGTTGAAATATTTTTTACCTAACCTGAGTTTCTAGGAGAGCCTCTAATTACTACAGAGTTCAGAGCATCAATGCAGACAGCAATATGTTTTGGCATCCATCTTAATCTTGTTATTTGGTGTCAGTTATTGCTTCCAGTATGAACCAGTAAATACTCATTTGATATCATAGAACTCAGGTTGTTGTGCATTTTTAAGATACTGTAAAAGAAGAAACAAGTACAAGGAAAGATGATCAACTAGCAGTGAATCAGATTCTTCAGCTATAGACCTACTAAGACTGGTATAGCAGATGCTTTGAGCTTCTTCAGATTTCAAAAGAAGCATCCACATTTATATCTACTCCATTTAGCCACCATAATGGCTCTCTCTTTTAAACGAAGGACATCAACTGTCCCAGAAAAATCACAGCTGACACTACGGCAGTATTTATTACATTTTTTTTTATTTTGCAAGTGCTGTTTACTGGCATGAAATAATGAAGGTATACATCAAAGACTGAAGCATTTGTGAAGGTCAGAATCACTGCAAATTGGTGAAAAATTGATAATTAGGAATGATAAACAATATTGGATGAGAACTGAGACTGAATTAAGATATAGCAAAATGGATTCAGAAAAAGAATATCATTTTCATCTGCAGCTAGAACGCACAATGTCATAGTTAATTGGGGAAGAGCAAACCTTTCAACTGTTTGCAAAATCCCTTTAGAATTTTGCTTTTCTTTTTTACTGTAGCCATTATCTTTTCTCCAAAAAATATAAAGAGACTCAATTGTTTTACATACATTTTGTGGTCACCCTCCTTTATTTTATTTTTATTTTTTAGCCCAATCTTTAAAACAAAAGTTTTTCTAAAATAGCTTAGAAATGTTTTACATTTACTATTTAAATACTGAGAATCCGTTTGGTGTAGTGGTTAAGGCATCAGGCTAGAAATTGGGGAACCATGAATTCTAATTCCACTTTAGTCACAAATCCAGCAGGGTGACCTTGGGCCAGTCACTTTCTCTCAGCTCTAAAAAGCAGCAGTGGCAAACTTTGCTAAGAAAACTATAGGGACTTCTCCAGGCAGTGTCCAAGAACTGGACACAACTGAATGGAAAAAAAAATGTATAGGCAGTTGCCAGGATTCTACATTGACCTGAAAGCACAATGAGAAACAAACAAACATTACAGTAAACGCTTGCTTTAATGGACTGACTGCTAAATTGGTTATTCTTGAGTGTTCAATGAAAAAAAACAGCATTTATAGTATTTGCATAAATATAACACAATTTAATCTACGTTTTTTCATGTGTCATTCACACTACTCCAGATGCAATGTATTTGTCCATTATTTGGGGGCAATTCCAGGCAGAATATTTTTCCACTGCATCTGAAATTCTCTAAATAAAGATCTAGGTTACTGTAATTAGGAGTAAAACAGAAGAAATGAATTAGAATTTAACAATCCCACTTCAGTTTACCCATATCTATCTACTTGCTCCCTTTTGGGAATAAGTAATATTTTATGAATAATATGAATATAATAAGTAACAAGCCTGGGGAAAATTTTAAAAGCATATTTCTGTGGCATCAGTAATGTAAAAAAAAAAAAAAAGTTAGGAACTTCACACTTCCCTGGAATGGCATTCCAGAGTTTGGAGGAAAGCAATACAAGAAAAACTGCTTTTGATTTGCCATATGTCATTTGTAAGCATGTGAGAAATTATGCCCCTGATACAACTTCGCTGCTGTTGATAAAAGTGACTTCTTTATAGCATGTACCTGAGTAGGTGGATCAGCCCTGTTCATGCTAAGAGCAATTCCCTTAATATGTGAAGTTACCATGTGAAGGATACCTGGAGAAAATAGCACTGAGTCATCAACAGCAGTGGTGGGTTGCCCCTGGTTCGCACCAGTTCTATAGTACCGGTAGTAAAACCGGCGGGAGGCTCCGCCCACCAACCCCGATGTCACCAAAACGCTTCTGCGCATATACAGAAGAGCACGTGCGCAAACGAAGCAAGCACGCGCACGAGGTCCCGCTGCGAACCGGTAGTAAAGGTAAGTAGAACCCACCCCTGATCAACAGACTTTTTGCTATTTTTTCTGCTGGAAGAAATATACACAATATGCCCATAAACAAACAAATAAATATTCAGCTACAAATGCTGGCTCCTGTTTAGGAATGGCTATGGGCCAGAAGATTTATATACACAGGTTTAATTCCATATTATACTTGGTACAAATACATAGGCACAAAGTCTTTAATTTAATGCTTTCTGAATTATTACAAGTTTATCAGCAGAACCTCCAAAACTTACCAAATCAATAAACATATTTCATTCAGTGCTCATGCTTTCAATTCTGTTTTAAAAATTCAAGGTATTTTGAAAATGAATGTACGTAAAATAGCTTATTAATAAAAACAAAAACTGTAGAGATTCTCAAGAGTGTTTCAAGTAATGTTACCTAAAAAATAAACCAGAAGTACACATAGGGGGAAAAAAGGATGGGGGTTCTATAGCTATTTCATTCTAGTCAAAAAAATCAACCTGCTACACAACTCAATAAGTGAAATAAAACCTGTATGTAGAACATATATAGGACAGGTCCTTCAGGAGATAGATTTGATTTGCCTGCAAGTTTTTTTTTTTTAAAAAATGCCAATAATACTACATGCGAACTGAGTTTTTTTAAATGAGGAGAAAACGATTGACCTAATAAAGGAAGAAGCTATAGCAGCAGGTTCGTGAAATGTCACCTTGATAAGTAACAACTATCAGTGGAAAAGAAGTATTTTGACAAATACAATACATTTATGCAATCTCTATCTAAGCAAAGCCAATTTTGGAGCAAATTTATGGCTGAAAACAACTATTTAATAAAATGGAAAGAAGCAAAGCAACAAAATTAGAAACCACAATTCTTCTTTCACAGAGAACAGCATAAGCAGAACAAGAGATGTCCATGAATCATTCATTTTAAATCAATGCACACAGTCTTCTTAAATTGAAGCTCATCGTGGTGAACCTCCCACAAATTCTATTAATTGATATTTATATTTTTGTTCCAATTCATGTAGCTAATGCATCAATCAGACAACAGCAGCAACCTGTGGGAACAGGTAAGTTAAGAGGGGAAAGTAAAGGAACTATTGGCCTTCTTGCTACTGCTTGAATTACTACATTGAAACGTAATACGTAAGACAGGGGTACTGTATTACAGAAAATAGACTTATTAGATGGAGGCACTGGCTGCTTCTGGATGACTGCTCAATTTTGTAGCTTGGAAGTCCCAGTCTTGGTATGTTTGCTTGGAATAACTTGTGGGTAAACTCATATTCTAATATGATTTTAAGCTGTGTTTTACCTGTTAAGAATTATGGCTTATTTTAAATGTGCTTTGGTTTTTTTAAAAGCAACAGAGGAAGCTAGGATATCCAATTCCAGAATAGCAATATACTTCTGTCTTGCATGCAAGGGTAGACAACTTCTGTTTAATCTTTGATCATTTAATACCCCTACTTTTATTCTGGAAGGAATGATGTATCACATTAATGCTTGGCCAGCAACAAACATTTATAGATTGAAATGCTTTTTATAACGAAGTTTATGTAAGTTTATAAAGAGGTTTATATTAGCTTTTATCTAAAAGTAAATAAAATCTAACATGCTTTAAAAAGAAAAATAGAAGGTGTAGAAAAGAAAAAAATATAAAAGGAAAAAATAATACAGTAAAAATACAAAGAAATATATAAAGAAATGATTTTCCCCTTCATCACAAGAAATATAAAATTGGTAAGTTAATACCTTCTTTTAAAATAAAACAAATGATCTCTTCTTCTCATATTCCATCTCTTATCGATAAGAAATCCTTAAAACCTTGCTGTTTAGTCCTGATCAACAAGTCAATTAAGGATGATCAGAGATAGCATCTATATTAACCTTGATCAAATAAACCAACTCTATACTCCTTTTATTTTAAAAAATCTTGATATTTAGTCACTTCAAGTAATGTCCTAAAACTTGATTTCTTTTTATTTATTTTTTTTGTTCCACCTCACAAATTCTTCAAAGCTTTAACAATTTACTGTTGTAAATGGATAGGGTGGCACTGCCCCAGAGAGACTCGGTCAGCAACTTAAGGGTTCTCCTGCATTCGCAACTCCTGTTCAAGGAACAGATGGCAGTCACGGCTAGGAAAGAGCCTTTGCCCAACTTTGTGTTATGCACCAGTTGTGGCCTTTCCTGGATCAGGATTCCTTGCATTCAGTTGTTCAGGACCTAGTCATCTCACAGCTGGACTATTGTAATGTGCTCTACATGGGGCTACCCTTAAAGAACATTCGGAAATTACAGCTGGTACAGAGTGTGGCAGTGCAGGTAGTTTTGGGTCCCCCCAAGAATGATCCTATAATTCCACTGCTCCGCAAACTGGTTGCCAGTGAGCTTCTGGGTGCAATTCAAGATATTGGTGATCACATTTAAAGTCCTTCAAGTCATGGGTCCAGGTTACTTGAGTGACCTCACTGGGTTTGGCCCATACCACTCATGCCAGCAGAGCAGGCATGCTGCGGGTCCTGTCACCAGGATTACTCCAGCTGGTGGAGTCCAGGAGGAGGACCTTCTCTGCTGTTGCTCCTGTCCTCTGGAACATCTTGCTCCCTGATGTGAGGTTGGCCGCAACGCTCCTATCTTTTTGTAAGAGCCTAAAGATATGGCTGTTCCAGTTGGGTTGGGGCCCAGGGATGAAATGCTCCCGGATCGGGCCGGATCACCCAGTCCGGTAGCAATATTGGCCGGTGGTTCGGTGATCCAGTAGCGATGGCAGAGCAAAGCTCCGTCCACCCACCCGTGTGTCATTTCTTCCTGGTTTTAATTTCATATTTTAATGTAATTATTTTGAAATAACATAACATTCAGATTTGTCATACCAATAATCAAACAATTTAGCTTCTCAATCTTAAAACTCATTTTATTCATCAATTCTGTCTGAATTTCAATTTTCATATTTTTGTTAAATTCTGTTTATTAATCTTAAAACTTGCTAAAGCACCAACTTCATTATTTCAATTCTATTTAAAGGATACTCCGGACCCAACCCCAACTCATCTGTAAAAGACCTTAACTTACAAGTTTTTTTCCTCCCTTAACCAACTTTCATGTTATCTTGTATCTCTATTCAATGTTTCCTGAACCAAAATAAAAGAGAAAGATAACATAACTGCCTTGTCCCTTTTTGTATCTCACAGGGTTTTGTTAGATCTTCATTAATAATTATTAGTGCTTTCTGTTAAGTATAGATCAAACTTATCCATTTTATGAAGTTTTTTTTTACAAAATTTGCATCTTTCAGAACCTTAAACAAGGAAGTTGAGTTCAAATTGTCAATAGCCCTTTGTGCATCTAAGAACATCAATTCAGCTTTTTTCATTATTATTTAATTTAAAAATTATTTTATCAGTTAATTTAAGCATTATTTTATCATTTAATATAAATTATAATTTAGTATTACACTTGCCTGAACTCTTTGCACGAGAACACATTTTGAAACAAGCCTTCCTTGAAGAAATTGTTATTTTTATCTAATGCAATAGTGGATTTGAAAATGGCTGATATTTTATGCTCTTTTTTGTTTTAATATGCATTTAATAACTATTTTAAATTTTTGATTTGAGGCTTTGAGTGCCATCTATTGGCAAAAAAAAGAAGATATAAACTCAGAAATATCTAACAGGTTTAAATGAGCTTACAAGAGATATTTCGCTTTGATGAAGAAATGAATGAGGCATCCCCTGAAGCTGCTTCATGAAGCAGTGTGGATTCCTCATGGTTTAACTATTTTACTTCCTTGTGCTCTGCTTCAGATCTCTTCTCAGGTTTGACCTGCAGAGACTGAATAAGCTGACAAGAGCTTCTTCCTAAAATGATGCAGCTTCAGTAGACACTGTGGGAATGTCTACAGCATGCACTAAAGATAATCATCCTGGATTGATCATGGTGCACTTCAAGGGTCTTCCAAATGCAACATATATTGAAGCTGTTCAGCCTAGAGCATCCTCAGACCAATTACTAAACATTACTCACATAAAGTATTTCTTTGATGAGTAAACTGGAAGAAAGTAGTAGTAATCCTTAGCCACATTTGACAAAGATAAATGGTCTGTAGCATTTATTTATTTATTTAATTTATTTATCAAGAATATATTAGGTAATATATATAAGTATAAGCATGAACTGAATACATAAAATAGATACAAATAGAGGAAACATTAGGACAGGGACGGTAGGCACGCTGGTGCTCTTATGCATGTGTCTTACAGACCTCTTAGGAATGGGGAATGGTGAGGTCAACAGTAGACAGTCTAAGGTTAAAGTTTTGGAGATTTGGGGAAGAAACCAGAGTCAGGTAGTGCATTCCAGGCATTGACCACTCTGTTGCTGAAGTCATATTTTCTGCAATTGAGTTTGGAACGGTTTATCTTGAGTTTGTATCTATTATTTGCTCGTGTATTGTTGTAGTTGAAGCTGAAGTAGTCATTGACAGGTAGGACATTGTAGCAGATAATTTTATGAGCTATGCTTAGGTCATACCAAAGGCAGCGTGGTTCTAAGTTTTCTAAGTCCAAAATTTCAAGTCTGGTGGCATAAGGTATTTTGTTGCGAGCAGAAGAGTGGAGGACTCTTCTTGTGAAATATTTCTGGACACGTTCAATTGTATTAATGTCCGATATGCAGTGCGGGTTCAAGACTGATGAGCTATATTCGAGAATTGGTCTAGCAAATGTTTGTATGCTCTGGTTAGTAGTGTGATTTACCAGAGAAGAAGCTATGCAAGATTAGGTTTACAACTCTTAATGCCTTTTTGGTGATGTTGTTACAGTGGGCTTTGGTGCTAAAATCATTAGATATGAATACTCCAAGGTCCTTGACAGAGTGAGGGTCATCTACAAGGTCGTATCCGCTCAGCTCGTATTTTGTATTCTGGTTCTTTTTGCTGATGTATAAGACAGAGCATTTGTTGGTTGAGATTTGGAGTTGCCATTCCGACACAAAGTCAAGGTCTTTTTGAAGGGTAGAAGTGTTGTCGGTGGTGTTAAATATTTTTACATTATCAGTGAAGAGAATGCAGTTGCATATAATATGATCGCAAAGGTCGTTTATGTATAGTATGAAGAGTGTTGTCCTAGAACCCTGCCTTGGGGACACCGCTATTTACAGGTGCAGGATTTGTTAGGGCGCTCCCTATTTTGACCACTTGTTGTCTGTTTGACAGGAACAGACAGGAAATTGGAGCTAACCAATTATGTAGGGGTCCGGAGATGCCATAGGATTTTAGTTTTAGAAGTAGTTTGTCATGTATCACTGAATCAAAAGCTTTACAGGAGTCTATGTAAATTGTGTCTATTGCTTTGCCCTGATCGAGATTTGTAGTCCATATGTTTTTGCAGAAGTTGTAGATTACAGGATAATTTTTTTCTGAAACCAAATTGTTTATTAGAGAGTAGGTTGTTTCTAGGTGGAGGGTAATGGATTGGTTAATGATTGATTCCATAACTTTGCAGGTGACGCAGCATAAAGAGATTGATCTGTAATTTTCAACTAGGCTGGGGTCATCCTTTTTGAAGATAGGGATGACTGTGGCTAGTTTCATTTTTCATTTCATTTTCATTTTATTAAATTTGTATACCGCCCTACTCCCGAAGGACTCAGGGCGGTGAACAGCCATAAAATAAAACATATAAATACAAAATTTAAAATGGAGATAAAACAAATTAAATAAATTTGGCTGAACCATTTTAAAACCCCAATAATTTAAAACCAAATTTAAAATTCCCATTTAAGAAGAGGAAAAGTGACCATAAGTTGGGTAGGGAGCTGATCCTGAAGGATTTTTCAAAGATTATGCTTAGGGGTTCTGCTATAGCAGTGGAAAGCTTTTTAAAGAAGTATGCACATAGTCCATCAGGTTCAATAGAGATGGTTTTAGTCTGTGTAGTGCCTTTTCAACATTATATTCTGTGAAATCTATTTGTGTTAGATCATTGTAGTTATTTGTGGTATGACTAGGGAATGTTGAGCATGAGCCATTGCTGTTTATAAAGACTGAACCAAAGAATGTGTTGAAGAGGTTTGCTTTAACTGCTTCATCATTGCATTCTTTACCATTAGGTCCTTTTAGGGATGGGATGGATCTCAAGCCTTTAAATTTGTTGTTTACAAAATTATAAAAGGCACGGTTGGATTTTGTGAGAAGGAGGTTCTCTTCTTGTTTGGTGTGATAACTGGTGCTTTCAGTCTTTATTTGGTGGCATATATTTTTGTAGTGGCTTTTAAAGTTAGCTACATAGCCAGTTTTGTTTTTTTGCCAGAGGGATTTTTTTTTTTTTTTGGGATTGGAGCTTTCTTATTGATATGGCTAATTTGTTTTACCTGGTTTTGGTGGTGATTAGTGGTACATATAGTTTAATAATTTTATTGATTTTGATTTTTTTATTTTGATTATTAATTTTCTGCCACCAATAGCCTCCCACCGACCAGTCCGTTCCCACAGGGAGGGTCTCCTCAGGGTGCCGTCAACCAAGTTATGTCGACTGGCGGCGCCCAGGGGGAGGGCCTTCTCTGTGGGAGCCCCATCCCTGTGGAACGAACTGCCCCCGGAAATTCGTAAGATCTCCGACCTCCGGGCGTTTCGCTGCTCACTGAAGACCCTATTATTCCGCCAGGCCGGACTAACAACACAATAGCTTTTAAATTGGGATATTTAAATTTATTGGGGTTTTAAATCTGAGCCACTTTATTTAATTATTTTAAATTTTATATTGTTGTTTTGTTTGTGTTTTTAAACAGGCTGTACACCGCCCTGAGTCCTTCGGGAGAAGGGAGGTATAGAAATAAAATTATTATTATTATTATTATTATTATTATTATTATAATGGTCTTCAGCAGTATTACAGTCAGAGAATAGGATTTGCCAATCAAGAGATGAGAGGTTGGTGTCTATGAGATGGCTTTTTTGAAGTTGTAGTTGGGTATCCCATTATTTGCTCAAGCCATTATTTGCTCAAGCCATGAGTCGGTTCAGTGCAGGGTGAAAATTTGTCAGGCTGGGCTGCTGTGGTGTGCACTGGATAGTCTTGATCTACCCATCCAGAAGTACTTCAGCCAACATTGAGGAAATGGCTGAGAGGGTCCTTTTGCTGCAACACTGACCTGAAGTGGTTTGGGGGCGCTTAAATTGCTCCACTGAAGTGAATTAAGTTGCTTCTTCACTTTGTTGAGCACATTGTGTCTTTTCAATGACACAAATTGCTTCAGCAAAACAAAATTAAAGTCATTTTGCAATGGTGTAATAAAGAATGCCTACTTTTGCATTTTATTTTTTGTTGCAAGAGTGCAGTTTGATAGCACAAAGAACATGAAACTGATCAAAGTGCTGGATTCAACTTCCTCATCTCCCTGGCTGAACTCAATAAAGGGAGAAAAGATTAGGGAGACCACTGTTTCTTCATTCAAGGAGAAAATCACTCCATTTCACCATGCACAGATAATGTCCACAGAGGAAGTGCATTTGTTCTCTGTGCAGTGTTCTCTGCTTTGCCCCACATGGCAAAAATTGTATATATAACAAAAGCTCCCCATTACCCATGTATAGAAACCATATTATGGATCGCCAGTTTGTATTTCATCTGAAAATACTTTGTTGGTCAAATCAGCTGTGCAACATTTTTCAACCATGGGAAAGATGTAGAATAGTTAAGATAGAGACCTTTTTTGAAATGAAGGCTCTGACAGTATTTTTGTCCTCTTATCTTTGGTAAATCTGTGCAATCCCCAAGCCAAGTCCTACCAACTGACTGAAAAGAAAGGGAGAAATTCGGAATGGAGTTTAAAATCAGGAGGGGCCTTGTTGGAAGCCTTAATAGACAAATTAGACCCATTGGCCAGATATTTCCTACCCGTCTTGGAGGATGGTTTTAACATCTATTAATAGTAAAATGCCCAAGATTGTAATAGATAGAGTAAAACAAAGACCAATATATGGCATCGATCTATGCATATATACATATTGCACCTACTACAACTTTTTTGGTGGAAACTTTATATTAGGAGGCATGAGTGCAAATTCTATTTTTTTCAAGCAAAAAACTTGTGGGAAAATTCATTCACTGCTGATCCTTAATGGAGTTTAGTGGAGGTTGTGTCAGTAGGTGGAGTCTAAATATAACTGAGTGAAATATTAGGGGATAGGGATTAAATGCACCTAAATAATACCAGTTGCTCGGAGAGGGCAAAACAATTCTATTAAGTTCACAGCCTCTGAGATGATCATTATTTACTTATAAATAAATATTTAACACAGAAAACTAAGATTGTTCTTTTTGGCACATGCTAACATGACTATTATTTCTTATAGCTTGAGTCAAGACATAAAGTCAGTGTTAGTATAAGTACAAGATTGTTGCATTTGTCATTCTGGGCCATATAAAAATATATAAAAAGAGATGGAATAATAGGCTGATTTTAAAAATGCCTAAATAATTGAGATGAGATGAAAATTTACCTAATTATTTCCAAAACATCTTATATTAAATTATATCCAATAAATAAGTATCCTGATTATTATTCACATTGTAGAGAATGAACACATTTTAAGCAAACATTTTACAAAGACTCTTCTGTGATAATAAAAGCCTAACACACAAAGTTGTCAAAAATGCTCTTTACAAAATCATTTAAGATATAATAATTTAAAATAAACATACTTAAATAAAATGGAATGCTTATTTTTAATATTTTGTGAAATAAGCACGAGGTACCATGTTTCGTGTACATTTCATGCTGATTTTCCCTCTACTATTTTTCTTGTATTATTTACATCCATTTTTATTTCTATTTATTTTTTATTACACCGACAAGCCAAATCAATCCTGTTATTAATAAATTATTAATAGCAATGCCAGTGTCAAGTTTCCGAAAGATGCCCAGTTTTTTGCCCATTTTCTGGATCAAAGAAATTGTGAGAGGTTTTTTTTAGAACTCAACTATAACAATTAATATCATCATAACTGGCTGAAATATAGATCTTTATTCTGTGTATATTTACCATAATTGTTCTAAATCAACAGAACTTAAATTTCCAGAGGGGGGGAAAGTCAAACACGGGGGAGGGGGGGGAGAGGGAAAGGTTTGACAAAAAATGTAATATTCTTCTTTAAATGTATAAAGAGAATATGTATTTTATTTTAGTATGAAATATACACATATTTCTAATGTAATTTTTTAAAGTACAATTTTATGTATGGATAGTATTTGTTAGTTCAGGTTTCAATTCAGTTTCCTTAATTATCTTGCTTTTTTAGTTTGGAATAGGCACAGGCAAGAGACATGTCCAGATAAAAAACTGCTTTTATTTCCATGGTTAGAAAATATAAATCAAGTGCACAGATGTTTTTGATTATGCTACAGTCTATCTGCAAATAACCTAAATATAACTCCTGGGCCATAGTGAGAGAGAACTTCTGTCCTAAATAATACAGATTTCATTTAATCCATCGCCATCAATATTCATGGATCAATGTATCTCCTTCACTTTTTGTTTTGCCACTGTGCAGTGGCAAAATCCCGATGCAGTATTGCCTGTGGAAAATGAAATAAATTGCAAACATAGCAAAATGTTAATTATAGACAGACCTTAGAGATGAACCTCTACTACCAGAAACAAAGCAAGAAAGCTTTCCCATGTTATCCAACAGCATTGCCAATTTATGCCATGAGTGAAAATGCCATTTAAAATCTACATAGTAGATTGCATTTAAGGAGGTATGCTACATCACTGTGCTTGTAGTACAGTCATACCTTCTAAATCATGGGTCTCCAACCCTCAGTTTATGGACCGGCACTGGGCCGTGGTATGCCAGCAACTGGGCCGCATAAACAGGCAAAGCCCCATTCGTAGAATGCAGGCATCACACAAAACCATGTCTCCTCTGGTCAGCAGAATAACTTTTCTCAGCAGAACCAGTTCCTGATGCCCCAAAGATTGGGGGATGCTGTTCTAAATTACAATGTGCTAGTAAATGTGCTAGTGTGTCTTTTTAAAGCTGGAATCCATAATCCTACTTATTGACTTCACAGCAGGGATAGCAATAAATCTTGACATTCAACTCTATATTCACAAACTTACTTTGTGAACACTGATATAAAATGGCCAGATATGCTGTTTTATTGACTGTAGGAAATATCCATATATATGCAAAAGATCAGCCCTACTGCAAAACATGAAACTCAACCTCTTACCACTTTTTTGAGTAAAAGGCTTTTATTTTTTGAGCTTGACATAACAAGCTACCTACTTGGAAATGATTGTTCCCATTGGTTATCAGGTTAGCTCTCTCACTTATCAAATATCGTATAGAAGCACTATAAACAAGCTCTTTTAATAGTATCTTTATGCTTCCTCCAAGATTTACGACTGCATTGCTCTAATAAAGGAATAATAGAAGGAAACATTCTAAAGAAATTTATGTAATTCATCCCCATAACTAAAATAATAATTATCCTCAAAACAAAAATAAGTAGAAGAAAAACCTCACTGTGTATTTATCAGCCTTATGGCCTCCTGATCATCAGGCTAGAAAACAACTGATAAGAAGACTAAAATTTTCAGAATTCTCAGCCAGAACAGATTGAGGAAAGCTTTCTGTTCCTCACAAAATAAGTGGTCTGTCTGTTCCATATTGATTTATTCTCACTGTTGAGTCATAAATGAAGGCAAAAATAATCAGTAAAATGTGGTATTGGGGAAATATTTTCTAAGCAAGTTAAGAAAAACTGCCAGCACTAATCAGAAAAAATTGCAATGTTTTAAACTTCATTTTAAGTGTATTCTCACATATACTTATCTACAATAAACATAGCATGACTATTACATATTTTTTGAAATAAAATAGTGACCAAAAAACCCCCAGCAGGTCAAGGATGTTCTATAATGGAACTGGGCAAGCTTCTTCAGATAAAAAGTTATGTTTGGCCTGTAGATGGCATGTTCAGCAGCCACATTCTGATAAGTTCACGTAACAATACAAGATTAAAAAAAGTAGGAAAGTATAGGAGAAAAATTAAATCATATTTAAAAGCAAATTAAATGTAAGCCAAATGAATTAACAGGCCTTCCCCCAAATATTTAAGGATTTCCCTATTCTGTCACGTTAAAAATTTCACTTCATTGGTAACTTCTGAAGTTCCTAGGGCTGCATCCAAGATGGGGTGCTAATGGGTTTTGTTTTGTTACATCTGCCAATAGTTGTGACAAAAGGCTATGACAATAACTAACAACCATCCCAGCACTAGTCCACCTCCAGAAGCAGTCTAGCAACCCAATCTCTTATTTTATAAAAAAAATTGTTGAATTTTAGACATTTTTCAGATGTTCTCTTAACTTTATTAGTACAAGAAAGTAAAATTAGTATTAACCCTAGGAGGAGTATTTATGCAGTACCTTGAGAAAACTGAAATAATTAAAATAGTCTGGTAGCAGCCAAAAATGGGATGGATTTATTTACTGTAATCACATTCTTCTTCTTCTGTTACTACTGTTGTCCAGTTTAATTTAATTAATGGTATATGCAAAACACATACCCCTCTGCCAAGTAGCTTATTATTCTTTCAATTAGAAGTTAATGCTATTTGTCTGCAGAATCAATCAACTACAATTACATATCTGTTGCTTTCCATATGTACCTTATCCTGACATAGATTGCTACAAGTTTAGCTACTTTGATAAAATGGCATCTAATTTAGACTTCTACTCCTTTTCAAACTATTTACAACTGACACAAAAATGAACAGGTGCCCAAATTAAAATTCATGCACTATACTAAATGACACAAAGTGCATAATATCTCATAATATAACAAAGGAATGTATCACTAAGGAGAAGTTTTATTTAAACCTACCTTAAGAAGTGAATACATTACATAAAGTATACACTGCTATTATTAGTTTATTTATACATGTTAATCAGGTTATAAACTACTGGAGCAAAACACAGGAAGCAAAAAGGAAAGTTTCAATCTTGAGTCGATATTTCAGTATACTTTGCACATGCTAACTGAAAACTAAATATTTATTCTTCAGAATGAAAAAACAGTAAATGCGCATAGAGAAGCTCTTAAAAATCAGAAAGGTTATGTAAATGTTAAAGCTAAAACTCTAGTTCTCCAGAAAGCCTTGTAATATATACTCCCAAATACATTTATAGTTCAATTTCATAGAAAGTTCTTGACTACGAGGACAATCATAGTTTTGTACTTTGAAACAAGTGGACATACTGATATTGTATACATTCCTCCAATCCCTTCAGCATATATTCTTGGTACAATTTATGCTAGTAAATATAATTTATTGTACAAAGGGAAATCTCCCCTGCATAAGAAGGAGAAAGCAATCAGTAGGGTAGCCTTTTATCATTGCAACTATATTATTCCTTTAGAGCTGATATATATCAAACAGACAGCTAAATGCTTACTCGCCTTTCCTAAATCCTCAAAACACCATCTATGTGTAGAATGGGAGAACATTGTAGGAGATTCTTTGGTAGAACATAATTATGTCTGAGCTACCTTTGTGTATTAATACACAATGATACAAAGGGAACCCAGGATAAAGTTATTGCATATTAGCCCTTCAAGGCTTTATCTGATACAATCAAGTTGTAATTGATTGGGTGAGTTTGCTGATTCAAAGTGTTAACATTTGGGACTGGCTTCTTCCAAAGCATCTTCCCAAGTATTAGCATCCAGCTGACTATGTCTAGGCTCAGAAGCTAAGCAGGAGGGCTTGGGCCTGGTTAGTACTTGGAAATCATTTCAAGAGTGGAGTTTCTTGAAACATGGTTTCTCCCCATGTTATCTAATGACCCAGACTCCTCCGCTTTCTTAAGCATAGAGGGGCAGCATCATTTTTATTATTAGTCTACAAAGCAACCAATAAAAGAAAAGATTTTAGAATTTGTGAAGCTATAACAGTGAACTAATACTGTATGCAGGATAACTACACTAAGCAAGGAAGTCAGACTTTCAAAAATGAACTTTGTGCCATAGTTTCTATTTGTTGCCTATGCAACAATCATTCTAATATTTAACACCCCCACCCCCAATTGTATATAGTTTATGTAGCTAATCTTTGAATAAACTCCTAGTTAATAGCAGGTTTATAAAGTCCATAAGCATATCTATAATACACTAAGAATTATAATCAACCAGTTTACTTCTTTAGTGAACCTCTTACTTTGTTACACATGATTGCTTTATTTTATGGCTCTATTTTTATCTGTATTGCAAAGTAACATGAATGTGTGAGGATTTAGGGGAGAAAGAACAGTGAATTAGCATAAAAATAGAGTCTTTAAAATGGTAATCCTTTGCCCTGTATCTGACTGTTTCCAAGTTTCATGGCAATTGGGTAAGTAGAGCAAAAAAAGGAGAAAGAAGCAGCAGCAGCAGCTGGGCATACTACTATAAACAACCAGAGGGAAGATGCATACAGGAGAACCTATTTAACAGACCATAAAATTGGGAACTTTTTCTGCCATTTGGTATCCTAAAGGAATTGATCTGAAAATGTCATTCTCCTTGAATGGCAAACACAAAAGTAATATCAGGAGAAACAATTAAGTCTATTAAAATGAATATACATTTTAAGAGTGAGAAATAACATATTTCTTAATACCCTAAATGCAACCATTCATGTCTGACCATTTTACCTATAGTCCACAATCAAAAATGATGCTTCCACTGTCTTAAATTGAACAGATTATGGATTTTTAAGGGGGAAAAACCTTTCTCTGCAAAATATTATACCATTCATAACATGTAATTTTTTTCTGCAGAATTTTATTCAAATCTCACTGTACTTTTGTTTAATAATTCTAAGCAACTCACCTGTTCATTTTCAGTTTTAAATGCTAAATTAATTAATTAAAAAACTTTAATTTTTAAAGTGAAATATCCCTTTCCTCTTTTAACACTTAAATGTATTCCCTTAAAATATGCTGATTTTCTTACACTAGTAAAAAAGTTATTTTAGAAAGACATTCAGAATTTATGTAAACCTCAAGAACATACTTGAAACGGAAAACCCACGATAGCATTCATAATGAAATTCTACCTGCATCTCCTCTATAGTAAATCCCACCAGCTTACTTACATAGAAGTGCCACTGAACTCAACAGGATTTCTTTCCGCCTAGACACCTATGGGAACGTGCCATGAGTCACTTCTGCCCAAACAGTTAATTCTACTCTAATACTGTACTCGGAAACATAAAAGCTCTTCAATTCACGTTTTTTTCCTTCCCTATATTATATGCATTTTGGACACAAATTGGATACAAAAATATCTCAAGAATGCTTATAAAATTGGTTCACACACTGCATTAAGGTTTGGTTGGACCACACCACCTATTAAGATATAAACGATATTGAAGGATTCACAAAACATCACATTTTTTTTTTAAAAAAGGTAAAAATCAAACATTATCTGTTGAGGCTGAGCCCAATGTGTGGACTCAGTGATTCTGTTCATGAACATGGACTTCTCTGAGATTCAGTGCAAAGTCATAAACCTGAGAAAAATAAAGGAAAGGACTAGAAAAGTCCCAGAAAGCTTTTGTTAAACATTTCATTTAAAATCTCGGGAAGCAGAGATTCTTCCCAAGCAATGCTTAAACCCATTCACACTTCTTTGACTTTGATCCACAATAAAATGAAGTAGAATAAAAACACCTCGTGGAAAGTGAAAAAACTCGGCCAAAAAAAAAAAAAGATTCAATAATCACATTCCACCGATTACAAATTATAATTCAAGTTTACGGGTTACAAGAAGTATAAAAAAGATTAGGGGAGAGGAAAGAGATAATATGAGTCTCCACTCTCTCTTTAAGTCGTTATGGGAAAGAACGTTTTAAGAGATTCGTCAAGCAACTTTGTCCATTCGAGTATCAATCCCTCCTCCCCACCCCACGGCATTATTTTCCCCCTGCCTTTACAGTTACAGTATTCGGGGGTTGCTACAGAGAGAGGCAGACAGAGAGAGAGAGAGAGAGAGAGAGAGAGCCGGCCAGAAACCGCTTTCTCCTGAGCCCGAGGGCAAAATATTTCGGATCCCCCACGCGCTTCGCAGCTGCCGCCGCCACAGTCTGGTGTCTGTGTGCTCGCGCTGGGGGCACTTCGCTCGCTTTAGTGCTGCTGCCAAACCCAGCGATATTTGGGCGGGAGGGGGGGGAGGTTGGGGAGAGACAGCATCTCTCGCATTACCAGGGGAGAGAGAAGGAGGCGAAACAAAAGCTCTCTCTTTCATCGAGACCTACAAAACGCCAACCTACCGCGTTCTAGGAATTCTTCGAAACCACCACACGGCTCCCTCTCTCAGTTCTCGCGCCTGCCGGCTCTTCCGAGGGACCCAGGAGTCAGGTCCCTGAGATGCACGCGCCAACCAGCTCCCACACACGACGGCGGCAACAACAGTCCCCTCCCCCGGAGCCCGCTGTCAGCTCTCCCCATTAATTCCCCCACGCTTTGGATTGCTCCCGCCTCTTCCCCCCCCCACTGCTCTCCCCCCACCCCCACCCCCCCAGGCTAAGCGGCCGCTGACCCCAGCTCCGCTCCTTCCTGGCACATGGCCGTGGAGGTTGGCCGCTGAGCTGAGGCGTGCTCGCCCGCCGCTCTTCCGCCGGCAGGGGCAAGCGACCCCTTTCGGCTTGGACTCAAACCCTCTTGGTTTGTGACTGCTATGTCTTAACTGGGACCGGGATGATTTCGCCTCGCCCGCGGGACCGCCAAGCAGCAGCTGCCAGCTCCTTTCTCCACACGCCAAGTCTTACCCGGGAAAAGAGAGAAGCTGGGGTATCAGTGTAGCCGCCCGGTTAGTTCATAATCGCCCCACCCGGAGAAGGAGGTGCTGGAGGCGGCGGCGGTGGCGGCAGTAGTGGAGAAGCAAGCCAGGCGTTAAAGACCCGGGAAGAAAGGCAGCAGCTGCTGCTCGTGCTTCTGCCGGATGGCTGCACCAAGTACCCGTCGCCGCCGATGCCGAGAGGCGAGCATGCTAAGGCAACTCCGGCGCTACCGCTGCGGCGGCTTTGCCTGCGTCTCCCAGGCTTCGATGTTGGGAGAGGCGGCGAGGGTTGGAGGAGCCGAGAGATGCGCGCGGCTCCGCGTGGCCCCTCCCTGCTCTTTGGGAGGGCAGGGGCGGCAAAGACAGGCGGGGGCGCTAGCGCCTTTTGCGCAAAAAAAGAAAAAAAAAAGGGGGGGGGGAAAGCGCGTGAGGGACGGGGAGCGACGCCTCATCCTGCAAACTGAGGGGACAGTGGCACGCGGGAGGCTACCCGTTGCGCCTGGCGCCCGCGCGCGCGCATACACATTTTGACCTCGCCTCTCAAACTAACAGCACTTTCCCCAAGTTTTGTGCCAGGTTGACGGGAGGGCGTCTGTAATGACCGAGTTTCGTCCCTAACGTATGTGTGTCCTCAGAATCGCCCATAAAATCGACAATGAAACAGCCTTGGGAAGGTCCCTCTTCTGGACCTTTCCATCTCGGTGGCTCTTCTTTGCGCGCTTCGTGCGCCAGCTGGACGGGAAGGTCCTACGCAAAAGAGTACATAGGCGCCGGGAGCAAGTGCCATTCGGGCTGTTCCTCTGTAACTCCAACCAGGTCGAAGTCTGTTAAAGGCAAAAATTCCTGTGTTCAGTTTTCCTTTTTTTCTTTGAAATGAATTCTTAACCATTTTTGTCAGGGACACAATCATAGGTATGATGAAACCCATGAAATGTACAGAAACTTCTCAGAGAAATGTATTTAAACCTATTTCAACATAAATATACTGTAGATTGATTTCTTTTATAATATAATGATGCACAAACACAGCTGTTAAAATATAACAAATGTGTAGCATAATAATATATTGCTTTATCAATTCATTAAATCAATACAATTTAAGCTACATTTCAGTTAGAGATTGCAATAAAGTTGCAGGTTTTGTTTGTTTTTTTAAATTCCTGCCCTCTGTTAAATCTATCCATGGATCTTCATGGGTCTGTGGATTCCAGGTTAAGAATCTCTTTTTCTAGGAGCTTAGAATAGCTGATAGAGAAATCCCCCTTTGCTTTAACCCAGAACAGCCCTATGCAGTATGTTGGTCTGGAGTTACCCAATGAATTTCTATAGCTAAAGGTGGACTTAAATATGGATCATCCTAATCCAACTTCTTAACCAGCATCTTAATCTGCTCTACACATAACAGTAAGCCACAATGGATGATTCATACCCTATATTAAGCTAAGAACCATATTATGACTTGTGACATGATGTGTGTGAATTAGCTTTTGATATTGAACATGGAGCTTTTTGCATTTTCCCTTCCCTGTAGCACAAAGAAGTGGTAGTATCTTTTATATGGTGTATTCTCATAATGTTTTGTGTATCACATTCCTCAAACACAGCTGACTTTCAGAAAGCCGAAAGACATATTTAGCTGTGTCAGGCTTCTCTCAGCGGGCAATGCAAAAAAAGCAATAGATTTCCAAGGACACAAAAGCTCAGCTCGGTAGGCTTATTTTAGGAAAGCTAGGAAGCTACTACAAAAGCATTCCAATGACAGCTGTGTATCATCTGTAAGGCTCAAACTTTCAAGGTTCAAAAATTCTGTGCCCCTGCATCCCACCTGAGGGATAGAGCAGGCTAAGTATCCCTCTCTTTCAGGTAGGAAACCCAAATCCCACTTTTCTCTTATTTGGTATAGTGCATCCAAAGAAACTAGGTATGTTTAGCCTAACAGAGAGAAGGTTTAAGGGTGTCATGGTGGATTATCTTCCAATATTTGAAGGATTGTCACACTCATGTCACAGGGAAGGGAGTGTTGATTTATTCTCCTTGGCATCTGAGGGCAGGACAAGAAGCAGCCAGTGGAAGTTTGTTAGAAGGAGATCCAATCTGGAAATAAAGAGGAGTTTCTTGACAGTGAGAACAAGTAATCAGTGGTGCAGCTTGCTTCCAGAGTTGTGGGTGCTCCGTCACTGGAGGTTTTAAAGAAAGGATTGGACAACCATGTGTTCAGAATGGATTCCTGTCTTGGGCAAGAGGTCAATTGGAAGATCTCCAAGTCCCTTCCAGCCCTATGACTCTATGATTCAGATAACAAAGTACCCAGAACATCCAATTTGTAATTGAGTCACACTACCTCAGTGCTGAGAAAGAAAAATGGGGTGGAAGAAAAGGTTGTTCTAGAAGATAAGATGGCTGGTTTCCTAGGTATGTGAGCACCATCACTGAATGAGTACAATATTTACTGATGTTTCTTCTGTTGAATTTGTGTATAAAGTCTACTTGAGAATCAATTTTCATCTGGAAAAGCTGGCTTAGAATATGCAAAAGTAATTTTAAATTAATACATTGTCTCTGAAAATGTCAAAAGTTCAATTTCTGGGTTCAAAATGTTTTTACAAAGAAGAAAGCCAATGCACCTTCATTGAAGTTGAAGCCACTTGTTATAGTTCTTCATAAATGCAACTTGATTATTTTTCAACATGTCTTGCTTATGCATATGGATTGGTTATTTTCTATTAGAAATGCATAGAGAAAATATGCATTCTGATATGTATATCAGAAATCAATATTTTCATCCACCACATAGATAGATTTGTGTACTGGAAAGAATGCATTTGCATAGAATTTCAAAGAGCATCCCAGTGTAGAACAATCTTTTTCAGTCTCATACTCTACAGATATATTGGGACTACTGTTCCCAGAATTCTTATTTAACATGACCAACAGTCACACTAACTGAATTTTGGGAATCGTTGTTCTAATACATTTGCAGGACATTAGATGTGGGAAGTGTGGTAAAGATTTTTTTTAATAATTGTCCTAATGATATTATGGGGTTTAGCTCTCAGAATTCAAATCTAGTATGACCCAGTTACCACATCCTGCTCCATATCTGTATTTGTGCAATGCATTTTTTTTTCATTTTGCTCCTGACTTATACATTCTTCCTTTTGTTCCTTTATAACATGAAACAGTCTTTCATGTTTAGGTTCTCATGAGTACAATATCTCAGCAATATTAAAGAAAAATCTATAGTGCAAGCTGAATTTTAAGAAACTCTAAAGCAAAATGATTCCTTTTTTGTTAAATCTCTAAATGGGAAGTTTATCAAGAAATAATTTATGCTAGTTTTAAAGAGACATTCTAAGAAAACCTCTGAAAAAGGAATCTTTTCCCATAGACATTCATTAATATGTCTAAATCTAACTGTGTTGACTGGGTGATGGAAAAGTAAGCTAGTCCACAGATCTGACTCTTAAATTCTCAGCATCAAAAAGCAAGATTTACAACCATTTTGGAATAACAGACACCAGAACAGTTATGTTTCCAAAAAGCAGCAACTTTTCTTGCGACTTTCAGCCAGTTTTGAAAACTCTACTCTAGTTTATATGTTTTTATTTGTGCTTCATAGACATATGGTTGTCCTAGTTTCTTTGTTATTTATGCTAGTAAATTCAGCAACCTGGACAGAAATTATCTATGGAGCTATATTCAAAGTGGAAGTCACAAATTCTTTCACTTACATATGTTTCTGGAAAGAAGTTGTATTACAGGGTCAACATCCTTTATAGATGATGGACATAAGTGTATAATTTTATATAATGTGTATTGTGCGGGAGCTGATGCCACTTTTTTTTTTTTTAAATGAAAATTAAAACACATGGAACACATAGCAAGGAAGATCACATTCCACCTCTATTACTTTAATCATTCAGATATTTATGTGTTTGTTTGTTTATGCAGCAACTTTCAGTCAAGTCCTTTTATTTCTTCCAGCACCCTATCAGGTATATTGGCCCAAGAGAACATGACTGGCACAAATTTGTCTCGAGAGGCAAGCTAAAATCTGGGTTTCTCCACTGCCAGTGCAACACTAAACTGTCCATTACAATGGCTCTCATGCTGAGTAAAGATCTGTTACAAGAAAAGAATCCAATTAAGACACACAGTTTCTAAAGTTTTATTCTTATAACCAGCCTCAGTACTGAAATCCAAGTTGGGGAACATTTGGTCAACTTTATCAACAAAACATTATGCAGAATGCTTATAGCAAGCCATTTAATATTCCAGGTCTCCAGAGAGGTGCTATACAATTCAGAAGTTCCGACTACCCTACGCGGGCTAAATGGAGCTAGTGAAGCAAGTACTTTTTCCTGCTTTTCTTGACTCAGATTATGACTTGAAATATAAATTAATCTAAATTCAATCTGGTTCATATCATAATTTCTTCTAGTGGTCTCTTACTGGTCCTCCCATTTTTTTCATGTAAGCAAGGAAGTTTTGAAGAAAAATGTCACTGTACTCTGAAAGACTGTGTCCTATGGTTCTGTATTCCATGGCAGAATTTTTTTTTGTAACAGATAAGGAAGGAAAGAGTTATGTAGAATAAGAAGTTGCTACATATATGGTGAGAACCACTTTGATGTAGTGGTTAAAGGGACCGGGTTATAAATTGGGAGACCCCGAGTTTTAGTCCTGCCTTAAGCACAAAGCCAGGTCAGTTGTCTTTGGATGAGCCATTTTCTCTTAGCCCTTGAAAGAAGCCAGATCAGATTCAAAAAATGTTGCTAAGAAAGCTACATGGACTTGTCCAGGAAGTTGCCACAAGTCAAGTTTAATCCAAAAACATCAAAAAATACAGTAAGACTTTTGTTCCATCTTGCCCAGTATGCTTGACATTAACTAGCAATTCTTCTCTATGATATCCATTCTTACATGAAGATAGGTATAATACCTGATCCTCTTGAGTCCTTTAATATGTAAATTCAAAATAAATGCTACATATGCTGCATATAACTGTATTCATATAAACAAACCTTTCATTATCCCCAATTGATAACAGAAATCCTTGCATATCTATCACAATTATATAGAAGTAGCTATAACTACATTTGATAGAATACTTACAAAATTTCTGCTTGAGAATGAATTTAATATTTAATTCAAAATTCAAAGAACATGAAATATCAAGAATGTGGGGGCACTGTGAAAGAATGGCTTTAACCTTTTTCTTGCCACTATTTTCTCCCCTGAAATTATCTTACCTTTCAAATTGTCCTTTTGTTGAATTAATGTAACAGTTTTGTACATTCTTTCCCACCCTGTGGTATTAATAACAGTTCGGAGAATAATCTGGAATATGTAAATTACATACAAAAGTGGTTAACACCCACTCCCAGTTTTAATTCTGCAATCAAGCTAGATTCCTGCAGCTTTTGGTGGTAAAGAAAAATTTGTCAGAAGATTTAATCACTTGTAGTTTTGGCTTATACTTGCTGTTGGCATGCATTAAAAGAAATCTAATCTAACTTTTCTCCAGCAAAATGCTTTATAGAAGCTGAAGCCAGGTGGTATTCAAAAGAAAGAAACTTTTAAAAATTAATTTTTCAAGTTAGTAAAACACTTTAGCAGTTCTTCAATTTAAGTCATTATTAAATTGTAACATTTACTGAAAGGAAGTAGCCTCGGAATAAAGAATGTAAGAAAAAGGCATTGTATATTTGTTTAAAATAAGGAAATGTTGTATAAGGAAAATAAAATGAAACTATCTGAAGTATTGCCAGATTTTATTTACATTTAATTACGGTTGAGAAAATAAACAACTGTAGGACAATATAAATAAATAAATAAATAAATAATTTTATTACTATACTGCCCTTCTCCCGAAGGACTCAGGGCGGTGTACAGCCTATTAAAAGCACAAAGACAGTTTAAATGATCTCCGGGGGATGGTAGAGGACAGGAAGGCCTGGAGGAACATTGTCCATGGGGTCATGATGGGTCGGACACAACTTCGCAACTGACAACAACAAAGGACAACAATTTTTGAACCAGCGTCTCATGCTGGCCAAGGAAATCATATATAAGTAATTTTATATTGTTTGTCAATTGGATGCACATTGACATAATCCATTGAGGCTGAATAATGATTACTGTTGAATCTTGGCTGTGTGTAAACTTCTAATCCTGCCTTTGCTGACAGAAATGTATGGTTTTCTTTTTTCCAAAACACATATAGGAATCTTAAGTACAATACTAACTTACATAAAACTTCTACTTTGTGTATCTGCAGTACTAGAAATTAACAAAAGTAATGGAGCACTCCAGACTTTTGTCTTGATTTGTACTTAGGGAAGCTGGTTAAAAAAAACTTGCATAAAATTCTTGTTTATAATATTGGCTGGGGAATTCTGGGAGTTGAAATCCATAAGTCTTAAAAGTTGCCAAGGTTGGACATTCGTGATCTAAGTCATCTGGAGTATATAGTGGATCACCAGTCATTTCTACGTCATCTAGAAATAAATTGGAAACCAATGTAAATCATTTTAATATTGTGTGACAGCGATGTTGTCCATTTGGATTATTCCAGAGACTCTGCTGGCTAGTTATCACTGAATTCTGCAGTAGCTGATGTTTCTTCATTATATTCAAAGGTAGCCACATATGAAACTCACTGTAGATGTCAACGAAGAGGTCCCCATCTCTTCTAGCTTTCTAAAAATAGATACAGTTGTTGATATATTGTTTGGAGCTGGTTAAAAGTGCTCCTGGCCATTCTCTCAGTCTGACGTACCAGAAAAAGCCTTGAATCAAAAGCATTCCAAAAGTCCAACTCTGCTAATAACTTCATTAGCTTTCCAGGTATTTTCACAGGCCATAAGATGATCAATGCAGAAATATTTCTGGTCCCCAGGCTGACATAGACTCACTTTCTGAAACCCAACTTCTTCACAGGAATCCTGGAGGAATGATATTATTGCTATGAAACAGCCACATTATTTTCCTACTATTTTCTTTATGAACTCTACAACAGACTTACTCTTGTATATCCAGACCTGCCAATACAGTATATCCTGCCAGCTCTCAGTTATTCAAGCTAGGACATCTCCATCACACGTAATCAAATTCTATATGGTTTCAGTTTATCTACAGTGATTTATCATTACAGAGAAGAAAGGACAGTTTTCGTGAATGGACATCCTTAAAGCCTAAGAGTTTATAGAGCAACTGGAAGAGAACAGCTATTAAATTCCTGAAATTTGTCGTCTTATAACAGGCTGCTGATCTACCAATAACTACTGTTTAGTTCCCTACTGCTACAATTGATGCTCTGCATCCAGCAAAGCATACTATCTAGTTCCATCTGCAAAAATTTATAAATAGGGAGCAATATAGAAGTAGGAAGATTTTCTATTTCCCACTCTGGTGTACTCCCTAGTACTGTGATGGTGAACCTATGGCATGCTTGCCACAGGTGGCACGCATAGCCATATCAGTGGGCATGCCACCTCAGCTCTGGCGCACATGTGCATGTCGGCCACCTGATTTTCAGGCCTTTTGAGCCCACCAGAAGCAGGGAAACAGGCTGTTTTCTGCCTCTAGAGGGCCTGGGGGTAGGTGGGGAAGGCTGTTTTTGCCCTCCCCAGATGCATAGAGAGGATCTGGAGCCAAGTGACAAAGAAAAACGGGCCAGAAGCAAGGGGGAAGGCGAGGGTTGGACGCACATGTGCAGGGCAGGGCGCATAGAATTATGGGTGTGGGCACGCGCATGCACGAATTTCCCCCGCCCCCCCCTTCCTGGCACGTGATGGCAAAAAGGTTAGCCATCACTGCCCTAGTATTTCCCCATCCAGCTGCTAATCAGGCACACCATTACTTAGCTTGTAAAATGAGACACATTTTGCAAGATGCTACCAGCTGTCATCAAAGGACCAGTCATCAAAAGATTACCTTTTTCAGTGGATGTGCCACCATGTGACTCTGTTTCAGAACTACAACCAGCCAGTTGTCTTGTAATTACAAATCCCATAACAGATATGGTTGGAGTTTAATCAGAGAGCGATTTTTACAAAGGGTAATAAAAAATAAAATTGGTTGCTTAGTAGTTGCTCTTTGAAAGATGAGTGGCTGGTCTGTGGAAGATACACTTCATCCCTATTTGTTCTGGAGCTGCAACAAAGGGGTAGTTCTACAAGCTCTCGGCTTGCTATTTAGTTTTAAAATAACACATAAACATACACTTTATTAATATGCACAAATATAATCCATGGCAGGAAACTGGTACATTAGATTGTAATTCACAATGCTGCTGTAAAATTTGTATCATAATTCTGTTTCAATTTAACATAAATAATCTTCTCTATGAAAAAAACTTAATCTATGGTTTATCTCACTCACAAAATCCAACAATAGGTATTGATACAAAACATACAGAATTATATATGGAATGCATTATTTTAAGCTCATTAAAAGTTACAGTGTTTAAATATGTTTTCAGGAACAAAGTATTTCTTAAACTGAATTGACAGAAATATTTTGTAAGTAATATTTTGAATACATTTTTAATAAGTTAATTATGATCCTCTATAACAATGTAACCGAATCTAACATGCTTCTTCCAGTCAACCAGAAGTGGAAGCTTATCTTCAGATAAGATCCTCTGGCAGGAACTTTACTTAAGAACAGGTGCAGCAAATAGTCCCTCTGGTTGCATTTCTATCTCTAGCAGCTGAAGTCATTTGCACCTAGCTACTAATGTTGACTTGGGACTAGGCATTTAGTTTTGAACAGATGGCTGATACTGTTGCTAACTTTGACCATGTCTCAAGATGGCTCGAAGAGATGATTGGTCCAGATCATATCTGAAGTTATGATTCCAACTGAAGAATGAATTGACCTGATGCAAAACTGCTGGTATATAGAAGCAGACATGCTTGTCGCAGAAATGGATGTACATCTAGTTTGCTTACTAATCTCATGGATTTAAGCAAATGTGTAGAATAGTTTCTATAGTTTCTAACACTACTATTTCCAGATATACAGTAGAAATAGAACAACTGTAGCAAAAGAAAGTTGAATAGTTATCAATAGTAATAAGCATCCGGGATGCAATCCCAAAACAACTGTAGAACTATTTGAATATCATCAGTATTGACAAAATTACCATCAGTCAACTGCAAAAGGCAGGTTTACTTGGAACAGCTTACATCCTGCAATGATACCATTAAACAACAATGTTTGCCTATCCCAGGTTCTTGGGAAGACATGGACTAAAATGCCAAATTCAGTCTAAACATTTGGTTGCCTGTGAAATGAAGCATAATAATAAATAATGATTACCAATTATTTTCTAGTCAAATTTCCTTGCTTTTTCTAAAATAAAAGATGATTGTTGAATCACAGTTTAAATTTGTTATACGTACGCTTTATATTACAAATCCAGGAAAAGAGGCTAGAAACTTTTTATTAGAATGTTTGAACAATGCCAATTACAGCAACATCTTCAAAAGAGATAAAATGTAATAATGAAAAATAGTAAAGGGTAACATTTTATACAGGTAAGTAAAACATTAGATAGATAGATGGATTAACTTTCTAGGCTACTAGATATATCCTGAGAGATTCTAGGGTCCCGTTACTCTGAACGTCAGCCACACTCCTTCAATTAAGGTAGTTAAGGAGGACTATTACGGAGGAATTTCTTGACTATGAGAGTTATTATGCTGTTGAAAAGCCCACTTGTGATTTGTGCGTGCTCTATCGCCAGATGTTTTCAAGAAAAGACTGAACAGCCAGTTATCTAAAATGGTTTGAGGATTCCTGCACTGGGTAGGAAGTTGGTCTAGAAATCTATGATATTTTGAAACTTGAGTACAACAACATATGTTTTCAAAAAAAGAGCCTAATTCTTTTAGAGAAAGTTACACAAGATTATGAAATGTAGCAATATGAAAAGAAACTCATAATAGATTTTCAATTTGTATTTTAAATGACTACATTTAAAACAGGTTCAAATAAATAATTGGAAAGACATTAAGGAAAATAAATTAAGAGATCTATGGGATATGGAAGAGGGAATAACAATTTAAATACGAATGAGAATCAGTGAAGATCTGAGAACAATCATGTAAATGCATGATATACTTTAATGGCAATCAGAGTTCATGACCGACAAATAAATTACAAGGAATTAAATAAAATTACACTGAATGTAGAATCATTGAAATGTGGACAGTATATGAGTTTAATAAATTATATTCATATCATTACTATATGAAATATCTATATATTACTAAATCTCTCCTATTTGTTTGCAACCTTCAGTTAGCCCAAACTCTGCATTATAGCACAAAAATATTTGGATACCTTACATCTATTAATGTAAAAAAATGCATACAAAATCTGAGACTCATTCCTGTGTAATTGAAATTTCAAGGATTTTCACAGCTGTTGTATTTGCAAAGTTGTGGCCACTGCAACATTGCTGTTGTTAGCCACAATCACATGATTTCCAACACTCCCTAACAGCTTCCTACAAGCAAAGTCAGTACAGTGGTCTACGCACCCTGTTATTAACACAGCTGCCTGCAATTTACCGCTGGTTCGAATCTCTCCAAGGCTCAAGGTTGACTCAGCCTTCCATCCTTTCTAAGGTAGGTGAAATGAGGACCCAATTTGTGGGGGCAGTAAGCTGACTTTGTATAAAATATATACAAAAGTATGAAGGCTATTGCTTAACGCATTGTAAGCCGCCCTGAGTCTCCGGAGAAGGGCGGCATATAAATCAAATTAAAAAAAAAAGTCAATGGGGAAGCCAGCAGGAAGTCAGAAGTCACTCCTACTCCTAATGCATTATGCTGCAGCAATTTGTGAATCAAGGTGCCTCAAATTTGCTCTGTTGATTTTGATATAGCCTGGTTTAGCTCAACAGACAGAAGCACTGTAATTTAACACCAGCTGTCTGCAATTAAAGTAAGATCGAATCCGGCCAGGCTCAAGGTTGACTCAGCCTTCCATCCTTTCTAAGATAGGTAAATTGAGGACCCAGTTTGTGGGGGCAACAAGATGACTTTGTATAAATATACAAAAGTATGAAGGCTATTGCTTAATGCACTGTAAGCCGCCCTGAGTCTCCGGAGAAGGGCGGCATATAAATCAAATTAAAAAAAAATGTATAGTGGCTAAGGCATCAAGCTCGAAACAAAGAGACTGTGAAGTCTAATCCATTTTAGATGCATTGTCAGATGGCTGATCTTTGGCTAGTCATTTTCTCTCAGTCCTAGAAAGGTTGCAATGGCAAACCATTTCTGAAAAACTTCGCCAAGAAAATTGCAGAAACTTGTTCAGACATGTTCTGTGACAGTCACTGAGAATTGGACATTGTTGAACAGAAGAAACCTTTCTCTTCAATTCTTGTAAGTTAAAGAATATATAAAAACAATGGGAACCCATTGATCCTAAGAAATTGAAATTTTCACAATGTTACAACAGTTTTATTTGGAAAATTCAGGCCATTGCAGCATCCCATGGTCATGTATTATAGATACTCCTCTGAAGTGATGAAGGCACCATCCCGCATTAGGATTTTAAAATTATTATGCCACATGGAAAGAGAGGTGGGATGTCATGGTCAACAGATGACACAAACATTGTTAGGTTTTAGCAAGGAAGAGGTGAGAAAAGAATTGGATGAGGCTAGTGCTAGAAGACTCTAAGATCAGTCAGGACAAATAACATGAGAAAAAGTGAGAAAAAGGAAGAGAGGTATCCACGTATCCAGAATGACAGCAATAGGCACAAAAGGAGAAGAGAGGACAAGACAAAAGAATAGAGAAATACATGTCTTCAGAATCAGAGACAAAGAGCAAATAATAAAGGAGATGAAAAAATGAAGGATGAAAGGGTTCCAAAATGACAATAAAAGGCATGGCATGAGGAGATAAAAAGATAAGAAGAAGAAAAGAGAAGATTGATTCAATAATACATGGCAAACATTCAGGATATGAGAGTTCCTCAACATTAGAAGCCTAATTTCAATGACAAGACCTCACCTCACATGGGATAATATTTCTGCTGATGTTGATGTGATAGCCACAGGCTGCCTCACTGTCATGTCTTCCTTGGAGAAATCACCAATTTCTGCTGTATGAAGGAAAAGATCAGGAGGCAAGTTGCAACCTCTACCTAATGAACTCTCCAATTTATGCAGCAATGATGAAGCTATTGCAAATGAGTTCAGGAAGAACATCAGATAATACGCTTACGATAATCCAAATGACATCCTTTGGTGCCAAAAAATTCTTCCAATAAGAATTGGATGGAATCCTTCTATGATTATTCAAAGGCAAATTCATCATTGCTATACATTGGTCAGTTAATGCCATATCCCAATCAGCAGGGTCTATGACATCTGAGTGCCACCATCTTGGTGCCACCATCTTGCCATGCCTATGTCACCACAGTCACCTTGGCATGGCCATCTCAGTGCCACCATTTTGCCACTGCTATGTCCCCATGGCCACCTTGGTCTTGGCATGACCATCTTATTTATTTATTTATTTATTTATTTATTTATTTATTTATTTATTTATTTATTATTTGTATTTCTATGCCGCCCAACTCTCCGAGGACTCTGGGTGGCTTACAACAAAGACAATATAAACAATATATAATAAGAGATGTTTAAAAAAACCCCATACACACCACTCATGGCTGGATCTCGCAAGATCGCAGTGGCGAGATCAATGGCCCCAAGCCTCCTGGAAAAGCCAGGTTTTCACCATCTTGGCTCTGCCATCTCAGCACAGGACAAATTATCATGGGAAACTTGCCATGGGAGGACTCGACATGCTCCACCCCGTGGTATCCCTTCAACTTGCAAAAAGAAAAATTTGGGAGATTGCAAAAATGTCCATTGTCATTGATCCTGAGCAAGATTGGCATTTGAACATGACAGAAAATTTAATGCACAAATTGCTGCAAAGATGCTGTCATGATACCAAACTACAGTGAACAAGAAGCAAGAACATGGCACTTTATGTTGAAAAAAATAAGGAAGTGGTTTGCAAATAATTTCACAGTTACATTCCTCATACAACAGTTTTCAATACAAACATTTCTTTCCAATTGAAGCTAGAGGCTGGCATTACGATGAATAACAAGAAACAATGGCTATGTGTCACTATGCATATTAAATAATGAACTACAAGAATGAGTTTAATAATCTCTCAGAAGACAACGTCTGTTCCAACAATACTTGTTTGACATGCCTGCTAAGATTGAAGGTGAGAGGCTCAGTTACATCCTAATAAATCAAGCAATCTTGAGATCAACAACATACAAAGGCCTGATTGATGCACTGAATAATGATGATTTTATAAACATTCAGAAGACTCATCATCCTCTCTTCAAAATGTGTAAGTGGACCAAGAGATATGATGGAACAATGTCAAGATGCCACGATGTATGTACAAAAGTGTGGCAATACTTCATTTTTCTTTACAATGATACGCAATCCAAAGTGGCCTGAAATCTGATAGCATCTTTCTTTTTTTAATCAACAGCCAAATGATTGGCTAGATTTAATCACAGGAGTATTCACCTTGAAGAGGGCCCATTGAAGAGGGCCTGTTGAAGGGACCAGTCTTCAATCATCAAATCAAAACGGGCCCCTTATCAGTCAATAGGATGGTGATTATCTGATTAGGCAGCACAAGGAAACAATAATTAACAACTTAATAGCTAGTCATCAATTCCCCAGTTTACAACTAAAAGCTAACACACAATAAGGAACCATTTAAATACCATGGGTAGAACAGCCCAGTGCACATATTCTGGAGAGAGAGAAATTCCCTGATGATGGGCTCCAGTATGAGCCTGAAAGTTGGAAGAATAAACCTGTGGAACTAGATTGGATCCTGCAACATTATCCTGGGATACATACTTTCATTTGCGAAAGTGATGTTTCTTAAATAATTATATTGATGCACCAGGAGGAACAGGTAAGACATTTATCAACAACTTGATCCTTGCTAAACTTAGGGGACATAGGGAGTTTGCTATTTTTGTAGCTGTAGGAATCTGGAGTCTGCATATGTGCAGGGATTTTCCTATCTTGGATGGCAAACCTCAGATAAGGAAGGTTACTTGCATGTAAGCGCCAGGAAATGATATTAGAAGATAAGACCCTAACTCTGTAAACAAGAGGAACAGGAGGAGAGGAAAGTGGGATGTGTGTTAGATTTTAATTATAGCCAAATATTAGAAGTGCTTAAGCAAGCAGTAATGATTAACCTATAATTTAAGTTACCTGGAAGATTCTGTGAGTCAATGATAACTTGAAAGTAACGAACTATATAATGTCACTATGTAAGACAATAAAGTTACCACGTATATTCTTAACCTTTGTGTGTGTGGTCACTCAACATGTAGCATCATATGGAATTGCAGCAACATTGATGTTTGGTGATAGGATAGCACATTAAATTCAAGATATCCTTCAAAGTTAATGGAAATGCTCTTTGTAACATCAAAAAACTTTTTAATACTACAACTTTGCTTTCAACATAGGTGAGAGCTCCATGATTGGGAGGAGAGATTTTAAGCCATAGACCAGAGTCTTTGTGATATATGTGGCAAAAATGTGATCTTTAGGAGAATTTTAATTATTTGTTGTGGTGATCTCTGTCAGGTTTTACCAGTTGTGAAAAGAGGAAATAATATGGAGAATTAATGCATCAAAAATTGTATTTATGAGAAGCTTCATCAAGCTGCAATTGGATAGAAACATGCAATTAAGAGAAAGACAAGGATGGTTGCTGAATTCTTATTGGAAATTGGAGAAGACAAGATTCAGAAAAAAATGAGAATGATGAAATATATTGTTCTGCTGGTAAGAACTATAGAAGAATGTATAGATTTCATCTTCCCAACATTCGACATTCCTGAAGAACCATTCTCACAGAATTGTATTTTGTTTCCTCTAAATGAAATGATTAAAAAAAATCAATTTCATATGCATTAGATGCTTTCCCGGAATCATGAAAGAATACTATTCCTTCAATGCTGTCACTGAAGAAACTAAAGCCACTCAATTTTCAAAAGAAATTCTTTGATTCAGTTCAACTCTCTGAATTGCCACCACATAAACCAGCACTGAATAAGATCTCCCATCATTTTAATAAGAAACTTGGATCTTTCACAACTTTGCAATGGATTATGAAAGAACCCTACAAAATTCTAATTGTATCAACAATAAACATTGGTGCATACAAAAATGGCATTGTCATGATTCCAAGAATTTTCAGAAAGTGAAGATGTCCCTCTTCATCAGACCAATTTCCAATACAGTCGTGCTTTGTTCTCATTATACATAAAGTGCAAGGCCAGGTCACGAATTTGCTGATTTGGAGAAACTAGTATTCCAGCAGTGTCATCTGTGTGTCACTTTAAGCTGGTGGGAAAAAGTGAAAATGTTAGAGTATTCTTAATGAATAGCAGATCGATCAGAGACATCCTTTGTTAAACAAAGACCAGCTATACATCTTTCTTCTTTAACAGACTGATGTTTTCTTCTTTAATTTTCAAACCAAACCAATAGCAATATGAATCAGGAAATTTAATGTTCATTCTGGTCACATCAGACTCCACTCCTTTTCTCTCAAGGAAAAGGTCATAGGTTGTCTAGTTGATATTATGAGTCCAACATAAATTGTTTACAAATGTGATATGTTGCTACTGTATAAAACTTGGCAACATTTACTGTATGTGACTGAAGTTTTCTTCCCTGAAGAAGTTAACATAAAATTCAGCAGAATAACCTGAAGCAGGTAGTAACAAGGGACAAATAAGTTTTTTTTCCAGCTGTCGTTATAAGAGGGTCAGTAGAGCAATACATGAAGAATAGATTTAACAGCACCACAGCCAGAGGGACAAGTACAGCAAGCTACAGGGACTTTAATAAATTTTCCTGCTGAAGATAGAATATTGAATCTTTTTCTACAGAAGTACCTTTGTTGGGATGGTAAAATAAATGAATTGATATAATTGGTGGGTTCCATCTGGCATTTTTCTGTTTATTTCCTAAAGGATTCTGAATTTAGGCCAAATTCAGATGTGGATTTCTTTCCAAATGAAGTGAACAGGGGTCCTGATACGTAGCTCTAACAGAGTAATAGAGTGGGAAGAGACCTTGGGTATTTTCTAGTCTAGTCCAATGTTCTGCTATCTGTATTTCTTATGTATAAGGCTTTGATCTGATAGCAATCCTTGTGAATGACACTTTATGCTGATTCTGTCATTTTCATACAATTTTTGAATAAGAAAAAGAAGATCAGACCAGCCTAATTTTACATTCACAAAATAGAAAGTGTTTTCTGATTATTTTCTTAGTGACTTGGAAAAGATATAAGGAATCTCCTGAAAGACTATGAGAAAAGTTTTTCTATAACTGACTAGGACAATGAGGATTGAAATTATTCAGTTAAGCAAAAAGCAACCTAACTCTTTTGGGGAACAATGATACCCTAGTCAGTAATAATTATTTGCAGCCTTGATCTTCAGCAGCCCAGTCTCAGGACTGGATTAGATGCTCAGGTTGGTCCTGAAAGCAGCATTCTTATGAACTTAGATTGCACTATTTCCAATGATGATGTTTGGGTAGATGTTGGTCAGCTACTATAAAGTAGCTGAGCAAAGGGTTTGGCAACAGCAAAGAAAATTCAAGGCCTCTGAGATACATTCAACATCTTGCATGCAGAAGAAGTTTAAGACCACAGAACCATATCTTTGGGCCTCCAAATAGGCACATCCACATATGCTTTCAGGGCCCAATATCTCTGAAAAAAACATATTGCAACTCCTCACCGACATGATCCCTTACCCACTCATAACCCATCTTGTGTTCCCAATTTTTGTTTTTGCTTGCATCAAAGGCCATTATTTCAATCATCCAAAAAATGATTACTAGTTGGTTTTCTCTAGGGTGCTGCACTAAGCTTTGAAATCCTTATCTGATACCAACCAGAGTTTTCAAAATACCAGCTGCATAACCAGCATAGAAAAAGAGTTTCTTGTCAGTTATTTGGGGGTTTGGGTGGGGGTAGAAATTAAGTTCTGTAACTTTCTTCAAAGTGAATATAAAGATTGGACAGGGATGATTCTAACAGGCAAGGTTGTCTCTCTCCCTTGTGTGCAAAGATTTAAATTAATAGCTAAGTTGTGAATTACAATTTATTTTGATTCTGGATTTTTCACACAGTTTTTAAATAAGGAAAATGATGATCAGTCTCAATATCCCTTAGATTTTCCCATAAGAGGGACGTTAAAATTGGGTCAAATTTAAAACCAGAGATAACATACAAAGAACAATTAGATTTGCAACTGTATTTCTATGCCAAATGACCTAAGACTAAAATATGATGAATGGAGAATGAACGTATCTGAAATTTGCCTCTTCATGTTGCAAAATATACTCATTCTTCATCCTTTCTTGAAACGTCCATTCTAGATGCTGAATAGAAGCTTGTTGATTATAGGATTTTAAAGTCTGACATTCAATTGAAACCAGAACTTTTTCTTCTAGGACTGATCCATAAACAGAGAAGAGCCACTAAACACTGTTTTTATATATGACTAAACAACCTGTGATCCTTTTGGTCCTAAGCAGTGAAGATATTAAAGCTCTAGGCTAAGGGATCATAAGAACATAAGATTAGCTCTGGTGGATCAGGGCTTTTAGTCAGGGATTAAGGATTTGGGATCATGGCTTTTGACTGCCAACTGATGTTCATAGATCCTGGTTTTCAATTGATGTGATATTTGTCCCATGTAATTTCATTTATTACTTTCATTATGGTTTGTAATAGATGCCTCTGTTTACTGTGCTTACCAGATGTACATGGCTGACCTGTAGGCTGGGAATCAGTTTTGCAAGACAAAATTTATGGATCAGTATATTGCAAAACACAAACCAGAATAAGTTACTACAGCTTTACATTTCTGGATTATAAAATGTTCTTGTACCTATTGTTATAAATGGAGGTATGTGCACAACTCATTTTGCATAGAGGTATACTGTTTGCAGAAATAACAAATACCAGTTATTTGATAAAATAGGTATCGATACAATTCTTGTTCCTTACACAGTCACTGGATATGTAATTGTGTCTGAAAGTAAAATTTGCTTTCAAAAGATTAATATCCTGTATTTAGGAAAGGATATAAATCAATTTTCTTTTTCATATCCTTTTCTGAAAATTGATATATGAGATATCTTTTTTTTCTGAAGCAAGCATTTTCTCTACCCTTTAAATATGCCATGATGAAATACATTTGCTTGCCAGGGATAGAACAAGATTCAGATATAAAGTGAGTTGATAATACGGGACATACCAAGAGAACTACCTGCGGAAAAGGAAATTGAACATTTCATTTAGGCATAAATGTGTGTATGGGCTAAGAGAGTGCAATACTGCAACACTTCATTTATATGAAACAGTTAGCCAAAAGGTAATTGTGAAGAAAGTAGCTGTATTTAGGAAAAGAAGTATCTTGAAATTATTTTACAATTTAGCTTCACATGTAGATTAGAAGGAGGCAGAGGAGGAGAGTTGATTTCTTGGCAATACTGTGAAGGAACAGCCAATGAAATGATGACTTATTCACCTAGAATTATGTTAATAGAAAATATAGAGTTGGATACATAACTTTGAAGGATACTATCAAGCCAGAAATTCATTCAATTGCTTTTCTATTGATTTTCATGAATTGTAGCTCCAAAGATCAGTATCAGTTCAGCCATTCTATTTTGTGTGTGTGTGTGTTGGTATGCTTATAATCAACAGTCCCCACTGGTACCCACTGATATTTTGGACCCCAAATCCCTGCCTTTTCTTCTGTAGGGTACTGAGTTTCAGAAACCTATTCCTGCAATGCTTCACAAAATGTCTTTAAAAAAAAAAAGTTCTTTTTTTTATGCATGACATGCCATCCTTGCATTATGGGGCTAACCATGCTTTGATATGACACAGAACAGATAGTACAGTGGTTTAGTGCACCCTGTTATTAACACAGCCACCTGCAATTTCTGCTGGTTCGAATCTCTCCAAGGCTCAAGGTTGACTCAGCCTTCCATCCTTTCTAAGGTAGGTGAAATGAGGACCCAGTTTGTGGGGGCAATAAGCTGACTTTGTATAAAATATACAAAAGAATGAAGGCTATTGCTTAACGCATTGTAAGCCGCCCTGAGTCTCCGGAGAAGGGCGGCATATAAATCAAATTAAAAAAAAAAAAACAGAGGGAATGGGAAGTGCAGAGAATATAATGGATTCTTTCTGCAGCTCTAACATTTGGAGCCTCCCTTGGGGAGGTAACTTTGAGAAAGTCTAACAAGTTTATCTATCACAATATTGATGGAAATACAGAGGAATTATTGAGTCTGTCATCTGCACCTCTATAACTGTCTGGTTTGGTTCTGCAACCCAACAAGACAGATACAAACTGCAGAGGATAATTAGAATTGCAGAAAAAACAATTGCTACCAACCGGCCTTCCATTGAGAACCTTTATAGTGCACGAATCAAAAAGAGGGCTGTGAAAATATTTATAGACCCCGCACATCCTGGACATAATCTGTTTCAACTCCTACCCTTAAAACAACGCTACAGAGCACTGCAACTAGACACAAGAACAGTTTTTTCCCAAATGCCATCACTCTGCTAAACAAATAATTCCCTCAACACTGTCAAACTATTTACTAAGTCTGCATTACTATTAATCTTCTCATCGTTCCTATCACCCATCTCCTCCCACTTATGACTGTATGACTATAACCTTATTGCTGGTATCCTTACAATTTATATTGACTGTTTCCTAATATGATTTGATTGCTTATTTGTTCCCTATGACTATCATTAAGTGTTGTACCTTATGATTCTTGATGAATGTATCTTTTCTTTTATGTACACTGAGAGTGTATGCACCAAGACAAATTCCTTTGTGTGTCCAATCAAACTTGGCCAATAAAGAATTCTATTCTATTCTATTCTATTCTATTCTATTCTATTCTATTCTATTCTATTCTATTCTATTCTATTCTATTCTATTCTATTCTATTCTACAATATTAACTGCTTATGAAGATATCATTCTTCTTGGTGCCATACATTTGAGCTTAGGTTGTATCATTCCCAGAATTATATGATTAACTGAGTATAAGAAAAAGAGGGGGTTACATTCTGGTCCTCCTCCTGCTATTAAGCCATTTAAAGAAATTATAATTTAGATTAGTCTGACACAGGTCACTCTCTAAGGTAATCAAATATGCCTTACTTTGCTGGCAGTGTTTTCATCCACACAACACCATAGTGTATAGCAATAGCACTTAGACTTATTTCCCACTTCACAGTGCTTTTCAACCCTCCCTAAGTGATTTACAGAGTCAGCATATTGCCCCCAACAATCTGTGTCCTCATTTTACCCACCTTGGAAGGATGGAAGTCTGAGTCAACTTTGAGCCTGGTGAGATTCGAACTGCCAAATTGCTGGCAGTCAGCAGAAGTAGCCTACAGTATTGCATTCTAACCACTGCATCACCAAGGCTCCTACATACAATATACAATATTGTATTTAACAGAATATTTCCCTGTGGAATATCTACGTTCACAATCCAATCCAGTTGTACTGTTGCAAAAACAAGCCTTGGTAGTACAAGGGTTTAAGGCACCCTGTTATTAAGCTGCTTAAGACCAGCTGCCTGCAATTACTGCAGGGTTCGAATCTCGCCAAGGCTCAAGGTTGACTCAGCCTTCCATCCTTTCTAAGGTAGGTGAAATGAGGACCTAGTTTGTGGGGGCAATAAGCTGACTTTGTATAAATATACAAAAGGATGAAGGCTATTGCTGAGCACTTTGTAAGCTGCCCTGAGTCTTCGGAGAAGGGCGGCATATAAATCAAATTTAAAAAAAAAAAAAAAAAGCAAAATATGTGCATATTAAGAACCATCTGTAGTATATCTAATGCTGGTGACGCAGCAGAATAATAGCCTGTTATTAACATTCAGCTGCCTGCAATTACTGCAAGTTCGAATCTCTCCAGGCTCAAGGTTGACTCAGCCTTCCATCCTTTCTAAGGTAGGTAAATTGAGGACCCAGTTTGTGGGGGCAATAAGCTGACTTTGTATAAATATACAAAAGTATGAAGGCTATTGCTTAACGCACTGTAAGCTGCCCTGAGTCTCCGGAGAAGGGCGGCATATAAATCAAATTAAAAATAATAATAAAAAAATAATGCAGTAAGCCTCTTCTCTGCTTTATTTGTATAAAAGATTATTCATTAATACTGAATCCTCCATGCACACACAATGATACTGAACTTTTTAACTGAAAAAGAATGAGATAGAATCTCCAAAGTATAGAAATATTATTGTGTTTCCTGATTTATATTAGTTGAATAAAACACCTTATGTGAATATTCACAGAATAATGATTGACTCAAAGATAATAATAGGTGAGCATATGAATCCTTCAGAATGTAATGTTCTTTGGAGGCTGGTTAAAATGAAATATAGTGAAATATGAGTTACACCATGTTTCATATTTCCTATCTGAAGCTGATATGTATTACTGTATTCCCTTTGTCTTTTAAGAAACAGTTAGAAAGAGATCATTTGATCTTCACTATTCATACAGTATTTGTTAGGATAGTTTGTTTTCTCATCATCTGCAAAGCCAGATGCTATGTCCAAAAATGAGAAATGGATCTATCATAAATGTTTCTACATTATACTGTAAAAATAGAAAAAGTAGTAAACAATCCAAACCTCATGAAACAATCTGGGCAAAAATATTCCGGCATTGAAGAAAAAACAAATAACAAGTGATTTCTCCGGAGGTGCTTCAAATATTTAAAAAGCTCAGTTCCATCCAAGATTTTTTTAAACTAATACTCTTAAAACTGTCCATTGTCCTCACATCATTTAATCTTTCCATTGTGTTGCTATTGGAACCAATCATTCATCCTGTTACAAGGTAGAGCTACTCCTGAAAATGCTTAGTGAAGGATTCAAAAATAAATCTGTTAGTCTCAAAGCACTCTAATTTCCAGAGGTGTTTTTACAAGTAATGCTAATTACACCTTTTGTCTTAATTACATCACTTGTAAATGATTCCAATGTGACATAGAAACTGTAACAGGACCCTTTGTGATATGAATGGCTGCATATTTATATAATGTTTTCTTCTGCTTCTGCAATGCAAAAAAAATACTAAAATAGATATATACAAGAACTCAATATATCTCTACTTGCAATCCCCCTGTAATCAATGGAATTTAATCCCACATAGATTACACTGGACTATAGCCTTAATTAGCTTTTGTAAAAACAACCCAAGCATTCAAATGATAAGCTCACAATCTTTTACTTCTATCCTCCTACTAGGGTACCTACTTCCTACTGCACTTCTTACAACCACTATATAGATGCCTCTGGTGGAATGTTCCAAAAGTGCTTTTTCAAAAGGCAACTGGACTTTCTTTGTTTTGCTCGAAGATGTTTTGCTTCTCATCCAAGAAGCTTCTTCAGTTCTGACTGAATGGTGGAAAAACAAAGAAAGTCCAACTGCCTTTTGAAAAAGCACCTTTGGGACAACAATGACCTGGATGACTGAGAATCTCCTTAGACCCATGATGGCGAACCTATAGCATGTGTGCCAGAGGTGGCACCCAGAGTCCTCTCTGTGGCCACACGTGCTGTCACCAGCTGCTCTTCTGGTTTCTGGCCAGCTGGTCTTCGCAGGTGCCGGAGTGCAGGAAAATGGCCCAAAACACCACCCTGTTTTTTGGGCCGTTTTCAGGCCATTCTTTGGCCCAAAAAACAGCCTGAAAACAGCCCAAAAATGACCTGAAAACGGCCTGCAAATGGCCAAAAACCGGCCAAATAACAGGAATGTGTGTGCTGGCCAGCCAGTCTTCGGGTTTCCGGTGCTCTGGCGTGCACATATGCACATGCTTTCCAGTTTAGGCACTTGGTGCCAAAAAGATTCGCCATCACTGCCATAGACCCTCTGGCAGAATGTATTCCAGATTCCCAGGAGATTGGGGCTGCATTTCAGAATAGAGACAGCAAAGCTTAGATAGTTTGGTTAGGAGGAAGAGGGTCAAGGCAGCTCCTCTTTGGGAATTCTTAGAGCAGGGGTGAAATCCAGCAGGTTCTGACAGGTTCTGGAGAACCGGTAGTGGAAATTTCGAGCAGTTCAGAGAACTGGCAAATACCACCTCTGGCTGGCCCCAGAGTCGGATGGGAATGGAGATTTTGCAGTATCCTTCCCCTGGAGTGGGGTGGGAATGGAGATTTTACAGTATCCTTCTGCTGCCACGCCCACCAAGCCACACCACACCCACCAAGCCACGCCCACAGAACCGGTAGTAAAAAATTTTGGATTTCACCACTGTCTTAGAGTATATATTTAATAATGCAAGTAATTTGGCTTAGTTTCGAAAGATTTATTTCTATAGGTGAGGAACAACAAGGAAATTGTTTTGAAGTAACTCAGCATGTCTTTCTTGGGTGTGTGTTTGTGGACTAACAATGCCCACCATCAAACACTAAATACTGTTTCCTTTCACTCTATTAAACAGTAGAGTGTTCAGATTTGGGCTGGTTTGTAACAAACAATCAGTCATCAGATGGTAGCAAAGAAACACAGAAAATTCCATCTAATAACAGTTTGGATTTTTAGAACCCAGATCTGCTAGTACTAACCAAGAGCTGCTCCTCACACCCATATGCTTTCCTGGTATTGGGAACAAAATAAAACTACATAAATTGCACTGCCCCATAACCTACTTTTCCTACAGTTTAGTAATAGGTTTTGTTGCCTTCACACATTATCACTAATGTTCAGCCCCCTAATCATCTTTGTTGCTCTTCTCTGCAGTCTTTCTAGAGTCACATCATCTTTTTTGTATTGGTCACCATGGTACAAAAAAGATGTTGAGACTCTGGAAAGCGTGCAGAAAAGAGCAACAAGGAAGATTAGGGGGCTGGAAGCTAAAACATATGATAAACAGTTGCAATAACAGAGCATGTGTAGTCTAACAAAGAAAAAGACTGGGGGGAACATGATAGAAATGCTCCACTATTTGAGGGGCTCTCACAAACAAGAGAGATCTATTCTCCAAAGGAACTGTGGGCAGGACAAGGAGTAACAGATTGAAACTTATCAAGGAAAGATCAAACCTAGAACCAAGGAGAAACTTTGCAACAGTGAGAACAATTAATCAGTGGGATGGCTTGTCTCCAGAAATTGTAGGTGCTCCATCACTGGAGATTTTAAAAAAGTGATTGGGCAGCCATTTGTTCAGAATGGTATAAGGCAGTGTTGGTGAACCTTTTTGGCACCAAGTGCCAAAACAGGAGAGTGTGCATACGTAGGTGTGCACACATGCTGGAAACCAGAAGAGCATCTGCCTGACATGCATGCGCGCCAATGGTGGGTTCCTCCCGGTTCGGCCCGGTTCCGCTGAGCCGGTAGCGGTGACGATATGATGTCACTGAATCGGTTCTCTTTGTTCGGGAGCTCAGCCCTCCCGCGTTGCCCGTGTTGTTCTTACCTTTTATTTGGCCCTGCCCCCAATCTAGTTGCTGCCTCCTAAGTCCCAGCTGATGGCTAGAAGGAAAAAAACTGTTTAAACTCTTGCCGCGGGGCTTCAAAGGGCCACTCTACAGCTGATCAGTATTAAAAGGCAGTGTGGTGGTAGACCGGTGCCCCCAAAAACAAATGAGTAGGCTGGTGCCTCCAAGAACAAATGGGTAGACCGGTACAGCTCTGCAAGCAGTTAAAAGCCTGGTAGACCAGTACCTCTGCTAAATCCTAAAGAATTGTCACATGACCATCAAGCCATGCCCACAAAATAAACCACGCCCACAGAATTGGTAGTAAAAAAATTTAGAACCCACCCCTGATGCACGCGCTGGGAAGATCTTCCGGTTTCCAGCATGCACATGCGCACCAGCTAGCTGCTCTTCGTGTGCACATGCACGCCAGAAACCGGAAGAGCAGCCGCCTGACACGTGCATGCGCACCGGGTGGATGTTCTTCCAGTTTCTGGCACTCCCACACATATGAACCTGGCCGGCACACGGAACCCAGAAGAGCAATAGGCGATGGCTCGCATTCCCAGAGAGATGGCTCGGCATACCACTTCTGGCACACTTGCCATAGGTTTGCCATCACAGGTATAGGGTCTTTTGTTTGAGTAGGAGGTTGTACTACATGACCTCCAAGATCCCTCCCCACTTTGTTATTCTGTATTCTGAATTCATGTAGAATAATTTAAAGGTAGTGTTTTAGGGGATTCCTGCTGTCCTTTCCCACCCCATCCTTGCCTGCAGCAGTCTCTACTGGGAGATCAATAGTTCTGTCAGAGAAATATAAGATTGATGTTGATCTATGCCAACATTTCTCAGCTCCTCAATAGTTCTCTTGGTGTTGAAAGAGATTATTTCAAAAGCAAAGCAGAGAAGCCCAAACCACAGAGCTCTCAATGCTATTGTGATTCTGATTTTTTTCCTCCTTCCTGAACCCAATTTCCCCCAGCTCTAGTCTCTACATCTGGTGAAAAGACTTTTCTCTTTCCTAGCCCCATTCCATACATGTGTGCATTTCTCTGCCTCCATGTATGTGCATGTCTTTATGATATTCTTTCCTGATATTGCAATTTTCTCACATATGCTCACATGTACATACATAATATACACAGGTATCGAATAGTAGGATCTCCTTGGAGTTTAATATTCCAATGCCAGAAATTAATTAAATAATTAATATTCCAGAAAAAGAAGAGAAATCTGGCTTCTCACACAGGTATGCCAGACTGACTGGCAACAATTAGATTGAGAGGGGACATTTCTGCATGAGACTTGCTAGGACAGTTGGAACTGAGCAGATCAGTTCCTTGAATACATCTTCTCCAGGTTTATCTTGGCTGCACGGGAGGTTTTGGAATGGAACCAGTAGGAGTCAGTTAGAAATGACTAAGGACCAGGCTGCCTCAGCAACAGGCTGGTAATTCAATGGAGGTGGTATCATGAGATTGTGTACCTCAAAAATGATTCTTAAAGCATCTTTGTGCCATGGCAAATAGAATGTGAGAATGAACTCTTAAGAGACTACTTTGCCATCTCTCGACTTAGTCAACAAATCTCGACTTAGTTTCTGACCATTGCCCAATCTATGATGTTCAGTCAACACCTGCCAGTGTAGTTGACGGAGAGACAGATGACAAGCTATCTAGTTAACACCTTCATGTTCCAAGCCTTTCTGTGTTTCTTTGCACTTTTAATTTGTGAAATGACTGAAGATATTTGCAAACTTCTGTGAGAACTGGAACGCTAATGTGGAGTAAAACCATCCATATTAAAGCAGAAGAGTAAAGAAATGAAGAATTTTACAGGAAAATGAGCCAAAATTCATTAGTGCTCATCAATTCAATGCCTCCACTGCTCTTTTAGCCTTGATATATGCAAAATGACTGTTTGATAACCATGGAATTAGGGAAACTTAAAAATTCACTACATCATAAAGCCAAGTAGGAGACTTAGAATGAGCTAAAATGTTTTAGGCTAATATTTCTCAATCTATTACAGTAAAAGCCAAATGCTTCGTATGCATCTGATACCATCCTTATACGTTGACCCATGACTGCTATTTTATGCCAGCATGGCTTTGGGGGCAGAGCAATGGGTACTGCAGACCAACAAAACTAGGGGTTATCAGATTTGGAAAAGCTAAAGTTGTAGCCTTGGGATGACATATAATAAATAATTTTAACCTCTAAGTAGAATGTCCCCTTTTCTGCTTTAAGTCTTTTTTTGTACACTAATGGCTTTGTTTCCACATATTTTTAGTGTTTATTTAAAACAGAAGATCTCTAGGCAAGTAGTCTCTGCATATAAGATTTTAAAACTGTTCATAAAAAAACAGTTTTATGTTTGGGAGTATCTCTGGATCATCATCTTTCATCCTGTCCCATCCCTGCTTTTAGTTTTTTCTGATGTGAGATAGTCTTTCATCAATAATATTGGCCTTATGGATCGGCAGTAGAGAATATTGACAACTCAATTGTTGTTGGTTTTTTTGCTCCCATAGTTGAAGCCAAAACAATCCAAGAAACCACTGGGTCACATCAATTCTCAGTTATGATTTGAAGCAACTCCAGTTCTTTAGACATAAGGTAATTATAGTGCTTAGAAATAAGAATAGTATAGAAAATGGACAGATTTCAAAATCAATACTGTTCCTATGTTATACCTCTGTTTTTTTTCCACAAATTTCTCCCTGGTTGACTGGAATTTGTGTTTTGCTTAAAACACTGTGATCGCGGTAAGACTTCAAAATTATTGAATGAAATTGCTAACATTAATTGCCCACCTAGGCTTGAAACTGAGGCAAAATTCTCTGGGTTGTTTATTCTTGTATTACTAAAATATTACTCTAGCTAAATTTCTCTTTAACTATTTGGCCATTACAAAATAATGTCAACACTTTTAAAGGGTGCTACCATAATTAGTGCAATTCCCTGGCTGAAATGGACTCTACATCAACCTTAAAGAGGAGCTGTTGCAAGGCCAGTTATTAAATGCAACTTTTATTTAGTAAACACCCAGGAGGATGGTGTTCACAGGTAATAAAAAGAGCTGTAAATTTGGCAGAGCACAGCTAGGCAGAGCAACGTATCTGCGGCATGAAATATCCTTTGAGGATTCCAGATTGAACACACTTTTAATTGACTTAATTTTAAAAAAAATAAAAAATAAAGCCCATAATAGATCATGGAACTCTTTCTAAGAAAATGGGAAGAATTAATGTATGATTCAGGAAAAAATTGTTTTGTTTTTCTGAGTAGACTACAATTCTAGTGTGAAGCAGTTCTCAACAGGGCATAAGTAAAATAAAATGCTTAGAAATATTCACAGATGCTTCTTGATTCTGATACATTATGACCAAATCGATAAAATCACTTGTCTGGATTATGGGAAACCAGTGAAGAATGAGCAAACAAAAAAGACATCTGTCCCCTGTTATGAATCTACTCCATTTGAATATATTTTATTGGGATTTTTTTTATAACAAAACAATCTCTGGCTAAATAAAAATAGTGCACAAATTCTGCTACCCATTGTAATAGCATTTTAATAGTATCATAATCAGTAATCATCATCATGGCTTTATACATCTTTCACAATTCCATTTTCTGCAAATTTTATAATGCTGGCTTACTGTACAGTGTAAACATAAAGTCAAGTTAATTTCACACTCCATGTATTTCAGACTGATTAGGGTAATTAGATCTTTGGCTCATAATAAGACTCCACATGTGACCACACAGTGAAATCCCTGGATTGCTACTTCTGATGGCAAAGAAAATGAGTTCACACTTCCTGAGCATCATGGATGAGCATTTTTTTTTTTTAAAAAAGAGGAAATTTATAATATGTTTTGAAGACTTTAGTAGTGTCTAGGAATGAGGTGCCCTTTTAGAATTACAGGCTGTCTGGACTATTGAGAATTTTCTTGAGTATGTTGGGTAAGATAAATGCAATTAAATATGTTGGTTTATTATTTTATTGGACAAATGTGCCACCCTTACTATGAACAGAGATAAAACAATGGAATCTTCAGGAATCAAAATGCCCTATAGAAATAGCTTCAAGAGTCTGGATGAAGAAGATCACTATAAATAGCAATAGCACTTAGATTTATATACTGCTTCACATTGCTTTACAACCCTCTCTAAGCAGTTTACAGAGTCAGCATATTGCCCCCAATAACATGGATACTTATTTTGCTGACCTTGGAAGTATGGAAGGCTGAGTCGACCTTGAGCCAGTGAAAATTGAACTGCTGATAGTCAGCAGAATTATCCTGCAATACTGCAGTCTAACTACTGCACCACCACAGCTCTTGTGCCACCATGGCTCTATAGAAATAACTTAAAGAATTGGATGAAGAAGATCACTACAAATACCTGGGCATCCTTCAAGGTGACAACATCAAGCACTCTGTGATGATGATCTGTCCCTAATTTAATTACGCTCCCATGTAACGCCCCTCCTGCGTGAGCTGCACTGGCTCCCGGTGGTCTTCCGAGTGCGCTTCAAGGTTTTGGTTATCACCTTTAGAGCGCTCCATGGCTTAGGACCTGGTTATCTATGGGACCGCCTGCTACCACCAATAGCCTCCCACCGACCAGTACGCTCCCATAGAGAGGGGCTCCTCCGGGTGCTGTCGGCCAAACAATGTCGACTGGCGGCCCCCAGGGGGAGAGCCTTCTCTGTGGGGGCACCTACTATCTGGAACGAGCTCCCCCCCGAGATACGGAGGATTCTGGATCTGCGTACCTTCCGTCGCATGCTTAAGATGTTCCTATTCCAGCAAGCCGGCCTGACCTAAACTTCTCCGCTTTTAAATGGGAATTTTAAATTTGGTTTTAAATTATTGGGGTTTTAAATATGGTTCAGCCAAATTTATTTAATTTGTTTTATCTCTATTTTAAATTTTGTATTTCCATGTTTTATTTTTATGGCTGTTCACCGCCCTGAGTCCTTCGGGAGTAGGGCGGTATACAAATTCAATAAATACAAATACAAATACAAATTTGGTCCTTCAGGTCTTCCAACAGCGCATGCATTCCACAGTAACTGAGTTTATGAACCTTGAACCTGGTTTTCCTCTTTTTCTCTTCCCTTCCACCTTTCTTACCATTATAATGTTTTTCCAGGAAGCTAGGACTTTGCCAAATCTCATAATTTAAATCTGGTCATTTTTGCCTCAAGTGAGAACTCTGCGTTGATTTGTTCTGTGATTGATTTGCTGTTGACTGGTCTACAGGAGTCTCAGGAATCTTCTCCCAAATATAACCAAACCTTAACCTTTTAGGTAGCAGGTAGAAAAAGGCAGGGTCAATCTGAACAGATCAGATGGCTTTGTGACTTACCAGAGTGCAGTGATAAAGATTCCTGTGTTGGTCTAGTCTTAAGACCTGGGTTCTTACAGTGTCAGATGTGCCACTAATAGTAATTCCAAAGCAAGCCAAAAAGAAAAAAGAAAAAAGAATCAAACAGGCATTCTTCATGTAGACACCCTGACTGAGAAATTCCCTGTCTGGTCAGACCAAGAACTTGGCATTAGTCTTTTAATTGACTCTAGGCTGCTCTATCCCTTCATTGTTGCTACTGTCCTGGCCAAAGGAAAATAAATTTTATAATTCTTTTACGTGTGTGTACTTATGTAGTTAAGATAATGCAATTGTATGGCTATTGATTCTATATTTTTTGTCCTGCTTTGGAATTACTATAATGAAAAGCAAGTTACAATTTTTAGACAAACAAATAAACTTCTGATCAGAAATAGCACATCGGACTGCCTCAGGGCCAAAATTAATGAGACATTAATGAGATGTGCCACCATTTTCATTTTTTACTTAAAAGCACAAATGGGTGGTTAAAAATTTGATTAGAGGAATAGAACTGGAAAAGGCAGATTAACCCTTTCCTCTTTGCTTGTTCCTGTTCAAAGGATTGTCATTAATGTCAAAGATGAATCATACCTTTCCCTATAGTGATGAAATCTGGTCCCATTACAGATTTTTCTTTCAAAACACGAATCCATATGGACAATAAATGATACTGTAGTTTTTTCATCTGAATCCTGGGACTCTTTAGTCTTCCATAATACAATGGCGTCAGAGAGTGAAGGGGTAGCATGGCAGAGGAAGGGATTCAAACTGTAATAGATCTAAAAGCAGCAGCATCTGCAGAGGAATAAAAAAAATCAATATGCTGTCTGCAATCTTGTGATCAAAGCCCTATGCCTTTTTAATGGGTGCAGCATGCATAAGTATAGCAGTTCCATAACCTCTTTTGGGATAACTGGATACTATGGCAACTTTAAGATGTGGAGACAGGAAAAAGGTGAATCAGGTGTTTGGTGCATTATTGGCTCTATACTGGTTGCCCTCAATTGATACCTTAGGGAAACCATTAATCAATGTCTCTACCCCTACCCTTCAAGGATGTATCAAGAATGAGTTGTTTATAAACTGAGAAATATTTCCATTTTGCAATGAAGATAGTAGTGGTGGTAGTGATTTTCCATGAAATTTGGCAACCTGCTTAACATGCACCCTAGGTGACTAATTAAACTTCTAGCATTTTGAATTCTAGTAAAAGCATGCTATGTCTATAATTGTACCACTCTTGGTTGCAAATGAATTGCAGAATCCTTATTTTTATAAAGAAAGATGCTTAAAATATTGAAACATGTTGCAGCTTATCTTCAGAATACATTGGTACAAACCTGCACTTCGATTCACAGTATCAATTTATGCACTCCCTAAAATTGCTTCATGACACAATTAGAATAGATTAAGCACACTCATAAACCACAGGCGCTTTGATGGAAATCCTTATTGCAACATGCAACATCATCTGTCTTGCCTGTGTTGGCTAGGGGAGGAAACTATTTTCCTCTTTTAATAATACACAGTGCACATATGCACACGCATCACACACACACACACACACACACACACACACACACACACACACACACACACACACAGCATTGCTTAGAAACATTGAGAGGCATCTCCATATACTTGAGACCCAGACTGGCAATGTGTATGTACTGACAATTAGCTGTTTTGTTTACACAACACTGGATTCTAGCCAGAGCCTTGATGAAATCCAGTCTTTATAGAAATGTGTTTCATGCTTTCCACTGGCTTCTAGAAGCTGGGGTATTCAGTAAATAAGAAAAATTACCCTCTTTAGTATACTTAGCAGTGAAAAGAGCTCTCAGAATGTGTACTAACAAGATAAGAATTGTCAAGTCAGAAAATGAGTTCTGGAAGATCTGGGTGAGGTATCCATCATTACACAAAGTCATATAACCTTCCAAATCCAATTCTTAATATTCCTCTTTATAATATTTTGCTGATGAGTTCACAGCTTGGGTCTTGAGGCCCCACCGAGGGAAAAGGCTCCTAAAAATGGGTAGGATAAAACCAAAGATGTTTTTACAGTAGGTGTAATGAAGGCTCATACATAACTAACACACAAACAAAATTTAGTTTAAAATAAAGTGAACATTACCACTCCTCGTGTATTTAGTCATCTTCTCACTGTGTCACATTAAATGTTAAAATCTAATGGCAAATGAGGAAAGCTTCAACCAAGACTTCAAGGAGAATCAAAGCTATATATTTCAGACTTCTAATGGAAAAACAAAATGGCTATAATGTTGTTTTGTTATACCATATATGTGACTGCATGTGGGATGTTTGTTTGGTATCCTTCTGAAGCATAGGACACCTATTTCCAGACCAGGGGTGGGTTCTACTTACCTTTACTACCAGTTTGCAATGGGGCTGTGCATGTGCGCTTGCTTTGCTGACATGTGCGCTTCTGCGCATGTGCGCGCGCTTCTGCGCAGAAGCTTCCTGATGATGTTGGGGTCAGTGGGCGGAGCCTCTCTCAGGTTTTACTACCAGTTCTATAGAACCGGTCCGAACTGGGGGCAACCCACCACTGCTCCAGACTGATCTCCATCTCCAACTGTTAAATCCAGAGGTGGCATTCAGCAGGTTCTGACCAGTTCTGGAGAACCGGTAGCAGAAATTTTGAGTAGTTCGGAGAACTGGTAACTACCACCTCTGCCTGGCCCCGCCCCCATCTATTCTCTACCTCCTGAGTTCTAGCTGATTGGGAGGAAATGGAGATTTTACAGTATCCTTCCCCTGCCACTCCCAACAAGCCACTCCCAACAAGCCATGCCACACCCAATAAGCCACTCCCAACAAGCCATGCCACGCCCAACAAGCCATGCCCACTGAACCGGTAGTAAAAAAAATTTGAATCCCACCATTGGTAAATCCCTTGGCCTTCTAAAAATGGAATGGAACTAGTTGGTGTCAGGACAGGAAGAATAGGACCTACAGGTGCATAAAGCCTCCTTCACTTGAATAAAAGTGAAACCAAGCTTGTTAACTTAGTATATTCCCTTCCTTTCCCATTAGGATTTACAGTATGAAACAGATTTCATTCTTTCTTTGTAGAGACTCCACTGTATCAAGACTAATGTCAGTAGCAACTCTCTGGCAATGAATAATTCTGCCCTCTTATGGGAATAGTAAATAGATGCTGTGTTGAATGGGTAAATGCGTACCGTTGAAATATAACATTAGTGGAGAAGATTTATAGAATATTTCTTTTTTATCAGATGCCTTTTTGGTTCTACATGATACTTTCATTTTCTGCTCTACCAAGTAGAGATTATGGAAGAAAAAATCCAGTATGTTAGTAAACCCCTGTTCTCCTTTCAGAAAGGATAAAGGTATTCTTTGAAAATTATTCTTGGATGCCATGTTGTACTGCATAAACTTTTCTTAGCTCCAATCCCTGTATCCTGGGCTCTGTTCCAATTGAATATTTCATGCCGTCAATGAAACTTTATCTATAAGTGCTCAAAGTATCCACTGTGCACTAGATAAGATTCAGACATCAACAACAATGATGTTTTGATGAGAAAGAACAGAAATTACAGAAGCAACAAAGGATGGGGAATCTATCCATGGGAATCCATACCATAGTTTTTACTAACTCTATAGAAGAAGTCTCTTGCATGCCAAAAAAATGTGTACTAAAATAGGAGTGGCCAAGGAAATCCACTAAATATATTCAGGTTCAATTCCTCCTCTATAAAACTTAAGACAATGCTACTAAAATGTATCCTGTATTTGCAGGGCAGTAGTTATATATTTCTCTATAGATAAAAAGGTAAATTTGAGAGGTGGATTCTGAGCTGCAAAATGGCTGGGAAAAATTCAGTGTTACAGTCTTCCTGCTTATCATTTTTGAAAAATGAAATGGATAGAAAATTTACAGAAAAAACTGACTATGGTGTAGACTGGACCAAGGCAACTCATCTGTGACAACCCAGTTTCTCATGCTCATGATTTTTTTTTTTTGGTTGATTTATATGGCGCCCTTCTCCAGAGACTCAGGGCGGCTTACAATGCATTAAGCAATAGCCTTCATACTTTTGTATATTTTTTATACAAAGTCAGTTTATTGCCCCCACAATCTGGGTCCTCATTTTACCTACCTTAGAAAGGATGGAAGGCTGAGTCAACCTTGAGCCTGCAGAGATTTGAGGTAATTTCAGGCAGCTGGTGTTAATAACAGTGCTTTAGTCTGCTGCGCCACCAGGGCTCTTATAACATGATAAGGGCATGTTTTAAACAGACAAAGAATATAATGACTTGAAGTTGAAAAATTAACTGACTTTGGAGGAAATGATTGGAACATACTGCAAGTATATGAATAATTTTCCATAATTCCCCAACTATGTAATGCTATTTGGATCAACTTATAATTAAGCTCTGCTTTATAACTAATACCGAAGAGATTTAGCTATGAATTTAAAAAAAAAAAAAACACACAAATATATATACCCTGTTTCCTCCCAAAATAAGACATCCCCTGATAATAAGCCCAATCGGGCTTTTGAGTACATGGCAATAAGGCCAAGTGCTTATTTCAGGGCTCAAAAAATTATAAGACAGGGTCTTATTTTTGGGGCAACATGGTAGAATAATGTGCCCAAAAGAAACATTACCCAAAGAGGAGGCATCCTCAGTAGTTTACCGTATTAACTGCAGTAACTGTGCAAGCAACTACATTGGGGAAACAGACTAGTGCATGAACATGAAATGGCTGTCTGGGGCAAAGAACAGTGCTCCAGATCTGGACCCATATGAAGGAGCACAATCACACATTCAACTTTCAAGAGGCTGAAGCTGTTGCCCATGATGCAACTAAAGGGAGATGTCTATTGAAAGAAGCCTGGTTTTCCAACAATAACTCCATTAATAGGCACATTGACCTGCTACCAAGCATTGAGGCACCGGGAAGGATCTGCAGGATGAGCAGAGACTGATTTCTATCGGGGAGTAGAGATCAATGCAACACCCCTCCCCCCAATTTGGGCATGTAGATTTGTCCTTTGGAGGCATAGCCAGCCTGGGCCGAATGCTGAGGAGCCCGGCAGAGCAGCTTCAAGCCACAATAGACATGGGTATTGAGGAACGAGCTGGGTGTGTCACAAGATCACGGGCAAAACAACAAATAAATTTGGTTGATATATCAAATGTGCCTGTGAGGCGGAGGAGCGGTGGTGTGTGGGATGGGGCCAGAGAGAATGCTGTTAAAGCAATATCTGACAGCTCAGCGTTATTCCCTGGGGATGGGCAGCCCAAGCGGTGCATGATAGGGGAAGAAGCAACAGGAGCTAAGCCTCCATTGATTAACATGTCTGAAGTAAAAATGACAGAGCTAATTATAGGTGGGAGGTGGGTGGATGGGCCTATCACGCGCGTAATGGCCAAATTGATCAATGATATATAAAGGTGAATATCTCTTCAATGGTAGTTTTTACACTCTGACGATCTTAACAGAAGCTAACGAAAGCTAAGTGGATAATATATTTTAAGTTCCAGAGGTCGTGATGTCTGTCTCTTCTTTTATAACTACACCTGGAATTCATATTTTTAGGATAATTCGAGATATATATATTGTCAGATGTAAATGCCTTATTCTCTAATGTGTAAATAATGTATATATGGAACATCAGGGGTTAACTTATTCTTTGGACTTTAATGTATTCATAATTTACCACTCCCATTCCTGACTCCACCCCTTGTATATATAAGGAGCCATCCTCCCCATTTTCATTGCTTCTATCTTGAATATTCAGCGAATATAGAATGCCTATTATGATTAAAGAGAAATATATTTAAATCTCTAACTTCTATTATCTTTATTGAGTCTGATCCTGAAAATATTGCAACAAGCTGGTAGCAGAGGATGGTTAATTGACTCAATAAGTAATTAAAAATGTCCAAGAAAGATAGACCCAACACCAGGGCCTACAGCAAAGAAATAGAAACTGATCAAGAGACGATCAACGAATCCACTAATGCGATTTCGAGAGAATCCGAAGAATACACCACTGAAGAAGAAGAACTGATGAGTGAAAATAACGACCAGGAAGAAATCGAGATAGAAAATAACGAACTCAGGTCAGAGATATTAAAGATACTAAAAAGCCAAAAGAATGATGAAAGCCTCATCGCGGACCTCCAGGAGATGCTGAGAAACAGCGGAGCAGCGAGAGAGAAAAACGTCATTAAAGAAAAACCCAAAGATCAAAAAACTGTGAGTGAAATGACTACTGAGAAAATAGTTGTAAAAAAGAAAAGATGTGACATCGCGCGAAATTTTGAATGGCAGCCATCTTGGTTTCAACGAACTTCAAAAGAGAGTGAAGCAGAGCCAATCAAAACGCTCAGTTCAAAATTTCTGGCGCGAAAAACGCTATCAGACGAAGAAAGTGAAAAAGAAGTCTCAAACTCTTCAGATGAACCAAAATCAGAAAGTGAAGACGATTTAACAAAGTCTCAAGTAAAGTCAGCAATGAAAACGCTTTTTGCTGCTTTTGGGCCAAGATTGAAAATTTCCAAGACATCAACAAAGAAGCAAGAAATCAAACCGACAACTCAAGACCTGCACGCTCCCATCCTGACTTCGAAAACGACGACACCCGAGCCCAGAGAGCCATGCCGATTCCGTCCTACACCGCAGACAGAATCGAGTGCCAGCGCACACAAGAGAAAGAGAAGAACCGTCGCCATCACCAAAACCCCAAAAACCGAGCCAGAGACCGACTCATCTGAAGAGGAGCGGATCGAGAGAGCTGAAATGGAGAGAACCTTCCACAACGGCGCCAAAGAAGAAATGAGCAACGCGCATGTGCAAAACTACGTAGACGGCCCCGAAAGACTTGAACTGGCCAGAGAACCGCGCAGACTCGTTACAAGCATCCCAATGCCGTTCTGTAATTTCCTGCACTTGAGAGACCACGGACTGCCTCAGGTTGTAAGTAATGGACAGAATAATGTAGGGAATTTACCCAGTGACTTCCCTAAACTTAGAGTTGATGGCATTAATTTACAAGAGTGGTACCAACAGCTTCAGGTTATTTTTATGAAAGAAAATTTACTATTCTTTATAACTAGTCCTCCAAGAAGACCTTGGACTTTAAAAATAGATTGTTTACATCATAGAGCATTTTTCATAATAATTTCTAGCGTGTCTCCTGCAATGTATCATAGCATCAAACCAAACCTAACTGTATCAGAAATAATTCAATGCATGTTTAATCTATTTCACAGCGATAGCGTAGCCACAACCACAAGAATGTCTAAGGATTTCTTTTCTTCTAGAGTGAAACCAGGGGTTTCTATAAGTGAGCATTTGATAAATCTAAACAAAATAAGAGCTGAGCTGCAATTGAGGGGGGAAGTGATTTCAGATCAAACAATGAAAAGTGTTATTATCAATTCACTTGATCCATCATGGGATAGCTTTATGTCACACTTAGATACCATTAATTTGGGATATTTATCAATAGAAAGTCTATCTAACAAATTGATAGCAGAAGACAATTCAAGAAAAAATCGTTTCAGTAACCAAACAGAACACAAATCTTTTAGGAAAGTAGTCTTCCAAGATAAATATAATGAGGCCTTTAGATGCCACAATTGTGGATCCAGGGAACACAGTAGAAGAGATTGTCACAAAGTCCCAAGGGAGAGACATAGACCAGAATATAGGAGCAAATACAATTACAGACAATCTTCCACAGATAGACACAAATATAGAAGTCCACCAAATTACAGAGAAAGTAGAGGGGGTAGAGAAAATTCAAAAGAGAGAAAATCTGGGTCACTAAATGGGCTAAATAAACAAGACAGCACCAGAACACAACAAGATGAGAACAATAATTGGCTTATTGATTCTGGTGCAACAAATCACACCACTAACAACAAAAGTATATTATCTTCATTTACAGAAGACAAGTTTGTGATAAAGGTAGCTAATCAAGAAAAGGTTCAAGTATTAGGCAGAGGAAATGTGAACTTGCCTGGTTTAGGGAAAATAGAGGGGGTATTATTAATCCCAGAAATACCTCACAACATACTGAGTGCTATAAAACTAAGCAGAGAATCTGACATCAATATAGTTTTCTCAAAGGGGAAAGCAACTATAGAAAAGAACAAAACAAATGTAGGCACTGTGATGATAAAAGGGGGTCTACCCTATCTGATAACCAAAGAAAGATGGTTACATAACATTGATTCAAATATGGAAGATTGTATTGAAGCAGATGATGAAAATGTCAGTAACAGTGACAATGATGAATGTAAAATAACTCATGATAACAAAAATACACACAATGAGAAGAAACCAAAAATAGGTAAACCAATTCATGATGAGTGTGCTCACATCTTACATAGGAAGTTAGGACATGCAAGCTTTCCTGTAGTACAAAAAATGACTGAACACGCAGAAGGTGTCAAAATAAAAAATTGTGAAAATTATTTGGAATGCTCAGTATGTAAATCCACCAAACTAAAAACCAGTCCCAGACCAAAAAAATCTAACAGATCAACCAACAATATTTTTGATTTGGTACATATGGATTTAGTTGGTCCATTAACTCCATCAATTACCTATAGAAAACGTTACTTCCTAACAATAGTGGATGATTACAGTCGCTATGGTTTTGTTTACACATTAAAGCACAAGGATGAGACCTTTCAGAAATTTAAGGAATTCTACAAACGCATAGAAACACAACATAATATTAGAATAAAACAAATTATGACAGATAGGGGATGTGAATTCATGTCTAAAGAATTCTCCCAATGGTTAAAGGATAGAGGGATGCTACATTTCACGTCCAATCCATTTTCTGCATTTCAAAATGGGATTGCAGAGAGAAAGAATTCCACACTACAAACCATGATTAGATGCACATTAGAGGATGCTGGTTTAGGCAAACAATTTTGGTCAGAAGCCTTACATTATTCAAATTACACTCAAAATAGGACATGGTCCAGTATTGTGAATAAGACACCATATGAGGTGATGTACAATAGAAAACCCAAATTAGCACACATGCACATATTTGGAGTTACTGCAGACGTACACATACCTAAACAATTGAGGAGAAAGGGAGAAAACGTATCCAGGAGATTAAGATTCATGGGATACGAAACTGGAACCAAAGGGTACAGATTCATTGATAATAATAACAAATTTATAGTATCCAGAACAGCTGTGTTCCATGAGCAGGCCAATTGGTCTAAATTGCACCTTAATGAAATATTTCCTAATAAAAGCAAAGATAATATATCTTGCGAGGAAGGAACAACAGAAAATCAAAGTATTAACAAAAGTAAGAACAAAACCAAAACTTGGACAAATAGTCAGCATAAAATAAAGACAGACACATTAACAAAAAAGGAAGCTAGATTTTTGCATGACAACCATAGCAAACCTGAAAGAAATATTAGAAACAATAGAAACCAAATACCAAATAAATACAAAGATTACATAATGCATATGGATAGAGAACAAATAACACCTAATACATATGAGGAAGTATTGAAACTTCCCCGTGAAGAAAGAGAAAAATGGGAACTAGCTATGGAAAAAGAGATGGAAAGTTTACAAGGATTAAATGTATTCACACCTGCGATCGCACCTAAGGATAAAACAATTATAGGTACCAGGTGGATTTATAAAATTAAGAATTTAGAAGGAGGTAATACCTTATACAAGGCCAGACTAGTTGCACAAGGTTATGCACAAAAATATCCAGAAGACTATACTGACACATATTCACCAACAGTGAGAACAGAGAGTGTCAAAACAGCTCTTGTAGTAGCATCTGCACTCAATCTGGACGTGTTTCAATATGACATACAGACTGCATACTTACACGCAAAATTAGATAAGGAAATATATGTAAGAGCACCACACAGTCAATACACTAATAAGAACGAAATTTGGTTATTAAATAAGAGTCTGTACGGATTGAAGCAATCTGGCAAAAGATGGTACGATTGTTTGGTAAAAGTACTTAAAACCATGGATTTCAACGCCACCACTGCTGATAACTGTTTCTTTGTAAAAAAGAGTAATGATCATATTGAATTTGTATTAATTTATGTGGATGATATTTTATATATTGGAAAGCATAAAGAGAGCAGGGAAATCTTTGTAAATAAGTTAAACGAACACTTCTCATTGAAATCACTAGGTAGAGTGAACAAATACCTTGGTGTACAAATTAACAAAACAAAAAGGGGATTCAAACTTACTCAGAAAGATAAAATCATTGAACTCCTAAACAAATGTAACTTAAATAATGCCAAAACATGTGATACACCTATGCAAACTGATTTTCTCAGAAACATTGATGAATCTTCCCCTGAGTTTAAAGACAACACATTTTACAGATCAGTTATAGGTTCACTCCTTTATATATCTAATTGGACTAGGCCAGATATTGCATTACCTCTCAATTTATTGTCAAGATATGTTAGCAGACCAACCTTGTATCATTGGGAAGCTGTCAAAAGAATTTTAAGATATCTAAAAAGTACATTAGATTTTTGTTTAATATTGGAACCCAATAATGACAAAGAACCAAAAATTACTTGTTATGCTGATGCAGATTGGGCTGGTGATACATCATGCAGAAAGAGTACCTCTGGTTATGTTTTTCTATTGAACGATTGTCCAGTTTACTGGTATACTGGTAAACAAGAACTGGTAGCCACTTCTACCACAGAAGCGGAATATGTTTGCTTGTCTAAAGCTGCAAATAACCTTGTATGGTTCAATGATTTGATCACAGATATTTGGAAGAAACCTACTTTACCATTTATTATGCATGAAGACAATAAAGCGGCCATTGAAATATCTAGATCCGATGCAATTGGACAAAGGTCCAGGCATATTGATATAAAATTTAAGCACGTGAGACAACTATCTCAAGACGGATTCATCAAAGCAATACATTGTGATACTTCTGAACAATTAGCTGACATATTAACAAAACCCTTACCTTCTAAACAACACAAATATTTAACTTCTAAATTATATGTATTATATTGTCCTGAATCTGAATGTAACTGGTGTTGTATAACGAACCGGCATTTAGAGGGGGATTTGTCAGATGTAAATGCCTTATTCTCTAATGTGTAAATAATGTATATATGGAACATCAGGGGTTAACTTATTCTTTGGACTTTAATGTATTCATAATTTACCACTCCCATTCCTGACTCCACCCCTTGTATATATAAGGAGCCATCCTCCCCATTTTCATTGCTTCTATCTTGAATATTCAGCGAATATAGAATGCCTATTATGATTAAAGAGAAATATATTTAAATCTCTAACTTCTATTATCTTTATTGAGTCTGATCCTGAAAATATTGCAACATATATATATATATATATATATAAATCTCAATTGAGTTTGATTCTGTAGAGTTTGCAGTTTATGTTAGTAAAATGAACCTTATATCAACTTATTTATCTTGTAAATTACAATAAAATCATGTATAGTTCATAAACTACCTAGGTCTACAAAAATCTAGGTAGATGATTTCTACAGAATAGCAAAGGCTTGAGGTTTTCCATGTCTCTTTGGTATAATTTAGTAGTCAGTCATCCAGAGTTTGTAATCAAAGAGGCTTATTCTGAATGTCACTATTTCTAGTATGCCCAGAACATCTGAAAGTGTTTTAGGTTTCAAATTGTTCAAATCTGAACCAGGCAAAACATTCTGTATTTGTTTTACTTGAACCATGAATGACCTGCAAGATAGCAACAGAACTTTTGAAATGTAATGTTTTGTTTCATGGATGGCTGTAATGAGAATATCTGCCAACATTTCTTCTGTTGTGTGATATTTCAGCTCAATAAGCCCTTTGTGTTCTGTTTCTTTTATAAAGCGGTATTTAGCATCCATGTGTTTTGTGCATGGTGTAATCATTACACTATGCACACCGACTGATAATTCCTCCATCATAAAGCAGATGCCACTAACAGACATTCAATGTTTTCTGTCTTCAGCCCAGTTTGCATCCATAGAGCCCACTAATATAGGATTACTGGTTACAAATAAATTCAATTTCATATCTGTAGCATTTCATTAATCTCTATCAGTTCAAAATACTTCATCAGGTCCATTATCTTCATTCTCTGGTTAAGGAAGAAGCTTCCATCTTATTTTCTTTGAGGGTGTAGAGCAGGGGTGTCAAACTCGATTTCGTTGAGGCCGCATCAGGGTTGCGTTTGACCTTGGGGGTGTCAGGGTGGGCATGGCCAGGGTGGGTGTGGCTAGCTCAAAGTCACTCATGTCTTGGGCACCTGTGGTAGCCTGAGCACTCTGCCAGCAAAAATGGGCTCCTGAGCTCTGTTTTCGGCTGTGACGGCCACCTGCAACCCTCTGCCAGCAAAAATGGAGCTCAGGAGGGCCACAGGCAGCCCTCCCAAGCTCCGTTTCCACTGGCAGAGGCACTGTAGGCCAGTCCTTTGCTGTTTCCAGGGCAGCCCCGCAGGCCAGATCTAGGCACCCTGTGGGCCGGATCCAGCCCCCGGCCTTGAGTTTGATGGTGTAGAGAATAGGAAAATTGTACCATTGCTTCATCAATATTTCTTTTATAATTTCTTGACGATCCCTTTCATCATCAACATACAAAATCAAATCAGTAAGATATATATACAGGTTTCATTTCTGCACCTTAAGTACAAATAGGGGTCATTTTTACATTTTATAAACTCCTAGGAAACAATGTATTTCGCCTTAAGAGTCCATTATGTAGCAGTTTGACTCAGGGTTGCACAGAAATCCTATTTTTTTCAGGTGATGATTGCTGCATGTATACAGTTTTCTTAATTTCTCCATAAAAGAAGATTTATGGAACATTCATTTTCTTGTTTAATAACTGATGTCCTGATGGAAGTACTCCTCACTGCTGATATGAAGGTTTCATTGCCATATTTGTATTTTGGAAGTAACCCTTGACAACTAGCTGAACATTGAATATTCTTTCAATATCTCCTTTGATGCTGAAGACCAAATTACATTCAAGGGACATTTGCTTTTGATATATCTGTAAGTGTCCATACTTCATCCTGGTTATGAGATTTGATATCTTTTTTCATGGCTTGTACTATTTTTGTGTTTCAGCATCAGTATCCTTTCAATGTCCTTCATGGGTAGGGATCTGGGGTCTCTTCCTTTCTTCTAGAAGAGAAATTACACCAGGTGACCCCTTTTTATTTGGTATGCTTGTGTCTGGCCTAATTTCTATATCTTCTTGACTAGGTTCCCTGTTGCCAATGAAGTTCACAGTGTGTTATTCTTGTAGCAGTTACATAATCACAGTGCGTTCTTCTTCAGCTGGCTGCACTATTCCTTCTTTTGTTTGGCTGTCTAAATTGATTTATGATATCTCATTAGTGCTTGGATTTTGTCCTTTATCAAAGTATATCATCCTTTTTCATTTAACTTTCTGTGAAAAAATCAAGGATTCTGTTCCTTTTAGAGCTCAAACCATAACCAATAAACACTCCTTCCTTCCTAAAAGTTCGATTTTACCTTCTTTTCTTAGGAATGTAAGCCTAGACTTTGGATCCAAGTATTCTAACATATTTGTTACTTGGTTTATTTTATGTACAGCATGGCCTTGAATGATAGAGGGAAAACTCATTACGAAGAAATGATTAGATAAATGTGATTTGAGTGCAGGAAATGCCTCCCTAATTTACTGGATTATAAAAAGAGGAGGAGCACGTATAGCACAATCAGGCTTGCAAAACTTTATCACAGGCAGTCCTTGATTTACAGCTACAATTGATCCCAGAATTTTGTAGTTCATGGTGTTTGTTAAGCCCATCACCACCTGACCACACTGATTTTAATGACCTTTCTTGAGGCAGTTGTTAAGTGAATGCCACAGTTGTTAAGGGAACACTGTAGTAATTAAACAAATCCATTATATTTCGTCAGCATTCTTTGCCAGAAACTGAAACCAAAAACCAGAAACTGGCAAAAAAAAAAAAAAGCTGAAAACTGTAGTCATGTGATGCTGTGTGGGATGCTGCAAAAGGTCATAAATGCGAGTTGGTTGCTAAGTGATCAAAATATGTGACCATGGAAAGGGTGCAGCCATTGAAACTTCAAAATGTATCATAAGTACCTTTGGGGGTGTCCATAGTAACTTTGCACAGGTAGTCCTTGACATACAACCAGTTCATTTAGTGACCTTTCACAACAGCAATAAAAAAGTGACTTTTGACCATTTTTCTTACTTATGGCTGTTGCGGCATCCCCATGGTCACATGGTCAAAATTCAGATGCTAGGCTCACATTTATGACCGTTGCAGTGTCCTGGAGTCCCTTTTGAGAGCTTCTGACCAGCAAAGTCAATGGGAGAGCCAGATTCACTTAACAGTCATGTTACTGCAGTGATCCATTTAACAACTGTGGCAAGAAAGGTTGTAAAGTGGAGCAAAATTCACTTAACCCATATCTCACTTAGCAAGAAAAATGTGGGGCTCAATTGTGGTCATAGGTTGAGGACTAACTTAGCAACTGGCCATTAAGCAAAGACTACTTGTATAGCCAATCTCAATAAAAATATTTTTAACTTTCCTGTAGAGTTTATTTCCTGGTCTGATCTACCTAGTGGGCCTGACAACATGCCATGACTATTTTGTTCCTCTTGTTCCTGCTATTTTTTTGACCACATGAAGCCTATTTACTCCATTACCATTCTCAGAAAAGAAAAGGAAGGATTGTGAAAATAAAGATCAGTTGCTATTTCTTCATGCTTTCGTTGCAAGGATGCATCTATACCAAAAGCCTGGATTTCTGAATTTGTTTTCATATACAACTCCTAGAGTTCCCCAGCCAGCCACACATCTTCAAGTTGCCAAGATTGACAAACACCATCACAGACTTACAGTCACATTCTATAAAGGATATTTTTTTAAAAAAATGAGCCAGGACCTTCCTTTAGTGTGAATGTAAACCACATTCATTGACCACTCATCCTGTAGCTAAAAACCAGTCCTTTCTTGAACAATGGAAAGAATGGTGACCACATGCTCTATCTCATATCTCAACTTTACAAAACTCTACAAAAGCTTTAGTCTCTCAATTTTGAAGAAAGCTCTATTCTTCAGATTACTCTTCTAGAGTAGAGTATGTCTACTCTAGAAGAGCAGATGATTCCTTTTCCCTTTGTACATGCCCATGTTATTTTTATCATACCTGTGAAATCTGTGAAATCTTTAATCCAGGTTGAAAACTATGATTGTACCTTTAAATGTCTTTCCACTGTATTTGTTAAATCCTCACTGCAAGGTCATTGAAATGCAATACCTGAAAACAGTTTTATATACAAGATGAGTGTTGTACTTTATTGCTGTAATTTTATACCTCAATCTCTTCATAAATTGGGATTGTAAATCTGTTCTACCAGCTTTTACTCACACTGTCTGGAATACTTATGAAAGATTTGATAGCTAAAGGAAAACTCGCTGTGCAATATCCTGCCTCATGAATGAATCTTACGGATGATATAAGCAGCTTATTTGATTTACAAGCAAGGCAAAATTGGCTTGCATAATTTATCTGATATTTTTCCAGCTACACATACATACACCCAGGACCTTTTCCTATGATTTGATTCACAATTACAGCCCTGACCCAGAGACATTTGTTTGAAGTAAAAAGAAAATAAACCTCTTTCTAGTCAAAATTGAACTTCTGGAAATATCAAATGTATAAAACCTTAGAGCGACACATCCACCCAGATTTTACCCTGATATGACAGCAACAGAGGAATTGATAAGGCTTCTTTTCGTTTCCTTCTCCTTTTGACAGGAGGTGAGCAGTTCTGCAAAGTGCTGATCTGCTTTGGGGTTTTGTTTTGTTGTTTGTTTGTTCCTTTGTTTATTTCTCTTTTTGGTGGAGCAGAATGTGAAGGGATGTTGATTACTTCACTGAAGTAGAAGCCGTGACAGCATGGAAGTGCCCTTGCTATGAGATTGAGTTCCTGCAGCCTAAAAAGTATTGATTTTGGATGGAATTTATTGCCTCTTCTCCTTCACTTCAGCCACTGCTGTAACCCACGGTCAGTTAGAGGCACTGGGCAAAGCACTTGGTCACAAAATTGATGACCTATCATTGCTACCCTTAATGGGATTTAATATAGAAGGAATGACTGCTTGGTAGCCAGGCAGCTTTACTCTATTATTTTCTAAGAGACAGGAATACAGCTAAAGTCATCACTGTTGAAGAAAAGCATAGTCACCAAGGTGATAGATGCCCTAATGGTGGACATATGATCTTATTCTGGCATAAATGTTTATATCCCCAAAGCCACTCTTTTTCATATATAGTAATCCTCAGACATATGAAAGAGATGGCTTCCTGTCTCAGCACTTGCTTTCCAAGTATCAGGGCTGCACACAGTGTTTCAAAATTTGTAAAAAAGAGCTTTGGCTTTGCAAAGCCAAAACGGACAGCTAACATCAAAAACGTTATAAAAAATGCACAACAAAGAATGTTCTTTCTGTGCCAACTCAGAAAGCTCAAACTGCTCAAGGAGCTGCTGATCCAGTTCTACACTGGAATTATTGAGTCTGTCATCTGCACCTCTATAACTGTCTGGTTTGGTTCTGCAACCCAACAAGACAGACACAGACTTCAGAGGATAATTAGAACTGCAAAAACAAGTGCTACCAACCTGCCTTCCATTGAGGACCTGTATACTGCATGAGTCAAAAAGAGGGCTGTGAAAATATTTACAGATCCCTCACATCCTGGTTTCAACTCCTACCCTCAAAACAACGCTATAGAGCACTGCACACCAGAACAACTAGACACAAGAACAGTTTTTTCTCAAACGCCATCACACTGCTAAACAAATAATTCCCTCAACACTGTCAAACTATTTACTAAGTCTGCACTACTATTAAACTTCTCATCATTCCAATCACCCATCTCCTCCCACTTATGACTGTATGACTATAACCTTGTTGCTGGTATCCTTACGATTTATATTGCTATTGTTTCCTGATTGCTTATTTGTAACCTATGACTATCGTATTTGTTTTTTAAATTGTTCTTAAATTTTGTGGTTTATATGTGTTTTAATATGGCTGTACACCGCCCTGAGTCCTTTTGGCAGAAGGGTGGTATAGAAGTGCAATAAATCTAAATCTAAATCCAAATCTAAGTGTTGTACCTTATGATTCTTGATGAACATATCTTTTATTTTATGTACACTGAGAGCATATGCACCAAGACAAATTCCTTGTGTGTCCAATCACACTTGGCCAATGAAAATTCTATTCTATTCTATTCTATTCTATTCTATTCTATTCTATTCTATTCTATTCTATTCTATTCTATTCTATTCTATTCTATTCTATTCTATTCTATTCTATTCAAACCATCCCTTGCTCTGATAGCTATTAAATGATACTGGCTTCTTCCAAGTGAAATGCAAAAGAGGCTGCTGCTGCTTTGAGAGTTACTTTAACTTTAATAAAAGCATCCCTTAAAGCAGTGGCATCTGTTCCAGGCTTGTGCAGAAGCCTCAAACAGGTGGTTTTTTTTTAATGACTAGCAGAGAGGTGTTGTATTCCCACAAGGCCCAAAGCTCATCTTCCAGATCATTTTGCATCATGATGGGGAATCTTCTAAAATGGGGTTAGAAAATTAGCCCATGGGATTAATTTCACTCTCTCCCAAGTCATTACTTTCAGAGCTCTTGCAAATGGAGACTGCTTCCTTGGAATCATGATTTGGGTCCCACGGAGAATGTGTGTTATGTATATGAATGACAACATGGGTTTGTTTGTGGAATGTCATCAAGATAGCCACACTTCTAGCATGGATGGCAGCTTAAAAGCAGTTGAGAAAGTATTTAAAAGTCAGCACTTGTAACCATATGGCATATGGTAATTTGGATTCTAACAGGTTTTTCAAACCATTTGGCAGGGAAAAATCCTGGAAGTGCTATTATCACAGTAGACCTCTTCAAATTAAAAAAAAAACACACCCCAAACCTTATCTGTCATTTGGTTGTTGCTATAGTAACAACCTAGTTCCAGCTGGAAGGAACCCACCAGCTTACTACTTATGTCTACCTTCCCTGTATTTTACAAGCTTGTTTTCTCCCACTGTACGGCAGCAAACAGACATTTATAATTGGGAAGGAGAGATGGGGGTATAGCAGCATCTAAAAATATGGATCTCTTATTGTAAGGTTTGAAAATGATTAATTCAGACTGTTTCAGTTTTTCTTTTTGTCATCTCAGATGCAATCCCTGCAAGCAGGTAACCAGTTTTTTCCCTTCCTTCTTGGATTTTAAGAATTTTATAGTGATATCTCAATATGTGGTTTTGTTTCCTTGCTCTTCAATGACTTTTTTTTTTTGCTCTTTGTGGAGGGATAGAAATGATCTACCCTACTTTCAGATGGTTTCCAGATGGTGCATTGATGAATCTTTCTAGCTAAACACTGAAGTTCAGAGCTGCTAATGAGGAAACCTGCCTATTCTAAGTGTAAAGATTTCTTCCCCCCACGATTAGCTCTGCTGGAATTCTGGCTAAGGAATGGCATGTTTTAAAAGTCTTCTGTGGACTGTTGTACTCCAATGATGAATAAGCTTCTGGAGAACATATGCTATTATGGAGGGTGAAGATAGGAAAAGAGAATAATTGTGGAACATATGCACATGAACCAAGTGACAATGGCCAGTACAGTTAGTCCTTGAATTACCCCTGGTGACTTAGCAAACATTTGAAGTTATAGTGGACCTCCCCAAAGCTATCCAGTTCTGATGGACAACCCTTTGCTGTCACATAACTGTCATGCATTTTGGGTGTTGGACAACTGGGTCGCATTTATGGCCATTTGCAGCATCACATCACGTGGCCGTAGTTTACTATGTTTGTGCCCAAAACTGGCATTTACTTCCTTTCCCCCCCCCAAAAAAAACACCTCATGCAATACAATGGGTTTGCTTAACAACTGCCACTTACTTAACAACCACCATGAAAAAGATCCTAAAATTGGGTCTGGTCAAGTGATGATCCACTTTACAACCATCATGACCATAATGAGTAGACTCCATTACGGTCATAAATTGAGGATTATCTGTAATTCTAATGAAAGAAAGAATGACAGGAGGAAGAAATCTATATTTTATTTATAAAATCTATATTTTAAGAGCCAAGGTGGCACAGTGGTTAGAGTGCAGTACTGCAGGCTACTTCAGCTGACTGCTAGCTGCAGTTTGGCAGTTCAAATCTCGTTGGCCCAAGGCCTTCCATCCTTCTGAGGTGGGTAAAATGAGGACCCAGATTGTTGGGGCAACATGCTGACTCTGTAAGCTGCTTAGAGAAGGCCGTAAAAGCACTTTGAAACGGTATGTAAGTCTAAGTGCTATTGCTATTGCTATTGCTATTCTGTATATAGATATGGAAGTGTAAAATATTTACTAGATGTCTGATAATGTTACTCTGGTAAAATGTGAGGGAGAAAACAAGTGAAATGTTTATGCAGATTCTGGCATGGTATAATTACTTCGGTTGCTAGATCAACTTTATTAATGGGAATGTGGACATTTGTGAGCTCTGTTCCTATGATGTATGCATGATTCCATTGTACCTTTCTACAGTCACTCATATATTCATCCTATTCTATGTAGCCAAATAATTCTTTGTCATTACAGTTTAATCATTCTTCTGTAACTTCTTCTACAATTATAACAAGTGAAATATCTCTTAAATAATAAATGCACAAGAATTTACCAGAGAAATATTTCTATTACTGTTATGGGATTCGTACAATGCTTTTGTACAAGCGTTTATTTATTTGCATAATAATATTTAGCCTGATTCCCTTAAACCACAGTGATCACTGGCAATTCAATTCAATCTAATCCAATTCAATCATCAATTATTTAACAATGAATTTTGTCATAAAGTGCTAAATAGTACTTTATGGTTTGTAGAGAAGTAGACCAATTAATACATTTTACAGATTAAATTTACCTTATTAAATGGAACTTAACAAGTTAAATTCTTGCCAAGCCTATATTTGTTTGTCTGTTCTGTGTGTTCATATGATAAAATTATGAAGACTGTTTTGGTTCCCACTTTGAAATTTATTCTAATGATTTTTAAAATAGTTCATGGAATGTATTCCCCAATTCCAGTCCTTTCCAGCTACTCCAAAAAGTTTCTTGATTTAGGAGAGTAGATTTGGGTAAAAACAGGTATCCTTATTTTCGGAGGAAGCAAAGCTGAAACCGTTGAAATTTGCAGTCAGTGAAAGGTATATTTTAGTTTTTCCATTTCCTCCTCACCTCTAACACTATTACACTGTTAGTTCCCACAATAGTTCTGTCTGCTTCCTCCTGCCTGCTAGTTTTCATCATTGCTGTCATAATTTTATTATTTCTTATTCTTTTCTATCTGCCACCTGTTGGTGTTCAGCAGTTGTCCTATCATGCCAGTTCCTGTGCCTTGAACTGTCATTTTCAAACTTAGCAATAATGTATTAAGTATTACAAGGTTCTGAACTGATCCCACTTATTCTAGATGATCTATTCTATATGCCTTTCTGCATTGGAAGAGCTACCGGTATAATAGGCTTATTAATGTCTTCTCAGTTATACTTCCTAGTATTTTATTCAGCTCATGATGAAAATGGGGTTGCTAAGAATTGACACTGCCTTGAGGATTAATAGTAATTTATGATAGTAATAATTTTATTCAGAGATCAGTGCTGAGAAGTACAGCAAAATATAAACTATATATAGTTGATCATTATATTAGTTGTATTGCTCCTACAACAAAGATTAGACATTTGTTGCAGATCAAAGGAAAATATTATTTTTTCTCAAATCTCAAACATATTTAGTAAATAATATGTAGCAACTTTAATAATAGATTTTAGACTTCTAGATTTTTCATAAAATACAATTTACTAAAGCTAAATAATAGTATGTGTAACATATTCTCTCTGAATTTACAGGAACCGACAGAAATAGATTTTTAAACGGGTACTTATTTAATGTTGGTAAATGTTAGTTTCCTTTCCTTTTATAGAAGACTTGCAACAGATGTAACCCCAAGATTAACCCCAATGAAATCACTAATGTAGTCAGAATCTAGCCAAATATACTCTGAAATTCCATTCAGTGGTTTTGTAATGAAGAAAATGTTATTGCCTGGAGCAGGAAAAATAGGTTTCCATAATGCTTTCTTGTATTGCAGGGAAATATGAACATGGTGGGAAGTAATTTAATGTTTTGACCTCGCTTGATTACTTTCTAAAGTGCTTCCACGTGCTCAAAGAACTCATCTGTGACTTTTGGGCTAGGGATTTGAATCCTGCAATCTTTTTCCATGACTCTTCCAGATTTTTAATTCCTTTCTTTGTAGAGGTATATACCCTTTGCCATTCTCCAGCAAAAAGATTGGTTGGATAATATTAGAAAGATGGGGGGGGGGGGGGGGGGAAAGGGGGGGTAGGGTTGAATTGTCCCTCAGCTTTGTCTCTAATTTTGCAAGAATATTTTGTTTTCAAAATGACAAGTACATTTTCATTACAACTGCACAGTCTGCTTCTGTGAACAGAGAGGAAGAGGAAGGAAATGATGGGCTTCTGATTTTATGTCAGGATTTTTCAGTACAGTCATCTGAATCTAGACAAAACTTGCTGTTGTGAATTGAAGGGCTTTCCAGATGGAGATCCTCTAGAATTTACAGCCTGCACAGTGTGATACTCGGATATAGAGAATATAACTATTCCAATAAAAGAGAATATTTGTGGCTCAGGATTGAACTGCAGAGTCCTTGGTGCTCTCTCAGCTTGGTTGTTTGATTGCAGATGTGTGATTGAGTGTATGGCTTGCTCCCTGTTTATAGACAGTAGGTTGCCCTGTCAGTTTGGGTGAGGGGTGTAGTTTTCCTTGATTGGGGTATTGTTTTTTGCTTATTTCCCTGGTGTTCACTAGCACTGATGATGTTAGCTAGTTGGGTAATGAAACGTCTTTAAGCAAACAACCAAGCTCAGAGAGCACCAGTGTAACTATTCCAAATGTTGTTGTTTTATTGGCTTATTGTGAGGAAGTAGTGAAAAAAGAAGTAAGGTTTATAAAGGACATTAATGTTGTCTAATGGTATAATAAATGGCTCAGTGTTGTATTAATAATGTTGCAATGTTGTTGTACTTGCCCTCTAACACAGTGTTTTTCAATCTCAGCTACTCTAGGATCTGTGGACTTAAAAGTCCACTCTAGTTGGGAATACCGGGAATGACATGTATCCGTCTTAAAATTTCTGAGTTTTAGGACACCAGCTTTAGAATATTATTTCCCAGGGACCTGTTTCATGCTGTTCCTGCTCTGCTTCCGAAAGACATTGAAATCCAAGCCGTTTGAAGAGGCCAGAAGGCAAAGTATTTTGTCTGCTCACTGAATGACAGATGATTGGGAATGGCTAACGCTAGTTTATGTCTTTTCCCATTTGCCACTGAAATTATGTGCCCTTGGCATTCTGATTCTTTGTTTTTATTGAATCTTTTAACATATGTTAAACGTAACAAAACTTTAGTTTTTCTGAACTCATATCATTGATATATGAATAAATACATGGATTCAAAAGGCAACACTGTTGAATTATAAAATGTACTAGGAAATACAGGTAGTCCTCAATTTACAACTACAGTTGAGCCCAAACTTTCTGTTGTTAAGTGAGGCATTTGTTCAGTGAATTATGCCCCATTTTAAACCTTTCTGGCCACAGTTGTTAAGTGAATTACTGCAGTTGATAAATTAGTAACCTGGTTGCTAAGCGAATCTGGCTTCCCTGCTGACTTTGCTTGTCAAAAGGTTGCAAAAGGTGATCACATGACCCCAGGACCCTGTAACCATCATAAGTTATGAATCAGTTGCCATGCATTTGAATTTTAATCACATTATCATTGGGATGCTATAAAGGCTGTAACTGTAAAAAATGGTCATAAGTTATTTTTTCCAGTGCCGTTGTAACTTTGAACGGTTGCTAAATGAACTGTTGTAAATTGAGGATTACCTCAATTTACAATTCTGTGTTGTACAGAATTGTCATAAACCAGAGCTAAAGCAACTTTAACTATTCCTGTTCTTTGTATTCAGATGCGATTGCGTCAGTGGTGGGTTTCAAATTTTTTTACTACTGGTTTTGTGGGTGTGGCTTGGTGGGCATGGCATTGCTTGGTGGGCGTGGCTTGGTGGGCATGGCAGGGGAAGGATACTGCAAAATCTCCATTCCCACCCTACTCCAGGGGAAGGATACTGTAAAATCTCCATTCCCACCCCACTCCAAGGGAAGGTTACTGCAAAATCCCCATTTCCTCCCGATCAGCTGGGACTCAGGAGGCAGAGAATAGATGGGGGCGGGGCCAACATTTTTACTACCGGTTCTCCAAACTCAAAATTTCTACTACCGGTTCTCCAGAACTGGCCAGAACCTGCTGAAACCCACCTCTGGATTGCATGTTCCATTGGCTAAAGCAATGGGTGGCAATGTGCATGCTCCCAAAATCGCCATCCCTTAACATTTCACTCCCCAAATGGTACAAAATGGGTTCAGACCTCCCAATAATAGTAGGACTGGATGTATTAGATTGTGCTTTAAGAATGATAACTACCACTAGTATGTAACTGTACCCTTTTTACAGGCAACACATTTGATTTCATGGCTGAAGACCAGGAAGTTGGAACGAAATGACATGATAATTGGACATGACAGACTACTTTGAGCAGAAAGCACAGATGTAAAAATAGTGGCAGATGATGATGTGGAATTTTTATTTATTTATTTATTTATTTGTTTCCATTTCTATACCGCCCTTCTCCAAACAGGACTCAGGGTGGTGAACAGCCAAAGTAAAAAACAGAACATACAAAATTTAAAAACAGTTTAAAATAATTAAATATGGGATGAAGAAAATATTTTAATGGAACTGCCAATATTTAAGAAGAGTATATGAATGGTATTTTACTGAAAAATTGTACTGGATTTGGGAATAGAGATGAAATAAGTATACAAATATAACAGTTGTGGGATTCAAATTTTTTACTACCAGTTCTGTGGGTGTGGTTTGGTGGGCGTGGCATGGCTTGGTGGGCGTAGCTTGGTGGGCATGGCAGGGGAAGGATCAGGGTTGAAATGCTCCTGGTTCAGACCAGCTCGGGCGAGTAGATAGCGATGGCAGCGGGCAGTTCGGAGAACCGGTAGCAAAAATCGCTTTCTCCCCCAGTCTCCAGCTTGCTTATTTTAGCTGCTGGTCGCAACTCCTACCTTGCTTCACTTGCTGTAATCCCTGCAATCCATTGCATCAGCAAGCAACTGAATCTTCCTGCCTGCAATCAAGCTCATCGGTGAGCAGCTCTATCTGCCTGCCTGCCTGTAAGTTTTTTTCCCCTTTAGGAGCTTTAAAAAAAAAAAAGTTAATTGCGGTTTTTTTTAGTTGTTCTTTTTTTAGACCTAGCCATTTAAAGTTTAGGAAGTTTTAAATTTAGCTGCTTTTATATAAAAATAAAATAAAATAATATTTGTGCAGCTTTCTGAGATTTTGTGTGTTTCTGTAGTGTTTCAATCTAACTACACAAACACACTAAATCTCACAAAGCTGAATGTGGAATTTTGTGTGTGTAAATTGTGAAAGTTGGTTTTTGGGGCTTTTTGGGGCTGTGTGAGGTTCCTGCTTGTTGCAGGGGCCATTTTGGGTCTCGCACAGCTGCTTTTACATTGTGGGTGAGCCAGTTGTGTTGTGTTGTGTGTGTGTGTGTAAAGTGTGAAAGTTGGTTTTTTGGACTTTTTGGAGCTGTGTGAGGTTCCTACTTGTTGCAGGGGCATTTTGGGTCTAGCACAGCTGCTTTTACATTGTGGGGGAGCCAGTTGTGTTGTGTTGTGTGGTGTGTGTGTAAAGTATGAAAATTGGTTTTTTGGGCTTTTTGGGGCTGTGTGAGGTTCCTGCTTGTTGGAGGGGCCATTTTGGGTCTAGCAGAGCTGCTTTTACATTGTGAGTGAGCCAGTTGTGTTGTGTTGTGTTCTGTGTGTATAAAGTGTGAAAGTTGTTTTTTTGGGCTTTTTGTGGCTGTGTGAGGTTCCTGCTTGTTGCAGGGGCCATTTTGGGTCTAGCACAGCTGCTTTTACCTTGTGGGTGAGCCAGTTGTGTTGTGTTGTGTTTTGTAGGTTAAAAAAGGGCAACAAAGTGATGTCGACTTGGCCACGCCCACCTGACCACCAAGCCACACCCACTAATTAAGCCACGCCCACAGAACTGGTAGCAAAAAATTTTAGATTTCACCCCTGGGAAGGATACTGTAAAATCTCCATTCTCACTGCACTCCAGGGAAAGGATACTGTAAAATCTCAATTCCCTCCCCACTCCAGGGAAAGGTTACTGCAAAATCCCCATTTCCTCCTGATCAGCTGGGACTAGGGAGGCAGAGAATAAATGGGGGCAGGGCCAGTCAGAGGTGGTATTTACCGGTTCTCAGAAGTACTCAAAATTTCCGCTACCGGTTCTCCAGAACTGGTCAGAATCTGCTGAATACCACCTCTGAAATATAATCTATCTAGAAGTACAATTTAGATTTTTTCCTGAATGCCAGAATATTCTGAAGCTGTTTGATGATCTCACTGGCAATATAAATAAGGCCAGAAGTGAGATAGTCCAAAGGTCTGACTCTATTAGGTTCTAGCAAGGAAAGGCTTTCTTTAATTGTACATTAAATTCCATATTTAGTTGGTTTAGAACAGGAAATGTAAAGAGATATTCTTTTGACTAACCTGATTGCTCAGATCTTAGACATGATCAAAATTTAGTTCCTGTTTACTTCAATAGAAGAAGTAACTTTAAATTCTGGTTCTTGCCCTCTGAAATCAAGCAGATTGAAGAATGCTCGAGATGGCAGTGAAAACAGTGATTCACTTATCTGGTAAAAGCCTTGTTGAATTTGAGACTCTCTTACGGTATGTGTAGATGTACAGAATTGTACTGTACTTTCTACTCAAATGCTCTCTACCTAATTGCCTCTTGTAATATATCTTCTTTGATTATAATAACGTATTTTCTCCATCTCTGCTTCTATCCATCAGCTACAGGGTTTATTGCTTCATCTTAATCTTTTTTTTCAAATTAAATAAAAGTACTAATGCAAATAAAAAATACACATAACGTTCTGTAGCTGTCTTGCTGATATTATATTTTTGCCTTGTTAATGTACTGGCTCTTTCATTCCAGAACAGTAGCTACAGTCATCTCTTTCAGTCAAAACAAAAGAAAAATATTATGGCACATTAAAAGCTAACAAATTTGTGGCATTTTTTCGTTCATCTGAGTATTTCTAAGGTGAGTTATATCATTAAAAGGTCCATATACAACAAAAACAAAACTGTTCATGGTTAAGTCATTTGTTTTGAATTCCTGATTCAAGAGATTAAAAATTGGTAAACCACATGAATTTGTTATAGAATTGAAGGTTTCAACACATCAAGATTGTAAGCATCAACTTTTTAAAAATGATTCTATGTCATCCAATGTAGGAGAAGAGCAGGCAGAGTGGGAGGTTGGAGTTAAACTCATCATCAGTTTAGAGTCATTGCATTTCCACAAGCATTCTAGGTCCAGCCCTCCCTAAATTCTTATCTGACGCTAATTTTAATTGACCAGATTCTTGTGTATAAAGTTGAATATATCTTCTATGCATCAACCTAACTGGTGGTACTGATTCTTTGTGCCTGACACCCAATGGATCATTAATTTTAGTACAACTTCATTTTGTGAGGGAATCATGAAAAACAAGGCAAAAAATGTAGATATATTTTCAGCGGTGAGAAATATGCTGTTTTTATTACAAATGCTATTTCAACACTGAAAGTTGGGTGGCTGTCTTTACAAGCTCTTACTCATTATTCCATATCAGATCTAGTAAACCCTCAATTTAATGATGCATTTATAAGGGAGAGGCTTATTTAAAACCAAATATCCATTTACTCTAAATGTATGTCATTTGTATCAATTTGCATCAATTTCAGTAATGACCTCATTACACAAATCACATAAATTGATGGAATTTATATGAATCATCTAGACTACTTAGATATAATATTTTATTCATTATTTTGGGGTAATGCCCAAAAGAACATGTTGTATCCAGTCTGTAAATCCAGAAATAATTAAACTGAGGGTTTCCTGTACTTTGCATAGTTTTCCCAAGACAAAGACTTTGACATGGAATCCTATTTTTGACATGGATTCTGAATTCTTAACTCTGCTGGATTGTCATATATTTTTTCAGATACCTAAAAATTATTCATGTAAGCCATTCAGAAAGTGGAAATAATAGAAATACTGAGAGGAGCAACTTGTCAGAAGTTGAATTCCAGCTATATCATAGAAAAGGATTGAAGAGGTGGAGATGAAAGTGACTGAACAATGTGGGAAGATTCATCATAAAAACAACTTTGACATTCTATATTTAGGCAGCTATTGCTACTGAGAGATATGAATTGGATATGGGATTGCAGCTGAAAGCCACAGTTCTTCCAGGCTCAAATGTTGGTTAGGTTAAGAGCCAACCCTGGACTGGCTGGAAAATTCTGGGAGTTGAAGTCCACACATCTGAATACTGTCATGGTTGAGAAATACTGCTTTAAATAGGCATGAGGATACCAATGAAGTCTATTTTAAAGATTTCCCAGAGAGTTCATTTCTGGAAAGGGAAAGTCTAACATCTAGTTTAGTATGACTTCACTCTCCAATATCTTTGTGTTCTGATTTTAAAACCATTTAAAGGTATAATTGTTCTATATAACAGAGAACAACTAAATCAGCATCAGTAATCATGTGTTGGCAGTAGGTTATATCCCCTATGTCTCTTTCTTTGTCTTTAGCATCGAGTCCCTTCAATTATGAGGTTCAAATTAGTTTTTCACTGCTATTTTAAACTGAAAATAGAGGCAGTTTTCTTTTAATACTGCTTGAGGCTTCATTTCATTTTCAGGTTTTCATTGTACTGTAGTCTTTTCATTTTATTTTAATTTATTCTGGTCCTAATTAATCAGAATCTATTTTATGATATAAGATTTTTGACCCAGTCGTCTAAGAATAGAAAAGAAAGAGCATATTTCTGGAATATCCAATTTAGAGACAAAAAACCCAGTATTTGTACCTCATGCTATTCAGATAATGTGGCTTTGTTAGATCCTTCTACACAGTGCTGCTGTTGCAAAAAGATAACATTAGATCACAAACCATAATGGTTGTTCTGTCACTATTTTTCTTTTTTTGTTTAGCAGTAAAATATGCAACTTCTTTCACAATAAACACAAATGGCTAAACTGCACTGATTCCTTTCCAGTATTGATAGCAGTGAATGAAGCTGAGATCTAATCAGACAAAAGATGGAGAGTTGCATTCTCCAGGGTCAATTAATTTAGGTTCCCATTACAAGCTCAGCGGGCGCTTGCCACCAGTCTCAATTAGGTTTCAACTAAAACATTGGCCTTGTTCTCTGTCTGGATGATAGAATTATGTACCACTCGTCATATCACTGAAGACAATGAGAATATTTCCTGATTGCTCCATCTCCCAGTTCAGCAGAAGCATTTGAATCATTCATACCACAAGATATAGTGATTGCTGCCAACTTGTACCAGTCTTAAAATATATTTCATTTAGTTTTATTTATTATTTGATTTAGAGCCTGGCTTCTACCCATCGGGCATTTGTAGTACTCTGAAATATAATGTGAAAAGTTGAAAACAAAATGGAAACTGATTAGTAGTATTAATATAACTGGGCCTAATGGAAGAGGAAGGTCTTTATTCTTTTTCTGAAGGTGGAAAATGTGTGGGCTAAACACAATTGCCAGAGAAGCGTGCAAAGAGTTTGGGGAATGATTTGAAGAGAATGCCTTCTCTCGGTGAACTGGCTGTATTAGAATGCATTTTCTGCCAAAGGGAATGCCTAGACAGCTTCAAACTATGGTCCCTTGGGAATTCAATGAGTGCCTTAAAACTGATACCTTGATCAAATTGCCAACCAAAGCAAATTGATGTTTGTATTAAGCTTCCAAAGTCATTAGAATAAATAAATTGCATATGCTGAAAGCTTTGTGGATCCTGTTTGCATGATGGAGGTGGGGTCATTTCTAGATTTGATCCTTTTCTGTTCTATCAGTTATTCTGCTGATAGACAGAGAATCAGAGTCCTGAGACCTTTTATATATATTCTTCTACCATTGCATTGGGTTGGAATACAGAAAAAAAAGAGAGAAATAACAATGCTTTAAGATTTAGTTTACTTTTTGCAAGATTTGCTTACAGCTGCTTACAGACAACAATATAAAGTCCATGTGAATGCTTATTTCTCTTCCTTTCACTTGAATATCCTGTTAGGAAATAGAATCACTCAGGGAAACACCATACAAAGAGAGAGAGAGAGATTGTCACAGATTTTTCTGCAAAAAGAATGGAAGAGTTCTGGGCGCTGCTGGATATTGATATAGAAAAGAAGATTTAACAGAGGTTTTGCACAGACTGACTTTCCCTTTGCAAAGTTTCTTTTAAAGATCAGAACAATGCATCTTCAAAGGAAGATCTCAAACCTACTAGAGCTTGCACCTCTCTATGAGATTCACTATAGATGATTCCTTTTGTGTCACTTCAAACACTTTCATACCAGTCAAATATTAGAACAATAATTATGGGGTCATGTATTTGGTACTAATTTCAAATACAAGATTAGGTTCCAGAAAATATGGCATTATAGGTATCTGGTGAGGACACAGTGAACTGAAGATGGCTCTGCTAAAAGTGGATCTTTTTCAGGAATAGATACAGTTTGGATTTCTAAAATTTTGCTATTCATTCTTATAAAGTGGAGACCACTTTTCAGATCACTTTGGTGTCTTTTAAAAAGAAACATGATTATTTTAGGTATTGATTGAGTGATACATTGTTACAAAACAAAATGGTAGTGGAGAATTGTAAAAAGACATTAAAGAAATTTTTTGAGAATAATCTTAGGCACCGAAGTAAGTATGGTTTAGGGTGCAAGTAAAGCTTTGCTTTAGGGTATATTTTATTCAACACAATAGTGAATTTAAAAAGAAAAGGCAAGAGAAAATATACATTATTGTGGATGAAACAAAAAGAAAAGAAAATAACAAGTTTAAAAATCCTAGGGATGATAACTATTACTCCCCAAATTAAGCCTTTACAGAGGCAGCTATCTATATCATCAGTGAAAGAGATGGAAATAAAGATGAACTATGAAAAACAAAGAAACTTGAATTTACAAATAAGTGTGGAAATGATTGGCTGGACACTGAAAGGTGGGTGTATTTGTAATATTGATTAATGTTCACTGGTTATTTGCTTTTAAAAAAACATCTTGTATCTTTGTATTAAGAGAAAAATGTATTAAATTGACCCTATTTGTCTAAATTAGTTTAATAGTGCATTAGTCTAAATCCTTTTAATTTATAATTATAAATGTATTATAATTTACAATGATGCTGATAGGCACATTTTAGCTTTAAAATATCTAGATAGATTTAAACATTAATGAATTAATTGTTCCTGCCTTTCCATCAACTATGTTCTGCTGCTCAGACTCACTAATAATATAAAACAAATTAAAAGCCCAGGTAATAATAATACAGTGAAAAAACTCATTAATAAAAGAGACAGCATCCATCCCACTGAACAAAAAAAAACAGCTTCTACATCAAAGGCCAGCCTGAATAAAACAGTTTTGCCTGCTAGCAGAAGGTTAATGGAGGAGGTGTTGACTTGACTTCCCTTAGTAGGAGTTCTAAAGCTTGAGAATTGCCACAAGAAGAGAAGGCAGGTGTGTAAGGCAAAACTTTCAGCTCCTCTGGTCTCAAGACATAGAGGGCCTCTTAGGTCATAAAAGCATTTGAATTCTGCCACATTTCCTGCTTTAGACATGTGCAGAAACAGGCAGCATCATACTTATCATTAGCTGTGTAGATACACTCCTGATCTTTACTGAAAATGTAGGGATCCAGGTTAAATCCACACTGACATCCAAGGTGACATCCAGAATTATATCTCATCTGGATTAAGTCTTAGAAATGAAGATAAAAGAATACGTAAATAGAAAAGATTCATCTCAAAATCCTGTTTATGTTTGAACATGCGTAATGGAGCCAATATTAAAAAATGAAAGACAAAGCAAAATGCTTTACCAAGGTGGTCCAATTCAAGCATGTGCTGGTCTTGAATTATAATTTAATAATAATTTGTTAAATTTGTATGCCACCTGACTTGAAGTAACTCTAGACAGCTCAAAACCATAAAATAAATTACAGACCAGAAGGAATGAAACGAGGGGTCTTACTTTTCCCCACCAATACTGACTTTGCTCCAAAACCATGGCAGGTATCAGTAGGCACCTAGCAAAGAAATTAATTCCAGGTTGAACCATGGAAAGTCACTGAGTGACTGTGGGCCAGTATTTCTCAGCATAATCTCCTCTGCATAATATTTATGGGGATAAAATGACAAACAAATCTGTACATTCTGGCTAATGCCTTTATGTTTTGGCAGCCATAGTTATTGAAAATCACAGTAAGAATTTGAATAACCATTTGTTCTGATCTAGGTAACAGGACAGTCAGTGAAATCAATTGATATAACTTGATGCTTCCTGCAAAATTAAAAAAACACAAATAAGGAGAAGGTGGCAAATAAACAGATTAATTATACCTTACTGGCAAAAAATAGTCTAGCAGCAAGTTTCAGTCAGTTTAGTCTCAAACAGAAAATGGCAATACTGGTAAGAAACAAGTCATCAAGGCCACCTGTTCTGGTTTTTGTTGGCAAGCAAGGAACAAGATGTGCTTTTATGGATTTTGAGAATATTCAATTATGTCACTTTTCAAGTTCTTCCCATAGTGACATCACAGTGCAGTCATACGAAGCAGGGGCTTCTACAGTGACTCACTGCAGGGTTGGGCTTACTGTAAGGTAACCTGGATGCAGTTCATACATTGCAACTTCTACACTGCTCTGAAATACTAGCAGTGGTGGGTTCCTTCCGGTTCCGCTCGGTTCCGCCGAGCCAGTAGCGGTGATGATATGATGTCACCGAACTGGTTCTCTTTGTTTGGGAGCTGCCCGCCACCACATTAGTCTTACCTTTTATTTGGCCCCACCCCCAATCTATTTGCTGCCTCCCGAGCCCCAGAAGGAAAAAAAAACTGTTTAAACTCTTGCCACGGGGCTTCAAAGGGCTGCCCTACAGCTGATCAGTGTTAAAAGGCAGTGTGGTGGTAGACCTGTGCCTCCAAAAACAAATGAGTAGACACGTGCTTCCAAAAACAAATGGGTAGACCAGTGTGTGGTAGACTGGTGCCTCCAAAAACAAATGAGTAGACCAGTGCCTCCAAAAACAAATGGGTAGACCGGTACAGCTCTGCAAGCAGTTAAAAGCCTGGTAGACCAGTACCTCTGCTAAATCCTAAAGAATTGTCACATGACCATCAAGCCACGCCCACAAAATAAACCACGCCCACAGAACTGTAGTAAAAAATTTTAGAACCCACCACTGAATACTAGCAACAGCCAACATTGGTAGGACTAGTATGGGTAATGTGAAAAATGCCAACCAGATCTCATCACTCATCGCTGCTACCGATGACCTCCCATCGACCCGTGCGCTCCCACAGAGAGGGCCTCCTCAGGGTGCCATCAGCCAAACAATGTAGGCTGGTGGCCCCCAGGGGGAGGGCCTTCTCTGTGGGGGCTCCCACCCTCTGGAATCAGTTGCCCCCGGAGATAAGAAGAATCCAGGACCTCAATGCCTTCCGTCGTTCCCTGAAAACCTATCTTTTTCAGCAAGCCGGGTTGGCTTAAGAAGAAATTTTTAAAATTTTTAAATTCTTTTAATTAGTCTGTGATTTTTAATTTTTTGGGCCAAATTTTATATATATTTTTAAATGTTTTAATATTTGTATTCTATGTTTTTTATCTTGGCTGTACACCGCCCTGAGTCCTCAGGGAGAAGGGCGGTATATAAATTCGAAATTAAATTAAATTAAATTAAAAATCACTTATCTCTAGTTGAAACACTGTTCCATGTAGACCTCGAGCTATCCTTGACACTTGCTGAATCATACCCAGCACATTTTAGAACAGTTCTTACGACACAAATTAAACTCCAGAGTGATAAAGAGAATTGGCAAGAAGCCACCAGTAACAACCTGGCAAGATGATTTTGATAGTTACAATATGAAATATTACTTAAAATTCAGTTGTGTGCAACAATGAAATTATGGGAAGCCATTATTACAAAATAAAATAATGCTTCTCTCCCCTCCACTTTTCCATCAGCCTTTAAGCTGTTGTAATCCTCTAAATTCTTCACTGGCAGTGCATGAAACCAGGTCATACGAGGGGTGGAGGGAAGAGAGAACAAACAGAGCTCTTCAAGGTCTGTTTTATGGTGAGCAAATTGGAATATGGTGACTTTGTTGCCTTATTGATCCATGTGACGCAGGAGGCCAAGACAAGTTTAAGAGGTGTAATGTGCTCAGAATGATATTTAACCAGCTGCTTAGCCAATCAGTAGAACTGTGATGCTTTCCCATTATTTATTTCAGAAAAACAAGAGGGAATCATACATATACTTCGATTTTAGGTAGTGCCAAACTTTGAAATAATGTTGGACTCTAGACCTGTTGGACATTTTTGTGCTGACGTTAAATCATTTTAAATCAGAGGGACAAATAAACTAGACAGTTTGTCTATGTTGAGTTATAATTTCTATATTTAAACTTTCTTATCTTCCACAAGTCTTCTTGGTGATTATATTTATTTAGTCATGTTTTGTCCACAGAGAAAGCTTTGAATGACATACACAAAGCTGGTCGGGATTATTTTCAGAGACTTCAAGAAAAAGCTGAAGGATGTTTCAGGTTGAAGGAAAGGCTATATTATTGGTTTTAAAAATGAGTAACAGAGCATATTGTCACTAACAACACAGACACATGAATTTACAGAAGATTCAAGAACGAGTTTCAGATATATAAGTGTATTATAAAGATCAAGCAATTCCAATTGTAATTAAATCAGCCCATGGAGCCTAAGGATCTAGGTCTTTTAAGGTTTAATTCTGAAATTCTTTGCTAGCCATTTAATTCTACTGAATTGCCTGTCAATGTCATTCAAATTCCTGACGATCTTCCTTCCTTAAACTGCAAAACAGTAGAGTTGCTTGTTTCTTTTTGTGTCCATCTGAAGGTCATCCCTATTTTTCCAGCCTAGATACAATATGCTTATCCTTTCTCTTCAGCTGTTCATGAGGAGGAGGTAAGAAGGAAGAAAGAATGGCCAATTATGATCTCCAAGGAAACTACCAGGACCTCTGAGGGCTTTGCTTGATGCAAGAACTCATTCAGAAGAAGCATCACAGGAGGAGGGTGTGGTTCTTTCTTCACTCCATCCTTCACTTGCTTCCTCCTTCCTTCCCTCCAACTCTTTTGCCAATAGGAGCCCTACTGAGGAATCATGTTTGAACTACCATGCTTGGGCTGAAAAAATTACAATGATCACTAGACATGGCAGAAATGGGATACATAAAATTTTAAGATATCTAGTCCTCAATTTACAAAGGTTCATTTAGTGACTGTTCGAAGTTACAATGGCACTGAAAAAGTGACTTTTCATATGACCATTGCAGCATCCCCGTGGTCACATGATTTACATTTGATGCTTGACAATTGACTCACATTGATGATGCTTGACAACTGACTCACATTTATTGCAGTGTCCCAGGGTCATGTGATTCTTTTTGTGACCTTCTGACAAGCAAAGTCAATGAGGAAACCAGATTCACTTAACAACTGTGTTACTAATTTAACAACTGCAGTGATTCACTTAACAAATATGGCAAGACAAGTCGTAGAATGGGACAAAACTCACTTAACAAATTTCTCACTTAGCAACACAAACTTTGGGCTCAGTTACGGTCGTAAGTGGAAGACTATCTGTAGTCACCAAGATTTTTGTAGTGCAGCTATGGTAGACCCATCCTGTCCAATCAAGCTTATTGAAAGTGTGGGACATAAGGGAGCCAGGTGGAAGCTGTCTGTCTCCATTGCCTTAACTATATTCATTCCTCAGCAGTGGGATCAAGGTCCATAACTCTCTTGAGTGTTGCAACTTTAAAAAGTTGCAAGAGAAAAACATGTTTTTCTCTCCTGCCAAAATGAAAAGGATAGACTTTAACTTTCACTGAATTGTGTGTCCATTATATGGAATGGTGTTTTGTTTTTTACTGTAATATTTTTTTCTCTCAGTCGTCACAGATTTAAACATGCTTTTTTTCCCCCAAGCAGATTGTATAATTCTAAGAATTAAGTATACTACAGCAGCTTACTGAGATTGGGAAGGCAATCCTAGCATTTATTGCTTCTGAGTTTGTTGATTGCTTTGCTCTCTAATGTATTAGAAGGACAAGCTGGGTTTCAGAAGTGGCAGGAGGTAGCAATTTGTGGGGAGCTGCACAATGAAGGTTACTGCTGGCAAGCAAACAACACCTCCTTCAAATATGCTAGGAACATAAGTTCAAGAATAAAGCTGACATCAAGGCCACAGTGAAGTGAACATTGAAGGCCCAACCAGATAAAGGATGTGTAAACTTATCAGGATAATAAAGCAAAAAAAAAAGCCATCCCAGAGTTCAGAAGACCTTGCTGCTCAAATAAGTAAATGTTATTGAAACAGAAAAAAACTCTTCCTGTTCAGGAGGAACCAATGCAAGATCAGTCTTGGCTAAGTATTCATCCTTGGAAAACTTCACTGAGGATTTACTTTGGATTTTGTGCCATCAAATCAGTGTCAGTTCTTAGTGACCACTTAGGTAGATTTTCCCCATGATGATCAGTCCCTAATCGTCAAGCCTTCTAATGGTGATGGGACTTATCAGGACTCTGCATTATAATAATAATTAATTATACAATCCCTTGTATGAACTAAAATAATGGAGCTCCTTCTTTAAAGAAGTTTGTTCACCACAGAAAACATTGGAGCCCAGATATCAACTGTCACAGAATTTTGATGTTCTGCTTGAACTTGTAATGTAAAGAGATATTGATAAGACTTAGCAAAAAATAGAAGAGAGGATGCCACATTTAATTTGTGAACTTCAAAAAAAACAAAAGAAATGTATTGATATGAATTAGTTCATAAGGTCCCTGAATGCATGCAGGAGACACAAGGATGCCCCCTTGGAGACAGCTCTGCTATGCCCATCAGATGCAACCCTGTGGCTACATGTTCAACATTAATGAAAAAGGAGATAGTACAAGCTACAGTTATGTAGGCGAGAGTCTTTTTTTTTCTCAATTGAAAATATTGATTGAGCAAAATTCTTAAACCAGGCATATGAAGACTCATGCTTAAAGCAAGCCAGTCTTGTACAGACACTTCTGGTCAGATGCTTGGATAGGAGGTATCTTCTTCTTCTTGTGCCATATCCGTTATCTGATGTTGGCGATCATGTTGGCGATCCTATTTTTATCAACAGCTGCATGAAAAAGTCTTGCTGAGTTTTGTCCAAACCAGTCCCTTAAATTTTGAAGCCATGATGTTCTTCTTCTGCCTGGACCTAATTTGCCTTCATTTTTTCCCTAGTGGATTTAGTGAAGTATGCCATATTTTTCCAGGTGTCATATCACATGTCTGAAATATTCTAACTTTTGCTTTTTATATATAGAGAGAGGAGGTATAGGCACCCTTAAATTTCCTTCACATATTGAGAGGCTCATACCTATACTACTACATTGGAGTTTGTTAGATTATGTAGTAGTGATAGGAGGCATTCTTTGAAGTCCAAAGATGCTAGAAAAAAAACAACCCTCCATATACCAGGTAGTGCTCGATTTACAACAGTTTAGTGACCATTCAAAGTTACAATAACACTGAAAAAATTGAAAAAAACTGGAAAAAATCTTTCACTAAAAAATAGCCCCCAAACTCTAATTAAACTACAGTTCTGTAATTATTCTTCTGTCTGAACTGTCTTAGTTCTTTAATAATGGAAGAGACAGACTATAGCAATAACTACAGATCTGTAATTGGAAGTGTAAAAAATAGGTGAAACTAGAGCATACATGTATCAAGAAAGGAAAAAGTTGTGGCCTCTTGGCTTCCATACAAAAATTTGAGTTGTACTTATAAAGTGATAAATCACCCACTGTCTGACAGGCACTACATTCATGGAACAATATAACATTTTCTGATAGCTGATTTTAGATAGGTGTCTAATTACACCTCAGATAAGCATGGTGATATGATTTAGCCACTGGTTAAAACAACTGGATTCAATGGAAGATTGTGTTCTTTTGATTTATTATGTTATTATATGACATTTGTAATACATTTTTATTCATATATATTATGTAAGAAAGTACCTTAAAGTTTAGTAGTATTTTCTGCCAAGTAATTGGGAAGAAGAGGGAATACTTGTTTCTCATTTTGTTCAAATTTTGAAATACTACTAAATAATATTATGCCAAAGTAATAAAATAATAATCAAAACCCCTCAATGGATACCCCTTGTTGTGGGTCTTGAGATGCTTTGATGTGGTTGAGAGCTCTGCTGGCAGTAATGTACTCTATCAGAAGGGTAACCCATGTCAGTCAGATCTTAGTGGAAGATAAAATATTGATAGATTATACTCTCCCTGCAGAAATGGAAGCAGAATTATACTTCAAGTCCAGCATACCCATAAAAGCATGCATTGACTGCTGATTATCTAAAAACAGCCAAGAACAAGCATTGATGCAAGTTAAGAATTGGAAATTACTGAATGTGCAGGAAATATAATAATAAAAAGGATGCTAGCAAGAAAAGCATTACATGATTAATGTCTACAAAAGACCAAGGGGGAAGTGGGTAAAGATAAAATCTGGCAATGGTTTACAATTGGAACATTAAAAAAAAGAAACTGAAGGCTTGATTTTGAATTCTCCAGAGAAAACTATTCAAACTAATGCAACCAAAGCCAGAATTGAATATTTGCAACATGTTTTCAGGTGCAGATTGTACAAAGAAGCAGAAGAAAAAGTAGATCATATATTCAGCTCGTGCAAGAAGATGGTACAATTTGATTATAGCAATGATATAATACAGTTGCTAAAATGTTTCACTGGAACATCTATAAAAATTATCATGTGCCAGTAATGAAAAACTGGTGGGAACATAGAGTTGAAAAAGAGAATGTGCGGGTTAAAATATTGTAGGATATTCAAATAAAGACTGATAATGTCTTGGCTCATAGCACACCAGAGTTAACTGTGGTTGAAAAGAAGAAAGAGTGGCTATGGCAGTGGAGAGCAGAATGGAAGATGAAGAATTTGAGAAGATCACAAAGTATCAAGATCTGAAAATTGAAAATGAAAAAGTATGGCGTAAACTATCTAGGGTGGTCTCAGTGGCTATTGGCAAACTGGGTGCCACACCAAAAAAATCTTGGATGGCTCTTATAAAACCTACACATTGAGAAAATAGGTGTCAATTACAAAAGGGCAATGTCCCTGATTGCACTATTTCCCAGCCAGGGGTACAGGTCAGTGGTGGGTTGCTATCGGTTCACCCCGGTTCGGATAAACCAGTAGCAGTGGCGGTTGAAGGCTCTGCCCACCCACCCGGACATCATCAAATACACTCTGCGCATGCGCAAGTGGCGTGCACACGAACCGGTAACAAAGGTAAGTGTACAGATATATAGAGTAGGTGAGGCACAGCCCATGAAAAGGAAACCAGAGCATAGTAGAGTAGAGAACAATGGAGAGAGCAGTCTGTTCCACTTGGATGTGCTAAGGCTAAGGAGAGATGGGTAATATTGCCTGAAGTTCATTATTAGAACTTCGGAAAGGTTTGGGATTAGAGGTTAAAGTAAACAGTTTGTAATGCTAGTTATTGTTCAGCCTTTGGAAATAAGATTTGGGTTGCACTTGGGGATTTGCCACTGGGAAATTTAGTCTTCCAGTGGCAAGCACTGCTTCAATTCCACTTAACTCTCACTTACAATTCCTCAGGTGTAGCAATCAATAGTATTATAAACAGTACTGATGCAATGTTTATATCCTTAAAATTACTATAACAAATACAAGCAGCAATTGAATGCCTGACCCATGTTCTTTCTGGAAAAAGTATGCTTTTTTTGTTTCTCCTTTGGTGAGAGCAAGTTCATTCACAAATAACTGGTGGAATTTTAGATATGTACAGCATATGACAGGTTCTAGTAGATGAAAAAGTGCAAGACAGATTTTATGGCGAACAGATTTCTTCTTCACTCCCTTGTTGCTTCTTGCCAGAATACATGGAAACAACTCATTTTACAAAATATGCTTTTTGCAGGAATGAGAAAGAAGGGGTGTCAAACTGATGCAAGCATCATTTCAGCATTGTAATGCAAGATTGCCCTTTTTATGTATGTCATTATGTCACACACATGCCCTAAAGGGGTAATATTTATGTTATAACACTACAATGTGTCATTAAACATTTTGATGGAAGTAATGAGATCCTGCAGATGTCGATGATGATCAAACTACTTCCAAGACTTAGGAATTGAAAATTATCCCTTCCTGCTAAACCATCTGGGGACAAATAACACTGCAAAGAAGAAATACAACCATATAATTGGGGAGTGTGAAGATCTAGGAAAGAAGTTTAATTCCAAGGACTCGGATGATGATTTCACCACCCTCCAATCTGATGAAGATGTCTGAAAAGCAAACTGCAAGTGCATCAAAGATTCTCTAAATAGTATTTATGGCAGAAATGTGGTTTCTGGCATCATGTTCTGATATCTGGATGATGGAGTGCTGGCACAAGATGAGTTGCACCTCAGAAGAACTTTTATTTCCTTAAATAAAAGCTTATGTGGCGTAAAAGGAAGTGGGAAAGTTGCTCTAATGTAGTTATTAAACCACAAAGTGAAAATCAGAAATAACAATTGACTATGTGCTATTCTCATAATACAAATTCAGTCTTTTGATATAGGAAAACAAGTATAATTTACTAAGTGTAACAGAGACCTGTTGGGATGACTGTCATGACAGGAATAAAGCAACTAAAAGAAAAATATTGTTCAAAAGCAACAGAAGCAACTGGAAGGACAGGGTTGCAGTGCATGTATTAAAAGTATCTACACCTGCTCAAAAAACTATGACAACAGTGGGGAGGGAATACTTGAAGAAAAGTGGAAAAAACAAATAAAAGTAATATCACTGTTAATTTTTATTATTATTAACCCAGTCCAGAAGATATGGAAGCTTCAGTTTGATGGCTGGTCTTTCCATCTTTTAAACTTCAGCCTAATGAAGCTACATGGCCATGATGACTCTCTAGTCTCAAAGTCCTACTTTTCAATGTCACATCACTTGCTGATACCTAATAACCTCTAATATCCAGAATTTAATCTTTTGTGAAAGTGCTGATCCAGCTATTATACAGCAATGATGGTGACCCTATGACCCGCATGTCAAAGGTGACCCAGCATGACATTTTGAGTGACATGCCAGCATTCAGCAATACTCAACAACTGTTCTTGAAAGCATGTCCCATTCTTGCATGATTTTTGAAGCCTGCTGAGGCTGTGTGAAAATAGAATATGCCTTGGGTAGACACAGGAACCTGTCAACAGAAAGAGAACACCACTTAAAGGTGAGCAGCGTGTGGCCTTTTTGAATGGCAGTGGTGGCCCTAGGGCTGACATGGTGGCCTAGGCCTCCACTTTAAGCCCAGCCGCAGTGCTGCCACCAAGTGCTGTTGTTCAGAGTGGTCTAGATGGAAGTAGGAGGGAGAGATTGTCTGAATTTTGGATGTGTTGAGTGGAAAAGATTTGCCACTCAAATCTTTTCCACTTTGCTGCAGCAAGCTAGGGTTGATGAATGTGGTAGTTTGACTCCATATGTGCAGCAGAGCACATGATGGAGTTGACATTCTATTCAACCGAGATCAGCGATTTGAAAGTGGAAGAGATGTCTGTAACGCCATTGTCAAATGGGGTTTGACAATGTTAAATGTACTTCTAATGTTTCATGAGGTAAAAAAGGAAGACTCAGAAAGTTACAGTTCATTCAGTTTAGGAATATAATTTTTCTTATATTCAAGAATTCAGGTTGCGTGAGACTAAATCCAGTGTGGTTCAACAGGAATATATTCCAAAGTGCTGTATAGATGTACACACACATGCACACACACGCACACACACACACACACACAGATATTTGTATATAATTTGCAATACCACTAATAAAAGCAAGGGCAATGCAAAAAAAAAAAAAAGTACTGGATCAAAGGATTTTTTTTTTTTTTTTTTTTACAAATAACCTGATTCTGTTCAACATCACCAAGTTTGGCTTATTTCAGATTCTGGAGCAAGGAATCCTTTCATTATTAAAAGCGGTGAAAACAAAATGTCTAATATATCTTTTAATCTTAAAAAAATCAGAATGGTGAAAATTTAGTGGAAAGTTAGTTATGTGAAGAGAAGGCATAGAAACCTAGTGCAATGGGCCTGTGAGCAAACAAAGCAGGTATAAGTGTTGAAATATTTTAAACAAACAGACAAAGCAAAGAGAGAAAAGCAAGGATAAAGAGATTTGTTGTCATCGGGGTTTTCTGTGTGTTTTAACCACTAACACTTACAATCACTCAGCTGAATCCAAGTGAAATAGATTTTCCTTGTTTGCTTTTCCTTTCAGTGATTTTACCTTATATTTTTTGTAGCAGCTATCTTGTAGTCGATCATAATTATATTGAAGGGGAGGTGCCGGAAAACACTTTCAAACATATTGTTCGTATTAAATTTATCTGTTTTTGAGATCTCTCCAATGTTCAAATCAGTTTGAAAGACATGGTGTATCTTTCTTCTTTGTGTAAATGCCTGCCATTTCTGCTTGCTAATTGGCCAGAAAACAGAGAGCTGAGATGTATCTAGCTTTTGGGACACTCTTTTTAAACACAAGAGAGCTTGATTGGTCCAAGCCCAGGGATGGGCTGCTGGGGGTTCGGGAGAACATCTAGCTAAGATTCTATGCACCCCCAAATCCCACTCCTGACTGGTCTCAACCATCCCATCCTGCCCCTCCCAGGAATCTCCACGCGGCCCGTTTGGATGCAGGTATGTGCAGGGCATGCGCAGAGCCTCGGGAAGGGCAAAAAATGGGCCTACTGGAAGTTCTGGAAGGCTAGAAATGGGCCCGTTTCTGGCCTCCAGAGGGCCTCCGGAGCCTCTGGCCGTTTTTGCTCTCCTGGAGGCTCGAGAAAAGCCTCCGGAGCCTGGTGAGGTCAAAAACACCCCCCACCATGGTGCAGGAGGCCAACTAGGCCATGCCCACCATGGCCACACCCAGCAATGAGGCAGAGAACCCCTTGCTAAACTTTTTGAAGCCCACCCCTGTCCAAGCCCAAGGCTGTGGAATTACAAACTTGTTCTTAGTGTTGTGTGGCTGTCACATCAAACCAAAAGGTGAAAGAGGGGCGGGGAGAAAGTAGGCTCTGAAACAATTTATATCTTCACCACAATAAAAAAATCAATCAGATTGTTATAAATTATGAAGAGTTATATGCTGGGTGACTATGAGGCTTCAAACTTTTATCTGGCACGGTATGTATTTGTAACAAAATGAAAGCACTCATTAAATCATGAAGCAAATCAATCAGCTCCTACTTCTTCTGCTTTGACTATAAGAAGAATGGATGAGAGATGAGAACACTTTTGTATTTCAGTAAGAAAATGCCCAACTAAAACTAGAAAACATGATTGCCAATTGTGGGAAATAATCTCTTGCATGAGCTCTCTTGAAATGAATAATCAGTCAAAGAAGGCTATTATGGTATTTCAGTAGTTTCTTGTTCTCACAAAGGTGTATGAATATGTTTTTGTGGGTGAGAGGAAAACTTTAAAGTAATTGTACTCCATTTTAAAAATCCATATGAGAAATCTTAGAATCAAGACATGACCTGGAGCAGAATCAGTTTTGATAATCCTACTGGAAAATTAAGATTTTAGCGCTAATTGTATTAATTCTCCTGGACCAAATAAGCATCTTTTGGTATAATTCTGGGTGTTGTGGTCCCTGAGCTGCCAGAGGAGCTGGTGGCAGACTTAGATGATGTGGAGGTTGGGGAGGAACTTGGGTTAGTGCTGGAGTCTGGGAAAGGCTCTGATGGATGCTCTGCGTCGGACGCACAGATAGAGCCAGGGCCATCCGACATTTCCCAGCCACCGGAAAGGCAGCTGGGGTCTGTTCCAGATGCACATATGCGCAGAGCAGTTAGAAGAGGTGAGCAACAAAGGACAAGGAGTCGACTCGGGAAGCAAAGCACACATGGACGCTGAATGGCCCCTCCCTGGCTGGGGAATAAAGAAAAGAAAAGGGCAATGGTTGTTGTAGGAGACAACAGTTCGTATTTCTGAAGATTTTTCTCATTGTGTTTTGTGCTACAAACCTTTCAACTGGGAGCTCACAGCCTTGCAATTATCTAAAGGAACTGATAAGGTTTGTACTACAGTTAACTCCTTGAAGGACTATTGCCTGGATTTTTCAGTAGGTGAATGCAATTAATTCACAAGAGATAAATAAAGAGGGGGTTTTCGTGACAAGGAATCTGTTTCTTGCTTCTGCTAAGGCTGGGTTAGAACACTGGGCTTTTCTGTTATGGGATAGGTACAAGACATATTAACCTCACTGATTATATTCTTATTAATGTGATCAACTTTAAATATGATTAACATATGGTATGAACCTTTATCCTAGGTCTTTCTTTCCTCCTCAGATTAATACTCAAATGAAACTTTTCTATGAAGACCTCAGGGATTTTGCCACAAGATTGATGGGGGGACAAGGACATTGATCGTCCAAAAAACTCATGGTGTGGTTTCTAAAGCTGAAAGGCCCCAGATAAAATCAATCTACTTTAGTTTTACCTTCACTTGGATGAAAAATAACTAAATCATCATGCTTCCATTTACAATGGCAATAAAAATCTAATCTATTTCTCCCCCTTTTTTTAACGGGGAAAGAGAGAAACACCATAGTTTCAATCTTCTTAATTACAGGCAAACAGAGGCAGCTTGGGTTTTTGCTGTCTCTTCTTGGGACTTGTATTTGCCCTGCAGTGGCAAGGTGAAAATATCACAAGTAGAAATGCAGCAATTTTGAGAGGGGATGAGTGGGGAGAGATGTTTTGGATATATATACTGTATGTGTAGGAGGACTTACTAGAGTGTTCATCTAAGTGGGTTTCTTGCTAAGTATGTAGCACGTACAGGATGCTCTCCTGTACGTGCCTCTCTCTGAGGAAACAACTCTGAACTGTGATCGGCTACTAATTTCTTAAGTCTCATTAGCTAAAACTGGTTTGTATATTCAGTTTTCTTTTGGAGCACAGCGATAATAATGGCTTGGATATAGCCATCCATGTTGTGAAGACACAGTCATACTTATTGTTACTGCTCAGTTGTTTTCAATTTTTCATAACCCATAGAACTCATTTCACCAGCACTATCTGTGAATAACTGCTCTGAAATGTGTTTGAATATTAGTAGCTCGGATTGGTAGTTAGGCTGTTGGTTTTATTTCCGAGCTTGGCAATTTGATCACAAATGTTTCATCACCATTCGAGGAGACATCGTCAGTGTGTTTTGAATTGGGCTCATCTGTCAGAACACAGGTCTTTAAATATCTTTTTATGAGATGAAAATTAGTCTGAATGTTGTTTGTTCGGATATTTCTGAGTCCTGGTCTGATTTTGGACTGTTTGATTGGCTGGCTGTTGTTGCTGGGCTATAGTTAAGTACTGTCTGTGTGATGCAGATTAGGATTAGAGTTGTTTATCTGGTGCTTCTGAGTCATGGTCTGGTTTTCGTTTGTTTGATAGTTTTGGTTTGTTTGATAGACTGGCTGTTGTTATTGAGACTTGGTCCAATTTCTTGTGAGCCGATGGGTTATAATTTTTGTTGCTGCATAGTGGAGTGCCTGTTTGTTCATTTTTAATGCTACTTTCAGGATCATGGTTGATGCAGTTCTTTTCGTTCTCAGTGATTTGTAGACTGGGTTAACATCAATGTGTCTGTTTACTGACTTATTGGGAGAAAAACAGGCTTCTCTTTCTCTCCTTGATTTCACCTCGGTTACAACTGTGGTCCTGGTTAGATCAAATTTGTGACCTTCTGAATCTTCGTAGACTGACATGACTACTCTTTTTAGAATTTGTAATTTCATGCTTTTGTTATCAGTAATAACACAGAAGAGCCAGCATGATGGTGTCAGAATGGCATCAGAGAAATTCAGGTTTTAGTCTACCTCAGCTCCAGGGAAAGCTCAAAGAGTAACCAAGTCATTCAATCTTTCTCAACTCAACCTATAGTATGAAATGGTTGTGAAGAAGCATGGGAGTGCTACCCACACTGCTTTGAGCTTCTTTCTAAAAGGCAGATCAGTAAAAATAACAAATAAATAAACTAATTATATAGGCAATTGCAGTAATGGAGTTTGCTCAAAATACTATAAAACTTAGTCCAAGCACAGCAATGATGGATTTCCTTTTTTATAACTAACCAAATTGTTGTTCTAATTCTAACCTAGAGAGAGATTCCCTCCATTATCTTTAATAATCTCTATCCCACTTGTATCTCATAGGTGTGGGAACAACCAAGATCTCTTACTCATTGCTTGTTCGTTGGTCTGGACCTTTCCGAATTGTGGAAAGTAAGCAAAATTAGAGTGGGGTCATGAGAGATTTGAAGCTTTAACTATTTCAGTCCATTTGAAAGCCCATAAAATGTCAACAATTATTATGACTGCAATCTGTCCTTTAAGACAGGGGTCTCCAACCTTGGCAATTTTAAGCCTGGCGGACTTCAATTCCCAGAATTCCCCAGCCAGCAAAGTTGCCAAGGTTGTAGACCCCTGCTTTAAGAAACCTTTTAAGAAAGAGGTTGAAGAAATTTACTGCAATGTGCATGTATTGAAATTATTATCAACATAATAATTATCAAGATGCTGAGATACTTGGTTTAATTTTTAATAGCTTTATCAATTTATTTCTTTTTTCCTTGTTTATAATAGAAAGAAGAATAATTCTGAGGAACAAGAGAAAGAAATAGGAATAGAATCACGGGGCTGGAAGGGAGCTTGGAAGTCCTGTCCTGCCTGCAGATGACTTAGAGAATAAATTGACCACCACCAAGACAATAGTCAGATAAAAGAAATCTGAATCTGGCCAGAACTGTAACCTGAGAAAAAAAAGCAATGAAACTTTCCCTAGTTCTCATGAAGATGAAGGGGTGGATGGGGAGGAGCATATTCAACATGCACGATTCTGTTACAATAGCTCTATATTAAAAGTAGTATTAGTTTGTATGACTTTGGTTTCCTAGTTTGATCTACCTTGAAGGGCTGACCCTATGCATCAGCCACTAGTTTTCTATCTATCAACCTACAATTGATTGACTGATGATAGCAATGGCAAATATCTGCTCAGTTTTCTTAGTATTCATTTTACATACTTTCTCCCTTCTTACTTTGTGTACTCCTATATTCATGGCATGTCTTTTTCCCCCCTTTTTTCTTCAACAGTCAGAATTATTTTAATATTATCTTTTTTAGTCTGCTGTTTGTAAATGTTATACTGTAATGAGGTTAGAGATGATTGGTTCAGTTTGGATTAGTGCTCACAAGACTATATGATCTTATCCACAGCACCTCTGTAAAAGTTTGGATGGAAATATCATGGCAAAACCTGCTCTTTTGAGATTTCCAGCTTAAGTTTCATAGAATTAAGGATTTCTAGGTAAGCTTTATATAAACCTCAGCTCTATTAAGGTTAGAGATATAAGCAAAATCCAGTTTTGCAGATTCCCACATATGCAATCTCCTAGCACTGAAGAGTTTTTGACAAGTTAAGCCCCTCAGTCTGGAATGTAAACAATTAGGTGAAATATTAAGTTCTAAATATATTTGATTTGTGAGGTTGGTATGTAGTATATTGATCAATCTGCACAGAATGTAAAATGTATTGTCCTTTTATTGTGTCTAAGTGATTCAATGTTTTGTTGTGATTTTTCTCTAAATTGTTTAATTTTTTTAAAAGTATCATAGGTTCATTTTATAAAAAAAAATTGAATTTCGGTGCTGTTGGTTCACTGTGGACTCATCATTTTATGCTTGGAGGTGAACATGATAGTTATTCTAGGGATTAATTTAAACTCAATCATTTCCTTAGGTATATGGGTGGAGGTATACTGACATAAACAATGGGTTCAAGGCCAGCAAAAATACCTATTCATATGACCCTATGTTATTTTTAGACTAGCTGGAAGAAATTTAATCACATCTTTTTATTTATTTATTTATTTATTTATTTATTTATTTATTTATTCCCACCTTTATTATTTGTATAAGTAATTCAAGGCGACAAATGTACCTAACACTCACTCCTCCCTTCTATTTTCTCCACAACAACCACCTTATGAGATGGGTTGGCTGAGACAGAGTGATTGACCCCAAACACCCATCTGGCTTCATGCCTAAAGCAGGACTAGAACTCATAGTTTCCTAGTTTCTAGTTTGCTGCTTCAACCTCTAGGCCAATGTTGGCGAACCTTTTTGGCAATGTGTGCCTAAACGGGAGTGCGCACGGGCTCGCGGGGGAGCACCGAAAACCAGAAGAGCAGCTCCCCAGCACGCATGCGCAGGAGTGCTGAGAACCAGGGAGCTGAGCTTCCAGTTTCCAGCATGCACATGTGCGCCGGTCATCTGGTCTTCTGGTTTCTGGCGTGCATATGTACGTGAAGACCAGCTGGCCAGCATGCATGTGTATGCTGGAAACTGGAAACTCAGCTTCCTGGCGCGTGCATGTGCACCAGGGAGCTGCTCTTCCGGTTTCTGGCACTCCCATGCACATGAAGACCAGCTGGCTGCCTCGCATGTGTGCGCCAGAACCTGGAAGAGCAATGGGCGGTGGCTGGCGTGCCCGGAGAGATGGCTCTGCATTCCACTTTCGGCACGTGTGCCATAGGTTCACCATCACTGCTGTAGACCAAACTGAGTCTCATTGCAAATATATCGCTTGCACTTAAGCAGTGCAGAATTTGCGTTATGGTCCAGAATGAAGCTTCAGAATTGTCGGACTAATTCAAGACAATTTGATGAATGAATAAAGAAATACAGTTGCAAATATATATTCACTCCAAGTGCATTCAATAAACAGCCATACCTAGTCATAGATATATTTGAATATGGTAATGCATTTTATGTGACTGTATTTTTGATGATGATTCAGAAGGTTTAGCTGACATGGAATAGAACTACCAACATGGTGACCATTTGCTGTCAGTTGAAATCACATTCAGCATTTCATATTTGCTTGTTTATTTATTTCTAAAATTTATATAGCCTCCGTCCTCACAAATATGTTTATTGGTTAACTTTGTTTCTCGAACTATTTCAGGAACAAGGGAATTGTTATTAATTTGTTTGATGTATACCCTATTTTTTTCTCCAAGAGTGCAAGGTAGCGTGCACTACACTTCTTCCTCCATTACCCCTCCCCCAGCAGTATTTCTGTGGATATCTCTGTGAACTGACAGGTATTGACAGGCCCAACAACACTCAGGAAATGAGTTTCTATGATAGAGGATGAACTAGAACTAATTCTAGTTCTTCTGAGACACTTGGCACAATATATGAAATGAAGAAGAGAGTTATCTCTGTAGCAGTATCCTGATAAGAATATCCTTCCCATTGGGGTACAACTGAGTTATTTTAATGCATTGGATCAAGAACTATTAGTATGCTTAGATATTTTCAGTGAATAATAATAATAATAATAATAATAATAATAATAATAATAATAATAATATTGAAGAACTGCACTGAAAAGCACTGAAGAAAGGGAAGATCGTAGAAATGCCCAATGGACAAACCATCAAGTGCCACCAACCCGAAGCCTACAAATACCTGGGCATACTGCAGCTGGACAATATCAACCACGGGCAAGTGAAAAATGTGGTCAGCAAAGAATACACATAAAGGGTCAGGAAACTTCTAAAAAGCAAACTGAATGGCGGTAACACCATCAAGGCTATAAATACCTGGGCCATACCCGTCATCAGATATACTGCTGGGATCGTAAAATGGACACAGGCAGAGCTGGATAGCCTGGATAGGAAAACAAGAAAACTGATGACCATACACTATGTGCTGCACCTGCATAGTGACTTCGACAGGCTATATTTGCCCAGAAAAGCAGGCGGCAGAGGACTTCTGCAAGTGAAGCAAACAGTCGGAGAAGAGAAGCATGCTCTGGCAGACTATGTGAAAGACAGTGTTGAACCAGCTTTGATGGAGGTCAACAAGAGGAAGCTGCTCAAAGTGCAGCGAACCAAGACTCAATATAGGAAAACAGTGATGCAAACTCGGGCTGACAGCTGGTGTAACAAAGCACTGCATGGACAGTTCCTTGAGAAGATCCAAGGAAAAGTAGATAAGGAAAAGACCTGGTTATGTCTGACCAATGGAACACTGAAGAAAGAGACAGAAGGCCTGATTCTTGCAGCCCAGGAACAAGCCATCAGAACGAATGTAATCAAAGCCAGAATAGAAAAATCTGCTGATGAGCCCAAATGCAGACTCTGCAAAGAAGCGGATGAAACCACATACTGAGTGGTTGCAAGACAATAGTTCAGACTGACTACAAACAACGTCACAACACAGTCGCTCAGATGGTCCACTGGAACTTGTGTCACAACTACCATCTGCCTGTAGCAAAGAACTGGTGGGATCATAAACCTGAAAAAGTGATTGAAAATGAGCATGCAAAACTACTGTGGGACTACCGAATACAGACTGACAAAGTTTTGGAACACAATACCCCGAATATCACGATTGTGGAGAAGAAAAAAGTGTGGATCGTCAACATTGCCACACCTGGTGACAGCAGAATCGACGAGAAACAACTTGAAAAAGTCACCAGATATCAGGACTTGAGAATCGAACTGCAGAGACTCTGGCATAAACCAGTGCAGGTGGTTCCAGTGGTACTCGGCACACTGGGTGCTGTGCCTAAAGACCTAGGCAATTTAAAAACAATTGGCGCTGACAAGAAATTTATTAAATTTATGCATTCTTGTTCAACAGTAAGTTTCCCAGAGTTCAGTGGATCCTCAAATAAGTATTTATTTTATTTTATTTTTATTTATTTTATTTCAAATTTATATACCGCACCTTCTCCCGAGGGACTCAGGGCGGTGTACAGCCAGATAAAAACATACAATACAAACATTAAAAACAATTAAAAGAATATATATTAATTTGGCCCTAGTTTAAAATGACAAACCAATTAAAAATATTTAAAAATATTTTAAGACAGCCTAGCTTGCTGAAAAAAGAAAGTTTTAAGGGCACGGCGGAAGGCACCGAGGTCTTGGATTCTCCTTATCTCTGGGGACAGCTGGTTCCATAGGGTAGGTGCCCCCACAGAGAAGGCCCTTCCCCTGGGAGTCACCAGCCTACATTGTTCTGATGGCACCCCGAGGAGGCCCTCTCTGTGGGAGCGCATGGGTCGATGGGAGGTTGTCGGTAGCAGCAGGCGGTCTCGAAGATAACTAGGTCCTATGCCATGGAGCGCTTTAAAGGTGGTAGCGTACTCGGAAGACCACTGGGAGCCATTGCAGCTCGCGCAGGAGCGGTGTTATGTGGGAGCGCCATGCAGCTCCCGTAATTACCCGCACGGCTGCATTCTGGACCAGTTGGAGCCTCCGGGTGCTCTTCAAGGGGAGCCCCATGTAGAGAGCATTGCAGTAGTCCAGGCGAGAGGTGACGAGGACATGAGTGACTGTGAACATGGAATCCCGATCAAGAAAGGGTCACAACTGGCAAATCAGGCGAACCTGACAAAAGGTCCCCCTGACTACAGCCGTCAGATGTTCTTCCAAGGACAGCTATGTATCCAGGAGGACTCCCAGATTGCGTGCCCTCTCCGAGGGGGCCAAAGACTCGCCCCCAATAGTCAGCGATGGAGTCAGCTGACTATATTGGGATGCCGGGAACCACAGCCACTCAGTCTTGGAAGGGTTGAGCTTGAGCCTGTTCCTCCCCATACAGATCCGCACAGCCTCCAGGCACTGAGACATCACTTCAAGGGCATCGTTGGGGTGGCCTGGGGTGGAGATGTACAGCTGGGTGTCGTCAGCGTACTGGTGGTACTTCACCCCAAAGCCACGGATGATCTCACCCAGCGGCTTCACATAAATGTTGAACAAAAGGGACGAGAGGACCGACCCCTGAGGTACTCCACAAATGAGAGGCCTCGAGGTCGACCTATGCCCCCCTGCCAACACAAACTGCGACGCGTCAGACAGAAAGGAGGAGAACCACTGTAACATGGTGCCCCCCATACCCAACTCTTCCAGCCGGTGCAGCATGATACCATGGTCGATGGTATCAAAAGCCTCTGAGAGGTCTAACAGGGCTAGAACAGAGGAGCAACCCCTGTCCTGAGCCCTCCAGAGATCATCAACCAACGCGACCAATGCCGTTTCCATGCTGTGCCCAGGCCTGAAACCCGACTGGAACGGATCTAGATAAGACGTTTCCTCCAGGAATTGTGGAGGTAAGGTAAAAGTAAGGTGAAAACCTCTAGTCCTGGGCACTCATTATTAAATCCAGCACCAGATGGTACTACCAGATGGGAGTTTGCTCACCCATTGCCCTTTTCCATTGCTCTCCATATATGGAGGCTGAGTGTTTGCAGAGAGGGAGGAAGGGAGAATAACTACTCTCATGTTACCCAACATCATTTCTGTCTTACTGAAAGCAAGCCTTCATGGAGTCCATCAGTCATGGATTAGTCCTCAAGAAAAAAAGCAGTTGCCTAGAACACTGGTTTGTGTGTGTGTGTGTGTGTGTGTGTGTGTGTGTGAACACAAAGTATTTCCCCCCCAACGATCTTGCCCTTAACTCTTTCACTGCCACACTCACCTTCAGTTTTCAGCACTTATTAAGCTCAGTTGCTTAAGGATTGAGGGGCTGTGTTTAGGGCATCAATTGGCCTTAATCTGGCCTTAGAGTCCATGACATAGAACCCTTTCTTGGACCACTTAGCTAATTCAAGACAGCTTCTATTGGGTAAGTGTCAGATGATTCTCCAATTTAAAAATGAATTATCTGGAGATAAATACAGTACTTTTACCTAGCTGTATATCAAACTGTTCAGACAATGTTAATAAGAACATTAGCTTTTATTTTGTGTGTATGTATATACATGTGCAGGCATGCGCATTTTGTGTGTATGTATATACATGTGCACACACACACATATGTGTAGACTTTGGGGGTTCTTAGTTTTTTTGGGGGGGAAACTTGCATGTTTGATCCCAGAGGTAGAAAAGTGATTTAGATTTCTTTAGCAACATTTCCTTCTGCCGAAGGTCATGTGGGAGGACAAGATTCTTGTCCTTGAAATCAAACACTGATTATAAAAACGTGACAGGGAAGGGTTGTGAAGTTTGTTGTGAGAACACATAAAATTCTTACTGTTTCTATTTCTGCTGACAACAAATGCCGGAGGACTTTTGAGAAGCACGTGTCGTACTGCAGGCAGAACAACAAACCTGTTTTGGGTTTGGTATCAAGGTGGGGGAATAAAGTTAAAACCACCATCCAGTAATATTTGTAATAAGGAGAGTCCTCGACTTATGACTGTAATGGAGCCTGTCCATGATGGTTGTAACTTGTGACAGTTGTAAAATGGGTTGTTTGCATGATCTACCTGATTTTATGACTGTTATTGTGGCAGTTGTTAAACAAATCACTGTGGTCATTAAGCGAACCAATGGTTCACTCTGGGCACAGTTTTGCCAAAACCCAGAACTAAATGCCAGTTTTTGGCAAAACTGTTATAAAACTCAGTGGCATGGCTATAGGGTGCTGCAAATGGCCATAAATGCCCAAAGTCATAATCCAGATCATAAAGTAGGTTGATTAGAACTTCAAATGGTTTGGTAAGCAATCAGTCGTAAATCAAGTACTACTTGTATATTTTTGAAAATCAAATTGGCATCTTCTTTCTTTGCCGCCTCCCCTCTTACAAACAAATACATTCATTATTATGCCACTATAAGAATCTGTCACAGTCAAGTGAAAGTAGTTCTCCTGAGAGAAATGTTGATTTCTCTGCAGCTGCCTGGATATATTTGCAATGCGGTATTCTTATGAATGAGTTGCAGAAATCTATTCATAGCCTTAAAATTGACTATCAAAGGTTATCAGTACCCCAGCCTGCTTTGTTTCCCCTATAGCCCTGTGGTGAAAAAAAGATTGGTTTATTTGCACAGGTTTTTACAATTTATTTTTAACACAGGAATAAAAGCAGTTAAAGGCAGACTGTCCACTTCTAGGCCCTGGGTGTTTCCATTTTGCAGACCCTTGTCCTCATCAGAAAAAAGGCCAGACCAGTAGGCCAGGCTACGCTGGAAAGAAACCATCCGATCAAATGGACAAAAGTTTTGTTTTGCTACTAAGGCCCATTTTTTCCCATTAGTGCCTTGCTATCTGAAAAAGCAAGATGGGCTTTTGGACAGTGATTTTATAATTTGGTAAATAAATATAGTCTACTATATGAAATAAGGGACCCTCTTTAGGATCTTTAAAAGTTCTTAAGATTTTATGGATTGGAGCCCAGATTCTGAATTGTATTTTGCTTTAACGATATCTGAGGTATCCAAATAGTTTGTCTCTCTCAAGCTTTTACAATTTCTTTCAGATTAGATGTTTCTACTTCAGTGCCTTCTTTCATTGACATTTGACCACATTTTAAAGATTTTTTTAAAAGAAAAGGCCATGTATTTACTTTGTCTGTTAAAAACACATTATTTATCCACTCTCCACGCTTAGTGTGGAAATTGTTTATTCTGTAATAACATTTTTAATGTACAAAAGCATGGAATAATTTAAGGTAAAGGTAAAGTTTCCCCCGTCCAGTCATATTTGACTCTAGAGGGCAGTGCTCATCTCTGTTTCTTAACCAAGGGAACCAGCATTGTTCGAAGACCCTTCTGTGGTCATGTGTCCAGCATGATTATACATCAAGGTGCATGGAATGATGTAACCTTCCCACCAAAATGGTACCTATATATCTACTTGTATTGGTATGCTTTTGAACTGCTAGGTTGGCAGGAGCTGGGGTAAATAATGGGACCTCACCCTGTCACATGGTGCTTGGGCCTCAAACCTGGGCTGTCATCTTTCCAGCTGACAAGCTCAGCATCTTTAACCATTGAGCCATTGTGCCCCCTCATGGAATAATCTACAGAGACAGAAATCTGTCTTTGACAACAAATGAATGCAGTAGACCTCTACTGTTCCCTTCTCCCATTATAAGCCCTGTCTTGTTTAATATGAATGTAAACAGTAGCAGATAACCATTTTGTGCTATAAACTCTCTCTCAACTAGAATAATCAATTGAGAGAGGTTTCTATTAGAGTTCAACAATTAAATTAAATAAAGAAAAGTTTCTGGGCTTTTTGTTACATGGGCCACCACTTTGTACATATGATGGATACAAGATGTTCAGCCTAGGGTTTCTGAAATCCTTACTTCATGTCTCTTGCTCAGCTTCAATGCACTTATTGGTTAGGCAGGACAAGAAGAAAGGACAAGAAGCAATGGATGGAAACTAAAGGAGAGAAGCAACCTAGAACTAAGGAGAAATTTTCTGACTGTTAGAACAATTAATCAGTGGAACAACTTGCCTCCAGAAGTTGTGAATGCTCCAACACTGGAAATTTTTAAATAGAGATTGGACAACCATTTATCTGAAATGGTAAGTGCTTCCTGCCTGAGCAGGTGATTGGACTAGAAGACCTCCAAGGTCCCTCTCAACTCTGTTATTCTGTTATTCAGTTACACTTGGCTGCATTTTTCACCTGTCCCCAAGTTTTGCTGTCTCAGATTTTGGATGAAACAAATCTTTTGGAGTGATTTCTTGTTCATGTAACCCTATTGATTAGGATTTCTTTATTTCTGAAGAGTCAATTGATTCTGATCTGTTATATTGTGGCATCTAATATTGATAATATCATCACTTAGTCAGGTAAATCAGACTTAAACAGAGGATCTGGGATTTATACCTACAAAATGAAGGTATATGAACCAACATCACTCACTGGTATTATGTGCATTTTCAGGCTGTCCATGGATAATTCTTAGCTGTTTCTATAATATCTTACATGTTTCAAGGAGCACTTTTTGAAACCTAGTCTGAGTTTGTGTTACTACTTACTATGAAGATTATAGGTAAATATACCAGTTATCCCTACAATAACCGTCTGTTTGCTCAGATGTAAAGGTTGTGTCAGTAATCCATGTATAGGTACTATCCATGATATCTGGCACTCATGAACCTGACTGTTGGAAATTTTAGTTGGCTGGATGATCAGAAATAACCATTTTCCTTGAAAGACGTAACTTGGACAACAACTATAAAAGATGCCAACTAGCAAGAGCAAGCCAATTTGTATTCTTTTCTCATTATTAATTGTTTCAGATTTCTATTTTCTATATTTTAAACACTGTATTTTATTGATCAGCAAATGTGAATTTGTTGTATATTGTTGAATTCATCCTATCCTGGAAACAGCCTTTTTCCTTAAATATTTTAAACAACTGAAAATAAATCTGATAGTGGACATTCTGGAAAGCAGGAAAGCTCTAAACGATAACAAACCTTTGTTCCTCACTTTTCCTTCAAGGGAAAGAAATTGAATATAATCTTATCATATTTGAGAGATTAAAAAAATCTTAGACATTTTCTTCTCTAATTTTGGAGAAGGATAGGATGAAGAACCAATTTTGACTAGGAATGTACATTTTAAAAAAACCAAAGGGCCAAATATTGATATAATAATGTGTGGTATTCTGAAGTATCAGTATATCATTAGTTAGTGGGATGGTATCAAGGGATTGACCTGGGGTTTTTTTTGGTTTTTTGTTTTCCTCTTAATGACAGGAAGAGAGATTGCTTATACAGACTATCTCTTCCTGAGCAATCTTCCTCCTTGGCATGTGGCTTGCTTAACAAGCGCAAACAGCAAATTAACAAGCTCTCTGCTTTGACCTTAGTAAGATAATTGTTAGTGCTTTCAACTCTGGAGCAGCTTGCATCTTCCCGCTACTGGTTAGCAAGGCAAACAGCTCAGGCTATTACATTCATTTCTATGGATAATCCCCATTGTTTATTTTTGCATTAATTTCTCATTGTTTTTTATTGGAATTTGGTTAAAGTATGTGGGAATCCAACACCCGTCCCCCCGGAGAATTAAATATTTTGGGGAATATTAAAAAAGACAGAATATTATATTTCTCCAAAGGAGAAATGGAGAAACATGTTCTTAGAGGCAGAAAGCAGCCCAGTCTTCCTGCCACAGGAAAACAGCCTCAAGCAGAAGCTTGAAGAGGCTGGTCTTTTGGAATGAAGATTTGGTATCTCTTCAGAAAGACTGGGCTAATCTATTCATAAACAAAACGCCACAAGCGTTTTAGCCACAAGCTCCCACACAAGGCTGGAACTGATGGGATTAAAAAGTAGAAAAACAAAGACTCCTAAAATCTCCATCCCCCACACCCAAATTCTAAGGACAGGACAGGACATGACCTTTAGGACATAATAGGATTTACCCACCACCATTAGAATAGCAGATAAAAACACAAGGCTCACTACATTGCAAAATCCCACTGGAGCATCTCAATCACAAAACCCAGAACCCTATAAAAATCCATCCACTCACCCAGACAATTGGTCAGCCACCCCAGAAACATGCTGCTGTCACTAAAGTTTCTGGCATCCAAATAAACAGAAACCTTCTTTCCATGCTGCCTGCCTCCATTTTATTTTCAGCGTCTTTCACCCGGCTTGGAATCAGACCAGATTTTTCTTCCAACAAGTAAATAATCTCGTGCTTTATTAATCTCTTGGGTCAGAGTGTATATTCTCTGGGGCCCTACTGGTTTGGTCTTCCACAACAGTCCCAGTTTTCTATGTGGCCGCTTGGGAAAATCAATTGCCCACCTCTTCTCCAGACCTTTAATGTAAAACCTACATACTTGAAGGAAACCCTCTTCTGAGCGCTTTTGAAATAAAAAAATAAAAAAAATAAAACCTTGATACAATGTTCTGTCCAGGATCCAGATAGCTCCAACTCTGCTGTTAATTAGAAGAGGCTGAAGACCTGGTTCTTCTCCCAGGCCTTTGGGAAGAGAGGACAAGACTCCTAAGACTCCTAGCTTCACTGCCTTACCATTGTTTATCATTATCTGATTTTATTGTAATGTCTTTGATTGTTGTGAGCCACTCACAGTCACTGAGAACTGGGCAATATACAAATTTAATAATAATTATTTTTTGTGAACTTTCAGAATTAGGTAAAAAAAAAAACCACTTCAAGCTAAACTTGCATTTTGGCCTTCCTTAAAGAAAAATTAAAAACTTTTTTTTAAAGAGTTTAACTAGAAACATACACATTCATGTTCTTCAACCATCTAGAAAACAATAGATAAATGAACATAGGAAGCCAATCCTATCTTGAGTCTCTCTGAAGAAAACAGAAACTAGTTTAAAAAAACAACAACTCTAAATTCCTATGTGTAGAGGTTTAACTATAGGTCTGCAATTGAGTAGAGATATACTCTCTCAGTGCCTGCGGACATACACAAAGAATCTGTGTCATGGTAATATCTTGAGACTTCACTGTTTTGAAAAATAACACAAAACAAGAGTGCTGGTTTTAGAATGAAACTGAAATAGTATTTTTCCCCTTAATCTTTATACTTACCATTTGCTGTGCTGCAGAATTGCAGAGGTCCATTTGGAGCATTCTCAGGAATACAAGGTCTTTTTTTCTCACCATAATTCTTTGCTTTGGAAGCTCTTTGACTCAATTTTACATCAAGCCAATCAGCTTCCATGTTGCTTGCAAAAAGTCTTTTGCTCTATGCATACATAAAAGAATTGCATTGTAATATGCTTGGACATATAACTGTCTCCTGTAGTAGGAGATGCTTTATGCATATCTGTCTACAGTCATCCTGAGGGTATATTTCTGCTCAGCTGCAGACCTGTAGGTAAATCTTTCCAGAGGTTTAAAGGTTTTTTTAAAAAATAACCTAGCTTTTATTTTCTTTCAAAAAGGTTCAGAGTAGGGCTTTCTTGACATAATCATTTTTCCCTTGCTTGTTAGAGGGCTTTACTTGCCCTTCCTGATGGGATCAGGTAACATGTCATAATAACCAGTAAGGTTTATGGTTTGCTGACATCTGCACCATAGTGTTTTGTTTACCTTGATAGCATCACCTAAACTCTCATCCCATTGAAATAAATTCTTTTGTTGTGTCTTGAGTGCTGAGGATGGAGGATGGAGGATGGAGGATGGAGGCAACAGGCAAAAAAAAAAAAAGAAAAAAAAAGAAAAAAAAAAGTAAAGATAGTGGTTCCATTTGAGTCCCATTCCTTCAACTAGGCCTATAGAAAAGGAGTGGAGATTCTTGTTCTTGGATTTTTAAAGAGAAAATATTCATATTAGAGGAACAGCTTTATGGAAAAAAGACTCTGTTCTTTCTGTATCTTCTCTCATTAACCTTTTGGACTTTACTAAAGGTGTTAACATTCTTGTACAAAGGGGTAATGCAAGAAGAAGGGTAGACCCAGAATTCCAGAATATCGTGAACAAAGGCTCTCATCAAAGGAGCAAATAAAACAGCCAAAACAAGCTGCTGTAGGCTAGATGACATGTGCTGCTTACATGTCTTAGATGAGTTAGGTGAATTAGGTGAGAATCAAGGCACAAAGTAATAATAAATGGACTATGTCAGGTACGTCCCGACTTGGTCCCTTAGGAAAGAATGACCCTCGACTCCATTGATGAAGTGAAAACTTTACTTTTTCTAAGTTCAAGTGGTTACAATATAAGCAAAACTGGATCTGAGTATCCCTATGCCCTCCCCCCTTGATCGGTTCACCAGTGTCCAATTGTATTCATTTTTGATGTTTTGAGAACGACTTTGAGGTTTGGCATCTCTTTGATGTGATTTTGCATTCTGTTTTCAAGCTCCATTCTTGATTGGCTGGTTCCTTCTGGATTGATATCTCTGATTCCTGTCACCTTGTCATCCCCCTTTCTCTGCCTATTTACATGCCCCATTCTCACTTCCCCAGTTGCCTCCCCCTCCCTTGTGTTTTATGGCAGAATACAACCAAAGCAGAGTATACTGAAGATGGAAAGCCTGACAGTCTAATTGGGTATATGTTCAGGATGTCACTCTCAGGGGATAGGGACCAGTACTTTAAAATTATTTGTAAAAATGTTCTAAATTTAGGTTTAAATATGTTGATCAAGTGCATTGATGATATCAAGTTATTCAAAAATAAAATGAAAAATGGATTTCAAAGAATTCCAGAAGGATCTCATCAAACCAGAATGTACTTCAGAAGTGGTAATGATAAGTAACTATAAAGTGATATAGTATGACAAATCATTACAGCATTATATATCTATATCTATATCTATCTATCTATCTATCTATCTATCTAAAGCAGTCGTATTCATGACAAACCATTTTATACCAAATTTATATTTCACTGATAAAGAAATAAAGGGAGACTACTATAGATCTATTTCAAGCCATTTAGCTCTCATCAGCTAGCCATACCCTTACTTGGATTCAAACTTGGGCTGCCTGCATGTTAAGCAGTTGTATTAACCTCTGAGCCACAAGTTCTCCTCCTTGTTATCAAAAGTCAGTTTGGAAGGCATTTGAAGTCTTAGCTGATAAATGAATAAAAAACATCAGTTCCATGTCCAGCTGCTATAAAAAGGATTTATTCTGTTTGGCATCCTTGGGAAGGAAACTGAAAATAGCCAGCATAGTAATCCCATTATATAAATCAAAGATAAGATCACATTTGGGATATTTGTGTAGCTTTAGTTACTGTGCCTCAAAAAGGATGTTGTATGGTTGGGAAAATATCAAAGGACAACCAAATAATGAAGAAGCTGGAGCAGCTTCTTCATAAAGAAAGAATAGAACAAATGGGACGTTTGGTTTTAAGCAAAAGATTAGGAATTTAGAACTAAGGTGCATAAAATCATGCATGGTATGAAAAGAATACAAGAAGTTGTTATTCCTCTTTTATAGTATTAAAGTTTTGGATCCTTGAAAAAGCATTAAATAGAAAAAAAATCAGTACTGATAGAAAGAAATACTTCTTTATGCAACCACAAAGTTAAATTGTGGCATTTGCTGCCATAAGATGTGGCCTAAAACCTGATTTTGGACAGATTTAAAAGGAAAATAGATAAAATCAATCTCTACAAATCATAAACAGCACACTTTAAATTCAAGGCATGAGAAACCATTGGGGGAGGGGGAAGGGGACTATCATTGTCTCATCCATATTTATGAGCTTGCTTAATGCATCTGAATGCTCCTTTCTGACAAAAAAAATTATAGATGCTGCTGGTCTGATCCAGTAGGCTCTTCTCTAGCAGATACAGGAGAGACTGTGCAAATAAGCTTGATCATTGTCTTAACTTTTCCAACATTAGCTTCCATGTGAATCCTCCCATAATTTATGATATGATTTATTCATGAAAGTCCTTTATATGTCCACTTAGAGAAATTAGGTTGTTAGATGTTTGAGTTATAACTTTTTAGTAGGAGCAATTATTTTGGATTTTTATATATGATAAATATTGGTTGTTTTCCTTTATTTTCCATAGGTAAAAAGATTGTTGTGTTCTATCGGGCTTTTAATTGTTTGATTAATTAATTAATTTATTTTATTAATTTAATTTGTATACCGCCCTTCTCCCAGAAGAGACTCAAGGCGGTGAACAGCCAAAATTAAAAATACATACAATACAAAAGTTAAGATAATTAAAAAGAATTAAATTATTGGCTTCCCAATTTAAAACTGCCAAGTCTATAAAATTTAAAATCCCAATTAAGAACCATTTAGGCTAGGCCGGCTTGGTGGAATAAATAAGTCTTCAGGGCCTTACGGAAGGTACGGAGGTCTGGGATCAGTCGTATTCCAGGAAGCAGCTCGTTCCACAGGGCGGGTGCCCCCACAGAGAAGGCTCTCCCCCTGGGGGCCGCCAGCCGACATTGCCTGACTGATGGCACCCTGAGGAGGCCCTCTCTGTGAGAGCGTATTGGCCGGTGGGAGGTTATCGGTAGCAGCAGGCTGTCTCGCAAATATCCTGGCCCTAAGCCATGGAGCGCTTTAAAGATGAGGACCAATACCTTAAAGTGCAGTCAGAAGACCACCGGGAGCCAATGCAGCTCGCGCAGGAGAGGTGTTTACATGGGAGCGCCACGTTGCTCCCATAATCACCCGCGCGGCCGCATTCTGCACCAGCTGGAGCCTCCGGGTGCTCCTCAAGGGGAGCCCCATGTAGAGAGTGTTGCAGTAGTCCAAGCGTGATCATTGATTGAACTTGATGTTGATTCACTGTTTATAGTGAAGGAACACCAAAATGGCAATCCTGATAACTAACATTAACACATACAAAGATCTCAGAGGAATGTGAGATTAATTCTATGGAATTGCTTCTCACTGTTCAGTTTTAATTCAAATGTCACTCTTATGTGATTTTGTCAGGATGGGCAAATACCTGCAAGGAGGGATGGTCCTGCAAGTATAACAGAATAACAGAGTTGGAAGTGACCTTGGAGGTCTTCTAGTACAACCTCCCTACTCAAGCAGGAGACCCTACACCATCCTGCAAGAGTGGCAGAGAAGTTGGCATTTCTCACCCTAGGCAGGAGTGAAATTCAGCTGGTTCTATCCAGCTCGGGCGAACCGCCCACCCACACGGACGTCATGACGTTGCTTTTTGGCAACAATTTTAGCCTCTGTGCATACGCAGAAGGCTTTGCGCATACATAGACAATGGCTCACTCACATTTGCGAACTGGTAGGGAAGATAAGTGAATTTCACCCCTGACCCCAGGTGCCCACAAGAGGTGGGAAAGGAGTCTCCATCTCCATGAAGTGAAAGGCAGTTTAAGAAGCAGATGGAAACCTAGGAAGGCCAAGGGGTGTCTTTTGGCCTATTGAGTCTGCCAATCCATCCCCTTTTGCAATGGGGGACAAGAGAGAGGTCTCCCCATGGAAAGTCAGGAGATTGAAGGATCCTTGTAGCCCAAAGGCAGAAGTTCTCAATTCTCAGATCCTGAGAATGGTGGCCCTGGAGCAGGAGAAGGGGGCCCTGCAGCAATTCATGAGTCAAAGGCCCCAGGCTCAGTCCTGTCACCTTTGGGTGCCCAGCCATATATTGACTGGCCCATGTAGTGTTTTAAAAGTGATAGCCAGTATTTTGAATTGCACCTGGAAAGCAACTGGGAACCAGTGCAGCACACACAGCAGTGGTGTTACGTGAGTGAAATGCACACCACTCAATTCTGGACCAGTCACAGCTTGATCTGTGGCCTGTGGCTACTAGCATTAAAATGGAGGCCCTTTTAATCTATCTTCTTCACTAACAGAAGTAGAAAAAAAAGCCTACCCATCTTAAATTTATGAAATGCAAAAAGGACATTTTTGAGAAACCAAGCAGAAAGCATCTAGCAGATGCAAGTGAGTAGCTTGAAGGAAGAAAGAAAAAAGAAAAGAAAAGAAAAGAAAGAAAACATTTCACAGACCAGATGGGAAGGAAACAGCAAGAAACAGACTTTCTCTTCTGTAGGATCAAATCTACGGAACTGTGAGAAAATTCAGATTTGTGAGAACAGTCAAAAGAACATGGAAAACAGATAAACGCCATTTCTTCACAACTGCCATACAATTGAATAAATACACTCCCCTCCCCTCCACACAATGACAACATGTAAAAGTGCCATTTTTTTTCAATCAGCAGTTTAATTAATGATATTTTAAACTCAAACTGAAGGTAACTATAATATTACTAGCATAGAAAATCGAAACATACATCAATAGGCTAAGAAAGATAGCATATACAGTAATTGTCACACATTCCATAGCTGAACTAAGTGCGATATCGGCAGCAACTTTCATGTTTCAAGTGACAAGGAAACAGAAATAGGCAATCCTACTCTTTTGCTAGGAATAAACAAAATCTGTCATGATTTCAGTGAAACCAAATGGTACACTCAAAAATGTGTTTGATGAAACACAAAAATGGAAGCAGGTATAACTGAACATTGTGCACTCAAAAATACACACAAAACAGCTTACAGGATGTTTATAAGGAAATATATTTTGGATAGTTGCATCTAGCTATTTAAATATGACATATAAAGGTTTAATTAAGAAAAATAACAAAGCTTTTGATAGTTTTATTTGCAGATTAACCAATAACATTAGTGTCATTGGCCACTGAGTACAGTTATATGTAGATCCCATCCTTGGCTAGTATTGATCAGAAAAGTATAACTAAAAATCAGGTGCTCAGTTTGTATTATGAAGATAAAAGAAATGTTTACTCCACTGTTTCATTGTATGTCTAATGCATATTATGTAAACGGATACAAAAATAAAATTAATTAACGATAAATAGGATCAAAAGATATGATTACAGTAGAGTCAAAATGATCCCTGGCTTTTATTTTTTAAATGAAAAATTAGATTGAGATGCCTTTATAAAATAATATACTACCTAGGATTTTTATAAGGTCTCATAAGCATAGAAGTAAATAGAAGGTACATTTATACCCACGTACCAACATTTTAGGAGGTAGGGAAAAAAGGAAAGAGAGAAAGAAAAAAAGGAAGGAAGGAAAAGGAAAAGGAAATGGAAAAGGAAAATCACCATATGTTGTTGTTTTTCTTAGAACATTTCCAGGTAATTCTAAAACAAATGACCATAATTCTCCATCTTGAATCACTACTCACTTTTCACCAAGGAAGGAAAGTAACTTCTTCATAGTAAATCAAAACTGAATTTCATTGCATTCTTTACCCTCAGGAGCTCATTAGCTGCTAGGGAGAAGCTCTCTCTCGCCACAAATGTTGCATCAAGCCAGTACTATAGATAACTGAAAACTCCAAGACAAATCAAACACTTCAGTGGAGTTTCATAAGAAAATGCTAGATTGGTTGAATGTTAACGTAATGGAAATTGCATATGACATTTTAAAAAGTGGACCCAAGAGAAGCTGGTTTGCAGGTGTTATCCGTGAGATGTCTTTTATGTGAATCAGAAGCACATAAAAATGTTTCAAAGAACATGCCCCAGATTTGCTTGAACTGTAGTAGAGATGTCAAAATGATATTTAAACTTTAATAATGGCATTAGCCCTGAAGCACCACAGGGGTATCGGCTACAGAGCACTCTGGAGGAAACAAGTTATTTAGATCCATTTCAGTTTGGATTCAGACTCTGTCATGGATAGAAATAGCAGTAGTTGCTTTGGTTGATGACTCTGGGTGGTGGAGGAACCATGGTATCCTCCAAGGTGGCTGCAAGGGTTTAGGCTCAGGATCTATAAAGGGATATGATGTAACTTTTAAGAAGGAATGCAAAGTGATATACCAAGTACAACTCTACTTGCAACAGGTGGCCGTTATCACACTGACATATGCTCCAATCACCAACCATTTGTATTTACTCCATGGCCCTGCCTTGGAAGGCTACTTGGAGACTGCAACTGCTAATAAAATGTAGTAGCCCAAGTATTAGCAAATTAAAGTCATGACTGTCATAGAACACTTGATTGATGGTCACTACCCTAGTTACCAAAAAGATAACTTGGCACTAAACTACTTACAAGAACACTTCCTCCACATAGAAAGCAACCCATTGCTTCACCCACTGCATCCATGGCCCTCAGTGACATGAGGTGAAAGGGGCAGGGGCTTGCAGACTTTCACTTCTCCTTACAAAATTGACAAAGTTCAAAATACCTATTTGAAGTTGCATTGCAAGTTGCATTATTTTTCTTCAGGATTCTTTCTTAGCGCACAGTTATTTTGAAGTCTATATTTCTCTTGTTAACATGAAGTTAATTCTTCATGTAAAAGATGATGCCAATCTACCAGGCATCCATCAGTTATGTCATGTAGCAGGGGTGGGTTCTATTTACCTTTATTACCAGTTCGTAACGGGATCTGCGCATGCACAGATAGCCGATGACAACATTCAGGGTGGTGGCGGGGCTTCCCACTGGTTTTACTACTGGTTCTTGCAAACCGTTCCGAACCGTTCTGAACCGGGAGCAACCCACCACTGCCATATAGTATAGATTGCCAACAGTTTTTTAAAAATCATAAACTTCATAAGAAATTATTGAATTAATGCATCAATGGATATTTTTTCTCCAACAGTTGGTGAAAACAACCATTTAGCAGTGAACATATTGCCAGATAATAGAATTTAATAAATGAATACAAGGAAAATGAGTTGTGGTATTGGTAGTCATTGTATTTATAGGGCTTCTATGTCCCCTCCCTACCATGGATAGCAATACCTAGCTCGTCATTTGTTAAGAGGATCACTTCTGGAATAATCTGCATTTTTTAAATTGTTCAAATAATCTAGCTAGCACTGGTTCAGGTGATAGGTTTGGCTGGCTGTATTACCATCCTGCTAAAAGTAACATATACTCAAATGTAATCTAGTTATGTTTGCAATTTGCAATCAAGAAGCAAAGGTTAGTTTAGTGCAGGGGTGTCAAACTCAAGGCCTGTGGGCTGAATCCAGCCCATGGGGTGCTTAGATCTGGCCCGCTGGGCCACCCTGGAAACAGCGAAGGACTGGCCAGTGGTGCCTCTGCCAGTGAAAATGGAGCAGCCCTCCCTGAGCTCCGTTTTCACTGGCAGAGCACTTGGGCCCCTACAGGCGTGCCCAACACGAGTGACGTTGAGCTGGCCATGCTCACCCTGGCCCCACCCACTCTGCCTCCCAAAGGTCAAACACAACCCTGATAAGACCCTCAATGAAATTGAGTTTGACACCCCTGGTTTAGTGTTTATGAAGAGAGCTTGCTTTAGAGATCCAGAGAGGTTTTCTTGGCAGGCCCAGGTCAACATCCAAGACAATTGGGGCTGTAAACAATCTGGTGGAACAGCAAGGAGCCCATTGCTTGATCATTTGTTAATACATTTGCTATCTTGCACACATTTTCAGACTCTCACTGAGAATCAGTTTTGCTTTCTTAAAAACATAGCTCTACCATCTCAGATTCTAAAGCTAAGATTACAAGTCAGACTATTTTCTTGCCCCATTCCTCTGAGACAAGCCCTGCCCTGCCCCCACCCCATGTAGCCCCACCCATCCGCAGCCGCCACTGCCATGTGAACTCAAATTGGATGGGAAAGTAAACATACTTACCTACTATCTTGGCTTTATACTAAAATTAGGAATTAATTCAACAAAAATGTGTATGACTGTTCTCACTGTGGAATGAGCTGCACATCTGAAATCTCAACTATAAATTAATAACTAAAAATCTAGTGCTGAAAGATTGTTATTTCATTGCCTGAAAGTGCAATGAACTATGCTGCCCAAGAATGTAGAACTGACAAGACAAAATACTGAGTAAGACCCAAAGAGACTCATATGTGTGGAGAAAAATTAAGGCTGAAAATTGAACACATGTGATTTTCCTTCTGAACAGACATACATCCAAATCAAGAGCTAGAATCATATCTGACAATTAATTATTGCCTGTTTTCTCGGTTGTGGCTCCTTCGCTTCAGAATTCTTTTCCCTGGAGGCCAGACTGTCATGGCTGCTGTCCATCTTTTGGCACAGGGTGAAGTCATAGCTTTTAGGACTACCTTCAGAACTCAGCATTCACATGATTTTTGTCCCACTGTGTTACTGTGATAATTATTTATACATGTTAAGGTCAGTCTGGAGTGGGGATGGGGGTCTTTCTGAATCCACAACTTCTGCTCAATGAACAGGGGGCAGTCATGACTAGAGGGACCTTTGGGTTGTGTGCCAATTGTGTCCTTTCTTGGACCATTTTTGCCCTGGTCACCTCCCACATGGCTTACTGCAATATGCTCTACATAAGTCTGGGCTTAAAGAGTATGTCGAAGATTCAGCTGGTGCAAAATGCGGTAGCATAGACATAGATAGGACAGCACACATTATACATTTTCTGTATTAAATCATTGATTATTAGTTTCCTTCTGGGTTCAATTCAAGGCACTGGTAATGATCTGTAAAACCCTACATGGCACCCATACCATAAAAAGGCTGGCCACCCCAGTTGGATATAATGTCCCTCCAAAGTTAATAGACTTTTATGTCTCAAGTTTACCCATTCTTTCACCCAGACAAGTGCAGAGGCCTGGTAATATACTTCCCAGTCTGGCAAGCCAAGGCCGCCTTTCAGTTTAATATTTTGTAGCAGTTTCAGTCTTATTCTTGCTTTTTTCCCTTGCCAAATATATTTTAGTATCATTTTGTTTAGTTCTTTAAAAAATTTTTTTTCTAATTTTATCGGAATTGTTTGGAATAAGAATAACAATCTCGGCAAAATGTTCATTTTTATTGTAGCTATTCTTCCTATCAATGATAGCTGCAGGCTTTTCCATTTCTCCAAATCGAATTTAATTTGTTGTAATAGTTTCATATAATTATCTTCTTTTATAGTTGCGCATCTTGCTGTTAGCTGAACTTCTAAGTATTTAATTTTCTTAACTATTTGAATACCTATCTTTTTTTTTTTGTTTCTCTGACATTTTTAACTACATTTTTCACTGTACTCTGCTATTCTTGTGGTTCTTCTAAGATTCTTGTGGTTCTTCTAAGATAAATACCAGGTCATTTGTGAATGCCTGTAGCTTATATTCTTCTGTTTTTATTTCCATTCCTTTTATTTCTGAGTCTTGTCTAATGTTTCTATTAAGTACTTCCAATGTTAATATAAATAATAGAGGGGACAACGGACATCTTTGGCTTGTGCCTTTTCTTATGTTAAAGTTCTTGGTCACATCCCTATTAACCATTACTTTTGTGGTTTGCTTAGAATATATTGCCTCAATCATGTTAACAAATTTCTCCCCAAAGTCCATATATTTTAATTTTAATAACATAAATTGCCAATTTACATTATCAGATGCTTTCTGTGCATCTAAGAATATCAATGCCATTTGTTTTTCTGGATGCATTTGATAATATTCCAACTTGTTCAAAATGATTCTCATATTATTCCTAATTTGCCTTTTAGGTAAAAATCCATTCTGGTCTGAGTGTATAAATACATTCAGGAATCTTTTTAATCTTTCTGCAATTATTGAGGCATATATTTTGTAGTCTGCATTTAATAGTGATATTGGCCTATAATTTTTTATCTGCATTAAATCTGACTCTTCTTTAGGCATTAGGGTTATATTTGCTTCCATCCACATGTTTGGAATTTTGGCCTTTAACAGTACTTCATTATAAACTTCCAACATTGGCAAACCCAAAGTATCTTGTAAACATTTATAAAGCTCTGCCAGTAGTCAATCTGGTCCTGGTGTTTTATTATTTTTTTGTCTCTTGATTGCCTATGTTAGTTCCATCATTGTTATCTTTTCTTTTATATTTGTGGCCAGGATATTTGAGAGATCCAATTCACATCTACTCAATCACATCTACCAATCTATTTCAGGTCTGGAATGTCATCTGATGGGATGCACAAAGACAGTTTTTTTGACTTTTTGAAATTTTATTCCCCTTGAGGTCAGATTGGTCTTGACCTTGCTGACCTCTGGAACAGCCTGCTTTGCCTTATGGCCTGGAGAATTGCAAAATTAGCTCTTAGTTCATTGTTAGTGAACTGAATATGCTCTCTCATTGATTGTTTTGATGGTTTATAATGGTTTTTATTTTTTAATGAATTCTGCTCTTATGTTTTTTATGTTATTTTGCTGTATTTTTTGGGATATTTTTAACTTTATACACCACTCAAAGTCATAAACAGAGTTGCTTTTCAGCAAAATAAACAAACAAACAAATAAAATACATGTCAGATGGACTATATAAATTTACCAAATAAATAATAAAATTCTTATTTTACCCAGGTTTACTGTTTTAATCTTTCTTTTTATCCAAGATCCTCTGGATGGTGAGCTGGTTATTTCTACTTTAAATAAATTACTCCAATTTTTTTTCTGAGTCTCCCAATTTCATCTTCCCACATTCTTGTAATGTTGAAGAATAAATCAGTGAGCCTCAATTCTTTTGTGTATGTGTGTATTTGTGTACATATTCAGAAATCCAACAAAGCACACAAATATTTTTAAATTAGTTTATAATATTTCATAAGGAATGTGTGTGCTTGTGTGTGTATGGGTGTATAGTAATATATACATATTACTCATCATGCATGCAGTAAGTGTGGATATCGTGTATTCTTCTTAACTTGTCTCTGATTTTGAAGAGAGTCTAAAAGGAACGTCACATCAAATTATTTTCAGTTTAGGAGATGAAAGAGGAAAAAGATATGTATAAAGCACTCCAAATCATTCCACTGTATCAACTGAACAAAAGTAAAAATAACAGACATGTGGAATGATGTAAAAGACAGCAGCTGTCAAAATGAGAGACAATTTCAGCTCCTGGTTTTATTTTGTTCTAAACAACAGTTAGTTTTACTAGAAACAAAATAACACAAATCCTACCATGTGTAAATAGGTGTGCATAAGTATTTTTTAAAAAAACCTAAACGCATAAAGAAATTCTCACCCGTTCCTATTCTTGAATACAGTTAATCCTTGGTTAATAGTTATTTATTCAGTGATTATTTGAAAGTATGATGGCACCGAACAATTTCTGGTTGCAATTAGTCCTCAAAGTTTGGGTCATCCCAGCACCCCTGAAGTCACATTATCATGATCTGGGTGTTGACAAACTGCTAGTACATATCAGTGGTAGGTTGCTACCGGTTTGCCCCAGATCGGGCGAACCGGTAGTGGCGGCAGTACCACTTTTCTGCCTGCTGGCCTACTTATGAGCTTCCTGGGACTTGCATCTTCTTGCCAGCTTCCCCACTGACTTTGATTGTGGGACGCTGGCAAGAACTTGCAAGCAGGTGCTTGTTTAACAACCCATAACAATCTGTTGCCAACAATGTTGGCAATGGGGACTGCAGGGATTGCTGTCACAAAGTGATGCAGTCATGTGACATTATACTCTCGTTACTTACCAACTCAAATTCCAATCCCAATTACCTTCATAACTCAAGGGTTACCTGTATTCCTTTCTTTTAGCTATTTTTCATTCAACCCCATCCTTTTCTGTTCTTTACATTTTATGGCATCACGTAGAGTTACACTGTAGCTCAGTGACTGCAATAGACATAGGGCAGAACCATACTTTCTATTTGATCCATTGCCAACACAGACTACTCACCTGCAGGAATGGATGGCATGGCCAGCCTCTTACTTCAGCCCGTTACAAATGGATGTTGCATTTCTGTTTTCCAGCTTGGCTTTGAAACTATTGCTTTCTGACACTTTTGTAAGCTTTTCAGAGCAGATCAACAGCTTGATTCTGTCCCAGTAGTAGTCTCATTAGCAATTGGCTTCAGTGCCTGGCACAATCTCTGCCTGCCGGTGGCTGAACATATGGCCTCTGCAACCATTTTGTCTTGTGCTACCATGTTGCTATATTCTCTACATTATTTTATAATCTTGTAAGTGATCCAAGAGTGGCCTCTTAAATCAATGAACTGTCCTCTTCTTTCAGAAGATCACATTCCATTCCAGTCTTTCATCTCCAGTGAGTGTCCATTTGGTTTCTTCCTTAATTGGGTGAAGGAGACTCCTCTTGTTCACCTTCTCCTGCCCACAGTATTGTGAAACTTCCTTATCTTATTTATTTATGTAATTATTTGCATATTATATATATTATAACAATGACCTATAACCTATTACTTACTATTTATAAGTACACTATGAGCTTATGCACAAATTCCTTGTGTGTCCAATCATACTTGGCCAACAAAGAATTCAATTCAGTTCAGTTCTATTCTATTCTATTCTATTCTATTCTATTCTATTCTATTCTATTCTATTCTATTCTATTCTATTCTATTCTATTCTATTCTATTCCATTCCATTCCATTCCATTCCACTCCACTCCACTCCACTCCACTCCACTCCACTCCACTCCACTCCACTCCATTCCATTCCATTCTATATTTTTAGGTTGCAGCCTTGGAATTTTGCTATTGTATTTATAAGTGTATTTATAAGCATATGAAATACCATTTCTTTCTTGTTACACAATTTCCATGTGTAACAAGTGGATCTACAGGGGATGATATGAACCAAAAAAGAGCCTGTTCCCAGTAGTTTAGAGTACTTCAGCACCACAGCAGTGATGTGATAATTTAGTGCCGCAGAAAATAATGTGGGAAGGAGAAGTGAAGGCATGCAAATATCTGGAAAAGCAAAAGAAAGGCATGGAGAGTCACAAGGACAATATGAAAAGTTCTGCATCTGAATAAGAAAACAAAAGCCACAATTTTGGCTGGGAGAGACCTGCTAAGCAGTGGCACATGTAAAAAGAATGAGGGTATCTTGGCAACCACAAGATAAACGTGTGATGAAGCTGTAAAAGAGACAAATGCCATTTTGGATGAGCCGAAACAGGAGTTTTGGAATACTGTGTCTACTTCTGGGTGTAACAGTTCAAGAAGTACAGTGACAATTTGGAGCAGGTTCAGAGAATGGCCCCAAAGATGGTGAATGGTCTGAAAACCAAGCCTTATGACAAGTAATTAAAATGTCTGGCTTTGTTTACCTACAGAAAATACGTACAAGGGATGATATAAGTGCCTAAGGCACTTTAACTGCCCACTAAGACTGAAATGACTCACCGCAACCAGAAATACCATGTAGGAATTAAATGTAGGAATTAAGTTAAACTATTTTTCCTTATTAAAAATGCAATTACTTCCTCTACTTATAGATCCACAGATGCACATTATTTTATTTATTTTTATTTTATTATTTATATTTAGACAGCTACATATATATTTTTTTTATTTGATTTATATGCCGTCCTTCTCCGGAGACTCAGGGTGGCTTACAATGCGTTAAGCAATAGCCTTCATACTTTGTATATTTTTATACAAAGTCAGCTTATTGCCCCCACAAACTGGGTCCTCATTTAACCTACCTTAGAAAGGATGGAAGGCTGAGTCAACCTTGAGCCTGGTAAGATTCAAACCTGCAGTAATTGCAGGCAGCTGTGTTAATAACAGGGTGCTTTAAACCACTGTACTACCAAGGCTCTTATTAAGGCTCTTAAAAACATATTCAGCAAATCTTATTGTTAATCTGGCCAGGCAAAATGATGGGAAGATCTCAGGTGCCAAAGGTGAACCTTCAAAATCCTCTTGTTCCACAGCTACCTTTTTATAAGGCCACCGCCTTATTAAAATTCTTTAAAAATATTTCTGTTTTTATTTTCTCCAGAGGAGAAGAACATCTGATTCCTATTGACCTTCCAAAGGTTGGGAATAAATTTCTAGGCCATCCACTGACCTTCGGATACTGGGAGTCTCATCCAGATGAGAAACTACTTAGATAATGAACTGTCTGGCATCTCCCACTTCATTCTACCAAGCCTGTTTTCTTGCTGGAATTTAACTTACAGTACTTAACCAGGCCTACTGTTTAAGCATTGCACAAGTGTATCAATATCTGAAGGATTGTTACATAGATGAAGGAGTGGACTTGTTTTCTATTGTCCCAGAGGGCAGGATTAACATTAATGGAATAACAATAGACATCAAAGGAATGTCTTGATTTGTATGAGTTGCCAGCCAGTAGAACAAGTTTTCACATGAAATGGTGAGCTCTCTGTAGCTAGAGGTCCTTAACTGGACCATCCAGAGATGCTCTAGTGAGTACTGCACTGAGCAGTAGTTTGGACTAGATGATCTCTAAGATCTCTTCCAATCAATTTCGATATATATTTTTGCTTTTGTTTCCCCTTATGTTTAATCACTATTGTTCACCCTGGCTACTTAGCTTCTTTCTCCCATTGGTTTCTTGCCTGCAGCCTAAAAAGATTAAAGCCTTGTTCTGCTACCATCTTCTATAATGTATGGTTTATTAATTAGCAAAAAAACCCATCCAGACTTTTTTAAAAAAGCATATGCACAAGCAAACACATACATACCATTATTCCTGCATGATTGCTGGTTGCTACAGAGCAAAATGAGACCTAAAAATTATGTAACAGCATAGATAAACAGAGCAGAGTGTGGGTATAGTTTACAATTAAACATTTCTTTAGGTTGTAAAACTGGTATAATCTGTGCCATGATCCTCAGCCACTCTCTTCATTGACTTGGAGTTCTCTTGACTTCAAGTTATGCAAATAATCTCTGTAGATGCTACAGAGATTTAAATAAATGTAAGTCAGCAATCAAATGTCAGTTAATTCTGGTCATTTATTGAAACTTCGGAAGATGTTGAATGGTCAGTAATATATACCTCATGCAATCTTGCCTTGATTGAATCCTGCTAAATGCAATGATTTTCAGATCCAGGAACCACTTACCAATTTATCCTTTATACACTATCTCGTTAAAGATACTTAATGTCTCAAACTTTTGTAAAGCTAGGCAGCTTCCTTCCCCTTCTGCCCCATTCTTCATTTCTTCTCTGAGCCTGTCAAAATTCATTTTGCAAGTGGATGGAACTCAAGTTCCATTTGCTTCAAGCTCCTCACCCTGCACTTTAATTGTCCTGTTTATAGGAGCTCATAAAAATGCGTCCAACATAAGACATTCTTCATCAAGCCAACTTTTCTCACTTAATGAGTGCACATTGCAGTTTGAATTGGTACATTAAGCAATGAATCAATTGAAGCAGGGTTTTCTTTGCTGGATGGAGAATATCCTTGAACTTGTAATAATTGATTTCTATGCTCTCATCCTTTGATGCAGAGGGTGGGATGAAGTGAGATGGTTTTTATGGTAATTACATATTCGGCTACTCACACCAAATGTAGTAAGCTTTACATTTTGCCAATTTGGAACTGGAGTTTCAAAATTTAGAGATTGATCCAGTGGTGAAATCTAAAATTTGTTACTACCAGTTCTGTGGGCGTGGCTTGGTGTGTGTGGGGTAATGTGACTGGGTGGGCATGGCCAATTTTTTTTTTTTACTTTTAAAACCATTTTTTCTACAACCTCTTTGGTGAAGAGATTGTAAAAAAATGCTTTCAAAAGGCTCTGACGATCCAAGCTGAGTTGCCTGATCATCAGAGGCTTTTAAAAGAAAAAAAGCCTCTGCCGATCAAGCAACTCAGCTGGGATCATCAGGCTTTTAAAAGCATTTGACGATCCTAGCTGAGCTGCGCGATCAGCAGAGGCTTTTTTTTTTAACTTTTAAAAGCATTTTTTCGGCTGAAGAGGTTGTAGAAAAAATGCTTTTAAAAGTTAAAAAAAAAGCCTCTGATGATTGTGCGGCTCAGCTGGGCATGGGGGGTAGGGCAGGGATTTTTGCTACCGCTTCTCCGAACCACCCGCCGCCATTGCTACCGGATCGGGCGATCTGGTCCAAACTGGGAGCATTTCACCCCTGGATTGATCTGAGAATAATGGATTGGCATTTTCAGGACCAAAATTAGCATGATAGTACAGGTAGTCCTCAACTTACAACCATTTATTTGTGACTGTTTGAAGTTGCAACATCACTGAAAAATGTGACCTGACCATTTTTCACACTTACAACTGTTGCTGCAGCGTCCATATGGTCATGTGATCGAAATCCAGATGCTTGGCAACTGCCTGATATTTATGGGGTCATGTGATACATTTTGCAACCTTCTGAAAAGCAAAATCAATGGGAGAGCAAGTTTCATTTAACAACCATGTTACTAAGTTAATAACTGCAGTGATTCGCTTAACAATAAAAGTCTAAAATAGGGCAAAATTCACAACAACTGTCTCAACAATGGAAATTTTGGGCTCAGTTGTGATCATAAGTCAAGGACTGCCTGTAATAGTGTGATTTTATTTACCTACAGAAAATGTGAAGGAACCTACATTGTGACTGTAGGGATCTAGAATTGTTTACATAACAACAAAAAAGGCCATGAATGTTAATTGTGTTTGCACAATCAAAACCATGATCTATCTGGCTTTGAACCAGGACTAAACAACCTGTGATGTGGCTGATCTACAGTTCGCAGTATCCTGGAAAAACATTGCCGGATAAGAAACCTGCCAATTGCAATTCAGCAACATTTGGAGCGCAGGAGTTGCCTAAGTTACAGAATTATCATATGAATAAACTGGAACATCTTAGACATCCTTACCTGAATTTCTCAGAGGATATATAAATGGAAGTGCTACCCTGCTAAGAGCAAATTGTGCCTCTCTCTTGGAAAGAAACAGGGGGCTTGATATTCCATATGGGTCACAGCTGTAGTGTGATAATTGGTATCTTGTGTCTATGCAACAAGAAGTTCATTCTTTGCAACCTCTGCTCTACTAGCTGATGAATATAGTGTTTTCTGCTCTGCTGGGAACTGGTTAGGTTTTGTTGCACTCATGATGAGTTTAGATGTAGAATGTTTGGCTCCATTTCAGTAAAGAACTTAATCAAATAGACTCTTCTATTTTTTCAAAGCTAAATACACTCAATAGCAGATTCACACAGGCTAATGGTGAATATTATTGCTTGAACACATTGTAAGCGTGCATGGTTAGAACGCTGCATATCAGACTAATTCTTTCCACTGCCAGGAGTTCGATCCTGATTGGCTCAATGTTGACTCAGCCTTCCATCCTTCCGAGGTCAGTAAAACGAGGACCCAGATTTGTTGGGGAAAATATGCTGACTCTGTAAACTGCTTAGAGAGGGTCTGTAAAGCACTATGAAGCAGTATATAAGTCTAAGTGGTATTGCTATTGTTATTTTTGCCATTTGAAACAATATACTTAAGGAAATCCATCTCTATCCTACATTTTGATATTAAGCTCCATTGATGGTTTATTTTCTATTGCTTTAATGGAGGGTCAACAGAACAAACAGAACATTTTTTGAAATTACTGTAATTAAATTAGCTTGTATATAAATTTTGGAGGATTTGTCCCATTCAAGAGCATAACGATTATGTAACCGGAATGTTAGAAGTAGAAGTAGATAGCACAATTTCTAGTCCTTAATTGTAAGGGAATGTTGAGTCTAAATGTTAACACTTATAGTGTCTTTGGTATTCACACCTTGCATTCACCTGACAACTATTAAATTATCTTTATCTGCTACACATTGTACAATGCATTTATTTTTATTCTGCAATCAATATTCATAAAAAAGGTGGAAAGAGATAATGAGAATACAACATTTCTGAATGCAGCAGAAAACTACCAAAGAACAACTCTCAAATTTCAATTTTCAACAGAATAAAAATTAGGAAATATTCTAAAGCACTATTTTAGGAGAAACAGTAAATGGATGGAAAAGATTTTTCTAAATGAAGAAAGGAAAAAAGAACTTTTCATGGTAAATTAATTTGTTCATCATAATATATATGATATATTGTGTATATGTATGTCTAGCCATTACCACTCTCTGAGAGATTTGAACAAATTATTATTCTGTTATGTATATGGCCTATAAAATTATACGTTCTCTAGAGCACACTTTTGAAATCATGAAAGCCTAAAGGAGCTATGATGGTTTAGAGCCGATTATGTTAAATCGGTCCAGCTGCTTTAGTCACAAGCATCACATTTGTTTACCCCATCAGGTTCAATGGAAGGGAAAATGATACATTTAGTGTAAGAGTTGCAGCTCCCACATTAGACATGTTTCGACTAAGTTTCATTTCACACAGCTACCTTATTTGGCATTGCCGAGTAAGAAGTCTGCCTATCATTTTAGTGATTTAAAAATGCAGATCCATTCAAAGCAAATCAGTTTGGAAGTCATTTGCAGGAGCAGAACTCCCAAACCCAACCAAATGTTGCAAAATGAATTATTTAAAAAAAGTTTTCATTCTCCAATATGTTTTGTTGTTGCTCTTTATGAAGCAAAAGCTCCAGCTTGCAACAAGGAACCAAAAAATAAAAATCAGTACTCCTGTCCTAAACCGATTCCATTGGACGATCTTTCCAAGAAAGAACAAATTATACTGCATGTAGAGCAATAATGCCATTATGAACGTTATATATTCTTTTGATATAGTGGAGCCTAGAAGTCCTCTCGCAGTGGGTGTATAATTAATCCAAAATTAGTGCATTAACAACAATGGCGTACCTTCTAGAAACCATTTTCAGATCAAAAAACGCTAAATATAAAGTTTATAGATCATTAAATTGCCGTTTATTTTAATGTTTTACAGGTTTCTATCCAACTTTTCCTATTTGTATTTCAGATTAATGGGGCCTCTGACTCCATACCAAATTCAATAAATTTTTTGCTTTTGGATTTGTAGTAAATGTAGAAATAATAAAGAAGGTAGGGATTTCCTACCCTTTTAATGAAATCTAGGAATTCTATCCATAGATTGTGCAGATGTGACAGTGCTATTTATTCATAAGGTATCTTAGGTTTTTTTTTCATTAGGTTAAAATTGATAAAATATGTTTCCCTTTAGCTCAGTGATCCCAACCAGGGGTGCTATTCAGCAGGTTCTGACAGGTTCTGGAGAACTGGTAGCGGAAATTTTGAGTAATTTGGAGAACCGGCAAATACCACCTCTGGCTGTCCCCAGAGTGGGGTGGGAATGGAGTGACTTGAACCGGATCGCCTGATCCGGTAGCGATGGTGGCGGGTGGTTCAGAGAACCGGTAGCAAAAATCCCTGCCCCCCACCCCATCCAGATGAGCTGGACAAGGTGGGGGGTGTTTTAAAAGCATTTTTTCTACAACCTCTTCGGCTGAAGAGGTTGTAGAAAAAAAATGCCTTTAAAAGCCTCTGGCAATCCCAGCTGAGTTGCTTGATCGTCAGAGGCTTCTAAAAGCACTTTTTTCTGCAACCTCTTCAGCTGAAGAGGTTGTAGAAAAAATGCTTTTAAAAGTAAAAAAAAAAAAAGTTGGCCATGCCCACCCAATCACATTACCCCCACCACCAAGCCACGCCCACAGAACCGGTAGTAACAAATTTTAGATTTCACCCGTGGAATGGAGATTTTGCGATATCGTTCCCCCAGGAGTGGGGAGGGAATGGGAATTTTGCAGTATCCTTCCCCTGGAGTGGGGTGAGAATGGAGATTTTGCAGTATCCTTCCCCTGCCACCCCCACCAAGCCACACCACGCCCACCAAGCCACGCCCACAGAACCAGTAGGAAAAAAAATTGAATTCCACCACTGGTCCCAACCTTTCCAGCTTTGTGGACCAGTGGTAAGTGGAGAGAGGAAATGGTTTGGTGTGAGCAGCAGGCACACACACTTGCATGCACAGCTCCATTTGCACAAGTGGTGGCCACTCGCTCATGTGCAGGAAGCTCCATTTGTGCAAGCCACACATGCATACCCATGCCTGCGTGCCCGCTACGCATGCAAATGGAGCTGCATAAGTGCACTCACTCACGGCTTGTGCAACCTGAGAATTGGGAACCCCTTGCTTTAGGTAAAGGAAATCCATGGAAAGCTTTTCAAAGGATGGCTCACAATGTGCAGAAATTCATACTCTCTCCTTGATCAACAAAGCAGTCCTATCTTTCTGCAGACTGCTTCACCATCTGTTCCAGTTGTTTTCAGATGTGTGTGCATGCACAACCACTTTGCTAAGAAACACGAAGCAGTCTTTAAATCATGACTCCACTTTCCAATATCATGTTCTTAGGTAATGTTGCAGAAAACTGAGTTTGTGTCTTCTCTGTGCCAGTTCATTTATTTTGTTCATTTCATTCTACTGGCCCTGATCGTTTAGGATAATTTGTTATTTACTGTTCCCTGCAAGATTTTTTTTTTAAGAAAATACCATTAATGGCATAATTACTGTCAATACATTATTGCAGTTCACTCTGTGAGTCAAACTGCCTCTAATGCTAGTTGCAAAAATGTTATTCATATTTTTCCAGCTCAAAGCAGCCACAAGAAGCTGCCATTTCTAGAGAAATCTGATAGAATGAGATTAAAGAGGACTTATTTTCTTGAGGTGTTGTTTTTATTTAATCCTATATTAATATAATTGAGAGCAAATTGAGAGCAAATTAAGTTTGTCATTTTTAAAATATCCTATCATCGAGAATTCAAGATGACAAGGGACCATCTTTGCTAAATGACTGGATCAAAGTTGTGTGGAGGGGGACACTTAGTAGGACTGGCCCCCAACATGGGAGTCAAGCCAACAAACTATGATTCTAGGACAGAGTGGCTAGTTATAGAAATATTAACCACTTAGCATCAGTGCTTTGCTGAAGGAGGCAGCAAACAGTTTATTGAAGCAACAATCATTTTTTTTTATTTTTTTATTGAAAAAGTTTTTCAAATACAGATTTTCCCCCTTTTTTCCCCCCTCCTCCCTAACCCCCCCCTCCCCCTCCCCTCTCCCTGTGGCTTCTCCAAAATAAAACCCAAGTTAATAACAGATTATATAATACTTTACCATCCTTTTGTTCCACCCCCCATATACTAACCCTTTCTTTCTAACAATATTATTATATCCCCCTTATACTATGCATTTCAAAAACAACATTCAATTGTAAAATTATATAATAAATTCTAATTTAGCAATTTCATCTATTCAACTCATAATCTATCCTTCTAACAATATCATTATATCCCCCTTATACTATACATTTCAAAACAACATTCAAAGCAACAATCATTTTGAATTGCCATGGACATCAAGGGGATTTGCACTCTAACAAACTTCAGCTATTGCTTTCTATGGTTTTATTGTGTTTGATGTGAACAGAGGAGTTTTGATTGGGTTTATTATGATTACTAGCTTTTAGCTGTGTAGAGGCTGAGCTATATTTTTAGTCCTCACTACTGTATACTGCCTGGAGTCTTGAGAATTGGGTGGTATAGAAAAATGTTATCAATAAATAAAAAGGCTTCCGTCTAGCAGTAATGATTCATAATCTAGCTATGCTGTGTGTCTAAGAGCTTGTAGCAGAACTGAAGTGGAATTTTAAGAATTGAGAAGAGAATTTCTGTGGGACCTGACAGACAAGTACTGAATTACCACCTACTAATGTAGCCTTAAAACTACAAGCTTGGCCCAGAAATGACCAAGACAACTTAATTTTTATATGTTAAAATGCAGCCATTTTCCAAATCCTACTTTGAAACTGTAGACATTGCACCACAAAGACTGAAGATGCCATCTTCAGCATGGAAATTTCATTTGAAACTCCATAATCACTTGGATATAAATATGCCAATAGTGAGATGCAAGTAGGAACATTTAAAACATAAAATTGCTATAGTTTCATTTCTAGTTTTCTAGACTTATTTAGACCAAAATCTCCATGAAGAAGGTTTGTTGAGCCAAAGTCTACCCAAAGAGATTGATTATTAGGTGCTCAGAGGCTTGTTGCTCATTGAATAGGAATGTTAAAACTTCTGGCACTAAAACAAAGGAGCCATCAAAAACTGTGTTTTATTTGTTTCGGCATTGGCAGGAGAGTTTGATAAGTGAACCACATTTCACCATTGTTTCTCATTGTGATCAAAACTATCGGCTCTTCTATTCCATATGGATTTAAATGAAATGGAGCCCTGCTTAGCTGTGCTTTGATTTACAGCTGTAACCATGGTTATGAGGGTTAGCTTGGAAAGGAAAATCCATTTTCTGTGCAGGCTAAGATTAGAAGAACCAACAGAAGATCAGAAGGATTCTATAATGAGAGAATTCCAAGAACCACATCTATCGGTAAAATCGTTCCATTTGAATTTAAGTACACATAATATCATTTAGGCCAAAACAGATGTGATGTGGTAAGGGATACAGCAATGTTTTAAAATGGTCTTCAGCTCCAAGTATTCTTTAAGTGGCAAGAATCTGAGGATATAATGCAGGTAGGACTGAAATATCTAAAATGGGTGGTGGACAATCTTTCATTTACTACCATTAACATTTGATAGAGAAAAGACCGTGGATGTTAAGTAAGCAGGATTAGGATACTTTTGTTTATTTTTTCCTGGATTTGCAGAGGAATTTTAGATTAATTTCTTTATTTTTTCCTTTTTCTTATATAAACTTGCAACTCAGCTTCAACAACATCCAGATCCAATCTATTTTTTGTTGTTCTCTATTTAATTCCTACTCTTCCATAAAATAGTGCACATGCAGTTTACAAGAAAATTCAAATAAATTAACAAAGTTATATTTAAAAATTAAATTGCATAAACTTTAACTCTGTGAAAGCCGAGGTGGTGCAGTGGTTAGAGTATAGTACTGCAGCTACTTCAGCTGATTGCTAGTTCAGCAGATCAGCAGATCAAATCTCACCGGCTCAAGGTTGACTCAGTCTTCCATCCTTCCGAGGTGGGTAAAATGAGGACCCAGATTGTTGGGGGCAATATATTAATGCTAATGCAATATGCTAATATGCAATATGCTATATGCTAACTTTGTAAACCACTTAGAGAGGGCTGTAAAGGACTATGAAGCAGTATAGAAGTCTAAATAAATAAATAAAAAAATAAAAAAATAAACAGTCAGTGTAGCCAGTGGTGGGATTCTACCGGTTCGGACAAACCGTTAGCTCTGACTATCAGCTGTGAGCGAATGGGTTCGCCCTGCATTATACTCACCTATATTTTCATTTCGGAAGCCCAGCTGATTGGTCCAGCTGAGTGGATTGCCACGCCTCAGCTGTTTTCCTTGCAGGCAGCAATGCGGAAGGTGAGTTTTCTCCAAACCGCGCACACGTGCAGCAAGAACACACACACAAAACACGGGCTTAGTGAACCGGTTGTAAAACCAGTAGGATCCCATCCCTGAGTGTAGCCTATCAGTTATTTGCCTTGTTTGTGGAAAAAAATGAAGCTCCATTTTCCTTGTAGTGTTTGGAGTCCAGCTTACAGCCGGTCCTCTGTTTTCCACCCTCTTCCTCATCAAGGACTTGTTTAGATGCTCTTTTAGAGGAGCCTTGTACAAGCATTCTGCAAAAGAAGATAATGAAAACTGTGTAGCTCTAGTGCTGTAGGGAGTAAAACTAGAGGGTTCCTTGGTGCCCTCTGAGTTTGGTTGTGTTCTTGAAGATATTTCATTACCCCAAACTAGGTAACATCATCCGTATTTATGTTGTTGTGAGCACTGATGATGTTATTTAGTTTGGGTAATGAAGCATCTGCAAGAACACAAATAAGTCCAGAGAGCACCAAGGATTCCTCATTTCAACCCTCAGCTACAAATATTATCCTTTATCAGTGAGAAAGAAGTAGGAGTAAGAAGGAAGTGAGCATGATATGCATCTTCATGTTGATAATTCTGGCAATTGTGACCTGATGTTTCTCAAGACACTGTCATATTTTGAGTGTTCTTGTTGTTCTAAATAAGCTTGCTCTCGCATTCTGTGATACATACACACAAATATACATACATACATACATACATACATACACACACACATACATACATGAGCTCATATGCTTTAGTCTTAATCATTGCTTCTGCAACTTCTAACAATTTGAGATGTCTGCAGTTTGTCAGAGACTTTTAGCTGGCTTCTACAGGCCAATCCACCCCTATGAAACACCAATTCCATGATCTCACCATCAAATATTGTTTTAAATTGGATTATGTTTTAAACTTAATTCTCTGTTGGATTTTTGTGAGCAATTTAAAGTCAGGAGCCTGAAGCAGCATGTAAAACCAAGTAATAATGAATAAAGTAAATTTAATATGTTGTACTTAAAGCAATTGGTAGTGATTGAATCTCAAGAATCCCTGTGATTCTGATGACCAATGTTTCTGATTATAACAGTCATTCTAACGTTAGGACAGATCTCCCTGTCTTTCTGGTCCCATCTCCATCCTAATGCTTCTGGAAGATATGAAGAGCTTTCAACTCATTTTTGTGGATATTTTATTCTGAATTACTCTGACCTTTCTCATGATTCAGACCTTATCTCTACTTGAAGAACAATTGAATCATACCCCTCATTGTCTATAGACTTTCATTAAGATTCCTGCCTGACTTCACTTCACAGTGAAATGAATACTCTTGTATTGTAGTACCACAAAGACCAGTGAATTTAATTTGTACCAATATTAGGATGCTATGATGTAGCCCTCTTTAAACTGTGGCTCTTGCAATAGATAGATAAGAACATTTTAACAACAGGTTGAGAGATCAACAACATTCAAGAAATGTGATAACTGACATAGTTAGAGTGAGGTTCCTATTGTACTGTGTCCTATTGATGGATTGATATATTTTAACCAGCTACCAGGAGAATACTAAAAGCAATAATTCAGCTGGTGGCGAAAAAGTTTAACCTGAATGAGGAAAAAGAAAAAATGCTACATGGGGACTATTACTCTTAGCTATAGGTATACCTGGAGGACTAAGTGTTTTATTCAGGTCAAGTAATGGAATGCTGAATTTACTTATCAGTTTTGCCTCAGCCACAATTTTGTATTTGCTTGAATTATTTGTATTTATTACACTGCCTCCCTAGAAGAATTTAGAATACTGAAGTAGGTTATTTATCAGCTGGTTTCTCATTGTTGTCTTATAAATATCTAATTTCTGTCCATTTATTTCCTCTCACTATGATTGCCCTGTTGGCTTATGAAAATAGCAAACATGTGTTGCTGGCAAATGAGGCGAAAGCATCTGGCATATTCAGAAATCAAACTAAAATATACATGGGACTTTACTTCAAAGGACTGCATCCAGCTTAAAGGCCAATATTACATTTCATTTCCCAAATAGCCTATCAGCCTGACAAGGTATACTTGTGTTGTATCAGGATGATTTCTGAAAGTATTTGAAAATAACTTCAAAGCATCATGTTTACAAAACTTGCAAATTATAGGAAGAAAATATTAATGTAAAGAAATGAAGGTGATAAAAAAGATAAAGGGATAAATTGAGATCAAGCACATAGTATAAGACCTTTAATTTCACTTTTTCCTGTTATAAAATACATCCTTAAATGTTGGTGCATCATAATTTGAAATTATAGTTTCAACATTTAGGATTTCTACACAAAATGTGCCTTCAAATGTTGACTCAAAACATACAGAGTTTAATATGATTATTAAAGTTTCCCCAAGTGCAGGACAATAACGTATCAGACAATTTCCAGTTTAGGATTTCTTTGGATATTTGTGAATATTTTCTTTGTTGTTGTAATAAAAGAAGGAACAGACACCAATTATTGGTAGAAATTAGTCATGTCATTTGCATAATGATGTGAAGACACTCTTGATGTCATTATGACTTCTACCAGATGTATATATTTTTTACTTTGAAAAATCAATCAGCTCATCACATTCAAGAGTTCTTCCAGATTATTATATTTGGAATTGGAAAAGATCTCTTGCATTCTAACATACAGTTCTGGGGTGGGGGGGGATTGGCTTATTGTCTCTGTAGTTTATTCCATTATTTATATAGACACTGTTATATAGACATCCTTATGCTGTCTATTCTGTGTTGCACATTGTCTGAGCTACATTGATTGACTCCTGCTGAGCTTGTAGAAGACAATCTTGCCTTAGGATAGGATATTGGTTTGAATGGCCGATAGCAGAGGTGGGTTTCAGCAGGTTCTGACCAGTTCTGGAGAATTGGTAGCAGAAATTTTAAGTAGTTTGGAGAACCGGTAGTAAAAATTCTGCCTGGCCCTGTCCCCATCTATTGTCTGCATCCCAAGTCCCAGCTGATCGGAGGAAATGGGGATTTTGCAGTAACCTTCCCCTGGAGTGGGGTGGGAATGTAGATTTTACAATATCCTTCCCCTGCCATGCCCACCAACCCACGCCCACCAACCCATGCCACGCCCACCAAGCCACACCCACAGAACTAGTAGTAAAAAATTTTGAAACCCACCACTGGCCTGTAGGTCTCTCTCAATAGTCTAATTTAGCTGCCTCCAACTGACGTATCGCTACCTAAAAGCTTTTACGCTGTTTCATCTTGAAGGCAGATGAGTCTTAACTAATTTTCTGTGAGTTCTGTCCATGAGGCATTCAATTGTCTGCTTATTTTGATCAGATTCACAAATCCCTTTGACCGCCACTTTCATTCACTATAAATCCATGAGCAAAAACAAAGGTCAAAGGTATTATCTGTGGTTTTTAATCCATATGTAAATTTCTGTTTTTCTTACAAAAAGTCTGCATACCTCAGACAGGAAGGTCAGTATCTTGATGATTGATTAAAAAATTAAAGTGAAATTTACCAGCAAATAGGAAAAAATGGAACTTCAGGGTTGAGTGGTGACAGGACTCCATAAATACAAATGACACCTTATTGGAGATAATATACTTTAGTGATGAAGATCGGTCATCTGTATCCAAACACTATTAGCAATTCACTGATGATTCATCTTGAATGCATACACAGAATCCACCAGAGTTTAGAGCAAAGACTTTTGGTCTGCATTTAGCTTTACATTTGATCAAACCCCCCTAGGGTTTTAACTTACTTAGCTCAAAGAGACACTATTACAATGTTTTTGTAATGTTACAAGTGTGTCTTGCATGTTATAAAAATCTGTAAATAGATAAGATAGTTATGGGATATTATTATTCATAATCTGCCTGAATATGAAAAAAGTGAGAGGGAACAAACTTATGCCAATAGCAATCATAAAGAATTGTGACTGTTTTTTAGTTCTCAGAAACTAATTGAATGAAGCATGTTGTGTGAATACAAAGGCATCTGTTGAATCTCACATTTTTGACAGAATAACTGTGCACTGAGACGTTGTGATGCAACATCATAATGGGGAAGGGGGTGGAGGAGGAGAAAATTTGGGTTGCAATTGTTGCAAATGCACTTTTTGACTATCTTGCCTATCTGCTGCTCCCGGTCTCCACCATGGATGGTCACTTTCAAACAGGGTTGTAGAACTACATTCACAGCTTTATGCCCATAAATATGGTGAATGGTGCTCTCCTATCTGGAAGCCAAAAAGTTGGAGTAGTCAGAGTAGGATAATACTAAATATTATGACTTATAACTACTTTTAAATAGTAAAGTTTAAATAAAGCCTTCACATTTGATATAGGATATTCTCAGAAATTAACTTTGGTATGCACATACTATGAATGATAATTCCTATTTATATAAACCTCCCATTATGCTGCATTTACTCTACCATTCATCACAATGGTAGATTGCCAAAAAAAATTCTCATAAAACACTCTTTTTCATCCTACCATGTATCTTGTGTCTCTCTGTCTCTCTATCTCTCTGTCTCTGTGTGTCTCTGTCTCTCTCCATTTTAACGTTTTTATAATGTTCACAGTAATGGTAGGGTATTTGCTTCTGACAAGCTAAAAGACTTCATGCTTGCATTTTTATTCTATTCTGCTTTGCTGAACACAGTGATTGTGGGCTTTTCAGGATTTATGTTGTATCAAATATAGTAAGGGAAAAAAACAACATGTGGATTTTACTTGCCCATCTCACTGTCAGTGAACAACTGGATATTTAATAAATACTTTTATAAGCAAATGCTCTTAAAATCCTTTCCTGCTTGGTTAAGCAACAGGTTATTCAACACAGAGAACATCTATCAACACTTAAAGCAATTGGACACATGGTCAAATCCTTGTAGTGTATTTCATAATATACATCAGTGTTCTCCAATTTGATGGCTCCCAATTATGCTGGATTTTAACTCCTTTAGCCCCTGGCTGAGAGGTGGTATTCAGCTGGTTCAAACTGGTTCACCCGAACCACTAGTGGAAATTGTGGGTGGCTGCCCACCAGCTCCAGCTGTATGCCATTCTATTTAGGCATGTTTTTGAGGCTGGGTGCATGCATGTAAGGCAGGCGTGCACACGAAGCGAGCATGTGCGCATGCGGTAAACCGGTAGTAATGTAATCTGAAACCCACCACTGCCCTAGCCCCTAGCTAGCTATTTGGAGTTAGACTAACATCCCAGAGGGTAATAATTTGCACAATACTGAGTTGTTTGCCTAATAATTTGAAAATAGCTGAAATTTCATCCTTTTCTTAAAAAAAAAATACAGATACTAAAAGTACTTGCTATGGACAAGATGAAGGTATTGTGGGATCATCTGTGAAATTAGCAGGAATTAGGAACGTTGACCCTTTTAGACTCTTTCTTAGTTAAAATGAAAAAAATCCATTTTGTTATTCATTATTAGCTGGAATGGAAAGTCCCATGGTGGTGGCGTATATTTGACCTGAACAGAGAAGATGATTAGACTTTGCTTCCCTGTGCACTGTGATTCTGACAAAAAAATCTATCATTCACTGATCTTCTTAACTAATTAGTGTAGTGCAAATGATACGTTTAGTGTGTCACTTCCTAGTTAACTCTTAATCTGTGGTAGTTAGAACAATTATCTTATTTTTCTTTTAAGCCATCAGATTCTTTTTTACCTAAGTAGTTTCAGACCACGGAAATAACTTTGTTGTGACCATGGTATGTAGAATTTGGGATGAACTGCATGATAAAAGCAGAGTGCAATGGTGATGCTCTGTTCTTTTATTACAATGTTCTTGAACACAGTGGTCACCAACTGGTGGTCCATGGACCACTGGTGGTCCGCAAGAAAATTTTGGTGGTGTGCAGAAAAATTATTTGCAGTTTTTATATTGCACTAAATCAGGGGTCCTCAAACTACAGTCCCTGGGACAGATACGTGCAATGAATGTTTGTGTTGCTGCAGAGAGTCTCCCCCTTCAGGATCTTTTTGTGTGGGTCAAAGGGGGACAGAAATTCTGACTTGGGGTCTGCTTCAGCCTCCTGGTGCGGGGCTTTGGGTGAAGGCTGGAGGGAAATGCCGCTGGTGGCAAAGAGCTGGAGGACCTTGTTCCAGTGGGACTGCATCATGGCCTGGAACTGGCTGACCATCTCAGCCCGCTGAGCCTCCAGGTGCCAGTACCTAGCCTTCCACTTCTGCAGGTCTTCCCTCTGCTTGGAAAGCCTATGCTCATAGTCCTCAGTGAGGTGCTTCTGCTGAGCCTCCTTCTTGGCCAGATCCAATTTGAACTGAGCCAGCTGTTTTGCCAACTCTTTCTTGGGGTGGCTGCTTAGCTCCAACAACTGCTTCCTGTTGGGGCCCTAAGGAACCCAGGTGTGGAGGGGAGGAGTGGCTGGCAGGGGAGGAGTGAAGAGAGGCTGGCAAGATGCCCCATGATGTAAGTGACATCGAGTTGGTTACACCCACCCAGTCACATTACCACTTAGCCATGCCCACTTAGGTCATTAGGCAGATCATATTAGTGGTCCATGGGATTTAAAATTATGAAGTTAGTGTCCCTGAGGTCTGAAAGGTTGGGGACCACTGCTTTAAGGTATCCTGGATCTGATCCTAAACTACTTTTTAAGCAACAGCAGAGTTCGAGGATACAAATAGAAGAAAATGGCCAAAAGTCTAAGAAAATCTTTTATCAGGCTTTCTACATGATATTCAGGGTTATACAAAATATAGACTGAAATCAGAGGTGGGTTTCAGCAGGTTGTGACCAGTTCTGGAGAACTGGTAGCAAAAATTTTGAGTAGTTCGGAGAACCAGTAAATACTACCTCTGACTGGCCCCGCCCCCATCTATTCTCTGCCTCCTAAGTCCCAGCTGATTGGGAGGAAATGGAGATTTTGCAGTAACCTTCCCCTGCCATGCCCACCAAGCCACGCCCACCAAGCCATGCCACGTCCACCAAGCCAAGCCCACCAAGCCATGCCACACCCACCAAGCCATGCTCACAGAATTGGTAGTAAAATTTTGTGAATCCCATCGCTGACTGAGATGTCCAAATAGTTGCAACCAGCTTCACACAGGAAATATCTATTAAAAAACAAACAAACGGTGCCATGTCTTGAATTGTATTTACCAGGTAAGAATACAACTTCTTTTTACTAGTGTGGGGAGGTGAATAGGAAGGTCAAAATTGCTACATTCCCAGAAGAAAAATCAAAGACACAGTTGAAACAAAGAAACAAAGAAATGATTATTAGCCAGTGCACATGACTGCAGATACTGTATCTCTGATTTAAAAAGCATGGAGGCAATTGAGATTTTGGGACTTTCATTGATGTCCACGTTGAGAGCAAGGGCCCTCAATGCCAAATATGCATTGCAACAAAATTATGCAAACATGCTGCTTATATTCCTGTGTATTATATCGGATGCAAATATGAAAGAGTTTGCATTATGATGTCACAATGAGATGCTGTGGTTTGTACTAGAAGCCTAGAAGGCAACTTGCCTAATTAATTCAACCGTTGTTCTAAAACCTAAAAGGATCTTCTTGCCTTCTTCCCTGGTTCAATTCTTTTGCATTGTCCTCTATTCACCCTTCCTTTCTTGGTGCAACAACTCCTTATCCTAATGCCAGGACATTGAAAATGGCAAGAAAAAATCTGTAAAATGGAGCCTGCAGGATGCTGCAACCACTTGTCAATGCGAGCTAGTTGCCAAGTGCCCAAAATGTGGCCACAGAAGTGTGCATCAGTCATAGAGCCCACTGTAACAACATCACCAAATAGGCATTAAGAGTTGTTAACCTAATAACTCTTCTTCTCTGGTGATATTGCACTGCTAACTAGAGCATACAAAACCTTTGCTAGACCAATTCTCAAATACAGCTCATCTGTCTGGAACCCGCACTGCATATCAGACATTAATACAATTGAGAGAGTCCAGAGATATTTTGCAAGAAGAATCTTCCAATCCTTTGCTCGCAACAGAATATCTTATGCCACCAGGCTTGAAATTTGGGGCTTAGACAACTTAGAACTATGCCGCCTTTGGTCTGACATAAGTGTAGTACATAAAATTATCTGCTATAATGTCCTACCTGTCAATGACTACTTCAGCTTTAACCACAACAATACATGAGCACACAATAGATACAAACTTAAGGTAAACCACTCCAAACTCAATTGCAGAAAATATGACTTCAGTAACAAAGTGGTCAATGCCTGGAATGCACTACCTGACTCTGTGGTTTCATCCCCAAACCCCCAAAACTTTAACCTTAGACTGTCTACTGTTGACCTCACCCCATTCCAAAGAGGTCTGTAAGGGGCGTGCATAAGCACACCAATGTGCCTACTGTCCCTGTCCTACTGTCCCCATTTATTCGTATCCATTTTATGCATTCATAATCATGTTTATACTTATATCTGTTATCTTATACATGCTTGACAAATAAAATAACTTTGAGAACAGGAGAAAAATTACAGGAGTAGAATAGAATAGAATATAAACAATATATGTCTATTGCTATCATTGACCAGCAATAGACATACAATAAATTAAAAATAATACTGACATTAATTGTGAATAATAACATCCCTGTTATGAAAATACATAATCTCAGACTATTAGGGTCATTCCCTAATTTACATGAGTGGAGAGCCGATAAGTATGTGAGTAAATGTATTTTTCCAAAAATTGGCACAAGTTGACATCTATAATTCTGTAACCAATTTTTTTCTTGTGGACATTGCAGCGACACAGAATTTCAAATCCGTCATATCTTTGAGTGGTCATTAAGCAAGTGGTTTTAATTTGAGAACTACCTGTGTGAAGAATACAGTAGGTTTTTAAAAAATGATAGCTGTATAAACCTGTTAGAAATGTATATCATACATACTTGAATAATATTTGCATTAGGTAAGTATATATAGAATTGTAACTGTCTATTGTTAGAATGACATACTGGTACTCCTTGACTTACAACCATTCATTTAATGACTGTTTGAAGTTATAGCGGCAGTATGAAAAAGTGCCTTAGAATGGGTCCTCATTGCAGCATCCTCACCAGGACATGATCAAAAGTCGGGCCCTTGGCAACTGGGATGTTTTTTCCCCAGGGAAGCCAAGTAACCATGCCTCCACATCAGTGGTGAAATCCTCTGCGGGTTGCCACTGGTTCGCTGCCTGCGCATGCGCGGTGTGTGCCAGATGCATGCTGCGCGTGTGCATGTGCAGTGCACATAAGATACACACTGTGCATGCACATACACAGTGCACACCAGACACAAACTGCACAGTGTGCGCCAAGTGCACACTACATGGGCAGGCGCGGTGCACACCAAATACCCACTGTGCATGCACACATGTACAGTGTGCACCAAACATGTGCTTTGTGCAGAAAAAGGAACCATTTGAAGGTAAGTAGAACAGCGAGGGGGGGAACAGTTGTGCCGAGTGTAGTGTTCCAAGTCCTTTCAGGAGCTGTCCCCCTAGTGGGAGGCGTAGAAGGTCAAGCAGTTTTCTGATTGGCCAAGCCATTGACAGCCAGGAAAAAAAGGAGCTGTCAACTGGCGCGGCTTCTAGTTCTTGTTCTTGTTGCTGTTAGTAATTTAATAAAAGGTTACCTGTTGCCGAGTGCCTCCTCAGTCATTCTGCAGCCCACTCGCTTAGAACATATAGCACCGTGCAATTTATATTTGCTAGAAATCGCGCGGCACAGCTGATCGTCGGAAATACCGCTTCAGATGAACCGGTGCGAACCAGTAGCATTTCATCCCTGCTCCACATCCATGCAGAGACAGTCGGGATCTGGTTTTGAAGCAGTCCCTTGAGCCCAACAAAGGACTGGCTGCTTTAATTTTTGAAAACAAGGAGCCTCTACTTGATATTTGGTTCAGTTTTCCTATATTTCCTGATCCCTTAATTCTTAGATGGAAATGTAAGCATAAATGGCAACTTTCTTGCCTCCAAAACAAACCAGGAAAAAAAGAGAGAGAGAGAAAAGCAATCTCCTGCTGCAGAATAATTAACAAATAAGTTGCTGTCTCCAGCCTGAATAGAAATAAGTGAGCTGTAATAGTGCTCTATGAACTGGAAATCTACAGCAAAGCCAACCCAAGGGTTTGATAATCTAAAGTCTTGGTACATGTACATGCAGTAATGATCTTTCCAGAAGCCCAAAGGAAAGCTTTAACATTTAAAAAGTCCCTCTCCCCTCCACCCCCGCCCCCGGTTCTGTTACTTCGTAAAGCAGTCAAGAGAGTATCAACAGTGAATTGCATCTTAATGTGCAACCATTTTCAGCTTCATATATTTCTGTCTGGAAGGAAGAAAGGAATATTAAATGTTCAATAAGCCTCAGAGTTGTCCTTTGCTGCTAGAATAGTCTAACTTTGAAGTTGCATAAATATGTACATTCAGAACCTTCTTCTTACACCCAGGACTTGGATTTCACAGTGGGCTAGATAAGTTAGACAAGAGTTAGGGCTCTGCATACCAGAACAACAAGACACAAGGACAGTTTTTCCCTGAATGCCGTCACTCTGCTAAAGAACTAATTCCCACAACATTGTCAAATTAACTACTAAGACTGTATTTGTTATGTCCATATAAGGGCATCCGCCCTGATTGGCTGCCAGCCATCGGGCGGGAGATTTGAATCCCTGTCTAGGGGCGGTGCGTCTGCCGGGAGCGAATATAAGGAGAGCTCCGGCAGCGCGCCAGCAGTCTTCTTTTACTTGTTACTATGTAAATAAAGTTGTTACATGTATCGAGCTGGTCACGTCTTCTGTTCCTGCGCTTGATCTAACACTGGCGACGAAGGACTAGAGAAGAGAACCTGAGAAAGACTCACGGCACAATCGCCCAAAGAGCTGAAGTCACCTCACCACAGCGACTTCCAGAATGGCTACCCCGCAAGCCCCGATGACCGCGCTGAACCCGTTCGACCCATCCCGGGAGAAGTGGAGGTCATACATGGTCCGATTCCGGCAGTTCCTGCGAGGCAATGGATACCAGAACCTCGATGATGAGAGGAAAAGAGCCCTTTTCCTGGCTCATTGCGGATCGGACGTCTTAGAGATGGCGATGGACCTCGTGGCACCTAGGGACATCGAGGAGATGTCCTGGAATGACCTGCAGGACGTCTTACAGGAGCACTATGCACCTACAGGCACCCCCATCGCAAACAGGTTCACCTTCCAGCAAAGAAACCAGCGGGAAGGTGAATCAATCAAAGAATTCGTGGCAGCGCTCCGCCAACTCGCTGCCAACTGTGAGTTCGACAATGTGGACAATGCCATCCGGGACCGCATTGTGTTTGGAATGCGAGATGTGGGGCTGCAGAAGAAATTCCTCAGCAGGAAGAAGATTCCGCTTAAAGACGTCCTCGACGAGGCAACAGCGGCGGAAACGTCCGAACAAGCAGCCGCGGCAATGGTAAAAGCAAGAGGGATCCATAAGATCCACAAGTCGGGCCCAACCTCATCAGACGAGGCAACCACTCAATCCGAGTCTGATGAGGAAATGGCCGTCCACAAGGTGTCCCGCCCTCCCAGGCGGGAAACCCCACCGCATGGCGACCGCGGAGAGCGATGCGGCAGCTGCAGAGGCGACCACCCCAGAGCGACCTGCAGATGGAGGGACGCGACCTGCCGCCGATGCCTGAAGAGGGGCCACATCGCCGAGGCCTGCAGAGCCACAGACCCAGCCCCGGAGCCGCCCAGACCGCGATTCCGGGAAAATCGCAAAGATAACCAGAGGACATCCAAACGGTCCTCAAACCAGTCCCGGCGCGGGGAGGAGGAATATCCCCGAAACAGAACGGTGCACCAGACCACCACCATTGCTCACACAAGCGACGAGGGGACCACCAAGTTCCACGTGACGCTGCTAGCAGAGGGGTCTCCGTGCAAGATGGAGGTAGACTCCGGATCCGCCTTCTCCATCATGGACTGGCAGCACCTACAACAGCTGAAACCGGCATACAAAAGGACCCAGCTGAAAGCCCCGAAAGACAAACTTGTGGACTTTAATGGAAACCCCATCGACATCCTAGGCAGAGCAACCATCCATGTGAAGTACAACGACTTCGATGGAAAGCTGCCCATCACCATCGTGCAGCACAGCCGACCGAACCTGCTGGGCGTGGAGTGGTTCAAGCCTCTAGGACTTTCACTTCAGGGCATCCACGAGATCCGCAGGGACGAACTCGACTCCATCATCGAAGAGTTCAAAGAAGTCTTCGATGGTAAGCTGGGGAAATTTGTGGGGAGGCCAATCTCCTTTAATCTGGACAAGGGAATCACCCCAATCAGGCTCAAGCCCCGCCGAGTTCCATTTGCCCTGCGGCCGAAAGTAGATGAACAGCTGGATAAGCTGATCGCCCAGGGCGTACTGGAACCGATCGATCATGCCTCATGGGAGACCCCCATTGTGACCCCACTGAAGCATGATGGGTCTGTGCGCATCTGTGCTGACTACCGTTGTACCATCAACAAGGCGTTGGCACAGAGCGCATACCCAGTCCCAGTGGTGCAACACCTGCTGCATTCCCTGGGATCTGGATCAATTTTCGCGAAACTGGACCTGGCCCAGGCTTACCAGCAACTGCCAGTGGATGACAAAACGGCGGAGGCTCAGACAATTGTCACGCACAGAGGGGCATTTAAATGTAACCGCCTCCAATTTGGAGTCAGCGCTGCCCCTGGCATATTCCAATCCATGATGGAACGCCTTCTCCAAGGCGTTCCAGGGGTGGTGCCTTACTTCGATGATGTGCTCATCTCCGGTGACTCGAGACCCCAACTCCTTGAAAGGCTCAGGCTTGTCCTGCAGCGGTTCAAGGACAAGGGTTTGAGGGTCAGGCGGGACAAGTGCATCATAGGAGTACAGGAAGTCGAGTTCCTGGGCTTCCTCATTGATAGCACAGGCATACACCCCACCAAATCAAAAGTGGAAGCAATCCATGAAGCTCCAAGCCCAAAAAACAAAACGGAGCTTCAGGCTTTCCTTGGGTTGCTCAACTTCTACGCCATTTTCTTAAAACAGAAAGCCACAGTTGCTGAGCCACTCCACCGCCTGCTGGGGAAATCGGCTTCCTGGAAGTGGGGCCAGGAAGAGGAAGCGGCATTCCGGGCCATCAAAGGACTATTGACGTCCAAAAGCGTCCTCATCCAGTACAGCGAGACGCTCCCCATCAGACTGACCTGCGACGCGTCGCCTTACGGGGTGGGGGCAGTCCTCAGCCACGAACTGCCCAATGGCTCGGAAGCCCCAATCGCGTACTTTTCAAAGACTATGTCCGGCGCAGAACGGAACTATAGCCAGCTGGACAAAGAAGCCCTGGCCATCGTGGCTGGAGTGAAGCGCTTCCACGAATACCTCTACGGAAGACGCTTCACCATAGTCACAGACCACAAGCCTCTCCTGGGACTCCTCGCAGGCGACCAACCAACCCCGACCTTCATGTCCCCAAGAATGACGAGATGGGCCATCTTCCTAGCTGGCTACTCCTATAGGCTCGTGCACCAGCCAGGCACAGCCATAGGGAACGCTGACGCCCTCAGCAGATGCCCGTCGAGGAAGCCGGTCGAGGACCCAGCCCCCACGCTCCACCTACTTCACATTGATGACGACGCCAGCTGCCCGGTATCATCCGCAGATGTGGCCGTCCACACCCAAAAGGACCCCACACTCCGCCAAGTGAAGTCCTGGATCCTCAGAGGGTGGCCAGCGGAAAAGCCAGAGGAAAGGTTCAGCCCGTTCGCAAGGAAACAGGAGGAGCTGTCCACCATCAAAGGCTGCCTGCTATGGGGAGACAGGGTGCTGATTCCAGGCACCCTGCAACGGCGGACGCTAGAAACCTTACACAAGGGGCACCCGGGCATCGTCCGCATGAAGGCCCTGGCACGGAGTTATGTCTGGTGGCCCTCCATGGACAAAGACATTGAACAATGGGTCTCCAGATGTGACCCGTGTCAAGAAGTTCGCCCAGCGCCGCCGCAATCCGAAGTCGCGAAGTGGGAGACCCCCAGCAACCCCTGGTCGAGGATCCACATTGACTTCGCGGGTCCGATGCAAGGGCGACACCTCCTCATCGTGGTAGATGCCTTCTCCAAATGGCTCGAGGTGGTGCCGATGGCATCTACCACAACTGAAGCAACCATCCGAGCCCTGCGCCGCCTGTTTGCCACACATGGCCTACCGGATGTGCTGGTCTCAGACAACGGCCCCCAACTCACATCCCTGGCCATGGAGTCCTTCCTGGCAGGACTGGGCATCCGCCACGCCCTGTCCGCCCCTTACAGGCCGGCCGGAAACGGACAAGCCGAACGCATGGTCCGGCTGACCAAGGAGGCCCTCACCAAGATGGGCCCGGGGGACTGGCAAGAGCGCATAGACAACTTCCTCCTCACACAGCACATCACGCCACACGCCACCACCCACAAGAGCCCGGCCGAACTGTTGATGGGCAGAAGGTTGAGGTCACCCTTGGACCGGCTGCACCCCCAATACAGCCCGGAAGTGACCGCAACCGCCAGCCGCCCGCTTCGCGCCTTCAGCAAAGGAGATTCAATCTTCGCGCTGAATTTCAGCGGCTCTCCTAAGTGGCTGAAGGGGAAAATTGCCAGCACAACTGGGCCCAAATCCTACATCGTTGAGTTGGAAGATGGACAGTTCACGAGACGCCACATCGACCAACTCCGAAAAAGGTGGGGGGGGGCACATGAAAACCAGCCTGACGAGGGAGGCCTACAACACCCCGACGAGGTAGGCCTCCAACACCCCGGCGAGGTAGGCCTACCACACCCAGACCAGGTAGGCCTACAACACCCCGGCGAGGTAGGCCTACAACACCCCGACGAGGTAGGCCTACCACACCCCTGCGAGGCAGAGCAGCACCACCCCGACAAGGTTGGCCCAGCCCACTACCAAATGCTGTCACACCGGCAGCCCAGCGAGGTAGACCGGGGCCAACCGCACGGGGGATGGCACCACCAACCCAGCCAGGTGGGCACCGGGCACGGCAAGGCCAAGGACCACCAACCCAGCCCGCAGGTAGACCGGGACCTGCCCAGAGGAGGAGCAGCGCACCCCACCAGTTACAGCAGCCCATGCCAGCCCAGCAAGGGGGACTGCAGTTCCAGGCGAGTAGACCGGGACCCATCCAAGACGGGCACCCCCAAACCTATGGGCAAGGGTGGCACTCGACTCCCCGGCGAGAGGGACCCCCGCCCATCACAAGAGGCAGCCAGGAAACGACACCCCGACCCGGATGACCCCAGGCACCACCCAACGGTAGACCAGGGACTAGGGGGAAGGGAAAGCCGACAACAACCCGGCCAGGTAGGCCTGCACCACCCCGGCAAGGGAGACCTCCGCCGCCCCGCAGAGGTAGTGCCGCAACAACAGCCCGACCAGGTCGACAACCACCGACCAGACAGGTTGGACCAACGCCAGCCCGACCTAGCAGACCAACACCACCCCTGCGAGGTCGGACAACGCAACACGGGCCAGCACCTCCCGCAGCCGGCGGGCCGGTCCAGAGGGCACCAAACAGAACCACCACCCACCCGGCACCAGGCCGAACCGCAACCGAACCGCAGCGCCCGGGAGACCAGGGAGGAGCAAACGATGGACTTACCGAGACGCAGACGCTCTTCCCGGGTCGGAACCGAGCCACCGAGACGAGGAAACAGATCCACAGGCCAGGAAGAAGACCACCAGAACCAGCCACCCAAGGTCTGCGGTCCGGCCGGAGGCGCTGGGGGTGACCCCGCTCACTCGACAGCCGAACCAAGCCCGGTTCCGGAGAGGGAGCCCGGAGACGACAGAGCCCCGTCCATCCAGGTCGGAGACGGAGAACAAGTGAGACTGCGCAGGTCAGCTAGGGTGCCGAGGCGTCCTACTTACCTGCGCGACTACGTGACTTTTGTAAACGAGATTGACAGTTCAGACTAAGGGGGGAGGAGTGTTATGTCCATATAAGGGCATCCGCCCTGATTGGCTGCCAGCCATCGGGCGGGAGATTTGAATCCCTGTCTAGGGGCGGTGCGTCTGCCGGGAGCGAATATAAGGAGAGCTCCGGCAGCGCGCCAGCAGTCTTCTTTTACTTGTTACTATGTAAATAAAGTTGTTACATGTATCGAGCTGGTCACGTCTTCTGTTCCTGCGCTTGATCTAACAGTATTACTATTCTTCTTGTCATCCTTACTAGTACCTATCTCTTCCCACTTATGCCTATATCCACGTTGCTTGTATCTTTACAACTTATATTCTTTTATTGTTTATAGTATGATTTGATTGCTTATTAGTATTCTATGACTATCACTAAGTGTTGTATCTTATGATTCTTGACAAATATATTTTATTTTTTCTTTATGTACACTGAGAGCATATGCACCAAAGACAAATTCTTTGGATGTTCAATCACACTTGGCCAATAAAGACTTCTATTCTATTCTATTCTATTCTATTCTATTCTATTCTATTCTATTCTATTCTATTCTATTCTATTCTATTCTATTCTATTCTATTCTATTCTATTCTATTTGAAGTCCCATTAGTTTCAGTTTGGCCAATGATGGTGAGTTCCAGTCCTGCTTTAAGCATGGAAGTTGGCTGAGTGGCTTTGGGCCAGTTATCCTCACTTAGCCCAACTCACCCTCACAGGGTTGCTGACGTGGGAAAAATAAGAGGAGGAACATAGATATGTTCGCTGCCTTGAGTTATTTATGAAAACTACAAAGGGGAATTAAAAAAAATAAAGTTTAGAAAAAGAAGCGTCAATTTGCTCCTTTGGGATCTTCCCTCTCCCAACTGTTGTGTAGATGGCCTTTGGAGGGAATAGAGCAGCTATGGAAGAAAGAGTTAATCCTATCTATCATCCACAAAAATAATGAACAAATATACAAAAGTCTAAATAATGTGAAAGGGAACATATGTCTAAGACTGCAAACCGTGTGGGCATCTTTTCTACGATGAGAGGAAGGAAACCAACAAGATAAAAAAGGAGAAAGATAGAAGGGAAAAAATAGAAACGCTAATTTTTCATGGCAATCTTTGCAAGGCTTTTGGTAAATGATACCATTATATTGTAATATCTACATCATGTATATAATTTGTGAAGCCCCAAGTAAGGCAACCAATATTAATACAGGCAGTCCTCAACTTACAACCACAATTGAGCCCAAAATTTCTGTTGCTAAGCAAGATGGTTTTTAAGTGAGTTTTACCCCATTTTATGCCCTTTCTTGTAACAGCTGTTAAGTGAATCACAACAGCAATTGTTAAGTTAGTAACATGGTTGTTAAGTGAATCTGGTTTCCCCATTGACTTGCTTGTCAGAAGGTCGCACAAGGTGATCCCATGCAGTGGTGAAATCTAAAATTTGTTACTACCGGTTCTGTAGGCGTGGCTTGGGGGAGGGTAATGTGACTGGGTGGACGTGGCCATTAAAAAAAAAAATTAAACCATTTTTTCTACAACCTCTTTGGCGAAGAGGTTGTAAAAGAATGCTTTCAAAAGGCTCTGACGATCCCAGCTGAGTTGCCTGATCAGCAGAGGCTTTTTTTCTTTTAAATGCCTCTGACAATCCAAGCTGAGTTGCCTGATCAGCAGAGGCTTTTTTTCTTTTAAATGCCTCTGATGATCCCAGCTGAGTTGCCTCATCAGCAGAGGCTTTTTTTCTTTTAAATGCCTCTGACAATCCAAGCTGAGTTGCCTGATCAGCAGAGGCTTTTTTTCTTTTAAATGCCTCTGATGATCCAAGCTGAGTTGCCTGATCAGCAGAGGCTTTTTTTCTTTTAAATGCCTCTGATGATCCAAGCTGAGTTGCCTGATCAGCAGAGGCTTTTTTTCTTTTAAATGCCTCTGATGATCCCAGCTGAGTTGCCTCATCAGCAGAGGCTTTTTTTCTTTTAAATGCCTCTGACAATCCAAGCTGAGTTGCCTGATCAGCAGAGGCTTTTTTTCTTTTAAATGCCTCTGATGATCCAAGCTGAGTTGCCTGATCAGCAGAGGCTTTTTTTCTTTTAAATGCCTCTGATGATCCAAGCTGAGTTGCCTGATCAGCAGAGGTTGTTTTTTTTTAAATGCCTCTGACAATCCAAGCTGAGTTGCCTGATCGGCAGAGGCACTTAAAAGAAAAAAAGCCTCTGACGATCAGGCAACTCAGCTGGAATCATCAGATGCTTTTAAAAGCATTTTTTCTACAACCTCTGCAGAGGTTGTAGAAAAATGCTTTTAAAAGCCTTTGACGACCCTAGCTGAGCCGCGCAATCATCAGAGGCTTATTTTTAACTTTTAAAAGCATTTTTTCAACCGAAGAGGTTGTAGAAAAAATGCTTTTAAAAGTTAAAAAAAAGCCTCTGATGATTGTGCAACTCAGCTGGGCATGGTGGGGGGGGCAGGGATTTTTGCTACTGGTTCTCCGAACCACCCGCCTCCATCGCTACCGGATCGGGTGATCCGGTCTGAACTGGGAACATTTCACCCCTGATCCCATGATCCTGGGACACTGCACACTGCCTTAAATAAATACCAGTTGCCAAGCATCCAAAATTTGATCACGTGACCATGGGGATGCTACAATGATCATAAATGTCACTTTTTTCAGTGCCATTGTAACTTCAAATGAGCACCAGTAGATGAATGGTTGTAAGTTGTGGATGGCCTGTACAATAAAATCTCACGCTTCTGATTATAATTTTTGAATACTTTAAATTCAGCATTCAAATTCTTCTTGTTTCAAGGAGGTTCAATTACAATCATGAGTTTTACTGAAGGAAACAGAATAGGCAATATTGATTTATTCCTACCCTTTGTGTTATTTATGTATAACCCCCCCTCAGCTGACTCCTTTATGTGCTACAGCAACACTTTAAGAATTGTGAGTTTTGAACGGTACTTGATGACTCACACAGAGGCTGCTTAATATTAATAGTGATAATAATTGCATTGCTGAGCTGACTTATTGCAATCCCAGCCCCTGGTTATGTGCCAAGTAAGTGGCATAAAGTGAGTCACCCTCTTTTGGAAGAGAACAATTCTAAGCAAAAACACAGTAGTGACATGCAGAGGTGGGTTTCAACAGGTTCTGACCAGTTCTGGAGAACCAGTAGCAGAAATTTTGAGTAGTTCGGACAACCAGTAAATATCACCTCTGACTGCCCCAGGAGTGGGGTGGGAATGGAGATTTTGCAATATCCTTCCCTCCAGGAGTGGAGAGGGAATGGGGATTTTGCAGTATCCTTCCCCTGGAGTGGGGTAGGAATGGAGATTTTGCAGTATCCTTCCCCTGGAGTGGGATGGGAATAGAGATTTTGCAATATCCTTCCCTTGCCATGCCCACCAAGCCATACCACGCCCACCATGCCACACCCATGGAACCAGTAGTAAAAAAAAATGTGGATTTCACCACTGAGGTAGTCCCTGACTTACAATAATTATTTTAGTGACCATTTGAAGTTACAACAGTGCTGAAATAAAGTGACTTTTCACACTTACAACTGTTGCAGCATTCCCATGGTCACATGATCAAAATCCAGGCGCTTGGCAACTGGAATGTATTTATGATGGTAGCAATGTCCCGGGATCATGACATCACATTTGCGAACTTCTGACAAGCAAAGTCAATGGGGAAGCCAGATTCACTTAACCATATTACCAATTTAACAACTGCAGTGATTCACTTAATAGCTGTGGCAAGAAAGGTCATAAAATGGGCAAAACTCACTTAACAACTGTCTTTCTTAGCAACAGAAATTTTGGGCTCAATTGTGATCATAAGTCAAGGGCTACCTCTACATATGCAGTTGTTTAATAGCAGAAAGTCCCAGTCAGATCTTTGCACATAATCTTTCATCAGAAGTCAAACAACAAAACTGTGACATCAATTATATCAGCACAAACTGACTTCTGCAGCTACGTGTGAAGGTCTAAGATATGTATAATTCAAGTAAAGATTTAATTATTTTAGTGGCAGCCCAGTCAAATCCAAGTCATGAAGTTTGTATGTGTGCAAATCTGAGTCTTAGACATATATGATGCAATATGAGGCACTATTTTACTTTGCATATATATCTAAGAAACTAGGAGACTGTGAATTCTAGTCTTACCTTAGGTATAAAGCCAACTGGGTGACTTTGGGCCTGTTATCATATCTCAGGTCAACTGACTTTACAAGATTGTTGTTGTGGGAAAAACAGGAAGAGGAGGAAGTATTATATATGTCTGCTACCTTGACTTACTTATAAAATAATAAAAGACAGGGTAAAAGTCTATGAAATAAATACTTCCCATTTTCCAAAACTGACATAGAAAATCTCATTAAAAGAAACCCAGTTTGCCTTAACTCATAGCATTAAGCCCTAATTTTTGAAGCAGGACCAATATTGGCATGGTTAACAAAGGATATAGAAAGACTATAGTTAACAATACCAATTGCTGTGCAGCAGGCTACCGATTCACCTGTTCTATGTTATAGCAATAGCACTTAGACTAATATACCATTACACACTTTGAGCAGTTTGCAATGTCAGCATATTGCCCCCAACAATCTGGGTCCTCATTTTACTGATCTCAGAAGGAAAGAAGTCTGAATCAACCTCAAACCGCATCAGGATTGAACACCAGACTGTGGGCAGAGTTAGCCTGCAAAATTCCATTCTAACCACTGTCCCACCAGGAGTCATACACTTTTATCGCCTTAAATCCACGATGATTTCCTTTTTAAAAGTTTCTTAAAGCTTCTCACATGATTTTTCCTTTTCCTATGATTATCTTTCTACTCAGTCATATGAAATACGTTGACTTATGAATATGATTGAACAGAAAGATAATAATGGGAAAAATAAAAGTTACTTTAAACTTGTATACCTGTCACCACTGTCATATGTCTACAGAAATATTTTCTGCATAATTTATTTGACATGCTTGATGAAAGAATGTGGGGTATGTATGAGTAAGTCGTATTTAAAAAAAACTCAGCTATAGATAAATTTCTACATTAAAAGAAATCTGGATTTTTGCTTGGGAGAAAAAAAGATATATTTTGTTATGAAATAAATATTTTATTTTTAAAGAAGGCAGAAACACGTGTATAAATCAAAGACAAACACACAGAACAATGTATTATTTATATTATAAATATACCTAAATGTATGTATTGTGCATGTTTTAAAGCTTCCCCATTCCTATGAATATTTATTTAAATGTTCACAATCTAATGTATCTTTTGATTGCTTGTTTAGGGCAGAGATATAACACAACAGAAACAGAAGAAAGATTTTGAATTGAGAAATGTGAAAGCCTTTAGCCTGCTGTTTTAATCATCTGAAAACACTAGGCAATAAATAAGGGTTTTTTTTTTTTTAGTTTTATGTTTTTTTTGTTTTTTTTTTTAATTTGATTTATATGCCGCCCTTCTCCGAAGACTCAGGGCGGCTTACAATGTGCTCAGCAATAGCCTTCATCCTTTTGTATATTTATACAAAGTCAGTTTATTGCCCCCACAAACTGGGTCCTCATTTCACCTACCTTAGAAAGGATGGAAGGCTGAGTCAACCTTGAGCCTTGGCGAGATTCGAACCCTGCAGTAATTGCAGGCAGCTGGTCTTAATAAGCTTAATAACAGGGTGCCTTAAACCCCTGTACTACCAAGGTATTTGCTATAACGCCCAATCATTGGTGTGAACTATCTTTCTGCTTATGAGTTTGTTTTTTTAATTGACAATTGCCTTACTGTAGCTATGGGCATAAGATAATATGCTGAGAACATTGCCAACTACCAATGTTTGGGAAATATATTTCATCCCTCAGCCATCCTGCCAAACGGATGTTCCTCTGTACTAAATTTATAATTCAATTATAATCCATCTTATACTAGCAACTCTTACTGCAGGTGTGCAGTTAATACCAATAAAATGGAGAAGCGTTGTTCCAGATTTCCTGCTGCAAGAAAAGAATTCAATCAACACTTAAACTTAAAAGATAATTTACTTCAGCATACAATCATACCCTGCTTGTTCATCTGTTGAAATGTAATAGAATAAATGTTCTTAGTGAGAAATATATTTTAGAGTTCCAGGTGTTGTGAAAGTTAGTCAACAATTAGAATTATTAGTTCAGTAATCAATTAATTTTACTACATCATTTATAAATACTTCCAGAAGTGAAACTTTATATTTTGGTCTTCCTACAGCCTTGACTTGAATGAAGCATTACATATTCTAACTAATGTAGGACTGAATTCTGATTATTAATTTTATACTGAAAGCACTTTCTATTTTAACTTTTAAAACAGCAAACTAAGCACTGGACAGAACCACAGAATATTAGATTAAGTTCCAATCCACCTTTTCAACAAGTGAGCCATACTGTTTCATCCCTCATCTTTCTTCAGAGGAAAGCATGAGACAAGACCCCAAATGTCTCAGCAAAATTTAAAATGACAGTTGGGAGATTCACCCTATGTAATAGCGTTTAGAGCTAGAGAAATATTCAGAAAAAAACCTCTTTACATATTCCTCCATTCTTTGGAAAAGGAACAGCAAGCGCACCAGTTCAACTGAAAGTCATTATGAAAAGATCCACACTAATGAACTGAAAAATCAGTCAAGTTTTAAATGTAAAATAAATCTAGTTGCTGAAAGGTATATTTTTCTCCCATCCTCTTTCAATAAAACTTGTTAAAGAAGACTATGGAACACTTATTTGAAGATAAAATAGCTACCACTTCCTTTTCCTTTACCTCTTGGAAACTCTGGAGAACTGCCTCAAAATTCCAGGTTGTTTAGTCCTCATGCAAGGCATGGATTTTAAGGTTCTCATTGCTCTCCACTTTAGAAGGGACTGCGCAGAAGCACTGGAGTTCCTCAGTGATGGGACAGAATAAATGAAAGTACCAGGACAGACTTTATAAAAGGATAGGGATTCCTGTGGGAGCATTCACCACCTAAATGTGCAAGCTTGGCTAACTAAATCTGGTCTACTGACTCCATCACTGCTCCAAAATCAAATTATATTTTGTCCTAAATGCTTCTCTCTTTTTTCCCTGTAGGTGTTGAGTTATCAGATGACCTTCTGAAAATAAATTTGAAATAAAACATCTTCACTTATAAGTTGATGTACTTTCTCCAACTCAGAGGAAACATTTCAGTTATCTACCCATAGCCTATGGTAAGATAATTATAGTTGCTTGTGAGGTTGTGGTTTCACATTTGTACTATGAGAAAATGCCTCCTTCACATAATTCTCCATTGGACTTGATGAATGTGAAAATTATCAGTGAATATATAGATATCTGGAACTAAATCCAATGAATTTAAGTTTTAAAACACATTTCTTTTTTTTTTATTTGTGTAATCTTGGAGTGGTTTCACCTTAGATTCCCAAGTTATAAAATATTTACCTACAAGCTTGTGTTAATAATCACTGATTTCTGAAGAGGCTTGTCCCTCATAAAATTAGCAATATCCACCGCCCTCTTACATTCAGCAATGACAAATATAACCATAAAATCTATAACAAGCCAACAGAAATGTTACAGTGTGTAAATATGAGTTGCTGATTGTTTTAAATTACTAGCTTCTCTCCTGGGATGAGACATGTCAGAATGTTGAGGACCATTTACTTAAACAATTTTGCCTTCATTTGAATCCCTTCAAAATTTCAAGTCGTTCTATTCTACAATAGTGAATTTTGCTAAATTCAATCAAAGGACAAGTGAGATCACAGAGAAAGCTCCTTGAGTTCATTGACAGAGACATATGTTCCTCTTCATACGAAAGTGAGCTTTAAAAAAAATGTATTGACCATCAAATGTGTAAAAAGATCACCAGCACTGGTATATTCATTTCCTGCTACTGAGTGTTACTTTCTGTTAATTATATTGAGCCTATTGAAGAAATTCAGCCTCTGAATTTAAATTCAGAAAAAATAAGAGCCACTATAGAGCACTGCTTGCCAAAACAACTAGACACAGAGGCAGTTTTTTCTTCATGCCATCACTCCACTGAAACCTAATTCTCACAGCACTGTCTTATGCCTAAGGATATTTACTCCTGTAGTATGACTCTATTACTAGTATCCTTTTCATCTTTTCTACTACCTTCTCTTACTGGTATCTTATGATTATATTACTTTGTTTGTACTGTATGTACACTGAGAGTTTATGCACCGGAGACAAATTCCTTGTGTGTCCAAACACACTTGGCCAATAAAATATTCTGTTCTGCTCTGCTCTGCTCTGCTCTATTCTATTCTATTCTATTCTATTCTATTCTATTCTATTCTATTCTATTCTATTCTATTCTATTCTATTCTATTCTATTCTATTCTATTGAAACACAGCAGTTGAACACCTGGTGTTCATATGTAAGGTTTCAAGATCTGTCTCTAAGAGGAGCAAAAAATGAGTTTGGGTTCAAACCATTGATACTTCCTGTCTAGATGATACTGTGAAAAGATAGATCAATGGTTTGACTCAGCATAAAGCAGGTTCCTATTTCCTGAGGGATATTCTGAGACCCATGGACAACTGGTCCTCTTCCTCATTGGTCCACTGTTCTTCAGCTGGCCCCTCATATCATCATTATCATCAATAGTGCTAACACTCTTAGCAGCTTACATGGCATAGGAATAGACCTGAGATATCTGGGATTTTTTCAGTAGGAGTGAATTTTATCCATCTTAACTCTAATTTTAAACCAGACCCAATACCAAATGTGAGATAATTCCCCAAACTCATGCTATAGTTTCCATTCAGCTTTTTAGCACTAGCTTTTACACTTTCCTAGGCAAAAATAAATTGATTGAATATCTTCATATTTTAAAGGAAGACAATTAAGCCTCTACTAAATACAACAGTGTAGATTATTGCCATGCAAATAGCTTCAGGTTTAATTTAAATTTAAAAATCAACAGAGTAATAAAAACACAGTTTTAAACCCAGTATATAATTAACAAGATAGACATTTTATCTTTCACTTAATTGATTTTTCCATATTTGCACTGAATGCTTTGTTTAACACAGATTCCCTCTTGAATATTGATCTGCTACTTGGAAACACAAATATATTAATGGTACCCTCTTTTACATGAGTTTAATAGTACATGTAATAGGTTTCCCAATGATTTGAGAACTGCAAAATATGGTATAGGCTGCTATTATTTCCTATTATAGACAAAACCCTACTTACCAAATTGATCTGCTGTTCAAGGTATGCTTTCTCTCCTATGCTTTATTACTCTACCTATAGATAGGCCACCCTCATTAAATGTTAGTTATCCTTTTCTACATTCAATGGTAAAACATAAATTTAAAGTAATACTAAAGCTTGTTGGGTCACCATAGAACATGCAAGTTTATATAGACTGCCCAAATTCTCCCTTGGATATGGAGTTACAGGTTATAGATTCAGAAATCTAGGTTACTATACTATAAAAATGGGAACAGCAAAATCAGACTGAGATGCTTGTATCAGTTGATCTTTGGTAAGGTAGATTGTCCTATACATCACACTGCTAAAAACAATAGATCATTTGCACTGATCCTGCATTGAGGCAATATCCATGCTATAAAACCACCCTTAAATAAATGTCTAACTGTAGATTAGTGAATTGCATAATGATACAGCAGAGTACTGATGTGGATAAGGTATCCTATCTTATTCAATATGAAGTATTGGATGAAACAGTTCCTTGTCATCTGTCTGTTTATTTGTTTATTTACCTATTTATTACATCCAGTCTTTCCTTTAGAAACTCTTTCTTCCTATTCTCATACAACAAAACCTATAAAGTAGATTATACCTAAAGAAAGGAATGAATCAAAATGTCACCTGCTTTCAAGACTGTGCTTCCAGGACTACGGGGGGATTTGAACTAGAGTCTTCCTGATCTGAATCCAACTCTTTAACCACCATACCACACTGCATGGCTTAGTTGATTTATTGATGGCATCTCTGTCCCATATGCAATGCTTCCTCCTCTTATTAGTCTCACAGTTATGACCCTGTGAGATAGGTAGGTAGGTAAGTAGGTAGATAGGTAGGTAGATTGGTTGGTTAAGAGAGGGGGAGGCAGAGTTTCTCCGGCTAACAAACTTGGACCTGGATCTGAGTCATCTTACTCTTAATCCAAAATTTAAACCACTAGCTCTCGTATCTAACTTTGACTTCCTATCAACCTGCTATGAACACAGTACACTGCAAACAACAGGAAGAAGTCACAGGTAAAATAGCCAATGAAATTTCAGAGCAAAGCAGAGCACATATCCTGTGATATATTGACACACACAAAAACAAACAAAAAAACAAACAAACAAAAAAAACAGAACACATATTGAATCCTGAGACTAATCTGCAAGTTTGTTCCTTTATAAAGCACATGATGAGATTTCCCTCCTCTTTTCAAAAATAGTCATATATGAATTCCATAGGCAGAAAGACACAGGAATCTTCTTGACATTGGATTGAGTTGAAAATGGTCCAGAAATTTATTATGTTATAGACACTGTATCAGTGATAGTAAGGGAGCCGTCAGAAACTACAGTCAGAAAGAATAGCTACTTTCTGTAGCTATATACAGAACTTATTACATTTTCTCTAGAATTAGCATGTCTCTAGAAAATATTTATGAAGACACAGTCCATTGCTAGGCAATTTATCCTATTCAAATGTTTGTAAATTTGTTAATATGGTGATGGATTGATTATATATTTTTGCTTTCATATTTGAACTGGCTGTATATTTAAATTAGTGATGGAATGCTGAACTGAACTTGATCTGTAGGATCAAGGTTTGATGCTATATTTAATAACTGAGTTATTTTTCCTGTATATTGCTACTACATATGGTGGTCTTACTTGATTTTTTTTTCTCTTTTTATTTTTTGTTTCTTATATGCTTTTATCCCATTTTAACTTGGTACGCCTAGATGCTGCTGCTGATGTGATTCCAATGTTGCAGTGAAAAAATCCTTCAAGTCCTTTGATATTATGGTTGCTGACCAGACCAAATACTTGCTTTGGATTTCTATTCCATGATATCTCTGGCTGGCACATAGCGTTACAAAATTTATCACATAAAAATAGCTCAGATAAGATGCTTGTGTGCCTGGTAAGCAAGCCTGCCAAACCATAACATCATTTTAGCATGGGGAATGCATGAAAAGCTATAGATTATATATCCCAATTTTCTGCTATGCTATGGAAATTCCTTCTGGTGGGCTATGCATCAACAATGACAAAATGGCACTAAAATTCACTGGGTTTCTATTTCTGGAAATCTGGTTGCTCAAGAAAGCAGATGTGTGTGACACTAATGTAACTGGGCAGAACTTAAAATGCAGCATTAAAATGTTGAAGATGTAATTTATTAATATTGTACTGCTATATGAAGGAGACTGTTATAATACTGTGAAAATGAAATTTCTCTTTTATCATCCCAAATGACTAGAAAACGTTTTTAAAAGGATAGTCACACAAGTAGTAATCTAAAATATCCTGACTGAATCACAAATTTATATTTTGTCCCCAGTGTTAAATGGCTTTGTATGTTTAAGAAAAAAAAAACTGTATTAGGCACAATCTTTTATAAAAGCCATTAAAGTAGATTTCCGATTCCGATATAGTTTATGCATTTCAAGAAGGCAGATAAATGTTCTCTGCTTGTGGATATATATACAGACAAATACATAGGTTTAAATGTACCTGCTTGATACTACAAGCACAATGGATATTACAAATTAATTAATAATTGTATATGAGGAAACATTAGTTATAAAGAAAATATACACCCCTGCTTTGATGATGCATTTCTTAAAATATGAAATATCTCTTTGTAAATGTGCTTGAAATTAAAGTAAATCTAGAGTATTTTATTTAGTATGGCACTGTGAAATCAACATGCAAGCCATTGTTTTTAGGGTAAAGATGTTCAGAAAGAGAGTAACTAATAGTAGCAGTAGGCAATTAAAGGTATGAGAATAAGAAAAATATAGCTCATATAAATTTGAAATATAGCTACATCTACTTCAAACCGGGAGCACGATGGCTCACTGATTAAAGATGCTAAGCTTGTCAGCTAGAGACCTGACAGCCTGAATTCCAGACCAGAGGTGGTATTCAGCAGGTTCTGACCAGTTCTGGAGAACCAGTAGCGGAAATTTTGAGTAGTTCGAAGAACCGGTAAATACCACCTCTGACTGGCCCCGCTCCCACCTATTCTCTGCCTCCTGAATCCCAGTTGATTGGGAGGAAATGGGGATTTTGCAGTAACCTTTCCCTGGATTGGGGAGGGAAATGGAGATTTTACAATATCCTTCCCCTGGAATGGGGTGGGAATGGAGATTTTACAGTATCCTTCCCCTGCCACACCCATCAAGCCATGCCCACCAAGCCATGCCACACCCACCCACCCACCAACCATACCCACAGAACCGGTAGTAAAAAAAATTGAATCCCACAAAGCTCCATGCAATGGAATGAGCTTCCATTACTTGCCCCAGCTCCCACCTACAGTTTGAAAGCATGCAAATGCAAGAAGATTAATAGGTACCAATTCAGTGGGAAGGTAACTGTGTTCTGTGTGACTTTGTCATATAGCCATGCTGGCCAAATGACCATGGAAATTGTCTTCGCTGGCTCCCTTGGCCAAGAAATAGAGATGAATATCATGCCCTAGAATCAGACATAACTGACAGGGAAACCTTTATATTTTTATTTCATATCATTACCTTTTACTATAGTTTTCTATATTTTCCTAACCTTGCGATTCTTCCTTCCTTCCATCACATCCATTATTCCTCTTCATGTCTTGCCATTTTTGTGGTCCAGCTTTTGAAGCAAGGATGAATGCTGGAGCACCTGCCAGGCAGGATGTGTATGCAAAGTTTTCTGGGAAGTTGGCACCAAGCAGAGTGTGCCAGGGTGTGCCTGAATCACAGCTTAGGAGTAAGCAACACAAGATGAACTTGCTAAGAGCCAAAGAGATGTTAGCAAAGTTAAATGGTCTGATGTTGAGAACATAGCATAATTTTGGAATGCCAATGGGTGAGCCAAAGTCTGACTCAGGAACAAACTCAGGTCAAGACGCTAACAGGAATCAGAGATACAGAACACAGTGCATGGAGATGACTACTTCCAGCAATGAAATGGTGGCTGCCACATTGTCTGAATCCTCTCCTGGTTAAGCATGGACAGCTGCTGTCCCTTTTGTATTACTGGTATGATGAGGAGACAGTCAATTTGCCATGTCCAGGTGGTTTTTGCTCCTTATTTGTAGAACACAGAAACTTTGTACCATGGCTTGTGTAGTCTGTCACATTTTCTAAAACCCTTGTTGGTTGGGGAGGCCTTTGTGATGACAGAGGAATGATCTGATAGTGTCACATTTGGGAAACTAGAGATTTAAGTGTCTCCAGCATCCTCCACACCCCAGTCTGCTGATATCCCTGAGCCCACTTCTTAGGCATGACATCTCCCCCCCACCACATCTTTGATTGTTTTTCTCTTCATATATTGGAGCTGGTTTTTATTTACTCCTTTTAAATTCTATATTGCATTATTCCATGTAATGGAAATAGTTAACTCCTATAGCTGTAATTATATGGATACCATGTTTCCTGGAAATATTCAGCAAGTTTCTGATCTAGAGACTGACTGAACACATTCAGAAATCAACGATTAAAACTGTGAAATTTTGCCTGAAATCAGAAATAGACACAATGAGAATCTTTGAGTTGTACTGTCTTGGTCTGGGATGCATTCAATTTTGGTGTTGCCTTCAGAGACTGAAATGATTATCCTGGTACAACATACTTTTTGTCAGCTATGGTTACTATACTAACTGTAGCGCCTTCTTCTAAATAAAGATATTTGGGCAGCAATTAATCCTTATTTCATAAGATATATTATTTGATGCAATATATTTATAAACAGTGGTTTTGAAAGCTTCTCAGAAACTTCCTGGAGCTATCCATATGGAATATGTCACCAATCTTGAAAGAATTACAGTGATACTTCATTTGTCTCTGAACATCATTCAAAACATTAATGTATATATTAAAAGACTTGAATGACTAGTAACAAAGATACCTGAAGATCAACTTCCTCTGATTAGCAATTACAAAGATTTGTAGGAGTTTGTTATAAAGTGACTAGGGATAGCAATTCTTTGGTGGTAACATCACAATGTTAATATCATTCTTCAACAGTTGACCTAGTTTATGTATAATGTCTCTTCTGGAGTAGTAGAACATTTGCATTTCCCCAAGCCTTTTAAGTATAAGTAGGAATGCATTTTTACTAAAGCTGCTGTGATGCAAATAGAAACTTTTATAAGAATTTGATTGTAACTTATGTATTTTTTCTTGTATAAGTCACTTTGATGGATGAGAAAGCAATATTATAGTAATTAATTACTGTAATAATAATCTATAAAAATCCACTTAAAGATGCTTTCTCAGGACCTGTTTCTTATTTTAAAATTACTAATGCCTATAAGAGTCCCATTAATTCAAAGAAATACAGACTAGGGTCAATAGGTTGATTGCAAATGTCTAACATTTATTCAGTTTTTGAACTGTTTCTTTTTGCAATTTGTCTATAATTTATTGTTGAAAAATGAAAGCAAAAAAAAAAAAAAAAGGTTTTCCCTCTTCAAGGCTGGCAAAGTCAAACTAAATATAGCCAAACTAAATATATCCCCTCAAGGCCTCAAAGTCAAGGTATATTTTTTTAAAAAAAAGAAATCAATCCAATTGTATGGTATACTGACATAAATGGCAGACAAAATTTAGAAGTGTGTACATAACATTTATTAAGTATGGTAACTGTTGATTTCTACTAACATTTTACCAATGATGATAAATTTGAACAGGGTGATCCTGTTGAGGTAAATGCAAAAACAACAGAGACACAAAGCTTGTTATATTTTCTTCTCTCTGTGTTGGTATCTGACCTGCTTTTCACAAATGTACTTTGTTCAGAAAATGAAAAAAATTAGATTGCCAACAGGCTAAGTCTGATTAAAATGTACGATACCGTTTTTTATCCCCCCCGCCCCCAATCCCTCTGGTTTCAAGAAGATCCTTTAACTAATTCAAGATCTGGAAGCATGGAAGATGATACTTTTTATAGAAAGTATCTCTGCATTTTGTAAGTCTTGATCCTAAAATGTGTTCATTAGTACTCTTTCAAACTGATCTAATCAGTCTTCAGTCTGTGCAAGGACTATTAAATATGCTAAGGAGCCTTTCAGTGATTAGTGATTTTCTCTGCGTCAATCAAATTACCTTTATTACTTAATTTTTGACACATATACTGATTCTTCTTCTACAAAAATAGTCCTTCTTATTAATGTGGGTGTTGCTTTATCCAGCAGAATATGCACACAAAAATAAAGCTAAATAAAGTAAAATAAAATAATATCATAAAATAGAAATAATTGAGATATACACAGAAAGTATTCTGCAAACTGGTGCTTATCATGGCAAAGAAGAAGAATTGTTATAATGAAGTTATTATACAGAAAAGTAAAATACCTGATTTAAATGTGAAAAAATTAAAGGCCATGGATCTGCTAAACCATATGAAGCCGGTAGGATGTCAAGTCTATAATCAGAGAAGAGGGAGACATGTTTGTAGGATCAAAATCAGGGACTGGAAATTATAATAGCCCAAGATTATCAATGTAATCAGTTAGAAGCATGCCAAATAGAATTAAAGAAGTCAAAGGATGTTTTCCTATTACTGAGTTATAGCAACTTAATAATTTCATCCAGCCATACTTGAAATAACATACAGTCTATCCTTGTTATAATTATTTTGGCACAAGGATGATTAGATTATTCTAAAAGGCACTAGAAAACACTTGGGGTGAAATTGTAGAAGACACTGGCTGAGCCAGGGGGAGGAGTCAAACATGGACTTAGTCTAGAATCCCTACATGGGCACAAGATAACAATGTCTGACCCTCCTTGGCTGCTTTTGAATCTTATCTAGTCCCACTCAAGTGCAAATTATTAGTCTGAGATGATTTCTATATATAGGCAATAAATCAGTTAATTGAATTCTTTATATGTAGACCTGGTTGTTCACATCTGACAGAAATGATCCAAGAAAACACAAGTTAACTTGTTAAATTAACTTTTTTTTTTAAATTTGATTTATATGCCGCCCTTCTTCGGAGACTCAGGGCGGCTTACAGTGCGTTAAGCAATAGCCTTCATACTTTTGTATATTTTATACAAAGTCAGCTTATTGCCCCCACAAACTGGGTCCTCAATTTACCTACCTTAGAAAGGATGGAAGGCTGAGTCGACCTTGAGTCTGGCAAGATTCGAACTTACTTTAATTGCAGACTGCTGGTGTTAAATTACAGTGCTTAGTCTGCAGAGCTATCCAGGCTCTGCAGACTTTAACTATACCTACTGCTTTTAATAGCCAAAAGAATAAGAAAGTACAATACAGCAATCCTGGTGGGTAGCAGTGGATCTTCCAATATGCCAGTCACTTGATCTGTAATACAACCTCCCAATCCTTTTTTAAAAAATATGTACTATATTAGCCATTTCCAATCCTTTGACTCAGAGATTATTTTATAGTCAGCTGATACATTTAGGTAGAAGCTGAACTTCTTATCTGAGTTTTAATAATTTTTCAATTGATACAAAATGATGTGAATGGAATGTATGAATGACCTTCATACCCAGAGGGGAAGTGATGCTGCCCAGGAAACAATCAGATAAGAGAGTAGGAGCCACAATTGCTTAAAAGTCAGAGGAGCAAACTGAGAAATAATGGACCCTAATGGATCAAACAGTTGAAAGTGGTGGTGAGAAATTTGTGCCTTCAGTTTTGCAAGATTCTGTTCATGCGGGCTTACAATAAAGTTAGCTTAACTTGCCATGTTTCCTGTTTGATTTACCTGGGTGGGCTGACATCAATCTTTCAGGGGCAGGGTCCTAGGATTCTCACAGGACTGTTGTAGTGTTTTTCCTTTGAAATTTCTAATTAGTTTGCTGTAATATTCTGTATGTTGTGCATTCCCATAGCACCATCAAGTATATTTTCCCTGTCCTTCCTAGAGTAATACGAAAAGATTACTATATTTCAGTGGTCCTTTCTGTTTCATTCTGTTTATGTCTACCTCCTCATCCTTTAAACCCAAACACTAATATTACGATTTTGGCTTAGGATTTTTATTTGCTTGTTCAGCTTAGCTGAAAAAAAAACCCACAGCTTTTTTTCTCAGAAGTCTAGTCTTTGTATTTGATCATGATTTATTTCTACTACTTCCACCCTGACGGGCAATCATCATCATCCCTTGGAGATGGTTTCTCCTGGGCAAATAAGATACTTCACAGTTCTTTTCTCTTCAACATTTTTTGACAACTTTTTTCTTCTTTTTTATGATAAGGCTGGTTAGAGAAGCCCAAACTGTGTGACAGCTCTTTGAATGGAGGTTTATTTGAAACAGAAACCAGTACCCAAGATACATATTTTCGAGATACAGATTTCAGTGTGAGCATTAAGAAAAAAAATCTTCTTTTGAAATAAACATGATTTTGAAGTGCTTGCCCTTGGTTCTTTCTTTTTCCCTTTCAGTAAATAAAGTTGCAATAACTTGCCCATGATTTACTTTAAGAAGATAAGCAAGGTCAGGCCTCATTAGCATCTGGTTGACAGACCACCAGAGAATACCAGGGTGGAAGGTTAGGTTGGGTAGTAAAAAAAAAATCCATAAGAGGGAAATGATAAATGCTTTCTGTACTGTTTATAATAAAAATTGCATATATGTGTCTACGAAATCCTCAGATGTTGAATGTGAGTTGAAGGAGACTACTGAAATGTCCCTGTATGTCCATAAAAACAAGGTCTTCACATATATAAAATTGGTCTTTCATCTATCAGCCCAGTAACTTCACAAGACCAGACTAGTGAAGTTGTCTAGCTAGACCAGACAATTAAACCCACAGGAAGACTACTCTTTATCAGAATTGGCTATAGTAATAGAAGCTTGAAAGTCTGATTGTGCTTAATCTCCTCTTATTGTTATACCCCAGTGAATTAGGGAGGCTAAAATTTCTGAAATTTATCTTGCTTCCTAGAACTTAAAAATGTTTCAGTCTTCTTTGCTGAGGTCAGTGATGTGAACCTATGACACATATGCCAAAGATGACATGCCATGACATTTGGGCTGACATACCAATGTTCACTAACACCCAACAAAACTATTCTTGAAAGCATGCTCCATTCTACCACAATTTTCAGAGGCTGCAGTGGCTGCACAAGAATGGGACATGCTCTTGTATGGTCTCTGGAGTCTCCAAAAATTGCACAAGAATGGGGCGTGCTTCCACATGGTTGTTAGAGGTTGCAGAAGTGTATTCTCTGTAGTGGCTTCAAGAGCAAAGACTTCGTACAACCTGAAGCAGCCTTAGGTAGGCTTGGGGCTTTCGCCAGAGAGAGAACACTGCCTGCAGATAAGTGTGTGACAAGCCCTGGGGAGTGCTGGGCTCTTAGGATAATCAAGTCTTAGGATAATCAAATCCCCAAGTCTTGCACAACTTGGGGAATAGTGCAATGTAGCCTTTTTAAGTGACAGTGGTGGCAAGAGGGCAGGAGGAAGAGGTTGAGGTCCAGGCCACTGCTGCCTATTGCTGTTGTTCAAGATGGCCTAGATGCCTAGAAGAGCCAAGGTGGTGCAGTGGTTAGAGTATAGTACTGCAGCTACTTCAGCTGATTGCTAGTTCAGCAGATCAGCAGATCAAATCTCACTGCCTCAAGGTTGACTCAGCCTTCCATCCTTCCAAGGTGGGTAAAATGAGGACCCAGATTGTTGGGGGCAATATGCTATTTAGTATACTGTCTTTGGTGTAAGCTGCCCAGAGTCCTTGGAGAGTTGGCGGCATAGAAATTCAAATAATAAATAAATAAATAGATCGATAGATCGATAGATATAGGGGATATAGATAATTGTTTCTCTTTTGTTCAGGAATGGGACGTGTCAAAGTTAAATTAAACATTTTCCAAATTTTTGATTCACCAAGCCAAAAGTTCTTGCATATTTCTGTCAAGGTCATCTCCCTTACAACTCCAAACTCTTCTTTGCTCTCTAATAAAGGACTAGGAGTGTAAACTAGGAAGCGTCAGCATACTATGGTAATTAAATAAAACCAAATAGCTGTTCTCTCTTTTCACCCACAGTAAACTAGCATGATTTTGAGGCTGGTAGATCAACTGCCAAATAAAGCCTTACCTCAGCTCATGTGGGAATGCTCTGTTATTCTGCTATTTAGCTGGCTACCTCTCTCAGCCAGTTATTAGACCATGAAGAATTTGAAATGACAGGCTAATGATCACAGTTGTTTAAAGGATGATGAACAACCAGTCCCTCTAGCTAAACCTGTGATGAATCTGCACCATAGTGAGCTTTCTTCCTACTGATATCCATTTAGCTTCGAATGATAAAACTGGCACAATCTTTGCTTTATTATCCAAATATGAAGCCCTGCTCACCCTAAACTACAATTAAGTACTTATGGTTATCTATATTCTGTTTTTCCAAAAAGGCAACATTGTTAAAAAGAAAATGTAGGAACGTCATTTAGATTCCTTGGGAATTGTAGATTACTTTTGCACTTGGTTGATAATTTGATAATTAGAAAACCTTCACAATCTCTTCTTCTGTATCCATATTTAATGAATGAAATAAAGTATAAAACTGAGAGGTTCTTGGTGCTCTCTGAACTTCAATGTTTTCTTACAGACATTTCATTACCAAACTAGGTAACGTCATCAGTGCTGGAAGAGAATGAGGTTTTCTTTCATTTTATAGTCCTGTAACCTGTCATTGATGTGTGGGAGTGGTTTGGTGGGTTGTTCCTTGGTAGGGCTGTTTACTGTTAGTTTGATTGGGGTATTGTTTGCTTCTTGATTTGTGGTATAATGTTAATCTTGGTGTTAATTTCTGCTTATCTGGGTGTTGATTGCTGGTGAAGTGCTTTGGTTTTTGTTCTTTTTTGGGGTTGTTGATTGTCTCTTTTGAACGGTCTGTAGATCTTGCTAATATCTATGTGCCTGTTGATGGCTGATTTGTCAAAATGCTAGGCTTCCAGGAAGTTTCTAGCATTTTTGGCTTGGTCTAGGATGGTCACATTTTCCCAATTAAAACTATGGTTAAGTTTGTTACTGTGTTGTGAAATTAAGGAGTTTTCATCATGTCTTCTCATGCCTAGTTGAAGTTAATGGATACATTCTTCTATTCTTCTACATGTTTCTCCTATATGGTGGCTGTTACAATCCTTACACTGTATGTTGTAAAGGACTCCTGTGTTTCTTCTAGGGCTGTTGGGTCTTTTGGTTTACTTAAGATATTTTGGAGGGCTTTAGTTGGTTTGTGTACTACAACTAATGTATAAAACGAATGTATAAAACTGCACTGCTTTCAGCAGAGAAAAATAAACCTTAATTCATCATTACAGACATTAACAGAAGTTATGCATGAACTGTCTTGCATTCGTTTTAGGCCACAACTAAGTTGGTAGTGTATAGCAAAGAAATTTGAAAATGGAATTAAATATTTGAACCATATATTGATCTGTTAGGACTATACCCTTCTGCCCAGCTCAGGATTTTGAGATAAAAAACAAATGAGATCAAAATATGACATACCCTAAAAAATTTAGATCAATTCTAGTCCCACCTTAGGCATGAAAGCTGGCTAGATGACTTTGAGCCTCAAAAGGTTGTTGTTGTGGGGGGAAAAAGGAGGGTGGAGAATTAAGCATTCACACTACTTTGAATTATTTATAACAAGGCAGGATAAAAAATAATAAATCAGTGAATTGGTTTGAAACCTTTAATCTGATTTTTTTTTTGTTTCTTACTTGGAGATTATTTGATAACAGAAGACTCATTTATTTCAAGCATTTTATGATATCTATGTCATAGTTTTATAGCATGAAAACTAATACAAACCACTTGTTCAGTCTTATACAGAAATATATTTTCCCATCATGTGGTTTGAGGGCAGAAAAACCAACTCCTTAGAGTATTTTGTACATGGAAAAATTAGTCTGTACAACAGGCAAGCATTAGGAATCAGCCAGATTTAGTTTCCTTGACCAAATGAATAACTTGTTTCAGCAAATGTCTGTCTTTCCTTTCTTTGCTTATTTTACTAAGTAATTTTGCTTCACACGATGATTCTCAACTTTCCCCCGTTATCTATCAAGGCCACTTTTCCATACTTTTTCTGAATATTTCATGGTGTGACAGATACCATGAAATTTTGACAGGTTTAACCACAGCAGCTATGATTTAAGAAAAAAAATTGTCCCATGAGCTTAAGAGTCAATATATTCACACAAACTACGAAGGTTTCTTTGCTACACAACTTGTGTCCCACTATTTGAAATTAATCAAGGGAAAAGAACCAGATAGTAGTTTTCTTTAGCATAGATTCCCTTGGCAGTATGCAAGGAGACTCTGACTTTCCAGTTATTTTATGATGAACAGAGTCATACAATTGCAAGGCAAAGAAAAATTAACAGTGTAATGTTATTTAAATTGCTCTCCTTTTTTCTAGTTAAAAGCAGTTGGCGGATAACAACTCCATTTCCTTGTCTTTTTTCCCAGTCAAGTTCACCGCAGAATACCAATGAGGCTCACTGAAATGGAAACTTTTCACTCTGAATAATTAGCATAAATGGCACGTGCACCCATTTTCAATGTGATCCCTTTAATTTTGTTTTTTTTTTAAAAAATGTTATTAGTAGAAAAAGTATGAAGCAATCATCGGTCTGATGAAGAAGGAGACAGCAATTCATAACCACTTAAAGTCAACTGATTGAAGTGTTATAAAAGTTGCATTAAATAAATAAATAAATAAATGCACGCATACATAAAACATTAAGACAATAGTCAAGAAAGGAAATTCTGAATATATAGCTGCAGGAAAAGAAAATACTAATTAGGAAAAGGTAGATGTGATATATCCGTGGTGGCGAACCTGTGGCACGCGTGCCTGAAGTGGCACGTGGAACTATGTCGTCTGACATGTGCGGCGCGCCCATTCCTCTTCCGGGTTCCTGGCGCACATGTGCATGCAACAATCAGCTGGCCTTTGTGCATACAGCAGTGCCAGAAACCAGAAGAGCTGGTCTTACATTTTCTGGCGTGAGCATGCGTGCTGGCCAGCTGATCGGCACATGCGCATGCGTGGCAGTAACAGGAATACTTGTTTGCCAGCGCGCATGCATGCGCCGGAAACCCGAACTACCTTATCTGATGCGCGCATGCCCCCTGGGCAGCTCCTCTTCCTGGTCGTGGCCCTGACGAGCTCCCTTCTGTGGCTCTCCATCACTGTGATATATTGATGGTCTGCAAACATACTGATGTTTATTTCTTTGGAATAAATACTGAATGTATGAGGAGATCCTTAGATCACACCAAATAGACTCCTCTTTAAACATTAACAAGTTCTTCAGCTCCTAGTCAATATGGGTATTTTCTGAAAACCTTTTTCTTTTTTTCTATATGAATGGATACCTTTCTGAAACAGTACTTATTACAATGAATTTTTTTCACATTAGTGGATGTCATATTCCAAACTCAGTTATGTGGCATGTTTAGTAGATAGTGATTGCAATAGTTATTCGTTTAATTACAGCTCTTGCCATCAGCTGTGAATGTAAACCATGAAATTTTATGAATGTCTTTAAAAGCTGAGATTAAGAGTGAAGATGATGAAAAAGACAAAACATGGTTTTGTTTCTCCGGTTGGCAAGTGTGGTATAGTGACTACGGATACAGTGCTTAGACTACATGAGTGATAGCTGAGCAATCAAAAACCTCTCAAAGTCAATTGCAGGTTCTTCACTCACAGACATGACAAGTATTGGCAAGCTAAATGACATGGGATTAGTTCCTTAAAAAATTAATTCATTCTCAGAAAGTATTTAGCATGACTGAGCATCTGAAAAAAATCCCTTGAATCAATTTTGGATCCATTTGGGGGGGGGGATGCATTTGGGGGGGGAAGCACAGTGTTTGCATTCTGGGGCTTCCAACCTCTACAAATAAATAGCAAAATTTGCTAAGTGATTTGACCACAGTATAGTTTATGGACCACATGGGACTTGCAAAACTTCAGCTGCAATTCAAAAAAGAAGGAGCTTAAGCACAAATAAAGGATGAAGTCCCTGTTGTGGTGAGGACAAAGAAAGAACTTGTTCTTCTGGTGAGGGGTCTTGGCTTTTGTTTAAAACTAAGGTAGAAGGCATTTAAAATGAGCGGCCTAGCCATTCAATATACTAGCATGCCATTAAAAGAATTAAGGTAAGAAAAGAGCAGTACCAGTCCTGAGAATTAAGCAAGGTTGGTGGCTTTTGAATAGGGCCCCCTGCCCCCTCACAGAATATGGTCCTTTGTTTTGCCAGATTTCAGGAAATCTAAGTTTTTTGGATGCCTATGGGTGTTCCCAGCATCCAAGGGCAGCAGAAACTATGAATATGCTAGAAGTCACCGACAAAGTACAGAATTAGAAGTCTGTTTTACCAAAATAAATAGCAATCTTGCTCATGCCATTTAAAATTAAAAGTTCACTTGTACTGGGGAACAATATCTCATCCTCCCCAGAGAACAGATTGTCCCCAACCCTGCTGGCTTTTTGCAAGGCCCTGAAGAGAAGGTTTCACTAATGAGCATGGGGACATGGCAGTGGGATAGGGATGTTGGAAGGGCTGTACTGATTCCTTGGATGAATGGATTACTGTTCTGCCCCAGCTCCGGATTCCGGACACACCTTATCAAATTTATTAAGTAGCAAGAATAAACCAAAGTCTGGCAAAGGTTGGCAACCAGCCAGAAAACAAGATATGATAAGACTTTTCCAAAAATGCTCTGATGATAATTACAAGTTGTTTCCAGCAAGAAACTTACTAACAGTGTGTGACTTAAATAGGCTAATTATCCTCAAGCCTTACTCTCAAGGAGACCTCTTCCTCCTGAGTAGCTACTCCTGCCTTTTGGCAGCCCTGCATGCTCGAGCATTGAGAAAAGGCTCCTCCACTTCACTCTCTCCACTTGAAGGAGCCTCTGGAGGTTCTGAAGACCCTGGCTGAGTCTCTGCCTCTGGCACCACATCCACTTCAGCCTCCTCGCTGTCCGACGCAACCGCCGGCTGCGCAGGCTGCTGGTGCGACCACACCAGCCTCCTTGTTGTCGGGATCAGCCACAATCCACGCAGGCCACTGGCGGGCCACAACAATTACCTTGGCTGTGACTTTTATGTATTTTATGAAGGCTTTTAAAAAAATATGTTTTATATTGGACTTTTTTGGTTTTACATTGTTGTATTGTTCTTTTTTACAGTATGTTTTTATATTTGCTATAATTGTTTGTAAGCCAACCAGAGTCACATATATGAGATGGGCATCTAGATAAATTTGAAAAATAAAGGAAGAATGAGGAAAAGGACATTCTAGCCTTATTTTTCCTGCTACCTAATGCAACAATCACTTGATTTTATTTCCTTTTCCCAGGCATTGCTATATGATAATACAACCTTCATGTATTTATTTTTCTTGAATTGAATTTGTAAGCTGCTTTGAAATCTTTATTTTATCCTTATAAAAAAACCCATATAAAATAGATTGGCTTGAGAAATAGCAGCTGGCCTTCATTGAGCCTAAATGCTTGTGGAGAAGAGTTTTAAAAAGCCAAGAATTAGTATAGTATTCTGTAATACACTTCCCAGGAACCTCGCTCCACCATAGGGAGTGACCCAGGGGTGGGTTCTAAATTTTTTTTACTACTGGTTCTATGGGCGTGGTTTATTTTGTGGGTGTGTCTTGGTGGGGGAGGTAATGTGACTGGGTGGGCGTGGCCAACTTTTTTTTTTAAAAAACTTTTAAAAGCATTTTTTCTACAACCATAAGAGGTTGCAGAAAAAAATGCTTTTGGAAGCCTCTGATGATCAGGCAAGTCAGCTGGGATCACCAGAGGCTTTTAGAGGCATTTTTTTTTCTACAACCTCTTCAGCTGAAGAGATTGTAGAAAAAATGCTTTTAAAAGCCTCTGCGGATCCCAGCTGAGCCATACAATCATCAGAGGCAAAAAATGCTTTTTTAAATGCTTTTTTAAAACATCTGTGACATTTTCTGTGCATTGAACATTAATAAAAAGGTGCAAGAAACAAGATGGAGGCCAATACAATGGCAGTTGAGAAGCCTTGCGATGTGAGACATAGCAAGGTATGGTTACATACCTTGTTACCATACTTTGTAACCTTCCAAAATTCTTGGAAGAAAAATGTTGAAGGCAGCCAGAAATCTTGGTTCCTGTCGCAAGAATCATCAATAGATGATTTGAAGGACTACACACAAAATGAAAACATAGAAATGGAAAGGAAAAATGATCCATTTATTTAAATTTATATAATGCTAGTTAAGCAAATAGCACCAAGAGATAGAAAATTGCATTTAACTGCACAACAGAAATATGTTTAATTTATTGGAGAAGAAAAATGATTATATATCCTGATGAATTTATTCATCTTGCATGATTATACCACTAGACAAAAAGTTCAAGGTAATGCATGAACCAAATAAATTAAAAACAATGGGGAGTATAGATGTATGAAATAAGAAAGATAATTCTCCATGCCTTTCTGTTTTATGCTTTCATCTTTTTCTCAGTCATAGATTTTTTTAGCTGAATTGAGGTATGAACATTGCATAGAAGAAAACATTTCACTTGCATTTCATGTTCATTTAAAGAACAGCTCTTATTACTCAGGATCATGTAAAATCTGTTTAATTTCAGGCAAACTGGGTATTCTAAGATGATTTTTCTGTAAAAATACTTATTTGCTAGGTATTTCTTCCCAAATAATATTGGGTATCATTTTAGTCTAGTTATTGCTAAAATTTATTCATATTTTCCTTGAAAAAATTGCAAGGAAATTAAACAATCAAAATAGATGAAGGCATGTAATTACTTGATTGATGGGTGATTTAAAATTCGTAGGAGTTTTAAAATAATCTAGATAACTGTAGGCCTCATAGCAGACAAAACTTCTTGGTTAGACTTACGGAATCATAAAACATTCTGCGCATAAGATAATAGCCAAATTCAAAATAGCCCATTTTATGTGCTTTTCAAACAATTCTATCCTTTTTCTAGACGGAAGTGGTAGGAGGTAGGGTGGCAGGGGGCAACATGCAATTCACCTCAGCTTTGTGCTGTTTTTGAGGTATGTCACAATATGGTAGTTTCAGTTTGCTTTTTAGAAAAGCACCTTCAAAGGGATGCTTTGCTTGAAGTGAAGCAAGCTTTCAAAATTTTGCATTACCAGTAGAAACAGCAAATTGCAATTCTACTGAAGATGTATCTGTAGAATACTAAAAATTCACCAAAACTAAAAATAACTTTCAGTCCTTACTTGAATGACTTCTTTCCAAAACTTTAGCATATTTTGTATAAAAATTTGACTCTTTATTTGAGAGTGGGATACGGGTCTTTTGGGGGCTGGAAATTATTGTAGTACTCCTAGACTCCAGAGTGCTTACCTTTAATTTATGCACAATAAATAAATTTGTTATTTGCATAATTGAGGATTTTGTTTAAGCAATTTATTTACCTCAGGTGAATGGTATATATCTCAGGAAGGACTAGATCTGGTTTATAGGTAGCACTGAATTCAAAGTGAAATGGTATAATGGCCCATTCAGATTTAAGATTCTGTCTGAAATGGAAAGAAGAGTTTAAAAAGCTGGCTGAAGAATTATGGGAGTTGAGGTCCACTTATCTGAAAATTATCAAGGTTGAGAAACAATGGTCTATAGTCACATAGCAGCCAGACAGTGAACATGACAAAACCAGATTGGAATGTCAATCAAGACAAGAATTTTGCATACTTTCTTTAATATTTTATTCATCAATTGTTAACTGAATAGTGAAGAATGAGAAGTTTATGTAGGAAAATATTGGAAAAAAGAGTCAATTCTTTGAGAAAATGAAGTGCAGTTTCATAATTATAACCTGTGGCACATTTTGGTGGCAGATCTTGGTGTTAGTAGTAATTATTTGATGGTTTCTTCTCTCTGAATTTAAATAAACATATTAGTTGTGATGATTGGTAGTAAATATTAGTAGTAAGATTGAAAACACAGAAGTTGTGGGTTTTTTTTTACAGTTTTGCAGAGAATTAGAGCAATCAAGGTGATAATGAAAGAAACATAGCTAATTTCCTACTTACCCAAGTGAGCATATACATTGATTTCAATTGCTGAATTTTGGAAAATAACATTGAATCTGAATCTTCCGTTTTGGTTTTGGAATTGATTTCATTACATTGACATTTTATTAATTGCATCTGATTTCATTATGTATCAGCCTGGAATGCTAGAGCTGAGAAGGAGGAGCATCAGGTTCCTGGACTTGAAATGATTTTGGGTAGCTAGTAAAGCCCATCTATATAATCTTTGCCTGTTTGTGAGTTTGTTAATATCCCACCTTTCTTTCAGGAGATGAAGGCAGTTACCTCTTCCTCTCACCATAACAACAATGCTGCTAGTTTGGGCTGAGAGAAAGGTGCTAGTCCAAGTCAGCCACTGGCCTTCCATGGCTGACAAAGGAATTGACTTGATGTTTTCCCATTGCCAAGATTACATCATAACCACTACATAACATTACTGTACTATGCAAAATAATGCAACAAATAAAACAGATCACCTTGTGTCTGTTAGGATTTTAAAAACAATGGCACTGAGGTTTCATTTCTCATTGTATGTTTGTATGTGTGATGTGTGAATGAAGTTAAGCACTGCAGCTTGCTAACATGAGTAGCTGTAATCTTCCCTTTCGCAATGGCAAATCATAGTTATATGGAGTTTGATCAATACTCTTTGTCGTTGAACAGATCTGCTGCTGAATGACTTCAATGCTGCAAATGTGGCTGATTCTGGTCTGTAATTCAGAAAAGGAAGAAAGCCTTTGGACAGGAAAACCACACACCTTCAAGCAGCAGCACATCATAACAATTTCCCTGAAGATCTATCGAAGGGTAGCGGACAACTATAGAGGATATCAGACCTTCCTTATAGTCTATAATCTGAAAAAAGATTGAAGGGCAAGAAAAAATAGTGCTTGATGTAGGTAATGGGCTGTAGTAACATATGAAGTTAACTGTTTTCTCAATGTATGAAACAAAATAAAAAGTTGAAAGCAAAATAACAGATTTAGGGAAATAATCATGCTTCCAAAAAACTTGTGCTAGGGCCAGAGTAGATGGATTTGAATTTTTTCCAAGCACTCTGATTAAATCCACTTATCTTCTCTTGTATTTGTTTCGGTTTTATGTATTCTTCCATAGTGATAAAATAACCCACACACATATGCCACAATAGATCCAGAGAAACATTTACTGGGAGTCTTTTCAGCAACTTTATTTGGGCAATGAAAGTATCAACTTTCTTTAATAACTTTCCCTTTAATAGCTTCTCACTAGGTGGCCCAATCCTTCTGTTCAATATGGTTTATTGGACATCAATGGCATTTCTGCTGCTGCATTTTAGGACCCAATATAATTTGACTTAACAGTGCAAACCTGTGTGTGTGTGTGTGTGTGTGTGTGTATGTGTGTGTTTGTTTGTGTGAGGGGCGTATATGTGAGCCTCACAGAGGTCAGCGAGGCATACCTCCCCCCCCATAAATTAAGTGTACACTTGAATTGTAATCTGAATTGTTACACTGTGTGCATTTTCTGTTCTTTTTGTTCTCCTGATTTCATTAAGCTGGTTATTTTATTAGCTTTTAAAGCTTGTGTTTCTGTTTGAGGAAATGCCCTAAAATTTAGTTAAGGAAAGTCAAGGTAGATTTAAAACAAACAAACATGAAATAATATTCCAATGCTGAACTAGAGGCAACAGTGGCATTTCAACCTTTGTTCCTTAATTTTCACAGAGCAGGTCTAATATGATAGTGTGTTTTGGGTATCACTTTTATTTATTTATGACATGTACGTCTAATCCTTTCTGCAAGCTGCCTGGGGTAGCATTTAATGATTTCAGTAACCTACCTCTGAAAAATGATGCCCATTGAGATATATGAAATCAAGATTACCTCTTCCAAGATAACCATGAATTACTCATGGTATTTTATGACAGTGACTGCCTCAAAATCCCTAATGCGGCCTGGGATTAAGCTGTTTCCCAAAAATATGACTGTCACATCATCTTCTCCCACCTCTATTCCTACTAAAAACTCTCATATATATTTTAGTGATGGCTTTTCTTTAATAAAAGAGCTAGAGTTATGAAACATTTACATTTGATATTAAGTCAAACAGAGATGAACAACTGGCAATCTAAGAGCTGAATCTGACCTGGAAGAATTATAATTTAGTCCACTGCTGCTCTACCAAATTTGAATTATATTTCTGCCATCACAAATCATACCTACATATATACAGAACAGCTGTTAGTCAAAGAGAAAAATATCAGGATTTCCCAGATCACATATTGTTTGAAACGTGACTGCAACTTAAAACCTGAGTAATGCAATTCAAGAATATTATGCTATAGCTCTAACACTGCAAATATCCCATAATTTTTTATAAAAGAAAAGATGATTGGTTTTCTATACTGCCAAATCTTACATCTCTGAATCATTTATAACCGTAGAATAAAGCAATAACTCTACACAATAATAAAATAAATAAAGCTATGTTCATCCATAAAACAAAATAATTCAGTACACAGGCAACTATGCCAAAATTATGATGATAATCATCATGGTGCAGGCAACCTTGTGTCCCAAGAGCCTGTGGAAGAATTCAGTCCTCATTGCTTTACAGAATAATGTTAACGTGTACCTTTCTAGGCTGGGGGGAGGAGAAGCTGTGTGATAAAGGGGAAGGGGCTGTTCTGTCCCCGTACCATGCACCCCCCCCCCACAGATGGCCCGGAGTTAATAAACCACACGACAAAACTCTTTGATGATAAAGCTGGCAGCAACCCAGTGGCTAGCATTCTGATAAAACAGGCAGAGTTTTCAACAATAATGCAGTCCGATAAAGCAGGCAAAGTCCAGTAACGCAGAAATCATGGCTTAGTTCTAGTTTTTGCTCGTCACAAACTGAACCGGCCACCACACCCACATTTATACCCTGTGGGGTGTGGTCCAGTGACTCAGCTAATCTCTGGCATGCCTTCCCCTCTGCTGCGCACGCTTCTCCCTGCGCCTCTGGCGAGGGTCCAGCCAGCACTTTTCTCCTTCATCACTGTCCACCTGTGCTGCAGGGACGTGCTTGGCTCTGAGCCTATCTTTTGGCCTTCGGTGTCCTCCGGAGACATTGCCAGAGAGGAGGGTCCTGGAGAGGGAGGCCTTGCCAACTCCTCTTCCTCACTCTCAGAGTCTGCATCTGTCGATAGTCCAGGCTCAGGCAACGGAGCCCCAACAGGGGCGTAGTTGAGAACCGCAGCTCTTGGACCCTCCCTGATCTAACTTGTCTTACATTGGGGATAGTAGCTCTTCTACCCTGCATGGAATGGATGAAATGGAAAGGCAAGCCTTAGAGAAGCCAAGCCATATACAGCATTATTTTTTTTTTAAGAAAAAATATTAAAGTTTACAAATACAAAACTAAAAAAACAAATACAAGTTAAGAAAAATAGAGACATGGAAAGAGATTAAAAAAAGAAAATTAAAAAATAAGAAAGAGTGTCTGTGCGTCTGTGTGCGTGTGTCTATGATGACTTCTCCCCTCTTGCCAGATAAATATAAATAATGTCAGTAACTTAATGCTTTCTCTAATATTGCAATAAAATATTGAAATATTAGAGAAATATTCTTATTTTTTGCCCCTTACCAATAAACAAATTCTAAAAACAAATTATGTCAGTCCCAATCAGCAAAAATGTATTGATACGTACCAGAAATAGTAACACATACAGGTAGTCTTTACAATCCCATTTTGAAGTTACGGCCAGTACAGTAACCCCACAGTCATTTGCCCTTTGCCATTTTAACGTTATTATTATTATTATTATTATTATTATTATTATTATTATTATTAATAATAATAATAATAATAATAATAATAATAATAATAATGGCAGATTATGTGAAAGACAATGTTGAACCAGCTTTGAAGGAGGTCAACAAGAGGAAGCTGCTCAAAGTGCAGCAAACCAAGACTCAATATAGGAAAACAGTGATGCAAACTCGGGCTGACAGCTGGTGTAACAAAGCACTGCATGGACAGTTCCTTGAGAAGATCCAAGGAAAAGTAGATAAGGAAAAGACCTGGTTATGGCTGACCAACGGAACACTGAAGAAAGAAACAGAAGGCTTTATTCTTGCAGCCCAGGAACAAGCCATTAGAACGAATATAATCAAAACCAGAATAGAAAAATCTGCTGATGACCCCAAATGCAGACTCTGCAAAGAAGCGGATGAAACCATTGATCATATACTGAGCGGTTGCAAGACAATAGTTCAGACTGATTACAAACAATGTCATAACACAGTCGCTCAGATGGTCCATTGGAACTAGTGTCACAACTTACTATCTGCCTGTAGCAAAAAACTGGTGGGATCAAAAGCCTGAAAAAGTGGTTGAAAATGAGCATGCAAAACTACTATGGGACTTCCGAATACAGACTGACAAAGTTTTGGAACACAATACCCCGGATATCACGATTGTGGAGAAGAAAAAAGTGTGGATCGTTGACATTGCCATACCTGGTGACAGCAGAATCGATGAGAAACAACTTGAAACAGTCACCAGATATCAGGACTTAAGAATCGAACTGCAGAGACTCTGGCATAAACCAGTGCAGGTGGTTCCAGTGGTACTCGGCACACTGGGTGCTGTGCCGAAAGACCTAGGCAAGCATTTAAAAACAATTGGCACTGACAAGATCACCATTGGTCAGCTGCAGAAAGCCACCTTACTGGGATCTGCTCGCATAATCCGCCGATACATCACACAGTCCTAAACGCTTGGGAAGTGTTCGACTAGTGATTTGGGATACGAAATCCAGCATGGTTATCTTGTCTCCTGTGCATATTGCCATTTTGTGTATAATAATAGTAATAATAATTATAATAATCAGATTCCTGATTCTGCCACCCAACAGACAGTTAGGCCTCTTTCCTTCCCCCCATTCCTGATTCTGCCACCCAACAGGCAGGTAGGCCTCTTTCCTTCCCCCCCATTCCTGATTCTGCCACCCAACAGACAGGTAGGCCTCTTTCCTTCCCCCCCCCATTCCTGATTCTGCCATTCAACAGGCAGTTAGGCCTCTTTCCTTCCCACCATTCCTGATTCTGCCACCCAACAGGCAGGTAGGCCTCTTTCCTTCCCCCCCATTCCTGATTCTGCCATTCAACAGGCAGGTAGGCCTCTTTCCTTCCCCCCCATTCCTGATTCTGCCATTCAACAGGCAGTTAGGCCTCTTTCCTTCCCCCCCATTCCTGATTCTGCCATCCAACAGTCAGGTAGGCCTCTTTCCTCCCCCCCCCATTCCTTATCCTGCCTTTCTGCCACTGAACAAGCAGTTAGGCTGCCGTGGCTGGGCCTGGACAGCTATTTGGTGCAGTTCCTACTGTTATGGGATTACCATTTTTGGATCAGTAATCACTTAGCCACCGTGAACCAACCAAGCACCTACCATCACTAATGATGAGAAGAAATCAACCAAATTAAACACCGGATCAGTCAATGCCCGGCTCAATAAGGACTGCGTCAGATGCTATGGCTCCTGGACATCTGTCGAAAAAGGGGCAATAGGGCTCAGTTGTTACTGCTAGAGAACCAGGGCATGCAACTGCAAAGCAACTAAAACAAAAGTGCAGAACTTGGACAACTGAAGAAAATCAAGAAATCATGAAATATTATTACCAACATTATTACTTGTTGTTTTCTTTTTAGCCAATATTTCATCGTTCATAATAAAGTTTTCACAGATGTCGAAATGCAACATCTAGAAATATTGGCTAAAAAGAAAACAACAAGTAATAATGAACAGGCTGAAGAAACTGTTCCAACACCTGAACAAACTGACCAGCCAGTGGAGGAAACCAACATACAGAATGAAAATTCTGCTGTACAACAACTCAAAAGTGTAAGCTAAGTGATCTAGCAAAAATGCTGAAAGAAAAGATTGAAAACCACATCAAAGAAAAGATAGAAAGAAAAAGACTACCTACCATTCTCGAAGTACATAGCAAACACGTGAAAGATCTACTAATGGCCATGAACAGCATTTTAATGTCTATCCCATCCAGCACACCATATGAAATCAACCAACTAATGTATAGCACAGCTGCCATTATAACTGCAGAAATAGGTTATAAAATGCCAAAAAAGAAACCCACTGGAACACCAAAGTGGAAAATTCAACTTGAAAATAAAATTAAAAAACTACGAGGGGATGTCAGCAATCTGAAGTACTTGAAAGAAGGAAAACTAAATAACAAAAAGCTGAAAAATAGTTTATACAATAAATACAACCTGGAAGAAAAAACAATAACAGAAATCATGGAAGAACTAAAACAACATGTAATAGTAACAGCAAAGAAAATTGAAAAATACGAAGGACGAATTAAACAATATCATGAAAATGTCCAGTTCAGAAGAAACCAACACTTCTTCTACCAGTCCCTTGATGAAAATCGAGTCCAAACTAATGTTCACCCATGTAAAGAAAAAACTTTGAACTTTTGGAAAGAACTGTGGGAAAACCCAGTGGAACGCAACAAAACTGCCTCCTGGATCAAAGATATTCAATAACAAACAACACAAAACAAAATGAAAAATATTGTAATAACAACTGACATGATTGCAAAACAAGCAAAGAAGATGAAGAACTGCAGTGCACCTGGCCTGGACGAACTGCATGGATTCTGGCTAAAACACCTGACCAGCCTCCATCATCGCATGGCCACTCAATTTGATCAAATGCTTCCAAATGCAACAAGTGAAGAATGGTTAACAGCTGGTCGAACATACTTGATAATGAAAGATCCAGAAAAGGGCACAGAGCCAAGCAACTATCGTCCAATTACTTGTCTGCCAACAACATTCAAACTTTTTACAAGAATACTGGCAAATTCAGTATTCAATCATCTAATGGAAAACAGTTTGTATCCAGTAGAACAAAAAGGAAATTATAAAAAATCAAGAGGAACAAAAGATGAGCTGCTCATTGACAAAATGGTACTAAAAATGCAAAATAAAGAAAAACAAATTTAAATATGTCATGGATTGATTACAAGAAGGCATTTGACTCATTACCCCACAGCTGGATAAACACCTGTCTGGAAAACTTTGGAATCAGCAAAAATATTTGTACATTTTTGAAAGCAAATATGCAAAAATGGAAAAGAGTTCTAACAGCAAATGGGGAGAATATTGGTGAAGTAAACATTAGATGAGGAATCGTCCAGGGAGACTCACTTTCACCACTATTGTTCAACATCGCATTAATTCCATTGACAATAATTTTACAAAACACAAAACTGGGATACCAAATCTCAAGCCAACATGGCAAGATAAACCATCTACTATACATGGATGACTTAAAAATTTACGCGAAAAGCCCCCCTGAACTTAAATCAATACTCAACACAGTTCAACTGTTCAGCAGCGACACCAAAATGAACTTTGGTGAAGTTGCCAAAGTGAAGCACACTTGAAAAATGTGCTATATTATCTATGCAGCAAGGAAAAATGGAAAAAATAGAAGGAATAGAACTGGGAAATGGAAACATAGTAAAAGCATTAGTAAAGGATGATGGTTACAAATACCTAGGCATATTGGATGCAGATAACATCTTGGAAAAGTCAAAGAGTCAACACAAAAGGAATACATCAGGAGACTCCACAAAATATTAAAATCAAAGCTGAATGCTGGAAACATAATTAAAGGCATTAATACATGGGCAGTTCCAGTGATACGCTCCTCAGCTGGAATCATCAACTGGACTTCGGCTGAACTGGAAAACTTGGACCGGAAAACGCGCAAACTTTTAAATATGTACCACGCTTTACATCCATGAAGTGACATTGACAGGTTGTACCTGCCAAGAAAAATAGGGGGCAGAGGACTATTGCAAATCCATCAAACTATAGAAGAAGAAAAATGAAGTTTGAATGATTATGTGAACCAAAGTACAGAAAAATTGTTGCAGGCTGTGAAAATGGAGAACATTATAAAAACAACAGAAACAAAGGCAGAATATAAGGAAAAACAGCTGGATGACAGATTAAATAGAAGGCAAACCAAACCTTTGCATCGACAGCACTTGAAAAACATTGAAGGGAAATGTGATGACAACTTTACATGGGCATGGCTTAAGATGGGAACCATCAAGAAAGAAATAGAAGGTTTAATACTCGCTGTTCAAGAACAAGCACTCCAAACTAATGCCATGAAAGCAAAGATACAAAAATCCACCAACAATCCAAACTGCCGACTTTGCAATAACAAAGTCGAAACTTGTGAATGCAGCAAAATCGCACAAACTGATCGCACAACGCTAGACACAACTGAGTTGCTAAATTAATCCACTGGTCATTATGTAAAAAATACGACTTACCTGTATCCAAAAAGTCATGGGAACATAAAATGGAAAAAGTTACAGAAAATGAGAAGGTGAAGATTTTGTGGAACTTTTGAATACAGACAGATCATCACTTGGAACACAACATGCCAGATATCACAGTTGTCGAAAACCAAAACGTACAATTTATTGACATCGCACTACCAGGAGATGCCAGAGTCGAAGAAAAAGAACTGGAAAAAATCATGAAATATCGCGATCTGGCCATCGAAGCTACACGGCTATGGATGAAACATGTAACAGTGATACCCATTGTCATCGGGGCACTTGGTACCATGTCCAAGAATTTTATAAGATACATCAGCAAATTGCAGCTTCCTGCAATAACACCAGCAGAACTGCAAAAAATTGCGCTACTTGGAACATCCTACATCTTAAGAAGGTACTTGTTGATACCTAGGACACTGGCAGCAACCTGTATCAACCATTAGCACCAGTCAATGGTATTTATGATGTATTTTTGAATTTTCAATTGACTGAGTTTCATATTTAATGAATAAAGATAATAATAGTAATAGTAATAATTATGGGCATGCTCAAAATGGCAAAAGGTTTATGGGGACTTGGTGTAAAGGCCTGTGGGGACCCAGTGGGAGGGGGGAAAGGCCTCAGAGATCTAAAGGGCAGGAAACAGAGCATAGGATGTCTCGTGGATGGGGGAGTCTTGGGAAGCCCAGGGAGACCTCAGCCTGTGCTTGCCTCCAATGGCCTGTCCCACCCCTGAGGCATCCCATGCTCCACTTAACTACCCACACATTCATGTAATGATCATATCAGGAAGAGCAGAGGGTGGGTGTCATTAAACAAGGTGATATCACTTAACAGCCATCACTATATGCAGATATATAGGGCAGGCTCTATTATGGTCATATCTCAAAGACTATCTGTATATTTTCATCTCAGCAAGTAAATCGATTTTGCATTTCAACATATCACTTTCTTTAAGACTTAAAGCAAAAGAAAGCCTTGTCGTTCAGTCCTAGTCAAAAAGAAAGGCTGTTAATTGCTATCAGTAATCACAACACATATATTTTAACTTTGGTTAAATAAGTTCACTTTCTTCCATTTATTTTTTTAAAGATTTATCTTTAATCCCAGCATTCAAATAGGAATCTGAAACTAATCCACAATAATCTTAGAGAAGCTAATATGTGAAACTTCTAAAAATGTTGGCCAGCTTTCTCCTTTAGTTTCCAGCCTCAGTTCTCCTATAGTCCTTTCCTCGGCATACAGTACAATATTTTTCTCTTTATGATGGGAAAGGATTTTAGTAGCCTTTCCCATCATAAAGGCTCTAGATATGAGACCACAATGTTAACTGTCTAAATCTTAACCCAGCAATAGCAATAGCACTTAGACTTATATATCACTTCACAGTGCTCTACAGCCCTCTCTAAGTGGTTTACAGAGTCAGCATATTGCCTCCAACAATCTGGGTCCTCATTTTACCGACCTTGGAAGGATGGAAGTCAACCTTGAGCCTGTCGAGATTCGAACTGCCAAATTTCAGGCAGCTGGCAGTCAACAGAAGTAGTCTGCAGTACTGCATTCTAACCAGTATGCCACCGCAGTTCACGATATCTAGGAAATGCTTGTTTAATGTGTAATAGTAGTAGCACTTACACTTATATAGACTTACAGCACTGTCTGGTGGTTTGTAGAGTCAGCATATTGCCACCAACAATATGGGTCCTCATTTTACTGACCTTGAAAAGATGGAAGGCTGAGTCAACCTTGAATCTGTCAGGATCAAACACCTGGCTGTGGGCAGAATTAGCCTGCAATACTGCATTCTAACCACTGCACCACTAGGGCTCAGGTGTAAAATGAGGACTTCATGTTTGCCACTCCAGGAAGGAAAAATTCAAGAAGAGTACTTTTTTCCCCTCCCACAGACCTAGTTTGGAAAAAGAGATTCTCTTTATTGATAGGAAAGCAGCACACTAGAGTAATTTCGAGCAGACCAATGCAGAATAGGAAAGAGCTGTTGCAATATTTTCAGGATCAGACTCAATAAATTTAGTAAGAGTTAAAGGTTTAAATATATCTCCTTTTATTTACATTAGGCATTCTATATTCACTGAATATTCACAGATAGAAGCAAGGAAATGGGTGCATACAGCTCCTTATATATACAATGGGTGGAGCTAGATATGGGAGTGGTGAATTATGAATACATTAAGAAGTGAAGAATAAATTAACCCCTGATACCCCGTTCATATACTATTTACACATTAGAGAATAAGGCATTTACATCTGACAAATCCCCCTCTAAATGCCGATTCGTTATGCTACACCAATTACATTCAGATTCAGGACAGTACAAAACATACAACTTAGAAGTTAAGTATTTATGCTGCTTAGAAGGTAAAGGCTTTGTCAATATGTCAGCTAACTGTTCTGAAGTTTCACAATGCACTGCTTTAATAAATCCATCCTGAGATAATTGTCTCACATGTTTAAATTTTATATCTATGTGTCTGGACCTTTGTCCAATGGCGTCAGATCTAGATATCTCAATAGCTGCTTTATTGTCTTCATGCATAACAAAAGGCAAAGCAGGTTTTTTCCAAACATCTGAAATTAAATCATTAAACCATACAAGGTTATTTGCAGCTTTGGATAAACAAACATATTCTGCTTCTGTCGTTGAGGTGGCCACTAATTCTTGTTTACCAGTGTACCAGTAAACTGGACAGTCATTTAAGAGGAATATATAACCAGATGTACTTTTTCTACATGAGGTGTCTCCAGCCCAGTCCGCATCTGCGTAACATGTAAGCTTTGGTTCTTTATTATCGTTAGGTTCTAACATTAAACAAAAGTCTAGTGTATTTTTCAGATATCTTAATATTCTTTTAACAGCTTCCCAGTGGTACATTGTTGGCTTGCTGACATGTCTGGATAATAAATTGAGGGGTAAAGCGATATCCGGTCTTGTCCAATTAGAGATATAAAGAAGTGAACCTATGACTGATCTATAAAATGTGTTATCTTTGAATTCAGGGGATGATTCATCAGCATTTCTTAGAAAGTCAGTCTGCATAGGAGTATCACAAGGTTTGGCATCACTTAGATTGCATTTGTTTAAGAGCTCTATGATCTTATCTCTCTGAGTAAGTTTGAATCCTCTTTTAGTCTTATTAATTTGAACACCAAGATACTTATTTACTTTGCCTAAAGATTTCAATGAGAAATGTTCATTTAGCTTAGTTACAAAAGTTTCTCTTCTCTCTTTATGTTTTCCTATATATAAAATATCGTCCACATAGATTAATACAAACTCTATGTAATCATCACCCTTTTTGACAAAGAAACAGTTATCAGCAGTGGTGGCATTGAAGTCCATGGTTTTAAGTACTTTTACTAAACAATCATACCATCGTTTACCAGATTGTTTTAACCCGTATAAACTCTTGTTTAACAACCAAGTCTCATTCTTGTTTGTGTATTGACTGTGAGGTGCTCTTACATATATTTCCTTATCTAGTTTTGCGTGTAGATACGCAGTCTGTATGTCATATTGGAATACATCGAGATTGAGTGCTGATGCTACCACTAGAGCTGTTTTGACACTCTCAGTTCTTACTGTGGGGGAATACGTGTCAGTATAGTCCTCCGGATATTTCTGTGCATAACCTTGTGCAACTAGTCTAGCTTTGTATAGGGTATTGCCTCCCTCTAAGTTCTTAATTTTATATATCCACCTAGTACCAATAATTGTTTTATCTTTTGGTGCAATTGCAGGTGTAAATACATTTAATCCTTGTAAGCTTTCCATCTCTTTTTTCATTGCTAATTCCCATTTTTCTTTTTCTTTACGAGGAAGTTTTAACACTTCCTCATATGTATTAGGTGTCGTTGACTCACCATCCATATGCATTATGTAATCCTTGTATTTATTTGGCATCTGATTTCTGGTGTTTCTAATTGTTTTTTCAGGTTTACTATTGTTATCATGCAAATATCTTGCTTCCTTTTTTGTTAGTGTGTCTGTCTTTATTTTGAGTTGGCTATTTGTCCATGTTTTGTTTTTGTTTTTATATTTGTTGATATTTTGCTTTTCTATAGTCCCTTTCTCTTGAGATTTTGTATCTTTGTTGTTACTTGGAAATATTTCATTAAGATGTATTTTAGACCAGTTGGCCTGTTCATGGAACACAGCTGTTCTGGAGACTATAAATTTGTTATTATTATCAATGAATCTGTACCCTTTAGTGCCTGTCTCATATCCCATAAATCTGAGTCTTCTGGACACGTTATCTCCCTTTCTTCTTAATTGCTTAGGTATGTGTACGTCTGCAGTGACTCCAAATATGTGCATGTGTGCCAATTTTGGTTTCCTATTATACATCACTTCATATGGTGTCTTATTTACAATGCTGGACCAGGTTCTATTCTGTGTGTAATTGGAATAATGTAGGGCTTCTGACCAGAATTGTTTGCTTAAGCCAGCATCTTCCAATGTGCATCTAATCATGGTTTGTAATGTTGAGTTCTTCCTCTCTACAATCCCGTTCTGGAACGCAGAAAATGGACTAGATGTGTAATGTAACATTCCTTTGTCCTTTAACCATTGGGAGAATTCTTTAGACATGAATTCGCATCCCCTATCTGTCATGATTTGTTTTATTTTGATATTGTGTTGTGTTTCTATGCGTTTATAAAATTCTTTAAATTTTTGAAAGGTTTCATCTTTGTGTTTTAATGTATAAACAAATCCATAGCGGCTATAATCGTCTACTATGGTCAAGAAGTAACGTTTTCTATAAGTGATTGATGGAGTTAGTGGACCAACTAAGTCCATGTGTACTAAATCAAAAATTTTGTTGGTTGATCTAGTAGATTTTCTTGGCCTAGGGCTAGTTTTTAGTTTTGTAGATTTACATACTGAGCATTCCAAATAGTTTTCACAATTTTTTATTTTAACACCTTCTGCGTGTTCAGTCATTTTTTGTACTACAGGAAAACTGGCATGCCCTAACTTCCTATGTAAGATGTGAGCACACTCATCATGAATTGGCTTACCTATTTTTGGTTTTTTTTCATTGTGTGCATCTTTGTGATTATGAGATATTTTACATTCATCATTGTCACTGTTGCTAATGTTTCCATCATCTACTTCAATACAATCTTCCATATTTGAATCAATGTTGTGCAACCATTTTTCCTTTGTTATTAGATAAGGTAGGCCTCCTTTAATCATCACAGTGCCAATATCTATTTTATTTTTCTCCAAAGTCGCTTTTCCTTTAGAAAAGACAATGTTAATATCAGAATCCCTACTTAGTTTTATGGCACTTAGTATGTTATGAGGTATTTCAGGTATTAGTAATACCCCCTCTATTTTTCCTAGACCAGGCAAGGTTACATTCCCTCTACCTAATACTTGAACCTTTTCTTGGTTAGCTACCTTTATTACAAATTTATCTTCTACAAATGAAGACAATATATTTTTGTTATTAGTGGTGTGATTAGTTGCTCCAGAATCAATAAGCCAATTATTGTTCTCATTCTGCTGTATGTTAGTGTTGTCTTGTTTATTTAATCCATTCAGTGAACCAGATTTTCTATCCTTTGAATTATCCCTGCCCCCTCTATTCTCTTTGTAATTTGGTGGGCTTCTATATCTATGTCTATCCATGGAAGACTGTCTATAATTGTATTTGTTTCTATATTCTGACCTATGTCTTTCTTTTGAAATTTTGGGGCAATCTCTTCTATTGTGTTCCCTGGATCCACAGTTGTGACATTTAAATGTTTCATTGTATTTTTCTTGGAAAGCTACTTTCCTATATGGTTTGTGTTCTATGTGATTGTTAGAACGATTCCTTCTTGAATTGTCTTCTGCTATTAACTTATTGGACAGGTTTTCTATGGATAAGTATCCTAGATTGATTGCGTCTAAATGTGACATATAATTGTCCCATGATGGATCAAGTGAGTTGATAATAACACTTTTCATTGTTTGATCTGAAATCACCTCCCCCCTTAAATGTAGTTCAGCTCTTATTTTGTTTAAAGATATTAAGTGCTCACTTATGGAAACCCCTGGTTTTATCCTAGATGAAAAGAAATCTTTAGATATCCTTGTGGTGGTAGCTACACTGTCACTGTGAAACAAATTGAACATGCATTGAATAATTTCTGAAACAGTCAGATTTTGCTTAATGCTGTGATACATTGCAGGAGATACACTAGATATTAATAAGAAAAATGCTCTATGGTGTAAACAGTCTATTTTTAGAGTCCAAGGTCTTTTTGGGGGACTAGTGATAAAAAACAGTAAGTTTTCTTTCATAAAGACAACCTGGAGCTGCTGATACCATTCTTGTAAATTAATGCCATCTATCCTTAGCTTTGGGAAGTCACTGGGTAAATTTCCGACATTATTAGGTCCATTACTTACAACCTGAGGTAGTCCGTGGTCTCGTAAATGCAGAAAGTTACAAAACGGCGTGGGGATGCTCGCAACGAGCCTGCACGGTCTTCTCGTCAATTCATGTCTTCCCGGACCGTCTGCGTAGTCTTGCGCATGCGCGTTGTCCATTTCTTCCCTGGAGTCGTCGTGAGAGGTTCTCCTCGTTGCGGCTCGCTCGTTTTGCTCCTCCTCAGACGAATCGGTCTCTGGTTCGATCTTTGGAGTCCTGACGATGGTGGCTGCTCTTCCTCTTCTTTTGAGGGCGTTGGTGCTTGCTTCGGTCTGTGGTGTGGGGCGGTATCGGCAGGGCTCTCTGGGTTCGGGCGTCGGCGCTCTTGTAGTCAGGATGGGAGCGGGTAGGTCTTGAGGCATTGGCTTGCTCGCTCGCTTCTTCGTTAGCTTTTTTGTAATTTTTAGTTTTGGCCCAAATGCAGCAAAAAGCGTTTTCATTGCTGATTTTATTTGATTGTTTGTTGAATCACCTTCACTTTCTGATTCTGATTCTTCTGAGGTGTTTGAATCTTCTTTTTCGTTTTCGTTGTCTGATAAAGTTTTTCGCGCCAGAAATTTTGAATTGAGTTTTCTGATTGGCTCTGCTTCGCTCACCCTGGGGGTCTGTTGAAACCAAGATGGCTGCCATTCAAAATTTCGCGCGGGATCACCGTTTTTCTTCTTCACAATATTCTTTTCTGCAGTCATATCACTCACTATTTTTGGGTCTTTTGATTTTTCATTAGTGATGTGCTTCTCTCTCGCTGCTCCGCTGTTCTTCAGCATATCTTGGAGGTTCGCGATGAGGCTTTCATCATTCTTCTGGCTCTTCAATAGTTTTAATATCTCTGACCTGAGTTCGTTATTCTCTATTTCGATTTCCTCCCGATCATCATTTTCATCTATTATTTCTTCGTCTTCAGTGGTGTATTCTTCGGATTCTCTCGAAATCGCGTTTGTGGATTCGTTGATTATTTCTTGTTCTGTTTCCATTTCTTTGCTGTATGCCCTGGTGTTGGGCCTGTCTTTCTTAGACATTTTTAGGTTTTTTATTGAGTCAATTAACCATCCTCTGCTACCAGCTTGTTGCAATATTTTCAGGATCAGACTCAATAAATTTAGTAAGAGTTAAAGGTTTAAATATATCTCCTTTTATTTACATTAGGCATTCTATATTCACTGAATATTCACAGATAGAAGCAAGGAAATGGGTGCATACAGCTCCTTATATATACAATGGGTGGAGCTAGATATGGGAGTGGTGAATTATGAATACATTAAGAAGTGAAGAATAAATTAACCCCTGATACCCCGTTCATATACTATTTACACATTAGAGAATAAGGCATTTACATCTGACAAGAGCAATGCATGTTTTTTTTAATCCTCTTGCATTTACAGGTATTTTCAATTTACGACCACAACTGGAATTGGAACTTCTGTTGCTAAGTAAGGTGGTTGTTAAGTGAGTCATACCCAATTTTGCTATCTTTTTTGCTGCATTTGTAATGGGAATCATGAAGTCCTTAAGCAAATCACACAATCATTAAACTAATCTGGCTTCCCCCATTGACTTTGTTTGCCAGAAGAGCTATGGGAATGTCACAAATGGCAATCATGTTCACCTTGGGACGCTGCAACTATCATAAATACAGGCCAGCTGCCAAATGCCCAAATTTTGATCACATGATCATGGGCATGCTATAATAGTTACAAATGTACAAACCAGTTGTAAGTCACTCCTTTCAGCACTGTTGTAACTTTGAATAGTCGCTAAATGAATGTAAGTCAAGGACTATCTATATCTTTATTCTAGCTACTGAAGCTCGATTGCATTAACAATAACAATAACAAAAACTGAAAGACCTAATGCAATTGATTATCACACTGTTTGATCCTAAGAGTTGCTATTGGCAAAGGCATCCACAACACGAGTTCAAAAGAATAAAGGGAGTGTCCACAACTTCACAATCTTGCAATGACACCTTTAACACTATCAAACAACATCCATGTATCACAGGCCTTAAAAAGGGCTTGATAAGTGGATAAACATCTGTGTGACTAACCATAATATTTTTTACATTTGTATGTTGCTGACTCTCAGTGATTCTGGACTGTTTAACAGCAGGGAAACTCAGATAAGTCAAAACAATTATCTGAATTATAATAAACTCTGATATAGTTTTATGTCTCAAAGTTATTATTTTTCATTAAGGCTGGAAAGCAATGGAACGGTGGCATATATGATGTGTGTGAGAGTACACATTAAATAAATACCACGTACACATACTACACACATTTATATATATTGTGAATTCTTCATTTCACTCCTAATGTGGTAAAGAACAATGAGAAACATCATTGATTTAGTAAGGTATAAAGTCAAATGGAAATTAACTGCAGGGAAGATGTACAGATAAATAGGTTTTCTCACATTTCTTTCTGCTTCAGATTCTTTATGGGAGCTGAAAATACTTTTTATCATCGTACATTTACCATGTACTATGTAAATGCATGCATATAAAACTGCCTGTAAAAACCAAAGTGAAAAATTGAAATGCATAATTATATAGAGGCCGTTTCCAAGACAGGAATAAATTGAAATGCTGTGTAAATGCAGGGAGAAAAGATAGCATCTTCTTCTAGTTTGTTTTCTTCTAAATCATCCTGTTTGCCAGATAAATAGCTCATGCAGTAAATGTTATAGGCAATGGTACAATTTTAGAAGTAGTTTAAGGTGCTATTTATTTCAGAGCCTGAAGCACGTGGCATAGAAGTGCTCCTGTTTATAAACTGTATGTTGACAGATTATGAAAGCTTACATATCACTTTTTACCATCATTCTGTCAGCCTTGTGGCCTTCAGAGTGATTTGCCTTCAATATTATGCAGTGTGAGAAGAAAGATCCCAGATTGTGTTCTTAACATCAGATGTAAAAGTTGCTTTTATAATAAAAGTGAAAGAAGCTGATCGCTGAAAAATACATTTGTTAGTTCATTAGCCTCAGTAGGTGAATGTAAATTTTCCCATTTACAGCTGTGAAGAACTACTACAGAGATCAATTAATATAAAAATCTATCATGTGTGTTCCATAACCTAAACAAACGACATCAGGGGCAGGAGTCTTATATTACTCAGGTCCGTTTTCTAATGTAAAATTAATTATTCCTGATACTGATATATACATATTATTTATTCAATTGAACTCACACTTCTCTAGCTAACATTAATACTAACACGCTAACAAGATATTTCTGAAATGTGATTCCAGAATAGCCAGTAGATGGGATGCCAGGAAGTATAGGTTAAGGGTAGTGGCTCTTCACCCCTTCTTTATATCTTTTCATGATGATCTCATCTTTGTAGTAAAGTACCTTTTAGAAACACAGAAAATGGTGGACTCTTCTTCACTTACTTTTTTAAAAGTTTAAATTAAAATTTAATTTTGACCTGAAATACTAGAGCATATCATTCACTGAAAACTGTAGGAGTAGGCAACAAGGGATAGGAAACAGGTATTGATCCTGATTATCTACCATGATTAACTAAACTGCATTATGCATTATGTTGCTGTTTCTTCCATTTAAATATGATACAAGGCCCATTGTCAATGTTTAGCAGGAGGAAGAGCCTCAAGATGGCTCATACACTGCAGTAAATCCTGGTTTAACTTAGTCCTAGTTGCTAAATTGGCACATTACACTAAACCAAAACCATTACTTACAAAGTACCATGACTGGGTTCTCACAATGAGCCACAAAACTACAATGAGCCAAAACCTCATTATAGTTTAATCCCCATAATCCAGGGGTGTCAAACTTGTGGCATCATAGCAGTGTCATGTGACATATCATGACTTTTCCCTCTTCGCTAAACTGGGAATGGGTATTGTGAGTGCATGACACATCCTGTCGGTGGGCCACGAGTTTGACACCCCTGCCATAGTCCATTACTAACCAATGTGCCTTGAACAGACCAGGCCCACCTGGTTTGGTTTCAAAAATATAATGGACTATTGAAACAATGCTTCAAGGATGATACTTTTGGTAGGGAAAGATAAAAGCAGGCCATGAGAAGGAGATAATAAGAATCATACAGTTTAAAGTCGTGTACTTCCTTGCTTTTATTCAGCTAGAGTTCTCTGAAAGGAAGTCAGTTGTTTTCTTCCCTCACAGAGAGAAATCTGGCTGAAATCTCTGTTCATCTACTTGGCATTTAATTACTTTCTGGCAAAGAGACAAATACTTCAGAAGCGTAACTGTCTTAATTGGAAGGTCAAAGAAATAAGTGGAATCTCTTACAGTTTCAGTTGCATAGATAAGATCTGATTAAATGAAGAGAAGGGTTCTTTCTGTCCTTTATTTATTCTGATATGAATTCCAATATTTTTTCATGATTCCACCTAGATACAAAGCTGAAGCTCACTTGAATAAGACGCAAATCTGAACCTCCTAACCATGGACCCTAATATGGGATGATATAAAGTTTCTCAATTTTTCAATAATGCTGAACAGAGCTGAATTAGAAAAAAATAAGTTCCCTTCCATCCCACAAAACCAGCCTTTCAAATCTGCAAACCAACCTTCTGTGAATGCTCGCTCCTTTTTTAAAGTTGTCAGCCCGCAATGGAACATAAGGAAAGATAGAGTAGGATGCTCTTGATATTCCAAGTAGAAAGGTGTCCTTTAGATCTTAATTTGATGGACCTTGGCAGGCTGTTACCTCATGTGTAGTTGTGAAGCTTCTTGGGAGAATTGTTGAGTATATGATAACCTAACATCCCTTGTTAAATCTGGTAACCCAGTTTACTATTCAGAGCTGCACAGAAAATGGGCATTCCTTTAAAATTTTCTCACAGCTAACATTTGTTAGACATATTTGTATCTATTTGTCTGATTCATGCAGAGCAACCTATAAAGTTCATAATGTTGCAGTTTCTTAAAAAGGATGGTTTTTGCAATCTGGCAAAGCCAACAAACTATTACTTTTATCACACCAAATTGGAGTTGGAATTAATGTGCTGACATACATTCATAACAAAGAATATTAATCCAGTATATATACAATTACTAAAATTAGACCCTAGAGAAACAGAGAGACGGATATTCCTATTAAGTATGGCAGAAAAAGAATGCCCACTAGTAGATCAGTCACCATTTCAACACCTAGTTATGACCTGAAGGTTTTTGGTGCTAATTGAAGATTGCTTGTAGTAGTCCAAGATGAATCTGTTAATGCATATTAACTTCATTTTTGCAGCAGATATTAGACTCATTATAACTGGATCTTAATCCAGCCTCTTTAAATTAATGGCTTGCACAGCCTCTAATTTTATCAAATTAGCAACAAAGCAGAAAATAGGGAAAGTGCTAGAAAAACATAAAAGCTAATGGCTCTTGATGGATCTCAATCCTTGAGTTTTATTTAGTTGTATTGATTGAACTACTAACATTTTAAGGGACTATTGTTATTTTCATAATTCTAATCTCAGGTTCAAATTATCTTATTTTGGGTCATCATACGAAGACCTAATTCTCTGAAGAAAGTGCTAATGCTGGGAAAGATGGAAGGAACGAGAAGAAAAGGACAACCAACAGCAAGGTGGATGGACTGAGTTACAGTGGCAATGGGTACCCCTTTGGGAGAGCTGAAAGACTAGGCTAAGGATAGTCCATCATGGAGAAAATCTATGTGGTTGTCAGGAATCAAAAATAACTTGATGGCACATAATAAATCAAAAATCAATTTGAAACTGTTAAAAGGGAAAGAAAGCAGATCATACTAATATTAATGAATTAGCCTGATAAGTGTAATTAGTAAATTTTATGTCAGGCATATATATATATATGTATATCTATATATATATTATGCAATTTATATGCTGCCCTATCTCCGAGGACTCAGGGCGGCTCACAACGGTAAAATGCATAATTAAAACAATATAAAATTAAAATCCAATTTAAAACAGTTTAAAATTCATTAACCCCCCCCCCATCAGTCCAGGCTACGGAACAACCAGGTCTTCAACTCGCAGCGGAATGAGCGAAGGTCAGGGGCCATGCGGAGCTCTAATGGAAGTTGGTTCCAGAGGGTGGGTGCGCCCACAGAGAAAGTTCTCCCCCTGGGGGTCGCCACCGACACTGTCTGGCCAACGGCATCCTGAGGAAGCCCTGTTTGTGGGAGCGCACCGGGCGATTGGGGATAGACACTGGCTGCAGGAGGTCCGACAGGTATCCCGGGCCTAGGCCATATTAGAACCTCCTCAATTGATTAAAGTAAAAGAACATATAAACACACAAATACACACATTTTAGTAAGACAGGCAATGATGATTTAGTGTCTAATGGGAAAAAAATATACTTCTGGGAGTTGTGTGAAACCTTTGCTGACTTTAAATAAGCTTTTGAAATGATCACTTAGGACAAGCTATGAAAGAAATTGACAGATTTTTCAAAGGTATATTGTTTATTCATCAAAATATTTCAATAAAGGTTAGGTTAGAAGTACAGATAGTTCTCAATTTATGACTGCAATTGAGCCCAAAATTTCTGTTGCAAAGTGAGAAATTTGTTAAGTGAATTTTACCCCACTTTATGACTTTTCTTGGCACAGTGGTTAAGTGAATCACTACACTTGTTAAGTGAATCTGGCTTCCCCATTCACTTTCCTTGACAGAAGGTCGCAAAAGGTGATCACATCACCCCAGGACACTGCAAATGTCATAAATATGAGTCATTTGCCAAGCGTCTGAATTTTGATTTTGTGATGAAGGGGATACTGCAATGGTCCTAAGTGGGAAAAAATAGTCATAAGTCACTTTGAGCAGTCACTAAATGAACTGTTGGAAATCAAGGACTACCTGTAAATTTCATAAAGAAAGGAGTGAAACAAAGGTGTATTTTTGGTTGCATTGTATTTAATTTTTATATTCCCTGTCAAAAGTCTTAACAGCTCAGATTTTTATCTGCAAAATTTGATTAAACTTATTCCTACAATTTTGTAAAGTATGTAGGTGATGTGTTAGTACTTTTATAATATCTACTACATTAAGGAAAACTCCATGGGTGCGTAATATTATTATCAGAAAGACTATTGGTCAGAAACTAACACAGCCAAAAGTTTTTTGTGAAGATTCTCAATCATCTGGATCATAGTTCACCCAAAGTTGTTTTTCCAAAAGGCAACTGGACTTCCCTTGTTTATTCTTTGAAAAAAAAAAATCACTTTTCAGAACTGAAGAAGCTTCTTGAATGAGAAGCAAGACGTTTTCAAAGAAAACAACCAAGAAATTCCAGCTGCCTTTTTAAAACAACACCCTTGGGACAACTGAAAGTTATATTTTTCCCTAAATGTAAATGGAAGGATCAAATAAGTATAATATAAATATAAATATAGAAGTATTCTGCATGTTGAACTCCATAAATGTTTAATGGTTGTTTTTCAAACCATGAACTTATGGAAAGTATATATTTAATATTGTATTGCCCCCAGACATTTTGCTCAGTGGTCGGTTTGAAATTTCTTTACTACCGGTTCTGTGGGTGTGGCTTGGTGGGCGTGGCAGGGGAAGGATACTGTAAAATCTTCATTTGCTCCCCAATCCAGGGGAAGGTTACTGCAAAATCCCCATTTCCTCCCAATCAACTGGGACTTGGGAGGCAGAGAATAGATGGGGCCAGGCCCGGTCAGAATTTTTACTACTCGTTCTCCAAACTACTCAAAATTTCTGCTACCAGTTCTCCAGAACTGGTCAGAACCTGGTGAAACCCACCTCTGACTTTGCTGGTTCTTAAATATTATTTCAATATAACAGAGGCCATTAGAATCAATTTAGAATGAAATATGTTATAATAAAGAAACAGGTTCCATATTTAGCCTACTGGTTTTGGCTTCAATATATAAAAGTAGATGGTATCTCTTTTGGTTGAATCAATGTCTGCTCTTGTTGGTTAATCCAGTTAATTTTGATAGATAATGAATCTAGATGAAAAGAGGACTGGTGGAAAAGTTTCTGCCTTGGATTTCCCTTTTCCCTAATTTGTAACTATTCTGGATTTTAACCATGTTAAAAAGATTGTTTAATTTAGGACTCTGACTTTTGAAAGGATATAAATTCAGCCCCTGAAGATCACTTATTTTATTTTATTTTTTATTTTGATTTATATGCCGCCCTTTTCCGGAGACTCAGGACAGCTTACAATGCGTTAAGCAATAGCCTTCATACTTTTGTATATTTTATACAAAGTCAGTTTATTGCCCCCACAAACCTCATTTTACCTACCTTAGGTCCTCATTTTACCTACCTTAGGAAGGATGGAAGGCTGAGTCAACCTTGAGCCTGGTGAGAATTGAACTCACAGTCATTGCAGCAGCTGGAAGCTAAATACTACCTTTAACAGTAGCATTAGTCTGCTGCGCCACTCAGGCTCCTTACTCCTATTTCCTGTGGGAAATAGGAGTAAAGTTTCTACTCTGTTTGTTTAAATATCACAATAGTAATATTGCATAGTGCTTTTGTGCTGGCTTGGTTTAATGGCTTGCCTTGGATGCAGTTGGTGAGCAGGTATTCAACAATTTCTTTTATTCATCTTTGTGACACCAGAGCGATATAGACAGCGGGTCATTTTATATTTTATCCCTGTTTAAAAGGAGATTTGCCCCACTCTTCTTGCCTATGTTTTAATGAAGACGACAAAAAAGTAGTGGGATTTTATGTCTGCCACCTTGTATTTTTAGTAAAATGTTCTGCACCATCATATATTCTGCAAGTGAGCATCTAGTTAAAGCTAAGCCTGCTTTGCTAGATCTTGAGATAAAGTAATATTAGAAAAATAATGAGGATATAGCTGGATTGCCAAATTCTTTGTGTACAAAATATATATTGTAAGAAATACGGATGTAGGAAGACACTTGTTTTTTAGTTTATGTCTCACGCCTGTGCTTTCTGTGCTGGTTTAATTGACCGAAACAAATCAAGAAGTGTATTAAATCTACAAGGAGAAGGAAAAGGACAAAACTTCTTTTCATTCCTAAAATATCACTGCTCCTGCTTATTCTATCACTTCCTTTTTATACGTCTGTTATTATATTATCTATTCATGCCCTTGTCATTTTGCAAAATTCTGACAGTTTATTTAAAAAAAAATCAAAGTAAGTAAAAATATCCAACAAACTGTCAAAATGATAAAAATCACGATCAGAACTTGGCAACATATAAAGAACCACAATGAAGTCCTCCTCAAAAACATGGAACTGTATCTGTTTTAAAAATCCCCAAATAAATCTTTTCCTGCATAAAAGTATTCTTTAGAAAGTGAAATCATAGCAAGTGTGTCTCTCCCCAGTGGGACTAGCTAGCCTTTCTCGTGCCAGGAGAAGAAGCCTGCCTCAGATCTCATCTGATAAGGAATTCCAGCAGGCGGGTTTGAGGAGAAGAGCCTCTTCTGCTTTGGCCCCATCGCTGTGGGACACTCTAACACTGGAGGTGAGAACTGTTCCACCTTTTTGGTCTTCGGAAGGATATCAAAACTGGCTTTGCCAGTTGGCCAGAGGCACCGAGGGAGGTGCTCACCAGTGGAAATTGCCGACAGGGTAGGAAGACTTCATCCCCATCTCATCCATCCCCAGTCCAATCTATCTCCTTGGTCCTGGTTTCCGTATAATTATATAATCATAATCTGTGTAGTTTTAATGTTTTAATATTCAACTATTTATTTATTTATTTATTTTATTTACTTGTAAGCCACACAGTCATCTTATGGGGGGAGATGGGTGACATAAAAAATTAATATAAATCCCCAAATAAATAAATAAATAAACAAACACACACACACACATACATATACATACATACATACATACAGGGCTTGCTAGATGTTCCTATTTTGTGTTCTTCTATTTTTCCTGTCCTTTTTAATATTGTAAACAATCTTGTTGTGAAATTACCTGAGAAAGCTTATTGTTCCAAACTCTCAATGACTAAAAGCAGACATTTTTTTCAAAATATGTCTTATAGCAGTATATGAAAAAAATAAGCAAATTTGTGCTGACAGATCTGTATTATGACATGTTAAAGGATAGGTTTTCTGGCTGGTAAGCAAATTCTAAACACTGACTTTTGAAGCTTCAGTATGAGTGTGCAGTTACCATTTTGAATGCTCTAAATGTCAGGTTTAAAGATTTCATCTCTGGAATCAATCAATAATATTCTTAATGTTCTTCTTATTCATATGCCCATGTGCTTGTGAGTGCCCATATACAAACATGCACTTTGGCATTTTAGAAATGCTGAAACAGCAATATTTTCTTTTTTAAAATGGAGGACAAGGAGAAAGGTATGCATTACTAAGTAAGCACTTATTGTAGTAAATGCATTAAGCTGAGTACCAGATGAAATCTGCATGACCAAAGTTTCCAATAATAATGAATTAAAACTTGTAACCTATACTTTGTGATTTATACCAGCAACTGGTAAGATTAGGGATATATTTCATTATATATATGTGTATGTATATATATTAGATAAAACAATTAAATCCACAATGAATAATACAACGATCAAAATGACTAAAGCAATTGGTATCTCTTCAAATTCAGCAAGAAAAACCAACATGCTCCTAAAAGGTTTGCCTAAATAAAAAATGTGTTCACCTGGTAAGGGAAATAAAAATAGTCAAGAAATTAACTTGGCCTCTACTGACTAGTTACTACTAGTAACTTGAGAACCAACTAGGGAACAGCTACCGGTACTAAGAAAAGTGTTTCTTATATTATCATCAAATGGGTCTTTGACAGTGATGGGATTGAGAAATGGGATATTGTTTTATGGTATAACATTTTATTGCTCGGTCGGTTTCATAAGAGAACAGATCATCGGAAACCTAAAGGTCAAGTCTTTCTTTAGATGAGCTCAACTTTCTGGAGACTACTTTTTGGAAGGGCAAGATATTATGAATAGCTTTCATTACCAAGATGAAATATATTCAAATAAAAAAGTAAAGAACCCTCAAGTCAAGCTTGTGTCCTACATCTTATTTTCTTGGCAATAGTGTGAAACTGGTTTGCCAGTGCCTTCTTCTGAGAACCAAGATTTTCTGATGAAGCTGACCATTTTGGAAACGAATCAAAGGTCAGTTGAGTTCTGCCATTTACAGAGACATGCAAAATATAGTTACTGTGACATTCACAGGGATTACATTATATTATAAAACACACAAGCCCTGCTAAATTATTGCCCATAATTCTTTTTTTAAAAAAGTTTTGTAGGATTTTTTCTTTTCAACAAAGAGTTCCAAAACCATTCCTTCGGGGATCAGTACCTGCACAATTTTTCATCCACATTCTTTGAATAACTGTAACTGTAAACTATATGGCTGTGGTTTATGAACTGATGAGGAAATGAAATTATGATCAACAGTCAAACCCTCTATCTTGGATTAGAGAATGAGTTGTACTAAAATATCTTCAGCCTCAAAAAATTAAGAAACTACCAAATCAACACATTGTGAGTTTTGTTAGTCTATATGCATTTTAGATGCTTTAGCACCTTGTATATAGGGATGATATTTTTGGTAGCCACTTTAGCAATTGTGAGTCAGCCCGTAGAGTATGGAGCTATCCAAGGTTCTGCTTTCTTCAGGATGTATTAAGGAATTTTGCCTCAGTTTTGCTTACCTTGACTTTCAGTTCACTTAATGACCTTGCTGACTTTGATTGGACTTAGCTTTCTTGGTCTAAACAATTTAGATGCTACTGACCTACCTGAGAATCATAAATACCTACAGAATTCCTGGAAGCTATATATTTTCCATACAAATGGCGTAGTTATATAGTGTTCAATCTATCTTGTGTTTGAAAGTGCTCTGAATTTATATGCTGATGTGGCATATGGTTGCTTAATGTGTTGGCCAAACTGGCTCTTGGTTCCAGCAAAATATGGATTTATTCTATGGTCAAAGCCATCTATCTCTCTGTGGATAATGAGATCAATGTCAATTCAAAGATATTGCTTTATATCCTTTCCATGTGATTGTGCATAAAAGAAAATTGTTTATAGCAGAAGATTGTTATTTTTTCTTCAATATTTTTCACTCATAAAATGTGAAGAGAAACGAGAGAAAAGAGACTGAAAAAGAAAATGTTACAGGTTTATGTATCAACAATTCAACATACAGATTTTTCTCCTTGAGGGTGTAAAAAACTATTATTGCTTTGATCACAAGTACTATTTATAGTCTGTGAGGTAAGAGACTCAAGTAAACTGAACTTTTTGCAATTCAAAACTTAATGATTGCTTACAGACGTCCAACAAAATAGTGTATGACATTTTACTGCAGTTAACAACATAATGAATGTAACAAAGAAATTAATTAAAATATAAAAATAGATTTGTGAAATGGCAAAGGTAAGCAAAATCAAGTTCATAAGTAGGAAAGCCATCTTTCTGGCGGGTGTAGCAACTTTCTAGTTCAGCTGATATATCATTTTAAAATAATTAAAGTGGAAATTGATATAACACGCTTTCCAGCATTATGTTTAATTCCAGGAATGTGTCTAGATCTCAGCTAAGTTGAACAGAGATTCAAAGAAAAAAAGTTGGTGGTAGGAAACTATCCACTTGTTTAATTGTTTTGTTTTTATTTTTTTAAATATTTTTTAAAAAAATTTCTCCACTTCTCTATGAAAAAGGAAAAATTGCAAAGAATATCCTGGGTAGGGCTACAAAATGCCACAGGGCATATAATTTTATTAATTTTACTTCTGCTAAGTAATGTGTTATGGCAAGATCCAGGGATTCAGCTGCAAAATCATCTACAATTGAGCCTATGATGGTCACATTTACTTTCCTTTGCCCCACTTTTGTTCTTGGCACCTCTTCTACTTCAAATACCATGGAAAACCAAACAGCACTTTTGAATTGGCAGACATGGAAAGACTTGAGGGCATCTTCTCCAATTCCGAACTCTAGTAATCAAAATAGATTCATGATGGAACTGTCTGTCAGATTAATGGATAACTCCCTAAATGCCTCCTGGAAACCAAACAGATCAATAAAATAACTGGACAGACCATCCTAATTGGTCAAATCACCTTGCAGATGTCAGAGATGCAGAAAAGCTTCCATGTGATCAAAAATTGATCTATGATAAAGTGCTGATGATAATGTCTCCAACTTCAGATCATGAATTAGATGCGCCAAGGTAAAAATCAGATCAAACATACAGCAATCTAATTAGGTCTATTATGATTTGGGACAAGTCCAAATTTCCTATGGTGACCCTGGACTCCTGCTTTATTTCTGTACCCTTTTCTCATGGCATGGAGATCTAAACTCCCTGAACTAATCTATTTCACTAGCTTGGTGAAATTAAACCCAGGCTCCATCGAGTCATCTCGATTCTACCCTGAATTAAGGGATTACAAGTCATAAAAAAGGGAAGAGAAATTAAACTCAAGCCTTGAGAAGAGGTCAGCACACTATGGTATCCATATCTAGTTCTTAAGTCAGTTTCAAACAGAGAGACCAGGCAACCGGTCCTTGCCAAGGTCTCCTGGAAGATCATTTACCCCCCCCCCCATCTCACTTTTGCAACATGGAATACTCAAAACCTAGGGGGATAACATTTTGATAGGGCAACCCTCATCCACTATCTTGCATCAGATTTGGATTGGAAGTGGAAAACGACACCTGCCAATTCTTCTCCAGATAACAGTTTTTGCCCAACCCAACATCAGTCTCATGCCAGTCCCCAGCCTCCCCAGCCTCCTAAAACAAGTTTTCAGGAAAATTATATCTAATTCCAATCACTTCTCCTCCACATAGCTGAATCATCTGTTTGACCTGAAGCCACACAGTGAAATTTGTTAGATCCTACCTAGGAATTACCTGTCTTTTGAATCCAGCCAACTGTACATCATTTAAGAAAGCAGACTGAAATGAATACAATGCAGACTCAGATAAAAGGGATGTGTAACTAAAAAAAACCTGGCTTTACATCATATAGTGTTTGATTAATATTAAATGTAGTGGATTACAATAATGTAAAAAAATTGAAAGCATTTTGAAGAATATCAGATACTTGATCAGTTATTTGTTTTTCTTGATTCATTCCACTACAATAATGTGCAGTAGTAAAGTACAGAACTTTTACCAATATCATTTCTTTCAGAGCGCTATTCTTTTCACTAAGTATTGGAGACATCTAATTTATGAAAGTAGTATTATATATCATGCATATTTATATATCTTGGCAAAATCCTTCCCCATCCAGTGAATTCTGAAGCTGCCGCAGGTGCACACAGGAGTCCAACCTAGGCAGGCCACAAAGAATCCATCAGCAAACAAAATTCATTGACAGCTTTCAGTTTCACACTTCAAAGCATCCCCTTGATGCAATCCCTATTCACACTAACAGAGCTTTGCCAGAGAACATTTTCTTTTAAAAGCTGGAAATGTTTTAAACGACTACTGGTCTAATAATAGACATCATTTCAAGCATTTCACCTTGGAAAGTCAGGAGAAAAAACTCTCTAATTGGAAAAAAAAATTGGTAGAAGACTTTTCCTTATTATCTCCTGAAATCAGTGTTGTTCTCAGTTTCATAAGAAGCTTTTCTATCCACATTTTGCTGTTTACTGCCATCTTATTTATGATGTTGTTTATCCCTTAGTTTAAGACAGGGATGGGTAAACCATAGTTCATGTGCTCTGTACAGCCCCTATTTTGTGGCTTAGTTCACCCCAGATTACACTGTCAGCATTTGATAATAACATGTTGATACAGTTCGTTTGTTTGCTTGCTGGCTTGTTTGTCTTAACAAAGAGGAGAATGGAAATAAATATGTCAAATCTTTGGAATGCAGAATTATACCTATTTCTACTTTCACTTCCAGTAAGCATACATACATGTATATACTATACATACATACATACAACACACAATGTTTTAGTCTTATTATACACAACACAAATCACTTCTTTGTGACATTAGTGGCCATATAAATTTGATGAATAAATAGATAAATAAATTTGAACATTAGGTACCATTCATTATAAGGCATTTCATTTAAAAATGCTGTTTTTGAAAAGAGATTCATAAGAATTTTTGGCTCAGTTTGACTAAAAGGAGTATGATTCTGATTGACTAAACAATGGACTGTAAAATATTTTTGAATGCAGTTTTCTGCTAACAACTTTCATTCTCTCTGTGTGTGCCTTCATGCATATTATACTTTCCCGGAATTGAGAAATTTTTGATTTCCTGCTATTATAATATAAACTTTCTTCTACTGACACAGCTGTGGCCTCAATGTTATTTTTTGATCCAATTTCATTATTTTTGCCAATGGAGAGGCTGATATCCTTCTTTCTTTCACTGAAGGAGTTGCATCAATAATTCCTACATCATTTATTAGCACAAGCAGGACAATAATGGAAAATGTTTTTCATGGACCATGAGCCCATAACTCAGAATAACTGAGAAATGAACATCAATCAATGTCTCCAAAGCTCCATTCCCATTTTTAATGTCAAGCACAAAATCAGTGAGGAGGCAAAGAATTAACGGGGGTGGGGCAATAATAACTTTATTACAACCAAATGACTTTCAGAATATATGGGAATTAACCCTTGTGTGTTTTGATTTAATTAGAACCATGTCTCAAACAAGAGGTTAAGCAGAAGCCGGGCAACAAAAGACCAATAAAAAATTTTTACCCTGGAAATACAAAGCTCCTCATCTATTTATGTGTACCACAAAATGTGACAAGGTCAGCAACATCACTGATCAGTGTAAAAATGTATCGGAGGAGACATGGAGAATTCCACTGGTGGCAAATACTGAAGGCAATAATATTAAGGTATCCATGGTTTTATTTATTGCCATGCTCCTGGTCAGGCGTTTATTTTCCCTCTGCTGCAGCAATAGATTGTGCTTAACCTTTCGTTTCACACAGAGAACAACTTTTTCTGTACTTCTGCAAAGGACTCAAGAGGAGTTCTGCAGGAACATTATGTCCTAGGTATACGAGATGGGTCATACTTTACTGATACACGATGATAGCAGTTGAATGGAGAAAAGAAGACATTCTAATTTCAGTATAGGAAATTGATTTTTTTTTAAGTGCACACAGGTTGTGAATATTATGAAAGAGATGTTTGTTCTCTCTGAAGAACAGATTACTAATGAAACTACATTAATATGCTAGAGCATGATTCCCTAAACCTTTTGCTGGCCATTACAGGAACTGCATGTTTATTTTTACCCATGTTCATATCTTTTATCAACTGATCTCTCTGTATTCTTTCAAATTTTTCTTTGTTTCCTTATGTTTTCCTCTTCTCCCTGGTTGCTTAATCTGTAGTATTATTAATCATCCTGAGCAGTATTATTACTTAATTGGAGGGAAAATAACTTGATCATGATTTATTTAGATGCTAGCTAAATGTCCATGCTTTTAGCTGCCCAAGAACTTAAAGAGTAGATTTGATGCTTCATATGAAACTGAGTGGTAGGTGGCCGGCCTTGGAGAGAGGTGATTTCAAATCTGTTCCTGTATAAGTCAAGATCTTATCTGCTGGACTATATCAACACAGAATTTCAAAGACCACCTAAAAATACTAGACAACATGCTGATCTAATGAGACCTAATTTTAATCAATAGGGTGGAGAAGGTGGAAATGAACTGAAATAGGTGTCAAGTTAGACATATTCTAGTTAAAGCAGGGATCCTTAGTGGAATTCAGAAAAGATCAAATGCACAGATTTTTAAGGATCTAGAGTGGGAAAACTGATGTTCAGATGGTAACACTTATGGATTTGAGATTTACATACAAATTACAATCTGTTGTTAGCTGTCTGCAGCAGTGTATTAGCAATATGGAATAATTATCCCCTGCTTTGGGCTATTCATTCTGATCTGCTTGAGCTGCTCCAAAAATCTTTGAAGATACCTTAAAGGATGTGAAGCAACCCAGCAATTGCTCTTAGAGTTTCAAAGACCCCCTAAGAATGCTAGACAACATGCTGATCTAATGGGACCTAATTAAGAGCATGTATTTCATTTGTATGCCTGTTCTAACTTGAATAGCAATGGTAAGTGAAATCTGCTGTGAACCCAAGATTTGTATAATAACATCTTTGGTGTCAAAATTAAACATGTATGTATGCAAAAATTAAACAGATATATATTATGTGTGTGCATGGTACAATTATAGCATTTTCCTTTTATCTACTAAAAAGCCAGCAAGTGCTAAGGACATACTGTACTTAATCCAGGGGTGGGCTGCTGGGGGTTTGCAGGATTTCGGGAGAACCGCTAGCTAAGATTCTGTGCAGTTTGGAGAACTCCCAAATCCCACTCCAGGTTGGCCCCACCCACCCTCCCCTGCCCCCCCAGGAGTCCCCACGCGACCTGTTTTGCAGTGGTGGGTTTCAAAAATTTTTACTACCAGTTCTGTGGACATGGCATGGCTTGGTGGGCGTGGCTTGGTGGGCATTGCCGAGGAAGAATACTGTAAAATCCCCATTCCCACCGCACTCCGGGGGAAGGATACTGTAAAATCTCCATTCCTTCCCCAATCCAGGGGAAGGTTACTGCAAAATCCCCAATTCTCCCAATCAGCTGGGATTTGGGAGGCCGAGAATAGATGGGGGCAGGGCCAGTCAGAATTTTTACTACCAGTTCTCTGAACTACTCAAAATTTCTGCTACCGGTTCTCCAGAACTGGTCAGAACCTGCTGAAACCCACCTCTGCCATTTTGGATGCAGGTAAGTGCAGGGTGCGCATGAAGGCTTGGGGAGGGTGAAAAACAGGCCTACCGGAAGTTTAGGAAGGCCGGAAATGGGTCCATTTCCAGCCTCCAGAGGGCCTCTGGAGCCTGGGGAAGCCGTTTTCACCCTCCCGGAGGCTTGAGGAAAGCCTCTGGAGCCTGGAGAGAGCAAAAATGCCCCGCCCCCCACCATGGTTCAGGAGGCCAACTAGGCCACATCCACTATGGCCATGCCCACCCAGCAACTGGCAGAGAACCCCTTGCTAAAATTTTTGAAGCCCACCCCTGACTTAATAATGCTATCTATTTTAATTAAAGTTGCACAAAGACCATCCAATCATTTCATACCTGGTTTCTAATATGTATAAGAAGACCAAGCTATGTTCATTCTTTAAAAAAAAGATAGAATCATTAAACCACTACGGTCATTTGGTAAACACCTGTGATACTTTTTTATTATTTTTGGGAAGAACAAACGGTTAAATGAAGGTTTCTTTCTCAGGTTCTTTGGTTCTTATGCTTGGCCAAAGACCATGGTTTAATCATAAGAAGGACTTTTATTTGGGATGAACCTGTAAATCTCTTAAATACTACTCTTTTTTCCCGCATCCCAGCGAGGCATTTTATAACAGCACACACTTACTGTAAGTTTGTTATTACTTTATTTTATTTTAGGCAGAATTTTCTGAAAAGCAGAAAGTGGTAACAGAGCAGAATAAAATTCCCCCTTCCTTTCTCCCCCCCTCCCCCAAGGATTACCATCTGATCCTCGGATTTAGAAGGTGTTTTTTATTCACTATTATTATTATACTTTTAGACAACCCATGTTCTTATTAGTTTAATTCTTTCAACTAGGCACTTTTATTTCACATTTTCTCTGTTTGCCAATTTCAGTTTCCTTTTTTATTGAGAGGCAGAATAGAATATATATATAAGATTACAGTTACAAAAGACATTCTCAAATTAATCCACTCAGTTACAGGATTGAAAACCTTATGGGGAAGGGAAAACCTCTTTTTTACCACAATCTGCCTTAAATCGCTCCTCATCACTGGAATAACCTGGTGCTCAGCTACAGCCCTGGATGTACACAAAAGCCTCCTCCCTCTATATTTCAGACATTAATACATTAGAGAGGGTCCAGAGATATTTTACTAGAAGAGTACTCAAATCTTCTGCTCGAAATAAAATTCCCTATACCACCAAACTTGAAATTTTAGGTCTGGATAGGTCTACGCCATCTACGTTCTGACCTATGCTTAGTTCATAAGATTACTTACTAAAAAGTCCTACCTATAAATGAGTACTTTAATTTCAACCGTAATAACATGAGGGCTATCAATAGATTCAAACTCAATGTAATTCACTCTAAACTTGATTGTAGGAAATATGACTTTTGCAATAGAGTAGTAAATGTCTGGAACACTCTACCTGATCCTGTTGTTAGTCTCGCTAATCCCCATACCTTTTACCTTAAACTGTCTTCCGTGGATCTTTCATGTTTCTTAAGAGGTCCCTAAGGGGGCGTGCATAAGCGCACCAGCGTGCCTACCTTCCCTATCCTACTGTCCCCATTTATATGTAATCATTCTATGTGTTGATGGCTATGCTTTGCCTATTTATATCCTTTTATTTGTGCCAATTTTTTTCATGTAACCATGTCTATACTATTACTTGTTTCTTTGTACTTGTTGATAAATAAATGAATGAATGAATGAATGAATAAATAAATAAATAAATAAATAAATAAATAAATAAATAAATAAATGTATTCCTTCTAAATTCAATTTATTCTGTTGGTCACACATTTTCTGTTCTCTGAGTTTCCTGCAGGCGTTTGCCCTTTTGGATGATAAGCGTAATTTGAGTTCATCATACATTTTGCTAATAGCCTTGTTTCTTTTTGTTTTATTTTCTGAGCCTGTTGAAATAAGCAGTGAAGAAACACTATCATGCTTCAAGGTGGGGATCAAACTGAAGTGGAATGGTTTTATTTCACCAGGACAGACATAAGGAACTTCTCCGAGCCTGGGAGAGAGGAGAAAAATTGGCAAAATAGTACAAGTTCAGAGCATCTCCACATATTCCGAAAATGGGTAGCCGGCTCTCCACCGCATCAATTGGCAGCCAGCAAGAGCTTATAATGGTTTCCTATGCCATAGCAACGGATTGCTTGCTAATAACTAGCAATCATTAAATGCACTTAAATCTGCTATGCTTTCATTTTAATAGCTAGTTGGTTCTTTGAAAGAAAATACTAGCGTCTAATCAATAACATAATTCCCAGGAAGAAAATCTTTTTCTAAAATGTCTCAAGCCCTTTACCTTATTATGTGTATACTGAATACACATGATGAGCTGATCTGGAACCAGAGTAAAATTACTGCCATTAAGAAAATAGCTAAGTTGATTGATAAAATAATTGACTGCAAAGAACTAGAATTTTGCCCCCGAAGGCCAAAAATATCAATACATAGAATGGATAAAAATCAGAGAGGCATATCATAAAAAGTCTGAAATTATGAATACAATATTCCAGGCTATTAATGGATACAAGATTTTTTTAAATGAAAGTGTATTTTCTTATATGGATTGTATGTCATTGTTTAGTCACTGAACAAAGGAGAAAGAGAAAGAGGACAAGCATTTCTTTCTCCCCAAAAGGAAAGGAATATTTATAATTTCAGTATCTTGTCTACCTGTCTGCTGAGAAAAAACTGCTGCTGTACATCACAGGAACCCTAATAGTTCTGGTTTTGATGCACATGTCATTTCAAAAAAGGTTGCCATAAATGGTGACTTCTTCTGGAAGGGTCAGCTGCAAGCAACAGATTAATTCTGAACTTAATCATAAAGAAAATATTAAGAGCTCTTTCACAGTTTTCAGTTGTTATGTTCCCCAGCCTGTATGTTGGGCCATTGAGGCATTTGCAAGTGAAATGGGCCCAGTGCAACTAAACCTTTTTTCCCATCTTACTCAGCAGTCAGAGGATTCATATCAGAATAATGGGCTTATTAGTTAATGGACTCACTCCATGGGAATCAGCCAAGTAATTTTTGTAAAGGTGAGATTCAATGCACGCATGTGTGAATGCACACGGATTACACACATACAAAAGGGAAAGGAAAAAAGAGCCAAGCTGACAGTTAAAACCTCTTTCATCTAGAGTAATTATTTTTTTCTTTTTGAGAGTTAATGTCACAGATTTGATCATCACATTTCTCGCTTGAAGCAGCCTGTCCAATGCCAAATCAAGCAGGTCTGTCTGCTTCGTACACTGATGCTGATGTTGAATATGCAATTAGAGTTTTTTTTTTTAAAAAAAATGAAATTTTTCAGCTGGTTTTTGTGCTGTGCCTTGAGCAAAAGGTTTATTTACACACGCACATTTCATCTTTTAATGACTAGAATGGCATCTAGTGATGTATATGCTTTTCAAACCTGATAGCTTTTATTATGTATGTATGGACTTCCACTCCCAGAATTCTTCAGCTAACATGGCTGGCTGAGGAATGTTCAATGAGGAATTATGAGACTTGAAGTCCAGACATCTTAAAGTTGCCAAGTTTGAGGGTTGCTAGGTGTCCACTATTTGAGTCCGCTTTTTTCACATTATGTTCACTATTTTTTTTCACAAAATTGTGGACATTTTTTTTATTCAAAAGCTTTATGATGAAATGGTACGTAATCTAAAGCTGTACAGTCTAAGAGAATAAGGATAGGAGAATCGCATTTTGTCTTTTTTTTCATAAGTTAAAATGAGACAAAGATCGAATATCCATTGAACTCGATTCTCCGAAAAAATTAATGATGAGATTAAAATAAAAATATATTATAAAATTATGTACAGTTCACATTTTTTTTTATGTTTTATTATTAAGAAATTATAATAATACAATTTTTGTCCATCTGGTTACATAGTATGGAAAAAGAAATAAATATGAATACAAATTACATATTGAACATATATAGATAATCTTTGCAGACCAGTTACATGGTGTAAGAAATTGTGTTCTCATATCATTCTTAGTGTATATATGTATAATAATCTTTAACGATAAATTAGTAAATACATAAGTCATGTCTTTTGCTTACCCATGTAACCTTTCCTTGCCTTATTATATTTCCAACCATCTACAGTACATCTTCTCTTTCTATTTCATTTAACTATTCCTTGTACTTGCTCTGGTCTTTTTCCTTTTTTTTTTATTTCAATTTCCTCTTCTCTAACCACCTGTACCACTTGTCCCATACGCTATAATAATCAGAATCTTCTCTGTCATTAATTTCTAATGTTAATTTATTCATCTCGGCACATTCCATTATTTTGCCAATTATTTGTTCCTTAGTTGGTATTTTTTTCTCTTTCCATTGTTGAGCGAAAGTGATTCTTGCTGCTGTTATTATATGCACTGCCAAGTATTTCTTCTTTTTTGCCATTTCCGTCTTAAGAATTCCCAGGAGAAGTATTTTAGGATCTAATTCAAAGGTTTCACCTATTATTTCTGAAAGCCAATTGCAAATCATCTTCCAATATTTTTTTGCTAGAGAGCAGATCCACCAGCAGTGGTAAAAAGTACCTTGCTGGTGTCCATACTTCCAACACTTTGGGTTTGAGTTGGGGTAAATCTTGGCAATCCTAGCTGGTGCTAGGTGCCACCTATAAATCATCTTGTACTGGTTCTCCTTGTAAGTGGTTGCCTTGGTAAATCTTATATTGTTGTTCCATATTTGATCCCATTCTTCCAGATTTATATTTTTCCCGATATTTTTGGCCCATGCTAGCATTGGGTCTTTAACCACTTCTTCCATCAGGTCATATTCTACTAAATAGTTGTACAATTTAGCTAATAATTTATTATCTGTACTCATCCAAATCTTATCAAAATCTTTGCTACCCAATTCTATACCATATTGTTCTTTATCTTTTTTGTATCTTGATTTTATCTGTGCGTATGTCCACCATTCAACAAAAGTGCCTTGTTCTTTTAATTGTTCTATTGTTTTGAGGTTCCCTGCCTCATCTAGAATTTCTTTATATTTTACAGTTTTACCATGATCCAAAATGTTTGGGTAAATTATTGCCTCCATGGTTGAAAGCCAGCTGGGGATTTTAGTGTAGTGTTTTCGTCTTATTTCTTCTCACGTTGACTTCAATATATCCCTCAATTTATGTTTATTGAAATGTGTTTTGGTTTTTTTCCCCGTTTCCCATAAATAGGCATGCCAACCCATCTGGAGATCATGCCCTTCTAGCGTTAGAATTCTTTTGTTCGCTAAAGTCGCCCATTTTTTTAGCCAAACAAGAATTGCTGCTTTATAATATGTTTCCCATATAGGTAATCCAAGCCGTCCTCTATTTTTTTTATCTTGTAAACTCCTAATTGCTATTCTTGGTTTTTTTCCTCCCCAAATAAATTTCCTAATAGTGACAGTTCACATTTTTAAACTGTATTGTAGCTTGTGTCGACTGACCTAAAATGATGTGTTAAAATGTTTGCAAGAAAACATATAATTTAATTGTAATTTTTTTTTTATTTTTTTACTACTTAACACCCCCCCCCCCGCTTGTCCGCTATTTTTTAGAAGCAGACCTGGCAACCCTATTTGAAAAATACTGCTCTAACAGAATGTAAAGAAAGCAATGACACACTTAGGTGCTCATGCAGGAAGGTCTACAACCATACAATTAAAGCCCCTCCCTTTTTTTTTTTTTTTGATGTGCAATGGATGCTAAAAGAGGCAGGGTTTTAATTGCATGGTCACAGCAACCATCTTGACTTTTTTTTACTCCTCTCCCCCATCCTCCTGTGAATACCCTGACAGAATGAGGTATGGTGAACAAAGGGGCATCATGTGGTCTTTCTGCATATGTACTAATGTGCCTACAAAGAGGCAAAGCTTGTATTGTGACTGCCCATTGCTGTTTTTTGTCATGTGCTCCTCTTCTTTAATGGCCCCTTTAATGGCAACAGTGTCCATTATACAGTATAGCCAAAAATAGTCAAGATGGCAGCCACAAGGCTGTGATGGAAACTCGTACCATTTTTGAGGTGCAACTCACATAATGGGCGGGGCTTTGATGGCTCTGCTGAAGCCACCATTTTGAATTTTTGTGTGACATTTGCATCCATCCCAACTAGCCGTGTTTCTGTTTGCTGGCAGGGTTCTGATTTCAGCTTCCTGCAGTCAGCTAGACTGCCAGCCATGCTGGAGCTGTGAGACTGATTGAGATGCCTTTTCTTTTGACTGCTGCCTTCCCAGTTGCTAGTAAGGAAAGAAATATACTCAACTGTTACCAGCAATTCCAAGTAACAAATTGTTACTGAGCGCAGCAAATCAATGATGAGAACAGCAATAAAAAGTGCATTTTTAGTTCTTCCCATTCCACCACTTACAACCCAGATGAAGTTGGATCTTTCTTTTTTCGTCTCCTCCACCCTCCAACCTGAACTGTAACCATTGGGAAGATTAAGTAGTGGGAAAGCCATTTTATTGTTTCTGCAGCCTGTATAAGGGATTTTAAGGTAGCTGGTCAATTTAATTAATAGCTTCAGGTTTTCCCTTTCTTCAAGTGAAACTAGCTTGATTCCTGTTCAATAGAGCTTGTATTGTACAATACAAGCCTTCCTTCCTTCCTTCCTTCCTTCCTTCCTTCCTTCCTTCCTTCCTTCCTTCTTTCTTTCTTTCTTTCTTTCTTTCTTTCTTTCTTTCTTTCTTTCTTTCTTTCTTTCTTTCTTTCTTTCTTTCTTTCTTTCCCGAATTTATATTGGACAAGAAACCACATTTCTCTTATTGCCTGCCTCCTGTCTCCTGCCAGATTTTGTCATATTTTCTGGTTTTCCCCAAAGGTATTCAAGACTATTTATGACTCACCAACTCCAGCTTGGCCATCTCAGATTTAAACTCCTGATAAATACTATTATGTCATGTCTTACAGAATGTCAGTGAGAAAAGAGGCAATATCATTAATTCAGCATGTTTGCTCCAAGGAATTTTATATTTGAGTATTTCTAAAATGTTAATCATTGTTATCAGGGTGTTACAGATAGTTTTACTTGTCTATGATGAACAAAGAAACAAAGAATGCTTCCTTTTGGTATTATAAGATTACAAAGACATATTTTGGTTTTTGATTAAAAATGTACAGCATGAATATAATTAAAATACAAAATGCTCTTTGAAAAAAAATGAATAATTTATAACCTTCTTGCCTGAAAGTCTTCTGTATAATTTTGTTTCAGTCTAAAACCTGTAATTCCTCATTTGTTCAGGTTTGTTTCCATCTACTATGCAACACAAGTAACTTTCTCTTATTCCTCTTTGCACCTCTACATGCAATATTTATACATCCAGTTCTTGTTTTTCTAGTAGGTCTAGCATATTAAAATATGAAACACTTCTTGGTTCAGATTTTGCTTAGAGGTCTCTTCAACTTCTGCTTCATCTGTCTCCCCACAAATGCACTTAGTCCTTGTCTCACAAGGGTGGGAGCATCAAAGAGTACCTGACCCTGTTGAGAAATTTTAATGTTAATTTAATGTAAAAATAAATAAATAAATATAATCCAGCGCCTGGGGTTGAACTACTCTCTTCCAGTCAGTGATGCTGTGGGAACACATAATCCCATTCAGTTCACCTGTTTTGCTTACTCCGACATCCGGGAGGAAGAGCAAAAGAGAAAGAACACTTGGAAAAGGAAGTCCATGACTCAACTTTGTGTGCCAGAGACAGGCAGGTCAGAGCACATATTACAAGTCTTTTTTTTTTTTATTGAAAAAGTTTTCAAATACAAATTTCCCCTCCTTTTTTTTCCCCTCTCCCTCCCCCTCCCTAACCCCCCCTCCCCACCCATCCCCCCCGTGACTTCTTCGTAACAAAAAAAAACCTAATTCATAACAGATTACTTACTCCCTCCTCTAAGTATTGACCTTTACTTACTAAAAATATTATTAATATTATGACATCCCCCTTTATCCATACATTTCAGAAAAGAGAAAAGAAAGAAAAAAAAAAGACATTATACTATAACATTATAGAATAACTTCTAATTTAACATAATAGTATTATAACTCCCAATTTGGCAATAATCTGCCCTTTTTCTCCTCTCCCAAGTTTGTATCTATATATTATTACAACAATTCAAGACCACCTTCCACTTTAAAACTATACAATAAGTCGTACTTTAACATTTAATCTTCTATATATATTACTATAACATTTCAAAGCGGCCTTCCCCATAAAATCTAGTTTAACATTTATTCCACTCTATCCATTTCCTCCACTCCCCTAAATATATCACTTAAAAATCCCTTTTCTTAGACTAATCAATCTACTAACTAGCTTATTCACCCACTATCCTGAAAAATTACCATACACAACAATTCTTAATATCTTTGATTCACTGCCCACACTACTTAAAAATATATGTCTATATATTCCATTATATCTAAATAAAAAAAAGAAAAGACAATGACTTTAAATTTATAGTCCATATAATATCTTCTTTGAAGTCTTTCCACTGGATTGGTAGAACCAACATCCATAATAGGGTGACATAGCTTGCTAGTGCAACAGTTTATTCAGGATCTTCAATCATATCTGCCCCCATCAGTAGTAAATATCTTCTTATATGTATAAAAGTAAAAACAACCACCCGAGTGACATTATAATTATATTCCATATAGTAATAATTGTGGGTTTCATCAGGATTATTGATTCCCATCATCGTAGTGGGTAACAACCCGATCTTCTGCATGCCCCAGCATAATTCTCTTGCCTTGTGATTCAAGATAATTATAATATATTTATCAACACAAAAAGAAATTCCAAAGTGGATAATTCAAATCCATCAGTTTAAGGCTCTTTTCACGTCCCCAGATTACGGCCATGCAGAGATCTGCCACAATCCTCAGGATGATATTAACCAATACGTCGCCTCTTCTATGTTTATACATAATCATTCATATTTTAAAGTCACTGGCTTCATTGTTGCTTGATTTAGAAATTTCTATTTTTATGCAACCTATTTCTTTTTTTCTTTTCTTTTTGTGGGTTTGATTTCCATCCTGGTTTCCTTTCTACAAATTGTGTATCATCTGGTCGGTTTTCATTCTGCTTTGTAGATTGGTCTTGTTGGTTTTGTTTTTGTGTCTCATATTTCTTTTTTATCCCTTGTATATCCCCTAATTGGTTTCCATGCTTGTCCTTGCCTTGATAAGTCATCACATTAAGGTTAGATGCCACTTCTTTCAAATTTGTGGATAATCCAGCTGGGGTGTCCGATAAATCCAAAGGCAGTTTATCTGGTACAGTCTCTATAATTTGATATTTTACCTTTATTTCCAGCTCCTTCTGCTTATCCTGTATTATACCTGAAGATGTTAAGTTCATTTTCAACCTATTTTGATAAAATTCTTCCGCTCTTTCAACAGTATTTAGCTGGTATCTTTCTCCTTGATATCTCAATATAATACCAACTGGGGCGTCCCACCTAAATGGGATATTTCTCTTTTTTAACTCATTCACCAGAAAACCAAATTTCTTCCTTTCCATTAATATCTTAGGTGGGAGTTCCTTGTAAATCCAAATCTTTCTTCCATACAATTGCAAATTAGAATTGAAGGAATTTTGCACAATATTATTCCTAATTTCTTTATCTGTAAAATAAATCACCACATCTCTAGGCAGTTGCCTTTGCTTGGCAATCCAGGAGTTTATTCGATAAACTCTGTCAATCCTACAAAACACTTCCTCAGGTTGAACCTTTAAAATCCCAGCTAGAATTTCAGAAGATATTTTCCTTAAATCATCTCTGTTATTTTCCTGCAAACCTCTCAATCTTATCGCATATTCTGTGAAATTATATTGTACCATTAGAATCTCTTTTTCAATCCTCCGTTGCAAATTTTCTACATTACCAGACTTTTGATCAGCATCCATTTTAGGTTTTTCTTCTGAGCTATTATCCTGAGTGTTTATCAGATCATTTTCAATTTTTGGAGTTCTATTGTCCAATTTATCTTGAATTTCTTCCATTTTAGACTCTAGTAAGTTAGTATTTGTGTCCAACTGTATCATAAATTCTGAAAAACCATTAGCCACTTTTAAAAATTTTTGCTCCAAAAAATCAAACTTAGATTTCACCAATTCTTTAATTTCCTGCTTAAATTTTTCAAGTTGCTGATTCACAATCTCCTCCCTTCTTTCAATCTCCTCTAAGAGAAATTCTATTATATTAAAATCAGGTTTCTGAGACTGAAGAGTTAAAACTTGTTCCTTTAAATAGTTGGTGGGGGAATCCCCCCCCTACTTGTTTATCTGACTTTGTAAGTCTCAGTGCCATGTTTCCGCCCAGGCAAGCTTTGTTAAAAAAAAAAAAAACAAGAAAAAAGACTTCTTTCCAATCAACAACAATATCAAGTCTCCAGGGGAAAAAGAGAGAAAAAGACACAGGAGCGAAGTTTTGTCTACAAATGTAGCCAGTGGTATTTATTCCGCTACATTGTGATAATAGAAAATGGAAGGACTTTCCCTTTCAGCCTCTCCTCCAGCCGTGGCAGATGCCATTTTAAAAGGCTTTTTTTCCTCTTTCTTTTCCTCCTTTCTCTTAAGTAATTTTTAAAAGATAAGTAAAATACTTGCGGTTCAGTATTACAGGTCCAGCTCACATTTTCTTTGAGTAATCTGTTAAATTTGCAGGCTTGCTTTTGACGCCTGGCTCTGCATTAGCAGAGGTCTCCCAAAGCCCGGAGCAGCGGCTGGGGATATGGGGCATCTCATCCGCTCCGTCCCAAAAGTAAAAAAAAAACTTTTGGGACTCCGCAGAGAGGTCTACCCACCCCTGCCAGCTCTATCTCCGTTTCCACATGGAAACGGAGTTTTTTCGAGCCGCCATTCCGTTGTGAAGGCGGCTCTGACAGGCAGTGGAAGCTGACGATCCCGAAGGAGCATCTGGCGGCGGCCAGCAGCAAACCGGAAGTCCCCCACATATTACAAGTCTTAATTGACTACAGGGACCAAGCCACATCTGCAACTCCTGCTGGCCAGTGGAGGAGAAGTTAGTCATGTCATGAAGCCTTGCAGTTGCCTTTGGAAGGTAAAGCTCATGGGATACTAAGCACAACTTGGATAGAATGGGTCGGTATTTTATCTAGTGATGGTGAATTATGACCAGGTCCATGCAATTGTGTGCCTCCCCAAAGGATATTGGCACCTGTCAGTTAAAATCACTTGGATTCACTCTGCATAGAAGACCAGTCTTGATGCAGGACCAGTGGAGACTATGGGGGCTGAGTTTTGTGTCTGGGAGGAGTTTGATCCCATTAAACTTGAGGAGGTGGACAGGGTTTTTGTAGCTGTTAGTTTGGCCACATTTCTGTTAGATCTATACCCTTCCTAGCTGGTCAAGGCTGTCTGCAAGAAGACATATCACTGGGTCTTTCTGTGTATGGAAGGGAATTCCTGCACAGGCTAGAAAAATGAAGCTGGGATCCCAAAGATCTGAGCTTTGTTTCTCCAGTCCAACGCAGGAGTTCTCTTCTGTGTGTAGATGGTAAAGGAACTCCTGCAGCAGGTGGTGACACTAAGTTTGGATCAGGGGTGGGTTTCAAAACCCGTTGCTACCGGTTTGCTTGTGCATGTGCACGCACTAGCGCGCATGCACGACACTTCTGCACATGTGCAGAAGTGTTCAGGCAGGTGGGCAGAGCCTCCTGCCACCATCTGATCTGAATTGGTAGCGGATCCACCACTGGCATGGAGGTGAAGTGCCTCTCCTCGTTTGGCAGGAAATTCTTTCATTCCATTCACTTAAGAACCCATGTAGTTGCTTAAGGACCACAACTGTCAGTCTGCCATCTTCGGCTTGGTGCCTCGTTACCATAAAAGGTTAAGGTGGAGGGGACATGGAGGTGAGAACAAATGTACAACAAACACATATGGGGATGTGATGGGAAATATGGATGGGGGATTGACAGCTTGACAAAGAACAGGGAAGCTTGTGTGCCAGCACTCAAGGCCATGCATCCTGAGAAGGAATGTGGATTACCCCAAACATCTCAGTGTTCTCAAAACACTAGGTGAATCTTCATTGACTGAACACAAATTGGTCATGTTGGGAGGGGCTGGGATGAGGAGAAATATTTTGTATCCTTTTAACCTGACTTTACTGCAGTCAACATCTTTTAGTAAAAGAACCTATCACTTCATCCAAAAGGAGTCAAGGGTCTTTCTTTCCTAAGGGATTGGACAGGGACTGAGAGCCAGGATTGTGGTCATTAAGCAAAACAAGTAATCTTGCCATCTCATTCACTAATTGAAATTCGGATATCAATTGTGGTTGTAAGCTGAGAACTACCAGTGTCATAGACTAGACTAGACTAGACTAGACTAGACTAGACTAGACTAGACTAGACTAGATTAGACTAGACTAGACTAGAATAGGGGGAAGGACTTTCTACAATCTTAAAATGCTTCCATATATAGATTTTATTGTGTCTTAAACCCCATAGCATTATTCAGAGTGGGAACCATATGGGATATTTTCTTCCATTTGTCAACTATATTTTGCCTTTTCTTCTTTCTTGTCCTACATTCCATTATTTCATTCAGACTTTCTTAATGACCACATTTTCATGTCCTGAATCACAATTAAAGTACATTAAATGAAATTAATTACTTTAAATAGTCATGACTAATTGAGCCCCCTTGCTTCTAATGGCTTTTCCCAGCTTGTCTTACTTTGGATCCAACCTATAGAACTTTATGGCAATGCAAGATGCTGACCAAGCTGCATCTGAATAACTCCAGAGAAGGCAAGACAACCATCTCTCGAGATTACTTGTTCTGTCATAGTTTGGGAATTGGAGGATCTCCTCCATATACCCAGCATCAATCAGCCATAGGAACAGAACTGGCTACATGGGCAAATTTGATATGAGCTACAGAAGCTTTGATATGCCAGGATTGAGTTAAGTTCTTGACAATTTTGCAAGATTTTTCTAAGAAGCAGGACTACTTGCAGAAGCCTGCTTTACATAATTTTGTTGGAGAAAGCATGGGCATAAGGTGATAGTGGAAATGGGGGAAGAGCTGCACGTTCAAATGCAGAACCATACAAGCTGTTTAAAATTATTGTTTCTGTCAATTAGCTTCTGAACTATGACTTGTTAATTGTCCCATTTTCATCATTATCTCTTTCTCCGTCAACTGTACTGTGTTATCCCTAAGAGCATGGAATTAATAGGTATCGCTGCCCTTTCCATCCTGACCAATGGCAACTAACAGCCCATATAACATATAAAGTTCCTGTATCATCCTTTCTATCACTAACTAGGTAATTAAATTTTATAATTGGGTACAAATTGCTACTAACGGGCTGTTTTGATTTCAGCAGCAATGGCTCCTAAATAGGGACATGTCAGCTGCTCTATTTGTATTAGATTTTTGTGTAAATGCTGCAATTTTTCAAGTAGTACAAAACACATACTGCTTAATTACAATGTGGCTCATCAGAGAAGTAATTTAATTGGGACATCACTCACGATCCATTTTAAGTCCAGTGATAATTGATAGCAATGAGTACACAGTAATTGGCGGTGTAATTCTTCTAGGAATATTCTCTAAAGATTCAGTACTGATAATGTCTTTTCTGCTTCCATTATCATTTATTTTAGCTATTTGCATCACAAAGAACAGGTCTGATATTTGGAAAAAAGAAATAATTATTTGAAAGAAATAATCGACATATCTTCCCCTTTCCTCACCCACTCCCTTTCTTCCTTCTGTAATTATGAAAAAGTTTTGGAGAATTTGGATGACAGCAAGATACATGTAAAATATTGTATATGTATGTTTGTATTTGGATACAGCAGCTTTTCATATACTATTATAAACCACATATATTTGCTTGACATGGCGTTATGGAAATAATTTATTTATATATTTATATATATAAATATATAAATCAAATATATAAATCAAATATATAAATCAAAGTAGCATTAAGCAAGGGATTTGCAAGGAATTCCAAACTGGTTAATCTCATCTTTGTCATTGTAAGTATCATTAGTACTAGCAGTTCCATGGCACAAGTTTAATTAAAAGGTCTGGGACACTCTGTTAATACCCTTTTAACTATTATGTGCATTATTTAAAATTCACATAAATTTAAAATTGCTTCAAAGTGCTTTCCTTGTTTCTAAATGTTATTTATTGACAGCTCTGATCTTCGTGTTCTTGTTTTTGCTGCTACATCTAACTTGTGGTAAATGTGCTTTAAATATTTATTGTTACTGTTCTGCTTTTAACAATTTGTAATTTTCTCCCCCTTGGAGTTTGAAAGGACAGCTCCATCACACCTCTGACGTTGAACCATCCTTTTCTGAAGAATCTCAAAAGCCTCCTTGTTTCCTTCATTCCTTCAATGTTACAAAGGGCCAGAAATAAAGAAGAGGAACTGGGAGCAAAGGTCAAGAAACATGCTGTCCCACACCAACCCTAACTGTGGCATAGTTTCCTCCCATTTATTTCCAATTGAGTGAATTTATATTCTCAGTATTACAGATATTGTATATGTATTAAGTTTTGCGCAGGACAAGTTTTCTGTAGCTAATTCTTTGGCATAAAGTGTAAATTCAGTGATGCAGCTTTCCACATCCTTCATTTGTTTCAGTTTATAATTTCATCCTCCATCCATCCATCCTTTTCTTCAGGAACTCAAGACAATATTCATAATTCTCCAGTGATCAATACTTGTGGAAATAATGGAACTTTACATCACACTGGTGGGCATCATGTTGGGGAGTCCACATTATACTTGATAGGTTTTGCATCAATCGTCAAGTATGTTTTCTCTTTGTTCTACCAGTGTTTAGATATGAATTGTATGCATGTATTAATTTTATGTATTAAATTTATTATTTATTAATTCTATTTCTTGCATACAACCATGTTGGTTAGCTTTCGAATATCTCTATGATGTAAGTAACTGGAAAGATATGCAATGCTCAGAGTCACGCTGTTTTGAGATGGGTGGCCATATAAATATGATGTTAGACAGACAGATAGATACATAGATAGATAGACAGAGACAGTTAAATAGGTAAAAAGATAAAAAGATAGAGAGGATGGATGGATAGATAGATAGATGGAGGGAGGGAGGGAGGGAGGAAGAGAGATCTGGCCAAAACTATGCAATGAACTTATTCATTGGTATGGCAGGTAAATGGCTGTTGAACATAATGAAAATTTTAATATATCTAATCTTCTATGGCCCCTTTCTACAAACTGGTGGTACTTATACGACCAGGCAGTTCCAGAATTCCCAGCCAAGATGGTCTTTTAGGCAGGGAATTGTCAGTATAGATTTTCTGATATATCTGAAAGCATTCAGGTTTTAAAAGGGTTCCCTTTTCTTGCCACTTCTGTATTTTGTCTTATGAAAAAACAAATCTATAGGGCCTTTCCCCACTTGTATTCATGCTTTTTATAAAATGACATCCATTTAATAGTTATTTCCAAATAAAGTGGCATTATCTGTGGGAGGAGATTTTAATATTTATATTTCTTAAGGATGGGAGTTGTTCTGACATATCCCTTCACTGGAAATCAAAACAGTTTAGCATCAGAAAAAACTTAATTGAATAAAGTCTCATTTTTAAAATTTTTAAATGATAATATATGAGAAATGTTTTATAGCAAAGCTCTGTTTTGGAAATGTGCATATATGTATCAGTCTTACAATTAGAAGTCCCCCTGTATTCAAAATGACTTATCAAATAAGATGAATGTTTAGCATTACAACATTATTACGAATGTTCTTTAATACAGCTATTTATTCATTAGTTATAGCATAGTTTCCTTCGTGAAAATACATTTGGAGTTTTGGACTTCCGGTTGGCACTGCAGGCTTCGTGGACGGTCTCTTTAGACCGCCAGCCCCGTGATTTTGTAAAAGCCGCTTTGACAGGGCTAATCCGCTGTCTGGCGGCTGAAAAACCTCTCCTTCGGGAGAAGAAGGAGAGGAGAGCCGGTGGGGGTTAGTAGAGATCCCTGAAAGTCCTCTGGAATAATTCCAGAGGCTTGGAGGGTGAGAGCTCCCCAGTCAGCCCACCAAGAAGCTCCTAATCTGGGACAACTCTGTTTAAACAGAGCTAGACGCTGTGACCAATCCTGCTGTCAAAAGTGAGTTTGATTGATTGCAAGCGCAGGCAGAGCAGAAACAGGAGAACAAGCTTTAAAGTAACAGTGCTTAACCCCGGATTTACAATGTTTCAAATTGAATTTCTTTGAGCTGGAGGCTGAAGATGGCGCCTTTGTTATGGGTGTGAAAGTGAAAGTCAGAAACGAGAGTGCTTATTGAGAACTTTCTGTGAGAGTGGATTAAAGCTGCTGGGAATAGAGAGCTTGTGGAGAAAAGACTATTTTATTTGATAAATTAGAGACTATAAATTACAAGCTTTTGAAAATTGTTTAAGGGACTCTGTTGCTTTGAAAGGAAAAAAGATCCTTAAAAAAAAAAGATGGCTTCTAAACAAGCTAAGCCAGGAGTTGCTAAAGGAGGAGGAGGTTCTCCAATTGTGTCAGTGGTGACACAGAAAGCACAACTTCCAGTTGATTCACAGAGTCAGGAGGCTGCTCTTAATGATCTCAAATAATTTATGAAAGAAGCCATGAATAACCAAGCTGCAGCAATGAATAATAACAGTAATTTTGGAAGGGAAATTAAAGAAAGTTGAGGAGGATATAAAGTCAATTAAAGAAGTTGTTGCAATAAAGCATGATGAAATAAGAGATGATATTGTTTTTGCAGTATCAGGATTGTCAAAACTTGTTATTCAGGTGGAAGAGAGAGTGGAAGAAATCAAAGAAGCCAATTTGAATTTGGAAAGCAAAGTGGGAGATATTATGACTAAAACAGAAAGGGTGGATGATCATGTATGTACCTGAATTTGCAAGCTAAATGTTGGAGATGTGAATGTGATGATGCAACTTATTATCATATATGGTGGACTTGTAAGAAAATCAACGCATTTGGATAAAAATTGGTGGGTGATGCAGAACATTCTGAAAAAAAATTTACTCCTCAATTGTTTCTACTGGGTATAACGACGGATTGTACAGTATTAGAGACTAAATTGATTTTATAATAATAATAATAATAATAATAATAATAATAATAATAATAATAATAATAATAATAATAATAATAATAATAATAATAATTTTATTTCTATCCCGCCCTTCTCCCGATGGACTCAGGGCAGTACAGACTATTTAAAAACACAAGACAAAACATTGATTAAAAATTTAAAATAATTAAATAAATTTGGCTCAATTTAAAACCCCACAAATTTAAAATACCCCAATTTAAAATCATTATGTTGATAGCCCAGCCTGGCAGAACAACAGGGTCTTCAGTGCGCAGCGAAACACCCAGAGGTCGGAGATCTTACGTATTTCCAGAGGCAGTTCATTCTACAGGGCTGGGGCTCCCACAGAGAAGGCCCTCCCCCTGGGTGTTGCCAGCTGACATAACTTGGCTGATGGCACCCTGAGGAGACCCTCTCTGTGGGAGCGAACTGGCCGGTGAGAGGCTATTGGTGGCAGAAGTCGGTCTTGAAGGTACCCGGGTCCTGTGCCATGGAGCGCTTTAAAGGTGGTGACCAACACCTTGAATCACACCCAGAAGACCACTGGGAGCCAGTGCAGCTCGCGCAGGAGGGGTGTCATGCAGGCACAACGAGTTGCGCCCATAACCACCCGCGCGGCCGCATTCTGGACCAGTTGGAGCCTCCGAGTGCTCTTCAAGGGGAGCCCCATGTAGAGAGCATTACAATAGTCCAGCCGGGAGGTGACAAGGGCGTGAGTGACAGTGCGCAAGGTGTCCCGGTCCAGAAAGGGCTGCAACTGGCGGATCAGGCGAACCTGATAAAAGGCCCCCCTGGCCATGGCCATCATATGCTCTTCTAAAGACAGCCATGCATCCAGGAGGACACCCAGATTGCGAGCCCTCTCTGTGGGAGGCAAAGATTCACCCCCAATAGTCAGCGATGGCACCTGCTGACTATATCGGGACGCCGGTAGCCACAGCCACTCGGTCTTGGACGGGTTGAGTCTGAGCTGTTCCTCCCCATCCAGATCCGCACGGCCTCCAGGCAGCGAGACATCACATCAAGGGCATCGTTGGGGTGGTCTGGGGTGGAGATGTACAGCTGAGTATCATCAGTGTACAGATGACACTTCACCCCAAAACCATGGATGATCTCACCCAGCAGCTTCACATAAATGTTGAACAGAAGGGGCGAGAGGACCGATCCTTGTGGCACTCCCCATACGAGGTGCCTCGAGGTCGACCTCTGCCCCCCTGCCAACACAAACTGCGAGTGGTTGGAGAGGAAGGAGGAGAACCACCGCAACACAGTGCCTCCCACCCCCAACTCTTCCAGCCGGTGCAGCATGATACCATGGTCGATGGTATCAAAAGCCGCTGAGAGATCTAATAGGACTAGGACAGAGGAGCAACCCCTGTCCCGAGCCCTCCAGAGATCATCCACCAACACGACCAATGCCATTTCTGTGCTGTATCTCTGCCTGAAGCCCGACTGGCACGGGTCCAGATAGATAGCTTCATCCAGATGTCGGGGAAGCTGTCGTGCCACCACGCTCTCAACAACCTTCGCCACAAAACGAAGGTTGGAGACCGGACGGTAGTTGGCTAATTCAGCCGGATCCAGGGAGGGCTTCTTGAGGAGGGGCCTCACTACCGCCTCTTTCAAGGTGGCAGGAAAGGCACCCCCACTCAGAGAAGCACTTATAATTCCCTGGAACCAGCCTCATGTAACCTTCCAGGAGGCCAGTACCAACCAGGAGGGACACGGGTCCAATAAACATGTGGCGGCACTAATCTTACCCAGAACCCTGTCCACATCCTCGGGAGCCACAGGATCAAACTCCTCCCAGATAATATTCTCAAGACCTTCCCTCGTCTCCTCCCCTGGACTCATCCAATCGGAGTCCAAGCCATCCCGAATCCGAGCGGCTTTATCATGCAGGAATTGCACAAATTCCTCAGCTCGACCCTGCAAGGGATCTTCCCGCACTCCCCCCCCGAAGAAGGGAGTGGGTCACCCTAAACAGAGCGGCTGGACTTAATTTTGAACTTAATATCAGCAGCCAGGCTGTTGGAAGCGCAATATTGGAAGAAGGATTCTTTGCCTACTATCGAAGAGTGGATATTGAAAGTAACGAATTTAGCAGAAATGGCGAAAATCTCAGTGTATTTGAAGGACTATACACAAGAAAGATACGTATCGGAATGGAGAAGATGGATCGATTATATTCAAAATAAGTATCAGACAAGAAAATATCAAATAGCTTATGAATGAATGTTATGTATTAGAAATATTATGTTATCTATAATGGAGTTAAGGTTTCAGGGGGGGATCTAGTAGTCTAAGGATAGATAGGTTAATTTAGCTTATGATTGTTAATTGAAATACCTTGTATTTTGCTCTGGGAAGTCGGGGGGAGGGTGGGATGAGGGGAGGGAAAGGGTGGGGGGGAAATCTTTTTTTTCTGTAAAACTTTTCAATAAAAAAAAATACATTTGGAGTTTTGAGAGTTAGTTGGGATTTTTATGGACCCTATCATAAACTGGTTGCTATTATTAGTGTGGCCAATATGTACACCCACATATCAAAAGGCAACCAGCTGCCATTTTATTATCTAAGAATGTCCCTATGTTCTATGCAGGACTTCTGAGAAATATATATTATGTTTGAAGAAAATATTTAGCTTTGCGATATATAAGTATCCCATTCTTTTCTTGCTTAAATAAATATAATCATATAGCATTATATTGGGAATAAAGTTTCAAGGAATCAAGGAAATATATCGATAGATACATTTTTATTCTAAACATTATTGTTTAGATTCTAACTATTAAACTACAGTCCTGAACTGAGGATGTAAAACCAGGAAAGTGTTAAAGTATTAATATGCTTATATTAATGACACCAAGATTATTCAGCACTGTACGTCAATGTATCAAGTTCCCCCTTACTGAGCAAATTAATATTTCAAAAAGGCTTATTTTTAAACTCTTCATTTCACAGCAGAAAATGTAGATGAATGGTAGAATTGAATCCCTGTCGGGTAGGAAAAGAAGAAAATTGATAAACCTCTGGGTTTTAATTCATAGATTACCAGATCTTAAAAACACAAAGAACACTTTGTGTGAGATTTTATGTGTGTGTGTGTGTGTGTGTGTCTAAAAGCCACAAAAGCACCTTGAAATGCCATCTTTGAAGAATTAATCAGAGAAGAAAAGAAATCTGAAAGCACATTTTATTAGGTTTTTAGAAAATCTGTACAACAGAATGTCCAAATGTAGGTTTTTACACCTCCATTTTTATTACTTTATTTGAACAGATAACACGTGAGACAACTTCTGCATACAACACAGTAATTTTGCCATGTTGTATGATTTATGGGCATAGTAAAGAAAGGGAATATTTTCTTAAAGTGCTCTTGCTCAAGTGTATTGGATTACAACTGTCACCATACACCTGAAGGGCATAGATGCCTAAAAATCATAATTATCTTTAGTAATGTCTTTGAACCATTGCACCTCTCTCTATCTCCAATTTACCCAAGTATCCACTTTCTAACTCCAGGGCTCTGGTTCTCTGATTTTTTTTTCTTCAGCAGGTCAGGGGGTTAGGCTTTTTCTAACTTCACTTTGCCTCTGGGCAAAGGAGAAAATATTGTTTCTGTTTTCAAATGCAAAAACTAGTTGATTTTCTTGACAGTTACAATGTGGTAACTCCTCCTTCTAGCTTTAATGGATTAGAGGTTTTTTTCCCCCTAATGGCTCCAAAGCTTTACAAAACTAACAATAATGATGAGGTGTGTTCAGACATGAACATTGAAAATCAATTGGTATAGATATAATATGAAACCATTTGCAGACATCTGATGTAGAACTTTTCATAGCAGTTTGTTTTAGAGAAGCAAGTGTGCCAAAATGCTGTTTCATTTGTGGAAAGTTGGCCAAATATCATCACATTTTGTCTTTTCATGGCATAGCATTTCCGTAAAGTTCTTGGAGATCTCTGAGCTTGATTGTTTTCTTGCATACATTTCATTACTCAAACTAGGTAGTGCTAACTGAAGATGTTAGCTAGTTTATTAATAAAACATCTGCAGAAAAACAACCAACCTCAGAGACTTTCAAGGACCCTACAACTCAACTCTGAGCTACAAATACTCTCTTCCCCTTTAGCATTTCATCCCCACTGATATGTATGCAATGAGATGATGCATTGCATAGTTTAATTATGTGTGCTTTGAAGAAGTACTGCATTTTCTCTGTTCTGAATTTATCATCCGTCAGCTACAATGAATTACTTCATGGTTTCATCTTGTTAGAGAAGTTCATTTTTGTGAGAAAAGGAGAAAAAAAAATCTCAAGAGATTTCATCCACACTGCATATATTTTTATACTTCCCTTTTATGTTCTCTGACTCTTTTCTTTAAAAATATTATTAAAAAGAATATCATAGCCATTTTTTGTGGAGCGAGTACTGTAGTGTCCTAATAATTTGGAAATCCTCTTTTAATACTCTGGTATCTTCAGGTTCAGGAAATAAACCATACACAGTATTCCATTTGCATAAGGTTTTATTTTATATTATGTTCCTAAAGGTCTAACATAGAATTCAAGATTTCTGTTGCTGCATTTCTCGGAGTCAGGATACCAAAGCTTCTTTCCTGCTATGTCAATTGTATTTCCCAGGATTTTCTCCTGGGATGTGTGTGTGTGTGTGTGTGTGTGTGTGTGTGTGTGTATGCAGGCCATTGAAACCTGCTGTTTCAAAATTTGTCTCAGCAATCTCCACATAGGTGCACTTACCTAGCCAACTCACCTTACTGAAGGAGCAGCAGAAGAGTTGTCTCTGCAGGCATAATACATGCTCACACACAAACATACTTGTACACCGACAACTGGAGATCCCTTTTGAAGTGGCTGTGTGAATCTTGCAAAGAATGCAACTGCGTATTATTTTGAAGCCCTCTTTCAAATGTTTTTCACAGTCTTAGCATCGTGACTTGCATTGAGCAGTTTAGTACATATGCACCCAGTGGAATAGATCCTCCTGGTGACTTTTGCAGCCCTATTTGTTTTATTGACCAAATATGTAGGTGTCAAAGCCACCTACTTGTTTATTAATTTTTCAAATTTATAAAGTCATCCAACTCTACTGACTCTGGATGTCTTACAATAATAAAATAATAATAATAATACAAAACCCTGAATGTCTAAATTCTTAACCCCAGATCATGAATTATTATCAGAGATCCTTCTTCTATATAGATCCTTGTATGAGCCTTGTATGTTAACTCTCTGATTATTTATATTGGATGCCTAATTCCTATCCACTGATTGTTTCTTTCATTATACAGAATAGGAGAGAAACACCTGGTGTCTTACTAGGTGATTCTTTAATCTATTCTTGTTATGTACATAAAAGTATGAAAATGGAAATAATCAAGGGACAATCCCTACTAGTTACCACAGGATTGTTTCAGTTGGCTATGGAATGTTGATCTCTGTTGGCACCAATAGATATAATTACATAGATAATATAAATTGTGGCCTGGCTTTTACTCTATTTTTCCTATTTAATTTTTTTTAATATTTACAGATGTTTAATAAATAGAGCTATATTGCTAGATGTACTGTGTGATGTGTAGGCATTCTCTGATCTGGATCTTATGAGGATTGATGAGGAATATACTGGGTTCCAACTAAATTGGAAATTGCCTGAAGTAATTTTCCAACACTTTAAATGGGTCATTTTATCATATGAAATGTTTGTTCAAATATGGGATTTTGTCAAAAGATTTTTGGAAATCAAAATACCCAAATTCTACTAGATTATCCAGCTGCAGCCCTGTGAGAACTTCAAATTTTTATCTGCTTGGCCACATTATGTTTCAGAATATTTTCCATACATGTATCATCACCTCAAGAAAAATTGACACATTGCTAGATTGCAGTGCTCAAGAACATTAGAGTCAAATTACATATATTAAGCATGCTTAATTTAGGATGTCACATTTTAGATGATCACATATTCTTGAGTTCTCCAGGGATGGAGGCTTACGATTCCTTCAGTCCATTCCTAAATGACTTTCTCACTTGGGTCAATCAAGTATAATGGCCTAATTTAGATGACATCTAAACTAGCAATTATGAACTGGAAGCTACTCACTGAAGTAGATTTCCAAGTATAGTTAGGAGACCAAATGCAAGCCCTAGTATGTATTAATATTGTTTTAAAGTCTTTCTTCCAGTTCTCCAAATATTTGCTTCCTCCATAAAATTTCTTTCATTCTTCATTCATAATGTGCTTTAACATTGTTTTAGCATTTTTGAGTTTACTTTATTAAAGCACTGTTTCTCTTCTCTTCTCTTCTCTTCTCTTCTCTTCTCTTCTCTTCTCTTCTCTTCTCTTCTCTTCTCTTCTCCTTTTTCTTTTTCTACATCATTTTGCAGATTCCCTGACTGACCTGGGAATGCACACATTTATTTTTCATTTTAGAGTATTCATTCATTTAAGCTATGGAAGACCAAAAGCCCAAATACATATTTATTCTTTCAACTGAACTTTTTTCAGTTGTACTTCCCATAACCTCTGATTTTCAATATATTTTAGACTTTTCTGAGAATATTGATTATGATTTGTAATGCCAAAAAAGAGAAAGAAAGAAAGAAAGAAAGAAAGAAAGAAAGAAAGAAAGAAAGAAAGAAAGAGAAAGAGGCAGGAAGGGAGGGAGGGAGGGAGGGAGGGAGGGAGGAAGGAAGGAAGGAAGGAAGGAAGGAAGGAAGGAAGGAAGGAAGGAAGGGACAGGCTTTTTAAAAAATAGCATTTGAGAGAGGACAATGAATTGCTTAAATCTTTTGAAAAATGGTCCAGATAATTAAAAGTGGCAGAAAATCATAGAAATTTTCTGGTAAGGTAGGTAAAAGGTAGAAGAGAATGATTATTATCAAGAAAATTCAATAAGTAATAAGAGATAAAATGTAGGTGACATTCTAAGCTATATGAATAATCTGTTAAGTAAAACCAGTACTGGCACCAAATATTAGGTTGATTTTTGGGAAGAAGAAGCTATGCTTTTGAACAGCCAAATGGCTAGTGCAACAGCATGCTTATAAATGCATTTTATATTCCACTTCAGCAGGTTTGCTGAAATATGTCTTTGGCCCAGGCTGGGCTACTAAGTATTTTTGTAGTGAACAGTATGGAACAGTAGCATGCATTGGAATAAGGAGATGGTCACAGCATCTTCTACCACAAAGTGTACAGTGGTAAATACTCTAAGTTATCATGATGTACTTACACCGCATCTTCCAAATCACATCTGCATAGCTCTGTACAAAATTCTATAAAATGCTACCAGACTTTGTCTTGTACAGATTAAAGCTTTCTGTTCTACTTGACGCTGAGAGAAACTAAGAATTGGGGTGATGAGAAACCATATAAGCCATGGTTGCAGAACTACAAAAAATGCCTGCCTACTCAATTAAATACTTGTTTTCTTTCCATAATCATTTTTAGACATTCAATTTGCTTTCGTTTTGATTTATTTCTGCCTTATTTGTTTGGGTCTTTATGTTTTTTTTAAATGTAATGCTGCACAGTTTTCCTAAGTCAACACAACATTATAGGCTATTAGAAAACTTTAAATCAGTAGTGAAAAGTATATTTAGTAAATGAAGGGACAGCAGACAAAAATAAATGGGTTTTAAAATTCAATTGATGTTTATAATGGTGCAAAAAAACTTAGGTGAATAAAAAAATAATGAAAGAATGGGCAAAAAGAAAAAAAAACATTTCAGAGTTGGACAACCACCACTAAACTGTTTCCATCTGGGAATGTACAGGAGACAGTACAGAAGATGATCTTGATGGAAACTTGCAAGAAATGTTATCTAGGAAAAGGAATCTCAAACAACCCTTCAGTCCTAGAAAGCAAGATAATATTTGGAAGCAGTTCTACCAAAAGCCTCCCTGATTCACTGGGGTATAAGATATAGGAGAAGCTATACCTCAATCATACTTGCAAGATTCTGTTATTACAGCCTATCTCAATAAGATAAAGGTCTACTCTAGACTCCATGGTGCAACTGGTTTCTTAAGTAGTGGGGTTGATTGGGGAACAACACAGAGAAGAACCTCTTGTATAATCTTATGAACCATTTGTGAATGTTGGCAAATTCTTCCATCCAACATAAAAAAGCTGAATAAAAATATCTATCTATCTATTTATTTATTTACTAGCTGATAACCCGACGTTGCCCAGGTATTTATTTATCCCAATCCTGTACTAGGATTTTCCCCCTTACCAGATGGAACCCCTTGTGGAGTACTGTGAAGCTGTTACCATGGCAACTCCACTGTGCTGCACAGTAGAAGCCATTTCAAGGCAATGCAGTAGATTCATTTTAAGGCACAACAGGCTGTATCTTGTTAGCAGACACACATCCCAAGGGATGTTAGGAGTGCCATACCCCCCACAGTATTTCTTTCCAGAAAGTAAGTCATCTGTGTACCAAATTTGGTTGAAATTGCTCAAGGTGTTCCAGAGTTATGCTGGAACATAAACACACACACACACACACACACACACACACACACACACAGAGCCATTTTTTTATATATAGAAGATTTATTTAGAAAATTCATTTTGCTGCCTACTCATACATGGAGACTCAAGTTTGCATACTGTCGGAATGTAAAGGTCCAGATTTTTCCATGAATCTTGTTGTATTTCCTGCTATGAGATGAAAACAAAGGGCTTGTCTGATGAAAGAGGTGGCAATCCTAATTCAATGCATAAACCTAGTTAAATGCATAGTACTTTCCAGTCCTGGATGCCCCTGACTGCCATTACTTTCCTGCCTTATGCATTCCTTAAAAGAACTAACATACACACAATTTTTAAAATCCTGTTTATAAAGAAATTTTTCATTTAGAATTAATGAATTAAAATTCTTACTCATCTCTGAGATACAAATAGCTTACAATTATCAGGGTTTTACTTTGAATAGTGATTAATCCTGATTTCTTGAATGGTCTCAATTAACAGCTTTTTCTCCACAATGCCCTGAATTCTGTGTTATTCTTAGGCATTTTAAGGGGGACAAAGGTTGTTCCACCTAATATCAGAAATGGCTCATCTTTTATTGCATGGATTTTCTTAAAATTGGAATATGTTAATTATGTTGAAGTTAATACTATCTTCAAATAAGGAATAATACATTCTTCCTTTGCAAGAGGCATATAGATTTAAAGATAAATTTAATTCATTTTCAAATGATAACTTTGGGGAGGTGCAATGCTTTAGATTCAAAAGCAAAAAGATTATTTGGAACACACTATAATGCAAATCCATCATCTTTCTCTGCTCAGTCTGGGATGTAACACAGATTTTTTTAATGACTTATGGTAGACTCAGAATGGAGGGAGTACAACCCACATGGCCCTCCTTGATTTCTCATCAGTGTTTTATATAATTGACCTTATTATTCTGAACCAGTTGAGAGTGGGAAGTATATTACCTCATGTGATGGACTGTAGTCTGGGTTCCCAGGAAAAAGGAGATGGATTTCCAAGTAGCAAGAGACAACTCAGTTCAGATAGTTTATGTGAGAGAAAGAGGATGAAGAAGGCTCCTCCCTAATAGTTCCCAGAATATATGCTTCCTGGAGATGTTAGCATACTTTAGTTTGGCAAAATTCTGTCTATAGGTGAGAGACAATAAAGAAATTTGCTTGGAAGAAAGACTGATATGTATTTCTTAGTTTTTGGAGCCTGACACATCCCTTCTCCAAGGTTGTTAACAAATCAATGTTGGCACTGGAGAAAGCGGTCCAGCCTTAGAACTTTTCTTTGCATGTATTTCATGGTTCCACTCATTTTAATACTTTATATGGGAAAAAAAGAAAATAAAACTCAGAGAATCTTTTTAATTATTTATTATTAAATGTATATGCCGCCCATCTTGCTGTTTCCAAATCATATTTATAGTATATTTAGTAATTAGCAAATGAACAATAGATGTGTATTTGTGTAATGATATATATGCTTATGCTTAATGAAATGAATGTAATTGTTCCAATGCTGTTTGCATGTATGTTACTAAATATTAGGAAGAATTTATATGGCTATACATTTGTCCAGAAAGGCCATTTTACCTAAAAGTAACTTCTGTTGCCAAGATCTACTATATTTTTTGGAGTATAAGATGCATTTTTTTCCCCAAAAAAAGAGGGTGAAAATCTGGGTGCGTCTTATACTCTGAATGTAGCCCCGCCCAGCTTCTCAAATGGAGGTTTCAGAGGCTGAAAAAAGCATCAGAAACGAAGCTTCAGAAAAGAAGCCCCCAAACAGAGCTTCAGAAAAGAAGCTCCCAAACAGAGCTTCAGAGGCTTTTTTTCTGAAGCTCTGTTTGTAGGCTTTCAGAGGCAGGAAAAAAAGTTTTCTCTGAAACAGAGTTTCAGAAGTTTAGAGGCAGAAAAAAAAGCAAAAAAAAAAGCAAGGCACAGCGCTCACAACCAAGGAACCTGTTGCTAAAATTTACCTCTGGGAACAGCTGATTGGGGGTATTCTGGGAGGCCGATCCACCTGCCAATCAGCTTTTTTCTTATTTTCTTCCCCAAAAACTAAGTTGTGTCTTATACTCCGGTGCGTTTTATACTCTGAAAAATACGGTAAATTACATTAGATTAAGTGGGATGACATACTTGGTTAGGTGTAGATTATTGAATAAGTATTTATAAATATATTAGGCATCACAAAGAGCCTGCATTAATTATTACAATAATTGCTGGACAAGTTTCAGAATAAAAACCAAAGACTGCTGAAAGAGTTTTAGTGAAGTCAAAACAATGTGAGTTATATTCCTAAATTATACTGCTAGATATCATTGATTTTTATTTTATTTTCTTGCTTTATTTTAATTGATGTAATCTGCCTGGACAAGTGAATTGTGTTTGGTGTATCCTAGATGTCTGATAACTAAATAAATAGGAAGTTAATCTAATGTGCAGAAATCACAACAACTTGCGTTTCATGTTGTTTCAATGGACTATAAATACACAATTTATCACACTACAAATAAGATTTTAAGCATCTGCTTTTTTCCCCAACCTTTGCTTCAGGTTTCTTCTGAGCCAACTTAAAATTGCCCCAAGACCTTGACTCTTAATTGTGCTCCTGATTCAGAATTATGAGATTGACATCATTTCTTCAAACCTGTAATTCTACATCTGCAAGAAATTGCTCCAATGCAGGTAATGTGAATTGCACTGATCTCCATTAATTTCTATTGGAAGAATGTTATAACTAAAGTGAAAGCTATTGATGAGTTTATATGTAGCTTACTAGAGGCTGAGGATGATGCTGAAAATGTAGTCACCTGCAATGCCACAACAGAACAAGGCTGTCAGCTTCAACTGCATCTGCCTTTGCATCTGCCATCACAGCTTTAGTAATATTGGCAGAAAGACTGGAAAAAGGCAAATATATGAACTCTACTAAACCATCTGAGCCAGGCATGTCCTTTGCTGTAGCTAGAGCTGATTATAAGTCCACAACCATCTATGTTAAGCATAGTTGTAAAGACAGCCAATTCAATATCACTGGAAGCAAGGTTTCTTGTTTTATTCATTCTACACATTCATTTTTCTTAGCAAAATTAATTTTGAATAAAATGGTCTTTCTGGACAAGTGCATAACCATATCAATACTTCCTAGTGTTTAGTAGCAAACATGCAAAAAGCAAAATAACAATAATAATGGAACAATTACATTCATTTCATTAAACACTTTATTTAACTAAATATCATTACACAAATATGGATCAAGTGTTCATTTTGCTAATTGCTAATTCATTTTGCTAATCTTATATTCACAGAATACACACTTCACAATCCTTCTCAAATGTCCCAAATAAATGCATTGATTCAATATTCATTTGTGGAGACTGTCCTCCAGGTGTTTGGAATGTAGTTTCCACTTTCATGTGGGAATTGAAAACCTGAACATATGGAGGACATCAGAAATCATGATGGTACTAAAGCAAGGACAACATATCCATAACATCAACAATGGCATTTGCAGCAAGCCACAATTTCAGTAAAATGGTGAAAAATCTTTTGTAATGTCATAACACGCATTTCACTCCCTGTGTAATTGTATGCATGTGGTACAGTTCTTGCATTTCAGCATCCCAATGCTTTTTCATTCACCTCCACTTGACCTTGCTCTGTGGATATCCCAACTGAAGGTTCCAAACAAAGCATCTTCTTCTATAAATCAACAGACAAGAACAGCTAATAGCACTGTTACCTTTAGGGAGACAATGTGAAATGTCTTGGAAAAAACACTGAAGTTAGTTACAAGTTAAAACTATATATTAATACATGAAAACATAACCAAATCCTCAGGGTAATATCTCTGGTAATCAAGTAAAAGCCTCTGTTCCTAAACCAAGATCTTTCCCCACACATCCCTTCATTTTTCATCTCTCTCCTTCCCATGCAGCATATCAGATTTTAGTTCTGACGTGGTATTTTATCATAATCATCATGGTGCTTTTTATATTTGAGGCTAAAATAATCAAAACGAACAGTAAGTTTCAGGCATCAGAAAATAAACCCCAAGATGTATTAGTTTAATTATAAGGTCCACTTATAAACTTTGGCAAGCTTATCATTGTACTGTTCAGGGTCACATAGTTAAATATTTCTGTACATTTTTCAAAGCATTGGTGCAAAGTTCAAGCACAAGTGTTTCAAAGTAGAATTCTTCCAAAAATCAGTGACTTACTTGCCTTTTAAATCTGGCATGAGATCACGATAGATTAGAAAGATAGATAGATGATAGGTAGAGATAGATGATAGATAATAAATATATTTAAAGAGAGAGAGAGCAATGACAGCTATAGTTATTGTACAATAGTAAGTCAAAGCCATTATTAATTTATCTCTGTGTTAAACGCATTCATCATAATAGATATCTAAACTGGACCTTGATATCCAATTACATCAGAATAGCACAATACATTCACTCAGCTACAACAACTCTTTATCCAATACGATGTCTGAACTATGTAACTAGACATAGACTTTCTATCAATTTTAGTAAGTGACAATCATGGCAGCTTCTAGAGTGGGAGAAGGGAAAGTTAGACTATACATCTATTGGCAACTATATGAGAACTTAAAATGATCAGAAAGTCTTTTAGAATATAAGATGTTCCATACTTGTTATGTTCTCTGTTCTCTGGGCCTTTAATAGAGTACTCAGAGGCTGTTCAAGGAAATCACTTCTGGCCATCTCTCTTCCCTAGAAGGTATAAAGAAGGTTTTCCGAAGGGAAAATCATATTTCCAAGGAGATTGTCATCATCCAAACAGAATACAGCTAGAACAAGCAAATTATTCATAACAAAACAAAGAGACTGATTCAGCAATTGTTTCATTTTAATTGCTTGAAAATTAGACAATCATTTATGGCCATTAAGCATTTGTTGTACTTTTCCTGTGACAAAAATAAGGAGCTGGGTGTTACAATCTCAGATTGTTTCTGTTACAGAAATCTGCTAAAATAGAGCATCTGGGAATCAGCCAAACAGAAAGGACGTATGGAGGAGACTATGCTGGAAATCAGCCAAAATAGAGTATGCTGGAAAACAAAAATTGGAGATATGGAGGAGAGTATGCTGGAAATTAGCTAAAATGAAACATGTTGGAAATCAGCCAAATAATAGTAGGAGTTATGGAGGGAGATACTGATGTTGAGATAAATTTGTCCATTACGAAATGTATAAAATTAAAGGTAATTGATAAAGCTTAAGATTTAGAGATTTGTTGAAAGGGTCTAGATACCAAGAAATATAGAAAGAATTCTCATGTATAAATTGAAATAAAAATAGAGCTGTATTGAATTTGAAATTAAGATGTGTGGTGATAAAATTGTAAGGTAAACAATTAGATTAAGAGGTTAGAATATTTTTTAGGGGAAAAATTTTTCTATGTTTTTGAATAGTTTTGACTAAGATATTAGAATTTATGTTAAAAAAGTTTTTTTTTTATGTTCTGTTTTTTAATAAGTGGTAATGGGAATTGGTGAATGGAGTTTTCTTTTTTCTCTTTCATTTTTCTCTTTTTTTCCTTTTTTTTTTTTTTAAATGTAAGTGATTGTACCTATCTCTGACCGGATCAAGACTCTGCTCTTGAAAGATATATTTTATGTTTATGTTGGGGAAAAAAAATAAAAAATATTTTGCAAAAAAAAAAAAAAAAGAAGAAGAAGAAGAAGAAGAATGGCATTATAATATAATTCAGTTCATCTATGCAATGATGAACTCAATTAAGACCATTCAGGGTTTAGAAGAAACCCCAGGGTTTCTTCTGAATGTTTTCAGCAATTTTTTTTTGCTTTTCTATTTTACAAAACATGTCTAGTTGAGAGAGAATGAGACTGTGGAAGTAGTGAACTTATAAAATAAGTTTTAGATTACTGGCAAGCATATACTGAATTTAATAGCAATAGCACTTAGACTTATATGCCGCTTCACAGTACCTTACAGCCCTCTCTAAGCAATTTACAGTGTCAACATATTGTCCCCAACAATCAGGATCCTCATTTTACCAACCTCGGAAGGATGGAAGGCTGAGTCAACCTTGGGCTGGTGAGACTTGAACTACCGAGCTGATGGCAGCCAGCAGTCAGCAGAAGGCTTGCAGTACTGCATTCTAGCCACTGTATCACCACAGTATATATACACTCAATATATACTGAATTTAAACTTAGAAAGAGGAGACGTGTCTTTGCTTTGACTTGGTCTAGTTCCCAGCTGACTTTATTTTCTTATATAAATGTCATTTGTGAGTCTCATCTGTCTTGCAGACACTATTCAAGGATACAGCCTGTAATGAAGATGATCTTTCATTATCAGAGCTGTTTAAGTTCAATAAGGTTCTGAGAAGAATGTCACTTCTCAGTCTGAAAGGATGTTTCTTACAGCAAAAAACGCATTTTACAATTCAACTTGCACTCATAAAACGTTTCTTCAAATCCATCTGATAGATATTACATTTTGCACATGTAAGATTTTACTCATAGCCTTCATTACCATACCAAAATATATTCACATAAAAAGGTCAAGATTTCTTTGCATCAACTTTAATTTCTGGGGGACTTTATGGACATATTTGCCTAGGTCCGTGATGGCGAACCTATGGCACGCGTGCCACAGGTGGCACGCAAAGCCATATCGATGGGCATGCGAGTGTTGCCTTAGCTCAGCTCCAGCACGCGCCACCCATTTTTTGGGCTTCCAGACCCACCAGAAATCGGCAAATGGGCCATTTCTGGCCTCCAGAGGGCCTCCAAAAGGGTGCGGAAAGCCATTTTTACCCTCCCCAGGCTCCAAGAAAAGCTCTGAAGCCTGGGGTGATCGAAAAAGGGGCCTACCAGGCCCACCATGCCATTGTGTGCCAAAAGCGGGGGAAGCACGTGGGGACGCACGTGCATGCATGGGGAGGGGTGGGGTGCATTGAATTATGGGTGTGGCACGCGTGCTCGCAACCCCCTCACTTTTGGCACCCAACAGCTAAAAGGTTAGCCATCACTGGCTAGGTTGTTTAGCTATAATTGCAGAAGGGATTCACCACTGTTTTCTTCCAAAATGTTTTTCATCTTCCCAGCTAGCCACATCTGATCTAGCTCTTTATTTGTCATTAGAACGTCTGCTACAAGAGACAACAAGTCTTCATTGAGAGTGGTGTTCAAATGTGTGTTCTCAGATTTCCAATCTTCTGTCAGCTCTTTCAGGTAAACCAGAGAGGAAATATGACTAGATGAACTAATTCTAGTTTATTGTTAAGCATCATTAACATATCTTGCAAGTTTGTTGGTACAAATCTCCCACCACCACATTTCACCATCCAATTAGCGTGGATCTTTCCTAAATTTCTTTCTCTGAAGAAGCCACTGGGGCTCAACTGGGTGTTCCTCCATCTGTTGTCTGATTGCTTCCTAGGCATCATCTCCTCCCCTCATTCCTCAAGGTCATTTCCATATATTGTTGCACCACTCCTCTGATTACCATTCTGTACCAGAGACTCTGACTTTCTCAGAGAAAAATACTAAGAATCAAATGCCAATCCAGCTGGATCTACTGGGAAGAGAAAGAAGCTTAATTGCCCTTTGTCTCATAGCTAGTCTCAAGTGTAATTCTCACAGTCCAGCTATGGGAATCCATGTTTTAAATGCAGCTAGTTTCTTTATGGATCCACCCTCTGGGTTTGTGAACCTTGAATTTTCAACTCATTTTTTTTCTTGACATTTTTTTAAAAGAAATTATTAAAGTTTTGTTTTTTAAAAAAAAACAAAAAACAATCTTTTACAATTTTCTTCTTTTCAACAATTTTGCATCGGTAAACATTTCTTATATGTGCATTTTTCTCCCTTATTTCAATTTATCCTTTATACATATAATTCTAATATTGATTTATTTACATATATACATCATCTGTTCTGTTTCCTCTTTTGTTACTGCATTTCCACCCCTATATCTTCCTCATTTACTCTTTCCTTGCCTTTTATCCCTCTCCTCTAACCATTCATACCATTTCTCCCACACTATATAATATTCTGTTTTTCTTGTCTTTTATATCTTATATTTTATGTCATATAGTATTCCTTATTTTAATTGTGATGACACGAATAAACAAACATCTCAAATATGGCTAATTTTATGCCTATCTTGTCTTCTGCTTGTCACTGTCCATCTGTAGTAACCAGCTTCATTTTAATAGATTGAGGTGCTGCGGCAGTTTTTCACATCATAACTTGAAAATCCTTGGCATAAGCCATAAAATGGTCTAAATATTTTTGAAAGCAAATGCCCCAAAGAATGGTTTACCACAATGAAGTTAATAATGTTTCCCTGTGTCTGCTGAACTTTTGGCTGTCTCTATATGGCTGTCTTCAAAGTAATATTCATCAAATGTGACTTCCTTGTGCTTCAAGGACCACCATGCTGGAAAGGGCACAAAGTAAATCAGGGTTGTGACTGGCAAATGAGTTCTGACACCCAGTATTTATCTCACTTATTTCCAATATGCATGAGAAGTCCTTGGAAAAGGAGCAGAGAGTGTATTATAAGGAAGAAAAGGACAGAAATAGCTTGCTTTTACTGATTCTGGGATGGCCCATTGCTCCAGTTGAGAGACCCAGTTTGATGTAGTGGTTAAGGCACTCAATTAGAAGCCAGGAGACTGTGAATTCTAGTATCACTTTAGGCACAAAGCAAGCTAGGTGACCTTGGGCTATTCCATCTCTCTCAGCCATAAGAAGAGGCAAAGGGAAACCACTTCCAAAATTTTGCCAAGAAAACTGCAGGGACTAGTTCAGGCAATTGCCAAGAAATAATATCGACTCAAACACACAGACACACACACACACACACACACACACAGAGAGAGAGAGAGAGAGAGAGAGAGAGAGAGAGAGAGGGAGGGAGGGAGGGAGGGAGGGAGAGAGAGAGATTACTCCAATTTCTCAATTCCTGAGAAAATTCTTTTCTTATGAAGAGAATATTAGAAAAGTCTGATAAGAGAGAACATAAGCTATGCAATCCTGAAATATCAAATATTGAACCTTACATATATAATGCTAGGCCAATACTTGCTGGTCACCATCAAGATCTCTAACATTTCCTTTCGGATTCTTTTACATATCATGTCATGTCATATCATATCATATCATTATGATATATTGCTATATATATTTAAAAAATCTGAAAAGAAATGTTACAAATCTTGATAGTAATCAGCAATACATACACACACACAAAATACACACACAATATACACACACATATACCCATTCATATACACACATATAAACATATATACAGAGACACAAAAAGACAAACAAAGGAGAAGAATATTCATCAAGAACACACCTCATTTACAATTTACAAAACTTAATTTAATTGTATAATGTGACCTAACTACATTTAAATACTTTTTGACATATTTACATATAGTTATGTCACATTATACAATTAAAACATTCATATTATTAAACCACAACTGGAGGAAATTAAACGTATTAGACTACACTGTCCAAATTTTGAAATAATCTTCAAGGAAGTTCTTTCTGGGAAGGAAAGATTTGCTCAGATACAGAGAAACAGCTATGCTATTTATATCTCTGTCCTATTAATGGAAAATAGCTTTGTCATATAGAGTTCTTCCTCAATCATAAAAACGTGCTCTTCATTTCTGAAGCCCTCAAATTTCTAATCGCTGGAATGTAATTCAAAAGAACTTGGATGTTTATTTAAAAAAGCAAAGGGGTTTTCCAAGACCAAGTTAATATTTGCAATAATTTTATTTCAAAACAATCATACTAGCTCACAACCATATTGTGATTGTGTATAAACTCAGATTGCCTTTTGAGAAACATTTCCAGTCATTGACTGAAATATAAGTAACAGAATGGAAATATTTTTTTTTCGATTACCATTAGCCCACAGATATCCTAAGCCAAGATGTGGTCTATGTTTAAGTTTGCATTTTATCTTATTTTTCTTAATATTCTAGATTCATTCTGATCAACCTACTATTCTCCAGTGTTTTTGAATACCTCCCTTTTAATTCTTCCCTGATGACTGGTCTGGTTAGGACATTGGAGCTGAAATCTCAACACGGAAAGTCACTGTGCAGCTTAATGCTGCTCCCTGGAAGATACCTGCCTTCACTTATTGAATGAATTATCCAAATAGCCCTTCTGCTGTTTTGAAATTAAAAAAATAATTTTAAGAAGCATTTGGATGATAAATAGTATATTAGAGTTGATGTTTCAATAAAATTCTGGTATATTACTTACACTTCAATAGGCAAAATGCTGGAAGGTATTGTTGTTCTTTTTCCTCTTCCTCTTCCTCTTCTTCCTCTTCTCTGTAGCCTGTGAAAAACGGACAGTATTCTCAGTATCATACTCAATACTAGAGTTGGAAATAGTTTATAGAAATGAAATGGAGCCACTTCCAATGGGACTGAATAACACAGTTTCAAAACAACACTACTGTAAATTAAATATGCCATACTAGACTTGCAAGAGGGTATTATAATCCAAGTTTTTCTGTTATGCATTTTTTAAAATTAATGTTACCCACCCCAACCCTCCTATCTCTTTGCATTTCAACTTTCCAAGCTTTTAACGTAATTCCCATTCTTTATGAAACATTAGTATTTGAACTAGATACTATTGAATGAATTGAGAGGCACATTCTGAAGTTTGGACGAAATGTGCATATTTGATCTAATCTTAATGTAGATACAGAAGACGGTACATGCATTTCAGCCCTTGAAAGTAACACACCTGCTGCTACAAACAACTATTTCATGCCAGCTGATGGGGTGTAGAATACAGCTGTGCAACTTAATGGATCCTGAATAATAACAACACAAGTGTATTAAGATTAGCTCCAAACATATTGGATCTTACAGCATACACATTACGATTAAAAAAAAATGAGGCTTATGATTCTTTTTCTGGAAAGGCAGTTTCTGCAGCTGGTATGCAATGTACCTTCTTGAGCTTGATTCCGGTTGAAATTTGAAAAGGAACTCCTGGGGCTCTCTGTTCTGTCGTCTCTTCCCCAGGATGTTTACTTTCTCTTTTCCGGTCAGATGTAAGACCCAACCTCTACCTGTAGGTAGCCACAGACAGGGGTGGGCTTCAAAAATTTTAGCAAGGGGTTCTCTGCCCAGTTGCTGGGTGGGCATGGCCATGGTGGGCATGGCCTAGTTGGCCTCTGCACCACATTGGGGGGGATTTTTGCCCTCCCCGGGCTCCAGGGGCTTTCCTCGAGCCTCCAGGAGGGCTAAAATGGCCTCCCCAGGCTCCAGATGCCCTCTGGAGGCCCGTTTCCGGCCTTCCCGAACTTCCAGTAGGACCATTTTTCATCCTCCCCACAAGCCCTGCATCCAAAATGGGCTGCGTGGGGACTCCTGGGAGGAGCGGGGGTGGGTGGGACATAGCTAGCCAGGAGTGGGAATTGGGGGTTCTCCGAACTGCACAAAATCTTAGCTAGACGTTCTCCCAAACCCCTGCGAACTCCCAGCAATCCACCCCTGGTCACAGGTCATGTAAATACAAGAGATAGAATAGAAAGGGATAAATAAGAAAGAGATGAACTGTTTCCTAACTCTGAATGATTAGTCCAAGGACAGGACAATAAAGGCTGGGGAGGAACGGTGAGCTGGTGAGAAATGAATTGTATTAATTCTTTCCTACCACAGTTTCTTCAGTGATCCTGCATATGTGGCATCTACCAATAGTAACAATATTCCAACTCTGATTCATAAAGAAAGCGCAGGTTCAAGTAAAGCCCAGTGTGCTTCCAAAATGCCATCCTGCTTTTCTTTTTCTCCATCAAGAAAATGGTAGCCTTTTGAAGAACTGCCCTCTAGCTATGTGTTCGCTTCTATTCTTAGAGATTCTTCTTGACCTTGTGGGATCCAGTGGCATTCTTATGAAGTCAGATTGGTAAATAGCACATTGGTTTTAATTTCTTATTTCTGATGCATGGACCTCCGTAAATCTCTTTATATTTCAAGGATGCTAAATGCTAAGAAATAATTAAATCTGCTACTGAGCACCTTTAAATTGCTGTTATGAATCCACAAAAAATTATCACTGATTAATTTAGTTAATTGGCACCACCTTAGAGAATCAGAAGAAATGTAAGTGTTGCTAAGGGTCCAGGAATGTATCAGCAATTTATAACAGGGTGTACTTATCTGTTCTTAATACTAAGAGCACAAATGACCATCTAACTAAAGCTGACATGGATATCACTGTCATGGTTTTGGGTAGGAAACTGGCTGGGGACAGACTAATTTAATGAACAAATGCTAGGCATTTGACTGTAAGTGCAGTTTTTACTCCATTTATTTCTCCCTCCTAATTATATGCCTTGTATGAGATACAACTAAAGGGTACCTGTTTCAAATCTGCTTGACATTTGTAGAAGAAAAATACTATGTAAAAAGTTGGCTGTGGGAGGGAGAAATGATAATGAATTGGGGTAATCAACGTACATCACTTGAAGAAAGTATAAGCAGAACCAGAACAAGAGCTCATAAATCCAAAGAATCATTTTTTATTTTTTATTTTGCTTTTATTTATATGCCGCCCTTCTCCGGAGACTCAGGGCGGCTTACAATGCGTTAAGCAATAGCCTTCATACTTTTGTATATTTATACAAAGTCAGCTTATTGCCCCCACAATCTGGGTCCTCATTTCACCTACCTTTGAAAGGATGGAAGGCTGAGTGGGATTTGAACTTGCAGTAATTGCAAGCAGCAGATGTTAATCTGTTAATAACAGTGCTTTAGTCCACTGTACTACAGGCTCTTAATGGCAGTATGTTCTAAATGTATCTGTTTCAGTTTGCTGTTATTTAACGGTTGGTGTAGGTTGGTGTAGGCAGCAGGCTAGAAACTAGGAAACCATTATTCTAGTCCCATCTTAGACTACAAAGCCAGCTGGGTGACTTTGGGCCAGCCACTTTTTCTCAGCCCTAGGAAGGAGGCAATGACAAGCCACCTCTGAAAAACTTTGCAAAGAAAATCGCAGGGATTTGTCCAGAGAGTCTCTGAGAATCAAACATTCAAACACAGTGAAAAAAATGGTAGTGCAGATTTGTGCAACCAGATTTGGAAACCTGAAAGTGTATTTTTGTGACTATTTTACTCTGTGTTTCATCCATTCATTCACTGCCCTTTCTCCCTGCCCTTTCTTTTCCTCCGCTTTTCTATAAAGTGTTATCCCAGAAGGGCTAAAGACAATCTAAATATCTTTGTAGATTTCAGTCATTGGGGCAGATTGAATGAAATAAAATAGCAATAGCAATAGCACTTAGACTTATATACCACTTCACAGTGCTTCACAGCCCTCTCTAAGCGGTTTACAGAGTTAGCATATTGCCCCCAACAATTTCGGTCTTCATTTTACTGACCTCATAAGGATGGAAGGCTGAGTCAACCTTGAGCCTGGTGAGATTTGAACTGCCAAATTGCAGGCAGCCAGCAGACAGCAGAAGTAGCCTGCAGTACTGCATTCTAACCACTGTGCCACCATGGCTCCAAATACTTCAGATTAATTAATGTAATAAAGAAAACTTTTCTTTTCACCTTACCTTGTATTTCAGAAAAAAGTTTGGAGCATAGAGTAGGTTTCTGGGCAGAATTCCATCCAGTGCTGATTTCCTTAAGAAATTTTGGAAGTTCGGAGTTCTTTAGGTCTAATCTCCAATTGGTTGATCCTGTTAGCCACTTGAAAAAAATGGCGTTTCAGAATGAACCGGGGGGGGGGGGGGAGGGAATTCAATCAGTAGTAAAATTCTCAATGTATTCCCATACTTTAAAAATTAACTAAATTTTCTTAAAAAAAATCCAAATGCAGAATGCATAAATTCAGACATTCATTAAATTTCAAATTTCCTGCAACCGTCACCATTCTTGTGAAATAATATGCTGAGAACGAATAGGCCAAGTCTCTTCCTTCTTGATCTTCCCAATGGTATCTCTCCAATAAATTCCAAATGGAGTTCATTTTTGTTTTAAAATTTTAATAGATAATAATAATCCCTATAATTTTTGAAGAAAACTTTTGATTAGGTTTGCTTCTCCAGTAATAAAAGTTTCTGAGTGCATTTGAGGGTTCTGCTTTTACCATATATACTTCTGGACCCATTCTGAGATCCAGAGGAAACAAGGACATGACGCTCTGCATTTTGATCCCTTGTACCAAAAGCAACTGGTTGGATTGGGACCAGTGGTGAAATGTAAAATTTGTTACTACTGGTTCGGTGGGCATGGCTTGGTGTGTGTGTGGGGTAATGTGACTGGTGGGCGTGGCCAACATTTTTTAAAAAAACTTTTAAAAGCATTTTTTCTACCACCACCTCGGCCCAAGAGGTTGTAGAAAAAATGCTTTTAAAAGCCTCTGAGGATCCCAGCTGATCCTCATGATCATCAGAGGTTTTTTTTTTTTTTTTCTACTTTTAAAAACATTTTTTCGGCCGAAGAGGTTGTAGAAAAAATGCTTTTAAAAGTTAAAAAAAAAAAAAGCCTCTGATGATCGCGCTGCTCAGCTGGGCATGGGGGGGAAGCGTAGGGATTTTTGCTACCGATTCTCCAAACCACTCGGCGCCATTGTTACCGGATCGGGCGATCTGGTCCGAACCAGGAGCATTTCACCCCTGATTGGGACCATAGCTTGAGTAACAGAGATTTACTCTTTTCCCGACCGTTAAAAAATGCAAAAAGGCACCCATGTATGTTCATCCACAAGTTATTATATGTCCTCTTGGGGAAAATGTTTAAGATGTATGTCATTGAACCTTGGAAAAGTCTTGTCCAGAATAAATGGCAGCGAATATTCAGGGGCATGCAGGAGTGAGGAGACAGTGATCTTTGGTGAGAGAAAATATTATACATTCCTGGTAAATAGTAAGCTTCAGGTTTCACTTCTGTATTCTATACTATGTTTGCCAAATCTAGATCTTTGTACAGTCAAAATTGTGTCATTTACCCCTATACAGAGGTGGGTTTCAGCAGGTTCTGACCAGTTCTGGAGAACCGGTAGCGGGAATTTTGAGTAGTTCAGAGAACTGGTAGTAAAAATTCTGACGCCCCCCCCCATCTATTCTCTGCCTCTCAAGTCCCAGCTGATCAGGAGGAAGTGGGGATTTTGCAGTAACCTTCCCCTAGATGGGGTAGGGAATGGAGATTTTACAGTATCCTTCCCCTGCCATGCCCACCAAGCCATGCCACGCCTGCCAAGCCACACCCACAGAACCGGTAGTAAAAAAAATTGAAACCCACCACTGCCCCTATAGGGGTAGGACAGAGAACAATAGAGCTTATGGATTGCACATTTTACAGACAGTTGGTGTTGGCATGCTATACATTTTTCCAAAATGTACCTCAAATGAATTAGAAATTTCAAAGTACCCGAATAAAGATACAGCATGCTCAGAGGACAGGTAATTACAATGCAATATGATTAAAAAGGTATTCGGGCATCTATATGAGTTGTTAACAAACAAAGATTGCGATCAAAGCCCTTCCCCTTTTTTACATTCTTTACCTTGGACACAAGGACATCTCAAACATGAAAGTGCTAATTCTCAATGCAGCATTGCATTTCCTACAGTTCCTTGTGGCAAACGCTGAACCATTCAGTCTCTTTATGGTGCTGTGAAATGAGGGCATGGTTATGTCAACTTTTTCTGAAGCTGACACATTCTATGTATTTTTTTTTTATTATTTTATAATAAATCAGGTTTTTCCAAGGAAAATTACATCAGTAAAAATTCTAAAAGAATAACAATAAAACAAAAGTTAAAAACAGACAACTTTAATGAAGCCTTAAATGAAACAATAAATCAATAAAAGCAGTTTCATGAATAAAATATTGCTAAAGAACAATTATGTTGAAAATCAAGATTCAACACATTAATTTTTTAAAAAAATATTGGGAGAAAAATTAATAATATGTATTTATTCTTATTAGATATGCTACTACACTGACCATCAGTCATGATGTCATTTGTTTGACTTCGGCTCCTGCTTTGCAGGAACTCCTCCAATTATGGTGTATTTAATTAACTATGGCTAAGCAAACTGTGGCTTAGCATTAAATATGCGCCTGGTCAACATGTGTCTGGCCTGCAGCTGTTGACTTTAACAAAGAAAAGGCAGGAAAAGAAGGAAGGAAAATATGTATTTAAGAAAAGGAAAAGCAGATAAACTGATGGAGAAGAGAAAATGAGCAGGAAGAGACTGAATAGATGAGAATGAATTGAGAGTTTTGAAGTCAAAGACCGAGGCGTGATGGGAAGAACACTGAAACTACAGGGGTGATAGAGATCGAGGGTAAATAAGAAGGATAACAACAATCAATTCACATAGCAGAAGCAGGCAACCAGATATTTTCCAATAAACTCTCATCAGCCCCAATCCTGGGCCAGAATTTGTGGAAAGCATACAACATTTGGATGCAACATCTGGATATCAGATATTCTTTAACAAAAGGTTGCATCAAGTCAGAAGTAAAATCCATCTCATTCAATGTTGGCTATGCTGACTCTCAACATCTGCCTTGGCTTTAGAATGGGTTCTTTCTCAGCCTTAGGCAACAGCAGGAGTGTATATTATGAAATACCGGTACATTAAAAAACAGACAAAGCTTTGATCACATATTTATGACTATCACCCTGAGTTTTGATCACATATTCATCCTGAGTATTTTAACTCCACCACTCCTTTATTTATTTAATTATTAAATTTATATGCTGCTCATCTCACACTTCGAGCATTCCCCATGGATGACCTTGCTCAGCCTTGCCTTTCCCAAAGTGATCAGGGACATAACTGAGCTGCAGCTCATTTTGAACAATGCAACTTGCAATGATACACTGAAAGAGAAAGAGAATGGGAAACGCCTGTGCCCATGAGACAGAAATGGATAGCATGAATTTTTTCAACTTATTGCAAAACTAGGGTCCATAGGTCATATCACTCTGGGATATTTTCCATTTTTATTAACTCAAGGGGCTGAATCACTGCCACAGCAGCATTTTTCTTCCAACTGCCTATGACTTGTCACTGCATATTTGCTAAAGACTTTTTTTTTCTTTGCAGCTTTACAGGTTCGTTTATTTTTAGTTCACCAGGAGCAACCTTTTAAAATTAGCATACAGTTAAACAAAATTGCACATGAATATGAGAAATGGCCCTTTTTGTTTTATACAGTTGGAGAGGAAAGTCCTCTTTCTCAGTCATCTCTCCTCCAAATATAAATTTCAGATTGAACGCATTGCAGGAAATTCAGGACACACTTTATTCTACCTGTGCAAATGAAAATTCCATTTTAATGTTTAATTTGAACTGTGATTCTTTTGTTAATGTAGATGCATCCTATAATATACATTTGTATGTATGTGTGTTTCCTGAATAATCTTTATTTCTTTTTGTATACTGCTTCAGCACTAGCGTGCAATGAATATTTTCTTTCGTTGTTTTGATGTGGTTTTCCAAATTTGGATGTAAACATTTGTGTTCATGAACTGGTTCCCCAAACTGATTCCATTTGTACCCCATCTGCATATAAAATTTTATTCAGTACTCTGATTTATTAATAGACCTTGAATTCCAGTTGGGTTGGATACAGGGGTATCAAGTTTCCATACTGTAAAGGGGAAGTTTCTTTCAATAGTGTTTCAAGAGATGCATTCTCTTGCTTCCCATAACAATGCTCCAGACTTCTCAAGAATTGAGCAGGTCTGCTGTATAAAGAAAATCAGAAGCTACTTCTTTGTATTTTTCCTTTTTTTTCTTTTACTTTTCCCCTTTCTTGCATCTTTAGCTGTCTCTTCAAATTCTGTTTTTTAAAAAGGGTTTGTGTTAGATTCTTATTGTCCTTTGAACTGGGCTGTTTTCATGCAGATGTTCCCATAACTAGGTTACTCACTGCATGAAGGATGAAGTTTTCTGCTTATTTCTATAATTTCTATAAACATCATTTTTAACATAGGATGATACTTAGCCTTGTAAAGAAAGGTAGAAAACATCTCAGCCCTTGGAACACCAAGGCCCCAATACTGTGTATTCTCTACTATTGGAAAATGAACACTGTTTGAAAGCTTACAAGCTAGAGAAACATTAGAAAAAAGAAAGGAGGGGAAGGGAAGGAAAAAGAAGAAGAAAACAGGTAATGTTCTTCCTGCCTGGTTAAATAAAACTTCTTGCCCCTTGGTTGATGGCCTCAAGCTGTCCAAAGATCCTTCCTGGATTAAAGAGAATGCAGCCTTCCATTATTCTTAATGCTCAGCTTAGTGACAAAAGCCAAAATGTATTTCCTTCCCATTCTGCAGTCATTCCACAAATAAACCTCAAAGAACACAAGACTTGGATTTTTTGCTCAATCATCAAGGGCAAGCTGCAAACTTTTATTACATATAACTGCAAATAATACTGTAAAAAATATAAAATACCTACTCCGTTTTGTACAGGCAATTTGTTCTGGGCAGTCCTTGATGATGCTAAAATTTCCACGTGATCTGCAGTGGGTGTTTATACTGGTACAGGTTATTTTTTTTCAATTATTAAAATGGAAGGTTTAACCTAATAGCTGTTATTAATAAAGGCAACAATGCATACAGGCAATAATTGGCATCTCTGTCTTTCCATTTCCATCTGCAATTAATGGTTTATAACAACCAATATTTATCAGCATGTTCTCATAGGGTAGAATATAGCTGCTTAATCAAATGACGCATAGAAAATATGGAGACACAGAAAATATAATAAATCTTGATTTAAATGTGACAATGTTAACATTTCATTCATCCAAAAACAGGGCTTTTCATACATATGGTCTTTATGAGTATACCAGACACAAATGTCACCTGACTAATTACAAGTCTGAGTAGCACAACTGTTCTACTGTGGTTCCACATCATTTTTTTCACTTCTCTTTAGAGTTAGTCAAAGCAGGTAGCACTGTATCCAGGTTGCATAATTCTCTCTTTGCTGCAAAATCTAAGTCTCCTTAGTATAAAATCGTATGTCCTGTTTTAGGGATGCAAATCTTATCTTTAGGTAATAGCTTATTATTCCTGAGAAGTTGAATATATAACTCCTTGGCAATGTATAACTACTTTTTGCAAGCATCATTAAATGGTTACACAATACAAAAAAGAATAGAAAGGGGAAAAAGAAGGAACCCACATTTTAGGCTTAAGAAACAGATTCTGTCTAACCAAAGCAGTCTCTAATGAGCTGCTACTAGTTTTTATGTTTATAGTTTAGAAGTTTTCCGTATTTAAGCAATTGTAGAGGTATTTCAATTAATTTTCCTCAGATGTGTCTAAATAGCTTTCACCCACAGCAGATAAATAAGATAAGTAGCAAAACTGCAATTTAATTATAAACCCAGCAACAACTATGAATCAATTTGTCTTCTTTATTCTGCTGGCAAACTGTAATCTCTGTTCTATTGGTTTAATCATGTGAAGCAAATTTCGGGAGACAGGAATACTTTTATCCAGGCATCATTATGTGAAAAGTCCATTACTTCATGTTGTTTAGGGGAAAGAATGGTAAATAATCAATAAGCACATTTTAAGAGTCTGTGCTTGTTCATGGCTATTTTTATAAAAATAAGATCACTGAGTTACAAGAATAAATCAGCTTCTACAAAGAATGATACTGACTTGATTTATGGAAAAAAACCCAAATAATTAAGTGCTTAAGATTAATTATCTTGGAATTTATCTTGGGCAAAAATATTTTGGCATCTACTGTAAGATCTAAATCTCATAGAAAGTATTCATTGCAGTCTGCAGTTATGAATTAATGTGATTATGCATACCTGTAAATTAAATAAATCATATATTAACAAATGTAAATGATATTTTTCTATGGAAAAATATCCTATTATGAAAAATTCCAACTACTCTTTCACTGGTTTGCTTGAAGATTGCATAGTTGTACCAAAATCAACCCTCAAATCAAACAGTTGCTTTTCATTATTATTTATTCTCTTTGGGGAGACATCTTGTGGTAGTTGCAGACATGATTTGTTGAATCCTGTTCATTGATAGCTAGAAGACTCACCTGGAGTCTTCTTGTCTCCAAGACTTTGTGCTGTAGATAATGTCAGGGATGGGGAGGTGGGGTGGCGGGAGGAGGTTGGTGTGGGTGATATTTGCTTGGAGGGATTCCCCACCTCCATTCCTTTAATAATACTCAAAGAGAGCTAACAATCTTCTTAGTGATTCAGATATATCTTAAAAGTAACACATTTTTTTGCATGTTCAAGTGAAGTAAAGCTCCATTTTATCCAATGATGTTCCAAATCTTATGTCCTGATTAATTCTAGGCCCCTAAGAAATCAGAAGTGGTTTTCTTTTTCAATCCACCTTTAAGTAGTATGGAGCTGTCTATCATGACCATGAAATCTCAGCAGCTTGCTTTACAGAGTTGAACTATCCCATTTTCTTCTTCTTGTTGAATATTTTTTCCTCTGCAGATTGTTTATTTGCATGACTACAAATGATGCCGTATCTGGAACTATTAATATTTTCTTCCTTTTCTGGTTTTTTTAAGAAAAAGAAGATCTGTACAAGAGATAACAATGGAAATATCTTTTGTAGTTCTTGAAATCTTATGTGACAATTGTGAGATTGTTTGTGAGATTGAATAAGAAATCTATGGTCTAAGGTCTTAAAATGAATTATCTCAATTCAATAATTTTTAAAACAAATTTCAGTAAATATACTTAATATTTTAATAACATATTCACAACTATATTCTTATTTGTTCTGTGCTCTGAGTTCCAAAATATTTTTAAAGTTGTATAGAGTGGACATTTCCACTGAAGGCCATCAGCTCTCCACCTCTTGTGCAGATTGAAATCTCCTTATGCACCAGTTTTAACTCTCCCCTCTTATCTTAGTTTTAAAATGTGTCCATTAGTTTAAGGACGGAAAAGTACCCATTTTTACTATATTCTCATGTTTTAAAAATATTCACAATTCAATATCGAAATAAGGGAATGGTTTATGGATCGGCACATCTTGACATAAAAAGAATCATTAATCATTTTTCTATTCCCAGTGATACTTCATATCACCATAAATATTTAATAGTTACATTTTGAAATAATAATATAGTATTATAAGAGTAACATATATTCTTCAGCTCCCCAAAACATGATATTGTAAAAAGATATTCATTCATTCATTCATTTTCTTTTTTAAAATTTGTATAACTTCCTAACTCACAGTGCATATGCTTGGAGTTAAGAACAAATTAAAAACAATAAAAAAATTAATATGCATCAAAGCAAGAGAGAAAATCGACAACTGGAGATACTAACCTGTAGGTTTACACAATACTTTGGCTCAATTGCCAAAGGAAGGGCCATGTCTTAAGGGCCTTACAAATAGGGTTGAGACCATTACAATCTCGGGGGAGGGGGCAATCTGTTTTACTTGATGAGTGCCATGGTATGCGTTCTAGGTTTCATCCCCTGACCTTAGTGGTGGTATTCAGCCGGTTCTATCCAGTTCAGGTGAACTGGTAGCAGAGGCTGCAAGAGGCTCCGCCCACCCACCCGGACGTCATCACGTATGCGTGGAGGTGGCCCGTGCAAGCAAAGTGAGATAGTGTGCATGCTCACATTTGCCGGTAGCGAAGGTAAGTGTATACCTTGACTGGGTAAGTCAGCTGGGCACTGACTCTTTGTCTGCCCAAGAAAGCAGGCAGTGGCAGACCACTTGCCAAGAAAACTGTAGGGACTAGTCTAGGAGTCAACACTGACTTGAAGGCACAAATATCTCTTTCTCTCTTGCTTCATCTTATTAATAGCAAATCTTCCTATTAACTTTAGCTATAATGCCTAATTTGAACCTCAATGTACTGAAGACTACACCTCTCAAAATCAAGAATGTAAATAGTGGATCAGAATGGAGGAAAAGATGACAAATTAAGATGTTAATTTTTTACATAAAGTTTTAGATTTACTGAAATTACTTTGCTGATTGAGCCAGCAATTACTTTTGGAACTCCTGGGCCTTGCATCTTAAGATGATATGATTATATGGATTCATGTTTGAGGATTTTCATCTGCACTGTGAAAAGATTGTGCTTTCTATGGATAGTATTATTCTAAAATATGGTTCCAATATCCTAATCAGGTTATACAGATTATGCACTACCAGTGCCATCCCGTACACCCCCAGTTCACAGATGTGAATATACTGTGCATGTTTAGATCTGATGGAATAGCACATTTTTACAGGAGATAGATGTTACCTAGACAAAAAGTTATTAAGAAAGGAATTAAATTCAGGCATGAACAAGGTATAGCAGGAGCTCAGAAGATATTTTGTTGTTTTGGGGTGTCAGGTCTTGTATAGCCTCCCGGAGACTCCAACTGGTGCAGAATGCAGCTGCGTGGGGGATTATGGGAGCAAGAGGGCGCTCCCATGTGATGCCTCTCCTGCATGAGCTGCATTGGCTTCCAGTGGTCTTCCGGATGTGCTTCAAGGTGTTGGTCACCACCTTTAAAGCGCTCCATGGCATCGGACCTGGGTATTTGCGAGACCGTCTTCTGCCGCCGATAGCCTCCCACCGACCAGTACGCTCCCACAGAGAGGGACTCCTCAGGGTGCCATCAGCCAGGCAATGTCAGCTGGCGACCCCCAGGGGAGGGCCTTCTCTGTGGCAGCACCTGCCCTCTGGAACAATTTGCCCCCGGATATACGAAGGATACCAGATTTCCAGGCCTTTCGCTGTGCCCTAAAAACTTTTCCATCAAGCAGGGCTGGTGTGAACCCTCTGCCCTTTTTTAGCTCTTTTTAGCTTTTTAGCTTTTTAAGTGTAAATTGGGTTTTAATTGGATTGTTTTAAATTGTGGGCCAAAGCTGTATAATTCTTTTAATTAATTTTAAATTTTGTATTGGTATATTTTTTATCCTTGGCTGTGCACCGCTCTGAGTCCAATAGGAGAAGGGCGGTATATAAATTGAATAATAATAATAATAATAATAATAATAATAATAATAATAATAATAATAATGCCATCATCTGTTGGAGATGAGGGCCATCACTATGCTTTATGTGGTCAGACTAATTTCACCAAAGCCTTATTTATAATACTCTGCAGTTATCTATCACAAGGATAAAATTGCCTCTTGGAACACACTTAATAAAGCCAAAATCAAATGTGGATGCTATTTGAGATATGTTACAGTAGCAGCCCTTTGAGAGGCTCTTACCATGGTTCCAGCAAATGGCATCATCAACTAGAGGGGGACAATTTCTCAATATCCCATATAATAAGTCCTTCTGCCCTTGCTCTAAGGAAATTATAGATAATTTTACCATTCATTTATTATACTGCCCTATTTCTGCTTTAGCACGTAGAAAAATTCTGGAGCCCCTCTGATAAGAAAATCATTTTGGCCTGATTCATGTAAAATGGAATATCTAACGACTTTAGACAAGGAGACAATGCTATGGAAATTAGTAAGCTTTGCACGAGCTGCTGCTAAACAGAGAGAATATTTTATGAAAAGCTCCTAATGTTTTGTAATATTTTATTTGTTGTTATAGCACTATTTAAATATTTTTACTGGTTTTTGTCTATTTTAATGTATTTAATTAATATTTGGTCACTTGTGTGCATGTCCTATCTTATTCATTGTGACCAGTGGTCAAAACATAAATACATTGATTGATTGATTGATTGATAGATAGATAGATTCCTCTGCATTATCTGTTGTGTACTTAATATCAGGCAGGACTCCATCTCTTTGGGAAATGGCAAAGCAATAAGAAACATTTTTACCTCACAGCTTGAAAGTTCAAACACAAGGCAATTCAACATTTAAACGTAGACCAAAAGCACAGTGAGCATGTCACTGTGTCAGCAGCCCTGCAATAATCAGTAAAATATATACTCAGTTACTTTAGCAGCAAGAAATAAAGCCTTACTGCCACAATTATGCATACAATTCATTTTGAAAAGGTAATGAAAGTTTGTGATAAAATGTAGAACCTGTGTAGGGAAGATTTGGAATTTATCTATAGAGCAAATTAAATCAGTTTAATATACTATGCATATATAATTTTTTTTCTCAGTCTGCAGGGATTATGGAACCAACAAGAGATGTGAGGCTTCATTAAATCTAAACAGTACCCAATATCTGATCAAGTCATCTTAAAATGCCAATCATTCTATAACTCATAAATAAGTGATTTAGTACCCTCCTGTTATTTTGAACTATAGTTCCCATAATGCCTTGCGATTGGCCATGTTAGCTGTTGAGCAAAGGAATGATGGGGATTTGGGATTAGTCCATGCCATCTGCTTCAAGTGCCACCAAGCCAAAGACAGTGCCAAACATTTCTATCCTTCAAAAATGTTATTTTTTCTTAAGTCATAGCAGATGAAGCAATGGGAAATCTGGGAGGAATTATGAAAGGATTTATACGCTGAAAACTTGATATGGAAGTATCCTTTATTAGTTTCTTGCTGTGATTTCAGAAGAAAAGGACAATTTAAATAAAAGGAGTTGCTTGTCCTGAGGAAATAGACTAACTATGTCAAAAATATAGAGCTGTAGCTCATTACAGGTATCCCTTGACTTACGACCAGTTGTTTAATGATATTTGAAATTATGATGGCCGTTAAAGTATTTCTGGCTGTGGTAAAACATTGTGCCCCTCCCTGGGTTACATCACCATATTTTGGGTCCTTGGCAACTGGCTTGCGTTTATGACCAGTTGCATTGTCCTGTGTTGATGTGATAGTGATTTGCAACAATTTTTTTGTCAGTTTCCAACAAAAAATGCCCATTCAGTAGAAAGGATTCACATAATGACTGTGTGATTCAGTTGCTAACAATTGCTGCAAAAAGGGTAATAGAAATCCAGTTATGTGGATGCCTCAACTTAAAACCACAATAACTTATGACCAAATATCTGGTCCCAGTTATAGTCATAAGTCAAGGACTACTTATAAAGAGTGTTCTCAGAGGCCAATGTTTCTCAACCTTGCAACCCAGATGGGTGGACTTCAGCTCCCAGAATTCAGGGAGTTGAACTCTACCCATTCTAAAGTTACCAAGGTTCATAAATACCAGTATAGTGGCTAAGCTTACTAAGGGAAAGTGGGACAGCTGAGGTTCTAATCTACCAAGCTCATATGGTTATTATTCTGCTGTATCTTAAAATATCAGGCATAAATGCACACAGCAAGGGAAAAATCAGAAGCCAGCAAAAATATTGGTGCCATATTTGCTAAGTGAAGGTGGAACCACAGAAGGGTGAATTGTTAGTTACAGCTGATCTCATCATAGAACTTGTCAGAAAATAGCTATGCCAATTTTAAAACTGCAATTGGAATCAGAACAGTCAACTCTGACACAGCCTAATTAAAAAGTGACAAACAGCAAGGATGGAGTTCCCTAGGAGCGCTTTAAATTGCTTCAGTATGACATAAAGAGAAACAAAATGTGAACAACAACTGAAAAAATACAACAAATCATTTATATTTAAAAAGTAATATTCATTCTTTGAATAACAAATTAAGCCTTGACCATAGAATCATACAACTGAGTTTTTCCATTATATCAAGACAGGAATGCTCAAATGCTTAAATGTAGCATATCTGAAAACTAAAAAATGTATGCAGTATTTATTAAAACCAACCATTAAAAATAAACACTAATAACAGATACAGCAAAAATTGCTGTGTAACAAAAAACATCTAGAAAAGATGTTTTACCCTAGCTCTTGTTCCAGTTGGACTAAATGAAACTTTGTTCAGGGTTAATCTCATTATACATGTAAAGTATGTGTGTGTGTGGGGAGACTGAAACCTTACCACAAATAAATATACATTACAATTTGTTTACAGAAAGCAATTAGCAAACCTGGAAAAGCATAGAAGGACAGAATAAGAATCCACTGTAACTGGGATTTCCATCATGTTGGCTTCAGAGATAAAAAAAAATACTCCCTTGGTGCTCACCAGATTCTGTGCCTCATCAAAAATGAAAAGATTTAGTTAAAAATAGTTGAAAGACAAATCATTGGTAGGAGACACCAGCTATCAACATAATTTACAAATTCAAAATGCCTCAAAGATTCATACATAAATATAGAAAATAATGGCAGGTGGATGGAACTGAATGTTTTGCACACCTCTGAAGTCTGCTCTTGATGATGGCCATTATGGCAGCTATGTCCATACTGAGAAGAAGGATGGGCTCTATGTGAGACTCAGCCCCTTCTCATTTAACCATACAAGTTAGACTGAAAGATAATAATGAGATAAATAACCTCTGAAAAAAGGAAACCAGTTCTGGAAAGCTAGTCTCTACCTGTCAGCTCCTAATTCATAATTTCGAGAATAAATACCACAGAAATAACCACTCTAATTTGCCCTGTGACTTAGTTCTACATAGTTATCAATGCTATTTAATTACAATATTCTTTTACACATAAAATGAAATGGGTCTATTTTTTTCTCTCAGAATACAAACCCTGATATGAAACAAGCATGGGATTTTACAAGCAATGTTTCAATTCTTGGCTGAATGTTAGGCAAGATTACTCATTGTGAACACATCTATTATATTTATACTGCATATGTTGGTGCTAGTTTTCTCCTTCACAAATGAGCTACTGTCAAAGTGATGTGTCTGAAGCGGAGATGTTTCTTGCACCTTTTACTAAAACTGCCCTCTGTATGGAGAGGCATTTACACCCAATTGATGTAGGTGCAAATACACTTCTTCCATTAAGCTTGTAAAACATTATTTTAAAGTTTGTTTTTATATTGATGTTAATTTTACAAATGCTGTTATGTTATTTACATTATAAACATCTTGATTGTCAAATAGAGAGAAAGACCGTATATCCAATAAAAATTAAAGGATAAACATTTTTTAAAAACCCTACAAGACTGGTTTTACAAGACAATTTTACAGAATGGAAATGCAACTTAGATTAATGGAAAGCTCTATTGATTACATCAGGGAACTGAATGGAATGTGAGATTTCAAACTATGACCAACAGAAGAAAACTATGAATGACTTTAATTAAAAAATAAAAAAGATACTCTTTAAAATTGTCAATAGAAGAGAACTAAAATAGAGTAAACCCTGTCGTATTCCAAGTAAACAGATATGGTATATGCTCTTGTGTATGTTTATATTTTAAATAAATGAAGTGCCTAGAACTTTTTACTTTTTATCTTTTCTTTGTTATAGTTCTTCATATATGCATATACATGTATATGATTAGTAACATTGGCAGACTTAATTATCTTGTTTCCAAGTTAGAAAGACAATAAAATATTAAAAGGTTTGCTATCAATCAGGTTTGGTATTTGGACAATCTTTGAGTGATTAAATAAACAAGAAAAACTTAAAAGCCCAAGAGCCTGCTATTTGATGAGCGATATTGATGTAATAGGAAGCACAATACAGTCTATATTTTGCTATTTAATTGTTATTTTTAACAATCTGTCTCAAAATCCTGATTATTGGGACAGTTTATATAGCATAATAAATAAGTAAATAAATGAGTAGATTTGGCCAGATAAGAAAAATATGTACAATTGTAAAATTACAGAAATAAACTGTCTCATTGTGCAACAGAAGTTTGAGTCAAAAAATTTAACATGACTCCTCCTTTTTTTATATGCATCACAGTCCCTATCTTGACCTGTTTTTACATCCACTGCACTTTGCAGTTCTAGTTCTTCACTTTAATTTCTAAAACTACTATTATTATATTAGAAAAACAGTAACATGTCTTTAATATGGAGCAGAAAATAAAGAGATAATAAAGAAAATAAAGAGCCGTGGTGACGCAGTGGTTAGAATGCAGTACTGCAGGCTAACTTGTTGCTCACTCCAGGAGTTCGATCCTGAGCAGCTCAAGATTGATTCAGCCTTTCAATCTTCCAAGGACAGTAAAATGAGAACAGATTGTTGGGGGCAATATACTGACTCTGTAAACCACTTAGAGAGGGCTACAAAGCTCTATGAAGTGGTATATAGGTCTAAGTGCTATTGCTATATAAGGAGATTCATATAAAAATTAAATTTAAAAATAGTTTTACAGATTCCTTCTTGTTTTCCAGAATACATTTTGAGGTCTTTTGATGAAGCAGTTAAAGGTTGCAGCTAGCTGGTTCATTTTTCATGAAGTGAGAAATAAGCTATAGCAAGTTTCTGTGTATTGAATGACCTTTTCAATGCTAGATGATTATTGGGGAACATTTTTGTCCACTTACCATCTGGCATGTTTCTCTTATCTTTCTCTCTTTTTTTAATGTTGTTTTATTTTATTTTAATACAAACATTTCATCTTTCATTAAGCAATGTGTTCTCTTATCTTTCTCTGTCTTGGTCTTGACTTTAATATCATTGCTCTAATGATAGAGCAAAGCTCTAATTTTATTCTAGTTTAAAAGCAACAGACTAAAATGTACCCCTCTTAAGCATCAATCTCTTGAACGGTGTGATTAAATTTCACCTATTATGATTGATTTAGATATATCATTTCATATCGGTCCTGATTTTGCTCTTATTTTAGTCGTAGCGCTTGTGTTCCAATGCTCCCTGATCATCACATGGGAACTTCTATTTAATATTCAAGGACACAAACAGGAAAGCTTGTTGTACATTTTTAAGTTTAACAAGTTAAGTTCAGAAATATTTATGTAAAATATCCCTCATATTTTACTGAATTTAGCTTTGTTCACCTGGTGCTGAGTGATCAGGGAGAGGGGTTCAAAGCAGGTGACATGGTCACAGCCCCATCTCCTTTGTACAGGTGAAACTCGAAAAATTAGAATATCGTGCAAAAGTTTATTTATTTCAGTAATGCATCTTAAAAGGTAAAACTAATATATGAGATAGACTCATTACATGCAAACTGAGATAGTTCAAGCCTTGATTTGTCATACTTTTGATGATTATGGCTTACAGCTCATGAAAACCCCAAATTCACAATCTCAGAAATTTAGAATATTGTGAAAAGGTTCAATATTCTATGCTCAAAGTGTCCCACTCTAATCAGCTAATTAAGCCATAATTAGCTGCATAATTACCTGCAAAGGGTTCCTGAGCCTTTAAATGGTCTCTCAGTCTGGTTCAGTAGGAATCACAATCATGGGAAAAACTGCTAACCTGACAGTTGTGCGGAAAACCATTATTGACACCCTCCATAAGGAGGGAAAGCCTCAAAAGGTAATTGCAAAAGAAGTTGGATGTTCCCAAAGTGCTGTATCAAAGCACATTAATAGAAAGTTATGTGGAAGGGAAAAGAGTGGAAGAAAAAGGTGCACAAGCAGCAGGGATGACTGCAGCCTGAAGAGGATTGTCAGGAAAAGGCCATTCAAAAGTGTTGGGGACTTTCACAAGGAGTGGACTGAGGCTGGAGTCAGTGCATCAAGAGCTACCACACACAGACGGATCCTGGACATGGGCTCCAAATGTCATATTCCTCTTGTCAAGCTGTTCCTGAACAACAAACAACATGAGAAGCATCTTACCTGGGCTAAAGAAAAAAGAACTGGTCTGTTGCTCAGTGGTCCAAAGTTCTCTTTTCTGATGAGAGCAACTTTTGCATCTCATTTGGAAACCAAGGACCCAGAGTCTGGAGGAAAAATGGAGGCATACACTGTCAGATGCTTGAAGTCCAGTGTGAAGTTTCCATAGTCTGTGTTGATTTGGGGAGCCATGTCATCTGCTGGTGTTGGTCCACTGTGCTTCATTAAGTCCAGGGTCAATGCAGCCATCTACCAGGAGATTTTGGAGCACTTCATGCTTCCTTCCACAGATGAGCTTTATGGGGATGCTGATTTCATTTTCCAGCAGGACTTGGTACCTGCCCACACTGCCAAAAGTACCAAAACCTGGTTCAATGACCATGGGATTACTGTGCTTGATTGGCCAGCAAACTCGCCTGACCTGAACCAAGAGAAAGATGAAAGACATGAGACCGAACAATGCAGAAGAGCTGAAGGCCGCTATTGAACCATCCTTAACACCTCAGCAGTGCCACAGGCTGATAGCATCCATGCCACGCTGCATTGAGGCAGTAATTGATGCAAAAGGGGCCCAAACCAAGTACTGAGTACATATGCATGCTTATACTTTTCAGAGGTCCAATATTGTTCTATGTTCAATCCTTGTTTTAGTGATTTCATGTAATAGTCTAATTTTCTGAGATTGTAAATTTGGGCTTTTCATGAGCTGTAAGCCATAATCATCAAAATTATGACAAATTCAAGGCTTGAACTATCTCGCTTTGCATGTAATGAGTCTATCTCATATATTAGTTTCACCTTTTAAGTTGCATTACTGAAATAAATGAACTTTTGTACGATATTCTAATTTTTCGATTTTCACCTGTACATGCATAGGGAAAGAGGATGGCTTGGATTTTGCTGCTACTGCTGTCATCTGGCCTGTTTTTACCCCTCCAAGAATGCTGCTATGTTGACTATGTTCACAGCAAATTGTTGGCTTGTAAACTCTTCAAAATCATGTTTGAATTTGTCTTCAGAAATATTCTACCTTAAAATATATCCCCCACCAATGCAGTATCTCTGAGTTCACTGGATCCAATGAATGTTAGATCAAAATTAAAGACTGATAGTTGAATGGCATTATTGAATTACTCTTCATATTTTGATCTTTTTTTCAAATCAAAGCATTCTAACATAGGATGCTCTCAGTATCCACTTCTGAGTAATTAGATACAGGTTTTGATTAGAACAAAATATTCTAGTTCGGTAGTTGTTTTTTCAGTATTAGCTTGTCATTTGTAAAGTCATTTGCTGTTGTTACTGCAGGAAAAAAAATGAATTTGAAGTAGCACAATGGCACACAGCTGCTATTAGCTTTCTCCCATTCATTTGAATCAAGATTATGCAAGATAATATTTTGGATAATTTTGCCCTTTGTCTCAGAATCTGCTCTGTTTTGCTGGTGTTGAGTACAAAACAATAAAAGAGGAGATACAAAGACTCCCTTACTATGTGACAAGAATAGGTATCTTCTATCCTTTGAATTAGCCTTGCTTGCTGCTATTTAGTTCACCGAAATTTATTCTTCAGAGTATAAAGTGTTATTCATGTACACCTTTTATTTCTAAAGTACAAGATCTTTTTTTAATATATTCTCTTGCACCAGTATACAAAGAGCTTTATATGGAATTTCTGTTAATAGATCATCTTCTGTTCTTTTCTTTTCAAACACCTGTGAGTTGCATAAATGGTAAAATATTGGATTTTAGTCCCACAATTCTTTCAAGGGAGCAAAGAAAGAAAGCAATTTTAAAATGGAATTGGAATGAATTTCCTTTCTTTTCTTTTCTTTTTTCTTTTTAAACTTTGCTATGGAGAAATGATGGCAATGCTTCAGTGGTATCTTCAGAGTGACAGGCCATTGTTACCTTGCAAACAATTTTAGAATATTGAAAAATCAAAGGGAAGATAAATTCTGCTGTAAACTTAGCCATGTGATTGCTTTGCAACATCAAATATGGATTAAGAGTCAGGTGCTGAATAACGAGAGGTGATTGAATGGAACGAAAGGTTGCTAGTGAGATGAAACATCCTTCAAACTATTCAGTGACAAAAGAGAAATTCTGGGAGCAGCTTTTGGCAGCCCAAGTGTGCTTCATCATACAACTTTGAACAGGAGCAATGTCATGCAGGCTTTTTTCTTGACATACAATTTCTAAAGTATGAAAAAGTAGGGCATAGTTAAAAGTCTCTAGGGAAGGATCATTAGTTTTAATGCTTAATAAGCAATGGGTGTCCTATTTTATGAGAGAGGTCAGAAACTGGTTTATGACAAATGTTCTCCCCTATCTGTTCCAGAAGATGAAGTCAAATTATTGGGAATCTGGAAGATATGTAGTTTATTAAGAGGCTTTTTGGTGCTTTGATGGATCATGCGTTCATGAAATACTTTCTTAAATGTAAAATAGGAATATTAGAAGAAGAAGAAATAGAGTGAAATGGTGTGGTAAACCAGTGATTGAATCATGATACAAATGGAACCAACACCTTATTATGGCCAAAGACCAGGAACTTAAAAGAGCCAAAAAGCATTAAAATGTCCAGACAATAAAGAATGTATAATAAAATATATAGAATCTTCATAAAACTAAATAATAAAACAGTTTTGCTACAGTTATTGAGAAAGATGGGTTACTATCTCTGTCGGTGGCCCTTAAGTATCTGTTATATACCCTACAAGAGGCAAAATACAATTGGGTAGCTAAGAAAACTTGCAAAAAAGGCAATAATAAATTTATTCTGTAGATTCCTATAATGTAAGGAGTAAAATAGGACAGGCCTGACTATTTCTATAATCTCTGAAGAACAAGGATAAGCATTTTTCTTACAAAGGGATGAGACCTAAGAGTAAGCTTTGACATGCTTAAGGAATTCCAAAGATTAAAAATTCCAATTAGAATATATTCATATTTACTCTTAAGTGAATATATTTTGAGAGTGAATAGTAAGTTGGAATTTGGAGGCTCAGAGGAATGCCAGGTTTGGACACCTGCCTCCACAGGTGGACTCCTGCATAATATTATGCATTGAAAATAGAATACCCACATAACTGGATATAAAAAGTGAAGAAACATCTAGAAGAAACATGAAAAATTAACCATGCAACAAATTCTGCTTAGAAGAATGACCCTGTCAACATGATCTATTTACTATTTACTATTTATGCTAATCAAGAGGCTATTAGTCATTCTGTAAACAATGTACAGATGCAAATTGGCCAAGTTTTCAGAAGATGCAGATTTTCTCCCCCCCCTCGCCTCCGAAAGCTAGCTGCTAGCTGCTCTGAATTGTCTATATATTGTCTATGTATAAGGTTATATAAGGCAATAGCAATAGTATTTAGACTTATATACCACTTCACAGTGCTTTACAGCCCTCTCTAAGTGGTTTACAGAGTCAGCATATTGCCCCCAACAATCTGGGTCCTCATTTTACCCACCTCAGAAGAATGGAAGGCTGAGTTAAGTTCTGGGTCTGGTGTGATTCGTACTGCAGTCGGCAGTCAGCAGAAGTAGCCTGCAGTACTGCGTTCTAACCACTGTGCCACCATGGCTCTTAACATCTGGAAGCAAAAGTACTTGCTGACATTCTTGCTCTTTTTCCTAATAAATTTTACTAATTGGATTATAGGCCTGCAATTTACAGTATTTATGTAAAAGAACTTATAACTTTGCTCAGTTGCCAAACAAAGTTTAAAAAAATGAATCATGTTCTTCTACTGGTCTATATGGCCTCCAATACAGAAATATAAGAAACTGTATTATGCTGAGCCAGACCATGGGTCCATCTGCTTCAAAATTCTCTACATTTGATTGACATTCCAGTATCAAACTGGGTCCTTCTAGGCCTGGGTTTTCCTGGAGACCCAAGAATGAAACTGATCCTCTGATTAAAAGTCAATGTACAATTACAGAGCTGTAGCTTTTTCCAAGCGACCAGTCTCCCTTTGTCAGGCTTAAAAATAAATTCACTAAATATATCAGTCTTCTTAATTGATTAACTGTCCACTATACATATCTCTGTCATTCAGAAGACAATAAAGAATTTTTAGCACCTTGAAGATTAATCCGTGTAGTATGAGATAAGCTCTTTTGGACTTTAGTTCACTTTATCAAATGCATGGGAAAAAATCTTTTCTCTTTTTTATTCACAAAAGCAAAGCTGGTTTAAGGAATTTGGAGGCTCAAAGGAATGCCAGGTTTGGACACCCGCCTCCACAGGTGGATATTATGCATTGAAAATAGAATACCCACATAACTGGATATAAAAAGTGAAGAAAAATCTAGAAGAAACATGTTGGATATAAAAATTAACCATGCAACAAATTCTGCTTAGAAGAAAGAACCTGTCAACACAATCTATTTATTGGATAACACAGAGATGCATTCACTAATGCAGGGGTGTCAAACTCGATTTCATTGAGGGCCACATCAGGGCTGTGTTTGACTTCAGGGGGCCAGAGTGGGTGTGGCCAGGGTGGGCATGGCCAGCTTGACATCGCTTATGACGGGGGCACCTGTGGTGACCCGAGCACTCTGCCAGCGAAAAGGGAGCTCGAGAGGGCCGAGCTTCATTTTCTCTGGCAGAGGCACCATGGGTCAGTCCTTTGCTGTTTTCAGCCTGACCCCATGGGCCAGATCTAAGCACCCTGCAGGCCGGATCCAGCCCATGGGCTTTGAGTTTGACACCCGTGCACTAATGGATAGGCTAACCTCAGGGGTGAAATGCTCCCAGTTTGGACTGGTTCACCCGATCCGGTAGCGAGGGTGGTGGGTGATTCGGAGAACCGGTAGCAGAAATCCCTGCCCCTCCCCCACATGCCCAGCTGAGCCGCGCGATCATCAGAGGCTTTTTTTTTTATTTTAAAAAACATTTTTTCTACAACCTCTTCAGCCGAAAAATGCTTTTAAAAGTTAAAAAAAAAAGCCTCTGATGATCACACGGCTCAGCTGGGATCGTCAGAGATTTTAAAAGCATTTTTTTCTACATCTTCAGCCAAAGATGTTGTAGAAAAAATGGTTTTAAAAGTTAAAAAAAAAAAAGTTGGTCACACCTACCCAGTCACATTACCTCCCCCCAACAAGCCACGCCCACAGAACTGGTTGTAACAAATTTTACATTTCACCACTGGCCAGCCTACTTTAAATTTCATCTGCTAGATCTGCTTTGAGTGGATCTCATCCCCTGAAAATACCTCCAGTGCAATCTATCTGTTAGCTACATGAAACCATGTTGAACCGGCCCACCTGAGAGCCAAGATGAGTATGAAGTGATAGAGGAGCAGCAGGCCGGCTCACCCACAATTTGCTTCTCTTGCTCACCTTGCTTTCATTTTTGATTCCCTTAAAATAGCCCTGTGTAAAAAAAAATTAAGCTGAAGAAGTACCTTAGGCTTCTTTGTGATTTTTGTTACAATAAACTAATAAAGCAAGATTTCTGAACTCTATTACTCAACCTTTCATAGCATTGACTATCCTAATGCCGATGGTGGCCATAGTGACCATCTGCCATCAGACACCAAAATAACAACGTTCGGGAATTTATTTATTTTAAAAAATATTTAGTCTGCTCACTGTCCAGAGGACTGTGGTACGTCATAATTAATTGGATTAAGATAATAAAATATTAAATATTATAAATATAAATAAATATTATAAATAAATAAAAATAAAATATTAAAACCTAATAAAAGTAATACATGTATTAGTGTTGTTAAAATGCATAATAATAAACAAATGCCATTAATAGAGGGGAGTTTGGAAGCCTACAATCATGATACTAACATGAAATACAATGTCAGAAGCAGTGGTGAAATCCATTTTTTTTTACTACCGGTTCTGTGGGCGTGGCTTGGTGGACGTGGCAGGGGAAGGATACTGCAAAATCTCCATTACCACTCCACTCCAGGGGAAGATATTGCAAAATCCCCATTCCCACCCCACTCTGGAGCCAGCCAGAGGTGGTATTTGCCGGTTCTCCAAACTACTCAAAATTTCTGCTACCGGTTCTCCGAACTGCTCAAAATTTCCACTACCAGTTCTCCAGAACCTGTCAGAACCTGCTGGATTTCACCCCAGTCAGAAGTCAGATTTTCACCTAACACTAAAAGACAGATGTCTGAGCCAGCTTGTCTTCCAGGAGCAGCAATCTAAACATTTCCTTTTTATTTATGTAAAAACTCTTTAATAAAAATTATACAGATGTCTATACATATGCATATACATTTTCAAATGTAATATAAATATAAATAAAGGAAAATATAAAGAAAAATTATGAAGGGAAAAGAAAAAGAAAGTGCAACAAGCAAAACAGAATTAGAGAGAAAGAAAATTAGTTAAAGAGTCAAGAAAAAAAAATAAGCAGCTTTCAATATGGTAAACATTTCTTTTTTCCATCAAGCCACTCTAACAATCTCAAATAATATCTAACTCAATCTGAACACTGCTAAAAAGTAGCCAAAGCTACTATACGGCACTGGGGGAAAAAATCAACTTAAAAAATGAATGTTTAAAATATAGTCACTTAAATAATCCTAAAAGATTATATTTAGCAAATCCATCACAGGAGGGCAGACATGAGTGTCAGCCTCCGAAGAGTGCGTATAGAGTTGCAATCTAAATATATCGATGCAGAGCTTCTCAGAGTTCTTTACCACATAGCTGGGATTGCATTTTAAGCACGAATAAATAACAGACGGGATCTCAAAGCCCCTCCCGGTATCATTTATTTATTTATTTTTGTAAGAACTTGAAGTGCACTAACCTTCCCAAATGTGCCACAGATGGATTAGACTACAGCAGTCACAATCCTTAAGCAACAGGGCCAAAGTCACTTTGACTGGGGATAATAGCAAAACAATTGTACGGCACGATGATGGCAAAGGTTGCTGTATGGATTGTTTCAGCCATATGGCATTAGATTAAAAACACAACCTTGCTGTTTGGAAAGGCATTCACTGTCTTTAGAGTTCTTGGTGCTTCAGAATATATTGCCTAGTGCAGTGATAGCTAACTTTTTGCCATTGCGTGCCAGGAGAGGGGGTGCGGGGGAGGGTCGCACGTGCACGTGCCCACACGCATGCGCGCGCAAACCCCCCCCCACTCCTGGCACATGATGGCCTGGCAGGCCCGTTTTTCTTTCTTACCTGGTTCCAGATCCTCTCTATTTATCTGGGAAGGGCAAAAACAGCCTTTCTCACTCTCTCGGAGACTCTCCAAAGGCCTGAAACGGCCCATTTCCCAACTCCCGGTGGGACAGGAAGTGACATTTTTTGCTGTCCCCAGCCTCCAGAGCCTCTCTAGGAGTCTCTAGGAGCCTCTCTAGAAGTCTCTAGAAGCCTCTCTAGGAGTCTCTGGAGGCTGGGAAACAGCAAAAAAGTTACTTTCTGTCCCACCAGGAGTCGGAAATGGGCCCTTTCGGCCTCCGGAGGGCCTCCAAGGGAGTGGGAAAGGCTGTTTTCACCCTTCCCAGATAAATAGAGAGGATCTGGAGCCAGGTAAGAAAGAAAAACGGTCCTTCCCCACCCCAGGCCCTCCAGAGGCAGGAAACAGCCTGTTCCCTACTTCTGGTAGGCCCAGAAGGCCTGAAAATCAGCTGGCTGGCACACGCATGCGCCCCAGAGCTGAGCTGGCGTGGCCACTAATATGGCTCTGCGTGCCACCTGTGGCATGCGTGCCATAGATTCGCCATCCCGGGCCTAGTGGAATAATGAGATGTCTGCAAGCAAACAACCAAACTCAGAGAGCACCAAGGACTCCATATCTATGGAGATTCTCAGTCATCCAGGTCAGGGTTGTCCCAAAGGTGCTTTTTGAAGAGGCAACTGGACTTTCTGTTTTTTCTTTGAACATATTTTGCTTCTCAGACTCAAGGTTGATTCAACCTTCCATCCTTCCGAGGGCGGTAAAATGAAGACCCAAATTGTTGGGGGCAATATGCAAACTGTAAACCGCTTAGAGAGTTTCGAGAGGACTGTAAAGCACTGTGGAGTGGTATATAAGTCTAAGTGCTATTGCTATTTTTATTCTCATCCAAGAAGCTTCTCATATATCAGACTTAACATGACTGATTTTTCTTCCCTTTTTTCTTCTTCCACTGACTGCATCAAAGAAGAATATTGGATGAAAATATTGGATGAAAATACTGGATGAAAATACGACGATAGTTGCTTGAAATCACATACTGAAATCGGAAACCTTTTTGTTGGGGGTTAGACCTGCAAATATTGGATTGACTAAATGGCATTTGATGATGCATATAATTACTGCAGGGAGACTGACATTCACACAAGAATGGAAGAATGAGGACTTACCAATGGACTCAAAAATAATTTATAAAATCATGGAATGTGCAGAATCTGATAGACTAACAAAACTGATTAAGGGTAAAAGAGACCCAGAACTTTTATGGTAGTTGGAATATGTGGTATGATTGGACCCAGAAACGATGGGAGAGAGACAAAGGATAATGTTGGATTATAATTATAAATGATGGTATATTTATGGTAATTGATAAGTATTGGAAATGCAAATTTGTATACAAGAATCTGTAAATATTTTCTATTTTTATTCTCTGATTATTGGTGTATATATATATGGGTATTTTGGTGATGTTACACCATGATAGAAAAATTAGAAAAGTTATTATACATCTGTTTTTGATTTTTTTTGATTTTTTCTTTTTGAATTATAACAAAATGCTCTAATAGAATTTATATATATATATATATATATATATATATATGTCTTTTTCTTTTTCGTAGGCTTTTATGTGCAAATTCTTTCTAGCCAGGTTTTACCTACGTAAACTAAGTTGTTTTGCAGCTCTGGTTGTGTGAAATCTCATTCACAAGCTTCAGGGCTTTTTTTCTCTGTTGACAAACTGCAACTCTGTGTTGCTCTCTGGGAGACTCAAATAGCTTGTGAGTTTTGCCCGTTTTATGATCTTTCTTGCCACAGTTGTTAAGTGAATCACTGTAGTTGTTAAATTAGTAACATAGATGTTGAGTGAATATGGCTTTCCCATTGACTTTGCTTTCAGAAAGTCACAAAAGGTGATCACATGACCCCAGCACACAGTAACCGTTATAAATATGAGTCAGTTGCTGAGCATCTGAATTTTGATCATATGACTACTGGGAGTGCTGCAACAGTTGTAAGTCTGAAAAATAGTCATAAGTCACATTTTTCAATCCTGTTGTAAGTTGAGGACTATTTGTATTCAAGGAACAGTCAACTCATCATAACAAATGAAACCAGAAGACCTCACTGTTCATAACACTTTGTTATTCAAGGCTATGTGGAAAAGCCAAACTTCAGAGGCCTTCATAAAAACTAAAACCATGGACATAAACAGGGAATCAAAATTTGATCCTTTTCTTTAGAATTCCAGGACTAATTTTTTTTTTTTTTAATTTGATTTATATGCCGCCCTTCTCCGGAGACTCAGGGCGGCTTACAATGTGCTCAGCAATAGCCTTCATCCTTTTGTATATTTATACAAAGTCAGCTTATTGCCCCCACAAACTGGGTCCTCATTTCACCTACCTTAGAAAGGATGGAAGGCTGAGTCAACCTTGAGCCTTGGCGAGATTCGAACCCTACAGTAATTGCAGGCAGCTGGTCTTAATAAGCTTAATAACAGGGTGCCTTAAACCCCTGTACTACCAAGGCTCTTCAAAATCCTCAGGAGCTCTACTGAAAATATTTTGTCCAGCCATCCTGTTTTTTTTTAAAAAAATAATTTATATAAAGGTTGTCACATCTAGAGATTTTGCTTCTGTATTTTTATCACTTCTTGTACAAAATGGACGTTGCTTACCTGAACGTCCCTTCTCGATGAGCAGCTGGAGAATCCAAAGCTTCCCTTGCCGATACGTCAATCGTCAGCCGCAATTTGACACCGCAAGCGGCTTTTCACGGCTCCATTCGTCCCACGCAGCGCTGGAAGTTGTCACATCTAGAGATTTTGCTTCTGTATTTTTATCACTTCTTGTACAAAATACAAGGTTTTCTACTGCATTTTTTCATATTCACTGGAGAAGAAGAATTCTTCATTGAAGTTGATAAATTATAATCAATCATGCTGGTATAGTGTGCTTTGGGACATGAACGATTTTTGACTTCCCCGTTTAGGGCTGAAACAGAATGATTTCCCCAACATGCCTAAGGAACAATTAGAACCTGGGTGTCAGCCTCCGCGTCTATATTGCTTGCTTGCTACGGCTGCCATTGTAACGGGGGGAAGGGGGAGCTGTCTTGGTAGTTGGGTGGGAGGAAGCAAGCTGGTGGAGATGTCTTGTAACAGGGAGTGAATTGGAGAAAGTTTCCCTCAGCGCTTTCTCTGCAGCTGGGAGGTGTGCTGATAACCAGCCAAAGTCAACCGTCCTGGCATATGAGAAGGATGAAGCCATCTGAAGCTGCACCCCACATGAAACCTTGGGGGGATGTGGATTGGTCAATCCTGACTGGTCCCTTGCGGGGAGGGTTTTGGGGATGCTTTCTGTATGTGATTTTCGCACCTATTGCCTCAGACCTTGCTTTTCTTTGGTTGCATTCAGTTCATACTCAGTAAAAGAACCTTTCTCTATAAAAATGGAGTCGGGGTTTTTCTTTCTTGAGTACTGAAAGGAGGCATACCTGACACTGGGTCTCCTCACAAGTCCTGCATTTTAATGCCTACTTTACACTGAATATCATACATTTCATCCTAATTAAACAAACAAACCAGTCAAACTGCTGATGGGTGAAGCTGATGTCAGTTGCACAAGTTAAGAGAGCCTCAAATGCAAGTTACAACCCATAAATGAAAAGCCTTCTAACTTGCCAAGCATTCTTCCCAATCAATTGCAATGACCCAGCATGTCCTAATACAAGTAGTCCTGGACTTACAACAGTTCATTTAGTGAGTGTTCAAAGTTACAATGGAACTGAAAAAAGTGACTTATGGCCATTTTTCACACTTACAGTATGATCATTGAAGTATCCCTGGTCACATTTATCAAAATTCAGATACCTGGCAACTGACTAATATTTATGATGGTTGCAGTGTCCCATGGTCACATTGCCATTTTTTGCAACCTTCTCACAAGCAAAGTCGATAGGGAAGCCAGATTCATTAAGTAACCATGTTACTTACTTAATAACTGCAGCAATTCGCTTAACAGCTGTGTCAAGAAAGGTCGTAAAGAGGGGTAAAACTCACTTAACAAATGTCTCACTTAGCAATATAAATTTTTGGCTCATTGATGGTTGTAAGTCAAAGACTACTTGTATACCATCTCAGTGAAAATAATTCATCAGCAATGATTTCTGCAGGCACAACAATTTCTGTTTTGGAAATTGCAAAGAGTGTTGATATGTCCTTTCCAGACAAAATATTTTGAAACCTTCCATTTTTATGTCTGAAATCTATACTAATTATCCAGCCAATTGGAATTATTTGACAGGACCTTTAGTCTCCTGTTCCCTAGGGCTCTACATATACTGTCCTCTGATCCCTCTGTTGCATCACAAACTGTCAAGTCATTTCTTTCTGACATTCATTGGATCATCTGCCAAATGGGGGAATTGATGGACTCTCAGATAACAGGCAGCAAATAATCGCTATCTTGCCCATCAGCCTTGATGAAAATGACATTGAAGGGCCTTCCTTTATCCTATCTAAACAGAGAGGGAAAGTGGAAGAGAGGAACAATAGAGAAAAATCAAATAGGAACTTATATCAGCTTTATTTTCCATGCTTATCCCAGCACATTTAAAGACAGCTTGAAATAAATAGAAAGTCACAATAATAAAACATGCTTCCTGACAGGCTGAGTCATTCAGCAAAAAGCAATTATCAGCCAATTTTAAGTAGCCGCCTGCTGTTTTCCTAAATGACCAGCTTGATAAATGAATGGAATGTGACAAGGAGCAAAACATCAGAGGATGGTCTAGAATCTTGTTTACTTTTTATTGGTCTTGGGAAAACATTGAAAACAAATTGGTGAAGCCCATAAAACCAGCCATGAAGGTGATGCTGAAGGAACAGGTGTCATTTGGTATTGCAGTAATCTTCAGCTGCTGACACTTGCTATAATTTTAGTTGTAACTGTTCATAGTTACCTTGTTATATTGTTTTTTTCTTTTAATCTACTGAAAGAAGGGACAGTAAGCTGCTCAAAGTTGTATTGCATTCAAACAGCAGATTAGGTTTTAGCAAATAAATAAATAAACAGAGTAAGTCTCTGCAGTTCGTTTTGTTATGAATCCAGCATAAAAATCCACCATACATATTTGTAGAAATATACTGAAATAATTCAGCAACAGTGACTCATTATCAGAATTTTTTCAAAATTATTAAGTCTAAAATATATTACAGTAGCAATAGAGAATAGCATATAGGTCTATAATATTTTAGCTGCAAAAAAAGTACCTATAGACGATAGCAACGTTTAAGTGCTATCTCTCTGGATTGTCTAATGGCTATATACTGTAGGTTTATGCAGCCTAGATACAGTAGCCATAGCAGTAGCAACATGTTTGATAAGGCATTGGTAAAAACACAGTTTTATTCTTACATGAAAATTCAATCAAATTCATTTTACAAAGAAAATTGATTAGCATTGTGCTCCAGAAATAATATCTACATATAAGAGATGATAGATACAGGCTTGCTAATACAATATAAAACATCCTTATTCAGAATTGAGGTCTATAAAATATTCAGATTTTTCTCAGTTAAAGTGTATACAACTTCAGCAAGAGTAGATGAAAAGGTTGGGATAGGGAGAGAACAAGTTACAATCAATACCATTTAAACATCTATATAAAACTGTGTAATAAGATGCCATCTGTAAAAAAACTACATAAAAATTCTCCTGATATTTATTTATTTATTTATTTATTTATTTATTTATTTATTTATTTATTTATTTATTTTATTCGATTTCTATACTGCCCTACTTCTGAAGGACTCAGGGTGGTGCACAGCCAAACAATAAAACACATCCATACAAAATTTAAAAGTAGAATAAAATCAAATTAAATAATTTTGGCTCCGACAAATTTAAAACCCCGAACTATTTAAAACCAATTTTAAAATTGAATGTATAAAATACTAAAAGATATTTAAAAATTAAAAATCTTTTATGAAAGAGGGAGAAAATTAGGCCAGGCCCGCCTGGTGAAATAATAAGGTCTTTAAAGCGTGGCGGAAGGTGGGCAGATCCGGGTTCCTCCGTATCTCTAGGGGGAGCTCGTTCCAGATAGTAGGTGCCCCCACAGAGAAGGCTGTCCTCCTGGGGGCCGTCAGTCGACATTGTTTGGCCGATGGCACCCAGAGGAGCCCCTCTCTATGGGAGCGTACCAGCCAGTGGGAGGCTATTGATATGTGTGTGTGTGTAGTTTGCTTACAGCAATTGCATACACACACACAGATGTAGAGTTAGTTATAGTTATAGTTTAGTTATAACTGTAGTTCCTATTGGGGGCAAAACCTTTGAATGTTAAATCAGATATATGGTTCTTGTTGATTCACATTATCACTGCAGCAAGATTAGCGTATGCGCAGGAGTGGAAAAATCAATACTTACCGATAGATTTTAAAATAATATATAAAATTAATGAGTGTGCGGAATCAGATAGATTAACTAGATTGATCAATGGTAAAAAAGATTCAGAATTTTATAACAGTTGGAAAGTATGGTACGATTAGGTCCAGAAAAGGTGGGATAGAATAGATATATGATGATGTATATATATATATATGGTGGCAAATATGTATGTATAAAGGAATGATTTTATACTTATGGACAATGTAATCATATTATATCATGGTGGCAGGATTGTATATTTTATTTGTGTATTAGTGTATAGAATATATTAATAAAAATTATATATATATAAAAAAAAAAGATATGTGTGTGTGTGTAGTTTGCTTACAGCAATTGCATACACACACACAGATGTAGAGTTAGTTATAGTTATAGTTTAGTTATAGCTGTAGTTATAGTTATGGTTTTGTATATACAGTTATATATATTGTATATATATATATATATATATATATATATATATATATATATATATATATATGTATATGTATATATATGCATATTTGCTTATAGCAAAGCACTTAGACTTATATACCGCTTCATAATAATAATAATAATAATAATAATTTTATTTCTATACCGCCCTTCTCCCGAAGGACTCAGGGCGGTGTACAGCCTATTTAAAAACACAAAAAACACGACAACAATTAAAATTTAAAATCATTAAATAATTAGGCTCCAATTAAAATCCCAGAAATTTAAAATACCCCAATTTAAAACATTATGTTAATAGCCCTGCCTGGCGGAACAACAGGGTCTTCAGAGCGCAGCGAAACACCCGGAGGTCGGAAATCTTTCGTATTTCGGGGGGCAATTCATTCCACAGGGCTGCTCAATGCTTTTGAGCCCTCTCTAAATGGTTGACAGTGTCAGCATATTGCCCCAGGGGTGAAATGCTCCCGGATCGGACTGGATCGCCTGATCCGGTAGCGATTTTTCCCTGTGGTTCGGTGATCCAGTAGTGATCGCCGCTTGGGTGTCATTACTTCCTGGTTTTAACCAGGAAGTAATGTTTTTTTACCTTCTGCACATGTGCAGTTTTTGTGCATGCGCAGAAGGTTTGCGCGCGCACATGACACGCATACAGTGTGCTCTTCCAAATCGGTAAGAAAGGTAAGTAGATTTCACCCCTGTATTGTCCCCAATAATCTGGGTCCTCATTTTACCAACCTCGGAAGGATGGAAGGCTGAATCAACTTTGAGTTGGTGAGAATTGAACTGCTGATGGTTAACAGAATTAGCTTGCAATACTGCATTCTAACCACTGAGCCACCATGGCTTATGGAATGTTGGTGAGACTTGTTTAATATGCCTGATTTTTTTTAACTCTTGCTTATTGAATAAAGGAGAAGTCGGGGGGGGGGTCTTCACTTAACTGCAAAGTTTTTCAAAGCTCTGAAAGTCCCAGACTTTTGATGCCCATCTTGGAGTCATGAGCCAAGATTAGTTCTTGCAACCTCCTGACCACAGTAGGACAATGAAGTCATGGAGCCAGTTTCTGATAAAAACCTTGAGGTTTTGTTTATTGGGAGCTTCTCAGAAAATCTGGTGCTTGAATACTGTGGAAATTGGCCAACTCTCTCTGTTGTCGTTATTAAGGAATTCTTGGCATTTTGTAAGAGATTTGGATATTATCTTGCTTCGTCTATATGCTTTTTATGCTTTTTTTATATTATGCTTTCCAATCTGTTTGCTTGAGTTAATAACATATAAAATCCCTTTATACACTGGGTGTGCTTATTGTCTCTGGAGCCAAAGGAACCAATTGCCTGGGAACCTATTCACTGCTCTACCACTTGGCAAAACAGTGACATAGTAAATATTATTTACAGACAATGAACAGATTTATCAGGAAATATGGATCTGAAAAATCATTTTTCCATATAAATAGAAATCATTTATGAAGAATCATTTATCCATATAAATAGAAATTCAATTACATATCTGATTTGCTAAGGGACACCAGCAAATAATTTATTTGAGGTGAATTATCACATAAGCTTCATAGTTTCTGACAGTAAAGTCCTACAGCTGAATTGGGAAGTCTCCCTATTCTGATTGTATCATACTGGATTGGTACAAAGATTGGACTTCTAATTTCTTATTGTACTGAAAATAAATAATAACATTTTTCCTTGCTGACGATGAGACAGTTATCATCATTGTGCCTAAACAGCAAGGATACTACTATGTTTTCTAATTATAGATGGATTTCTTTGATAAAAGCGGGTGCTAAAATTTTAACAACCACTTTAGCCCCTAGACCACAGCAGTCCTTTGAACTATTAAGGATCCAGCTGAGGCTGGTTTTATGCAGGCTGTCAAACTTCTGACAATATCAGACTTTTAATCAATGATGCTCTACAGATCCAGCTTTAATTCAAAATAGATTAGACCCAGCAGCTATAATTTCTTAGGATGCTGAGAAATCCTTTGATACAGCTTCTTTGAAGTTCTGAGATACGTTTTGACTTATTTTGGATTTTCCCTATATTGATATGATTTAGTCTACTTCTAAATCACAGATTATTAATGCTCTACCATCTCCAGTAAGGTATATTCCACAGAATATCTCTTTCTTCTTTTCCTTTGAATTTGGCTTAAAGTCTCTTAACTGTATAATGTGAAATTCTGAAAACATTACAGGAATTATAGTAAAAGATGAGAGCATAAAATGATACGCTATATCCTCAAGCTTTAAGGGTAGACCACAGATTTCTGTTCTTAATTGTTTAATATATGAGTTTGGTATCCTAACTATTTATTCTATAAATTGTTATAAGTTAAACTTGATACCACTGTCTCATAGTAATAATTCAGGTAAGGATTGGAACTTCAGATTAAGTTCCAAATTTCTTTATTTTATTATAAACCTTGGGGACTATAAACTTAGTAATTTTAAACTGATAAATTTGAACTTTGCTCCTTACTGTATCTGGCCTCAGGTAATTTTTACCTCATACCTTGCTACAGGAGAGGAAACTTTAAAAATAAAAACGGAAGTAGCTGGAAGCATGCAGATCTCCCCCCTCCCTCTGCAGGGCTACAGAATGCAGGATGCAGAAAAATGCAAGCTTTCTGACTTCAGAATTACTGAATTTCCAGAAAAGAGCAGGATTCTTCTACAAACATTAAAGTCTAAGTTCAACTCATATTCAACAAGTTCAACAAGTTTTCTGCACCTATCCTTAATACAAAATAGCAATAGTATTTTAAATCTTTCTACCACTTCTACCAATATTTTTTTAAAAAAAAAATTTTAAAAAAATTTTTTTTAGACATACAACATAAAATACATCTTTTTAGAGCAAGGGTTTGATCCGGTATAAAATAGGTACAATTACTCACATTCCCTCAACCAATTTTGTTCCAAATTTTATCCATTTACATCTTAAAAAAAAAAGAAAGAAAGAAAAAATCTTATTCTAAACATTTATCATTCTACTATATCACCCAAAATTCTAAACAATTATTTCCAAATAGACACCATTCCAAATCTTTGTCATTTTAACAATCAATATTTCATATATATTCCTCATTCCTAAGACCCATTAGATCAAATCTATATTCTACTTCTCTTAAATGGCAGCTAGTATCCATGATCTTGACAAAGAATATTTTCCTCCTCTCTTAAAGTTGTTTCAAAATCAATCAACATTTCCATCTATAATTTGTTACTCCCAAAATACTTTATTTTGTTTACTTCAGGCTTGTTCTCTAATACTATTAAGTCTGAATTTAGCTGGTTCATAATTTAAGTAGCTATACCAATATTTTTGATATTGCTGGAGTTTTTTCAACGTAAGGAATAAAAACACAACAATTTGCATCTATGTCTATGCACCATTTTTTTCTTTACATAAATTCATTTCACATTTGGAATATTGAAAAAAAGTGTGTTAAAACAGCAGGGATATCATTTTCTTCCAGCATGGTTAATAGCCAGAGACTTGCATATGCACGCACACACAATACATCCTTATACACTTTATACCGGAGATCTTTATACAGGAGAATTCTGTATACACTTCATACAGGAATTCTTTATACACTTTATACAGGAGAATTCATTTTATGCAGGAGATCTTTGAAATCCATCCATCCATTCATTAATTTTACAGAAAGAAGAGTAATGGAATAACAGAATAACAGAGTTGGAAGGGAACTTGGAGATCTTCTAGTACAGTACTTTTCAACTTTTTTACAGATTGTACCATTTTCAGGATATGGCAATATTTGAGTACCATCAGTTGCCTAGCAAGGTGTCAAAAACTCGATAACAAAAAAAAAAGGAAAAAAGTGATAAAGTACAGGTAGTCCTCAACTTACAACAATTCACTTAGTGACTGTTCGAAGTTATAATGGCAGTGAAAAATATTACTTATGACTATTTTTCAGACTTATGATCGTTGCAGCATCCTCAGAGTCATGTGATTTACACTCGGATGCTTGGCAACTGATTCATATTTATGACGGTCACAGTGTTTCAGGGTCAGGGGATCGTCTTTTGCAGCCTTTGGACAAGCAAAGTCAATGAGGAAAGCAGAATCACTTAACAAACATGTTACTAATTTAACAACTGCAGTGATTCACCAATTAACAAATGTGGCAAGAAAAGTCGTAAAATGGGACAAAATTCATTTAACAAATTTCTCACTTAGCAACATAAATTTTGGGCTCAATTGTGCTCATAGATTGAGGACTATCTGTACACCCACTTACCACACTTTTAAAGGGAAAATTGGGCCTGTTTCTCTGACATTAATCTTTGCACGGTTCTATCACCTTCTCTCTCTCTGCTTGCCTCAAAGAAGCCTCTCCTCTTCTCTGTCTCTCTTCCTCTGTCCCCTTCTCTTTCCCCATCATCTTTTTTTTTCTCCCTTTCCTGCCAAAGCCTCCTCCTTTTCTCTTCTCTCTCCCCTCCTCTTCCTTTTCTCCTCTGGTGTAGCTCCAGCTGACTCCTCTTTCCAAGGCTGTGTGCTGCTCTCAGAAGTGACGATCAGCTAGACCCCCGTGCACTGATCCTGGGCACTCAGCAGAGTCCCAGCAACACCCCAGCTCCAGCTGACTCCCCCATAGGCCTGTGTGGCACTGCCGCCACTTTAGCTCATCCCCCCATGACACTTTTATACTTTTTTACACTTTTTTTACAGTGTTTTTCAACTGGTGGTATGCGTAGCACCTACCAGGGACTAAAGTACCACCCATGGTACGTGTACCATGGGTTAAAAAGCACTGTTCTAGTACAGCACTTCTTCATATCTCCAGACATTGGAACGGTATAAAAGGCCAAAACAGAATACGCATAAACAAATAAAGATGGAATGCATCAAATAACAATAATTAATAAGTGCAACCTTTAAATATTGTAATTTATAACCTCTGAAATAATTCACAAGAGTAACAGCTTCCAGTGCTGTTCAGCTCACAAACTTTCTTACTTTAAACTCTTGAAAGGTGTGTCTTATCTTGCAAATTATTTCCAACTGCTTTATCTCTTAAATTAATAGTTAATGCTGTATTGCTGTGTATTTTGAAAGCTGCCTCCTTTTTCGTCTATGGGCCTTTTATCTTCAAAGCACTTATGCTGCCTATAAGAGAGAAGGAGATAAATTACAATTGTAGAATCTTTATTGTTATGGTTGTGAGGCTGTTAAGTGGATGGAACATAAATATCAGCTTCTAGTACTTATCTTTACCAGCAATTCATTCATGCATCCTTAAATTGCTGTTCAGGATTCTCTACACAATTTTAAAAATCTCTTGAGAATCATAATGAGGACAAGGTCTGGGCTAAAACAGCATAGTGAAGGAAATGAACCTAGAAAAATACACATAATTTTGAACAAAAAATAATGGTAGCTTAGAGGAGGAAAATTATCTTCATAGGAGAACCATTGTGGTATAGTGGTTAAGATATTGAACTAGAATGTGGAGATGCAGATTCCCTACTGGGAAACTCCCTGGATAACATTTCAACATTCTCAACCCGCCAGTAATCATTCTGTTTGCCTAATAGCATTACATTCAATGTTGCTATCTGTGTACAAATTGGCATATAAAGTTGGAACCTCAGTCTTCATTTTGTTTCAAAGGCACACATAATTCTGTTTCTATTATCCCAAAAGTGTTTTTTCAAGAGGCAACTGGACTTCCTTATTTTTCTTTGAAAATGTATTGCTTCTCATCCAAGAAGCTTCTTCGGTTTTGAGTGGATGGTGGGGAATGGAAGTATTTCTATTCCTTGCAGACACCCCCAAAACTTTAACCTTAAACTGTCTACTATTGACCTCACCCAATTCCTAAGAGGTCTGTAAGGGGCGTGCATAAGTGCACCAGCTTGCCTACCGTCCCTGTCCTAACATTCCTTTTTACTTACTCTTTTCATGTATTCAAATTATGTTTATACTTTTACCTGTTATCTTTTAAATTTTGGGCCAAATTGAGATATTTCCTTTTAATCTGTTCTTAATGTATTTATTATGTGTTTTTATTTGGCTGTACACCGCCCTGAGTCCCTAGGGAGAAGGGTGGTATATAAATTTGAAGTAAAATAAAAATAAAATAAATATATGCTTCACAAAATAAATTTATGATTAGGATTAGGATTCTTTTAGAGAGTTGTTGAGGCCACTTGTTTCCTCAAGGTCACCTGAATAGTGCAAATGGCTGTGGAGCCTTATTGGAAATGCTTTCAGTTCCAGACCTATTTGCACTACTGAGGTGACCCTGAGGACACAGATAAACCTCCAGTTTGGTGTAGTGGTTAAAGCATCAAGCTAGAAACCAGGAGACCACAAGTTCCAATCTTGCCTTAGGCCACATAGAAACCATTCAACTGAAGGCCTTAGTTCCATGCCTATTCCAGGCAGTAAGTTTTTAAGGTCTCAAACAAATTGCCCATCAGATCCTCAGGGAAAACCCTAAACTCCTGCTGGATCCCATTAGGGTCTGTTTATTGCCTGATCCTACCTCTGCAGGAAGGGGGAGGAGTTGGTGGCAGTACCACTAATCCCCTGCCCCCCCCCTCAAAATGAGAAAAATGATCAGTCCACAGCAAAGGGCTGATGAAAATGTCATCCTATACCAGATCGCATTGCAACTGACTCAGGACAAAAACAAGATGTAATGTGTGATTGCCAGTATATATAGGCTATCAATTTGGGCCAGCGTTATTCTGTGGTCTGATTGACGCATGACATTTTCTTTTAGACATTTCTTTTAAACAGCCTTTTACTGCATACTCAACAACTCTGAAATGTATCCTGTTCACCTTTAAATGTTTGCATCTAAATGTTAATATATGCTTTTGTATTTCTTTCCTTTTTTAAAAGTTAAGTGATTTCTTTTTTTATTCTTTGGTAAGATTGGTGTATCTTCCAATGAAAAAAAGTGAAGGACTAATTAATTTAGTCACCTGCCTCTATACCACTAGGTCAAGAGGACACATAATGGGATTGTTTCATTTCTTTGCCTTTTTATCTTTCAATCAGCAGAAAGGCAGCACAAGTTGTGAGATTCTTAGTTTTCTAGCATATCAGTATAGAGGAAGGATCTCATATGAGACACTCTTGGAAGATAGAGGCTGGCAGTGGGAACCACCAAGCTACAAATTTAAGGTAAAAGATGGATTCAGGGCATGAAGGACAAGCTTGTTGCAAAAATGAATTATGAAAAAGATCAATTCTGTTTTTCAAGCGTCTTTACAAGTTTCCACATCATTTCATTTGTTCTACTTAGACAGTGAATAATAAATAATTATTTATGTGTGATGACCCAGGACAAGGCATGAAGGCAACACAGCCAGCTGATAGTTAAACTCCCCTTTATTGCTTCAACTTTCCCCCAAACTCCCACATTTATGGCAAATCCCAGAGCAAAGTGCTCACACACATGTACAGCCGCCTCTGGCTGCGAGTAGTCCAGCAAAATGCTGTTAGCACAATGGCTTCACAGCAAGAAGTCCAGTGAGGCAATGAATCCATGAAGCAAGGAATAAGGCAATGAGTCAACGAAGCAAGGAATAAGGCAAGAAGTCCTGCAAACTCCAGACGTCGGCAAACTTCACAAATTCAGCATTTGTTCCCGATAAACGCTCCTCCCCACAGCATCTCCTTAAGTCTCAGTCTCCAAGTGTGCTCTGTGAAGAGGGATGGGGTGTTCTCCTCCCAAGTCATCAGGTCAGCCTGTGCTGTTCCTGCCTCCTCTCCACTCTCCATGCTTGGGGATCAGGTGGGGGCAGTCCTTGCTCATTGCCTGAGCTCCATCACTCTTCATCTCCACTGCCTGCCCTCTTTCAATCATCCTGCCCCCATTCCTCCCTGCTGGCAAGCCGTCCCAAGCCTGAAAGGCCCAGGGCTACTTCGTCCTGCTCCTCCCCATGTTCCTCCAAAGTCAACGAGGCTGCCCCCTCAAACTCTGTCAGCCGCAGCTCCGGCTTATCTTCCTCCGCGGATTCAGGCTCCGACGGGGGTATGACATTGTGTATGGTTCCCTATCCTATGAAGTCTAATAATCATTGCAGTCAATTGCCACAATTATTTACCAACAAAATGGTTTGGCCTTCACAAACTGATGATGACCAAAAATGATGCAACCCTTTTTTTTTTCTTAATTGTTCTTATCTTCTGGCAGCTCTGCGCATGCACACACTGGGAACAGGCTAACACTGTTCTTCTACCTCGCTGATATCAGATTATGAAAACTCCGGAGGCAGCACATAACTACCAGATGTCCCTGGCCCCCTCTCTGCCTCCGACACAGAGCCCTTGTCCGAGCCTTCCCCAGACTCCAGGACTGGCCCACGTTCCTCCCCAACCTCCTCACTGTCTGAATCTGCTGCCAGCTCTCCTAGCTGCTGGCAGGCCACAACAAGAGCCCACACAACTGTATTTTCTAATGGAAGGGAGTTCAAGAAATGGACACAAAGATTTCTCCCACCTTTAAAAATGCCCACATTCTACCTAATAGTTGGAATGTCTCTGACTCATTACACATAGGTTGGATGGGAAGATATCTGCTGTTCTTATTGTTATACAGAATGTCACAGTGTTCTCTTATTTCTTATAAGAACACAAACAGCTTCTTAGATTCTACTATTCTACTATCAAAATTCCATTGAAAATGTCACGATGGCTACAGTCTCTAATTACAAATCACTACTTTAACAGTAACAAACCTACAAGGGTGTCTTTGTTCCCAGCTACTTTGTCCTTTGGCAGGCAGATGTCCCTTTCTATAGTATGTACTTAAGCACATTCTCCATGTACAGTTGCTGCAATTTCTGAATGAGCTGGACAATATTCTCCATGGCAGGCTAAAAGCCCAGAACTGCTGGCAGTGCAGCACTAACCAACATTTTAGAAAGTTCAAGCAAGTAACCTACATCACCTGCAGTAATATAGAGGCAAAATCAGGGGAAGACATTTAAATGTCTGCACTGAATTAGCTAAACTGTACCCTTGAGAAAGGAAAAGACCTAATAAATAAGTGATTATCTCACCTCTTTTGATTGGAATCTTTTCATGCTTTGTTTCATTTTTCCGCCCCCTGACAATAAAGCAAGACTGCTCATTAAGCACTCCCTAGAGGGTGGTGAAATTCTAGCCACCAATTCATCTCACAACAAATCCTACTGAGATGTATTATTCAAGCCAAGCAAAGACCTACTAGTGTCTTTTGGGATCAGTCTCAAAAGTGAAGGAAAGAAAGAAAGAAGGAAAGAGAGAGGGGGGGAAAGAGAGAGAGAGGGAGAGAGAAAGAAAGAAAGAAAGAAAGAAAGAAAGAAAGAAAGAAAGAAAGAAAGAAAGAACATTCTATTTTCTTAAGAAACCAGGATTATTTATCCTAGATATTTGTTTAAACACGACAGTAAGAAGTAGTACAGAAAGGGAAATGAGTTATTATCACATTATCTGACCTTTTTCCAGCTTACTTGTTTCCTTAGCCTGCCTATAAGGATGGAGGAGAATTTCATTCAATCCACGTTTTTATGCAAATATGTATTTTCTAAATGAACTGAGACTTGAGAAAAGTGTATAGTCTAGAAAAAGTTCATAAATGGATATATGCTAAATGTACATGTAATTATATTAAACATTACATGCAGATACAGACCAGATGAGTATATTATTGATGTTGGAAAATATTATACCTGTATACAAGAAAGAAAGGAAGAAAGGGAGGAAGGGAGGGAGGGAGGGAGCAAGAAGTGAAAGAAAGAAGAAAGAAAGAAAGAAAGAAAGAAAGAAAGAAAGAAAGAAAGAAAGAAAGAAAGAAAGAAAGAAAGAAAGAAAGAATTGCTTTTACAAGTATTTGGTTACAATTTTCAGACAACTTTACTGTTCAGAGTTTTCACTAACAAGAAAAAAAAATTCATTCAACCTATTTCATATTCCTACTTTATAAAAAAAATGCTACACATAAAAAGTAAGCTCTGCTGTTACAGTTTTTGAATTACAAAAGAGATTTAAAACACAGAAAATGTGACTTGCCTGTGAAAGTTTATTAGGTTACTGATGTCAAACTTTCTACATGTCTAACACTTGGTACATAAAACCAAAGCTTTTGTCCAAGCAAGCTAACATTTGTAATGCTTTTTAAGTGCAATACCTCACCAGATTATCTAACAGTATTTTTCTTCAAAGACAAAACCTTTTTTACAGGAAAGTCCACTTTATAATATCTGATCTTTGAGAAAAGACATTTTCAATTGTAGAAAAATTAAAATGGAGAACAAAATGAAGCCTAGTTATACCAAGTATTTGTAACTAATCCCAAAAGGTTATAATTAAAATATAATTGAACCAAGGACAAGAAAAGAAAATTAATGGAATGTGTATGTTGAAGCATTTACTGTATTTTTCTGAAAAGGCTGACAATAAGAAATGTGAGCAGAATAAAGGTAACCAGATCATCTTGCCACAAGTGATATGAGAAATATCTGCTTTTACACAGCTCACATAAAAATAAAGCTGAAGTTTCCTAATATATACTGCACATGCGCAGATCACTTCTAATGATGTCAGATTCAGTGGGTGGAGCCTCCTGCTGGTTTTACTACCAGTTCTATAGAACCAGTCTGAACCGGGGGCAACCCACCGGTCCACATTGACTCCTTGGACTCCAGCCAGATGCAAAACTACCCATGATTGGGACCAGATGCAAAACTAGCCATGATTGCCTTCTTGTGTGCCAGGTAGAAGGAACAATATACATATGGGGTTTGCAGTGTTCCCCTTCTCTGTTCCAAAGGAACCATCAAAATCCATGTTTCCTGTGACTGGAAAATTCCTCCTTTTTGTAACCAAGAGGTCATGCTACTATCCCCCCAATTCAATAGCTAGGGGTTATTAATTTTTTTAACTTTTTTTCTCTTTTACAAAAAGGAAAAATTGCAAAGGAAGCACTAGACAGCAGAGGTAGGTCCAAGGGTAGGACCAGTAGAGGCTGGCTGCTAGTCCTTTCCCTGCATTTTTTTTCCCTTCTTTCTTTAAATGGAGGGACCAGAACATAGTAACATTGGAAGAAAGAGTGCTGGCAATAGGTATATTCTGCCAGCAGTGAAAATCTGCAGAAAATGTTAAGAATGCAAGGCTCGACCTTATGAAGCACCCTCAAGTTTGAGACAACTTTTTTATTTCTCTATGTTCCATTCATTCACAACTAAAGGTGACCGTGTTTAAAAACAAGGTCATTCCAGCAATGCTCCTTTTTATTATATACCATCATGAAAGAGACACATCCGTTTTGTCCTCTTGGATCTTTTATTTCTTGGTTCAATAAACTGCTTAATTTTGAAAGAGTTATTGAATCACTGTGTCTTTGTGCTACATAAGACTAATACAGTGTAAAATAGTTGACTGAAGTTCAAATGAAAGACAGAGAAGCTTTCCTTGCAATGATTCAATTCAACTGTGAAAGTGGCGCTCAGTCTTTTATCCTGCTCTCTGCATGTGGTTCTGCCACTTCAAAACATGGATTGGCTTATTTCCACAGAGTTCCCCTTCTATCCCATTGTCTAAATCATTGATGAAGATATTGAAGAATACTGGTCTAAGACAAGCCTTGGGATACCCCAGTACATATTTCCCTCCATATAAACGCAGTTCCATTAAGGACTACAAATTGAATGTGGTTGGTCAGCCAGTTGCAAATCCATCAGGTAGTGATACTGTCTAACCCACATTTTTCTATCTTATCAAGTAGTAGATTTTGGTCAACTTAATCAAATGCCTTATTGAAGTCCAAATAAATTATATCCACAGCATTTTACTGGTTCACTAATTTTGTAATAGTAACATTTTGTAATAATAATAATATCTTGAAATGTATGAAATGTGGATACCAAGATTCATTGTTTTCACCAAATGACCCTATGTTTCTCAGCCATTCAAAATTTATCCTTTGGATATGTTTATAGCCTACTTGATAGATCCACTTTCAACTTGCCTCTGAAAAAGGCCCTTATATTTATTTATTTATTTATTTATTTATTTATTTATTTATTTATTTATTTATTTATTTATTTATTTATTTAATTTGTATACCGCCCTTCTCCTAGTGGACTCAGGGCAGTGCACAGCCAGAACTAAAACACATACCAATACAAAATTTAAAATTTTTAAAAGAATTACATGACTTTGGCCCAAAATTTAAAACATTCAAACTAAAACCCATTGACAATTTAAAAAGCTAAATATTATATAAATATTAAATATATTATTTTAACAAAGAAGTAGTCCATGGAATCTTATGTCAATCTGTCAAACATTATCCACAATAAATATTATATGGCTTACATAATTGGAAAAATCTATGGGTTGGGACTCAGTTTTCTCAGTTACATCTAGCTTTTCCACCTGCTCTTCTAACAAGCTTGTACATGAAGAATAGGGCCTTTTATTGCATCAAGATAGCAGATTTTTATCACCACATCTATGTGAAATGTGAAGATCCTTGCTTCCTTGTACCTGATTATGAAGTATCTGATCCAGGTGATTAGGCTGGGCTGTAGTCTCCAGAAAGATTAACTTTAGCTGACAGCAGTACCATATTAATTCTCACCATAGTTGGGAAGGATACATATCTTTCAAAAACAACTAGAAAACGGTAGTAGTTTCAGCACCCCAAACTGTAGGTGTGTTATAAGTTGTTTACAAAACTGCATTGGTAGATGTGTGCCATATGCATACAACTTTCCTTGGTTCTATTTAAAGAATGATGATTTGATCAGCCTTAATACATCTGTTTGTCCATTAAATTGTAAGTGATTCCAATTGCAAACATTTTCTTTTTATTTCATGCAAAAGATATAAACAGGTGTTTTAAATATTTCACACATCTGGCCCTTTGAAATTCAGTCATGCTTCCTGTTTCATAGTTATCACTCACATAAAACCAGTGAATCAGTCCTAGTTATATTTCTGTTAAAAATAATTGGTACATGTCCCATTAATTTAAACCGAGCTATTATTGCAGGCACAAGGAATAATTTGGGAGGTTATTCTTGTATCATGAAAATTAGCTAGGGCATTCACTCATGAAGGATTGATGTTAAAGAATATGACTTTAAATGTTTATTGGTTTTCCTTCTACCATTATTCATTATTTACTTTGTTCTTTAGTTGCAGTTTCTAGCTAAGTGCTCTTATTCTAATCATTATAAGAAAACATGCAACTCAGTCTTATATATTAATGTTAGAAGACAGGGTGGTACAAACAATAATATGCAATAAATAATATTTGCAATAAAGCAACCAAGAAATGTAGACATTTTTTGGTTGCTCTAAAAGAAATTAGACATTTTCCAAAGGGCCCTTAAAATTTAGGACAGAAGTGGGTATCTTCCAATGGCTTGAGGGTAGAACCAGCTCTTTTTTGTAGAGACTTTATTCCAAAAGCATGGGAACTAGTTTTAGGATGTATTTCAGTGGACTTTGTGTATAATATTAGTGTCCTGAACATTTGCAAGTATTTAAGCACTCATTTTCTACCTCAAATTCCCAAACCCAAGAAATGTTAAATTGTCTTGACTCATTCCTGAATGTTCTAGTGGTGATGAATCTGAGGCTGATAGTCCAAACTCTTTGCTTGTTGAAATATTTTTTTTTTCTTCAGGAAACAACAATGCTATACAATAAGTGCCAGGTAATTTATTGTGTGTGTTTGGTTTCCACGGTACTTTACCTAACAAGGACCTCTTTCTTTAACCACTGGCAATGATACTCAAAGAAGGGCTAACAACAATGATTTGAAGCTGTTAAGTATATTTAGTAGGTTTATAGCCATGTTTTCCTCTTAAGAACTTTGACATAGCAGATTCTACTTTAAAATGCTGAATAATAAGCCATTTTTAAAACAGTAAAAAATAATTAAAATATAAAATAAATTATCACAAAATAACAACCATAGATAAATCCCTAGTTTTAAAGTGCAGCATGTAAAAATTAACCAAACAGAAATTAGAATAAGTAAATCTTCACAATCGTCAGAAAGCAAGAAATCTATAAAATCTACAAAGTTCAGAATGTGACTGGGCAGACACAGAACTCATAAATGTCAATCACAACAACCAATGAAAGACAAAAATGCCTTTAGAATATTCTAAAAAGTCAGCAAACAAGAAGCCTTAACATTCCAAAGACAGAGAGGTGGTGCAGAAAAGAGAGTTATCTCTAATGCTGGCTAATCCCACAGCTCTACATTGATGGACTAAAAAGCAAGGCTTATAAAGCTGACATTAAAGCTCTCAAAGACTTATGTGAGGGCAGTTGGTTATTTGAATGACCTACAGCTATAAAAGGAACACACACACAAAGGCACCACACTAGGGTGTATTCCGTCCCACATATTAATAAACTGCTAATATGACTGGGGCACACAATAGGTGTGTGTAGCATGAACCAAATCTAGCAAGCTTTATTGCTTCTGGTTTATGGTTTCTGAACAATATATTACAGTTATCAAGCATGCACTGGTGAATTGAGATATGGGTTCTCTAGAGAAGGTTACTACTTGTGAAACAGCAAAGCTGATCAAAATATATTTCTAAGAAAGGTATTATTGGTGCCTCCGTTATAAAGGCTATATCTTGGAGAACCCTCAAATCACATACCTGTCTCTGTAGGAGGAAGCAAAAATCAGCTGTATATTTTTATCAACAACAGCTTTAATCTTGCTTGGATTAAAATAATAGAATTTTAACTGTCATTTTTCTGTCTACACAATGGCCCCATTAAAATGAAATTTCGATGCCCCACTTTCGAAAAAAAGAAGGCCACCCACCAAACAGTGTCACTATGCCAAGCTTTCATTTACTTGCGATCATTCACTCCCAAACTCTTTTTACATCACGTCCTTTAGATTAGTTGATAAAAGAAGTATTTGTTTACTTATTTAATACATTTGCAGATTATCTATAATCAGTATTTTTTTGGATTACATCTCCACATGACATACTAGTTTTATGTAGATATTGAAAAGAACAGAGGGCAAGATAAGTCTTTTCATCTAGCACAATCCCTCATTCCTGGTAAGAATAGAGCTACTATTATTGTTCTCCCATTCTAGTTCACAAAATCTCTACTTAACGGTTGAAAAACAAAAACAAAGATGCATTCCATGCAACCTTAACAACTTTAAGATATGTGGACTTCAAATGCTGGCCGGGGGAATTCTGGGAATTGAAGTCTTCTACAATTACTGAGGTTGAGAAACATTTTACACAATTGTTATATGGCATAAAGAATACATGAAGCCTAGACAGTCATATTGGAAGAGAACCAATCAATATCCTCCAAAATAGTGAAGCTGTATGGGAATCCTGTGATCAGATCTAGGAGTGTACCATCCAGCTTTCATTGTAGACCAAAGATTATCAAATACCTTAAGTGGCTCTTTCATTACAGATAAATAATTTGCAGACTCTGAAACTCAGTTCTTAAATGCAGGCAGTAGCTAACATCTTTAATTTAGAACTAGTTGTAAAACAGCTATACTTTGCATCCCCACTTTTTTTGTGATATTTAATTCTGAATGGCCTTAACTGCATGATTTAGCCACTGAGGCAAGTGCATCCTATTTATTAATAATGTGGGAGGGGGGAGTTAAAGTTAGATATTTGCAAGCTCTTCATTCAGGTTTACTTTTGATTGTAATTAGAATAAACAACATGCTTAAACAAAAGGCAAAGAAATAACAGCATTTTCATGCTCTTCTGAAACACAATTTTCCCATTTTAAATCAGTTTATCATAGATTATACTGTACGTAATTACTAAATTGGGAGAGAGTTTTTTTTTTTTTTTTAATCTAGGGATCCCACAACTACCTTTTCAAATTGCAATCTATTGAGCCTGGGCTTAATAGAGGAAATGGAAATTAAAGGTTTATAATATGCAGTCTCCTACTGGAATTTGAGTGCATAGTTTAATACTTTCTATTTTTAGTTAAAAGACTGCCATGAATCCATTGACAAAGTACACATCCAGGGACAGATTTAGAGGTTATTTTAATTGGCAAATATTATCTAAAAGACTCTATGTTCAACTAATGAGAAAATTTGCCCCATTACTTACTTTCTGTGAGTTTGGTGTAATCTGAAATTCTTGGACCCATTCTTCCGTTTGAGTGTGTATCAAAATAGTCAACTCTACAGAGCAGCTGAATTGGATTTTACACAGAATTTAGTGGCTGCTGTAATCACAAATGTGTATGGTAGCCAGTGCTCAGCGATTAAAAAGGACACCCTATAGATTCTGCTGGGGCTGAATTTAAATATTTTATTTCCAATGGGGGGGAAAAGCTGTACTGAAGTCCTGCTAGCATTAATCTTCCTTTGGAAAGCATAGGTTACGGTAGTACATAAGTTAACTGAGAGTCTTTCATCATCTTCTATCTAATAGGGAAAATGCTATGCACACTCATTGCAGTATGAGTCTCTCTGCAAATTGGCAATTTCTGCACTGACCATAGAATCTCTCTCTGTTCCATAAGTAACCTTCTGAAATTACGAGAGAAGTTTAAATTAAAATTTCCCCATTCTTGAGGATTTCTACTTCCAAGAACTTCAGGCCTTTCAAAGTGTTTTTAAGAATCACTTAAATCATGCCAGAACTTCCTAGAAAGGGCCTGCTGACTGTCATTGGTATGAAGCTTCCCCATTGTTGTTGAAATTCATATCTGGCTTTCTACCACATTCTTGCCTTCCATATGATGGTCTAAGAAAGAAACTGGATACCAGGTTATTGTATCATTTCATTTTAACAGCACTGATTGATCTTCTGGCCTTTCACTTCTGCTTCCAGTTATATGGAAAACACACTGCCATACCTACCATTCCTGTTTCCCAGAATATCCTTCTTGACTTGTCCCTCTAACTTGGGCAAAGGAAGAAGAACTTGAAGTAGGGAATATTTTGGACTCTTGAAGCAGCCTATGGGGGATATCTCATTCATTGGGAGGACCACACAGACTGCTCATTCCAGGGAGCCAAGAGACATACCCATATCCCTTCTCCTCTAAGAATTTCATTGGCAAAATACTCATAAGAAAATCACCAGCTCCAATTCTTAGGGGAAGAGGATTGGACTAAAGGCAAGATATAATAGCTGGTGAGATTCAGATATAGCTTCACCCTCAAATGAAAGAAAAAATTATGAAATAGATGGGCTTCTGACAAAGGATAATAAGGGGTCACATCCCCCCTCTTCCTACCACTAGCCAAGAAAGGGGAGGAATGAAGAATTCTAAAATGAGAGAGAGGAAATTCAGGAATAATGGAGATGAAAAGGATGGAGACAACCCCTTTCTTCTGCCCAGAATATAACAAAAAAATAGATAGTCTTAGTTTTAGCTTCTCTATATAAATAATCCATTTGTTGTGCTTCTTCCAAAATACAATTTTAGCTTTCATCACCATGAAAACATCCAATTCTTTATGGGAAGGAAGAATACATTGCCTTCCTAATATTTAAGACATCTGTTAAGTCAAGAACAAATACACATATGAAAAAATAATTTCTATAATGCCTATATGCAGGACAGTGAACTAATTAAACTAAAGAAGGACTTTAAGAATCAAAGCTATAAAAAGCAACCTTGTCAGTGTTCCAGAAAAAAACCCAACTCCAAGTAAAAACTCTGAAGCAAGCATTTTTCAAAGTTCTATTTACTAGAATAGGTAAACTGGCACATCTGGGAAAACCCGAATCTGAGAGATCCGTGTTTTCCCTCAGTAAATCAACCCCCCAAAACCATCTCCTCACTCCTCAGTTGATCACATGCTCCAATCACCATCCATCCCATCTTGAGACAGCACTCTGATCACTCCTTCTCCAGATGCAGGATTGGCCTGACCTTGACTGACACGAAGAATGCTATTATGTCTAAAGACAACCCCTCTTCTAAATCCCCCCATCCCCCCTCCTACTTTCCCACACATGAGAAGGTGGCAGCGTGGAAGCTTCTGGCCTAATATGGCTTCCAAAACTGACAAACCTGCCAGTACCTAAGGATGCTGAAAGTGATGGCAGTGGATTAAATTAGCTGATGCCTGGCACCATTTTACAAAATGTGTAAACTGTAAGACAAATCAAACTAAGTTAACTAAACACGTTTATTGATCATTTCACTCTGAAAGAACAGTTCTTTTTCTTTTTTTGTTAACTCTTCACCCTTTATTCTTTTTGAATAAAATAAAATGCCACTGAATGGTCTGGCATTTGCAGTTTCTAATACTTTCATTTCCTTTGCAAAAAACTTTCAGATGCTGATTTCTAAAGATATGCAGTCTAGATTTCACTGTAGCTACACAACAATTCTATTGATGGAAAGAACATAATAGCTCAGTATCACCCAAGAATAAGATATGACCTTGGATTTCTCATTCCCCACCATTTGTCCAAATACCACCAATATACAGTCAGGTCCAGAAATATTGGGACATCGACACAATTCTAACATCTTTGGCTCTATACACCACCACAATGGAGTTGGAATGAAACAAACACAATGTACGTTAACTGCAGACTGTCAGCTTTAATTTGAGGGTATGTACATCCAACTCAGGTGAATGGTGTAGGACTTACAGCAGTTTGCATATGTGCCTCCCACTTGTTAAGGGACCAAAAGTAATGGGACAGAATAATAATCATAAATCAAACTTTCCCTTCTTAATACTTGGTTGCAAATCCTTTGCAGTCAATCACAGCCTGAAGTCTGGAACACATAGACATCACCAGACGCTGGGTTTCATCCCTGGTGATGCTCTGCCAGGCCTCTACTGCAACTGTCTTCAGTTCCTGCTTGTTCTTGGGGCATTTTCCCTTCAGTTTTGTCTTCAGCAAGTGAAATGCATGCTCAATGGGATTCAGGTCAGGTGATTGACTTGGCCATTGCATAACATTCCACTTCTGTCCCTTCAAAAACTCTTTGGTTGCTTTTGCAGTATGCTTTGGGTCATTGTCCATCTGCACTGTGAAGCACCGTCCAATGAGTTCTGCAGCATTTGGCTGAATGTGAGCAGATAATATTGCCCGAAACACTTCAGAATTCATCCTGCTGATTTTGTCAGCAGTCACATCATCAATAAATACAAGAGAACCAGTTCCATTGGCAGCCATACATGCCCACGCCATGACACTACCACCACCATGCTTCACTGATGAGGTGGTATGCTTAGGATCATGAGCAATTCCTTTCCTTCTCCATACTCTTCTCTTCCCATCACTCTGGTACAAGTTGATCTTGGTCTCATCTGTCCATAGGATCTTGTTCCAGAACTGTGAAGGCTTTGTTAGATGTTGTTTGGCAAACTCTAATCTGGCCTTTCTGTTTTTGAGGCTCACCAATGGTTTACATCTTGTGGTGAACCCTCTGTATTCACTCTGGTGAAGTCTTCTCTTGATTGTTGACTTCGACACACATACACCCACCTCCTGGAGAGTGTTCTTGATCTGGCCAACTGTTGTGAAGGGTGTTTTCTTCACCAGGGAAAGAATTCTTCAGTCATCCACCACACTTGTTTTCCGTGGTCTCCCAGGTCTTTTGGTGTTGCTGAGCTCACCGGTGCATTCCTTCTTTTTGAGAATGTTTCAAACAGTTGTTTTGGCCACGCCTAATGTTCTTGCTATCTCTCTGATGGATTTGTTTTGTTTCTTCAGCCTAATGATGGCTTGCTTCACTGATAGTGACAGCTCTTTGGATCTCATCTTGAGAGTTGACAGCAACAGATTCCAAATGCAAATAGCACACTTGAAATTAACTCTGGGCCTTTTATCTGCACATTGTAATTGGGGTAATGAGGGAATATCACACACATGGCCATGGAACAGCTGAGAAGCCAATTGTCCCATTACTTTTGGTCCCTTAACAAGTGGGAGGCACATATACAAACTGCTGTAAATCCTACACCGTTCACCTGAGTTGGATGTACATTCCCTCAAATTAAAGCTGACAGTCTGCAGTTAACGTGCATTGTGTTTGTTTCATTCCAACTCCATTGTGGTAGTGTATAGAGCCAAAGATGTTAGAATTGTGTCAATGTCCCAATATTTCTGGACCTGACTGTAAGTAATTCAGTTTCCATAATTCAGTTTTTTTTTTTCATACTCCTTAAAAAGATTCATGGTATTTCTTATTTTTTTCTCTTTAATATAGCATTTTCCCATAAAAAGAATCTGTCCGTAATAGACTGAAATTATGATAGAAGAAAATAAATTGATGGTTTTATAATTAAGATCTCCAAAGATATATTTTAATTATAGTCCTTTGCTATTTTCCAGGTTCTATTCCAATGGTTGGTTGGTTGGTTTGCTTTTTCTAGGAGGCAAAACAGAAGGACATGTCTTTGCATACTTTAATAAGGTACAATGAAGAAGGTGAGAGCCAGTTTGGTGTAATGGTTAAGACACCAGGCTAGAAACTGGGAGACTGGGTGACTTTGGGACTGTCATTCTTCTCAGCCCTAGGAAGAAGGCAGGGGTGAACCACTTCTGAAAATCTTGCCAAGAAAACTACAGAGACAAGTCCAGGAGGTAACAGTGATTCAAAGCCTCAAATAAACAAATAGTTAGAAAATTAATTGGAAAAATATTTGTCCTAAAGTATCCATTGCTTTAAAGGAAAAAAAATTATCTGCATTAGTGGTAAAGTATATTTTCTTTCTTCATCATAGATGACTTGTGATGATGGATGATATAAACCAAATCATAATGAAATGGAAATACTATCATTGACTGACTAGCTATTAAATACTTAGCCCATATTTCTGATTTTTCTATTAAAAAGGATGTCTACTATACAATGTCTTCTCAGGGGTTTTAGGCAGAAAAATCCATTACTTTTCACTTTCTAATTATATATAGTATAACTTATATACTGTTTTTCCCATTTGTGGTATCCCTTGGTTCATTCTGTTTTAATATCATTAATTATTGATGTGCATAGTGAATTTAATTTTATTTGGACATTTACAGTACATAACCTGTAACCCTCATGCTTACTCTCAGCAAAGCAGGATATGAGAGATTGTCAGCTTCCCTGGGAGATCTTCCCCCGGAAAAAGAACAAGTAAAACAAATCTAGACACTGTGGGAAAAACCCAGATAATAAGCTGGTTGCAGGTCAAGTTGAGGACTATTTCATACAGGAGGCAACCTTTGCATCATTCTAAAGCTTTCTTTGGCTCTCAATGCTTGGGCTTTCACAGAAGACAGAGATTCTATAGGCAACTTGTTTCTTTATAAAAACACACTGGAGTTTCTTGTTATCTGTATCTATATCTGCCTTAATTAGAAATGATATTAATTAGAAATGATTAGAAATGATATTAATTAGAAATGATTAATATCTAATTAGAAATGATATTAATTAGAATATCATTAGAAATGATATTAACAAGACCAAGGGAGTTAAGTGTAAACACAAGGCCTGGAGAATGTAGCCCACTTTCCCCATACCTTCTGGTCAGGTAGGACGGTGATATTGTTTCCAGAATTTACCAGCCAACGGATATGTGGGGTTTTCTTGGAGTTGAAATCCAATGCATTCAGAAATCTTCCAACACATTTAGCTGGAGAATATGGAGAGTTTTATAGTATTCTGGACTTTTCTAACACCTTTAAGTCTAAAATAGTTCATGAAAAAATAAGCTATGGATAAGCATGTAGTAGCATTTGCCATTTTCTCTCTCATAATGCCCTAAACAATTCAAGCAAGTAGAAAATGGCAGAAGTTGCCATTATAGTTGTTATCATTTGCAACAGCAGTGAGATTAGGAAGTGCCATTATTAATTCTAAGTGTCACAACTACATAATCCATTTATGGATTTTTCTTTCCCGGGAGAAATTTGGTCAAAGTTCTTCCATTCATTTCTCTCCCCTCCCTTCCTCCCCCTCTCCACTGCATAGGTGAAAAATTTGAAGTGGTGGTTTAGGCAGACCTCTGAGTGAACCTACAAAGAAATTTTACCATTTTAGCAGCCCAGCATGACAGAGTCAGCACATAAAATAAATCTTTCTGCTAAAATAAGACAAATTTAGCTTCCATCCAATCTGTCCTAATTTACCTTTCTTTCTTTCTTCCACTTTCCCTACTGATCCACCTTCCATCAGCTCAGAGTTTAGACAGAAATCAACGAAATCTTACAGGATGCAGAACACACACTGACCTTAATGTTAATCTGTCATTAATAAACATGAAATGCAGTATTTGGTATGACGTGATGATGGGACGGAGCAAACACCTCAGGATGTGCTATCTGAGCTGTGCCTTTACACCAATTCATTTGTTTGTCATTTGACTTAATTGTTCATTTTTTAAAAGGCTGTAAAAACAGTCGTGTCTTCTTGTACCAATGAGTACACATCAGGGGTGAAATGCTCCCGGTTCGGACGAGTAGGTAGCAATGGCGGTGGGCAGTTCGGAGAACCAGTAGCAAAAATCCCTGCCCCTGCCCCCCATGCCCAGCTGAGTCGCACGATCATCAGAGGCTTTTTTTCTTTTACCTGCCTCTGACGAGCCAAGCTCTGACGATCCCAGCTGAGTTGCCTGCCAATCAGGCAACTCAGCTTGGATAGTTAGAGCCATTTAAAAGAAAAAAACTTTTTTTCTTTTAAATAGTTCTGACGATCCAAGCTCTGATGATCCCAGTTGAGTTTTTTAAAAACCCTCTGATGATCAGGCAACTCAGCTGGGATCGTCAGAGCCTTTTGAAAGCATTTTTTTACATGGTTTTACATGTAAAAAAATGGTTTTAAAAGTAAAAAAAATTGGCCACGCCCACCCAGTCACATTACCCCCCCAAGCCACGCCCACAGAACCGGTAGTAACAAATTTTAGATTTCACCACTGGTATACATTGCCTAGAGGTTAAGAAAAAACACTCTGAGTTTTTTTCTTCATTATACCGAATGATCCAACCTCTTAGATATTGCTAAAGCCATACACACAACTGAGCTTTATTAAATAGCATTTTGCCTTTTGCTACTAATCCCAGATTAGGGAAGAAAAAATTTGGCAGGGTAAATACAATTTACTATACACATACACATACACTCACACACACACCATGCACACAAAAGAGGAGCAATAGCAATAGACTTATATACTGCCCCATAGTGTTTTACAGCACTATCTGGGTGGTTTACAATGTCAGCATATTGCCCCTAACAGTCTGGGTGCTTATTTTACTGACCTTGGAAGGATAGAAGACTGAGTCAACCTTGAGCAGGTCAGAATTAAATCCCTGGCTATGGGCAGAGTTAGCCTGCAATACTGCATTCTAACCACTATGCCACCATGACTCTCTTAAAATATTTTCTGAACTAATTCTTCTTTCTTTAGAGATGTTTCTTGAAAATTACCCTCATGCTTTTTATTGAAATCTCAACACAGACCAAAAAAAAGTAGGACATGATAAATATGAATCTATGTTAAATGGTTGAAAGGAGCGGATATGAATTATTTCCTTTTTAAAAAAAAATCATTACTGCAGATTCTGGCAGGTATCCTTTAGAACTGGTCTATGTCTTGAACTAATATTCCTTAGCTCCCCCCCTTTTTTAACTTTTGCTGGAACATTCCTTTTACTCACTGAAGATCAGTTTCAGGTTTTCCTTATACACAAGAAAAATACGCTTAGCAAATATTCAGTATCCTGAATACTGAATATGTTTTTCTATCTCATGTTTTCTTTTCTCCCATTCTATTGTTTGGAAGTGCAACAGAAGTATTTTCTCATTTCTTTCATAGAACTGATCTTTTCCTTAAAAATTTATAGTGTCCGATCTACAACAGACACTCATTTGAGGGCAAATGAAACACAGAAGCAATGAACATGTTTGCTTGTTGCATTATAGCTCTTCCAAGTTTATATAGTGACAGTCTAGATTTGCTGCCAAAACTAGTTCATTGCTTTATCTGGCAATTGGGGATTGTACTGGGAAATACTACAGAAATATTCTCAGAATAAAAAGAGCCTGAAAGGCAGCCACAACATGCAAATCTGCCTTGCCCAATTTGGTGCTTTACAAATATGTTTTAGATACAGTCCTAAAATGTGGATAAAAATATCTGAAAATGATCAGAATGGACGTTGGACTTACCTGATACGTCTGTTCTCGGCATGTAGAAAGTGTCAGTCAGGCTGGGGATACGCCTCGTCTAGCGTATGACCGAGTCTTACTTTAATTAAGGCTCCGCCCTTCCGGTTGCCCCAGTTCTTCATCGAGGGCGAAGTGCAGACTCGTGGGATGTGTCTTCCTATAATGAGAAAGAATTAATATCCAACCCCCCCCAACCCCCACCGGACTGGACAGAGAAGGGTGGGATTGACTGACGCTTTCTACATGCTGAGAATGGACGTATCAGGTAAGTCCAACGTCCATTCTTCAGCTAAGCAGAAAGCGTTAGTCAGGCTGGGGACATACCAAAGCTTGATGTCACCAGGGAGGGCGAAGACGGCTCCGGTGGATCTCAGGAGAGGTGGACTGCCTGAAGGACTCGTCTGCCAAACGCAGCATCGGACGAAGCAAAGGAGTCCTCTCTGTAATGCCTGATGAAAGGACTGATAGAGGTCCAGGTGGCAGCCCTACAGACTTCCTCCAGAGATGCCTGTGTCGACCAGGCGGCCGATGTCACGCGTAGACCGAGCCGAAGAACTGGGGCAACCGGAAGGGCGGAGCCTTAATTAAAGCAAGACTCGGTCATACGCTAGACGAGGCGTATCCCCAGCCTGACTGACGCTTTCTGCTTAGCTGGAGAATAACAATCTTTTCCTTCCAGTAATTAAATCAATTAATCAGTTTTCAGGTGCCTCTCTCTCTTTTGTAGTTTCTTTGTTTTTATAGTCCAAACTCTATATCTTTTTTTTTTTTTAATGAAAGAGGGGACTTTTTCATTTTATTAATATTTATCATTCACCAGTAATTTTCAGCACTAAACTAAATAATTTAATTATGCCTCCCTTGCTGTGCTCCTTCTTGTTTCTATCTTTCACTCTGCAAATGTCTTCTGTAGTTTAAGCTGGATTTTTATAATTCTCATATGGCTGGAAGAAGCAGATTACAGTAGCTGATGTTAAAAATATCTAATCTGCCTTTCATTTCACAGAGGAAAATGCAATCAGCATTTCTGTTGAAAAGGAGTTTAATGACAATTCATTTCCCTTGTTTCAAATTCAAGCAACAAACAATGGCATACTTCTACTTTTGGTCAACCTGTTTATTGTTATTGTCAAGTAGATAAAAGTAAAAATGATCCAGATTTGGCAGAACTGAATGAAAAGAGTTGTGATATTAATTACCAGCTGCCTTGTGATGTGACCTTGGATACACATTTATTTGGAAATGAGAACCAATTCTGTTTCCTTATCTGAATGAAATTCTTATTTGCAAAGACATATTTGGTGTATTCAGACATGACATTATTCGGCATCTAAACAAATGCAAAATAATAGAGTTCTATTGCTGGAAAACAGAAGTCTTTTGCAAAGACAAATAAATTATGGGAGCTTGTTAAAAGAGATCTCAAACTCATTTCTGGCATCATTTTCCCATTCACTTTTCCAGAATTGATGAAAGCTGATTATGTTAAGAAACAGACTGCTCTTATTCCATCATCAGTCTGGCAGGAACTATGAGATAAAACTCCAGTAGAATCAATTTGCTCCCAATCTCATCTTGTTTTAACTGACAAATGTTGGCCAATTCCTATAAAATTAAGGTTTCCTTAAGTAACTATAAACCAAGCATTTAAAAGTACACAATGGAATGGAGAAAACTTAAACTCTTTAAATGTATATTAGATTTCTTCATTAATCAATGAATTACATACAGTATACTGCAATGATATGTGTGTTGGTACATTAATATGAATATCAGCAGAAAATCTTCACTCAATATGCACATATTGCAGGTTCCATGCATTTGAATCACCATGTGTGAGCCCTTCTTTCTGAAAAAAATGGACTTAGCATGCTTATTGTGATTCAGTGAGGAACTGCAGATCTTCCTTGAGATGCCTCTTCTATAGCAAAGCCAGGCTTACTTCTACAGGATACGTAAAATGGGTTCAAACATTGCATAGTTTTCTTTCTCTCCTGTAGTGCTCTTATTTTCTTTACCAGTACTTTGAACTTAAGAAAATGTATTTCTTTGTGCAGTTTATGCTACAATTATCGGTATTGGTATTAGAAGACTAATGTACTGCTCTTTGACTACTTTAAATCAGTGGTGGGTTGCTACCAGTTCGCCCGGATTGGGTGAACCAGTAGCGGTGGTGGTGGGAGTCTCCACCCACCCATCCGGATGCTTCTGCGCATGTGCAGCATGAGCGAACTGGTAGAAAATTAAATTGAAGCCCACTACTGCTCTAAGCCAAATCCTCCCTTTGGGCACACTACTAGCAGAAGCTTCAAATTCTAGTACATCATTATGTACTTCTCCATTAAAGTGGGTTTTCTCCAATTGGGTTGTATCAGTTGAAATGGGTTCTATCTTAATAGGGCACTAAGGGGAGGGGGGTAATCCCTGAACACATTCAGCCATCCAATCTTACCTCAGTGTGCCACTTTTCCTCTTATTGGTTGAAACAAACTCAGCATCTATCATCACCAAAGTTTGCAAGCACTCCATGCAGAAGATAATTATCTGCCATTCCTTTACCATGTGTCCATGGACAATACCAGACTCCCTTCCTGCCTCCAAACTTTGTCAAATATATCTAACTTGCTTCACAGTGAAGCAAGGTGAATGCCTCTCTCTTCACTTTCTATATTGCCGGTATGCATGTGCATTTTCCCAAGAAGACTGCTTAACCACCAAGGTTGTATCCTGAAGGAATAAGATCTACTGAATTGTGTGAGAATTAATAAAGAACTTTAAGCTTGTGCTGCTTTGCTGCAGGGCACATGTTCGTCGAATTCCTTTGGAGCAGGTCTTCATCACATGATAATCAGGTTGGCAAAGGCAGGTCAACAGGGAGAAGAAAGCAGAGGGTTGAGTAGCTTCAGCCAGGTCTTCATTATGGGAGATATTTAAGCTATCCACTCCTTCCTTCTCACTTTTTCATTATTTTTCATTTTTTAAAAAAATTAGGCATATTTTTAAATATGGATCACTGGTTATAAATTGGTACAGTTGCAGTCAAGTTGCACAGGAAAATGGGACAATGAAAAAGCAAAACAAATTCCAAGCTTCTGGTATTGCTGCTGCTTCTTACATTACAATAGAACTATTTAAAATTGGAACTTCAACCCAGGTAAGATATGGAAATATGATCCAAGATTTATCAACTTTGGCTTTACATAGACTGGCCAACAAGGTGAACTAAAATGAATGGTTGATGAATGTTAACCAAGTAAGGGGTGACTGTCATCTCAATCCTGCAAAATTATCAACATATCTGGACAGCAAATATCCCAAAGTGAAAAAGTATTGAGTATTGAAATATTGAGTATTAAAAGTATTGAAAAAGCCTTGAGTATATCAAAAGTAACTGTACACATCACCATGAGAAGAAGGCAATGTTTTGTACATTTTTGTGCAGCAATCAGAAAAATGCCATCGACTTGTTTAGTTAAAACCTAAAACTTCCAGATAATTCAATTTTATTTTCTGTAATTGGAAATGTTAATTCACATTTACAATAAATGTTCATTTTGTTAACCATTTTCTGTCACTTGTACTTTGCCTCTTGATTAAGACCTTTTGTTTTTTTCATTATTGTTATTATTGCCATTATTTACCCTAACAAATTCTATAGCCTGAAAAATTTCAAAACATTCCTGCACTAAGGGCAAATTTTATGTTCTTTTTCTGCCATCTCACCCAATATGATATGGTGGCTTGCAAGGATGTAGTGGTACAATTAATGTGCTGTTTAAATCTGTCTTACACTTTTTCAAAAAATTTCTTTCCTTACAAGAGAGACATCTATTTTTCTACCTACCCTTCAGGGTATTTGAAAATTATGTTCAATTTTGTCTTGGTGGCATTTTAGTTTTTTGAGTGACAAATTACTGGTGTTCTTGTTTACACATACTTCCATCACTCTGAACCACTCATACTTCCCGTTCCCAAAAAAGTCCTATAAGAAACATTCTCTCAGAATCCATTCTCCAGGGAAGCAGCAGATCATTGAAAATGACTGGATGGTTAAAGAACATACATTCACATAGTTTTCTACCATCTTATAAATAAATCAGTACAAGAATTCTTCACAATTTTCTCAAAAATTCTTTTCACCTTCACAAGGTATCTTGAAAACAAATTCTCTTTTTTTAAACTGAATGAGAAAAAAATTATAGAAAATCTTTCTGCATGGTATAAATACAAGATTTTGAAGAGCTTGTGAAAGGATTTTTTTTTTTTTGTTATCTATTCAGTTTAGTTTAATTAAAAAAAAACTTTGAATAATGGTAATTGCAAAAAGTATGAATGCATAGTAATATTTTTCAGGTCTTTCCCTAAATGTGAACCATACTTATTCATGTAGCATATAGTTGCCAAAGCTTTGTTGATGACTCTATGTATTAAAATAAAATCTTTTTGAACTAGCAGAAGTGTATGTATATATTTTCCCTGTTAGACTAACTGCTTATGGTAATTTTCTATTAGAAGTGTGTTATATCAGGTACAGGGTTGATATATGATCCTGTCATAATAGGTAACAATTTGGTTTATCCTCTTTAATTCTTCTGCCACCATTTCATAATCATATCTCTCCATACCAGAGACTCCAAAATGAGCAGTGTTGACATTCAGGATATATAATAACATGAAGCTCACACCTTGAAATCGCTAGAAGCATTTCTTTAGTCCAGGGCAATCTGCAGAAAAGTCACTTGCTAATCTTGGGGTACAAGTTGTATTATAGGAAAAAAAATCTAAATCCTACAGTCTAGTAATGGAACACTTTTTCTCCATTTTATTTTCTAATTAAAATATTTCCAATTCTTCTCAAATGCCTTCATAGAAACACAGAGAATACTTGAGATTTTAAAAATTGGGGAATGGAACAGAATGCAGACCTTAAATTTTGATTAGGACTGAGTATTCCAACATTGTTGTTTTGCATGGTGGTTGTCCTATAGGATCTGCCATTCTATACCTAACTATCTACGAAGGCCATTTTCTTACATGAAGCCCATTTTCTTACATGAAAAAATAGTTGGAGCTACATAATTTCTCTTCTTTCTCTCACCCATGCAAGGTTCGGTAATTTACATTACTGCCTTTAGTTAATACCAAGTGAGAGTCTATGGCACCTTGTTATTCCCATTCTAAAAACTGAAATTTCTGGATAGGAATACCCATTTTATTTATCAATAGACATTAAGACAATAGTTCCCAAACTGTGAATCCTGGCACCCTGGAACACGACAATGAATTCACAAAGGCACCATAAAAATTCCATAATAAATGGAATCGTTAGTGAGTTTGCTGTGACACCACTTTTAGAACCTCTAGAGGTGTTATGAGTAGCAGTTTGGAAACCTTTTCCATAAGGACATATTGTCCAATTCTGTATTTAACCATCTGTATCATAAACACAGAACAATTACCTACTGATGACCATATAATGAATGCAATAAATCCATTGAGATTTCTATTCCATTTGCTCAGCAAATGCAGAGGATGGTTGGGCAATGTAGATGGGCAAACTTAAAAGGTAGAATGTCTACCTAGGAATTCATTCTCTACTAAAAACCATAGGGTATTCACATAATAACCTGCCATAGTTTCCTTGCTGTCTATGATTGTGTCAATGTAATGTCTCCATCTTGTTCTATGGAAGGTGTGCTGCCCAATTGTGGAGCTCAAAATTCAGCAAACAGAGGATTAATTTATTATTTATATTACAATGGTAGAAAAGAATGTTGCCTGTGGTGAATGAATTGACAGGAAGAAAGGAAGTAAGGAAGAATCAATCTATTGCTTTCCTAGCCATTGGCAAAATTTCACCAATGTCTAGCTGCTAAAAACAGTTTCTTTGCAAGCAAGGACACTGTACTGAATGCAGACAACACAGCTTTGTCAAAGTCAACAAACAAAAGTTGTCAAAAATAGAATATTCTGACCACAATCAAAACTATGTGATGCATATCCAATTTCTTGAACCGATAATATTCTACCTGGACAAAAGATGCATTAGAGAAAAGAGCAATTAGAGTAGACTTGTGCAGCCTGATGCCATTAATTAGTTTCAGTATCTCCTATCAGTGTGGACACCAATGTGTTTGTTTGGTAGGATGATGGGCATTGTTGCTCAAAACATTTTTAGGGCACTGGTTTGTGGAAAACTGCCTATACCCAGCCCAAAAACAAAAGAATTCTTGGTTAATTTTCAGAACAATCATTTTGCACTAATTCCAAAGATTGCAAAATAACATTTAGGAGCAAGCATCTCTCCTTGCCCAATTTTAATGTGTAAAAAGGTGGGAGCATTAGCTCACTTCAGGTATCTCCTATTGCAGTTAGAAATTGTAGTTCTACTTCAAACTCAATGATTATCCCTGTTTCCAGCACTGAAAATTTTACATCAATTTCTGCCACAGGAGAAAGCCCCATAAATCAGGCCAGCGATTGTCATTCCCAATCTCTTTAGAAAAATAATTTCATTTTCTTTCAAATGCAAAACAAACCATCAAAAAATACCGGTCATATGTCAGTCACATTAAAAGCATTCACACCCAGATTCTTCAGTCAACCTCATTTAAACTGATGAAGAAAGAATTGCCTATTAATATCACAGTGAAATTGTTGTAAGTGCACTTACTTTACTCCTGAGATAGTCAAGGAACTACTTGTGTAAGAGTCCTCTGCTACTTGCAAGCTTCCTAGGCACCAACACATCAGTTGAAATTCAAGACAACACTTCAACTTTTCCTGAAATTTTCTCAAGTGACTGAATGATGGAGAGCCATCCAATTGACCATGAAAGGTGGGAGACCCAGAAACAAAAGCATATTTCCCACTCTTTGTTTATCACAACAAAAGGAAATGCAAACAAAGCTGAAAATAAGGCAGAAAAAAAGTTGTGATGCAAACAGGAGAACTGATTCCGCACAGCTTCAGAAACAAGCTTCATTTAGAACCGCAGAATCCTTGGTGCTCCTGACCTTAGTTATTTGCTTACTCAATTTATGTGCCAGAAAGTCATTTTATACTTCTAGGACCATACAGATATATTTTATTTTCTCAATGATTTATCTCTAATCTGGTCCTTTAGCTCTTCCATTGGTGCACCCATCACCATTTGCTCAATGATCCATCAGATTGTTTCCTTGGCTGTCCATGGTATTCGCAAGAGTCTTCTCCAACACCAATGTTCAAAAGGATCAATAGACCCTTATCTTGCTTTTTCAAAGTCCACATTTCATTTCCATACAGGGTCACAAGGAAAACCATGATTTGCACAATTCTGTACTTTGAGGGCATAGATGCATAATGGCATTGGAATATCTTGTCTGAGGCCTTTTTGGCTGCTCCAGGAAAGGCTAATCTGTGGCATATTTCTTGACTGTTTGTTCCTTTGTTGATGATGGTTGATCTTCAAAGGCAGAAACTATCTACCACTTTGATATCGTCATTGCCAATTCTAAGGCATGTTGTTCTATTATCATTCGTTTTGGTCTTGTTTATTTTAGTCCCTTTTATTTTACTTGCTCTGACTTTTAGTAGTAGGGTTTTGAGACCCTTTGTAATTTTGATTATCAGGGTAGTGTCACCAGAATAACATGGGTTATTTATATTTCTTCCTCCACTTCTAAAACCACACTCATCCTCTTCCAGGGCTAATAATTAGGAAATAAACATTTGGAGGAAATTTCATTGTATATTTGAATCAAGTCTGAACTTGAGAGGTTCATTTCTAGTTTGCACCTAAAAAGTATATACGTTTAATGGAAAGACAGCAGCAAAGAGACAGTTTTTCTGGTAACACAGAGCATCTTTCTTAGTTAAAGTATAAGATAGCAAAAGTGCAGTCTCAAGGGATCACCTAAATTGCCTACATGTTCTGCCTGACTGCTCTGAGAAAAACAAATCTTACAGAAGTCTGTAAATCTCCAGTGTTCTATCATCTAAAGGATTTTAAATCTAAGAGAACTGCCCCTGGAAGTTTTCACTATCCAGAGTAATAAAAGGTTTCTAGGACAACTAATAGTGATTGGTGTGTTGTGTAATGGTAATCTATTCAAACTAAACAGTAGCCTATTATGGGGACTACAGTCTAATCTTAAAGTATCATCATGTAGGGGTTAGGGTTAGGAATGGCAGAACCTGGAATAGAGCGAGAAGAGGGATCAGCCTAGAATCCCTACGTAGCCACAAACAAACTACGTCCAACTTCCCCTTCCCCACTTTAACATTGACCCTTATCTAACTTTAACTAGGAGCTGGTCATTAGTTGCAAAGATTCCTGTGCATAGGCTTTTAGCAATAAATCACTTAATTGAACCTTCATGGTCTTTTGTGCCTGACACAACAGGCTATATTCATTTTGTCATTCAGGCCTCTGTCTAATTATTATAATTAGATATTTAAGAACATAGCAGCGAGCATGTAATAATCTTTTATATATGATTACTCTAGGGGAAAATCGTGTAACACTGGGATCAGAAAGATGGCTGTCTCTAATGCACTTCTATGGAGTGCAATGTCCATAGCAGTTTCCCTGCCACCATGATGCAGAAGAGCATTATGCCTTTTCCTACAAGAGATGAAAGCACAGGCAATCTAGGAAGTGGTCCTGCCACAATTAACTATGGAAAATGTAAATGACTGGCCCTGATGCATCCCATTGATGTGTGAGGAAGACTACTGGAAAGGTTTGGGTCCACCTAGCACAATCTTGTCCTCATTTTAAATGACAGTGGTCCCCCCACACTTTAATTATGGAGTAATACTCAGAATTGACATCCAGAAATGTTAGAGAAGCTATGTTTCAAATGTGACTTCAGACATTGCTAGATCCTTTCTGTCTCTTCCAAGGGATCTCTGAATCTGAATTTTAAATTGCTTTTTCTGAAACAAAAAGCCCCACTAATCCCATTTCTATAAGGAGCCAGCATGATACATGACATGAAGTTCATAAAATGCTAGTCAGGCATTAGTCAACAGATGTCTCTGCAGAAGGTCGATGTCCAGTGCCTCCTACAGCCCAATCCATGGAGGGCAGTTCCTGGCAACTGGAGAGGAGGGGACACGTCCAAACCAGTTTATGTTGCAAACAGAAGGTAATTACATCTCCCTTTATGTAATTGTCAGTAAGCAATTGTTAATGCATTGTGCTAGATTATCTCCTCAGTCATAATAGAATTGGGAGAGAGGGAAATTTGTAAAACGGAGAGGAGAGGAGAGGAGAGGGAAAATCATGAGGATCTGGCATTTATAAAACAATATGTCAATGGGAATCTCTGTGCCATCATTAGGGTGATGGAGATGATCCTTGATATATGCAAGAATTGTAATTAAGGGTTGGCTAATAACCAGGGAAACCTTTTCTAATTTTCCAGCTTTCATTTTTAACAAAAGTTTTCTGAAACATTTTCTTCTAGAGATATGAGACAATGTTCTTATTCAGAAAGCTACTGAACAAAAGCCACAAAGAAAAAGCATTAAATTAATAAAAGTAGAGATGAATTTGGCAAGTACAATGAATAGAATCTAATACTGGCCTTTTGCTGACAGAATTGCTGGCCTCAGCAGAACCAGGAGCAGACATTTCTTCTTGTTATTTTTCCATACACAAATACCAAAGCCAAGCATACTCCATAGGATCAGTACTGGGTTAAATTTCAATTGCATTACAGCCCAAGTATGTCCTACGGAATATACTTTCAGTAGCAAATATTATACATTCAAAATGTATTGCCGTTCCACCGTGTTGGAAGAGAGTGTTATAAAATAAGGCCTGCTCAGTCTGCCTGCCACACATAGAGGTAACATTAAGGCCAGAGAATAGACTTCTTCATTTTGCTATTTGAAATTTAGCCTTTCATGGTTCAGCACCTAGAGGTATTTCGCAGGCAAAATAAAAGAAGCTTTTCAAAAAGATCTACCTCCTAGTTTGGCCATTCCTTTCCGGGGTTACAGATTCAAAGGATTTCAAGCTATTATTATAACCCAGCCTTACATAAATCTTTCGGTTGCTGAGCACATTCAAAGCTAGCATACTAAAACTCTCAGAATACCTATAATCTGAAAGGAACAACAGAACAGTATATCTGTTTGGTTGTTACTCAAATCAGTTCCATTCATAAAACCAGAAGGAATATACTTGCAAAAATCTGCAATAAAATGAACCATATTTCATAGTTCAAATTCCAGAGCTACTCATTAAATAAAAGTGTTCATTTGGTTCAGCAGAGGCTACCTTTAGAGGAGCTGTTTGCTCATTGGATAAAGGGGAAATAATGTTGGGAGAAATTCCCTGTTGTTATTCTGTTGTTTAGGGAAAACTGAGCACATGAAAAGGGCTTTTCAGAAAGTAATTAAGAGTTGGACTGAATACTATTTTTTCAATACAATATACTCTCTATAACCATATTCTGCTTCATGAGAATATTTATTTCTACATGTTTTGGACTGTACAAAAGATACTGCTTTCCTTCCTTTCCCCCTCTCCCCCCTTTCATTCAGTGAACAATATTCCACAGGAAAACCTCAGAAACGTAACAGAGCAAGTCAAGACTTGTTCACCTAGTTATGTGATGAAAGATGTTTCTTAATCTGCCTTTTCATAGGCTTGGTACAGGCCCAGAAGAACATCAGAGGGTTCATTATCAAATTTACATGTGTCTATGGATCTAAAACCTTTGGTAGAAACTACTGCAAAGGGGGAAAAATGATAGAGGGGTTCCCAGTGGGAAGAACTGGGTCTTTTGAATAACTGGAATACTCCTTTAAATTGCTGTTATTACAGTTGTCATTATCAACACTGCCAAGTATTCAGCCCAAATGCTGTGACACAATGAACTTTGGATAACATACAGTGGCTTGTTTTAGGCCTACAGGATGCCAGAATTCCTGCCTAGTGTTTTCATATAGTGAACAGCAAATAATTAGAAAGATTTGGTGGTCTCTCTTTAAGGCAGAAATGCAGAAGAATGAATAGATGCATTGGAGAGGAAGTGGCCTATATTTTAATTGTATTGCAAAATATATTATCCTGGCATATACAGTTCACCTCACTCATACTGAACAATGACATAACTAATGAAAAAATAGGATTCCATACAACACCAGAACATGACCTAAAACTTTCTCTACAGTGAATATTTGCCAACAGTTTTTCTGCTTTGTAGATGCTCCAAAACTCACTTACTTGAATGACTTGTCCATGCAGTTTAGGAGAAACTGAGACCATCACTCATTTACTCTTGTGTTGTAATTTTTATAGGGATCTAAGAAACTCATTTATTTTATCTATCTTGCAACAACATTTCAGAAAGATAGAACTTTGATAGTTTCTACTTTCTGATTCTAATGATAACATTACTAAGATTGCCCTAGGCTTAGAGGTGTAATAGACACAGTACAAAATGGGGAAAAGCTAAAAGGGAAAGAAATGAAAAGTAGGTAAATTCTTTGACACTGTTTGGTACATCACTGTTTGGTAAAATGAACAGGTGAAACAGCCAAAGGTTAAGTGGAGAGGATCTCTGTTTTCTCATTTTTCCCCTCCCCCTCCCCCACCCCCCAGTTCTCTATTACTTTTTAAATTTTCTCTTTGTATTTTATATTTTGATAACTAATAAAAATGTATTATATAAAAAGCAGAGAGGATCTGGGAGAGCAGGACTGAAAGAACAGCCATAGCTTGTTCTTCTGTAACTGATGCAATCTGCTGAAATGTAGATTGATGGTGTCTTCAAGACCGTCTTCTGCTGCATAGCTCCCAGCGACCAGTAAGATCCCATAGAGTTGGTCTCCTCCGGGTCCCGTCAGCTGAACAATGCCAGCTGGCGAGCCCGCGGGGGAGGGCCTTCTCTGTGGCTGCCCCAGCTCTCTGGAACCAGTTACCTCCTGAAGTCCGGACCATCCCCACCCTATTGGCCTTCCGAAAAGCAGTGAAGACCTGGCTTTTCCGGCAGGCCTGGGGCCGTTGATCTCGCTCTTGTGATCTGGCGAGATCCAGCCATGAATGGCGTGAATGAGTTTTTAATGTTTTTAATTTTTAAATGTTTTTTTATAATGATTTTTTAAAATGTATTGTGAGCTGCCTTGAGTCTTCAGAGAGGGGCGGCATATAAATTGAATTAATTAAATTAAATTGAATTAATTAAATATGATGGTGAGATTCAGGTTTGCAACACAAGAAAAAGATACAGACTGGACGAGGGACATTCAAGGAGTCAAAAAGATTAAAAAGGCAGCTAGGTCCATCAAAACCCATTCTTTTTTTTTTTTTAATGTACACCATATGCACAACTGAAGGTGAAGGTGACCAATACCTTATTGATTTTGTCTGTGACCCTCTGTCTGTGGTTTGCCAGGATTGGACACAACAATAGAAAAAACAATAACATGATAATGAGAAAAGACCTTATGCCATGTGATAGGCACTTTAATTTCAGGCTTTTTTTAAGAGCATGCTAATATATTCTATTTACCCTGAAACTAATTCAGAAAAAAAGACCATTTTTTTTCCTGTTAATCTAATGGCCCAACCAAACAACAGGCTTTATGACACCATATTTCAGAATCTGAACATTGGTAATGGCCAAGATCTGACACAAACATAAACACAGACTATAAATTAGAGACAAAGAGAGGACTGGCATTTCAAGATTGCAGGCTCTTTCTAAATTTACTGGATGTGTGTTGAGATTTTAAGAATAACAGTATTCCAGCCAAGGAAAGGTTTAGAATGATTGAGAAGTATAGATCTGATACTTCTGATTAATGATGGATAAATTAGTGTTAATGCATGTAATAAATGTCAAAGATAGTAATTCATTGGACAGCCTCGGAAACAGAATAGCGGTTTACAAGCTGAGTAAGCACTCATAGCTAGTAGGAACAAGAAAGTATTACATTCTGCTTGAGGTCAAATATGGTATGAACATTTCAGTATATACTGCATCCCTGAAAAAAATAGCATTTTGTAATCACCATGTCTGTCAACAGCAAGCCACAAGACAATCCAAATGTTGTAAGACAATATTTATCTAAGGAAAAAGGAGGAAGAGACAGTCACAGAAGAAGAGAAGAAAAAACAGCTGTTCACTACAGACATGGAGGTACTTGTCTGTTTATGAAATTTGCTAACTCATTATACACTAAGCTCTGTGAACTGAACATATACTACAACAATAGCAAATAATATTTGTGAGTCTAGGGATCTAAATTATCATGAAGCCTCAAAGGAATTTGGGCAACCTAAAGATCCAGAATTCCACTATATAACCTTTTTGCTCATGACAAGAAACATGCATATATGCCTCATAATTTTTGAGAGAACATAAAAGGGTGGAGAGGAATTAACTCTTGTGTTTATGGCTAGATCTGGGAATTAAGTCCATTTATTCAGTAATTTGTGAGCTAGAAAAGAGTGACACAATTGCAGACTAACACCTTAACATTTGCTGCACTGATTGACAATAGGTTTCCAGGAAGAGATCAAAGTGTTGGTCATTGCTAATGCTAAAGGCTCTTATTTAGCATTACACCAAAAGTAATCAGGCATAGCATTGCCAGGAACTGAAACTATTTATCCCAGAAAACATCCAGAGAAGTCTTGCTACAAAATCCTTCTGCTGAAAAGGTACAGGGAGTATGTGCTAAGTGGCAGAACTTCCTTATAGTGATCACCATAATTTGGATGGCAGTTCGGATGGCAACATCCTTTCTTGCATGTGAGAAAGTCTTAAGAGTCTTATATTCCAGCATGTAATTGGTCTTGATTGATCATGGATAGCTGCCATAAGCTAGTACAGAGGTCTTCAAACTTAACAGCTTTAAGACTTGTGGAGTTCAACTCCCAGAATTCTCCAGCCAGCATAGAGAATTCCAGGAGTTGAAGTGCACAATGTTGTGACCTAGGCTTCCTGAGTCATTAAAACAATGAGTAGTCCCAAAAACCTCTTTTATTGCAACAGCTGTGAATTATGTTCATTCACAGTTGAGTCCCAATTAGTTGCAAAAAGTCCTTTGGGAGAAGTTCTTCAGGATAATCACCAACCTTTATCTCCCTTGACACTCTGCCAAAGACCTACTTGGCAAAGCCACACAGATTCCAGAATCAAACAGAGATGCCGACTGGGAACAGAATTAACAATGTTGCTTTCCTGCAAAGTGCCCACATGCCTTTGCTCCTCTTTTAAGCCTTATGGGAGAGGCCAATCATCTCCAGGCCTTACTCCCAAGTCGTCCCTTTTGTTTTAACTGTTCACACCTTCTGGCAGCTTTGGGCATGTGCGCACTAGTAACAGGCTCCTCCTGTTCCTCTGCCTCTCTGCTGTCCGACTCTGGAGGCTCTGGAGTCCACGCATCACTCCCAGATGGCCCTGGCCCCATCTGCCTCCAATGCATCTGCCTCCCACGTCTCGGCCTTCCCCAGACTCCAGGACTGGCCCATGTTCCTCCCCAGCTTCCTCACTGTCCAACTTCGCTGTCAGCTCCACAGGTTGCTGGCGGACCACAACACACAACTCTTAAAGCTGCCAAGTTTGAAGACCTCTGAGCTAGTATATCTTTCCATATAATGGAACCAATAATATTATTTCCTAAGGATTAAAACCATTAATCCCTAAAGCAGATCCCTAAAGAGAAAGCCAATCCATCAAGCATATTTCTAGAAAGAAAGTATATCTATCAAGTAGAAGAAGAAGGTTCTTCTCTCTAGGAATCTGCTTGATGATTTTAACCCACAGATAGCCAAGGTGAAGCCAATCTGCTTGGTGCTGCCTGCTCCTTGAGCAATCTATGCAGGAATGGGGAGAAGGAGAAGGAATAGGGAGAAGGAAAAGGAATGGGGAGAAGGAGAAGGAATAGGGAGAAGGAAAAGGAATGGGGAGAAGGAGAAGGAATGGGGAGAAGGAGGAATGGGGAGAAGAAGGACATAAACTGTTTCAACTCCTATCCTCAAAACGACACTATAGAGCACTGCACACTAGAACAACTAGACACAAGAACAGTTTTTTCCTGAACGCCATTACTCTGCTGAACAAATAATTCCATCAACACTGTCAAACTAGTTACCAAGTCTGCATTACTATTAATCTTCTCATCATTCCTATCACCCATCTCCTCCCACTTATGACTGTATGACTGTAACCTTGTTGCTGGTATCCTTAAGATTTATATTGACTGTTTCCTAATATGATTTGATTGCTTATTTGTTCCCTATGACTATCATTAAGTGTTGTACCTTATGATTCTTGATGAATGTATCTTTTCTTTTATGTACATTGAGAGCGTATGTACCAAGACAAATTCCTTGTGTGTCCAATCACACTTGGCCAATAAAGAATTCTCTTCTCTTCTCTTCTCTTCTCTTCTCTTCTCTTCTCTTCTCTTCTCTTCTCTTCTCTTCTCTTCTCTTCTCTTCTCTTCTCTTCTACTCTACTCTACTCTACTCTACTCTACTCTACTCTACTCTACTCTACTCTACTCTACTCTATTCTATTTAGTGGTGGGTTCCTCCCGGTTCCGCCAAGCCGGTAGGAGTGACGATATGACATCACTGAACTGGTTCTGCCCCCCCCCATGCCCCATCCCCCCCCACCCCCCACGTTATTCTTACCTTTTATTTGGCCCCACACCCAATCTATTGCTGCCTCCTGAGTCCCAGCTGATGGGCTATAAGGAAAAAAAACTGTTTAAACTCTTGCCACAGGGCTTTAAAGGGCTGCCCTACAGCTGATCAGTGGTAAAAGGCAGTTTGGTGGTAGACCAGTGCCTCCCAAAACAAATGAATAGACCGGTGCCTGCAAAAATAAATGGGTAGTGCCTGCAAATATACATGAGTAGACCAATGCCTGTAAAAATACATGAGTAGACCAGTGCCTGCAAAAATACATGAGTAGACCAGTACAGTTCTGCAAGCAGTTAAAAGCCTGGTAGACTAGTACCTCTGCTAAATCCTAAAGAATTGTCACATGACCATCAAGCCATGCCCACAAAATAAGCCACATCCACAGAACCGGTAGTAAAAAAATTTACAACCCACCCCTGATTCTATTCTATTCTATTCTATTCTATTCTATTCTATTCTATTCTATTCTATTCTATTCTATTCTATTCTATTCTATTCTATTCTGGTATGAGTAAATGAGAGGAAGGCTGACTTTGACATGAGTGAGAAGAGCAGACAAAGTGGGGGAGGAGGAAAGGAGGGGGAGGAAGGTGGGAGACCAGTCAAAGGGTTAAGAGAAAAGAGAAGGAAGGAGGCTTTGTTTTTCTTTTTCTGTCTGCCTACTCTCTGCTTCACTGTGCCTTTACTGCTGCCCAGACCAAAGGAATATATGCTATGCCTGGGGTGTTTGGTGTGTGTGAGGGGGGGGGGAGAAATTGACACCATGCAGCATCAGCAGCCAGACATTTGAAAAAAGAAAAATGTGTTTTCCTTTTTGATGGAAAAAAAAATCAAATCATACAACAATATTTCATTGAATTCAAGATTAAGACTGTTAAAAGCAAAAGGAAGGAATATAAAGTGGTTTATTTGATCAAGATTAAAATAAGAAATTTTTAGCAGTGTTCTGGCATCCTTTTCAAACTTTTTTTTCACACTAGAATTGAAAAGTTGATGTTTTATTGATTTGTTCATAGATAAGGGATGGGATATGTGATGAAGAGATGCTTGTTTAACCTTATGGAGGGTGAACAGTAATTAAATCTGTTTATATTTGTGTGATCAAGGTTGAAAGTTACTTCTTTACACATATTTTTGAAAAAAATGCTGGAATATCCTGTGCTTGTTACTAAAATCCATACAGGACTGAAAGCTGAAGATGGATGGACAAATGAAACCTGGAATGTGACTGTTAAGTTTGGAACTGAAATGTACAGGCCATGTACAGGCAGTATATCAGCCTTCATCACACACAAAATATAATTATTGATCATGAGAAATGTGTGCTTTTTAATGATTAGGTTTGCGGGCTGCTTCAAGGAACCAGGGGAAACAAAACTTTTATAGATCTTTGAATCTAAACCAAAATGGCCAAGAGAAACCCAAAAAATGGACTTCAGTAAAAATGCAAAGAACTAAAGGGCATAACCTTTAACAGGAGAGGAGCTAGCAGGGAACAAAGAATTGATGACTCTAATGGGAAAGAAGAACAGAGCCACAGAGATACATAACCTAAATGTCAGAGCATTAAGCTGGAAATAGGAGCCAGATACAAAGCAGGGTCATGGAGCTATATCATTTTGACCCAAAACCAGGTTCTCAGGAGATTGGAGAAGCATAAGTTCCTAAAGACAGGCCATTGTCAAGACATAGATATAAGTCCCCAGACTAGGGGTTTTAAACAATAAGATGTCTTCAAGGCTAACCTTACCTTAACCGACACCTAAAGAATATAGGTTTATTCTATATATAAAATATATAAAGAAATCCTTATATCAAAGGCAAAATGTATTTGCTTTGGTAGTAGCAGTACCATTTCCAGTAGTATATAATAAAACAGTGTCTCTGATTGCATAAAAGTTAGATGACTTATTTGGGTTTAGTTCCTTTAGCCATTGTGGTTTAACAGCATTATTTGAAAATTAGGCACTAAGAGCTTCAGAATGCCTTAAAACAGGGCTGTCAAACTCCCAGCCCACGGACCAAATGCGTCATACACTAGCCACTCCCACACCCGGTTTAGTGAAGGGGGGAAAAATCCTGATGCGTCACGTGAGACTGCCATGACAAGATGAGTTTGACAACCCTGCCTTAAAATGTACTTACTGTTAACAAAATTATTTATTATTGGTATATTTCCATATTGATCCTGTGCTAGGGCCACATCTTTTAAGTTTTCATACAGTATCTTAACTCTTAAAACCATCAAGATTGTCATTCTGCCATAAATTCAATGAACAGCATTGTTTAGCATATTGATAATGCTATAATATGCTGCCTCAATTTGTCAATACTTTATAAAACCAGTCAACTCCACTAAGGTTTTGGCAACTGCAACCTCAAAGATGCTTTGTTTCACTATAGAAAGTTTTGTTTAGCCAACCAGCAATTCTATCTCTTTTCTGCTGTTCCAAAATAGCCCCCCTGTCTCTACTAAATTAGTTTGTATGCTTTCAACCCCTCCAAGTATTTAGCTGATGTTTTGGTCTTATTTGGTCAACAGTGCATGTCAGATTCTAATCTTAATTGCTGGTTTGGACATGATTATGGACTTCTGAAACAATACTTCTTGGCAATGACTTTCGCTGGACCCATAAACCCAATCTCTGGTAACCTGACCCTGGATATACTCTAACAGAAATCAGGATTTGTTTGCATTAATCTTGGATAAACTATTTGGTTTACCCATTGTACTAAGTTATGATTTGTCTTACACTGGTTGCAAAACAAGCAACAGAAGCTTATACATCATCCAAAATTCAATAAAACACATTATGGTTTAGTGTACTATATAAGTTCAATCACAGCAAGTCATTCAAGAAACCAAGGTTAAAAGTAAGATGTGGTACAATGCATGAACTCAATATTTCTTCACTGGGATAATCTTGGTTAAAGCCAAGGACTCTTCTTTCCAACTGCTCTACTTAAAAGATAACAAGCATCACTTGAGGGTATCTGTCCATCTGTATTGACTGAGGACAATATTTAGCTTGCTGTATGGTATTTTTAGTTACATTTCAGATATGAAGATACGTAAAGGCATACAAATAATACTTAGCATCAGAGATATTAAATATATTAGGATCTGCACTGCCATAAACAAATAGTTCATCATGCTTCAGTATATGATTACTGCCACAAGATTATGATATATAGGAAGATGGAAAGATTTGGTACTACCCACTGTGGAACAATGATTGGTGAAATTAACAGATTTTGCAGAAATAGATAAACTAACTTCTTCAATTAGAAAAAAGACACTATCTACATATACTGGTGACAGAATACATTTTAAGAATTTTTGTGTAAAATGAAAAAAATAAACTTGTGATTTATGGTTTTGATGATTAGACAAGATAGATTATAGAAAGAAGGCTAGTATGATGTAATTCTAGAGAGAGAGGTTAAAAATATAATTGTTCTTATAATTGCTGTGACAAATATCGGAAAACACTGCTTTGAATCTTTTCTTTCTTTCTTGTACTTTTGGTTTCTCTTTTTTTCTTCCTTAATTTATATTCATTTGTATTTGTCAGAACTGCCACTTCATGCCTGATCTCTGCAATTGCTTCGATACCAGTCTGCCATAAACCCTGGGGGAGGTTGAGATGAATGGGAAACGCCTGCAGGGAAAGTGAAAGTTAAGAGAAAGTGCCTTCCTAAGATGGCATTTCAAGGTTGCTTTGTGATGAGAAGAATTCAGCTACGATCAGAGTGCCATTTCCAAAACATCTTCGAAACTGATTGGACAGTGGGGGACCAGCAATCGGAAGTGTTTAAGTGGGGGAAAAAATTCACTTGGGGTTTTGGCGTGCGAATTTCAGTTCTGGGTTTGCACTATTGTATTTTACTTGGCTTCTAGTAAACTATACCTTTCTCCATCTGATGGTGTTAAGGATCATTCTTACTTGGAGGCTCAAGCTACGGCAGGTCTGACATTATTAGTTTTAATATTCTATTTCTAAATATTTTTTTAAATTTAATTTATAAATAAATTAAATAAATATAAAGAAACAGTTCAACCTGAATCAATTTTTGTTTTGACTGAATGTAGACAGAAATAAATAGTATCACTGACACAGTTAGGTTATGTAAATGTAAATGTCTGGAACACTCTACCTGATCCTGTTGTTAGTCTCTCTAATCCCCATACCTTTTACCTTAAACTGTCTACCATGGACCTTTCATGTTTTTTAAGAGGTCCCTAAGGGGGCATGCATAAGCACACCAGCTGCCTACTGTTCCTGTCCTACTGTTCCCATTTATTGTTCTGCCCCAGCTCCGGATTCCCGAGGATATTGACACACATCAACGGTCCTTATCAAATTTATTAAGTAGCAAGAATAAACCAAAGTCTGGCAAAGGTTGGCAACCAGCCCAGAAAACAAGATATGATAAGACTTTTCCAAAAATGCTCTGATGATAATTACAAGTTGTTTCTAGCAAGAAACTTACTAACGGCGTGTGATTTAAATAGGCTAAGGGAGTGACCAATTATCCTCAAGCCTTACTCTCAAGGAGACCTCCTCCTCCTGAGTAGCCACTCCTGCCTTTTGGCAACTGTTCTGTCCCCATCTCCACACACACACAAACACAGCCAGCCGAGGGTTAAGAAAGCACTTGGCACGCACACAGGTCGTTATCTCAAACTTGGCAACAATATAAGGACCGTCTGCCAAGAGCTTTACTTCAACAGATAACATAAAATTACATATGCATTGTAAATAGTCCAGCAAAACAATATCCTTTCGGCAGCTTCAGGCATTGTTCAAGTGACTAGCCAGAGTTAGTTTTTGTTCGTCACAGAGTTTTACCAGCCACCACCCTCTCTTATATAGTCTCTGGGGTGTGGTCCAGTGACTCAGTTATAATCCCTAGCATGCCTCCTTAACTGCTGCAACCGTTTATCACGCCTTCATTGGCGTGCATCCAAGAACAACAGCTCTCCTTCCTCGCTCTCATCAGAGACACCTGGTTCCTGGCTAATCTCCCCTTCCTCGGCCGGCACCTGAGGCAGTGCCAGAGGGGAGGGGCCTGGAGAGGGAGGCCTGGCTGACTCCTCTCCCTCATGTTCGGAGCCTTCTTCCTCCGATGAGATAGGCTCAGAGGGCGGGGCCACAACAGCAGCCCTGCGTGCTCGAGCATTGAGGAGAGACTCCTCCACTTCGCTATCTCCACTTGAAGGAGCCTCTGGAGATTCTGAAAGCCCTGGCTGAGTCTCTGCCTCTGGCACCACATCCTCTTCAGCCTCCTCGCTGTCCAACGCGAGCGCCGGCTGCGCAGGCTGCTGGTGTGACACCACACCAGCCTTCTCGTCATCGGGATCAGCCACGATGCGCGCAGGCCGCTGGCAGGCCACAACATTTATATGTATTCATTTTATGTGTTTATGGCTATGTTTTGCTTATTTATTTCCTCTTTTTTTGTGCCAAATTTTTTCATGTGTCCATGTCTATGTCTATACTGTTATTTGTTTCCTTGTACTTCTTGACAATTAAATAAATAAATAAATAAATAAATAAATAAATAAATAAATAAATAAATGTGAAATTTGCAAACTTTGCTTACAAAGATGTAAGTATGAGAACTGAACAAAAAGTAATACCTTCAATGTTGTAACTCACCAATTGATGGCAGTACTGACAAGCTATAGACTTTGATATGTTCTTTGTTATCCATTCTTACTTCAGTTGGTGGGAAGTTACAGTAAGGAAAGGTATTGCTGTTCATGTTTATCAAATCCAAGTTTTTATATTGATGACCATGTGTTACTGAGCCAAAAAATATAAAGATGGTGATCCAGAAAAAAACTGATTTGTGCAATCAAGAACTAGGTAGATAATTTGTGACAGCAGCCAATGAGTTCCATAGAATTATAGAATTTCACATGAGAAAGGTTGATGAACCGATCAAGGATAATCATGGATCATGCAAAGGGTAATTGTTGTTAACTTGGCATTTCACAGGAATGTGTGGTCACATCACTTTTTTTTTTTTTTTGTCAGTAGTGTACAGTTTGCCATAATGAGTTACTTGCATGATGGCAATTTCAAAATGAAAGTTTCAGAAATTGAAATTTGCCAGCATTTATCGTGCTATAAAAATGAAGTGAGGAATTTCTTCACAGTATCATGACAGCTGATAAAACATGAGTTCCTCATTATAAACCAGAAACAAAGCATCAGTCCCTGGAATGTCATCACAGTTTCACTTGCAAAAACAAAAATTAAAACAAACTCAGGCTTCCGCAGAAAAACTCATTACTGTACCGTGTTTTTGGAGGGTTGTTGGGGGGGGGGTTGTTTCTTTTATTAAGACACATATAGCATAATCCACATGGATTTCACTAAACCTGGCACCAATATATCAATTTAAGAGTGCTACACTGTAACACTCAAAACTTTGAAACAACAATTAGGCAGAGTTCAGTCGCACAAATAGAATTTTTGTCTGCAGTGTAATAGTGCTAGGCCACCACTTTATAAACCATCAAAGTGGCAATTGCAAAGTTGGATCTCACTGTCTTACTCCATCTGCTGTTCAGTCTACACTTTGTTTTGTTTTCACAAAACAATGAGATGGGAAGGACTTTCAGGACCTGGTTGAACAGACAAACTATATTCCATAAAGCTAAGAAACTTATCCATGATTGACAGAAGTGTAATGAATGGCAGTGATTTTATGGAAAAGAAATAAAACCATAAAAATAGTACATTTCAATAATTATTTCTGCATTTCATGTTTTAAATTTTCCTGTTTAAAAAGATGGAGGCATTACTTTCCATTTAACCTCCATTTCATTATAATATTCTATTATATAAAAGTAGTCACTACTTTATTAAAAGCAGTCACTAAATAGAATCTTCGGTTTTGTTTAAAATGAATTCTTTACGGGAGACCTCCCCAACCTCTCGAGCAGACAAAAGAGACAAGACAATTTCCAGCTACCATATTGATCACCAATATTACAACCAACATCTCTTCTCTTGTCTTGCATAGTTATCAGAAATTATGAAAATGCTATAACTTCAGGTCTTAGTCTCCATAATGTATATTTCCCAATTTTTCAGGAAGAGAATTAATAATTGAGAGAGACATTTTCTATTAGCAGTTTTTTTTATTTTATTCACAACATTAAAATACAAACTCCAAAAGAAGAAACAGATTTGAATCAGAAGAAATTTCGTTTGAGAACTGCAAGCTTGTAGGAGAAGACTGAAAAGGGCATGGATTCTAAAGACTTGGAGTTGACAGAACTAAGTGATGAAGTGAACTTTCTTAAGAAGATTGATGGAGACTGGTGAATGGACTTATTATATGCGACTGGAAAAGGTTTCTTTGAACAACAAATGCTGTGGTGATATCTAGAACAGATGATTTTCTGGGAATTAGATCCAAATGTTGGGAAAATGACAAACAAAATTAAAATTTTAAGGAAAAGTTTGATCATTAATAATCAATCAAGGATATGTGATCCTGGATGGACCCAAGATAATAATTATGGTGGTCTATAGTAGATTAGGGATGCAGTGGCTCAGTGGCACTGAGCTTGTCGATCGACAGGTCAGCAGTTCAGTGGTTCAAATCCCTAGTGCCGCGTAACAGGGTGAGCTCCCATTACTTGTCCCAGCAGCAACCATAAAAAGTGCAAGTAGCAAAATAGGGACCACCTTTGGTGGGAAGGCAACAGCATTTCAGGTGCCTTTGGCATTTAGTCACGCTGGCTACATGACCACAGAGATGTCCCTGGCTCTTCGGCTGTGAAACAGAGATGAGCATCACCTCCTAGAGTCGGGAACGACTAGCACATATGTGCAAGGAGAACCTTTACTTTTACCTTTATAGTAGATTAGAAGCTGTTGTAGATTTTCTTCAAATGATATATAATAATGGGTTGTTAACAGAAGACTTTGAAGTTTAACCTATGGCTGGCTTTACTGTTAACTATTTTTTTATATAGAGGTATATATAAAATATATATCAGGTCAAATTGGTTGGGTAAATAGAGTTCAAGAAGTCATGTTGCCCTGTTTAACAAGGAGGGGAAATATTATTCTTGAAATATACTTATCAGTATTCAACTTGGAGGGACAATTTATGTATATGTGGGGTTTGTTTGTTTTCTTGCTTGCTTTGTTTCATTTTTCCTATGCACATTTGTTTAATGTGTTGTTTAGTTCTGTTTTGTTCAAAGTGAGGCATTTTCTTAATAGCATTCCATGCTACCTGTTAGTTGTGACTCAGCCCATTCCTCTTCTCAGAAGTTTAAAATAATTCATTGATAGTATCTGATCAGAAGTAAGCAGCTGATGACTTTTGTACAGATCTGATTACCATAGCTAGGATTGGAACATTTTTTGCCTCTCCAAAGCAGGATTTATTCTTCATGTATTGTAGAGATTACATGGTATAATCTGAATTTATAAATTGATTAGCAACAGCAGTGTCAGAAATCAGAGTAAATGAACTTGCCCCGCTACGGATTTTTATTTTATTTTTTTCTGAACAAAAGCTGAATCTTAATACCTAGGATTTCATATTAATAATAAAAAAAGCAGTATACTGCAAATAGAGGATGAAGGAGAAAGGGACAAAACAATATAAAGCAGCAGTGTAATAATAGCTGTATAATTATTATTGAAAAACTAATATTGTCCCTTTGTTCTTCACTGCTGTATTTAATGTGGTGGTTTGGGTGTAATGCACAAAATGATGATGATGAATGAGTTCAAAATATACTGCTCAAAAAAAAAAAAGTGAACACAAGCAGAGGACATCTGAGATCTGAATGAATGAAATAGCCTTATTAAATACTTTGTTCTTTACATACAGTAGTTTATACACTGCTCAAACAACTAAAGGGAACACAAAACTACTGTATGTAATGAACAAAGTATTTAATAAGGCTATTTCATTCATTCAGATCTCAGATGTCTTCTGCTTGTGTTCCCTTTAGTTGTTTGAGCAGTGTATATAGAGGAACTTTAATTAGATGTTTACACATCTACAGTCATGGAAATTTTGGATAAGCCACTACAAAGGAAGGAGGACCAATAATTTCCAGCACTTCAGCACCATTATATTTGCACATTGATTATTATTATTTATGTTGTAAATATGTAAGTCCTTCTGAAGTAATCTGTCTATACGTTAGATTTAAATATTGAAATCAACCTGGGTGATCAGTAACCTGTAGAATGTTATTGAAATTATTAAATGAGATAAGACTTTTCATAATAGCCTGAATTCCAATAAATTTATTTACTTACTGTGGCTACCAATAATAAGTTTCACTAAAAATAAATCTTGAGGGCTCATGGATGCATCTTGCAAAGGCCAGATGGTGGGCCTTGAGAGTTTTATATGTTATTCATAGTGGTCTGAAACACATTAGATTACCTTATATCTTTTCAGTTTGAAAAAGCACAGATCTTAGCCTTTTTTTGTTATTTGTTTCTAATTATACATTTTCTATCCTGTTTTTCACTGATGAAACAATTCCAGAGTTATTTGGAAAGGCTGCTTAATCCAGGGTCCACATATGATGGGAATGAATGGGCAGTGGCAGATGGTTTTATGTATAATGAATGACTGAGAAACTGATTCTCCTAGTTTCTCATCTGCTGTGCTGAAAGTATAAACCCCCTCATGCAGCCCTCCATGTTAGTGTATGACGAATGCTTAGGCATGCACAGCAAAAGTTTACATGTAGCACTGTGACAGTCAAGGACACACAACACTACACATGAATCTCAACCTTGAAAGAAGCTTGATGACAGCACCTTCTATGATTAGTTAACTATTATCCCAGAAATTTTGTTCTTCCTCCTTGCTGTTTTTCTGAAATGATGAATGTAGCTATAGTAGCAGCAGGGTAACATCATAAAAAGTACTGTCCTCCATTATTTTTGATTCATCTTAAATACACTGACTGCAGCTGCCACATCATTGTATTGCCTTATGCTCTCATTTCCACAATGAATGTAATATTCAGCTTTTGCTTTTGTACAAAATTAAGGATTGGGGGGGATTGGTGAAACTAGTTTGTCTATATGATCCTCAGAGCCATAATTCTGAAAACAAAAACATTTTAATTCTCCTAGGTAGAGCCAGCTATCTGTTCAAAACATACATTTGGGAGGAAATGTGCTAACAAATGAAGGACAGTTCTATTTTATAGTAGGAAAATTACCCAATACACATGGAATGATTGCATAAATAAATAAAACAAGAAAACCATTTTTCTTTGAATGTGTTATAATTTTGAATTGTTCTGGATTGTTAGTTTTCTATCCTTTCGATTGATATATAATTTCTGATTAATTGGACTTGTAGAACCCTGATTAGGAAACTGTGGAAAAGTATTTCACAAAACTGATTACATATTTGTAGTAATTTAAAGGGTTTTAAATAAATTATTTTAGAGCTACCATAACTTGGTTGAAACATCAAGGTGATCACTACATAGCAGGAAAGAGAGACAATTTTTGCAATTTTCAATTGGATTTTTATTTTTATAGCCCAGCTGCAGTAGCTATTGGTGGACAGCATGGCTAACAATTTATTAAGGTCTAAAAAGCATCTTTCAAAAAAAAAATATTGACGCCATCTCTACCCACAGACTAAAATATGAAGTTAATTCAATAGACTTCACAAATTCAAAAAAAGCAAAATATTCTCAGTTAAACGAATCTCTGTATTTAAGGGACAAAGGGTTAGGGTTCAGCTTTCTCTCTCTTATCCTTCCCGCTCCTCAACATGTTTGTGGAAGCAATACTTTTCTATCTTCATGCATTTCTTCATAAATCTACATTTTACTTGAAATTTAATGAATGTCTACTACAATTAAGTGAAAGCTTTTGTGGGAAACAGAACTATTGTTTTTAGAGAAATTACAGAAGATATGCTAGCCTGTGAAGAAAATACCTTGTATATTTCTAATCTCATGAGCTAGGCTGAAGCTTGGGAACTGTATGTAGGAACCAGGATCAGAGGCCCCTGCTATGCTAAAAGCTGGTCTTAACCAGAATTTGCTGGTATGACAGTTACTCTAGAGACAACCAGTGATGGGTTTCAAAAAATTTTAGTACTGGTTCTGTGGGTGTAGCTTTGTGGGTGTGGCATGGCTTGGTGGACGTGGCGTGGTGGGTGTGGCAGGGGAAGGATACTGTAAAATCTCCATTCCCACCCCACTCCAGGGGAAGGATACCGCAAAATCCCCATTTCCTCCCGACCAGCTGGGACTTGGGAGGCAAAGAATAGATGGGGGCGGGGCCAGTCAGAATTTTTACTAGCGGTTCTCCGAACTACTCAAAATTTCTGCTACCGGTTCTCCAGAACTGGTCAGAACCTACTGAAACCCCTAGGAACCAGTACCATAAAAGGTAATTTGTAAATAAGGGCAGGGGGCGATAGAATTTGAGTAATGGGAGATGTAATTAGAGACAGGGAATAATGCATTCACTTTGGGCACTTCAGATAGGTTGTGACGCCCTGAGTACTAAGCAATGAGAAAAGGTGGGAGGTAAATTTGCAATCACAATAGGGAATATAAAGAAAACTTTTGTTGTCATTTATCCATTCAGTCCTAGTGGGTTAGTGTTCATGCAGAAACTTGATAAGGTAGCACATATGTTTTTCACATTATTCCTTGATGAAAATAAGATCTTATTTTGTGCTTTCAAACTGATGTATTTACAGTCTTCCTTAGGGTACCTTCAAGGAGATGGCCTTATCAGGCTTGATGTAGGAGAAATGATATTAATAAAAGTAAAGGTGCTCTTGTTGAAAGATTAGTAGCTCCTTGGTTGGATCAAGGTCTTTAGAGATGAAACACATAATGGCAAATAAAACAATGATGTGAATGGAATTCAACCAGCACGAAAACAAAAGAAGCATTACCAGTATGAAAGCCGACAGGAAAGATATTGGCGCTGTCTGAAATAATAAAGTCGACTGTCTTTGTTCAATCCTTGAATCAGTGCTCTGAAGATGATACTGACCTGTGGCTGATTATGAAGACTCTGTTATTTTACAACCTTCAACTAAACCTGGAACCAGTTCAAAAGATGCTTGGAATAGACATCTATCTGGCAGAACTGTCACTAGAATATGAGGGATCATTTCCACTTAACAATATCAATGACATTTGCAAAGTCATATTATCCCATTTAATCCACTTTCATGCATTATCCAACAGATACAGAAATGTGATAAACCTCATGGTAAATCTAGAACCTAAGACTCATAGTCCCGCCAATGAGTATTTCGTTATCACAAATGCCATGTTGAAATCCACAATGAGAAATCAAATCTCAATGGAATTGAAAAATTAACACTGGTATATTTATCGTAATATATCTTCACTCTCTGTAATCCTGAAGCATCAGCACAATTGTGGATCAATCAAGTCTAACAGAACAAGAGCACAGCAAAAGCAAAAGCAAATAAAAAGATGAGATTTAAAGGGATTTTCTCAGAGATTTGCAGCCATCAGTGCTTCTCCCGCCAAAATCCAAATGGTGATTATCCAAGCAACTTGAAATAAAGGAAATGTTGTTATTTTCAATATAGTGTGAATCAAGGGTGACATGCAGTGTTATATCTCAGATTTCTTTTCTTTTCTATGATACGTTATAACAGTAATGCATATGTTCAGGCAGTTAATAAATGCTTTGAGTAGTCAGATAGTAGATTCCAATAATATATTAGTAACATGAAATTATTATAGGAGAGTTTCCTTCTGCTCTTAATTTATTATTTTTTCTCCTATATTTATGCAACTGTACTTTTCATTAAATTGCACAAAAACTGCACAAAAGTCTACAATAAATTGCCACTGCACTTTTTTCCCCCCATCCAGCATAAAATGTGTCCAGTTGCACATTGGAATAAACCTTCATGCTCAGAAGAAAGAAGAAATGAAATGGAAGGAGAACCTACTCACATCAGCCAAGCTGCAGGTCCTAAATAACTATTTTAGCTAGGCTGGCTGAATTGATTTTATTTGGAATTCTGGGTGATTGATTAATATTTTGATATTTGTGAATAGCTGATGTTTTGTCTATAGTTCCCTTTTCTAAATAAACTATTTTCTTTGGACATCAGGCTTCACTTGTTTTAAAAAGGAATCTCTCATTAAAACCTTTCCCACATGCAAGATTACAGAGTTTCATAGGTGTCTTTGTGTTTCAGGATTGAGAGAAGATTTGTTAGTGTCTTTCTGTGTTTTTTATGAGAATAGGTGAAGTCCCTTCCTTTCTGTTTTTCCAGACAGGAGCTGTAGGGAGAAGCTAAGTAGAAAACCTCAGAGCTCCTCAGCTGGACAAACTAAGGTCTGTCAAGACCCTTGGCATAGCTACTGGCATTTTATTGCAATTATTTTTATTGCAGAACCACTGAAGAAATTTAAGTTTTAAACAATTCATTCTCCTGATTTGTAACACAGATGTAAAGTATACAGGGAGGCGAGAGACATAATACTGTGGCATCAGATTCAAAATATTAATACTAACTCAGCTACATTTAAAGGTTGAATTCAAATGTGCAAACTGTCCATATTCATTTTATTGGAATTATACTAGAATGGAAAGACAGCTGAATATTCATGCTTTTCATTAACTAGGATTTAGATGTGCTCAATATTCATTAGCAGTTGAAAAGAGATGGACTAGTCATGAACAACTAATTGACTCTGGTGACAAAATAGTAAGAGGCACAGAATGGCAGGAGATAAGCTCTGAACATAACAACATGGAATATAATGCAAAAGTATCATGGCAACAATCCAGCACAGATTTAGGCGTTTTTAGGTTGATTTGATTTCAAAGGAGCTGAAACACATCTAGTTCCAAGAGATATTTTTGCCCATGTATTGTTGAGAGGAAGCTTCAAGATATTACCAAAAAACTGGATTATGTTATTCTGTGTCTGTATTCGTGTGTTTGAAAAGGGAGATATTTTACTTTTAAAGCTAACCAATAAACTTATTCTATTTATTTATTTATTTTTATCCATCCATCCAATAAACACCTTAGTACTGTATGAATGATATATTTTAAATTATGTCCTGATCTAATATCTCTCTTCTAGTATTGAGCAGTTAGAACCGTGGATCAGCCCTTGAGATAGCCCAGACAAGTACAAACCATGAATGCTAACACTACTTTTACTGTAAATTTACAAGTCTGAACATTGCAAGTCTGAATGTAATTCCACCTTCCCTTTTATTTTCTTTTTCCCCAAGTAATTTTATTAATTATAATGTAAAATTGAAATGTAAAAAGTTAATACAAACCATATTAAGAAAGAAAGTCAGAAAAAAAGAGTAAAAGGAAAAACTAGGAAAGACATAAAGCATTAAAAAAAATAAGAAGAAAATAAATATATGAAAAAGTAATTCCCAACCTTCATCACAAGCATAAAAAATCTTAGTAACTTTTCACCTCATTTTAAATGATTTCTTCTTCCCAAATCCCATCGCTTGTCTATAAACAAATCCATAAATCATCATCATTTCATTCTTTCAGTAAAAGTCCATTAAGAATTACCAGAAATAACAATATACCTATTTTAACTTTGATCAAATAAACCAACTTTATATTCCTTCCTTTTATGTCTAACCATCTTAAGACTATTAAAATAATGTAGATTTATTTTGATTTCTTTGTTGTTTGAGAAGGAACAACAAAGAAATCAAAATAAATCTACATTATTTTAATAGTCTTAAGATGGTTAGACATAAAAGGAAGGAATATAAAGTTGGTTGATTCTTCAAAATTTAACAAATGTCTTTTGTAAGACCAATATAGAAAAAATTATCCAGGTCACTCTGTTGGTTTATTGTTCATCTGTTCCTTTTTTAAAAAAAACATCAGCTGATTTCTTTTGTATGTCCATTGTAACATCATTTTCTATGTCATTCTTCTAATTTACCATATTTTTCGCACTATAAGACACACTTTGCCTCCCCCTAAAAATGGGTGGAAATGTCTGTGCATCTTATAGAGCGAATTTTGCGACCGGGAGTTGGTGCGGGGGTGGCATTCGCTGCCGGGGAACACTGGAGACTTTGCTGCCGAGCAGCTGATTAGCAGTCTCCCAGAATACTGCTGATCAGCTGTTCTAGGTGGCGGGGATTGCCACCACTGCCGCCTGTTCACCGCCGCTCACTGCCACCCATTCACCACTGCCTCCGTTCACCACTGCCCATTCGCCACCACCTGATCACCATCGTCCATTCACTGCCACCCATTCGCTGCTGTCTATTGCCGGTGATTGGCAGCAGTGAACAGGTGGCAGCAAACAGGTAGTGACGATCCCCACTGCCTAGAACAGCTGATTGGTGGTATTCCAGGAGGCTGATCCAACCACCAATCAGCTGCTCAGCAGCGAAGGCTTCAGCTTTCCATGGCAGAGGCAGCAGACACGGAGGAGGTAGGCTGTTTGATGTTTGCTGCAAGGACACTAGCCAGATGAATACCAGATGGATGCTGGGAGGCAGAGGCAGATACTTTCAACTCAATTTCTGTTTTATCCAGTAAAACCAGTTCCTTTTCTTTTATACACAGTCTATTCACAGAGGCAGATTTTGCTGTGGACATTGTTAATATTAAATTCTGACTTCATTTTTTGAAAGCATCCTTTTGAAATTTCCAAATTTAGAATGTTTTGCTCCATTATGTCAAGTGTATGTGTTCTCCTTTAACTAAAATCTTTAGCTTCCTTTAGTGTCCAATTTTTAAAATCTCATGTTATTGTTTTTTTAAAAAAACAAACAAAACAAAAGCATTTTCCCAGGGGGAAGGATTATTCATAATTAATTCCAAAATATGATTTCAAATTTATCTGGACTCTATCCATTTGTAGAATCCTAAAATAATAATTTTAATAAACTTTTTGCCGTTTATTAAAAAATAATTTCTTAAGCTCGCAATTAAGTTTTTCTTTCATTAGGGATTGAAGGCAGACTCACCCTATGTTTTTAGATTTGTTACCCCAAAAGTTTCTAATAACTGAAAAGTAGTTAATAAGCAATTTCTGAGTTAACCTAATTTTGCGAAGTTTCTTCTCTGGTAATATTGTATTACTAAGGCATACAAAAACTTTGTCAGACCAGTTCTTGAATACAGCTTGTCCACCTGGAACCCACACTGTATTTTGGACATTAACATGATTGAGCGGGTTCAGAGGTATTTCACGAGAAGAGTATTCGACTCCTCTACTCACAATAGAATTCCCTATGCCACCTTGCTTAAAATTTTGGGCTTGGATAATCTGGAATAGCACCGCCTGCAGTCCGATTTAAGCATAGTACACACAATTGTCTGCTATAATGTCTTGCCTGTCAACGACTTCTTCAGTTTTAACCACAATAGTACACGGGCAAACAATCGATACAAACTCAAGGTAAACCGCTTCAAACTCGATTGCAGGAAATACGATTTCAGCAACAGAGTGGTCAACGCCTGGAAGGCTCTACCCGACTCCATTGTTACAGCCTCAAATCCTCACAGTTTCAACTTCAAACTGTTTACAGTGGACCTCACTCCCTTCTTAAGAGGTCCGTAAAGAGGGCGTGCATAAGCGCACCAGCGTGCTTACCGTCCCTGTTTTACTGTCCCCATTTATTTGTATTTACTTCCTTTGTTTATGTTTATATTCATACCTATACTTGTTATCTTGTACATGTTTGACAAACAAATAAATGAATGTGATTAGAAAAGAAATTAGCAATAGCAATAACACTTAGACAAATATACTGCTCCACAGTAACTGACAGCACTCTCTGAGTGGTTTACAATGTCAGCATACATGGCATCCAAAGGCATTCTTGTATGCAGGTGGTGATAGATATTGGTAGTTTCCTTGACAGAATGCTTTATTCCATAAAATATTATTAAAAGATTTTTTTTTTAAAAAAAATGTCTACTGGGATAAAGAATCTAATGTGATTTTGTGAATATACCTATGCACTCATTAGGGCCCTTGGGGCCCTTGTTGCCTACCCCTGCTAGATTTTTAATATTTATTTTTAAATATTATTATTAAATATTTATTTTTAAATATTATTTTTAAAATATGAAATGAATACATATGGAAAATCAGCTGATGTCATAGGAGAATCGGCATTTTGAAAAGAGAGGAACTGCAAAAATTCACCGAGCTAAACTGAATCGCATGCATGAAGTTCAAGTAACTTTTTCAGACCAAATAATATTTCCACCATAACCTCTTAGTCAAGGTGCTGATGTGTTATTATACATACCTATGGTGAAAATATTAAACAGCATTAAAAAAATTATGGTCTGACAATTTCTTGACTTATTAACACTTTACAGGAGAAACAGAATATAACGATTCTGGTGTTTCAGGGCTTACAAGTGTAGCTCAAATTTGTTATAAGAGCAATATAGTACTCGGGGGCCCACTACAGCTCCAAGGAACTGCAGCTGTTGAAATGATTCAGTCACTTGACAAAGCAGTCATTGTTCACCTCTGTCATCCAGCATTAGCACTGCTCTAAGCAGCTACTGCTAAGATAGCTCATTCAGAAAATGACTTGACATCATTCAAATTATGGGCGGTGGGGGAAAAATGACAAGGCTACCTCTGAGTGGTGAACTGAAAACTCACTATTTCTATTAAATTGCATCTGTGGCCATGAAATCTCCAACAAGTTATGGTAGATCAAATGCAACCCTTGGAATGAGAGCCTCAAATGCTTAGGAATAATGGTTGCTTTTTTTGTCCACCTACTAGGAAAGACAAGAAATTATCAGCTTGGATATAAAACTCAAAAAGTTGAGGAAGGAACAGCCCGATTCAAAGAGTTTTAGTTCCATAATAGGCAAAGCAGATGTCTGTGCCACAAAGGAAAGCTACAAACTGCAGCTCCTATTGAAAGGCATATCATCCTAATTCTTGGGCTAAAACATGAATGTTACTCATTCTAGCCATTGTCTATTCACTGCAGGATGAAGGCCTCTTCCACATGTTTCCAACCAATATGTTCTTGAGCTTTCTTTTGTCAATTGGGCTCGCAACACTTGCTGATGTCATTGCCCCATTTTTATTTTTATTTTTGTGAACACTTTATATCAAGTGGAATCCTTTCTATGACTGCCTTTATAACCACTTGCCATCAGTTCTTTTTGCTATGTGACCAACCCATACTTTCGTTTGTTCTCTAATCCATGTGCAGGTTTTTCTATCTTGTGATGCTAAGCATGTATCTTTCCATGGCTCTTTAACAGTAATAATGTTATTATTCATAGTAAATAAGAGTCCAGGTTTTCAACAATGGTGGTAGCTTGAATTTAGAGTTTTCATTACAGATGCTTCTTAAGGCAAATTTAAGGCAGGTTTAAAATTGTTTTTTATATATAAATTGTATTAAAAGTTTTAAAAGAAGGTAAGTAACAAAAACTAAGATAAAGTATAGAAAAGGAAGAAAGCAAAAGACAAATGTGCAGAAAGAAAAAAGAAATATATATATAATAACTTCTGATTTTATTTGTAGCAAATACAAGTATGATTACAAACTTATCTCTTATTCTGTGATTACAAAAAGAAAAACTCTTTTTAATCTATTATCTACTTTCTTCTTAATCATAAAACCCACAATTAATTAGTTCAGTTTTTCTGTTACATCTCTAAATGTAGACGTGGCCTTTCTCTCTAATCAAGGAAGTAACACAGTTCTAAAATTGTGATAAACACAAATGTTAAACAAAAGGTGAAATTAGAAATTAAATGTATACAACTGTGATCAAAAATAATAATAATATTCGCCTAGTTTGATTTTTTGGAAATGGAAACTAATTTGAATTAAAGATTAGTTCAGCCATTCTTTATTAGGCAAGTTGACACAAACCAATTACTTGTAACTATTAACAACAAAGCGTAAACATGTTATTCCATAATTACTGGAATATTTCTCCATAGTAGAGAAGGTGATGATAGAATTATTTATTAAAAACATTTTATTACAATAATTAAATACAAAAAATAGGATGTAACACAAAGTAACAATTATCAAGCATGAATAAAAAGCATCATGGGAAAAGCATCTAATGTCACATTTTCCCTTCCCTACCATTTCTGTCTCCAACTGCTAACAGCAGCTAGATATTTATGCTTTAAATTGAGCATTAAGGATTGTTGCTAATTTTTGTTGAAATTCTTTCATCTGCTATTTTTAATTGGTCTCAACTTTTTTTTTTAAAAAAAAAGAAACCATCTTTCAAGCATTTAAATTTATGAATGACTTATTTCTGAATTATTAATTAATTAATTTATATGAAATATATATGTAACCTGCCCTCAAAATTATTCATAAGACAAGCTACATTGCTTTAAAAATAAGAATATGATAAGCCTAGTTTGAAAATATTCAGATAAAAGGTACTTCAGTATCACTGAAGTGATACTGAAGAAAATTAGATTCAGATTCATTTACAATTCTTAGTATGGAAACAACAGTATAATATTTAAAATGATCAATAAAATATTATTCATAAGCAATTCAAAACATTTCTAGCTTTGGTCATAAGACATTTTCCAGATTCTTCTGCATTCATTATATATTTTATAAACTTATTAATAAGATGATGAAAAAGATGCTTCATTCTCATTTCACTGGCTTGCCAAACTTATAGAAGTTACTTTCACATTGTTCTATCATGAGGAGAATTTTATGAATATTGTATGGAGAAAGATATGAAATATAAATACTGATTTAATAAGCTTTCTGAAACTTTAATATATAGATATACCATCAGCACCAACACCTAAAATGTATAGTAGAGAGCTGTACTTTGGGAAAAGAATTATCTCTTGGGTTTCAAATTCTCTGCAGCTTTTCCTGCCTAAGTCAGTGAAAATTTCTAAGTGTCCTTTCTGTGCTGAGATAGAGGAAACTAAAAGACAGAGCTGAATAATCAATATTAGTAGGTTACTCGTCATCTAAAGGAAGGTCTTACCCGTAGTAAAAAGAAAAATGTAGGTATAAATCAAATACTGCCTGGAGACCCTGATTATGAGAGACTGAACATTGTCAGACAGGCAAGAGCTTCATCAACTGTATATCAGCAGGAGACTCAGAAGTAGGCCTGTCAATTGATTAAGGCCACCTACCAAAGTACTGGCCAAGGTAAGCACTGAACTAGCATAAAAATGTATCCAGGCTTGGAATGGAATGGAATGGAATGGAATGGAACGGAACAGGAAAGGAAAGGAAAGGAAAGGAAAGGAAAGGAAAGGAAAGGAAAGGAAAGGAAAGGAAAGGAAAGGAAAGGAAAGGAAAGGAAAGGAAAGGAAAGGAAAGGAAAGGAAAGGAAAGGAAAGAATTATTTATTGGCCAAGAGTAATTGGACGCACAAGGAATTTGTCTTCAGTGCATAAGCTCTCAGTGTACATACAAACAGCAACATGATAGGTTATAGGTAATCATTAATCATAAGATACCTTAGTTCTTTCTAGAAATTCTTTCTGAATCCACAGCACACTGTGGTTACATCAAGATGACAAAATGTATGTGGTGACATCATGCGGCATACTCGAATCCTTTCACACTTACATGTGAACAATTTTCAAATCTTGATCCAAAACAGCTTGCATTTATCTTTTAATGAAGATAAGACAGCAGCATCCAAACCCACATGTTGATTTAGAATGAGCATTACTGAACTTTTATTTTACATTCATTTACCTTTTTAAAAAAAATTAATCAGTGAAATGGGATGTTACAAACCTTCTCCTGCCCTGATCCTTCTTCTCTGTAGTAGCTGTTTTTCTTATTCATGGGCTCTATGCGCTCAGGCATGTGTGTGCGTGCATGCATGCGACACAAACACTGCTATTGCCTCTCATTGCCAGGATCTAATAGGCATCAGGGAACAACAAAAGCAACAAAACCATCTCTTTTCCACTTCTGGGTTCTTGTTCCAGAAAAATAGGAACTGTTTTTTGCCTTTCCAAATTCTTTTGTGCTTTGCTTTATGGCGCTTCCCAGATATTGCTTTCTGTTTTTAACAAGACGCTCTACCAGCAAAAAGATTATGACTCCCTGAAGGCACAGATCTTTTAGCAATAAATTATTTTTAATTAAGATATGTACATTTTTAGACATAATACTACTACACACTTAATAGACTACAGTGTAAGGTAAAAGTAACTTTTACATGCATTGGGAAACTAAAAAATTCATGACACTCACTTTATTGCACTACTCACTTAATTGTGGTAGTCTGGACCCAAACTTGCAATTCTCTGAGATATGCCTGTATTGTGGTGAGCAGGAAGAGGCAGAGACCAAGAAGGAAAGTGGGATCACTGCTGACAAGCCAGATTAGTGGGTTTTATTTGCCAGTACTTGATTATTATTATTTTTTAAAAGTGATGTATAACTATTTTTCTTCTTTCAGTTTCTTTTTCTCCACATCCTGGCTGTTTTTATAAAGTTTGATGTACATAACCAGATGTCCGCAGTAGGAATCTAAGCGCCTGTAACCATTTTCTAATGTCACATTCTATCTGCCCTAATCTGTCAGGATGACAATTTACAGTCCTCCTAAGCCAAAAGCAGTGGCTTCCTACTTAGGCCAACTCAAGCAGTGCTATTGGGTTTGCCTGTTCTGCTTCCTCTGTTGGCACACCCAGGGGTGCTATTCAGCAGGTTCTGACAGGTTCTGGAGAACCGTTAGCGGAAATTTTGAATAGTTCAGAGAACTGGCAAATACCACTTCTGGATGGCCCCAGGAGTGGGGAGGGAATGGGGATTTTGCAGTATCCTTCCCCTGGAGTGGGATGGGAATGGAGATTTTACAGTATCCTTCCCCTGCCAGGCCCACCAAGCCACGCCCACCAAGCCATACCACGCCCACCAAGCCATGCCCACACAACCAGCAGTAAAAAAAATTTGAATTCCAGCACTGGTCCCACCGATGAGAAATTGTCAAGTGCAAGAAGATTTTAAAAAGAGTGTTAGGCCAGGGTCCATCCATGGCCACCCATGGAAAATAAATCAACTTGTTTCCATGGCATAGATGGGAGGATTAAGAAATAATCACTAGATGGAGTCACTGTTATCTGGCAGAACACCGCCTATTATGCGTTGACCAAGAGAGAGAGAGTGGTTAAGCTTAGAAAGGGACTGTTGATCAGGTTCATTACTAGCCGTTTTACACATAGCAGCAATTTAATGCTCCACTAAGTTATGGAGATCAACATTAACAAACAAAGAAACATCTGCAGCTGCAACAGTTTTAAAATGTAGAAGTTTTTGTGACAAGAAGCATATGTTTAATGTTCCAAAGGTGATTTTTCAAGAGGTAACTGCACTTTCTAGTTTTTCCTTTGAGGTTGTTTTGCTTCTTATCCAAGAAGCTTCTTCAGGACTAGATTCAGCAGTCCATCTGCATTAAAAAAGCAAAGGCCACTCTTTTGAAGATAGCAAAGTCCACATTTTGGACAGAGATGGCCGCTGGTTTGAAAGAGGAGTCAAAGAGGCCATTTATGTCAAAATTGAACAGCCCTCTCTCAACAGAGAGGGAGGGATACGACATCATCTATCTCCAGTCTACAACACAGTCCTTTCAACAGTTCCAAGAAGGCTCCACACCCATTTGCACCACTCAGGGTATCCTGTTGACACCGATAAACCTCCAGGTGGCCTTAATGACTTGCTAAAAGAATGTAAATGAACAGCGGTCTGCAAGGAGTATAAATCCTTCCATTCCCCACCATACAGCCAGAGTTGAAGAAGCTTCTTGGATGAGAAGCGAAACATCCTCAAAGAAAAACTAAAAAGTTGCTTCTTGAAAAAGCACCTTTGGGACAACCATGACCTGGATGACTGAGAATCTCCATAGACATATGTTTAATGCTTTAATTTCATAAACAGGCTACACTGGAAGAGACAAAACTACCAGAGTCAAAAAGTCTTCTGCAAATGATGCCAACATCTATCATGGTCATCATCATCATCCCCATCTCCCTCGCCAGTAGGTGAGACAGTTAAGAGTTGTGACCTTTTCCTTTATTCTCAGTATTTTTGAGTCCTACTTTCAAGTTGGGAGACCAAAGGAAGCACTTCTACTGTCTTCAGCCAGTGCTTTGCTGGCTGCATTGATGGAACTACAAATTGTTACATATTGCTGCACCCTTACTACTAATACCTAGGCTTACTACAGTTTTTCTTTCTGTTACTGCCTTGTTCCTTAATAACGTCTCCACTAGGCTGACCCTGGGAAAGAAGATATGATCTTGGCAATATATTAGGATAAGGATAACTTTATTTCTATACCGCCCCTCTCCCGAAGGACTCGGGGTGGTGTACAGCCAGGTAAAAACACAATACAAATATCACAATTTAAATTTAAAAAATTATTAAAAGTATTACATTTAAGGCCAATTAACTAAAAAACCCAAAAATTTAAGAATTCCAAATTTAAAACTCAATTTATGAAGCTAGCCCTGCCTGTCGGAAGAGCAGGGTCTTAAGAGCACAGCGGAAAACTCAGAGGTCAGAGATCTTGCGTATGTCCGGGGGCAGTTCGTTCCAAAGGGCAGGGGCTCCCACAGAGAAGGCTCTCCCCCTGGGTGTCGCCAGCCAACATAATTTGGCCGACGGCACCCTGAGGAGTCCCTCTCTGTGGGAGCGAACTGGACGATGGGAGGCTATCGGTGGCAGAAGGCGGTCTTGTAGGTACCCAGGTCCTGAGCCATGGAGCGCTTTAAAGGCGGTAACCAACACCTTAAATCACACCTGGAAGACCACTGGGAGCCAGTGCAGCTCGTGCAGGAAAGGTGTTACATGGGCACAACGGGTTGCACCCATAATTACCTGCGTGGCTGCATTCTGGACCAGTTGGAGCCTCCGAGTGCTCTTCAAGGGGAGCCCCATGTAGAGAGCATTATAGTAGTCCAGCCGGGAGGTAACAAGGGCGTGAGTGACTGTGTGCAAGGCGTCCCGGTCCAGAAAGGGACGCAACTGGTGAATCAGGCGAACCTGATAAACCCCCCCCCCCCTGGCCACAGCCGTCATATGCTCTTCTAAAGACAGCCATGCATCCAGGAGGACGCCCAGATTGCGAGCCCTCTCTGTGGGGAGTAGAGATTCATATTAGGACTCTACAAAGTGGTCCTGCCCATTTCAAGGGATAAACTTGAGATTTATAAAACCACCTGCCCTTCTCTGACTTAGTTCAAGGATAGTCTGTTTTAATGCCTTTCTTAACTAAAGATTGCAGTTCAGATACAAAGAGAATTCTTCACATAGCAGTAAAAAGAAAAAGAACTTCTCTCTCTCCCTCCCTCCCTCCCTCCCTCCCTCCCTCTCTCTCTCTCTCTCTCTCTCTCTCTCTCTCTCTCTCTCTCTCTCTCTCTCTCTCTCAGGATATGTTTCTCTCCTCTCTTCTTTAACTGTGAAGTAAAATGAGACAACTGTCCTATCAAGCAGTAAAAATGTGGTGCAGCCATACATTGTTTTTTTAGACTCTTTCATCATTTTAGAATATTTTATGGAACAAATCTCTCTATAGAGGCTGAATTGCATGTGTGCATGCATTCCCCCACATGATAAGGGCTGTCATGTTTGGGCTGCAAACTTCCATATGATGAATGGCAGGAAAGAAATAAAAAATTATGATTCTCTCTGGTGCCTTCTAGTGACCATTTGGAATTCTTCAGATCAAGAATAAGGCCATGGAAGCCCTATTGCCTAGTTCTGTAAGAAAAGCAGGTTTCTTTTGTGTGTAAAGTGGGAAGAAAAAGTATACTGACATTCCTCTCAAAATATCACCTTGACAGTATCCTGGCATCAGTGATTCCAATGTCTTGCCAGTCAGACCATTGTCCTTTTACAGTGTTGCTATTCAGAGATACCTTGTTCTGTACTTTAGGATTTAATCTCCAGTTCTAAAAACATAATGTGTTCCTATTTCTTCCACCATGTTCCCAAAATTTCCTGTAATCCACTGACTGCCTGCAATTTAACTACAGTACTCCAGCCTTTTTTTTTAAATGTCTCTAGTTACCCTGAACTCTGAATCATACCCAAGAATTGCCTCTGTTTGCTCCCATCATCCCATCACTTATCCAAGCCGTGTGATTGGAGTGATTGACAGTGATGTGATTTCAAGAATTACTGCGAGTTGAAGATAAACTTTCACTGAGTCCAATCTCCTCCCTCCCTCCGTGGCACACAATGCAAAGGGCAAAGCTTCCCCCCCCCCCATTTGCTGCAATTGCCATGATGCCATCATTCACAGAACATCAGTGAACCAAAGATAGAAATCAGTGATGAAGCTTCACAGAAAAAGAAGGAAGCACTTAGGTCTATCTGGATTGTCTCATGTAAATGGCAGTCATTCAAAATTATCCCAATCCATGTCAAAATTCAGACTTTGTGAAAAACCCAATCATAAGCCATACAGTATGCATGAGAAAGAGAGAGCAATAGCTGGGATGTTTGATTAGGTGACTTTGCCTAAGCCACATAAATTCTCTAGGAGACTTTGGGCCAGGGGTGAAATGCTCCCTGTTCGGACCGGATCACCCAGTAGCAAACATCCCTGCCCCCCCCCATGCCCAGCTGAACGGCGCAATTATCAGAGGCTTTTTTTTATTTTTAAAAGCATTTTTTTCTACAACCTCTTCCGCCGAAAAAATGCTTTTAAAAGTTTTTTAAAAAGCCCCTGATGATCGTGCGGCTCAGCAGGGATCGTCAGAGGCTTTTAAAAGCATTTTTTCTACAACCTCTTCAGCTGAAAAAATGCTTTTAAAAGCCTCTGATGAGCCCAGCTGAGTTGCCAGATCATCAGAGGCTTTTTTTTCTTCTAAAAACATTTTTAAACATTAAAACATGCGGCTGAAGAGGTTGTAGAAAAAATGTTTTTAAAAGAAAAAAAAGCCTCTGACGATCAGGCAACTCAGCTGGGATCATCAAAAGCTTTTAAAAGCATTTTTTTGGCTGAAGAGGTTGTAGAAAAAATGTTTTTAGAAGAAAAAAAAGCCTCTGATGATCAGGCAACTCAGCTGGGATCATCAGAGGCTTTTAAAAGCATTTTTTTGGCCAAAGACGTTATAGAAAAAATGGTTTTAAAAGTTAAAAAAAAAGTTGGCCACACCCACCCAGTCACATTACCCCCCCCTACCAAGCCACGCCCACAGAACCGGTAGTAACAAATTTTACATTTCACCACTGCTTTGAGCCAGACGCTCTTTCTCAGCACAACCCATGTTACAGGGTAGTTATTGTAGCAAAAAATAAGAAGAACGTGTTGTCCCCTGTCTTGAACTTCTGAATAAAAAGGCGCTACAAACTTTATAAATAAATGTGTTAAATTTATATTTTACCACAAAAACCACAAAAATAGTTTGTTGCGAAAACGGCTGCCTGCAAAGGCTCCTGGATTGAGGCTGAAAGGCTGAAAGGAGGAAGCAGTATGCTCCATCCCATATTTGGGTAGACCAGGTTTCCCTGATAAAAAACACTTTATTAAATAAATGCAACAAATGTAGGCTAGAATTATGACTCCAGCCACAATTTTAAAAGTTTTGTATGAAAGAAGATTTGTGTTCGTTCTTCGTGTTACACCAATAATTTTTCCTTGCATTTTAGGAGGTTGTCAATTTAACCAATCGAAATAAATCCAATCTCTTGTAAAATCATTCTTTCTTGTTTTTCTCTGTTCCGTGGTTTTGTGAACATAATTTATTTAGGCTTTGGCAGGATGTTATGAATGGCTATATTTTCAATCTTGATTAATATTCATTAGGAGGAATTTGTTTTATATTTCTGACTATAGTTCTGTTGGCAATAAGCTTCCTGAGTGCTTCAAAATCATGGCCAACCGGTTTCATTAGAGTTATGGAGAGATAGCATACCACTGGAAATATACAGACCAATATATATTAAAACAAGAGAATCTGGCTACAGTAACATATGACTTCATCACTAAGTATCATTTGGACTTCTGCAGGAGTACCTGAGGCTGCCTTTGAAGATCATCCAGAAAGGTCTTTATCACTATGATCATATTGCACTTATTACATAGCCCTTAAATGTGTAACTAATAGATTTCTGGGTACAATTCAAAGGTTAGATTTGATTCCCTACAGGGGCATTAATTCTAATGCGTAGATTCCTGGAGAAGCTGATGATGGCTTCCATGACAAGACAGGGGCTGAGGCCAAACATCAATGTTTTTTTAAGCTCTAGTGTAGTGGAATTATCACTCTTTGGAAGCCTCCTTTCTGCTTGACCATTTTTTTCCCAGAGAGCCTTCCTGGACTGATTGCCACCTGTCAATTTTGATGGTTTTGTTGTTGTATTTATTTATTTATTTTATTTGATAATATTTATCAAATATTATCTCCCGAAGAACGCGGGGTGGCTCACAGCAATAAAAACAAGACAATAAATAATGCTAAAAATCCAATTTAAAATCCCCAAATTAAAACTATAGCTCCCAAACAGATCAGAAGATTTATTGTGTATTTTTTTTAAATTTGATTTATATGCCGCCCTTCTCCGGAGACTCAGGGCGGCTTACAATGCGTTAAGCAATAGCCTTCATCCTTTTGTATATTTTATACAAAGTCAGCTTATTGCCCCTACAAACTGGGTCCTCATTTCACCTACCTTAGAAAGGATGGAAGGCTGAGTCAACCTTGAGCCTTGGAGAGATTAGAACCAGCAGTAATTGCAGGCAGCTGTGTTAATAACAGGGTGTTTAGACCACTGTACCATCAAGGTATTATTGTGAACTAGTGTGGGAAGTAATGTAATTCATAATTTATTATTGTTGCCTCTATTTTTTATTTTTACAATAGACCTTTTATTGTACTGGTAGTCTTCAAATTACAACCATTCGTATATTGACTGTTCAAAGTTACAGCAGCACTGAAAAAAGTAACTGATAGTTTTCACACTTTCAACTGTTGTAACATCCCCATGATCACATGGTCAAAAATTGGACACTTGGCAACTGGCATATATTTATGGCCGTTGATGTGTCCTGGGGTCATGTTATCACTTTTTTTGACCTTCTGACAAACAAAGTCAATGGAGAAGCCAGATTCACTTAATAACTGTGTTACCAACTTAACAATTGCAGCAATTCACTTAACAGCTGTGGTAACTAATGGGCAAAACTCACTTAATAACTGTCTTGCTTAGCAATGGAAATTTTGGGCTTAATTGTGGTCATAAGACAAGGACGATCTATATGTATTTTCCTTTGTTAACTGCTATGAGTCTATATAGAATTAACAAATTCATTCCTCCAGAAATTACTGAATAATTTTAAGAACAGGAAAGCATGTGAAACAATAACTTAAGGTGCTGTTTTCACAATAGCATTGGCTAAAAGATATTAAGAGAAAAGTCTGTCTGTCTGGAGGATTCATTCTTTACCTTAATCACAAGAGAAAAAATGAAATAATCATAAAACCTTGATAGTAGAAAGGAATCTAATAATAGAGCCTTGATAGTACAGGGGTTTAGTGCACCTTGTTATTAACACAGCTGCCTGCAATTTCTGCTGGTTCGAATCTCTCCAAGGCTCAAGGTTGACACAGCCTTCCATCCTTTCTAAGGTAGGTGAAATGAGGACCCAGTTTGTGGGAGCAATAAGCTGACTTTGTATAAAATATACAAAAGTGTTACGATATTTTCAGGATCAGACTCAATAAATAGATTGAGAATTGGAGGTTCAAATAAATCACTGTTTATTTACATAAGGCATTCTATATTCACTGAATATTCACAAATAGAAGCACAGAATGGATGTATGCACCTCCTTATATATACAATGGGTGGAGCTAGATATGGGAGTGGTGAAGTATGAATACATTAAGAAGTGGAGAATAAGTTAACCCCTGATACCCTGTTCATATACTATTTACATAATGGAGAATAAGGCATTTACTTGTGACAAATCCCCCTCTAAATGCCGATTCGATATATTACAACAATTACATTCAGATTCAGAACAATATAAGACATGTAACTTAGAAGTCAAGTATTTATGTTGCTTAGACGGCAAAGGCTTTGTTAATATGTCAGCTATTTGCTCTGATGTTTCGCAATAGACTGCTTTGATAAATCCATCCTGAGATAACTGTCTCACATGTTTGAACTTTATATCTATATGTCTGGACCTTTGTCCAATAGCATCAGATCTAGATATTTCGATAGCAGCTTTGTTATCTTCATGCATGATAAAAGGCAAAGTGGGCTTCTTCCAAATGTCAGAAAGTAAATCGTTAAACCATACAAGGTTATTTGCTGCCTTAGATAGACAAACATATTCTGCCTCTGTTGTTGAGGTGGCTACTAAATCTTGTTTGCCAGTATACCAGTAAACTGGACAACTGTTAAGGAAGAATATATAACCAGATGTGCTTTTTCTACATGAGGTATCGCCAGCCCAATCCGCATCGGCGTAACATGTGAGGATGGGCTCCTTGACATTATTAGGTTCCAATAACAAACAGAAGTCTAAACTATTTTTCAAGTATCTTAATATCCTTTTGACAGCTTCCCAATGGTATAGTGATGGTTTACTGACCTGTCTGGACAATAAGTTGAGAGGCAAAGCAATATCAGGTCTAGTCCAATTGGAAATATAAAGAAGAGAACCTATGACTGACCTGTAAAGTGTATTATTTTTGAATTCAGGGGATGATTCGTCTGTATTCTTCAAAAAATCAGTTTGCATAGGAGTATCACAGGGCTTGGCATTACTTAAATTACATTTATTCAAGAGCTCTATGATTTTGTCTCTTTGAGAAAGTTTGAATCCCCTTCTGGTTTTACTGATTTGAACACCAAGATACTTATTTACTTTACCCAAAGATTTCAATGAAAAATGTTCATTCAGTTTTGTTACAAATGTTTCTCTCCTCTCTTTATGTTTACCTATGTACAAAATATCATCCACATAGATCAATACAAATTCTAGGGAATCATCCTCCTTTTTGACAAAGAAACAATTATCAGCAGTAGTGGCATTGAAATTCATGGTTTTGAGTACTTTTACTAAACAATCATACCATTGTTTACCAGATTGTTTCAACCCGTATAAACTTTTGTTTAGCAACCAAGTTTCATTTTTGTTTGTGTATTGACTGTGGGGTGCTCTTACATATATTTCTTTATCTAATTTTGCGTGTAAATACGCAGTCTGTATGTCATATTGGAACACATCGAGGTTGAGTGCTGATGCTATAACCAGAGCTGTCTTGACACTCTCTCTTCTTACTGTGGGGGAGTATGTGTCTGTATAATCCTCGGGATATTTCTGTGCATAACCTTGTGCAACTAATCTAGCTTTGTATAGAGTGTTGCCTCCCTCTAAATTTTTAATTTTGTATATCCATCTAGTGCCAATGATGGTTTTGTCCTTTGGTGCAGTTGTAGGTGTGAATACATTTAGCCCTCGTAAACTATCCATCTCTTTAGTCATGGCTGATTCCCATTTTTTCTTTTCTTCAGGAGGAAGTTTTAACACTTCCTCATATGTGTTAGGTGTTGATGATTCTCCATCCATATACATTACATAATCTTTGTATTTGTTTGGCACTTGATTTCTGCTACTTCTGATTGTTCTTTCTGGTTTACTATCATTGTCATGTAAATACCTTGCTTCCTTTTTAGTTAGTGAATCTGTCCTTATTTTGTGTTGACTGTTTGTCCATGTCTTGATTTTATTTTTATGCGTGTTGTGACTGTGTTCTTCTCTAGTCCTTTTTTCTTGGAGTTTAGTGTCTGGGTTGGTGTTTGGGAATATTTCATTAAGGTGTATTTTAGACCAGTTGGCCTGTTCATGGAACACAGCCGTTCTGGAAACTATAAATTTGTTATTATTATCGATAAATCTGTATCCTTTTGTACCTGTCTCATATCCCATGAATCTAAGTCTTCTGGATACGTTCTCACCTTTTCGCCTCAATTGTTTAGGTATGTGTACGTCTGCAGTGACTCCAAATATGTGCATGTGTGCTAATTTTGGTTTCCTATTATACATTACTTCATATGGTGTCTTATTTACAATGCTGGACCAAGTTCTATTTTGTGTGTAATTAGAGTATTGTAGGGCTTCTGACCAGAATTGTTTACCTAAGCCAGCATCTTCTAACGTGCATCTAATCATGGTTTGTAATGTTGAGTTCTTTCTCTCTACCACTCCATTCTGGAATGCAGAAAATGGGCTAGATGTGTAATGTAACATTCCTTTGTCTTTTAGCCATTGGGAGAATTCCTTAGACATGAATTCACATCCCCTATCTGTCATGATTTGTTTTATTTTAATATTGTGTTGTGTTTCTATACGTTTGTAAAACTCCTTAAATTTCTGAAAGGTTTCATCTTTATGTTTTAATGTGTAAACAAATCCATAACGACTATAATCATCCACAATGGTTAGAAAGTAACGTTTTTTATAAGTGATTGATGGTGTTAGTGGACCAACTAGATCCATGTGTACCAAATCAAAAATTTTGTTGGTTGATTTATTTATTTATTTATTTATTTATTTATTTATTTATTTAATTAAATTTCTATACCGCCCTTCTCCAAATAGGACTCAGGGCGGTGCACAGCCAAGATAAAAACAAAGCATACAAAATTTAAGAACAGTATTAAAATAATTAAATATTTTGGCCGAAATTAAGATAACCCAATTTAAAATCAATTTAAAATTTAACTCAGGCCAGCCCAGCTTGTTGAAATAAATAGGTTTTCAGGGCCCGACGAAAAATCCGGAGGTCTGTTATTATACGTAACTCTGGGGGAAGGTTGTTCCAGAGGGTGGGCGCCGTCACAGAGAAGGCTCTCCCCCTGGGGGTCGCCAGCCGACATTGTCTGGCGGACGGCACCCTGAGGAGGCCCACTCTGTGCGAGCGTACTGGCCGGTGGGAGGCTATTGGTGGCAGAAGGTGGTCTCGTAAATACCCCGGCCCTAAGCCATGGAGCGCTTTAAAGGTGGTCACCAACACCTTGAAGCGCACCCGGAAGACCACTGGGAGCCAGTGCAGCTCGCGCAGGAGAGGTGTCACATGGGAGCGCCTCGTCGCCCCCATAATCCCCCACGCGGCCGCGTTCTGGACCAGCTGGAGCCTCCGGGTGCACCCCAGGGGGAGCCCCATGTAGAGAGCGTTGCAGTAGTCCAGGCGGGAAATGACTAGTGCCTGAGTGACTGTGCGTAGAGAGTCCCGATCTAGAAAGGGGCGCAGCTGGCGTATCAGGCGAACCTGATAAAAAGCCCCCCTGGCCACGGCCGTCAAATGATCTTCTAAAGACAGCCGTGCGTCCAGGAGGATGCCCAAGTTGCGAGCCCTCTCCGTGGGGGCGAGTGATTCGCCCCCAATAGCCAGCGATGGCGTCAGCTGGCTATATCGGGACGCTGGAAGCCACAGCCACTCGGTCTTGGAGGGGTTGAGTCGGAGCCTGTTTCTCCCCATCCAGGCCCGCACGGCCTCCAGGCACTGGGACATCACTTCAAGGGCATCGTTGGGGTGGCCTGGGGTGGAGATGTACAGCTGGGTGTCATCAGCGTACTGATGGAACTCCACCCCAAAGCCACGGATGATCTCACCCAGCGGCTTTACATAAATGTTGAACAGAAGGGGCGAGAGGACCGACCCTTGTGGCACCCCACAAGCAAGGTGCCTCGGGGTCGACCGCTGCCCCCCCGTCAACACAGATTGCGACCGGTCAGAGAGGTAGGAGGAGAACCACCGCAGAACGGTGCCCCCCACCCCCAACCCCGCCAACCGGTGCAACATGATACCATGGTTGATGGTATCAAAAGCCGCTGAGAGGTCTAACAGGACCAGGATAGAGGAGCAACCCCTATCCCGAGCCCTCCAGAGATCATCCACCAACGCGACCAATGCCGTTTCCGTGCTGTACCCAGGCCGGAAGCCGGACTGGAGCGGGTCTAGATAGACAGCTTCATCCAGGTACCGGGGGAGCTGTTGCGCCACCACACTCTCAACAACCTTCGCAACAAAGCGAAGGTTGGAGACTGGACGATAGTTAGCCAAAACAGCCGGATCCAGAGAGGGCTTCTTGAGGAGGGGCCTCACAACCGCTTCTTTCAAAGCGGCCGGCAGGACCCCCTCGCTCAAAGAAGCGTTAACAATCTTCTGGAGCCAGCCTCGTGTCACCTCCCGGGAAGCCAGTACCAACCAGGAGGGACACGGGTCCAATAAACATGTGGTCGCGTTCAGCCGTCCCAGGACCCTGTCCATGTCCTCGGGAGCCACAGGATCGAACTCCCCCCAGATAACACTCTCAAGACCTGCCTCAGTCATCCCGTCCGTACATACCCAGTCAGAGGCCAGTCCTTCCCGAATCTGAGCGATTTTGTCATACAGATACTGCACAAAGTCCTCGGCTCGGCCCTGCAAGGGGTCATCCCGCGCTTCCAGATGGAGGAGGGAGCGGGTCACCCTAAACAGGGCGGCCGGGCGATTATCTGATGACGCGATAAGAGCGGCAAAATAACTAGATTTCGCCGCTTTTATCGCCACTAGGTAGGTCTTAATATGAGACCTCACCAGTGTTCGGTCGGATTCGGAGCGACTGGTCCTCCAACTACTCTCCAGGCGTCTTTTCCGGCGCTTCATCTCCCTGAGCTCCTCGGAGAACCAAGGAGCTAGGTGAGTTCGGTGCCGGGTCAGAGGCCGCAAAGGCACGACACGGTCCAAGGCCCCGGCAGCCGCACTATCCCAGGCGGCCACCAGGTCCTCAGTCGAGTCATGAGCCAGAGTCTCAGGAAATGGCCCAAGCTCCATCTGGAACCTATCAGGGTCCATCAGGCGCCTGGGGCGGAACCACCTGGTCGGTCCCGCCTCCCTGCGGCGGGGTGCAGCGGTTAGAAAGTCCAGTCGAAGGAGCGAGTGGTCAGACCATGACAAGGGTTCGATGACTATATCCCCTGTATCAAGGCCACTCAACCACTGACCAGAGACAAAAACTAAGTCCAGAGTGTGTCCACCCGTGTGAGTGGGGTCATGAATTAACTGAGTAAGGTCCATGGCCGTCATGGAAGCCATGAACTCTCGAGCCACCTCAGACGTTTCGCCGACAGATGGCAGGTTGAAATCCCCCATGACTAGAAGTCTGGGGGTACCAACCGCCACCTCAGCTATAACGTTGAGCAGCTCGAGCAGGGCCGTTGCCACGCGGCAGGGAGCCAGGTACGTGATCAACAAGCCCATCTGTACTCCACGACCCCACCTCACAAAAAGGGACTCACATCCGGCTATCTGTGGAACAGTGGTCTCCCTCGGATCAAGACTTTCCTTTATAATAACCGCCACCCCCCCCGCCCCTGCCCTGAGCTCTCGGCTGATGGAATGCTCGGAAACCTGGTGGGCACATATCCACGAGGGGAACCCCCCCCCTCATGGCCCAACCAGGTCTCCGTAATACCTGCCAGGTCCGCTCCCCCCTCCTGAATAAGATCGCAAATGAGGGGGGCTTTATTTACCACGGACCTGGCATTGCACGACAGCAGCCGAAGGCTCGGGCCCTGAGAGTCTGAACAGCCTGGGATACGAGAAGGGCTATGGGGACCGGGGCGTGCCACCGCTCGAAGATAGCGAGTGCGCGCCCCCACTACATGATGCGGCCCCCTGCTCCCACCATATCTGCCCCTCCCACTCAACACATTGATAGAAAAGCCCTCGACAGAATGGACTCTGATGTCCCCCTTACCCCCGGAATCTGCACCCTCCGTGGCCCCACTAACAGCTGGGCCGGACCCCTCCCCCCGTGGGTTAACCCCCAAACCCACACAACCCTCCCGCCCCTTAAAGTAACTTTTGCATGATTCTCTCCGCATCTCATGTCTTCCGAAGTTGTCTGCGTAGTCTTGCACATGCGCGTTGCTCATTTCGTTCCTGGAGTCATCGTGAGAGGTTCTCGCTGCTGCAACTCCCTCGTTTTGTTCTTCTTCCGATGAATCAGTCTCTGGCTCGATCTTAGGAGTCCTGGTGATAGCGGGCGCTCGTTTTCTTTCGCTGAAGGCGCTGATCCTTGGGTTCGTCTGCGGCGTGGGGTGGTATCTGCAGGGCTCTCTGGGTTCAGGCGTCGGTGCTCTCGCTGTCTGGGTAGGAGCGGGTAGATTTTGAGGCGTTGGCTCACTTGCTTGTTTTTTTGTTGATTTTTTAGTAATCTTCAGTTTTGGTCCAAATGCTGCAAAAAGCGTTTTCATTGCTGACTTAACTTGCATGTCTATTGAATCTTCTTCGATCTCTGTGTCCGATTCTTCTGAGGTATATATTTTTTCTCTTTCATTTTTTTCATCGAGTAAGGCTTTTCGCGCCAGATATTTTGAATCCTGCTTTCTGATTGGCTCTGCTTCGCTCATCTTGGGGGTCAGTTGAAACCAAGATGGCTGCCATTTGAAATTTTGCGCGGGACTGTTGGTTTTCTTCTTCACTGCGTTTTTATCTGCAAGCATATCACTCACTATTTTAGAGTCTTTTGATTTTTCAGTAGCGATGCGCTTCTCTCTCGCTGCTCCGTTGTTTTTTAGTATATCTTGGAGGTTCGCGACGAGAATTTCATCGTTCTTTTGGCTTTTTAAAAGTTTTAGTATCTCTGACCTGAGTTCGTTGTTTTCTATTTCGTTTTCTTCTTGGTCATCATCTTCATTTATTATTTCTTCGTCATCTGTGGTGTATTCTTCAGACTCTCTCGAAATTGCATTCGTGGACTCATCGATTATTTCTTGATCCGCTTCCATTTCTTTGCTGTATGCCCTGGTGTTGGGCCTATCTCTTTTAGACATGTTTAAGTTTTTATTGAGTCAATTCAACCATCCTCTGCTACCAGATTGTTACGATATTTTCAGGATCAGACTCAATAAATAGATTGAGAATTGGAGGTTCAAATAAATCACTGTTTATTTACATAAGGCATTCTATATTCACTGAATATTCACAAATAGAAGCACAGAATGGACGTATGCAGCTCCTTATATATACAATGGGTGGAGCTAGATATGGGAGTGGTGAAGTATGAATACATTAAGAAGTGGAGAATAAGTTAACCCCTGATACCCTGTTCATATACTATTTACATAATGGAGAATAAGGCATTTACTTGTGACAAAAAGAATGAAGGCTATTGCTTAATGCATTGTAAGCCGCCCTGAGTCTCCGGAGAAGGGCGGCATATAAATCAAAAAAAAAAAAAAAAAAACAAGTCATGTGGCATGAAGTTCATTACTAAGTCATTCATTGATTGATTGATTGAGGGGGAGGGGGAGGGAGAGAGAGTGTGTTCTTCATATAGCACTGTAAGAAGAAATATTCTTCTGGGTTCAGCTCCAAGTGGGGAAAAAGACACTGGAAACATGGAGACTGCTTGGAAAGATTGTTTAATGGTGGACAGGATCACATGGTTTGAGTTCCTGAACAGAAAAGGGTGAGACGCAGTGAGTCCACAGAGTTTATGCCCTCTCTGGCTTTGAACTTCCTGGGGCCCAGAAAGAGTATCCTGATTGGTTGTCAGACTCCCAGGGGGTGGGGGTCTTAGCTTGCCTTGCTGGCTGATGTAATCTTCCCAGGTGCCATGTGGTGAGTTTCTGTTGCTAGATGGGTCCTATTGTGTTAGTTTCTGTTGCTAGATGGGTCCTATTGTGTTGCAGATGATGGTCCATTGACAAAGATTGAGTTTCTGTCTCTGGCCCATTGACAAAGGATGGGGGCAGGAAGATGGGACCTGCTTCGTGTTTAAAACATGCTTCTCTATTTCTCATCCAGGGAAACATAATATTCTGCCTTTTTAATATTTCCCAAAATATTTCAGTCCTCTAGGAAAGGGGTGGATGCTAACTTCCTACAGCACTTTGTTGAATATAACCAACCAGCTGTTTTTGGCCCTCTAACAGCATTGCATTCTACAATAAAGAAAGAACACATCTGTGCCACATTGTCAGACTTTCCATTTATGTGTATGCCTCAGAAGTAGCCCCCTGCATAGTCTAACCATTTACTTGCCAAGCAAGACACATTTGCTGCCTCATTTATTCATAAGCAAAAGAAGTCATTAAATTAAGGTGACCAGATTTTAACATTGGTAAAGAGGGACATTGTGGGCGTGGCTTATTTTGTGGGCGTGGCTAGCTCGTCATGTGACTGGGTGGGCGTGGCTAGCTGGTCATGTGACCGGGTGGCCATGGCTATGTGTATAGGGTAAGGTGAACAGATTTTAACATTGGTAAGAAGGACACCATTGTGGGCGTGGCTTATTGTGTGAGCGTGGCTTGGAGGCCATGTGACTGGGTGGGCATGGCTAGCTGGTCATGTGACCGGGTGGCCATGGCTATGTGTATAGGGACTACTCAGAGGGCTGAAAAGTCATTTCTGACAGGTCCTCACACTTTTGACTGGTCCTCACACTTATGACCATCCTCACATTTATGCCCGTGCAGCATTCTTAACAACCATGTCACTCATTTCACAACTGCTTCTCTTCACCATGGTGACAAGATAGGGCAAAAACGTAAAATGTGATGACAGTCGTAAGTTCGAGGACTGGTCAAAAGTGTGAGGACCAGTCAAAAATAACTTTTTCAGCCCTCTGAGTAGTCCATATGCATTAAAGGATACAGCAATAGAGAGGGATGAAGGAATGGAAATTAGAGTAGGAGTGAGGGTAAGAGAGGGAGGAAGAGAGGAGGAGAAGGAGAAAGGAAGAGGAAGTAGGGAGGAGAAAAAGAGGGTGGGGGAAGAGAAAGTAAGAAGGAAAGAAAAGAGAGAGGTGGTAGGTTTGAGGAGGAAGATTGCTGTACAATAAAAAAGATGAAAGGGAAGAAAGCCAACCCCAAGCAAATATAAAGATATTAAGATTAAGAATGAATTGTTAAACTTTAAAGAATAAAAGAGAACAAATATGAATAAATAGCAATAATTAGAAACACACATACAAACATACAATGTATTTTCTTTGAACAGAATATTTGGCTGGTTCACAAATTTAAACAGCGTTTAGTCATTTCAATTAAATTTACAATTTCTATATTTCCTTTTTGCCATATTTATTCCTCATCTATTTAAAAAAAAAAATATTACCCTTTATCCTCATCTCTAATCTTAATCAAATTCAATTTTTCCCTTCTATTCTATATTATACCCCTTCCCATTGTCATCTATTTTTATATCCATCCTCACATTGGTTAATTATGTAATTATGTAATACAATTGTTTAATACAAATTCAACATTTTAATATAAATCAATTAGTTATATAACTATCTTCTTTGTATATTAATCAATATGAACATGAATATTCCAATTATTTCCATGCAATCCAATTTCTTACAAATCAATTAATTATATTTACCAATAATAATAAACCAAATAATTTCCCCCATATATTCCTCCAAACCACAACGTAACCATTTCTGCTTTCAACACAATATATAATTATTAATAGTATCTCAATTATTACAATTCCCTAGTTAAATAGAGCTTTTTTTCTGTTGTGTTTTAAAATCTTGAACTCTCCTCTTTTGCCCTAAATTTCCCATTTTTGCAGTTTTGCACCTACCTTTTTTGGTGAGGAAAAAGAAAAAGAAAAAGAAAGAAATCTCTGCCTCATTTTGTCACGTTGCAGCTTTACTTTCGCTTTCGCCTTTGTTTTCAGCATAGCTAGGGGAAAAAAAATCTGCTCCAGGAACTTTTTGCAGCTAATTAACCTAGCGGAAGCTGTAGGGGCTGTTTTTTCTATTTTTGCAGGCATGCGTCTACTCATTTTTTTTTAACACTGATCAGCTGTAGGTCGGCCCTTTGAAGCCCCGCGGCAAGAGTTTAAACAGTTTTTTTTCCCTCTAGCCATCAGCGGGGACTCAGGAGGCAGCCAGGACTCAGGAGGCAGAATGAAAAATCGGGACTTTTTTAAAATGCCGCAGGACGCGGGACAAATTGCTCAAAAGCGGGACTGTCCCGCCAAAAGCGGGACGTCTGGTCACCTTACATTAAATATTATTCAAGTAAGTTTAAAGTTGCAATTCATACAGGCCTTTTGATATACAGGACTGCCAACAATTAAAATAAAGTGAAATTTTAAAACTCTCAAATATTTCGCTTGGAAAGTCCACAAAAGGGGACATGATCAGAGAAGACATGCAGAGAGAAAACTTAATACTTTACAACTAAAAATCTTTGATATACGCTATACTCTGAAATGTGGTTCAGTGTAAATAAGCGTGAATGATTTAAAGTGAAGAAATTACAAGTGTCTCAGCAAATGGTGCTCCTTTTTAAAATTCTGCCATTAAGTTACTATAATTATCTGATATTAAGCCAGATGGCAAGTAATTTCTGAAATCACACCAGGTGTTTCAAGATGCAAAGCTAATCACAAAGCTGATGACTGTGTTGAAACTAATTAAAGACGTGTAGCAATACCAGCATGAGAGTATGCAGAAGAGACTGACCAAATAATAAAAAAGATGGCTGGAAAATCTGACAGTCATTGTCTATGCCAGAATAAAAATAGAAAACAAAAACAAGAAGAAGTGAGTTAATTTAACTCATCAAGACATGAAAGCATCTTGCTAAATTTCTCCCATATTGTAATCGGGTACAGATTTATTTTTAATCAGACCAAGTGAGAGCAATTTGTCCATCAATAATCAAATAGCTTGGAAAGAACGAGCTTTTAATTCCGAATAAGTTTTGTACTGGAGGGGTTGCTTTGCTGACCGCCTAGAGTAGCCCCACTCCTCAAATTTTCTCTGGGTGGAATTCTTTGGAATAATGTAGCCGTAGAGATGGAGAAGAAAATTGATACGGATACTTTATCCATATTCCATTTAGAAAAGATCTAAGTCTTTTCTGGGTTCAGGTCTTCTTTCCATCCAGTTCTATGTTGAGGCTAACAGTTATCAACTCTGTCAGCAAAGAATCAATAGAAATTCTTGTAACCAAGGGAAAACTTTATTTTCTGTTTATTCACACATTTGTGTGAACCAGATGTTGTTTGTTTTGTGCTGCCTACATAAATGATCAGCTAACATTTATTCCTTAGAGGATTGTCCTTATTTTTGCAGGTAACCAATAAATAGAAATTGACAATGCTTCTAAATCAAAACTCCAAATGGAAATGTAGCAATCAATGATTGACACTTAAATATAACAATGTAATGAATGTTTTAATGAATTTGTTGAAATTATTTTGGAAATAGTACAAGTGATGAATTGAAGTAAAAATAAGACTTTTTAAACTTAATTAAGGATAGCATCAATTAAAACAATTCAGCTGAAGAAAGAATAGCATTAATTCACTGGAACAACAGAAAGCACTTTCTATTCTATAATGCTGTCATTTGTGTACATATGGATTTACACATTATAAAATTCCTATGTCCATTCCTGCAGCAGAAGCCAGAGAAAAAATAGAATTGCAACATTCTCTGTAATCCAATATTTCTGCTTTATTGTTGTCATTTTATTTTTGCTATTCATATATGACTCATCACAATTGTTCTGATGAGTGAAAGTATATTATTTTATTAGTCTGTCCCCAACCCAGCAGTGTTGGATCAGAAATTCTTTTGAATCGGGATGTAATGACCACACAGTATGAATATCTAAGGCTTTATTCCAATGTAATATTAGAAATTACCATAATAGCCTAATTATTGACAGCAGTAAACAGGATTGCAAGCAAATACTGAATAGTATAACATAATCCTGGACAACAGTCAATGAAGATTCAAGAATACTGTAAGACGAAGAAAGAAAGATTTTATATTTCTTCTGCTAGTCAGAGAACCATAAAGAAATGATGCTGGATAGACCTCTTTAAACCTGGCAAACATGCAGTGCCCTCCCAGTTAGGTCTTCATCAATTTCATCCCATGGAGATATCTGACTGGTGTATAAGGGCTCTGAACCATAATTAAGTAAAGCTGCTCTTATCTATCTATCTATCTATCTATCTATCTATCTATCTATCTATCTTCTATCTATTTATCTACACACACATACACATATATGTACATATACATACATAAATATATATAAAAATTAGAATTTTAAGTACTGAATAAAAGCTAATTAGAACCAATATTTAAAATGAAAAAAGAAGGAAGGAAGGAAGGAAGGAAGGAAGGAAGGAAGGAAGGAAGGAAGGAAGGAAGGAAGGAAAGATCTGGCTTTTTACACAGGTGGTAAAATAGTACACAGTAAGAGGATAACTAGAGCTGGTTATCGGGCATCACAAGGGGATGATTGAGGTGTAAGGTTTTTGATTTTTTGATTTTGTGTTTTTTTTATTTGATAGTTGTTGGCTTTATTGTTGGGAGCTACCAAGACTTGTGTGTCAGGGTTCCAACGGATGCCCTAATTAAATCATGAGTCTCGAGCCAAGCTTCAAAAGAAATCCAGTTATTTATTAGAAGCAACATGTCGGCTTGTACCCAAGTAAAGCCAGCTCTTCCCCATGTAATTTATGGCCTAATTATGACCCTGTTTTCCCCCTCCTCCCAGGTTGTGTCATAAATCACATTCTCCAATGGAGCACTTTCGCGGGCTGTAGAGATCACGGCCCTCCAACTGTTCCAAGTAACCTGGGATACAGCCTTGAGAAAGGTATGCATGGAATGTGCTTCTGGTTGTGGCTGCCGTGCTGCTCCTACAGTTTTCCCCCCTCCTGCAACTCGAGAGCAGGCCAGGGATGCTTTGCAAGTTGACATTATATTTAACATAGGCAGCTGTATGAATATTTTAAATAAATAAATAAGGTGTAACAAAATTTGAAAAAAAGAAACTGAAAAAAATGGAGAATTTGATTTAACAAAGTCACTATGGAAGGGTGGATAAATATGGATGAATGAGCAGTAGTACTGCACTTGGAATGCAATCTCTTTCTGTGCTCCTGCTCGTCCTTGTTGACCCTTCTAGTGACAACTATCAAATCACTCAAAGTTAGAGATGGAGACCAAATATAATAGTGTCTCTCTTTATACAACATTTCTTCCTAGCACTTAAACACACTTAAAACTGTAGAGATAGTAGATTTTAAGAGGAGCCCTCTATTACATCACCTCTTATAATGTCTCGCAACACAGTTATCAATAGTAGAAACCTTCAAGTTTCTGGTTCTATAATCTCCCAGAACTTGAAATGGCCACCTAACATTAGAACCATCATTAAAAAGGCACAGCAAAGAATATTCTTCCTGTGCCAACTCAGAAAGCTTAGACTTCCCAAGGAGCTGCTGATAAAGTTCTTGAGTCTATCATTTGTACTTCTATAACTGTCTGATACAGACGTCAACAGATGGGTAGGATCACAGAAAAAACCATTACAACCCGCCTGCCTTCCACTGAGGCAGAAAGAGGGCTGAGAAAATATCTACAAACCCCTCACATTCTGGACATAAACTGTTTCAACTTTTCCCTTTAGGATACTGCTATAGGGCACTGCATGCCAAAACAACTAGACAGAAAGACAGGGTGTTTTTCCCCCATACGATCACTCTGCTAAACACATAATTCCCACAGCGCTGTCTTATGCCTAAGGATATTTAACCATGTAGTAGTCTGTATTACTATTATTCTTCTTATCTTTCCTACTACCTAATCTTATTGGTATCTGATGACTATCATTTTGTTGGTTGTATCTTATGTTTTATGATTTATCACTTTGTTGCTTGTATGTATACTAAGAGCTTATGCACCAGAGACAAATTCCTTGGGTGTCCAATCACACTTGGCCAATAATGAATATTCTGTTCTATTCTGATATGTTCTAGAAATAAATGGTAATTGTTGACAACAGTCTGTGTACTCCTCTTTGAATTGATAATACTTTTAATATGCAGAACCCAGTTCTAACCAGGTCCTTTTTAGGATCTTTTGGGATAACTATTCTTTCAGTTTGAATGTCTTCTTTGATATATTTTAATCTTTCCATTTCGTCTTAGGTCAAACTACAGACTACAAATAGTACAGATCTTTGCCTTAATCTCCAAGGAACTTTCTGCTTTAGCTGCACAGCCAGGGTGCTATTTCCCATCCCATTTTCTGTGAATCTGTGATTGCATTAAGGAATTGGTTTAGGAGAATTAAACCTTTTTGTGCTGCACTTAGCACTGCCATATTTAAGCTGTAAAAATCTAGGTGAACATTAGATGGTTGCAAAGAGATACCGAAGTCTCTGTATTTTTTCAACACAGATGTGGGAGCCCTGTAGCAATATAATATAAATTGGAATTTCCTCTCTCCCTAGTCTATCATTAGTGGGGAGAAATACTGCTTGGAGATTTGGTCATGAATCTTCCATATGGTTTATACCTTACAGTTCTAGGCACATAAATACAACCAAGAGAGTCCAGAGATATTTTACAAGAAGAGTCCTCCATTCCTCTAACCGCAATAAAATACCTTATGCCACCAGACTCCAAATTTTGGGCTTAGACAACTTAGAACTACGTCGACTTCAGCCAGACCTAAGCATAGTAAATAAAATTATCTGCCATGATGTCCTTCCTGTCAATGACTGCTTCAGCTTCAACCACAACAATACACGAGCAAATAATAGATACAAACTCAAGGTAAACTGTTCCAAACTCGATTGCAGAAAATATGACTTCAGTAACCGAGTGATCAATGCCTGGAATGCACTACCTGACTCTGTAGTTTCTTCCCCAAACCCTCAAAACTTTAACCTTACACTGTCTACTGTTGACCTCACCTTAGTCCTAAGAGGTCTGTAAGGGGTGTGCATAAGTGCACCAGCGTGCCTACCATCCCTGACCTAATATTCCTTTTTGCTTACTCTTTTCATGTATTCAAATTATGTTTATACTTTTTACCTGTTATCTTATATATGCTTGACAAATAAATCTATGATTATGATTATGATTATGATTAATAGTATTTCCAGACCAATCCTGTTTTACCTGATCATAGAGAGAATTCTTTATGTAAATACACTTTGGCTGCCAAGAGTGACAACAATTGTTGGTGTGACTGTATTAGAAACAATTTTTCACAGAACATTCTGTACATTTTTTTGGTGATTCCAGGAATTCAAAACTGAGTACAGACCAAAAATTAGTGCTAAGAGTTAACCTGGAACAATTAACTAGAGAATCTTCTACTAGCAGATGCAATTAAGAGTTTAGCTCTTAATTAGTTTAGCTCTCTTAATTAAGTAGAGAATCTTCTACTAGCAGGAAAAATTAAGAGTTTTCTGACGTGGGGGAAAGTGTAAAAGTGTCAGAGCATGGAGCTCCTCTGTGCTTTAATAATGAATTGGCCATCTATGCTTTCATGGGTGTCTGGCTTGATTATGATTGTTGTTGACTATTTAAACCATTTTTATTGTAAAAGCAACATGCACAAACTTTGGATATTTTTACTTAGTCACAAACATGCTTCAAAACTCATGAACTATGAATCTCAGATGAAATAATTATGACCTAGATTCTCCTTCACTGCATAACTGATGGAAGGAAAATCATCTCTTGCTTCCCTTTCTCCTGTCTCCATTTGTGGCTTGGGCAATTGGGAAATTAAGAACTTGTAAAATGCACATACAGATGTAATTTTGCTCTTTACACCTATGCCTCGATGTTTCCTCTTCTACGGCTTTCTTGGGAATGTAAGATATTGCTGACCTTTATTTCAGTCTTATTCAGTGCATGGAAGTAGCAAAGCCATTGGGTAAATTTCACAGGGTAGTTTCTATAAAGAGAACTTAGTATCTTTGTGAATTGAAGTTCTATTTGCTGCCAGGCAGCTAGTTGTCAATGCTATTTTTCTATCAGGAGCAAGTAAAAGAGAAAATGCAAAGCCCAATCTGAGGAAGCGGTGGGACGATACATACAGTTTCTGGTCACAACTACCAGACATTTTCTATTACTAGAAAAGACTTAGGTATTAGAAGCATTTAAAGGAGTATTGTTATTAACAAGAACACTGTGTTTTTAAATAAAAATTAAAATTCTGATATGGATACATCCTGAATGATCATATATCCTATGTTATTATATCCTATAACTGCACTGTTCAATCAAAGTTCTTTGTCAATATGTTGAGTAGTATGTTGAGCTAGCCTTTTACGGAAATGTGGTGAAACTGGAAGTTGGAGAATGACAAGGTATGTTCCTTAATTCAGTAGGTCAGGGGTGTGAAACTCGCGGCCCGAGCGCCAGTTACGTCACGTGCTGGTCCCACCCCCACCCGGTTTAGCGACGGGGGGGGAAAGTCCCGATACATAACATGACGCCACCGTGACAACGCGAGTTTGACACCCCTGTAGTAGGTACAAGTTTACAGCCATAAACTTGCGCCACCTCACCTCAGATTAGCCGAGGTGGCACAGTAGTTAGAGTGCAGTACTGCAGCTACTTCAGCTGACTGCTAGTTCAGCAGATCAGCGGATCAAATCTCACCGGCTCAAGTTTGACTCAGCCTTCCATCCTTCTGAGGTGGGTAAAATGAGGATCCAGATTGTTGGGGGCAATATGCTATTTAGTATACTGTCTTTGGTGTAAGCCGCCCAGAGCCCTCGGAGAGTGGGCGACATAGAAATATGACTAATAAATGAATGAATAAATAAATAATAGTTCTGATCTTAGCCTTCTATTAAAACTGGGAACAAAACACCTTATTATTTGGCATTCCTATTGATCACCTAGAAGTTTTTGTAGATGAATACTCCTTGAAAAACAAGAGTACACAGGATATCTACCGGTATCAGGACTGAAAAAAATACATAAGGACAGACTCAGTTTAAGACATGATCTTAAGTATATTTATTTTTGTTTATCATAAAAGGTAAAATATAAAACAGAAAAACAAACAAAAAAAATATGTTCAGCACTAATAACATAAAAGAAAAAAATGGTGACTGCTCCTTCTTCTTTCATATATATATTTGTGAAAGGGGAGGAGAATATACTGTGTGGGTTTTTTCCAGCATCCAGACAGGATGGATTATATATGTTGAATGTTAAATTTATTTGGTATTTAGATCACCTTTTTCTCTCTTTTTGTACACCAGTTTAAGACATAATCTTATGAGACATCAGACTCATTTATTTTAGGGGGACCAATTCCTGGACTCCAAATATCCAAATGACCATTAGATGGCAGCATAGAGGAAATAAAATGTTAATGTTCGTAGCTCTATTTCTTTTATCAAACATAATCTGACAAAAAATACCATTCTCATCAATGTTTTAATTACACACAGCAACTTAATTCTTAGAACCCCAAAACTGGAAATAGTTTAGGGTGCCAAAGGTAGTTACACCCTTCTTTAGCTCAACAAAGTTATTTGATTATGGGGTTCCTCTTTATGAGGCAAACATGCTGATCAAGGATATGGTCATATTATCCTCTTCCTTATTGCAAACAGCTCATTTTATACCGAGGAATGTACTGTGCATAACTGCTGATATATTCCTGAATGCCTGAATAGTAGAAAATATGATAATAAGAACCCAATCTAATTTGAGTAGTAGAACTACAATAGATTATGAAGAAGCTATCAGTGGGGCTTCTTATTTTATGTAGCCCTGGCTGTTTCACAGTGACATAGTACTGAAAGAAAAGTAATTAATCAACAAATAGCATCTACAACTATGCTGTTGAAAGGCAATTTAGGCTTTCATTACAAATAAGCCTTGAAATATTACTAAGAACAAACAGGCAAAGCAAAAGATGTGAAACCAAAGCAATATTACATTTTGGCATGAGAGAAAAACAGAAGGTGTATGTGTTTTGTTTTGTTTTGTTTTGTTCTGTTTATGAATTAAGCAAGTACCTAACATCTTAGTTAATAAGAGATAAGATAAAATAGCTTTGATGTAGCAGCATTGTTGACATATTGAGAAGAGAGTCTTCAATAGTGTTCCATCTCCATTGCTAAGTGTGATACTGAACAGGACATCTGGAACGTGGATGATAGTATCAAGAAGTGAAGGTAACAACTTCAACTATGCTATTAAAGCCCTGTCTCCTTTTTACATGTGTTACATGCACAACATCTATTAAAAAAAAGGTACAGGGCCTCAATTGCACATTCATGGTTGCCATCTTGACTTTTAAGAACTCCTTGTGGACACATCTGAAAACATCTGTGCAAATGGTTAAACATAGCATTTTCCTCCTATATGAATAGTGTTTAGCCTTATGCTATTATTGTGCCATCTACCTTCACCCCTATAGTTGGAGCAATAAAAGTATAATAAATCATCTCCCCTATTAGGAAGATTTAAAAGGTGGCAATCAACTATAAGTAATTAATTTTGATTTGATCTGCTGAAATTGTTTGAAATGTCAGGAGTTCCCATGATGTTTATTGAGATTTATGTTTATCAAGCACCAATTATAAGCAAGCATGTTTACAATCTTGCTTTTATGTTTCTCTTCTCCAGCTAAGTAACTTCACTATTACTATTACTTGAAGCAGTTAGAAATTTGGAAGACATTTTTAAGCGAAGATTTGAAAGAACAGGTTAGGAATAGATCAGCCTCAATAAAATTCATCTTTTGCTAGAAGATAAAGTGGGGTGTTGTTGTTGTCTTTTTAGGTTGCTCAAAATCAAAAACAACTTGATGGCACATAATAAATAAATAATAGACACTGTGTGCCATACCATAAAGCCTTGTATGACACTTAGAAAATCTGCAGAAATTATAATTTTGTCAATTTGCAAAATTGCAAAATTACAATCTGTCAGTTACAAAAGGCCACACTGCTTGGATCTGCATATATATACTATGCTGGTACATGACAAGTGTCCTAGGTTCTTGGGAAAAACTCTGTACAAATGAAGGTCAACACCAATTAAAGAACTGGAAGCTGTGATTTCACATTGTTGTGTATACTTATTTTTTTTATTTTTCTTTTAATTTGATTTATATGCCGCCCTTCTCCGGAGACTCAGGGCGGTTTACAATGTGCCGCATTGTAATCTATTTGCGGCTTACAATGCGCCGCATTGTAATCTATTTGTCATTATAGATTAAGATATTAGTAATTAATATTATTTAATACTAAATTATATGAATTATGTGGTTAATTATTACTTATTATAAACCAATATATAAACAGATATCATTAAATAATTATTTTAAAATATAAGGATAGAACCAATAATTTTAGATACCTTGGGTGCAGCCCCAAAACATGTGGAGCAATACTTGAATACCATTGCATTGACAAAATCACCCTCAGTCAATTGCAAAAGGCAGCTTTACTTGGAACAGCTTACATCCTGTAACAATACCTCTAACATTGTCAAACAACAACATCTGCCTATCCCAGATCCTTAGGAAGGACTCAAAAGGTAGTTAAAATGCCAAATCTATTCTAAACATCTGGCTGACTAGGCAACCAACCATAATAAAGCAGATTGCTCAAAAAATAAAATTATCAGGCAACATTAGCTTTAAGGTATTTTTACATCTGAAATCAGGAAAAGAATATATCCTCTCCTTGAACCCAAGGCAACCTATCATTTCCTTTAATTTTTTTTCCCAAGGTGAAGTTTTTGTTCCTTACAGGATACAGATAATTAAAAACTCCTGTCCTGCTGGATCTTACTAACATTTTTTACTAACTTTGTTCTCTTCTTTTTTCATAGAGCTAGCCTAACTAGAAATTGTGCTATTTGATAAGGCCTGCAGAAACAACCAACTGGATCTCATCAGGTTTTTTTTGTTTGTTTGTTTTTTTGTTTTGTTTTTTAAATTTGATTTATATGCTGCCCTTCTCCGGAGACTCAGGGCGGCTTACAATGCGTTAAGCAATAGCCTTCATACTTTTGTATATTTATACAAAGTCAGCTTATTGCCCCCACAAACTGGGTCCTCATTTTACCTATCTTAGAAAGGATGGAAGGCTGAGTCAACCTTGAGCCTGGTGAGATTCGAACTTACAGTAATTGCAGACAGCTGGTGTTAATCACAATGCTTTTAGTCTGCTGAGCCACCAGGCCCTTGCAGAGTGGTTGAGCTGATTATATAGGCTTCAATGGTTTCAACTGAGCCCCATTGTGAATAATTTGCAAAGTTGTTTGATACATTTTGAGGATAATGCTCTATCTATCTACCTACCTACTTACCGGAGAGAATGAGAGAGAGAATGAATCTATCTTTGTAAAAGGGGAGGAGAAATTATTGCTTTTTCTTTTCTTTCAGCACCCAATCAGGGTGCATCCTATATGTTATATGTTAAATTTAATTGAATATTTTTTTCTCTTTTTTTGTGTACACTTTTTGTTGTTAGGGTTGAACGTATGTTTTCGTTTTGTTTCATTTTGTTTGTTTTACTGTTTATATTTTATTCCTTATTTTAAAACAATACATTTATTTTTTTAAAAAAAAGAGAACAAGACAGCTGTGAGGAAAGAAGAAATATTTATTCCTAAAAGCAAAGCAGTTTGCATTTAGGGACAGGCTGCAGAGAAATGAGGCAAACTTCCTTTTTCAGGGTAGGATAAATCTTCAGTTCAAGGCTTTTAGAAGCTTTTAAGGTGTTGGACTAGTAGGAGAAAGAGAGAGAATTTATACTGTAAGCTATCCAAAGCCTTTTGGAAGGGGCCACATATACATTATTATTATTATAGTTATTCCTAGGTAGATATGGAACGATCATGGTGGTATTCTGCATTTTCTCTTCTTCAACAATTCTTTTCTTGCCTATGACTTCTTGGGAAGAAAGATAACCTGAAGATGAACATGAAAAGCAGAGCCCATGTTTGCAGTTAAGAACAGGGATCCAACAAGTAGATCAGATCCTTTGACCCTCTGTGGACAAAGAGAGAATGTGAAATTACCTGTACAGTTACTAATCATGAGGAGACTTTAAGGCAGTGGTCTCTGGAGGATGGGAGAACCAGGAGTTGAGGGAATTTGCAATACTTGGTCCAGGCACAAACGGAGCCTTTTAAAAGATATCAGGTTCATATTTCCCTTGCAAATCACTTTCTGAAATTGCCTATTAATTACTTTACAGAAGTTAGACACCTTTAAAATAACAAGACTGCAAATATCAGGTGAGCACCTTCAATCCTTAACAAAGGAAATGAATATGCATCTTTACAACCTTTAAGAATTTAAAATAAAGAGCAAAAAAAAAATCAAGTCTGGTTAAAGAAAGTTTTCAGTGGTTAAGGGATCAGAAAATGTTGGAATATTGGAATTTAATTATTATGATTTTGAAAATAATTTTAAAGAATAAATGTATTTTCATGAGAAATAAAAACAGTTTTTTTATACAAACTCTACAAAAAATTGTTTTTTAAGACAAATAATTTCCAAATAACAAAACATTCAGAGACATGTTTGAGGACCTGCATTGAGACTTTGAATCAGCAATGTCAGATGTGTTGTGACAGTCTGTCCCCAAAAAGTATTACAGAGAAAGATATGCAACTAAGTCTATAGGAGAACAAGAATTTGCCATTAAACATTTAAAAAAATGGATGAGGCTTTAAAAATTAAGAAGGAAATAAAAATTGACAATCCTAGAAAGCAATTGGAATAATTTCTTTTTGTTTGACTTACAAAAGAACCTGCTTAAAGTATTAAAGAAATTCAAAACAAAGATATACAGTACAACCATTTGAATGGATTAAAGGGCACAATTATTTTAAGTAAAGAGAAGGAACATAAAGTCAGTTTATTTGATCAGGCTTAAAATGGAACATTTTGTTACTTTAAGTGGTTCTTTTTGGATTTGCTGACATCTGGACTGGAAAAATATTGTGTATTGGATTTGCTAACATGGTGTTTAAGCCTTTTTACCTATAGTTATTTATTTGCCCTAATTAACTATTTTATCCTATTCTCACAGCATTTAAATTGGCTTTAATTGTCCTTTTATTTAAAGTATGAAAATTTTGTGAGCGTGTTTGTTTTAAAGGAGAAATTATTTCTGCCTCCTAATAAATTGTACTATAATCACAAACTGTAAGATTATGCAGCCTTCCTGTCTTTTTCTCCTTATTTCTTTTATTATTGTTCTTTATTTTTTGATAGAAAGTAACAAATAAAAACAATACTGAGAACATTCACAAGACATTACATTATATGAATGACAGTTTTAAGATAATAGCTTCCTTTGTCCTTGATGAAGGTCATTGGCTTATACTCTAGAGAATGTGGTGTTCTCAAATTTTTTGAGATTGAACTCCATTATATATAGTATTAAGTTTTAGCAGCGATGTCAGTCAGGAAGTGTTATATACTTCCTGTATATATCATATACCACACCACTTATGCTCAGTCCATTTAAAAATGCAGTACATTCACTGCATTTATTTTATTTTGTATTTAAGCATAGGAGTATTACTATTTTTTATTATTTTTATTTCTTGTTTCTTTGCTTCTTTTTCTGTTGTTATTTTGGAAACAATAAAAATTATTTTAAAAATACAAATTGTAAATAACATTAAGTTTGGTGTAACACTATGGAGGAACAATACCCTTAATCTTCAAATGGTTTTTGAACTTGACTTTTCATTTATCAAAAAGGGGCATTGTTCTTTCAAGTCTTTCATTTTTTTTAGTAAAAAATAGCAAAGATAACACCAAGTCTTCAAAAAGTCTTGCTGAGAAGAACTTGACAGAAAATGACTGCAGATAACTCTAGAGAATTTTCAGTAATATAATAATATTCTGTGTCAAGAATAGCTTTAAGCCAATCATTCACATCACATAATTTTAGAAGTAAGACAGTCGTGGTAAGGTGGTTATATTCAGGGATTCAAAAGTGCGAATGAGTTTAAATATGTTTCCATTTTATTATACAGTGTTAAATTCTCTAAGTTAATATATTCTTATTTAGTAAACTCTCTATTGCTAGAGACATGAAGCCAGAGTTATTCAGCCTACCTTCCCTCTATCAGTCATCTTATTCATATTGAAATTAGAGATAAAAGGAAATATATGAAGTGAATGGAAGGAAAAGCAAGATCTACTAAAGTATATTTGATATCTTGTTAACATGCTATAAATGACATCAACTATGATTTAGCTTTAAATCTGCGGCAAACTACTTAGTGGAAAATAACTGGGAACCAGAATGAAAATGACCTTCCAATAGATAATAAGATGGATGATATTATAACCAAGAGTTTGATAAATTTCATGAATGGTCGTCCTTAGGTTCCTTTTGTTCCCAAGACATATTTACTGAATCATCCTGCTTAGGTCAGTGGGCCTTACATCCAGTAATGATAGTCTGATGTTCAATATTAACTTCTAGTTCTTGAGCAACTCTGCCATCCCAGGTGAGTTTTAGCAATAAAGTCAACTATAGCTTTAATATTGTATTATAAAAACGAAAACATGCCTTCTGTACTTACAATATTTACACTAAAGTAGAACACTTAACAAAACCTGCATGCTTTCTAAGAGACAAATTCCATTAAATTCTATGGAACTTACTTCTTCTGCAATGATTTACTCTTATTCAATCTAGATGAGTGGCTATAGGATTTCCACTACAGCTTTCTTTTGGTCCTTCATAACAGTTAAGAATAGATATGTTTGGCAATTGATGAACAGATTTGAAAATAATAGAGTTTAATGTAATTTAATTTATAATTTCTTCAATATTCTAATGTCAAGAATCTGATGAACTATAAATAGAAACAATATGTACATCTGTAGATGTAGCATGGATAGAAATTGTGGTAATTCTGCAGAAAAGTAACACTCAAAGCAATATAGACTGCATATTGGAACCATTGTAGAATTAGAGTAAAATTTTTAAAAACTTCAAAATATGCTGAAATGAAGATGGGGGAAATCATTAAATACACACAGTCCAATTATGATTGCCAGTATTCTAACATGCGGATACTATCAAGTTCTCATTAATTAACCAGAGACAAAGTTATCGTATGATGCTACATGTATTAACTAGCTCATCAAAAAAAGACCATCTGTATCACATCTAATTACCAAAGGCCTGTGCCTACTGCTGAAGCAGGGACTGATCCATAAAACTTAATGTGACAATAGTCTTTTACTCCTAAAGTACTATACAGTTCTTTATTCTTTCTACTTAATAAACATCTTTCTACTAAATAAAGATACAGGGTACAGCTGTATCTGTACCCTAATGCATTCTATTGTATCTATTTTAAGAAATCCCAGTTAACTTTGCAGTAACATCCATTAAGCTTACTTTCATTCATTTTTTTAAAATAAGCAAAACCAGCTGCGTGACTTTGGTCCAGTCACTCTTTCTCAGGCCAACTCGCCTCAAAGAGTTGTTGTTATTTCGAAAATAGGAGGAGGAAGGAAATTATTTATTTATTTATTTATTTATTTATTTATTTATTTATTTATTTATTTAACATTTAAATGTATGTGTGTTTGCCAGCTTGAGTATTAAAAGCAGGGTAAAAATCTAATCTATAAATAAACTTGGCTACAGGAATGATGCCAGTGTTTCTCAAACTTAGCAACTTTAAGATGTAGGAACTTCAGTTCTGGTATTGTGAAGAATTTTCTACATCTTAAAGTTGCCAAGCCTGAGAAATGTTGCTTTACATAATTTCTTCAACATAAAACTTGCCCTGCACCCATGAAATCATGCTCAAGTGCCCACTAGTGCTCTCTTTGTCTCCTATTGTTCCACGAACTCAGTATTTTCCCTTTGTGACAGGCTCTGTTGACTCTTTTTAAACATTCCACATGTTTAACATTCTACAGGTCAAAAAATATCAAATAATCTGTGTGTGTCTGGTTCCAAGTATTAGGTGCAAACTATTAAAGTGCTCCTTCATAAATGCTCATATTATTGATATTTTTCTCTTCATAACTGTATTATTAATAATTTTTATCTTTACCTTAACGTAGATGGAAAATCGGAGGAAGACGGTACATCTGATATGTTTGCCACTTTGAATTATTTGTAAAAATAATAAAGATGGGATATAAATAAATAAATTGAGATTACTAATTAATATGTCAAAAGCTTTCGTAAAACTAGATGGATGATAGGAAAGTACAACCTTGTTGATCCATATGACTATCTCAGCAGCTTTTGACCAAGACATTTCTCTTGAAAGGGTGTTACAGGTATCTGTTGCTAAAATAGCTTTAAAATTAATCTATTCATCATTTTTAAATCAAGGGTATTAAACTGATGGCCCATGGGCCATGCCCACCCCAGCTCCACAAAGGGAAAAAAGTAGTAAAATGTCACATGACAGCAACGTGACAACTCGATGATGGTCTTAATGATGGTCACTTTAAGAACATGGTTCTGTAGGATTTCCCCTTAACTCCATGACACTTACAGATCTGTAAGGTTCTATTTTATTCCCCATGCTCTTGAAATTACTAAGTGAGATCATTCAGAAATGTTATGTATGGTGGTGACATCTCCCCCCCCCGCTTGCTTTATCAGATCCAGATGTGGAATTCTAATTGCTAAATCAGGGTCTGGCCATGATAAATGATTGGATGAGGACCATCAAACTTAATCCACACAAGACAGACGTACCTTTCATGTATGGTTTATATGTCCCAAAGAGTGGGATTTAAGGTATAATGGATGGGGTTATACTAAATAAACAGGTAGTCTGCTGAGGTATGTAACAGTGGGTACTCTTGAATCCATGCTGACATTACAATCACATACGATCTCTGTGAGCTGCATTCTTCACAGTCTTATGCTGGTATGATAGCTATATTCTTATTTGGATAGATATAAAAACACAACAATAATCTATGCCAATTGGTGTAGATTGGTGAACGTTTTGGCATTGAGTGCCGAAATGGGAGTACGTGCATGTACGGGAGCACTGGAAACTGGAAGACCAATTCCTTATAGGCTTCCGGTTTCTAGCGTGAGCTTCCGGATTCCAGCTTGAACATGCACGCCGGTACCTGGTCTTTTGGTTTCTGGCACACATGTGTGCGTGAAAATCAACTGGTCAGCACACATGCATGCACCAGATACCAGAAACTCAGCTTCCCGGCGTGCGCATGCACCCCAGGGAACTGCTCTTCAGGTTTCCAGCACACCCGTATGTGCAAAGACCAGCGTGCCGGAACCTGGAAGAGCAATGAATGACAGCTGGTGTGCCACTTCTGGCATGTGTTTCATAGGTTTGCCATGCAATGTGATATGTGTTGGGATGCACTTGAAGACAGTTCAAAACATTCAGTTATTTCAAAACACTGCTGCAAAAATACTGACTGGAATCAGATAATATGAACACACCAGTTCTTTATTATTGATAGTAGTGTTCCAGTATTGGAGAGGCTGCCACAAAGAAGGGGTTGACCTATTTTCCAAAGCACCAAGACAAGTGACCCCCCCGTTCCCCCTCCCCCCACTCCTGATGACACAGTGGGCCCTGTAGGCCCGTTTTTCTCTCTCTCCAGGCTCCAGAGCCTTTGTAGGACCTGGAGCCAGAAACGGCCCATTTGCCAACTTCCGGTAGGACCAGAAGGCCCGTTTTTGCTCTCCCCAGCCTCCAGAGCCTTTCTAGGAGCTTGGGGAGGGCAAAAATGGCCTCCCCTCCCCCCCCGGAGGTCCTCCAGAGGCTGGAAACAGCCCGTTTGCTGACTTGAGTTGAGCTCGCGTGCCCACCGATATGGCTAAACGTGCCACTTGTTTACCATCATGGGTATAGGATTTCTTGCTTGAACAGGAGGTTAGAATAGAAGACCTCCAAAGTCCCTTCCAACTTTGTTATTCTGTTCTGTTCTATTTTTTCTGAACATTCCTGGAGAATGTCCTTGAGCTACAGGAGAAAAAGCCTCTACCAAAACAATGATATAAGTGGTCTGTGTTGGAGCAAGAATGTAACATGACTAAACATCTCAGATAAGCCCCTGCGTGGTTTACATGAAGGTAAAGTCAGAGGCATAGCATACGGAGATTTGCACGACGGTGTTATTATAACTTTACAGTAAAAGTAGACTGGCCCACATGGCATCTGATCTACTTTGAAAGGCTGACATCAGTTGAGAAATACATGACAAATGTAATATAAACTTCAATGACAAAGCCTCAACCCACCAAAGTCTCTCCCCCAAAAAGCAGAAACACCTGAAAATAATCACATTTATTTATATTATTTTATTTTATAATAATATTAAATTATATTATATTATTTATAATATATATTATAATCTCTTACTTTGAATCTATATAGGCCTTGACCTACCCTTGCTATTAAAAGGACCTTATTCTTATTCCAAGTCAAGAAAATCATGAAGTGTCTCTAATTAGTAGTTAGTTTAAACTAAAGCAAGAACACAGATGGTTCTAACCTATGTAGTCTCTCCTTCTACCATATGATGTATTCTGAACATGTGCTTATGGAACCATCTGCTTTATTCAAATGATTAAAAATGTAAAACATAGTCTAAAATGCTAGGGCCTCTACCCTTTTCCAGAACTACAAGATTTCAACAAATCATCAATATCCAAAACTTTGCCAACTTTCACAATACTAGCTATATATACACTACTCATACTGATTTCTCACACATGTATTCCCTATCATAGATCTGAATCTAGCATTTTCCTTTGAGCTGAAAAACACTCCCTCTCTCCTTCTCTCCCTTACACGTACATTCTCTTTTTAAAAGTTTGAAATAGCAGAAAAACACTTCAAAACGTCTCAGTTTTGTATTTCAGATCACACAACATCACACAATGCCACAAATAATTTAGCTTGCACCCCAGCATATACTAGAAGAACCTGCTATTGATCTATATTACATGCAAAGTTACATTTTTCATGAAATAAAAAAAAATCAACTTTGCAACAGAATGAAACAAAAGTAAGCTATGCAATTTTTAAAATAACATTTCTCCAGTTTTTTACATTAATGCTATGGTTGTGTTATTTATGCTTTTTAGAGCTTGAAACTTTGTTTTCCAAAGTGAAGAGACAACACTATCTTTTCCTCAATATTTTAGCTAAAACAAGCTACATCTCATTTGTTGTGGGTCTGTAGTAATGGTTTTCTTTGTTTTGATGCATCCAAAGATGTCAACAACTTCCCACCTCATGTAACTCAAGAAGCACAGCAATCTCTCTCAATCCAAATGAATTTCCAGTTGCAAAAAATAGACATGAATCAATGCTCTATTCCTGTGATGGCGAACCTATGGCACGGGTTTCACAGGTGGCACGTGGAGCCATATCTGAGGGCACACGAGCGTTGCCCTAGCTCAGCTCCAGCACACATGTGCCCGCCAGCCAGCTGATTTTCGGGCCTTCCAGGCCCAACGGAAGTTGGGAAATGGGCTGTTTCCGGCCTCCGGAGGGCCTCCAGTGGGGGTTGCGGAAGGCCTTTTTTGCCCTCCCCAGGCTCCTAGAATGCCTCTGGAGCCTGGGGAGAGTGAAAAATGGGCCCAATGTGCCATCGCGTGCCAAAAGTGGGAGGAGTGTGGGGGAAACACACGCACGTGCGCGGGAGGGTGGGGCATGGGTAGGCATTGAATTATGGGTGTGGGCACACACACGCACGATTGCCCCGTTCTCTCCCCGCTTTTGGCACGCGACGGCAAAAAGGTTAGCCATCACTGCTCTATTCACAACCAGACATAAATAGGCATAAAGGACTAGATACATGTACATTAGCCTCACTCACTCCTCCCATTTCTGACTTTGTTGTATTGACAATAAAGCGAAATGCAAAGACATTAGATGGAAGCACATAAAATTTCCTAGACAAATCTTTATCCAAATAGAGATGATTTATATTAAAGGTTGGCTTCACATACATCTTTTTCTATCGTCATCCATTTTATGCTGATTCTATATTTAAAAATGCATAAGACGAATATATTTAAATATACATTAAAAAGGTTTTATCTCCCAAGGTATATACACTCTTCATATACTTTTAATCTTAAAATTCAAAGTTTAGATGTAAACTGCTACTAATTTATAAAAAAGTACAGCGGTACATTGGTTCCCATCATTAATTGGCTCCGGGAGGCATGATGACTACCAAACAAATTGTTCCCATAAGGAATAATGTAGTGATTCACAAGGCAGCAGACACTAATTAATAAGTTCTAGCTTGTGTTTTGAGTATCAACAATCAATGAGTACTGGGACAAAATGTTCATATCAAAATGCATTTACCAAATTCGATGAGTTTAAAAGCAGTTGAATACCAAGATACCACAGCATTTGAAGAACTTTAAATTTTAAGCATTCACAGTTGGTATCAAAAAAGTGCCTAAACCTCCTACATGGTAGAAAAGGGCAGTGATAATATTGAAAGGCAATTCTGGCAAAGTCAGAAGCAAATAGCCTGAAACCAGTGGTGGGTTTCAAAAATTTTTACCGGTTCTGTGGGCATGGTTTGTTTGGTGGGCGTGGCTTGGTGGTCATGTGACCGGGTGGGCGTGCCTTTATGATCATGTGACTGGATGGGCATGGCCAACTTGACGTCACTCATGTCAAGGGTTAGAGTTAGGGTGCCTGGCTTCTCCTCGCCTCAAAGGCCTCAAGGAGATACAATTTCTGAACATCCAAAATGTTCAGTAGAACATTTGGATGTTCTACTGAACATCCAAAATATACTATTTAATCCTATGTATACAGTATATGCCATATACGTCTATACATATTATATAGAATAGAGTGTGTATAGGTACACAAAAAGATACCTTAATATATATATATATATATATACTGTATGTGTATGTACACACACATACAAACACACAAACACACAGCTCTTCTAAAACTATACACATTCAACCTCACATATTACATTTTAAAAACACACCCAGAGTCCACTTTCTGCCACACATTTAACTATAGCTTCTGTACATTTAGAATATTACACACGCCTTCAGATGTTCTTCCCTAGCTTGCACATGACTGTTAGAGCCAGGAGAGGTCATGGATTGAGTAAAATGTGGTGAAACTCACTTAACAACATTCTTGTTTAGCAACCAAAATTTTGGATTCAATTGTGGTCATAGTCAAGGACTATCTGCCTTCCTCTGCATGGCAGCCTTGTCCTAGTAAACTCCTTCTCCTTTCTGGCAATTTTCCTCTCTGTTAGAGGCACCAAAATAATCCAGATGATATAAGGTTTCCTGCTGGAGCAGGGGATTGGACTAGATGGCCTCCAAGGTCCCTTCCAGCCCTAGATTGCTGCCTGTTTCAAAGCATCTTCTGAAGCCATGTCTAGTGCCAGGGTTTGTGGTCCTTCCTTCCTCTTCTTTCTCTCTCTCTCTCTCTCTCTCTCCCTTCCTTCCTCTTCCTTTCTCTTTCTTCTTTCTTTCTTTCTTTCTTTCTTTCTTTCTTTCTCTTTCTCTTTCTCTCTCTCTTTCTCTTTCTCTCTTTTCTCTCTCTCCCTTTCTTCATTCCTCTTTCTTTCTTTCCTTCTTTCTTTCTTGTCTCTCTCTCTCTCCCTCTTTCTTTCTTTCTCTTTTTCTTTGTCTCTTTCCCTTTTTTCTTTCTTTCTTTCTTTCTTTTCTCTCTCTCTTTGTTTTCTTATTCTCTCTCTCTCTCCCTTCCTTCCTCTTTCCTTCTTTCTCTCTTTGATTTATATAAAATAGATTTATATACATAGTTAAACTGAACCTATATATAGCAGGATTTTTAAAGCTGCTTCTTGTGACTGTTGTGCCTGCATATATTTGCATGAATTAACAAATGTTACTTATACATGTACTAATGGTGTGCTATACTTTTTAAATTCTGTGACTTGGTTTTGGACTTTAAATAAATAAAAATACACATTTTTTAAAGAAAAATAATTGCTGCGTATATGTGCTAATATATGGTGATAAATGATGAAAATGATAGATAGATAGATAGATAGATAGATAGATAGATAGATAGATAGATAGAGTCATAAAATTATGACTCAATGTTGGAAGAATGCAAAGATGCCCTCCGATGACTTAATAATTAAAAAAATTTTTGATTGCGCTGAAATGGATAAACTGACATTGTAATTGAAAGGAATGACAGACTTGGAGTATTATGTATCATGGGAGAAATGGTACAAATGGTACAAATGGATTGAAAACAGAAAAATAAAACAGACTCAGACAGTAGAATTAGATGAAGTAAAATGTGTAGAGTATAAGAATTTTGTAGTGATATGTTGTGTAAATGGTCACAGTTTTGCAAAAAAAAATTCTTTTTTGTAATTTTGCATTTATGTTTTTGTTTTTGTTTTTTTTAATGTTTGAAAATCAATAAAAAAATTTTTTTTAAATGATGACTCAATGAATTGAGTGTTATCTAGAATGAGTTGCCTCCAGAAGTTGTGGTGCTCCAACACTGGAGGTTTTTAAGAACAGATTGGACAACCATTGGTCTGAAATGGTTTAGGGTTTCCTGCCTAAGCAGGGGGTTGGATTAGAAAACCTCCAAGATCCCTTCCAACTCTGTTATTCTGTAGACAGTTGAGGATGCATATGAAGTAGGATTTCAAGTAGGTTGTAGTTGCGTGTTATGTTTCAATGAATGCTAATAATGGAAGAACCAGGGATGAGTTTGAGGGGAAATTATGCAGTATTTTGAATGAATGCAATTAAAGGAGAAATTATTTGGTTAGGTGACATTAGTGTGGGAGTGAAATGAGAGCACACAGAAAAAGTGATAGAACCACTGGGAGAACCAGAATATATGAATGCTGGTTGGTGAGTTTCATCTTAGAAAAAGATTTCATCGTTTTGTTACATGGTTTTAGCAGAGGCCTATTCAAACATACACAAAGTACAGGAATTAATATTAATCTAAAATTATGATTGATATGATTCTGTCTGCTAAAAGGCTGAGAGAATTAATAAAGGATATAAGTAAAGTTAGAGACTGTGAATGTGGGACACACCATTCTTGGCAATATGAAGAGCAGACGTTGGGAAAAATGGGCACAGAAGGAAATGGAAGAAGTGAAATAAACTATAATACACTAAGATAGTTGAACACCTGCAGGAAAAGAAAATATGATTCATGTATGAAAAAAATTAGAAGACAGAACCAGAAGAATGGAAAGTGAATGTAAGGAAAAAGGATGTAAAAGCTACTGGGAACAGAATAAAAAGAATTAGTCTGCAGAATGCCACAGAAGTCTATAGTTACTCTAACGAGAAGGATAAAAAATGATGTTTGGGGATTTATGAATTATGAAATGAAAAAAGTCTGTGAATGATTTAAAATGCCTATAACAGAAAAACCATTACCAAAAAAAAGAAGAAGAAGAAGAGAGGAAGCTACTGTATAATGTGTAGGAAAGAAACATGATCATCACAAAGAATGTACAGTAGTAAAGAAAACAAGAGTTTCACAAGGACCAAAGTTATGTTTGACAGGGGAAATGGAATGAAAAATTACAAGTTATTCACAAATGGTGAAAAATCTGAGTAAATGTGCATTGCTTAGCAGAATGCTTACTTTAAAAAGGCAAATATGAACGGGGAAATGTTAACCTCTGGTAGATTAATATTTGATAGAATATGATAGAAACATAATAGCATGCAGTTATTAAGAGTAATGAATGTGTGGTGAAAGAAGAGAAAAGGGTTTTTTAATATCTTGTTTCTGTCACCTTTGTTTTGTGGTAGAGCAGATTCTGTACTATGTCAGGAGAAATAAAAAAGTAAGAAATGGGTAATGGGTAAAATGCTTATAATAAAATAAGAAGAGATAAGTTCAAGAATGAATGTAATTGAACAATAAGTGACCAGCAGAAAAGAACTAAATTCCTTAATATAATAGAAATACATTTCTTGATATAATGCAATATAATATAATATTTTATGCCATCCTTTTTCCCTCTCCAAAATAGTATGATGAATAGACATGTATGCAAAATTTAAATGATAACATTCAAATCTTCACATATGTTATAAAGTGTAGATCAGATCAGATGGGTTTGAATTTACAAAGACCAAATTCTCCAGCTGTAACATCTGGCTTTGGTTAAAAACAAGATGGGGATTTGGATACACTTTTGCTTCAATTCATTTGAAAACCAGTTTCACCCAACTAATCATGTACATTGTTTGTGCAAAGGTTAATTATATCTGAATGCAGGCAAACGCATGTGTGATTCTCTTCCAGGATTACAGCCACTGCTGCTTATCCAGTTTCTACAGGCATATTATTCAGAAAAAATGATCCCTTTATCTATGTTTTTAACAGTTAATTCAAAAGAAGATATTACTGATGGTAGGATTTCAAAAAATGAGATTTGTAAAGATAATTATACTGGTATTATCATGAACATACATTTGGTAATAAGTATAGTGTAGGTTTTGTCCATCTTTTCTTAGAATGCTTTTTGCATTTGGGAGAAGATGGTTGGAAATGGAAATGGAATATGAGGAGAAATATCATTGGTGTAGCCCCCTCAGAGAAGAGAGGGGGGGGCTTGGCTTTCATAAGAGTTGCACAAATATGCAGTCAGACATCTTCTAAAAGGAATAAGGGAGGAATTATCCAAAAAGGTTGGCAGACCGCCATGTTGCTTGAAGGATTAATATACTGTATGTGAAGATGCTGTATTCATATTTTGGTTCCAAAAAAGTCTTTTAAAAAACCAGCAGGAGTGAAAGCCAAGGCTCATTAAAAGGAAAGAGCCAGACATTTTGCTGTTTAAAGAAAGACAAATTGTAGAAATCATCCAAAGAAGAAAGACAAATTGCTGAACCCAAACCAGATGTCAGCTGTGAGAGCCTGTACAAGGAGAAGATTGTCTGAGGAGACTGAGGAGACTTTTTAATTGGGTAAACCCAGGGAAGATCAAACCCTCTCAATCTTTTATTTCTTACAACAGAGCAGTTCTCTGAATTACTAGAAATTTCTCAGAATTGCTTTCCTATACTGCCCTCTCCTGGAGGGAAAAATAACACAGACAAACAACAAATGTTCATTTCTTTGGCAATAAAATCTATATACTATTAAATGTCTGTTTGATACTTTCTAACCTTCCATTGGATGAAATGCTGCATGATAGAGCAAACTCTTGTCAACAAAGAGTTCCTTAAATGGGCTTGCATATTGTTGGAAGAAACATCCTTCTAGGTTCTGCTCCAAGTGGGGAAAACAGACACTGGAAACATGGAGACTGCTTGGAAAGATGGTTTAATGGTGGACAGGATCACATGGCTTGAGTTCCTGAACAGAAAAGGGGCTGATACAGTAAATCTTCGGGGTTTTATGCTCTCTCTGGCTCTGCATTTCTTTGGGCCCAGAAAGAGTTTCCTGATTGGTTGTCAGACTCCCAGGGGGTGGGGGCCTTGCTGGCTGATGGTCACATGTGCTTCCCAGGTCACATGTGGTGAGTTTCTGCTGCTATTGTGTAGAGGGCTAATCCTATCTTTGGCAATTCCTACTATGGCTCTGCCTGAAGGAGGTAGATCTTTGTTATGTAGAATAGACTGGCCCAAGCCTTAATGGCCCATTGACAAAGGGTGGGGGCAGGAAGGTGGGAGCTGCTTTGTCTGTAAAATGTGTTTCTCATATTTCTCATCCAGGGAAATATAATATTCTGCCTTTTTCATATTTCCTAAAATATTTCACTCTTCCAGGAAGGGTGGGTGCTAACTTCCTACAATATAGAATACCAAGACCCATTACTCTCAAGGGAATGAAATTTGGAGGGGGGGGGGTGTTGTCCCTTAATCGCTGCTGTGCTGCTGCTATTTAGAACCATTGCTGCAAATAGCCACAGACACATGAACTCAAGACTTTGCTTGTGGGAAGGTTGCAAGGAGAAAATCAATGGACAACCCAGAAGGGAAGGTTGCAAATACATCCTTCACCAATCCCTGTAAATTTGCATTGTGCCAGCCACTTGTACAATCCCTCGCTCCCTGCCACGATCGGCAGCAGCCACTTATCTGCCTGTTGGCTTTGCACTTGCAACTTCCTGCCTGGGAAGCTTGCATGGGGAAAGTCAGTGGGGAAGCTGGCAGGTGGCTAAATTTCCCCCATGCACTTTTCACCAGTCCTGTTGTGCCAGCCACTCAGACACTACATTCCCCACTTACCTGCAGGAAAGGGAAAGGGAGGGAATTTATTTATTTATTTATTTATTTATTTATTTATTTATTTATTTATTTATTTATTTATTCTTTTATTTCTTCGTTAAATGTACATACCACCCATCTCATTATCCAGCAACTTGTTTCTGATGCTCCCTGTCAGCTTTCCATAAGCAAAGTCAATGTGGAAGCCGGCAGGAAGTTGGATGTCACTCTTGCTCCCAATGTTTTTTTGCCCCTCTGTGGTCATTTTATTTCTCTGTTTAGATAAATAAATATTTCTGAAATGATGACCCAAAGGGTATTGTAGTGTGTACAATTAAAAGACAAAATCTGAAACTAGGATCCCACTATACCATTCAAGATTCAAATTAGATCTATTTAGCTAATATTCAATTTATTTCCAGCAGACTAGGCTACACAAAGATACATATTCCCTCCAGTTTTAAACCAGATTGAGAAAATTGGCTTGACTATTATTTATCCTCCAGCTTTTCACCTATGAAAGTCAGCACCTTCTTACTGTGCATTGGAAAAATCTCCAATCAGCAGATTTAACAAAAGATTTTCCACTGTCATGAAAAGGCAATTAATTATTATGAATGTATTATAAATAAAAGAGGGAGAGGAGATGCTTAAAGAAATCCCAAGACACTCTATTCTCCAATTCAGTAGACATTCCTGAATAACAGACAAGCCCTCTTCCCAATTATTCTGTTAAAAGCCTAAGAAAATGAAATAGATGTTTCAAGGGAAGATGAGTTTTGTTGTATTTCTGATTAAGTAATTTAGCAAGGTAGGAACTACTAATTTAATTTGGGTGTATAATTTAAGCTACCGTAAATCCTCCGGTGTACCAAGCTTGACTCCTGGAGTCTACATGGCATCATTTCTTGGCATCAAAGCAACATGACTGTAATGGAAGTTGGGATTTTTTTTCTAACTTCCCAATCTCATATATGGTCCTGGGATTTCTTAGGTGTTTCCAATCTATTTGCCTGTTAAGTTCTATAATTCTAAGGAAATTGTGGAAAGTTATTTGCCAGGCATGTTCTTCAAAAGATAAATTGAAGGCAAAATAAATAAACAGGGCAAACAGTTAATATGAACTGTATAAGAAAGTACTAGGGCTACTCCTGGTGAAACGCAACAACAGTATCATATGTGATACTGAACTATAGGAACTGTAGCTTTGTTCTGGTAAGAGAATGGAATAGAAATACAATTCAAATTATCTTTCCTTACCCAAACTTTTGATTGATTGATTGATTGATTGATTGATTGATTGATTATGTGCCACCAATTCACTGTCATCTTTTAGCACCCACACAGGTAGATTTTCTCCATGACCATCTGTCCTTAACCTGACCTTTCAGGTCTTCCAATGGTGCTCTATAACTGAGTCCATGTACCTTTCTTCTGGTCATCCTTTTCTTCTCTTTCTCTGAACCTTTCCAGCAGTAGAGCCTTTTCCAGAGAGCTGGGTCTTTGCATAATGTGTCCAAAGTAGAGTAATTTATTCCTCTGGTGAGAACTCTGGGTTGATTTATTCAGTGATTTGTTTTCTTAACTATCCAGAGAATTCTCAGGACTCTTCTCCAACAGTAAAGTTCAGAAGTATCAATAATCTTCCTATCCTGCTTTTTCAAAGTCCACCTTACTGGGATATTCTCCAGCTACCGTATATCTACTGTGTTGGAAGAAATATCCATCTGGGTTCAGTTCCAAGTGGAGAGAAAAACACTGGAAACATAGAGGCTGCTTGGAAAGCTGGTTTAATGGAGCAGAACCATTAAGCACATGGTCCTGGTGCAGTTGAACACATGAAATGAAGCATAAGTGTTATTTATATCCTCTCTTGGGCTTTGAACTTGAGCTACCTGTTCCTGTGGCAAGGGCGGGTATCCTATTGGCTGCTGTAGGGGTCATGTGCAAATCCTAGGAGTTTGAGATAAACTTGAGTTGAACTGTGCTGGGTGATGTAATGAAGAGGCTTGTTTTCTGAAAGGGTGTTGGGCAATTCCTATTATGGCCTAATGGTTTTGACCTGGTTTGGATCTTGAGTGAGGGCTAATCCTATCACCCTGGAGCTGAAGGCCTTTTGTTTTGTAGATAGGATGGCCCAGTCTTTCTGGGGCTATTAACAAAGGTGGGGGCTGCTTTCCAAGAGCTGTTTCTCCTTTTCTCATCCAGGGAGGTATAATATTCTGCCTTTTTAATATTTCTTAGAATATTTCATTCTTCTAGGAGAGGGGTGGGTGCTAATTTTCTACAACTGCAACTCAGAATCCAACAGACCATAGCCATCCAAAATACTCTTAGCTGTATGGGCCATAAAATGCCATGAATGAACCTAATGCATTTTGTGGGTTGAAGAAGGGTGACATGAAGAGTGCACAGAAAGACAGGGTTGCTATGACACATGTGATTCAAAACATAAGAAAGAATAATGAAAAGAAGAGTGAAAAGGAAGTCTCACAGTCTGAAAATAAATAAAAGAAAAGAAATAACCCTACCCACTTTTTTCTTTTATAGCCACTCAACTTTTTATCATATCCTATGATGGTTTAATGATAGTCACTACAGAAAATAAACTTGCCTGAAATGCCTGATGAGGGTAAAGCTCACAAAACTGTGCTCTAGATACCAGAGACAACATTGTAGTTCTAAGGGGCACATGTGGTGTTGCTGGGTGTGACAGAAGATGCAAGCATAACCATGTAGCTCCAATTAAATATGGTTTTATTGGTTTTTTAAAGTATCCAATTAACTATGGATAGATTCCTACATAATCTGTACATAATGTACATAATGGAAATATTCTATATGTGAATTACATGAATGAGAAACTATTCTTTAGCAATAATCACATTTTTTTTCCAAAATCTAATGGAATTGTTTATCTTTTAGGGAAGTATACAATTCAATAAAATAACTGTAATGATAATGAGGAACAGTTTCACATGAACTGTTCATTTTCTCAGTCACAAAATATCCCAAATCTTGAATACCTGACATACCTTTTGTCTTTGTTGTAGTTGATACAGAATTCATTTTCATATCCTTACTTTACCTCATTAACTTCCTACAATAATACATATACAATCTCATCAAAAGGCTTAAAGCAAAGTATTCTCCTCAGTTGAATAAGCTTCAGGCCCCTCTGCATTCACAAATAATGGTATTTCTTCCTAAGAACACAGAAACACAATAACACAGCTAGCATTAAATTTAAAAATATTGGAAAACTAATTAACCGTAAGGTCCCAATACAAACAACAAATAAGATCTTCACATGTCTGAAATAGTTGAAGTAATGCTTACCAAAAAACTTTAATTCTATTTTCCACAGGCCTTTTTTTTTTTTTTCTCTAGGCCCCAATGTATTCACAGAAAAAAATGTTTATAATGAATTAAAATAAAACAATAGATGAAAGCAGAAAAACATAATATTTTTCAACTATTCCTTGACTTCCTTTTCGGGGTAGGGTAATCCATGCCATACTGTGTTTCTCCAAAAATAAGACCCTGTCTTATATTTTTTTGAACCCTGAAATAAGCGCTTTATTTAGGAGGAAAACAGGTATTTCATGGTCCTAGTGGACACATACAATAATTTATTATGTTCTAAGCATAAAGGGAAGAAAAATACAAACACAGACACAGCCCTGGATACATGCAGTCATGCGTGTCTGCAGAATAGTATAAAAAAATCAAGATGAGAGACGCAATTGAATGAAGATGCAATTGAAACCCCACTCCTTTTTCTAATGTGTATCATGACATGGGTAGAAAGGCCCAGGCTTCAGCCACATGGTTGTGGTTGCCACTGTCTTTTTTGACCCTATGCCTGTCCACACTTCTGCAGATGCCAAGCTCTACCTCACTGTAAAGTTTCTTTTTTGATATGGTGGGGGTAAAGTACCCTCAGCCATTCGAGGGTTCCATCCTTTTGTAGTCATTGTTACCAACACGCCCCATTTTTCCACACCTGCCTCCCTGCAAGGCGATACCTACCACATCTGGCAGTCAACTCTGAAAAGATAGCCAAGAGTTTGAAACATTCTCTTTGCTACCAACTAGTGGTCATCCCAAGGTTTGCAGCCTAGGTATGATATGCCAAACCTTTGAATCCTCAGAATTCTCTGGATTCAGCCTGGGTAGAGAGCCACAGAGATGGCTTTGAAGCAAATGTTCAGAGACAACTATGTTTTATGAATTTAAGTATTTTATTACGAAAGAGACAGAAGCGTCCTATCAATTCTGGATAGGAGTTAGTATTAAGAAGAGAATCAGAATGATTCTTCTTGACTCACTGGGGTAGAAGAGGGAAGGAAGGAGAAGCATAATCAGGCTTGCAAGAATAATGTCAGCCTTTCGTGTAGACCAGGCCAGAATACAGGTTACACAGGAATGCCAGAATAATGATTTATTGAGATAGGCTATAACAACCAAACCTTGTAATTGCAGTAAATTGACAGGAAGCATATTTGCCAATGGGAGATGACTCTCAGAAAGCCCTTTTTGGCTCCTTTGATCCATTCAAAGGCCTTCCAGGTACCAAGTAAATAGCCCTATCTCAAGTCCCTTGGGAAATGTAGTCCTCTTAAGTCCTGTTGCAGGGATGATAACCATAATGCACAGAGAGAGGGGGTGAGAAATAAATACAGTATATCACAGAAGTGAGTACACCCCCTCACATTTTGTAAATATTTAAATATATCTTTTCATGTGACAACAGTGAAAAAATGACACTTGGCTACAATGTAAAGTAGTGAGTATACAGCCTGTATAACAGTGTAAATGTGCTATCTCCTCAAAATAACACAACACACACAAAAGGGATGTACTCAGTTTTGTTGCCACCAGTTTAGACATTAATGTCTCTGTGTTGCGTTCTTTTGAGGGGATAGCACATTTACACTGTTATACAAGCTGTATACTCTAAATCTATTTTAACTTTTGTGTACAAATGTTTCATTTTGGCTGTTCACCGCCCTGAGTCCGAAAGGAGAAGGGCGGTATAGAAATCTGAAAAATAAATAAATAAATAAATAAATAAATAAATAAATAAATAAATAAATAAATAAATAAATAAATAAATAAATAAATAAATACATAAATAAATACATAAATAAATAAATACATACATACATACATACATACATACATACATACATACATACATACTCCAGTGGTGAAATATAAAATTTGTTACTACCGGTTCTGTGGGCGTGGCTTGAGAGGGTAATATGACTAAGTGGGCATGGCCAACTTTTTTTTTTTTTACTTTTAAAACCATTTTTTCTACAACCTCTTCAGCTGCTTTTAAGCTGCTTAAAAAATGCTTTTAAGCCTCTGACAATCCCAGCTGAATTGCCTGATGGGCAGAGGCTTTCTTTTTTTTTAAAAAGCCTCTGACGATCCTAGCTGACTTGCCTGATCAGCAGAGGCTATTTTTTTTTTAAGCCTCTGATGATCCCAGCTGATTTGCCTGATTGGCAGAGGCTTTCTTTTTTTTTTAAGGCCTCTGATGATCCCAGCTGACTTGCCTGATTGGCAGAGGCTTTCTTTTTTTTTTCAAAGCCTCTGGCAATCCCAGCTGACTCGCCTGATCGGCAGAAGCTTCTTTTTTTTTTTTAAAGCCTGTGGCAATCCCAGCTGACTTGCCTGATCGGCAGAAGCTTCTTTTTTTTAAAAAAACATTTTTTCTATAACCTCTTCGGTCGAAGAGGTTGTAGAAAAAATGCCTTTAAAAGTCTCTGATGATCCCAGCTGAGCTGCGCGATTATCAAAGGCTTTTTTTTTTTACTTTTAAAAGCATTTTTTCAGCCAAAGAGGTTGTAGAAAAAATGCTTTTAAAAATAAAAAAAGCCTCTGATGATTGAGCGGCTCAGCTGGGCAATGGGAGTGGGGGGGCAGGGATTTTTGCTACCAGTTCTCCGAACCACCCACCTCCATTGCTACCGGATCAGGCGATCCGGTTCGAACTGGGAGCATTTCACCCCTGGTATACTCACTACTTTACACTGTAGCCAAGTGTCATTTCTTCAGTGTTGTCACATGAAAAAATATTCTTAAATATTTACAAAATGTGAGGGGATATATTCACTTCTGTGATATACTGTATAGGAAAATATGTTAGCTCAGAGATAATTGGGAATGATGTCTAAATGGTGTGTTATTATTCCATTTGAAAAGGCTAACGGAGTAGCTTTGGTTTTGGCTTCAACATCGGCTACATCTCAATTAATTTAAGGTCCAGGAAGAAACAATATAGGCCAGCAGCCAAGTTAGTTCTTTACAGTGGCTGACAAAGATCTCCTGTGTAAAGGCATGCAGGGAAACAGAAATTTACAGTAAGTGAGTCATGAGGCTTTTCCTGTAAAATGTACATTTAAACTGCCGAACCTTTAAAAACCCATTACAGGCTTACTGATCTAAGGCCAAGAACACATATTATATGATGTCATTTAGACGTTGTTAGTACTGACATGAAAAATACCTCAACCCTCAGATAATAAAACACACATGTTAGTTAATGTCTCTGAGAATTACACTATGCAGTATTATTTAAGACATGCAACACACTATTTCCCGGGAACTGAACCATATCACCAAACAATTTCCAGTTTAGAATAGAATAGAATAGAATTCTTTACTGGCCAAGTGTGATTGGATATACAAGGAATTCTTTTTCTTAATACTTGCAAGAAGCATAAGATTAGATTTAGACCCTTGGTTCTGCTATTTTAAAATAAAGACCTGTTAAATTAGAAAGTATAATAGGAGAGAAAATAAAACAAACAAAGCACATAAGCAAGTATGAACACTTGGAATGTATATAGAGCTTAATATGCATTGTCCCACCAGGGAATCTATGAAGAAGGACACCAATACTATCCTCATAGTTATGTACAGTAAAGTGATTTCACAAAAGCTATTATTCTTCTGCTCTTTCAGGTAGAACTATTCAAAACTATATTTTCATGCTCACTCCTTTAACCTATTATATATGTTGAACTATATTTCTAAATAATAACATATACTATATAAACTGAATATATAATAGTAATATAGTAATTACTATATGGCAATAACTTATACTATATATAATGTATTTATTTTATATCTTCTGTTTGGATGCAGGATTTGTTTCTTATCTATGTGACCAGCAGAGGATGCTATGCTACCTGTTTCACTAATATAGTACATATAACAATCACAATATTTGTGGAAGGAACAGTTTTTCAGTCTCATATTTTGCATTTTGTCTTATGGTAACATTTTATGACATTCATGTTCAGTTGGCAGATTTTTCCCATTCTCTAATTTGCTCTGACCTCAGAAATAAAAACCCATACAAGTAACATAAGCAGAGAAATTAATTTCAAAAATATAAACCTGTTGGTATTATTGTCCTACAGTATATGACTACACTATACAAGTTATAAAAGTTCTTTCTTTAGGTCATATAATTTATCACCGGCATAACATGCACAAATATTATGCTATATAATAAATTGTAACTTTTAGAGGGCTTTATGGATTACACATTATAAGCAAGTAACTTTTAACATCTCAAATTTATGGAGAGATAGAGAGAGGGGTAGAGATGCCAGAATCACTTTGGATAGTGAGATGGGCCATATATACATACATACATACATACATACATACATACATACATACATACATACATACATGCTAGAACTAGATAGAGAGATATAAGACAATAAGACAAAGGGTGGCTCAATAAAAAATACTCCAGTACTGACATTAATATAAACAATCAAAGCCATAATCTCCACAATGATGTGCTTGTCACATACCACAAACACAGCACATTTAGATGAGGTATCTAATCTGGACTGAGTACCTGGAGAGGATTAGGATGAAGAACAATCATTTCCCTCAACAGAAATATACTCCTGCTGACAGATATACTTTTCTTTTTACTAGTGTATCCACCAAGAACTGTCAAATATCTAGTGAAAATCAGAGCTGCTAACAGATGAATTATGCTCTATTCAAATCCCACCCAAAAGGTCAGAGTTAAGAAAAGTCCTGTGAAGTCCTTATATCATCAGAAAAACTATGAGTATCCTAGAGTAAGCTAATTCTAAAACCACTAGAGAATTCCAGAATGAAGCTTGGAATTCAGATAAATCAGCCATCAACAGACTCATAGAAATAAACCATACAGGTAGTCCTGAATTTATGATCACAATGGAGCTGAAATTTTATGTTGCTAAGTGAGACATTTGTTAAGTGAGTTTGCCCCATTTTACGACCTTTCTTACCACGTTTGTTAAGTAAATCAATGCAATTGTTTAAGTTAGTAACATGATTGTTAATCTTGGGAATCTTTTGCCCATTGATTTTGCTCGTCAGAAGGTTGGAAAAGTTCATCATATAAGCCCAAGACACCGCAACGATCATAAATATGAATTAATTGCCAAACATCTGAATTTTGATCAAGTGACCATGGGGATGCTACAACGGTCATAAGTGTGAAAAACAGTCATGTCACTTTTTTCAGTGCCGTTGTAACATTGTAACTTTGAACAAACTGTTGTAAGTCGAGGACTACCTGTATTTACTCACCACCCACTACTCAAGAAACAACAACAAAAGCTAAGACAAAAACAAAAAGAATAGAACAGAACACATCCTCTCTAGCAGCCAACTCCCAGATAAGCAGGGATTAACATCAGAAAAACAATCAAGCAGAAAACAATATCCTAATCAAGGAACTACTAAAGAGAAATAACACTCCCACCAAAACTGGCAGAGCAAACCACTGTTTCTCAACAGGAAGCAATCCCCACATCCTTTACACTGATGCTTTTCCTAGTTGGGTAATGAAATGTCAGCAAGCAAACAATCAAGCTCAGAGAGCACTAAGGATTCCACAATTCAACCCTGAGCTACATATTTACATATCTACAGTTAAGACTCTAGAAAGTGCAGAGAAGAGCAACAAAGATTATTAGGGGACTGGAGGCTAAAACATATAAAGAACGATTGCTGGAACTGGGTATGTCTGGTTTAATGAAAAGAAGGACTAGGGATGATATGATAGCAGTGTTCCAATATCTCAGGGGCTGCCACAAAGAAGAGAGAGTCAACCTCTTCTCCAATGGACCTGAAGGCAGGACAAGAAGCAATGGATGGAAAGTAATCAAGGAGAGAACCAACCTAGAACTAAGGAGAAATTTCCTGACAGAACAATTAATCAGTGGAACAACTTGTTTCCAGAAGTTGTTGATGTTCTGAATTTTTAACAAGAGACTGGACAACCATTTGTCTGAAATGGTATAGGGTTTTCTGCCTGAGCAGGGGGTTGGACTAGAAGACCTCTAAGGTCCCTTCCAACTCTGTTATTCTGTTATAAATTGTTTTTATTAAGCAAAATCCAAAATAATTTTCATTCATCAAATCAAGGCGGGTGTCTCCAAGAAATATTTTCCTAATTTCTTCTTATTTTTGAGCCACTCTGAAATGATTGGAGTTGTAGGAGGATATACATATCAGAAATATGATATGTATATCAGCTGGCAATAGCCACTTTAGCCCCCTAATGCTGTACCCAAATATTCTAAGCATGGACAAGTTAAAAATATGATTAGTAAACAGTACATTTAAAGCATGAGAGATTGCTAAAAACAAAATTAAACTGTGGAAACTTCATCAAGGCTATCAGTATCTGGACCATACCTGTAATATGATATACTGCCAGAATTATTACCTGGACAGTTTTGACTGAAAAACAAGAACATTGATGATTATTCACTATGTATTACATTCCCACAGTCATCTTGATAGATTATTCCTGCCCTGCAGAAATAGAGGCAGAGGTTTAAACCTAAGAAATTGTTAAAGAACAAAAACAGGGATTGGCTGATTATGTAAAAGACAGCCTAGAACAGACATTGATGCAAGTTCAAAATTGTAACTTACTGAGTGTACATAAAGCAAAACATTAATATTGAAATACTGCAATAAAAACATGAACAGAATGCTGGCAAGGAGAAGCATTACATGGTCAATGGCTCATAACTGGAGACTTGATTTTAGATGCTCAAAAGCCAGCTATTCAAATTAATGCAATTGAGGCCAGAACTGAAAAATCATAATATGATTCAAAGTATAGATTGTGCAAAGAAGCAGATGAAATAGTAGATCATATACTCTGCTTGTGCAAGAAGATTACACAAACCGATAATAAACTAAAATATAACACAGTTGCCAAAATAATTCACTGGAACATCTGTAAAAATTATCATGTGATGTAATTTCATTATCGGTAATGAAAAATTGGTAAGAACATGTAGTTGAAAAAGAAATTGAAGCAGGTTAAAATATTGAGAGGTTTCTAAACCAATAAAGTCTTGGCATATAACACACTAGATTTAACTTTGAAAAGGAAGGATGGTTAATTGAGGTAGAAATATCAGGGGATAGTAGAATAGAAGATAAAGAATTGGAGAAGATCACAAAATATCAAGATCTGAAAATCAAACTTGAAAGATTATGGTGTAAACAATCCATGGTAGTCCCCAAAATATTCAGCATACTGGATGGGTGTATGAAAGCATCTTGGACAGCACTTAGAAAATCTGCCCATTGACAAAATTTCCACAAATTACTAAAGACCCCACTGCTTAGATTCACATATATGCTATGTCGATGTATTATGAAATCCTAGCTCTTAGGAAAAATCTGAACACATGAAAACTAATATCAGCTAAAGAACTGGCAGCTGTGATTTCAAATTGTTATGTAAATAATAACAATAATAAAAAATACCCAAAATAAAGCACATTTAAATATTAATAATATCATTCTGAACTATGAGATTCTTGATTTGCATGACTTGTCCTTCTGTTTGTTGTTTGAACACAAGATTCTAACATATACTGAGCCTAATTGTTGACTGTTTTATTGATGTTTAACCTAAGGTCTCTGGCATAAAGTTATCTTATTACTAGGTAGCTCTTGCTCACGCTACCAAATCAGATCATATTCACAGCAGAAAGAAATTAGCAGACATAGTTTCACATATTTAAAAACTATAAAGTGTGGAAATGCCTGCAAGCAAACTGCATAATTTATACCTGAGCTACATATATTCTTTTTCTATTAAAAATACCAAAGGCATTCTTTAAAATGGTTCCAGGACAGATCAAAGTATAGCAGAGATCTTGTTCTTCATTCTGGTTTGTATTCCATACATACTTAAGTATCTAGGTTTGCTGGAATACAACTAAACATGGTCCTAGAGGCCAGTTGTGCCTTTTTCAAAGTAGACCTGAAAAATCACAAAAGCTAAAAACTATATCTACAGAGATTATGGTGGACACAGAACCAAAAAAAAAAAAAAAAAGATTTAATATTGACATGGTGACTCTACAGCAGATCTTGGCCTTTTATGGCCCAGGTAAAATGGACCACATCCTGCCCTTTGGCTGTCCCAGTCCAGCTCACATTGATTGCTTTTATTTTGAAGGCAACTGCTATATATTTTTTTCAATTTATGTATGTGAATGCATGCCTGCCTGCCTGCCTGCCTGCACACCTTCACAGCTCTATTGATTCGGCCACAACAGTCCCAATTTCTCTGTAGCAGCTCAGTGGTTAGAATGCAGTACTGCAAGCTAATTCGCCAACTGCCAGTGGTTCGATCCTGACTGGCTTAAGATTGACTCAAACTTCTATCCTTCTGAGGTGAAATGAGGACCCAGATTGTTGGGGGTAATATGCTGACTCTGTAAACCACTTACAGAGTGGAGGGATGTAAAGCACTGTGAAGTGGTATATAAGTCTAAGTGCTATTGCTATTGCTATTCTCATGTGGACACTTGAGAAAATTAATTGTCCATCCCGCTCTACAGTGTCATTTGCCACCCTATCATTCTTGCATTGATATTCCATTTTCTTGCCAATTTACTATGGTTTCCTCTACAGAGCTTCGGTGTATCTCCACTCAGCCAACCCTGACTACACTTGTCCATTCCCTGCCTTCCAATCTTCTCAAGACAAATACCCAAGCTCTCTATTCTATTTTCTTTCCTCACCTCCTGTGTTCTCATGCCAACTTGAGACTCATCAGCTCATTGAACTGATGACATCTAGTAAGTGTGCAGATGTTCCTGTTGGGATGATTTGCATGCGAATAGGGCTTCAAATGTCACTTTGGGAAACCATGAAAAGGTTTCACTTAAAAGTCCTCCTGCTATTTCTGAGGCAACATGTGAGCAGTATTTCTTTAGACCATTATACACTCACTTCTTTGCATTTTTTATTTGTAATCGTTCATTCAATGAATTCTTTAAGTAATAAAGATACTTGTACAAAGCTAAGGATTAGGAAATGTTTATTTGAAAACATTCTTCTGCTTAAAGTTAAAACTTTAATACAGGAAAAGGTCAATCTGTACTATAATAGCAACTCTGATATTCAGATTTCCATACTTATATAGAAAAATATTATTATTCGCATAGAAAAATAAGAGAGGTCCAATACTCACTTCCTGGCATAGCTCAATGATGAGTGAACATAATCAGTTATTGCAGTATGCCAACTGATAGTTGAAGCTGAATACTAAGATTAGAATACTAAGATAAGAAAAGGAAACCTGAGGGTTTATAGAGGTAGTCCTCAATGTATGACCAGTTGCTTACTGACCATTTGAAGTTACAATGGAACCCTGAAAATCTATTTACAATCTGACTCTGAAGTTCCAATGGCCAACCCTGTCTCCCAGTCATGTGATTGCATTTTGGGCATTTGACAATCAGCCCACATTGTGATTTACAAGGTTTTTGCCAGAAATCAGCATTTACTTCCAGTTTCTGGAAAAAAAAAATGACCCTTAGAAACATCAGTCAATGATGTCTCACATTAAAACTGCCACATCTTACAGTTCTAGTTGCCAGGTTCAATTATGGATATACGTTCAGGCTATCTGTAATTCTGAACTGGGGAAAACTCTATATTGTAACACTCTGTTGCACTTCCAATTGCTTTGTTTCCATTCATATTTTCTCATATGAAAACTGGGAACATTTTATGATCTTGGTATTTTGATCTTAAATATGCATGTATCTGCAAGTAGTCAATGAAAAAGATTCTGGATTTTTTTCTGCAGAAAGAGCAATTTATTTTCACATCCAATTAGACAATTTGATAGACAATTCCCTGGAAACTTCTTAATAAACTCTTGCATGGGGTGGAAAGTCAATGAATATTAGTCATTAGATGAGCAGGACACAGAGATCTGTTTTGACAAAAAAAAAAAACGTGTGACACTTTCCATTCATTAGAGGACAGGCAGGATTGTAGCATTTTTCAAATCTGAAGATGACAAGTCTAATATAAAGCATGGCATTCTTCCTTATCTCCTGTCCGTAATCTTGAGTCTGCATGACCCGAATGTAAGAATGAAACAGAGGGCTCTTTCAGTTGGGGTGTGCAAACAAGTGCAAAAGTCTCTCATGGGAGAGTTAATCAAAGGCATGCTTGCATTTTAACCAGGTGTATGATTTACGGTGTATGTTTGCATGTCAGCTTCCCTGAGTGTGCTTGTCATAGAAAGCTGGGACAGAAAAGCTAAATAAAATTAATGAAGCCTCACTGCCATAGGAAAGTGATTCTTCATCATTCATGGTATCATGCTGCGCCGGTTGGAAGACCTGGGGGTGGGGGGCACCGTTCTGCGGTGGTTCTCTTCCTTTCTCTCTGACCAGTCGCAGTCTGTGTTGGCAGGGGGGCAGAGGTCGACTCCGAGGCACCTTGTGTGTGGGGTGCCACAAGGGTCAGTCCTCTCACCCCTTCTGTTCAACATTTATCTGAAGCCGCTGAGTGAGATCATCCGTGGTTTCGGGGTGAAGTACCATCAGTACGCTGATGATACTCAGCTGTACATCTCCACCCCAGGCCACCCCAATGATGCCCTTGAAGTGATGTCCCGGTGCCTGGAGGCCGTGCGGATCTGGATGGAGAGAAACAGACTCAGGCTCAACCCGTCTAAGACCGAGTGGCTGTGGTTTCTGGCATCCCTATATAGCCAATTGACGCCATTGCTGGCTATTGGGGGCAAGTCGTTGGCCCCCACGGTGAGGGCTCGCAACTTGGGTGTCCTCCTGGATACACTGCTGTCCTTAGAAGAACATCTGACGGCTGTGGCCAGGGGGACTTTTTATCAGGTTTGCCTGATTCACCAGTTGCGTTCCTTTCTGGATCGGGATTCCTTATGCACAGTCACTCATGCCCTCGTCACTTCCCGCCTGGACTACTGTAATGCTCTCTACATGGGGCTCCCCTTGAGGAGTACCCGGAGACTCCAGATGGTCCAGAATGCAGCCGCGCGGGTGGTTATGGGAGCGACATGGCGCTCCCACGTAACACCTCTCCTGCACGAGCTGCACTGGTTCCCAATGGTCTTCCGGGTGCACTTCAAGGTATTGGTTACCACCTTTAGAGCGCTCCATGGCTCAGGACCTGGTTATTTACGAGACCGCCTTCTGGCACCGGTAGCCTCTCACCGGCCAGTACGCTCCCACAGAGAGGGGCTTCTCAGGGTGCCGTCGGCCAAACAGTGTCAACTGGTGGCCCCCAGGGGGAGAGCCTTCTTTGTGGGGCACCTGCCCTTTGGAACAAGCTCCCCCCAGAGATATGGAGGATCCCGGATTTGCGCACTTTCCGCCATGCCCTGAAGACCTTTTTATTCCAGCAAGCGGGGCTGGCCTAACCTTTTTAATTGTTTAATTTTAATTCAAAACTGTTCTTAAAAATAGGGGTGTTTTAATTAGTGGGCCAAATCTATTTAATATGTTTTTTTTAACTGTTTTTAAATTTTATATTATATTTGTTTTATTTATGGCTGTTCACCATCCTGAGTCCTTCGGGAGTAGGGCAGTATTTAAATCTAATAAAAGATAAAAGATAAAGATCATTTCTGTCCTTGAGCTTTAACCTAAAACATAGAAACTCAACAGTTACTTCCAGCCCACAAAATGTAATGCTGTAGTAAATGGATTCCCTCTTAAAACGCCATCAATTTTCATGTAATTAATTCTGAACTAATACTGCTGCCTCTTTAGGAACTGTATATAAGACAACCCCAAATGTATTCTTGGAGCTTGGAAATTGGCCTCATTGAAGAATTGTATTGCTTTTTGAAAACCCAGAAGCCAAGTAAACGGCTTCTGCAAAAGTAACAAAGAATCTTGTAGCAATTTAAAGATTAACCAACCAATTATGCATAATTTTTCATAGTCTAACATGCAGAACATCAAATAATGTTTTAAAAACAAACAAACTCTGCTCTCTGGGTCCATTGAATTAAATTAAACTATTCATTTTCATCCCTCAAACTCAAATCAAACAAGAACAATAATACACAAGACCTTAATTCAAATTGTCATCAGACATCCTGAAAGACTTACTACAGACATGTCAAGAAATCTAGGCATTTAAACAGCCAAGCATGCATATTTTTAAAATTCAGTGGACATTACACACACACACACACACACACACAGAGAGAGAGAGAGAGAGAGAGAGAGAGAGAGAGAGAGAGAGAGAGAGAGAGAGAGAGATTTGATGACTAAATGTTTGCACAAAGCAAAATTATTTCCTCTAACATAGTCAGTAAACTGACTGTACATTGATGGGAATTGCGTCAGAGTAAACAGCAGAGAATATACCATTTCTTACTTTGCTGTAAAAAGGAAGATAGACTGACAGTTTTAATATCACGGTCAACATTACATTAGACAGCATATCTACACACACACACACACACACACACACACACACACACACACACACAAAATATATTTTCCCTTTGTCAAAACAAACAGAAAGCATAGACATATTGAATAGCAGTAGAATACTTGTGCAGAAGACAGAATTTAACAGGCAGCAAGGCATTCAGTGATATGACCCTACCATAATTGAACAATTACACAGTGTGAGCTTAGGGGAACATCTGCTTTTGCAGGAGTCCAATTCACAATTGATCTGCATCCAGATGAACCTTAATTGTGTGTGTTTACTATGTCTGTGAACATATCTCTGCATAAACATATAAAGTATGAGGATGATTTGAAAGCATTGAAAAAAATGCAAAATGGCATTTACAAGCATGGCAGACAATTGTATTGTAGTTTACATCACATATAAGTTTATAAATGTGATAATCTGATAAAACAGCTACCCTAATGAATATCAAGTAGATAGATTTTACATGGTTAACTCCAACCATGCTTCTTTTCTTCCTACTTTGTTCTTCTTAATAGTTGGGTTTCTTTAGCTGGTTTCCAGGTTATTGCTCTTTTGTCTTGTCATAAACTGTGAAATCATCTTGTTCTTCTGTCCGTGTTTCCTCAGATCATTTAACATACTTGACTATACAAGATTTTTGTGTACATTTTGTGTATGTATGTGCATAGAGGAATTGAACTATGAAAAAATGTAATGGCAAATTACTAGCTAAGCTCACATACCCCATTTTTTTCAAAGATATTGGCATTATAAATATAATTATTTTAGATTGTACTTCTTTTGGTATTCTAACATGTTATTTAGTTATAATGTGTAAGAAAGACGAATTGCTTAAGGTACTTTGCTGTACCTGTGAACTATTTAAATCAAAAACACAAATGCTGCAAATATTCAAGGAATTGAAATAACAAGCAGTGACCTCTGTGTGAAAAGTTTAAAAAAGCCATGAGTCATGGTGGCAGGATTACTGAAGCCAATGTCAGTGCACATATAAAAGGGGCAGGGCTTTGATTGCCCTAACACAACTTCCATTTTGACACTCATGAAAACACTGGTGATGATAAGACTTTTTCACATTTTGGGAAACAATGGTGTGGTAGTGATTTAGAATAGAATAGAATAGAATAGAATAGAATAGAATAGAATAGAATAGAATAGAATAGAATAGAATAGAATAGAATAGAATAGAATAGAATTCTTTATTGGCCAAGTGTGATTGGACACACAAGGAATTTGTCTTGGTGCATATGCTCTCAGTGTACATAAAAGAAAAGATACATTCATCAAGAATCATAAGGTACAACATTTAATGATAGTCATAGGGAACAAATAAACAATCAAATCATATTAGGAAACAGTCAATATACATCATAAGGATACCAGCAACAAGGTTACAGTCATACAGTCATAAGTGGGAGGAGATGGGTGATAGGAACGATGAGAAGATTAATAGTAATGCAGACTTAGCAACTAGTTTGACAGTGTTGAGGGAATTATTTGTTTAGCAGAGTGATGACGTTCGGGAAAAAACTGTTCTTGTGTAGTTGTTCTGGTGTGCAGTGCTCTATAGCGTCGTTTTGAGGGTAGGAGTTGAAACAGTTTATGTCCAGAATGCGAGAGGTCTGTAAATATTTTCATAGCCCTTTTTTTGACTCATGCAGTATACAGGTCCTCAATGGAAGGCAGATTGGTAGTAATTGTTTTTTCTGCAGTTCTAATTATCCTCTGAAGTCTGTGTCTGTCTTGTTGGGTTGCAGAACAAACCAGACAGTTATAGAGGTGCAGATGAAGACTCAATAATTGCTCTGTAGAACTGTATCAGCAGTTCCTTGGGCAGTTTGAGCTTTCTGAGTTGGCGCAGAACTAAATTGTCAGACTGGAACCAAGGAGACCAAGACACTACCTAATTCAGATATGGAATTTACTGGGTCAATTGCTTTTTCTCAAGATTGTAGTTGTGATGCTAAAATGAGGAATGTACATTTCCTTGAGCTGCCTGGAAGAAATGTAGATTATGAATATGAATATAAATATAAATAAATGATATATTAAAATTATCATGTCTTACAGTCTCTAACTGGGCAAAATAGTGCATCATAGGACAATAATCTTTGAACCAAAATCCTTAAATGGGCTAATTACAGAATACATCCAAAATCTAGGACCAATGATTTCAGTGGTATTGAAATTTGGGAAATTTATGATCATTTCTATGCTGCTAGGCTGCTGCTGAAGTCCACACATCTTCAAATTGCCAACGCTGAGAAACACTGATATAGATCTTTCCAATTTGATAACCTATAGAGATATGAGATTATAACTCCCAGGCAATTATTATTAAGAATAGTAATCAAATTACCCTGGAGGGCATCCAATTAGGAAAACCAGAACTAACCAATTCTTTAAAGCATGATCATCAGCTAGGAAAAGGTTGCCAGACCACAGGCTTACTCATAATCTTGTTCCAATATTACAAAATAATATAAGAAAGTGAGTACAGGATTTAATTTAATGTTTCATTTATTATTTTAGATGCCACCAAATCCAGAACAACTTTGAGCAGCCTTCAATATAAGAAACAAAGTAAAATAATTATTAGTTACGAAAGAAGATAGAGAACAAGATAAAAAATAGAGAACAAAATGGCAAATTCAGCCAGCAACCGAGAAAACACATACAGACACACCTTACTAGATGCTTCGGTCACACTAGATCAGAGCCCGGAAGAATTAAGGCTTCAACAGCAATGTCTGCATTTATTTACCCCGAAATAGATCTCATCTGTGTTTCCTACAACTTGCTATCTTGTAACTGTAATCAAAATTGCATAATCAATAATTGGAGTTGGGCAATGAGGAGAAATTTAATTAGTGAAGCTGGATATGAATGTTATGTTTGTTTAATTTGGATGCATAGGTGTCTGTGTCTGTTTCACTATAATACAGAATGAAAACAACATCGGATTTAAAAATCTAATTTAATGAAGGCAGTTTCTTATTTTTTATGTGAATTAAAGAGTTCTGGGAGCTCCTGGGAGAAGCCCCAAACTAGGAAAAAAGGAAATAATTTCTCTATATATATATTAAGGTAAAAAGTTCAATTTCCTGACAACTTCAGTTAAGCAACCTTATTACCCATTTAGCAGCAGTGCCAGTGCCAGTATGGCGATTTGGTCTAGAAACTAGAAGACTGTGAATTCTAGTCCTGTGTTAGCCATGAAAGCCGGTTGGGTGACTTTGGACCAGTCACTTTCCCTCATCTCAACCCACCTCATAGAATTGTTGTTGTGGGAAAAATAAGTAGAGGAAAGAGTAGTAGGTATGTTTGTTGCCTTACGTTGCATATAAAAATAATGAAGGTGGAATAAAAATATAAAAATAAATAAATGCTGGAAAGTCATCATTAATTAGAATAAATACGATGGCTAAGAGTCATGGTGGTGAAGGGGTTAGAATGTAGTATTGCATGCTAATTCTGATGACTGCCAAGATTTCAATCTTCACCCAACTCAAGACTGACTCAGCCTTCCATCCTTCCAAGGTCAATAAAATGAGGACCAAGATTGTTGGGGGCAATATGCTGACTCTGTAAACTGCTTAGAGAGGGCTGTAAAGCACTATGAAGTGGTATATAAGTCTAAATGTTGTTGCTAAATAGATACAAATCTGCTAATGATATAAGCTTCATATTCTGCATATTTATTCATTCCTTAAATATACTATAATCCTGTGCATGTCTTTCCAATAAGCCTTATTTCCAGAAATGCCTATTTATATTTGGGGCCAGATAGGACTTGACCACAATTAAACAACTTCCAATTTCATTACCTCATGCAGAAGAAACGCTTTTTTCATGATTGTAGATAGAGTTCACAATCTTCATACTATATCCAAGTCAGGTACGGTTCCACATGTTTAAGTATAGTAAATTGGCAGGATAAGTTTTTGAAAGCTTCCAGACTTTATCTTAAATTTAAAGAAGTCCACTGGCTCATTCACAATAATAATAAAAAATTCACATAAAGAATCCCAGCAATGATGGCCACAATGATGGCCAGCAATGTACATGGTGCATTTTAGGAAATGTTACTGGGCTGTGTCTGAATGAAGAACCTCCAAAACTTCACTTTGTCCAGGGAGAAAATTGAACTTCTCTAGAGATGCCAAAGCCCTGAGAAATATTTTACAAAATCTTTATTCACCCTTAAAATATATTCCCACATGACCCTCACAACACTGAGCAGCCTGAGAGACCTTCATGCAACTTTTTAAAGAGTTAAAGCAAAAAGCTGCTCTGAGTTCCCCTTGCACTCTACCTGGACATAAATTTATGAGTGGGGAAAGCACAGTATCCAAACTGTGAGCATGCTCTTTATTCTGTTTTCACTCCCACTCATATCTTTTATTTATTTATTTTTTATTTGTCTGTGTTGAAGATGTATCTGGGGTCTTCAGAAGCCAGGCATTCATTTCATGTTTTTTCTATTAGCTTAATAAAATTTCCCCTAGGTACCACTAGAAGATGACAACCAGGGAATATTTGATTGATTTTTAATAAAAAAAAGGGTTTATCCTCTGTTGATCTGGGAAATCATTGCTCCATTTGAGATTCTAAAGAAAAATCTTATTACATCTATGAGCTAAGGAACATTATTGGCTGCATGTGATCAGTTACTCTTTATCATGTTTGGGTGAATTTGTCTTGCTCTGTGCACTTGATGCCATTGTACATGTAGTTCTGAGTGGAAGAGGATTTATTATATTTATTTATCCGTGAACCAAAGAACTCTCTACTGTTTACTGAAGAATTTGACAAAGCAATTTTAAGGTCTATGGTACTGTTTTCAGATTGCAGTGCTTTCTCTTTCTTCTCTTTCTTGAGTTTATTTTAAGATTTTAAATTTTTATTTTTTAAAGGATTTAAAAGTTTTTAATGTTTTGATCCTAGATGTGCCTGGTTTTTTCCCTGTTTAGTATAGAGTACCATTTAAAGGCTAACTTCATGGTGCCCAAGAGCAGAATTAACTTGAAAGTCCATAACCAAATGTGCTCGATACATTGCTATTGATAAGATGGTCATCGAAGAACAAGATTTTTTTCCAAACTATTTAAGATATTGAAGGTTACAATTAGCATTTTAAATTGGACACACAAAACTACAGCCACTGTTTCAGGTACATACAGGAACAATATTCTTCCCTTATCAATTATTTATCTGAATTCTGCTCTAGTTGAAATTTCCAAAGGATATTTATTGGAAACAACATGTAGGTCTATATTACATTCCGATATCAACAGAGCATCTGTAGCACTACAAAAGATGCAAGGACAAATAAGCATTATTTTAAGAAATCCTGTATCTTCTATATATTTAATATTAAAAGTTTTGGAATATCATAAGATAGTAATAGCACTTAAACTTACATACCACTTCATAGTGTTTTAGAGCTCTCTCTAAGCAGTTTACAGAGTCAGCATATTGCCCCAATAATCTGGCTCCTCATTTTACCAACCTCAGAAGGATGGAAGGCTGAGTCAATCTTGGGCTGGTGAGAATCAAACTGCCAAACTGCTGGCAGTTGGCAGTCATCAAGATTAGCCTGCAAGACTGCATTCTAACTACTGCACACCACAGCTCTTAGATAGCATAAATATCTTGGGATGCACTCAAGATATCGTCTAAATTAAATGTCCAGACATTTACAAAATCTGCACCAACATAGTGCTTAGAACCCCACTAATAGAAACTTGCTAAACCCATTCTTACTGTCATATTAGCGTGTACTTACTGTCATATCAGCATATTCATGGAAGCTTGCAATTTCCCTTGACATATGGCATTTGTAACAATCACACCTGGAAAATGGGGTGCCAACCGGGAACTTTTATTCCTGAACTCACATTATTTATTTTTATTTTGTATTTTTCATCAAGCATGTATTTTATGACAGATACAAGTATAAACATAATTATAAATACATGAAAAGGATACAAATAAAAGAAAACATTAGACAGGGACGGTAGGCATACTGATGCGCTTATGCACGCCCCTTAAAGACCTCTTAGGAATGGGGTAAGGTCTACAGTAGACAATCTAAGGTTAAAATTTTGGGGGTTTGGGGAAGAAACCACAGAGTCAGGTAGTGCATTCCAGGTGCTGACAACTCTGTTACCGAAGTCGTATTTTCTGCAGTCTAGTTTGGATCGGTTTACCATGAGTTTGTATCTATTGTGTGCTTTTGTATTGTTTTAGTTGAAGCTGAAGCATTCATTGGCAGGTAGGACATTGCAACAGATGATTTTATGTACTATGCTTAGGTCAGACCAAAGACAGTGAAGTTCTAAGATGTCGAAGCCCAAAGTTTCAAGTCTGGTGGCATAAGGTATTTTGTTACAAGCAGAGGAGTGGAGGATTCTTCTTGTGAAATATCTCTGGACTCATTCAATTGTATTAATGTCTGATATGCAGTGCGGGTTCCAGACAGATGAGCTGTATTCAAGAATTGGTCTGGTAAAAGTTTTGTATGCCCTAGTTTGCAGTTCAATATTACCGGAGAAGAAGCTACGCAAGATTAGGTTAACAACTCTTAATGCTATTTTAGCAATGCTGTTATAGTGAGCTCTGGCACTTAGATCATTTGAGATGAGTACTCCAAGGTCTTTGACAGAATGAGAGTCGTCTGTTAGCTTGTATTTTGTGTTCTGATTTTTTTTTTTTTTTTTTTGCCAGTGTGTAAGACAGAGCATTTGTTGGTTGAGATTTGGAGTTGCCAATTGTTTGGCCATTCTGACACATAGTCAAGGTCTTTTTGTAGAGTAGCAACATTGTCAGTGGTGTTGAATAGTTTTACATCATCAGCGAAGAGAACACAGTTAATTAAGAATAAAAATTACCAAGGAATTGATGGGAAGATAATAAGGCCAATCAATGACAGTCTATATTAGCCTTCCCTATCTCATAGCCCTACAGCTGTTAGGCTTGCAATTCACAGCCAGCAGAGGCAACTGTCATTAAAGTTAACAAAAGTAGAACAATAGAATTGTTGGAACCGATTCCAGTCAGGAATACTATATAAGAAAAGCCACATCTAAATAATTTAGTCCCTTGTGGCTATCTCTTCAACTATTCTCAACAAGCCGCTTTATATACCATGTTGTAGCATACAATTCCTAGGCATAACAATACTTTAACAAAAGTATTTGGTCTTGTCCATGTTTTGTGAATTATATTTGTACAAATTCTTCTGAAAAATGTGTCCTTAGCTGTGTGTTTGACTAAGGATGCATTCTTTTTTATTAAAAAAAGTGGTCACAGTTGACTAGAATTTACTGTCTGTGTATTTGTATTAGTCACATTTTTAATGCATTGAATAGGCTGATTCCAATTAAGTTAATTGCACTTAGGTCCCTCTGAAAGCAACATGTAAAGTTAGTAATGACTTGAGGTTTCTTTATTTCAGTAGGAATAAAGTGCAACTTAATGAGCAGAGTAATTGTAATTGTCATCAGGGGGGTGATGAGGCAGTTCTTCCAGCCAGGGCAAAAGGTACAGGAAAATCCTTCCTTTTTTTTTTTTCTTAATGGAATGAGGATATCAGTGCAGATGATTTGGGGCTTTGATCTACCAATGCAAATAACCAGAATAATGTCCCTCCCTGTAAAATTGGAGTCCTGTTTTTGAAAGAAAAATATTACATCAAACTTAATCCACAGAGTAAACATATCTATAACACACAATACCAATAATTTAATATACTATTATCATTGATAATTGCAATAGTAAAGAGGGAAAGATGTGGAAAATTATATTTTAAAGAGAACTGTGTTGCTCAAACCTTTTCCTTTGTCAAAACCAGGAAAACCCTATTCAAATATTGACAAACAGTACATATTGATAATCTATTTCAGAAAATTAGGATCTATTTTTAGTGCTGAATATTTCTTTTCAAACAAAGAAAACATATGTATCTCAGAATTGAACTATGGAGTCCTTGGTGCTCTTTGAGCTTGGTTGTTTTCTTACAGATGTTCCATTATCCAAAATAACATCAATGTGATTCAGCATGGGTTTTGTTCCCTGTTTTTGTATAGTTGCTTGCCCTCCCAGTTTTGGTGGGGCTATGCTTTTCTCCTTGGTATTTCCTTCATTAGGGTACTGTTTTCCTCTTGTTTGATTGGAATTAATCCCTGCTTATCTGACTAGTGGCTGCTGGAGAAGATATGGTGTAGTCTTTTTGTTTTCTTCTTAGCTTTTTATTGTCTCTTTTGAACAATGTGTAAGTATGGTTTATTTCTATGTGTTTATTAATGACTGATTTGTCTAAATGCCAACCTTCCAAGAATTTCCTAGTATTTTTGGATTTTGCTTAGTTTAGGATTCTCACAGTTTCTCAGCTGAAAAATATGGTTGAGTCTGTCCATGTTTTGCAAAATTAATTTTCAATGTGTCTTCTGATTGCTTGTTGGTGTTCATGGATGTGCTCTACTAGGCTTCTCCCTGTCTATCCTACTCACTGACTGTTACACTGTTGTGGAGGACTCCTGTTTTTTTCTTCCTGGTTCTTTCACTTAAGTCATGTTTTGAAGGGCTTTAGTTCATTTGTGTGCTACAGTAATGTCATATAATTCAAAGTGTTGGTTGTTTCTGAGATGCTTTTGAAGTATGGTACCTGTTATCCTTTCATAGCTTTGCATACTTTTGATGTAGTAGGTTGAATAGTCAGGTACTTTTTGCATGGGTATCCAGTGTTTTGGGAGATGTTGTACAGTATTGGAAGACTGTTTCCTTGTGTCTTTGCAGTTTCCTTGGCAAAATTTCAGAATTGGTTTACCATTGCCTAATTCTTCCTTGGGCTGAGAGAGAGAGAGAGAGAAAGAATGGTTCAAAGGCACTCAACTGGCTCTGTGCCTAAGGTAAGATTAGAACTCACAGTCTCCCAGTTTCTAGCATGATGCCTTAATCACAATACCAAACTGTCTTTCCGACTCTCTTCTCCTACCTAAAATAATGGCTAGTTTGGAGGTCACTGTTTATTCCTGCAAAAACCTTTCACCACCAATCCTATCAGGAACAAAGAACAAATGTCTGAGTTAAATCATCTGGGATCAATAGAATCTAATTCTTAATTTTGCAAGTTAAAAAATTATGTGCCTCAGAATTGAATTGATCCAAACTAATAATAGCATGAGAGATCCTGCTTTTCCAGAAATGGAGTCTTCATATTTGTAGCTGCTAGCAGGAGAACTCTGCAGAGACATTTCCATTTGATTGCTGGAGCTGTAATTTCAGCAGGAGCCCTTGTTAGAGGATGTGCTCTAGAACACAAGCAGAGTGCTATAAGATACTGAGCAATTAAGTAGCAGAATGTCCTGTTCAAAGCTAAATGGTTTAATATAGTTGGATTTTTGAATATGTGTTTCTTAGTAGAAATTCATTGTATTCTAAACAAAAACTTCAAATATATTGTGGGAGGGGAGTTATGTTAATTAGGAATATAATACCGGTAGTACATTTTCTAACTAACAAATTTTATTAGGGGTCCTTGGTGCTCTCGGAGCTTGCTTGTTTTCCTGCAGACATTTCATTACCCTAACTAGGTAACATCATCAGTGCTAGTAAGGAGGGCTGTTTGCTGTCAGTTTATATTCTGGTGATTTGCTTCTCTGTGTGGTGATCTTAGATATTCTTTGGTTGGGATGTTTACTGGTGGCTGTTTGGTAATTTCTTGATTGGGGTGTTGTTTACTTGATTGTTAGTCTGAAGTTAACCTTGGAGTTAAACTATGCTGATCTGGTTGCTGATTACTGGTGGAGAGGTGCTGGAGTCTTTTCTCTTTTGGGCTGGTTGATTGTCTCTTTTGCATAGTCTATAGATGTTGTTAACATCTATGTGTCTATTGATGGCTGATTTGTCAGAGTGCAAATTTTATTAAAAGGCTTAAGCTTTCATTTTTCCAAAGCTGATGTATTATAACATCTGTTACTATGGTCCTTATTTAACAAAGAGGAGACAATCTCCAAGACACTCTTCAGTCAGTCATCATGACTGACTGAAACACCACTAGGGAAAGAGCAAAATTACTGCAAAATATAATCTGTAATTCCCAGTCCCTGTAGGCCAGGGATATCAAACTCACATCGTCACGGCGGTGTCATGTGACTATCTGAATCTTTTTCCCTTCACTAAACAGGGTGTGGGTGTGGCCAGCACATGATGTATTCGGCCCGTGGGTCGCAAGTTTGACAGCCCTGTTGTATGTAGTCCAGTAAGACGGCTAAGGCAACCCAAAGGTCCAAATCATTTAAGGTGGAGTAAATTACTCCTATCTACGTCCCAACAAAGGTCATCAAACAAATAGATCAATCCTGTTTCTGAGTGCAATACTAATCCACTTTTACTGTCTCAACAATTTTCCCTAAAAAAGGGAAGTTGGAGTCAAGAAAGTACTTGTCCAAAATCCTATATTCCAATAGAACTGCACCACAGCTTCCATCAAGGCTGCCCTTCCTACAAAGAGGCATTGACGATCCTCCAGATGCAGGTGGTTAGGGACATACCTATTAACAATTACAGATGGAAAGAACCTGTGTAATATTATAAGATGGTACCTAAATCACCATTAAGGATTCTTCCTATTTGGTGCCAAGGCTCAAGGAATCTGAGTAACTTTATCAGTGAAATGCTGTGCAAATCAGTCAGAGTTGCCAGATAGAACGTTTTCATGTTGCTCTTCCAAGAAGGGAGTTGGCTATTTAAATAAAATCAATGAAAAAAAATTCACCGATACAGTAAGTGTAAAATAATTTTGCCTACCATCTCACCATGTGGAAGCTTAAATGAAGTGTAATAGTACTAGTGAGACCACATTTTGTTCAACTTGTCATGTTAGATATTGGATTATTTTTAATGATATGATGAAGAAGATGATGATGAACATGATATGCTAAATGACTATTCTGGTTCTACATTGCCCATAATATGCTTGAGTTGGGTGTCTTATAAACAAAAAAATAAATAAAATAAAATAAAATCCCACAAATTAGAGCTGTCTTGCTAGACTTTGGTTGAGGCTATTAAAAAACAGAAGAAAAGCTATGCTGGTTTAAATGAAAGCTTACCAGTTCAATTATTCATTTCCTCAATAGTCAACCAGATGTTGGCAGCAAACAATAGGATTTTCCTACTATGTTCCCAAAAATGCATGTATCTCTTTTCCTGAAGGTAATACATACTTATCATAACATGATCATTCTTTGTGATATGATCTAACCTCCTTTAAAAGCATCCAAGATTATATTCATCACTTCGTCCTTTGATAGTGAATTCCTGAATTTAATTATACGTTGCATGAAAGTATTTCCTTCTTTTAGTTTAAATCCTCAATCATTCAGCTTCATTACATGTTCAGTTCTAAAGATGTAGAGTGCGATTGTTTTCTTGATGCCATATATGATTTGGACTATTTTATTTCATCTTTTCATTTTTTTTTTATTCTGAACTAAAAAAAAGAAGGCAAATTTTATTGTAGCATTTTCTTACACAGAATTTTTCCCAACTCTAGAACATTCTAAATAAAAAGATATCACCATATCATATGAAAATATTCTCAATAAATAGAATAAAGAAGTTATGTAAATGGAATATAGTAATAAATCTTAATAGATTTTTACTTTGATGAGTTTTCTTAGTTTTAGTTGAAGGCATATTAGTTCTTGTAGGTATTTTATTCCAGTTGTAAAAGGTATTTGGTACTTTTTTTTATTAACTATAACAGCTATGATGATTGCTAGCTTGCTGAGCTCAGGTGTATACTTTATTATTTCTGAACCATTTTTAAAAAGGTTTTTTTGTGAAAAGTTTACATAGAGAAGAAAGACAGATTTTAATCTAATTTGTTTTATGATGTTTGAAAACAAAACTTTAAACCACAGATTCGTAGCTACAGAATTTAATATTAGATCTAGCAGCTGTAGAATTAATTCTTCACTTTTTTTAGGCATGTCTATCTATAAAGAGATGGTGCACAAGACTACTTCTGTATACATCCTAAAGTCTCTATGAATAAGGACAAAAATTCTACATGGAGTATGAGTGATGGATGTTTCAGTTACTAAGGGAGAGAAAGCTGAATTACAGTGCAGATTCTCATACTCATTCATCATATAAACCTATTTTGAACATACAGGTTTGTCTATGGAGATTCTCAGTCATCCAGGTCATAGTTATCCCAAAGGTGCTTTTTCAAAAGGCAACTGGACTTTGTTTTTCCTTGAAGATGTTTCACTTCTCATTCAAGAAGCTTCTTCAGTTCTGACTCAATGGTGGAGGATGGAAGGATTTATATTCCTTGCAGTCTTCTGCTCATTAGCATTCTTTCTGAGAGTCATTGAGGCCATCTGTGCCCTCAAGGACACCTGAATAGTGCAAATGGACGTGGAACTTACTTTCATGATCCTTCCTAAATCCTTCCATCAGAGGGATTTGAAGCTTAAAATTGACTCACTTATACCAATGTGGGATGCAGTATTTGTTGTTGAATCTTAACTTTTCCACACATGATTACAAAAAAATATTTCCTGTAGAATAAATAAACAAATATAAAAGTAGCCAATGGTCTTAGTTTATCTAGTCAAGTCTTTAAAAAAGACTTTTCCTGGTATTTTATCATCTAACCAAATTTAAATTCTGCTACAAATATTTTCTTCTTTGGGTATTTTTTTAATGTTATAATTACATTTTCAGGATAAAAAGAAAATGGTCATTGCAGACTAGAATTGCAATTCCTAGGATATTTACTATAATTGGAATCACCACAGACTTTATTCAATCATTGCTTACAAAATCTCTGCCTATCTAGAATTGGGAACAGGGGAATGCAGATATGAAAATATATCATAAGCAAATCAGCAATTGCGAATTACTCTTAAGAAAAAAAAGTGTTGCTACAGTTGCACTCCTCCAGGTCCCAGAACATCTATTTATCACACTGATGATGTTTTTTGCCATAAACTCAAAAAGAGCAGATGAGAGCTGCTTTGTTTTTATCATTTAGATAATGACTTTATATTTCATATGAAATCACACTATAGCACTTCATCTAAACAGAAATTTAAATAAGCAATTAAAACACCTGGACAAAATTTTTGCCATCTGCCATTTTATAACATACACCATATGCGATGTTGCATCAGTATTTAAAAAATAGCAATATGGGTATAATAATGTTGACCTACATCTCCTGAATGGTGTACAGACAGCCAACAACCTGAGCTATGAAGAATGAAGATTATTATCATGATAGATGATAGATAGATAGAAGATAGATAGATAGATAGATAGATAGATAGATAGATAGATAGATAGATAGACAGACAGACAGACAGACAGACAGACAGACAGACAGACCAAAGACTTATATTATGCCACATATGCCAAATATTTAACTTGCAACAGTTCATTTAAAATCACGAGGATGTTAAAGATAAGGAACAAATGACATTTATTCAAGCATTGCAAGATTTATTTATGAAGCCATCCAAGTTTTCTAAGCTAGAATACAGTAAATGTTTCTGTTTTGGATAAAATGCAAAAGTATAAGAGCTCCAAAATATAAATAGCTACTGTAATTATCATGTGAGTATTTTTGCGATAGCCTTTAACATGCTTATCACTTCAGATCTGTAAAGCCAGTCCTATACCTATTTAAATTAACCTGTGCAAAAGCTCTAAGGTGTGCCACTGGGCTGCAGTGGCTAAAAGCTTAATGCAATTCTTATGATTAAGATTATTTAACCAGTTATGATTAAATTCTCTGGATAAAACATAATTGTGATTGCAGACTAGAATTGGGATCTTCATAATAAATAGAATTTCCACAAAAATTATTTAGTTGTTACTTATTAAATAAAATTGTTATCTGCATGTCATATAGCAAGTAAAATCATACACCTCTGTTCTGTTTGGAGTACCATATCCCATATCAGGCACTAAAGATTTGGAAAAACGTTGAGGGAAGTCAACAAAGATTATGAGAAAAATAGCAATAAAGATTGAAAGATTTGAATATATTATATTACTTGCTCAAGCTAATTTTTAGAGCAAACAAGCCTTTTCACTGCCTCTTTTATCATAAAATATTCAGATCTAATTTATCCAGAGCAATGTGTCTGACTTCCTTTTTAGAAGACCAAGGGCAAAATTTCATTCAACTGTCTCCATATGTCTATTTACAAGCCACCATCCAATGAATACTACCATGCAATTAAATCCTATCCAACTTTTCCCCAACCATTATTCTAAAGATCTGTTTATCAGTATATCAGAGTTAATAGAAAAGAAATAGCTTGGTGAGTAAACATGGTATGTCTCGAATAAGTTATCTTGGTAGAAGAATTTGACATAAGGAGAATGGCAGAAAAGCAGTTCGGCATGAATTTGTTGAGAAATCAAGAGGACTCAGTTATCCAGACAATTTAGAATATTCTATAAGCAAATTCTACAAAACCATTATGAGTTTCAGTTAATTAATCTTGAATGTTAAAGCACAATATTCCAAATGGAACTAATGCTGCATTTCGCTTAGAATCTTGATCTCCATTACTAACTGACAAGAAGCTGCTCAGTGTTTTGTCTCTACATTTAATTCTCCCTGTCACTTCTTTGCTTCTCCCCCACCCCCAATCTTTCCCCCATAATTGATGACCATCTGTTGAGTCATCTTTACCCCCACAGACCTTTCTTTCCCCTATGACGTACTTCTCCCACTTCTGACGGGCATAGTCATCTCATCCAATACTTTTATAATGGAATCTCCTGTTTGAAACCAGTAATGACCGAAGGCCCCAATATGAGAATCAGCACAATGACAGGAGAAGGGAAGAAGAAGGCAGAGGAAGAGGAAGTTTTTTCCACAGTGGACTAGAGGAAAATAAGGCATTCAGACCAAAGTACTTCTGATTTACAGATTACCTCCCCAAGGCAATTCTTCTTCCTGAAAAAAGGAGCCCAAGATCACTTTCCCAGTGGTGATGTCTGGATGGATGGCTTGTTAGCTGGCTGACTGCCTCCCTGGATAGTGATAGTCGAAGTCTCAAAGAGCAGCTGAGAATCTGGTAAAATGACAAGGAAGGCAACAGTTCTTAAGACCCCAGAGAAAAGCCAGCGATCCGGCTTCCTTTCACTGCTGTACCAGACCCTATGTGAGCCTAAACTTACCTGCACAGGGGTCTTTTAAGTCAAAAGTGCTTTGTAAATGCGCCTGTCCCTTTAAAGAAAGGGAACGCTGTTTCTCACACTCTGCCTCTGTGGGTGAACACAAGGTGCTGAGATTGAGCCGCTTGAGAGAGAGAGTAAAGACGATCCAGTGGAAGGAGGAAGAAGGGAAAACCTGCTGGAAAAAGGAAAGAGGTGAATTGGGGCAGAAATGAAGATAAGTGAAATAAAGGCAACAGGGCCTGGGGGGAGGTGAGAGCTTTTGTTTAATAGTCATAGGAAGAATAATTATGTTTTCATGGAGGGTGAGGGATAATAAAATTAATCTAACTTGTTATTGAAGCTACTCTGGGAGTTAAGAATTGTCTGTGTAAACTCAAATAGCATTCTTAGCCACCTTTTATGCCTGAACTTCAAAAAGCTGAATTTCTAAGAGAATTGTCAATAAAGATTGACTGGGAAGAGAAATTCCTGTTCTACAGCTGAATCCCAGTCCTGTAGTAGTTGTTTGGGGTTTCTTTTCATTATTATGGAAATATAAATATTTATGATACATAGAAGCCTCATACACACTGTTGTTTTGATTGAAAAATACATTTTTCCTGCTCTGATAAAACAGTATGGCTTAAACTAATTGAAAATTTAAATGAATAGCAAAAATTGAATTAAAAAGTATATCATATATTCACAATAGTTCTACACTTCTATCGTTTATTTCTTGGGGTTCTTGATTGCGCTGGATTGTATTTATTTTTTAAGTGTTCTTGTGCTGAAGCTGACTATCATGATAATAGCAAACTTGAAACAGTTGTGTGGAGATAGAAATATCATTTTTGTCAACAAAGATTACTGGTTTAAAAATAGAAAATATTACTTTTTCACATTTTGTTCTTTACTTTTTATAGTTTTTCAATTGGCATAATGTGTTTAATAAAAAAATAATTTTACCAAAAGGACAGTAAAGAAAGGTTTCTCATTGTAAAAGATTAAAGTTGGTTTTACACACTTTTTAAAGATTTCTAATCAGTTTCTTTTGCTTAAATCAGAACAAAATCATCATTTTAATCTTTAAAACTTGGAAATAATATATTAATAGTTAATAATATATTAGAATGACACTGATTGTTTGGAACATTGATAAGATTATGTTTAAAATAAAAAATAATACCATAAAGAATTGTCGATTGAATTCAGATATTATAAGGTGTGATTTACTATGTATGTACAATTGAGGTTCGGCAAGTACATAATATGTGATTATTTTTTTATAGTTCCCATATTATGAAATAGCAATCCAGAAACCTGTTGTGACTTCAAAATGGCTTTTCACGTGGAAGGGTTGATAGCTATCATTTTGTTCTATTTGGTCATCCTGTTTGTTGGAATATGGGCTGCTTGGAAGACAAAAAACAGTGGGAGTGATGGAGATCGTAGTGAAGCTATTATAGTTGGTGGAAGAGATATTGGCTTGCTAGTTGGTGGATTTACCATGACTGGTATGTTTCACACTTTTTACCTATTATTCAAGTGTGTCATTTATAAGGTGACAGAAATGTATCCTTTCCAAATATGAAACTTTGTAATCAGAGAAAATGTTTATTAGTTTTCACTTAAACTAGAAGGTCTGAATAGTTCTGAAAGGCTTCAACAAGTTGCTTCCAAGTATTTGTACCAAAAATGGTGATTTGTATATCTGTCTTTGAAAATTACAACCCACTGAGTTTTGCTTAATAATGCAACATGAACGTATAAACATAGAGCTATTTCTTCTGTACATCCTCTTATTATTTATTACAAAAGCTATCTAGTGAAATTACATTTCCTGTTTTTGTATCATTTTTGGTAAAATCAAAAGAAAGTAATGTAAACAAAAAAGTCATAGCTATTTGCATAATGAGCACAATGAGAAAGAATTAAAATATAATGCATCAATACCACTTTAGTCCCAGCCAGACATCTCTACTCATTTCAACACAATTACATGAGAAATGTACTGAAACTTCTTCGTAATGATTTAGCCAGATCATTTTGAACAGGGTGATTCCCAAATTAAATATTTGTAGTTAAGGCACCAAAAGTAGAAGAATCCTGAAAATGTTTCATCAGAAATTATTATTCTATGTAATTGATTTTTCATAAGTAGAATTGGCCTGATTGTCTACATAAGAGTCCCCCTTAATGTTATTTTCACAGATATCGGAAATGATGGATCATGAAGTCTCTATTTTTTTCAAAATATTTGGACTCCATAACATCAAATGATGAGTCACAGTACACTAAATGCACTAAAATATATAAAAAGACTGGCAGTGTTACAAACTGTCACGTAAGAATTGTATAAAATTCAATGAGATAAGAAATGACTGCAATCAAGCAAAAGGATTTGTCTTTTATGTGCTTAATGTTTTCTGAAGAAAAGTTATTTGAGTCCCCAATTTTATATTCTTTTTTATTCATCTTTGAGTTTTTAATGCTTTGCCTTCAGTTTTCAAAATCACATTATTTGGGTTTTATTTTTAATTGAAGGATTAATTTCAATATTATATCAGTATTCGTAATTGTGATGACATTCTGGTACAGGCAAGAGTACAAATTTATAATAAGGAAAATATTTAATTTTAATTTAATTCAATCACTAAGTAAAATCCTGTGCTTTTTACAACATCAAATTTTGTTGCAAGAATCTATAGTTCTGTTAAGCTAAATAAATAAATATGCACTATCAGTACGGTAGTTGCTTTCATCCACTGGATTGCTATTTTCCAGTCATTCAGAGACACAACTGCCATCACTTTACAGTGCTGGGTTCTGAAGCCATATGGACTAAGGAAAATTATTTAGTAGATTATCAGTCCCATAAGTATTTATTGCCATCAACTGTAATTCCACAATGATTTTTGACTTGCAAATATTAAAATATGTAAAATAACCATTTAAATGATAACATTGCATTTAACTTTCTCAATAAACTGAATACTAGTCCTGAGAACAATCAGAACTTTGCAGTCTGTTTTGCTCAGAAGACTGCAACTGTCTAAGATTATCTACATTAATATTTATAAAAGAAAAATAAATTCTTCAACCAATTAGTGGTAAAAATAAGATTTTTTTTTAAATGAATGTATTAGTTCACAAAAGACACAGTTAACAAGAAATTAGAGACCAATTTAGAATTTAGAAACATTGAGCAATAAAATGAAAATAAAATAAGCGACACTGTATTTCTATTTCCCTATTTTATAGCTGTGTATGTGTGTATGTATGTATGTTAATATTTGATTTCATTCTAATATTATGGAATTATATTGATACACAAATTACACATCTGGTTTTACTCTGTGCCTTCAGCTGTGCTTTAAATAGCTGTTCTCTAATTGTCCTGAAATTAGGACAATTAAATCTGTAATCTATATTAAGCAATACACTTAATATAACTGATAAATTTAATTTTTCCCTTAATTTTTCCTTGTTTTCCTTGTTTTCCCCTTTAGTTCTACTGTTACATATGTTATTCATGTTATTTCAAAACAACATTCAATTTTTTATAAAAAAAAGAACTGGTAATAATTTACTGAAACTAAAATCAAAACTCTCTACTCATCACAACTAAAACTAGTTCCAAAAGGGTGGAAAAAGAAATTTTGCTATCTTTTCTACCATAAGTTTATGAAAAATATTCCATCCATCAAGGTCCAAATGATGGGCGCTAATATGACATACACTGTTTGTTAATGTATGTACGTATGACTGAAATAATTATATGAGATATAACAATGTGTGAATGAAACAATTATAATAGCACTGAATAGAAAACAGACTCTCCCTAATATAAATATCCTGTAGTGTATTGAGTTGTAAAGGAATGGAGCATAAGATTTGGGTGACAAATGTAAAACAAGGACATGAATGAATAAAATAACTTTTTATTGCTACATGAGGTGCTATTTAATTGTTATTTATTTTTATTTTAAATGAGGTCTTCTTTTTATGGTGTTGATATCTTGGATTTCACTATTTCTTCTTTGCCTAGAAAATGTTGGTAATGGAGAATTTGAAAACATAATAAATAAGTCATCTGTAATTTATTGAAAGAGAATAGATTCCACAAAAATATTTGAATAATAATATTTAGAAAAAGAAAAACAATAAAACTTAAAAAAATATTTAGAAAAAGAAGTAGTTCTATTAGTTTAGGTGAACAGTGATGTGAAAATGCTCTGTTTGATGTTCTTTTTTAAAGGAATCTATACCAATAGGAACTAAACACGGGTTGGAGTATAGAATTTTTTTCTTCAGTGATGTCAATTATGTTCTTTTGCAGGATTTTTCTATTTCATTTTCCTACATAATATTTTTCTATCCTACCCATGAAGTTCCAACTGAGTGTGCTAAATTATAATCGCACTACAGATAATCAATCTGATCAGAAACCAACATTTGACCATATCCCTTAGCAATGGAAATCCAGCAGTGCACATTGCTATCATTAACTAAATATGACTAATCATTAGACAAGGGCCTTCCCCAATCCAAAATACTTCTGGATTGGTCCTTCCCAGCCTTGAGCCTTGATAAGACAAGGGACTGCCTCTTCTTCAATTGTCCTCATCCACCTATCTGGAGTGTGGTGGTTCCTGAGGTTAGAATGCCGGGCTGACGATCAGCAGCTTGCGTTCAAGATCCACTGCTGCCACAGGGCAGGGTGAGCTCCCATCACATGCTCCAGCACATGACCCAGAAATTCTAAAGCAGTGACCACAAGTAGATTAATGGGTACTAGTTCGGTGGACAACTTCATTGGAACACAAAAGGAGCCCCCAACTGGGCGTCCTCCAGGCAACAACGATGCTTTCATCACGGAAGTTAAAAAAAATCCAACTATCTTCCCCTCCCCAATAACTCTGTCCTTTCTGTTACCTCGCATTCTGTCACCTTTGCTGGCTTTGCTGGCCTGTGCTTACTGGCCCTAACAGCCCCACAGGACTTCAAGCAGCATTCTATGGTAATGGCGCTAAGACTGCTGATGGGGTGCTACTGTGCCGGGCAGCAAAGGACCAGAGATTGGGGAGGAATAGAGAGGTGGAGAGAGCTGAAGCAACCCTTTGATTGTAAGTGTGGGTAAGCTTCCAAACACCTGTATTTTGATCACAAGATTTCATGGGCACTGCAATGGCCATAACTTAGGAGACTGGGTGTAAATAGCATTTGTACAGCACTGTCATAACTTTGAATGGTCGCTGAATAAATGGTCATAATCTGAGGACAATCTCTATAGGTTTTTTGTTTCCTATATTATTCTTAGTTTGTGTGTGGAAAGTGCTACTTTGGCTAGAGCAGGACCGCAGTATGGATAATGTTAAGGTTTGCTACAAAAGCCAGCAATGCTACCTGAATGTGCCAGACCTTATATCCATGGTTATATCTAATTGTTATATCAATTGTCTGCATAGCCATATCCAATTGTAATATCTGCATAGCTATCATGCAGTTAAAATTCTGTTAGCTTTCATTGGCTTTTCAGAGCCATTCAGTTACATGTTCTTTCCACTATATTATGTGGAATCAACACAAGCAGAATAAACAATAGGACTTTGTCCTCATTCAATAGTCATAGCTTCCTAGCATGCTTTGCTTCCACTATCTGGCTGGAAAGCTTCCAGAAAAAAAGGAGGGATATAAATTATTATTATTGTTAGTATTTATATCCTCATCTTCGACTAGAAGTAAAGTATTAATGATTTGCAGACTGATTATATGTCATTGATTTTACAATATCCTATTCTTTTGATAAGAAATAATATCAGAATAATATCTATATAATTTTTTTTTCACTTCTGTTACAGTGCATTATAATATCCCCTTTTATCTGTATAGGGGGGTATTATCATTAGGCATAGGAATTAGGCAATGTTTTATATTTAGACAATAGATTAACCTCCACTATGATCCTAGGAAGCCATTCCAATAAATAGGACATTTTGTACTATTTTCACTTATTTTATTGAGATTTTATTGAAATTTATTGCTTGCTATCCCAATGGGGAGGGTTTTTTCTTCTTTTTAAACCTATATTAGACTGTTAAAAATCCCCCAATCTAGTACCATTCTTATTTGGCTTATTGGGGTATATTTATTAAACATTAAAGCAGCCTGTTCTGAAAAATATGTCACTTGTATCAGCTAGCAAATTTGGACATAGAAAGAATGACCTGGACCAGATTAAGGGAACTTAATCAGACTTTGAGTTTCTGTGTGGAATAACCTTTGGTACAATTGGGGGGTCAGCTCTTCCAGGGATCATCAAGGAAAGGCTAATGCAACCTTATGAATTATACTGAGTCAGTTTGCTCAAAACCGTACTTCCAACTGAAGGGAGTTATTAAGTGGAATACCATATATAGAGACAGAAATGAAGAAGGAAGACAGTCAGAGAATGCCAAACTGATTGTTGCCCATAGAAATAAAGGTAGTCCACAATTGAGCCCAAATTTTATGTTGCTAAGTGAAACATTTGTTAAATGAGTTTGTTCCATTTTACAACTTTTCTTGCCCCATTTGTTAAGTAATTGCAGTTGTTAAATTAGTAACACCATTGTTAAGTGAATCTGGTTTCCCCATTGACTTTGTTTGTCAAAAGGTCACAAAAAGGGATCACATGACCCTGGGACACTGCGACCGTCATAAATATGAACCAGTTGCCAAGCATCCAAATGTAAATCATGTGATAATGGGGATGCTGCAACGGTCATATGTGTGAAAATTGGTCATAAGTCACTTTTTTCAGTGCCTTTGTAACTTTGAACAGTCACTAAGTGAACTGTTGCAAGTTGAGGACTACCTGTACAGAGATTTCATCTGGAATATCTGTACAGTAGTCCTTGACTTACAGTACAACAGTTAATTTAGTGACTTTCAAAGTTACAGTAGCATTGAAAAAAGTGACTTATGACTGTTTTAAGTCAATGGGGAAGCCAGATTCACTTAACAACCACGTTACTAACTTAACCAATGTAGTGATTCACTTAACAACTACAGCAGGAAAAATCATAAAGTGAGGCAAAACTCACTTAACAAATTTTTCACTTAGCAGCAAAAAGTTTGGGCTCAATTTTGGTCGTAAATTGAGGATTACCTGTACTCCTTTTGGAAACCAGAGATGGCTCATTACTATATGATGATACCAGTCTGCATTCTTCTTGTGTCCAACCAACAATTTCAGTCCAAGAATAGGAGATCCTATTATTCAACAACTTTATACTATTGATAATCTTGAATGGCTCTTCAGAAGATCACAGGGCCAATGATGGCCATTATTTATGAATTAGTGTGGATCCATGATGTATTTCTTAGTTCTTTTGCTTATTTGTTCCCTATGATGATCATTAAGTGTTGTACCTTATGATTCTTGATGAATATATCTTTTCTTTTATGTACACTGAGAGCATATGCACCAAGACAAATTCCTTGTGTGTCCAATCACACTTGGCCAATAAAAAATTCTATTCTATTCTTAAAATATTTTTAAAAGGCAACCTGTAGGAGACATAATCATTGCCATTATAATGCAGAATTTCACTTAATATCTGAACATTCTCCCAGCCTGACTAATAATACATATCTTTGTGAGCTGCGCTAAAGTGCTCAGTATGATAGTGATGCTACTGAGAATCAGTTAACTAGGTACTCAGAAAAGAGCTACTTAACAGTACTTCACTGCCATTTCTTCTATGAATGAAGATGAGACTTTTGTAGAAATACAGAGCCTAAGAAATTAAAAAAGAGTCTAACCAAAGACAAAGTAACAAGAACATTTAGGCTAATATTTAGAGGTATGTACTGTATATATGCCAGTTAAATTTTACTTTTATTTCTTTCTCTTTCCCATTACTTATTTAAATAGACTAAACCTACTAATGTTTAGTCTATAATGTAAATTTGCAAATTACGTGGATGCAAATAGATCTTTAGATGAGATGTGATTTTGTGCAATATTCTTCATTATATTACTTTTGCTGTCAATTATTTAGTTTTGCTTTCTCCATCCATTGTGTAATGGATGTCGTTCACTTCTTCCACAGCCACTTGGGTTGGAGGCGGTTATATAAATGGAACAGCTGAAGCAGTGTATCTTCCAGACTATGGACTTGCCTGGGCTCAGGCACCCATTGGGTATTCGCTTAGCCTAATTGTAGGTAAGCTAAAGATGGAAACAAAGCAGAAGAAACATATCTTGTTAAAATGACAAAGTTGAAGTCAATATACTATGAATATCTGTTCCTGTGTTTCTCTTTCATTGTAAATCAATTTCAGGAGGATGGGTGGAGCCAGCAATAGAGATGGTATCCACAGAACTATGTTCACCTACCTTGTAACAAGGTATTAAGTACAAAATTCTTGTCAAAGCCTGGTGTTTAGTGGTTTTGTTGTGGCCAGTTTTTTAAAAATGTATGGGAAACTTAGAGGAAGATCCTTCCCTTATTTTCCTCTCCATATTGAGTGGCATCAAGAATTCGTCAGTTTTAGATTAAACTAAACAAGTGAAAAGTGAAGGAAATTAAGTCCTGTTGATTTTTCTGAATCATAGAATCAAAAGCTTGGGATAGTTTAGGCCATTCTCCAACTTCCTGTTCAGGGCAGGAGTACAAATTAAAGCATTTAAGCAAATGGGAATAAAACCTTTGCTTTAATATACCCAACCCAGTTTTATAACAAATTACTTTTCACTACTGATTTTTTCCTCAGTTGGGATAACTACATAAAACTAACTAAAGTAGTTGACCACATTAAGTCTGTGTCCAAGTGATAATTTCTATTCTTTTACTGAAAGACCTAATGCTGATTATAATATTCCACTAGTCATTGCACTATCAATCAGTAATAGTAACAAGTATAAGAACCTCAATTCCATTACTATATAGTCATTTCAACAATAATTGAGAAGACTTATTGGATTGTTATATTAGATTGTTATGTTATATTATGGAAAATTATTTACATATCAGTTATGTCTCTCATAAGTAAATTGATATTACATATATTAAACCAAACATCCTCCATTTTTATGACTGGTTACTTGATCCAGAAAAATAATTAGAATCCTATTTTTTTTTAATGAATCTTTCAGGTGGCATGTTTTTTGCAAAGCCCATGCGTTCCAAAGGGTATGTAACAATGTTGGATCCATTTCAGCAAATTTATGGAAAACGGATGGGAGGGCTTATCTTCATACCTGCCTTGATGGGAGAAATGTTCTGGGCAGCAGCCATCTTTTCTGCACTAGGTAAGGAATTCTGTAAACAAATCAATTGTATAAAATACAGTAGGTCTGAATAAGGATGAAATATGCAAATTGATATACATGTTCTTTTAAACAAACGCTTAAAAATTGAACAAGCCTTCCCAAATTTAAAAGATAACTACAGTTTGGGAGTACTAATCAGAACACTGATAGTAAAATACTGTGTAGAAAAGCCAGGTGTTCTCTTTTTTATAGTAATATTTGAGGAGAGTAATCATAAGGATTTAGCTGTACAATTGGATTTAGAGAGATTTTGAATGGGGATAGCACAATTCAAAATGTATTTTTAAACATTTAAAACATTTGGCCTATGTAGCTAATACCTTAATATCTGGAAGTCTATATATTCTACTTGTGCATATATCATACACACAGTATATATGCTATTTAGTTGCAACATACGGGATTGTGCATGCTGAAATTTTATTACTGCAAACTTGTATATCCATTTAAATGTGTACCTAGTGAATAACTAGCCTGAGCCCCACTGAAGACATAAAATTGAATAATTTTACTTATTTATCTATTTAAATTGTATAAAATCATTCCACTCACAATTTATGACTCTGGGTGAATTATACCAGTAAAAATAAAACACAATAAAAGTCAAAAAATAAATACAGTACAAAATACAATCAATTTAGAGATAAATATGGGTATTACAAAACTCTTTCATAGCAGAATGGTTCATCTACTACCCTGATATAATAATAGTGACAATATCACTTTATTTTTTCACTCAGGTTGGCAACTAATAATAATATATGCCTTTGAATATTTATTAAAACCAATATAAATTTTAATTTCTGACCTACAGCCTGGTAAGGTGCATGTCATGTCTTTAAAGTGTTCTTCTGAAACCAAAGGGAGCTGGAATGAACAAAACTTCAAGGGAAGACATTCCACCACCCAAAAGTCATATAGAGAAGTACTTTATTCATATGCTAGATAAAATAAGCTCCTGATTGCAAGATCATTTTCAGAAAAACCTATTTAAAGATGTTGATGAAGATTTTCAGTTATCCAGGTAGAGTTGTCTGTTGAGTCATGGCAACTGGACTTAAGTCCATTAGCCATGACTCAACTTCCAGACCTATCTAAAAATATTAATGCCCATCAATTAAGTTCTTCATAAGACAGGAAGTCTCTAAAATGGCTATGTATGGCTTTAAAGGCAAGCCCCAATATGAAACTCTAAGTCTAAAGAAAGCCACTTCCTACCTAGAGTGAGCAATTTGAAATCCTCAGCTGACAGATTCTTTTGCCTGATATTTATTTACTTACTTATTTAACATGGTATACTGCTGACTACCAATGCCAATTTTTCAATTTAAAATAAATGTAAAATTGAGAAGCTAAAAGTGCTTAAGATGCCACTTCAGCAAGCAAGTGACATTAATGACTGATATTACTGAGTATTTATATTATTAAAAGCTTACAAGGAAAAAAATGCTTTAAAGGATTTTTAAATAGCTAATAAAGATGTAAGGCCCCTCCATTCTACAGGAAATACAGTCCAAAAATATGCAAAGGCTCAATCCCGAGTTGCTTCCTAAAGAATTTTTAAAGGAATTGTATAAACCTCTTTCTGAAAGGCTGCCCCATGTAATAAAAAGACCACATTTTTAAGGCCATTATCTTTCAGAAATGGACTCAGCTGGCATATCAACAAAAGCTGATAAAAGGCACTCCAGGCTATTTCCTCAATCTGTGAAGATCAAGAAAGGTTTGCTCCAGAAGCTTGCCTTTAAACTATGATGTGCTCTTTTTAGGAGAGTATAATCCAAGGGTGAAATCCAGCAGGTTCTGACAGATTCTGGAGAACCAGTAGCGGAAATTTTGAGCAGTTCGGAGAACCGGCAAATACCACCTCTGGCTGGCCTCAGAGTGGGGTGGGAATGGAGATTTTGCAATATCCTTTCTCTGGAGTGGGGTGGGAATGGAGATTTTGAAGTATCGTTCCCCTGCCATGCCCACCAAGCCACTCCCACCAAGCCATACCATGTCCAAGCCACGCCCAGAGAACCGGTAGTAAAAAAAATTGGATTTCACCACTGGTATAATCCCATTCTGAATATACACATTTACCATGACTTTGGAAGTCTGGCCACTCACAATGAGCACCTCCAATCTGTCTGTATTTTATTGCAGTGTATTATCCCTCTTCTAGTTCATTACTGACTTCAGGCAGACGTTGAAGGAAAGTATACAATTTTCTAAAATGTCACAGAGAAATTCATTTGGGTTTTCAATACATCAGCATACTGATGCTGCCCAGCAAAAAAAAATCAGATAATCTTCCCCAATGTTTTCAAGTAGGCATTGAAAAAACACAGAAGACACAGTGGAGTCCTGAGCAAATTTATATAATAGTTCTTGTTTCAAGGATCAAATATCTACAAATGATATAATCTGAAATATAACTGAAAGATAGAAATGGAAAACCTGTACAACCATGCCTTCTGTCCCCAAATTTCTCTAGTGATCTAGAAGAATTCCTTCAAATTCCTCTCCTAATAATCTAGGCTGAAATCAGTTAATTCATAGTACAAGAATCTAAGAACTCTGATTAACTATATTTATTAGGCAGTAGATTAAGGTCATAGCACAAGAATTCTAGTGATGACTTTCAAACAAAACAGATATATATCAACAGCCTATGGAAGTGAAATTCTTGCCCTTTTTCTTCAAGCTTTTTTTATACAGCTTTTATAAAAGGGATAAGACTTGCCTTTTCTGTAAAAAGTGAGGCAATCTGTACCTGTTCTTTATTTTAGTAGCCATTATTCCTTTTTATTGGGATCAGCATGAGAAATCCGTCCCATAGTTACCATGTACATTAGTACTGAAAGCCACTAAGGAAGTCCAGGAGTATCGAGAAAATCATGCATTCTCTGTCAGTCTCCAAACAAACATCATTCTTCAAGCCAACTTAAGCCCATCTCAACCCCATAGGTCAACCTGAAATGGGTCAAGAAAATCTTTCCTCCAGTATTGCCTGCAGGTAAGAAGCTGCCACCATTGTCTCAATCATCTTAAATAATCATCTTAAATAAGAAGAGTTAAATATGGCCTATAATTCCTTATCTCCAGGGTATCTGGAATGGGCTTCTCAAAAGAGGATTAAGAATTGCATCCTTTAAACACAGAAACAAGCTTCCCTCCTTCAGGGAGCCATTTATCATAATTAAGGCATCTGTAATATCCTTCCGGTTACAACTGACAATACAAAATATCACAAACTGAAGCTGATATATTCTAACAATGCAAGAGAAGTTATTAAATATCATCAAGGTTAATGGTTTGCAAGGTGGTATCCAGATTGCCAAAAGTCTGAGGTACACACACTTAATATTCGTCACCTTTCTGAAACATCTGGGTAAGGAAGGTAAGTTTTTATGATGACAATTGCTTCATGTCCCTTCCCTCTTCCCCTCTAGTGGGATGCTGCAGGAAGAAACTAAACCCTCAACAGCTTACCTGCCTTCTTAAGCCACCTCATCCATGATGGATAATTTGTTTTATTTTGAACTGTATTTCATAGAAGGAAAATCTGGTTCTTTGGAGGGCTGGAAACTTTCTAAAAGCTGACACGGCTATCAGAAGACAAAATAGCCCTTAAAGTTCTAATATCTCTTTCCTAATAATAACTTAATAATTTCCAATACCAATCTACTATTCCCACCACTACTGTGATTACTACCACAGGTTCCTGTGCCCTCATTGCAAACTCACTTTATCAACTCAATTAAATATAATAATTGGTCTTTATTTTCCTGTTGTACAGCTTGAATTGGGGCAATATACAAAATTTATATAATAAATAAATCATGTAAGTGGGGAGGGAGTCCTTCTGATAAATCTCTGAACTGTCCTTTGCAACTTTTGTCACCTAACAACCAATAACTATGTATATAGAGTAGGTTGCCAGTGACATGTTTTAAAATAAATAAAATAATCAGCCTTACTTCCAGCTGTGTTTTGATTATCTGGAAAGCAACAGGGAGGTTTTAAACTATAATTTTGTTGCAAGTGCTCAAGAAACCAAGAATAAACTGCATGCTGAGGTGATGGAAACTGAGTGGCTTAAACAATTTTCAGAGAATTTAATATGCAAGTTCTCTTTTAATTCAAGTTACTGTGCATGAAAGCTTTCTGTTGTATTTCACATTGTGGAAGCAAATATTGTAAAAGCTTGTTATGCTCACAAAAAAAAACAACAACTTATAATTAAGAACTAGGATTTTACTGCTTTAAATGCTGAGGAATGGTTGCCACTTATAAACACATTGAGTCAGGACCAAGGACAGCAACACATTCAAGCATAAGCACTATGCTTTTTGTCCATGAAACTTTGAATATTAACAGGATCATTTGAATGGTTAAGTAACATTATCAGGAGTGTATCCTGGATACCACATGTTCACTTCCAATGTGCTGAGCAAACCCTACAATTCTCATATGTAACTTTTGGTTTAGAAACAATGGCTAGAGTAATATATTTCAGTGTAAACAGAATCTACCAGCATAACAATTATATTCTTCCAGTTTATTGCTACAGAATTTCATTCAACATTCCTATTTTTTCCCCTATTTCTTTTTTTAGAGTCACTGCATGTTTTCTTTCTTATGCTGGTATCTCTTCACATATCTTACTATGCTGAGCACTTCTCTCTCTCTCTCTCTCTCTCTCCCTCCCCCCCAATTTGGAGATCTTTTCACTGACATTTAATTTAGAAAGTTATGAGCTTCATTAGATCCTTGAGAAGATAGTATACACATCAGACTACATGTGTCTTCTGCAAGTATTGTCAATCTTTTTCTTTTTTTTTCCTCATGAAACTAAAATCTTGTTTTAGAAGTAGAGACAAAAAGGTACAAAAATGACCTTCTCAGTCACATTGAAATGCTTTGAAAAGTACACAAATTGTTAGCAGACATTTAATCTATTTCTCTGCCTTGTTACAGGTGCCACCATAAGTGTGATAATTGACATCAACAACACCATTTCAGTTATTATTTCTGCCTCCATTGCAACCCTGTATACCTTAGTGGGAGGACTTTATTCAGTAGCTTACACTGATGTGGTCCAGCTGTTCTGCATTTTCTTAGGACTTGTGAGTTTTGTATTTACTTTTCCATATGTAACACCAAGGTGATTGTATTTTACATCAAGCACAGGAAGTAGATGCTTCATGTCAGTATAGATTACAGGAACATGCTGATTAATGTGTGGAAGAAAGGGAATATTAAGAGTCTATATTACTCTTGTCTTAACTATTGTTTTAGAATAAATCAGCACCAACCATAACTGTGATTTATATTAAATAAGAATCAAATATGAACATAGATTGAAATCAATTTAAAAGTTGCTGATGAATTGCAAGATTGTAGATAATGAGAGAAGTTGATTTGTACCCAAGAGAATAAGATGTGAGAAATGGCCAGGAAAGATGATGATATAAGAATGGTTCTTGATTTGCCAGTGCCTCTGAATATTTATCCAGGATACAAGAACAGAATCTGATTGGGCTATCAGTTGAGTTAAATCCTTCACTTCTGGCCACATAATCTTTTCTGAGGGCACCATCTTTACTTAGAGGGTGCATAACAGGCATGTGATATCTACAGTTCTGCTTTCCAAACCTTGCTACTGCTTTTCCCTCTGTTCTTACCTCCATTGTGCACACATCTGATATAGGAAGAGAATGCTTTCATTTAGCTCAAGACCAGAATTATCTCCCTTCCACTCCATTGTATCCAGATTATGTCAGTAGGAAAAACTGAAAGCAAAATCCCAGCCCCTCAGTTAAACTCTGCTTACTCCAGTAAAACATACCCTCAGTACTGCTTCTCTTTGTGCACACAGAGGCAACAGATGGTATCTTCTTTCCACACAAGACAGCACTGTGATGGAGGAAATCTTTGTTTGCCTTTGTTTATAGAAAATATATGCAAAGAAATATTGTTCTCTACCTACTTTTGCACAAAAAAGGCAGAGATCCCTATCAGAGAATAAACCTCTCCCAGAAAATAAACTTTTATAGAGTATGGGTTTTATTTATTATTTATTTATTAAGAAGTTTTGTATGGCCACCCAACTCAGTCGCAATGACTCCAGGTGACTTACAGAAGCAAAACCCAATATAAACCCCAATAAACGCCCCACCCCACCCCAGGCAGCAACAATCATTTCCCCAATGTTGGGGGAATTGACACATTCTATTTCTTTATATCTTCCATTTTCTTTTGTTTATCCCTTCCCTCTCTCAATTTCTCTTCCCTATGCTAGAAAAGACTTGCCTTTGACTTTAAATACAGTATCTGATCTTAACTTTATGATTATCTGTTGCCTTATGGATCAGATTTAAGCGTGACTGATCACATGTTTAAGAAAGCCTTTCAATAATAAAATCAGATAGTCAACATCCAGTTAGCATCTATGTGCAACAGCACTAATGCTGCATGTTGCCATTATATACCGACAAGGATTCTTGGATCCAGTAGAAAAGAATATATTTAGTTCAGGAATGAACTGTGGAGAACTTGATGTTCTCTGAGCTTTGTTGTTTGCTTTCAGTTGTTTCATTACTATAAAATATGTTCCAACAAAATAGATACCTATGCAACAACTTTATTAAAAGGTGCCTGAACACTCCAACACTATAGCACACAACACAAGCTATGAAAAGGATACATTAAAAACCATACTTCAAAAAACATCTCAGAAACAACAAACTATTCCAACCAGGTGGCATTATGGTAGTACACAAACTAACTAAAAAACCCCAAAACATCTTAAGTAAACCAAAGGTCCAGTAGTCCAAGAACAGAAGAAACAGGATTCATCTACAACATAAAGTGTAAGGACTGTAACAGCCATTATGTAGGACAGACAGACAGAAGACTGGAAGAGCACATCCCTGAACACCAAAAAGCAAGCAGAAGACACAATGAAAATTCATTAATTTCACAACACATGGATAGGCTCAACCATAGTTTCAAGCATAGTTTCAACTGGGAAACTGTGAGCATCCTAGACCAATCTAAATTCAAAAACACTAGGGAATTTGTGGGAGTTTGTCATTCAGACAAATCAGTCATCAATAGACACACAGAGATAAATCAATAGATACACAAAGATAAATCACATTTACACTCTATTCAAAAAAGACAATTAAAAAAAAGAAGGATCCTCTATAGCAGTCTGTACCCAATAAGCGGGGATTAACACCAGGCAAACAATCAAGAAAAAAACCCCAAACAACTCTAATCAAGAAACCACACCCCACCAACAATGGTAGTGCAAGCTGTATATAAATAGGGAACAAACCCCACTAGCACTGATGATGTTATCTAGTTGGGTGATAAACCACCTTCAAGCAAACAACCAAGCTCAGAGAGCACCAAAGACTTGACAAAGCTGTATAGTTGCAAACATTTACTTATTGTATTCTTAAAAAGACTTGCCCAGTCACATCAATAAGTGCAATGCAATGGAGACTTTGTATCAGGAGTATGTGCAAGAGAGCAAATGTGTACAGATGCCTCTGTTCTCCTCACATACTGCTTCCTTTTCATTCTACAGTTCCAACATACCTACATACACACACACACATACAGAATTGAATACTGTTATAAAACTGGAGCTCAGTCCTCTGCTTAAGTAGGCTGAGCTGTGTTCACTGATGCTTATTACCAAATAAACACAGCCAGGAGTTCCCAGTCCCAAGAACCAAGATGGGGCCATTGACTTTGTTCTGTATTCCTAGTATTGTGTGTTCCCTTGTTAAGTAAGAGGCTAAAGTTTCATACCTTTTGTTCCTAAAACAAAAGAACATCCTAGAACATTTTCATTCTCTGATCCAATTCATTCTAGAAGTAGAATGTGAATTCAAAATAGGAAATAGAATGGACGTTGGTTTTACCTGATACGTCCTTTCTCAATCAGGAGGAAATTATCCTTTCTTTCACAAGAAAATAATATGAGCAATATGTTTTCAGGAAAATAATTTCAGATGCCTACAATTTCTTTCAAGTAATTAAAGGAAAGCCAGTTAAACAGAAAAGGATTGTTTTGGTTTTAGGTTCTGTTCTCTCACTGTCAGAGACACACATAGTAGAATCAGAGAGAGGACCTTCTGCTACCAATTTTGAAACTTCCTGCCAAAGAAGATCACTTTAGTTCCATGCTTGTTGTCTTTCAATCTCAAAGACCTTTTAAAAAAAAAAAAAGATAAGATATCATCTCATTTGTGTGAAGAAGAAAGTTACAGCCAGTGGGTACAAAGTGTTTATTTTCTCTAGATATGTTTCTTTCCATGCATTTTTAATTGGCATATATTAATCTTTGAATGATCATATAACAGTCTTCTCTGTTAAGTTTGGTAAAAAGATAAGAAGAAATGTAAATAAAACCATTTCGATATTTCCTTGCCTGCAAAAATGTTTTGCAACTAAAAAATGACGAATGAAGAAGATAAAAGCAGAAATGTTTATGCCATTCTTTTACTGTCTGCTTCAATTTTTTTCACAGTGGATCAGCATCCCATTTGCCATTTCCCATCCTGCAGTGACAAGCATTGGGTACACAGCTGTGCATGAAGTATATCAAAAACCTTGGCTTGGAACCATTAAATCCCCTGACATATACAAATGGATTGACGATTTCTTCTTACTGGTGAGATTTTTGTGAAAGACCACAAACCACTTAAGGTTTATTTTCCAAACTCTTAAATTACAAATTGTCTAATGCTGGGAGAGGCAACCTAGATCCCTCCAGATGTTTTGGAGATCTGTTCCTATCAGCCCTAACTACCAAGGAATTGTGTTGGTTGTAATCCAAAATGATTGAATTATACTATTATATGCCCTAGCAAAATAACTTTGAACAACTGCACAAATAACCTTTTAAATTTAACTGTATGCTGAAGATATGTAATTATAGTTATATGACATTGTGAAAAAGCAGAAGACCTCTCTCTAATAGTGAGGTTCTAATACTCTTCTAATAGTGAATATGATGGGATTCAGTAGATCTGCAACAGAAGAGTGGTTAGATAGATACATATTTGAAAGATTGGATAAATGTATTTAGAAAAAAACACTTAAAATCTTGAAGTAGGAAGTTATATTTCTGGGTTACAGAGCAGAATAGAAATGTGTGAGGGAACCGTATGAAATTGGTTTACTATATAAAATTCCCAATACAAATTCTGTAACATGTCTGAATGCCTTGTGCAAAATTAACAGAAAAATGATGCATCAGCAATTGGTTTTTAAACCAGTAAATATCTAAAGCCAAACCAGCTTCTATGTGGATAAACAGCTTAACACAACAGCTTCTATACAGTTATTTTTTGAGATTTGCCAGTCCTGTCACTGGAGATCCCTTTCTGGAACTATTTTCTGTCCAGAAAAAAAGGAACTAGAGAGTGTTTTCAACCTTGACAACTTTAAGATGTCTCAACTTCAATTCCCAGAATTCTGGGACTAGAAGTCCACACATCTTAAAGTTGCTGAAGTTTAGAAGCACTGAATTAGAGACAAGCCAAGAATGAAGGAATCATGAAAAATTCTTCTCTCCTGCTGCTTTCTTGAAATGTAACCCAAAAAATAATGGGGTTTGGAGGGAAAATCTAGCTTAAAGGGACAACCTTCTTTCTGGGTCAGCTTAAGTTTCTTTCCATACTTTGGTCAGGAAGAAAATTTCTGCAAGGTTTAAAGCATTATTTTACTGCTGAAGGTAATTGGCTGCTAGGCAAATAGGTTTGATAAAGGAGCATGTTGTTTGGATTCATGTGAGTGTCTATTTGCCAGGAATAAATGCTGCAATGATGTTTATGATTATTTGTAGATGTTAGGAGGAATCCCATGGCAAGCCTATTTCCAGCGAGTCCTTTCTTCTTCATCAGCTACGTATGCACAAATGCTCTCTTTTCTGGCAGCATTTGGATGTCTTATAATGGCAATACCCTCAGTGCTTATTGGTGCCATTGGTGCATCAACAGGTACATCAACCATTTATTTTAGTAACAAACTAATGGTTCTGAGAGCTCAAGAAATGAGCCTCTACACATTTTGAAAGTGAATATCTAGCAATAAATGAATATCCAGAGTAGACATGTGTTATCTCAAAGCTGTAGCAACCTTACAATGTTTGTAATATATCAGTACTATTTTTATAATTATGGTGTAGTTCCCAATAGTATTAAAACAAATATACTATCCTAAACATTTTCATAGAAGAATAGAATTCAGTTTGGAAAGGCCATTTGGGCAACTGTTCTATTTAAATTTTAATTGTACCCATGATATATAGTTGACCTTTATGAACCATGAATTAAATGCTTAGCCTGAAGCCTTTTAAAGTCTACTAGATTTCACAACTGCAAATTTGGCATAATACTAGCCAAATTTGGCATCTAAACCAGGGGTCACCAACCTTTCGGACCTCAGGGACCACTAAATTCATAATTTTAAATCCCACAGACCACTAATATGATCTGCCTAATGACTGGCTGGGTGTGCATATGACTTGGTGGACATGGCCAACTCAATGTCACTCACATTGAGGGGCACCTTGCCAGCCTCTACTCACTACTCCTTACCTGCCCGCCCAGGCTCTTTAGAGCCCCAACAGGAAGCAGTTGCTGGAACTAAGGAGCTACCATGAGAAAGAGTTGGCAAAACAGCTGGCTCAGTTCAAATTGGATCTGACCAAGAAGGCTTAGCAGAAGCACCTCACTGAGGACTACGAGCATAGGTTTTCCAAATAGAGGGAAGACCTTTGGGAGTGCAAGACCAGGTACGGGCGCCTGGAGGCTCAGAGGGCTGAGATAGTCAGCCAGGTCCAGGCCATGATGCAGTCCCACTGGAAAAAGGTCCTCCGGCTCTTCACCAGCAGTGGTGCTTCCTTCCAGCCTTCACCCAAAGCCCCGCACCAGGAGGCTGAAGCAGACCCCAAGTTGGAATTTCTGCCCCCTCTGACCCACACAAAAAGACCCCGAAGGGGGAAACTCTCTGCAGCAACACAAACATTCATTGCACGTATCTGGCCCAGGGGCCATAGTTTGAGGACCCCTGATTTAGTGCAGTATAAAAAATGCAAATAATTTTTCTGGGGACCACCAAAATTTTCTCATGGACCACCAGTGGTCCATAGACCACCAGTTGGTGACCGCTGATCTAAACCATAAATTTAAAACTAGTGAAGGCATATTTTGTAACACAAATTTAAAACTAGTGAAGGCATATTTTGTAACACATAATTGTGAATATTGGCATAGACCACAGAATCCAGCAATTAAATCCAGCTTTTTTAAAAAACTTTTTAGAACAGATACCAGAATTGCAAAGGGAAGGGCATTATCATGATCCAGTACATTAAATAAACGTTCCTGTTAGATACATCTTATATGTTTAAGGTTCTTTAATTGCTGGTCATGTTATAGATGTCAGATTGTTTATGAGCATAAATATTCTAATTATTGATTTCAGGTACAGGTCTATCCACTAGTACTGTAATTAGTATATGTTTATGTTACAGCTTGGAATCAGACTGAATATACTGGTCAGGACCCTAAATCTGAAGATAAAAGCGACATGATATTACCAATTGTCCTTCAATATCTTTGTCCAGTGTACATTTCGTTCTTCGGCCTTGGGGCAGTGTCTGCTGCTGTAATGTCCTCTGCTGACTCTTCCATTTTATCAGCAAGTTCTATGTTTGCACGGAATATATACCAGCTTTCATTTCGGCAAACTGTAAGACTATATTATAAACACAGTATCATTTTGTAATGTTATAAGAGCTGTAGTTGGCAGTTGATACTTTCATGTATATAGGAAGGAAAGAGTACCTTGAACCATTTGTGTTCAATCTATGACAATCATTGAGAAGTGAAGGAATTATGCTCACTTGCTTCTGATGTTCTCAAACTTTTGGATGTTCTAGAAGCAAAAGTCTTCCATAGTTTTTAATCTTCAAAGTTTAAAAGAGGAAAATCAATCCTATACCTTATACTGAAGATGAGCTGCAATCTTATCTCTTAAAATTGAGTTAATGATTTATACAGGCAAATCTTTTCAATGAACTCTCATTGTACATTTCACACTGAAAATTGTGAGATAGGTAATATATGCTCCAAATAAGCGGCCTTTGCCTAGAAACCTACTTTATTTAATTTTGAGTAAATGCAGAGACAACTATGAATAAAGTGAAACAAGCCAGGTGAATAATTCCTTAAATAGAAGGAATAATATTGGAATTACAATTTACAGGATTTTGGCTTTATGACCAAGGAAAGAATTGCAAAGTGAAAACTTTTCCACAGCTGGATAACTTGCACTAAATGCAATGTTACCATTTATGAAGATACAGCATTTAAAACAAAATTTTTAAAGTGCCTTTTTGACCAGAATGCAGCTGAAAACAATTCTCCTACATGTATTCAAAGGAGTTTCCAGTAATTTGGATTTTCTTCTGCTGGCCACATTCACAATCAGAAATAGCATAGATAATTTTCCCAACAGTTTACAGGATGAAAAAGTTCATATAATATTCTCCTTCCAGGTTGTACAAACAGAGAATAGTTTGCTATCTTGAGTTTTATATATATATAATTCCAGTATATATTTCTGTTACTACTTACTACTAATAATAATAATAATTCACACAATATCTACCTATCCTAGGTCCTTGGGAAGGACTTGCTAGACAGATAAAAAATGTCAAATCCATTCTAATCACAGTCCAGATGACTTTGTAACCAACCATAATACTGTAATGATATTTTCCTATCTTTCAGGAAAAATTCCTTTTATACCAGAATTGGTTGCCAGAACAGAACAGAATTGTGAAGGGAAGGATATTATCATGATCCAGTATATTAAATCTTTGTTCATGTTAGATATATCTTATATGCCTAAGATTCTTTAATTGCTGGTCATGTTATAGATGTCAAATAGTTTATGAGCCATAAGTATTCTAATTAACAGCATTTTTTATCATTTTGAATTATTCATATAATTCTGTTGATACCTATGTAGTATATAAAAACTTGTAGTAGAAAGCAAAATCAAACTGTTCCTATATTTTACAGGCTTCAGACAACGAAATAGTTTGGGTCATGCGAATTACCATTTTTATGTTTGGAGCTGCAGCAACAGCGATGGCTCTGCTAGCTCAATCCATATATGGTCTCTGGTACCTCAGCTCTGATCTGGTTTACATCATCATCTTCCCCCAACTTTTATGTGTTCTTTTTATCAAAGGAACAAATACTTATGGTGCCATTATAGGATACTTATTTGGGCTCCTACTTCGAATTACTGGAGGAGAAGCTTATCTATCCTTACCGCCTTTGATTTTGTATCCTGGTTGGTATCTTGATGATGATGGCATATACATTCAGAGATTTCCTTTTAAGACATTAGCTATGCTTACTTCTTTCTTTACAAATATTGCAGTATCCTATCTAGCAAAATACTTATTTGAAAGTGGCACTTTACCACCCAAACTAGACTTCCTTGATGCTGTTGTTGCAAAGTACAGTAAAGAGAACATGGACAAGGCTACTCTTGTGAAAAGTGACAATATTGTTTTAAATGAACTGGCACCAGTGAACCCTCGACACAGTTTGAATCTGAGCTCTACTTTTACAAATAAAGAAGCCTTCAGCGATATGGATTCAAGTCCAGAGGTATCCACTGCAGAGGAGAAATGACAACAGCCCAGATGAAGAGAAATACTGCTTTTGCCTCACCCATAGTGCAACAGGATATGCTGCCATGGGAAATTAAAAGTAGCTTGGGAAGAAATGGATGGAGACAAAAAAAAAAAAAACCCACTACCATGCAGCTCTTTTAGTTTGTGTCTTGAAAGAGGAACAATTTGGATTAAACTCTTACACAGTATTATCAAAAACATGTTGGGGAGAATTATAGTATATCTCATTCCACTACAGTATTTGAATGTCAATAAGAGAGAAAATTCAACATCCAGAGAAAAAAAACATTGGTTTCTTTAAAATTTATATCACTAATTTGCACAGGTAGAAATAATTTGCAAATTCAGAATCCCCATTTTCCCAGTTCTCCCCCATCTGCTAACTTGACAGCTTTTATTTTGCACATCTTGGAGCAAGATTGAGCTGCTGAATGTCAGCAGCATTCCCAAAACTGCACCACTGAACATTAACTTCAAGTGTAAACATTTAGTAGTGAATCTTTCTTGAATTTTTTTAGAAATAAGAAACCAAATGTTGTGTTAAGATCCTAACACTTTAAACAAAATGTAATTACACAAAGGGCAATATATAGCACTGCTATTTTAGTGATGTCATTAGAAAAAATGAGACCATCAGCTGCTGTCCAAGTTTATAGTTAGGATGGAATTTTCTCAAATAGAGAAACTCTTGAAATATATAATTAATTTGTGTCACAAGTTTAATAGGAAACATTGTTGATTTTTTTTTATCAACATAAAAAATTTGCCAAGATTGGAAAAAACAGGGATTGCTCCCTTGCCTTCAGAAGTAGAAGGGAAAACAAATATTCAATATCAGCTAGTGTGTCCTGTATGGTAGCAAGGTATTCAATAAAGAAGAGGAACTTAACAGATTCTATGATCTCCAGCAATAAATCGTGCTCCTAAAATTAATAGATTTAATAACCATGTATATTTTATATCTTTTAAACTATAGATTCAGCCCCTTACAATTAGTAAATTGAAATATTCTAATAATATTCTTTTCTTTCATGAAAATTAAGGTTTTTCTCTCAGCAGTTACTCTTTTATAAAGCTTGTAAAAAATAACAACCATGATGTAGCCACCCTGGTTTTCAAGTAGTTATATCTAGAGCGCCCTTGAGTGTTTTTTAAATATTCAGAATTCCTAAACGGTGCTCAAAATGATCTGGGAAGAGAATAAAAGTTTTAGCATCTCTCTTTCTTCAGCATTTTCTATCTTTAAAACAGTCATTAAAAAAAAAGCAGCTAGCTGATTAATGCCTTCCAAGCATGGTAGCTTTAAATGTGCAGAGTTTATTTTATGTATAATACTATTCCAACTGTTGATATCCCTTTTGTCATCTGAAATGATATTCCTTGGCAGGCAGTTTAATCATCTGGATTTTCTGCTTCTTTTTTTCTTTGTGGAACATTGCTAGGTAGCTAACTGCTTGATTAGACTACGTTGACCTTGCATTCAAATCATAGCTTTGTATAACATCTAACAGTGTGGATTCAGTGTATGTATATGTGTGCAAAATATCACCTTTTGTAGTCAGTGTCAATATAAGCCTTGGTAAATTGCTATCATGCGTGCATTCACCTAATTATATCCATGTTTCTCCAGAGCAGTTTTAATTTGGATAAATGTGATATATGGTCCTCTGAGCAAGGCTTTTGTATGTATGCAAGAGGATTTATGCTCCCTTTTGAAATTTATTACAGGAAAATAGCAGGAAAATGTGTTTCAGCATTTGATGCATTCCCTTAAATATATGATGGAACAATTAGCCTTTTGGGAAGCAAGATTACATCCTCCATCCATCAGTATCTAGAACAGGGATGGGAAACTATGGCCCTTTTATGACTATGGCCCTATAAAAGGGCCATAGTTCCACACCTCTGATCTAGAATGACCAATCAGTGCAAAAAAAATTAAAAATAAAAACCTGCATGGTTGCTGACACTGTTTGTTTTTTATTCTCAGAAACAATAGAAAAAAGAATGAATTGTTACTTTTAAATTGTGTTCCACACTAAACTCTCATCCATAAAGCTACATGCTATACATGTGCTCAGACATTAGGGAATATTTTCCTGAATAACATTTCTTTTCTTCTCAAGAGGAGAGGGAAACAGAGAAATGCTGTCACAATACTGAGATCCAGTGCACCCCAAAGATTTTCTTCATTGGCTGATTATATTTATTCCCTCTGCTGCTTTCCCACAACTAGTGACTTCTTTCCATTCACTGGATGTCTCAAATCATTCTCTCTGCATTATTTTTGCCTCTCTTATAGATTGCTACCAGTGTGGTAACAATTCTTTGATTTGTGGTAAAAAATTAGTTTTGGTCAGAATATAATTTTTATTGAACTGTGAATTATACATTAGATACTCCATCAAAAGTTAATTAAATATTTTAATGTGTAATATTCTCCTCTCAGCAGTAAAAAAAAAAATACAGCAAAAATTTGAATTGAGAATTCAATCTGAGAGGAAAAGCTGGAAAGATGGCTTGTATTCTTGAAAGTGAGAACTACTAAGGATTACACACCCAGTTTATGGTATTCACAAATGACTAAATCATCAAAAGAATTATAATTTTCAGGGAGTCATAAAATTGGAGGAGATTCATGAACTCCATTATTTCCCTAAGCTGCTGCCATTTCCCCATTACTTTTTCACTCTTCATTAGTTCAGTGAAGTATTTTCCAGGTGGAGTCTAGATAGAAAATGGCTGCTACCATTACATGAGCATTGCTGAACCATAGCATTAGAGAAAGAGACAGCCTATCAGCTCCAGTAGAATTAATATCATAATGAAATAGGCAGTGCATGTGTTTTAAAAAAAAACATTAAAGGAAACCAAATCCATTTTCCCTGTCACACACCTCAAATTTCAATGCTTGTAAGAAGACAATTTAATCCTAAAATTGTATATGTAGAAATATCCTATTGTCTATTAAAAGGCATTTTAAACTTGAGGGAGGAAAGAGATAGTAAATTAACCAATTACATATTTTGATTAAAATGTATAAAATTGTGGATTACAATTTAAATTGCTGCTAAAAGAAAAAAAATCAATAGGATTTTGAATATTTACACTTTTCACCAGTTTTTAAAAGGTTAATTTGCAGTCTGTGTGCAAATTTTCTTTAATACTAACCTAATACATATATAAGATAACAAATTTAATTGGCTCTATTTATATTTAATTTTTTTAAAAAACTGTAATTTCATTTCGGTTTATGAACTGAATCATTATTGGCAAACTGCCTCCAACAAACATCCTCACCATATGTTCTGTTGGTTTAGAAAAATATAGCCTTATTTCCAAGCCTACCAAATTAAACAAATTATAAACCAGAGATTGATACAAGCCATGGATTGCTGCAAGCCATAGATTGGCATTTCAACATCTTGGTTATGTATTTAACTAGTGAAGCTAGTTAATTGTATTACTTCCACTCCTGTACTGCTAGACATGGGAAAATGGTAGGACAAGAAATGAAATTTACCAAATACAATAGGAGCATGACCTGATTTTACAAAGGAAAAGATGCATGAATCTCTTATTGTATTTCTCTCCTCACTTAAATCAGTTCAAGTAATCTGTCATTGATTACAGAGGGAGAAATGTAAAATTTCTCTATTTCTATTTTCCTTTGCCAAAGCTAATTATATGTTTGGTATACAGCATATTGTCATGCCTTTTTAAAATAAATTTTATTTTGGATTTTTAAAAATCCAGTGTTTTCAGTGTAACGTGGGTTATTCCTGACTGTATCCAGTTAATGAAATATGTTTCTAGAGATTTCCTGAAGGGTATTCTGCAAGCTATATTGTTACAACTTCTAATATTAATTTCTGCAAATACATATTTCTAGGAAATAGTGATACTGTATATACATGTTGCTTTTAAATATTTATATTTTGCATCTTGCGGAACCCAGGTAGGACTTCATAGTCAACAGCAGATCTATATTTCATATTTAAGTTTTATGACTCAGCTAACATTGATCACATTCTAAATATTTTCAGATTTCAAGATAAGAAAGAAGAACATATTATGAATTCATAACAAAATTCTGCCTTGTAGAATAGGATAAACCAAATTTGTGTATAGGAAGTGTATATTCAATGTTTTAAATGTCCTTATTGATCTTCTAAAGGAGATGGTTCAGCATATTATTCACACTTCTCACTTAATATATTTTATCAGCATCTATTATTGCACTACATATTTTTAGGAGAAAGATTTTGTCAAAATGTCCAAGCAGAATTTTCCATTAAAAAAGAAATCTGCAATCTTTATGATCCTTATACCATATCTATGATCATTGAAACAATACAAAGAGTCAGGGTCACAGAAACAAAGTAATGTTAAACACTGGGTTATTTTTTCATATGATGGAAAAGTCTGTAACTTGTACTGGTAGCTGACCATCATTCTATATCAAGTATGTACATGCTCAATTCACCCAAGCATGAAAACTCAGAGGTTTAATAGAAAAATGGAGGGAGCAAACAAAATTTTATTAAAGCTATGAACTTATTCTGTGTTAGACTTGTACTCATAATAAGATTGGATCATGTCCTTAAACTTATTCATTAGCATTATTTCTATATTTATTAAAGGAAATTTGTCATGATTCTGATGTGACTGTTAAAATATAATTCTAGCAAAAATGAAAAGCTATTTTTGATCCAGGACTGCAGCACAAAGCAGGTAAAATACTCCATTAGAAGATTTCTTCAGATCAAAATAGCATCAGAGACTAAATTAAGCTGCCATTTGCTCATTTTACTTACCATGAAACTCCAGAATGAGTTCATTGTACCTGCTCGCAGCAATACAATTTTGCACAAACTTGAAGTTCCAAGGCTTTGCTTGCTTAACAATAGTAACAGAAGTAGATAAAATCATCCTGTTGTAACTCCTGTTACATAACTCCCATGCTTAGGGAAGTAATTCTAAGTAAGCTTTTAAAAAATTACTTTGTTTCATTAGCGACAAAACTGGTCATTCCTATGTTATGAATGTTATGAGAGACTGAAGTGAATGTAAACTTGAAATATATTAATACTTCTAACAGTTGGATTTTAGTTATTTAATTTCATAGAGTGATCATTAACATTTAAAATATTTTAAGTCATAGGAAGAAACATGATCAATTACCTGTCTACACTTTGTGCTGATTTGATCCAGTAAAATGTGTCAGTATATAATTCTAAGTCTTCTATTTAAACAGGGTAATAGTTATAGCTATTATTTATTAATGTATATTATATATAAATATATATTGTCTGTCATAAATATATTTTAAAGATGTTTGACTCAAATAAGGATTCCACTGTCAATATCTCAGTTTCTCTCTGCATGTACAGCAATATATTAATACCCACAAATTCAGAAAAAAATATCAAATGTTGTCTACTTTGGCTTCATTTTTGTCCAGCTATTTAAAAATATATATATTTATTTTAACATTAAGCAGTGTGCACTGTGTATGATTTCTACAATGCAATATTGAACTGAATTGCTCTGTTGGTAAAAAATTTGCAAAGTTATTAGGATGTGATTATTAGTAATTTGCCAGGATGTATCCCAAATAGGTCTCACAACTCACAACTCATATTTCATGTCAAAAAGAGAACCTCCTAAAATTACCACCTTCATCAAGATTATTCTGTAGTCTTACAGAATCCAGTAAAATGTGTTAGGTTGCAAAAATAATAGTAATAATTATTTGCTCAAGGATATTTAATGCAATGTTCATGCCTAAGCCAGGAACCTGAACAAACCAGATACAACATTTTAACTGCACTTCTCTTTAGATATACAACGAATAACCAGGATTCTTTGCCAAGTAAATGGAAGCAGCAGCCTCCTGAAGATATTTTGGAGATGTTCAACTATTAACTGCATTAACAAATTTATATGTTACTGAGAGAATTTTGCACACGTGTATTTTGTATCTGTATGTAAATAAACTGCATTTCTAATCAGTCATGAGGAAACAACTCAGGCTGAGGAATATCTTAGCAAATACATAAGGTTGGTACCAGAAATCTGAACAAATACCTAATGGTGTTATTCAGAAGGACAAAACCTTGCAGATGGCTCTGGACCTTCAGAATGAGATTGGAAGATAGGGATTTAAGAAATGTTTCAGCAACATTGTAGTGACAACCATTGTTGTGAAGCAGCTCCTTGGCACAGAAAAGCATAAATAGGTATATAACAGATAAAGTGTTCAAACTTGTTTAAGCTAAAGAATTGTTTACTTCAGTGACAGTTTGGTGGTGCAATCAATGACCCAAAAACAAGATACTTTCCTTTAGGATTGATGAAGTTAATATCGGATAACATTAAATTTACCCCTTCCAATTTTTGCCTCAGCTGATTAAGAGATTGTTCTTCCTTTGCTTATTAATACAAATATCCACTTCCCTAGCACCCACCCTCACCCCAGAAACTATGTTAGTAACAAAGCCTAAAAGCCTAGTTGTAAAAAAGGTTTACATATTACATATTACCAAATAGGATATTTACATATCCTACATTTGCATATTACATATTACCAAATACAATTGAAATGGTAGAGAAAGAAGCAAAGCCTGTGCTAATGTGTTACAGGTCTTATTTGCCATGCACAGTGAACAGGAAAATGTAGTCAGTAAGACTGATATGCAATGACCTGTTATAAATAAGTAATATGAAGAAAATTGTTTATCCAACCAATTATTCTTTCACTGGCCTTGGCTAAACATTCTCATACATTTTTAGCCAATACCCTATAAGTATATATCTCCATTATATAACAACCAAGAGAACTGAATCATGGCTAGATTTTAATGGTGGTTCTATGACAAAGCTTGGCAGTTCTTAGGACAATGATGAATATGCCCTAAACAATACTAGATAATTTGGTCTAGTCATTCTTTTCATTTAATGTCCCAAATATTAAGCTGAGGACATTGTGGGAAATAAAAAGCTTCATTTTCCTGGAGACCCAAACTAAAATTCAGAGATCAAAATTACAATATTCAAAGATCAATAATGGAAGTTAAAATATATCTTCTTTTTTCATACCTTTTTCTTACTACATGTTCTATAATGCAAACTAAATTTAAATATGTCTCCCTGTCCCACTAACACATACACACACCACAAGGTTTTGAAGTCTTTATTGAGGCTTCACCAGCCCCAAATAATATTGTCCAGGATTCCCCACTAAGGAACCAGAGCAAGATCCAATGAGTCCAGTTTCCCAGGTCAGGAAAAATACAAAGCAAGTCCAAGAAAGACATATTCAGAATCCAAAGCACAAATCCCACAAACCAAAATGAATTCCAAGGTCCACAAAGCAACATCCAAAGTCCAGAAACAGAATCAAAGGCAAAGTTCCAAGGCAAGGTATACAGTGGTTGAACAAACACACAATTCGAAATGGAAGAGTTTTTCTCAGAATCATTCTGCTCCACTTGCAGGGATAAATAGCTGCCAACCAGTGCAACTCATTAGGAGGGAAAAGGCGCCTCCTCATGAGTAACTTCACTGACCTCCATTACACCTCTCTCTGCTTGGCCCTGTGTGATCTAAGACTTGGCGGAGGTGGCAGTTCCTCCTCATCCCTGCTCATCAGTTGTAGCTATGTCCCTTTTCCACCCTCTTCTTCTGGCTGGCCTCCCAAGCCTCTTGGCTGCTGCTGCATTTCTGAATTTCCATTGTCAGCCAGCAGCTCATCCAATCACTCCTCTGGCCCTTTTGAAGTTCCTGATATCTTCACCTCTACATGCTCAACCACTCCTGATCCAGAATTCCCCTCACCTTCTAGATGCTCTGCCACACTCTGCTCCCAAGTTCCTGAAGCAGGCTCTTCCTTGTTGACTGAGCCCACTTCAGGACCATCCATGACACTATTTCCCCCCAGCATGACCAATCTCACCAGGTCCCCCCACAGACCAGGTTTCTATCTGAGGTAGAATTTGGACGTGGAATTGATGGTCCAGACATAATGTAAATCCTCTTAAAGACTGGTATAAGGCTTGTAGCTCCTGAAAGAGTCCTCAGCGGCTGGCACAGCCAGCACCAACAGAGCCACTCAATCATCTTGCTGGAAGTTGGTAAAGCATTGTAAGTACTGCTCCAGCAGAACTCACTCATTCTGTGCCTCCATCAGTCTCCAGAAGATGAGTCAAGGTTAGGCATGCCTGCATCTGCAGGCTGGCTAGGAGGACCCAGCAAACTTCACCCATAAAATGGACTCCCCCAATCTGTCACATTCTCTAGATTCCAAATAGAATAGAATAGAATAGAATAGAATAGAATAGAATAGAATAGAATAGAATAGAATAGAATAGAATAGAATAGAATAGAATAGAATAGAATTCTTCATTGCCCAAGTGTAATTGGACACATAAGGAAGTTATCTTGGTGCATATTCTCAGTATACATAAAAGAAAAGATACATTCATCAAGAATCATAATGTACAACACTTAATGACAGTCATAGGGAACAAATAAACAATCAAATCATATTAGGAAACAGTCAATATAAATCGTAAGGATACCAGCAACAAGGTTACAGTTATACAGTCATAAGTGGGAGGAGATGGGTGATAGGAATGATGAGAAGATTAATAGTAATGCAGACTTAATAATTAGTTTGACAGTGTTGAGGGAATTATTTGTTTAGTAAAGTGATGATGTTCAGGAAAAAACTGTTCTTGTGTTAGTTGTTCTGGTGTGCAGTGCTCTATAGCGTCATTTTGAGGGTAGGAGTTGAAACAGTTTATGTCCAGGTTACGAGGGGTCTGTGAATATTTTCACAGCCCTCTTTTTGACTCGTGAAGTATACAGGTCCACAATGGAAAGCAGGTTGGTAGTAATTGTTTTTTCTGCCGTTCTAATTATCCTCTGAAATCTGTGTCTGTCTTGTTGGGTTGCAGAACCAAACCAGACAGTTATAGAGGTGCAGGTGACAGACTCAATAATTCCTCTGTAGGAATGATTAGCTCATTTTTGCAGTCAACCAAACTTTCCAAAGTTCAGCAGCAACTCTTAACTAACACTTCTCTTTTTAAAAAGTTGTATACAGTATATAGGATCACAATATTGTTTCTTTTATAAATAATTTATGGGTCTTGGACTACTTTAGGAAGATCAAATCCATGATGAAGTTCACATTCAGCCAAGAAAGCTCACTTAACTTCATTCCATTCACAATATTACAGCCTGACCAATATCATAGGGTTGTGGTGGGGATAAAACTAGAAGAGGAAATGCTTTCAGTTCAGAGAGGAAAGTAGGCGTATAACTTTAAACTAAATATAACAGGCAACAATATTGATTGGTTTTCACAGTCAGCTTAGATATCACAGAATGGACAAAACCTTACTCCTCAGCATTTTCTTGTCTGCTTACAAATAATCCTTTATGATGTGCAAGATGCTGATGGCCAGGATTTTTATTTTTATTTTATTTTGCAGTTGCAAACTGTAAGTGCCCCTAGACAAATATTTCTCCATGGAGCTGTTGAGAAGCAGAAGCCTTAATAAGGTAATCACTTATAAAAGCAAAAAAATGGAAAGACATCCTACAATTGAATTTCTTTTCAAGTGTACTTTCCATAGTTCAGTTATACTTGTTTGTTATTTCAGCCAGACAATGAAACATGCACCAAAGACTGGATGAGAGAAAAGTTCCATCGGCAGGGATGCTGACTTGTAGACATGAGTGTCTTGTTGCTGCTAAGATGCTTTTTAGTTACTTACTCAATAGCAACAAAAGCCAAAATATGATCATATGTATTCTATTGACTATTTATTATACATTCGTTTTTCTTCTCTCAGCCTGAAGTGCAGTGACGTTCAGCTTCAGTAAGACTGTCAAAATATTGATGTTCCTTCATGATCTTTTCACACTGAATAAACAGAATAGCTATTCTTTGAGGGTTTTATTAAATTAATCTTGTTATGTTTGCTAAAAGACATATATCTCATGGGGTAGTTTTGATATTATTTCTTGGAATATTTAATTTGATGCATGAAATGAAAAGAAGATTACATATAGAAATAAGGCTCACACCCCCACCCTTCTTCTCTAGTCTGGTTCAGTGATGTGATTCAAAGATTCTTTCTGAGCAAAACTACATTCTCAAACTGTTTATGCCAACTTTTTCTTTTGGGGAAACACCGCCTTAGCAAATTATACTAATCTATACTAATTAAAGGCCATCTGCCCTTTCTTGATGTTTCTTGATGTTTTAGACTCTATGACCCCCAAAAGCTTCACCATCTTAAACACAGAAAGCATATATGCTGAACATCAAGTGCTGTCAACATAAATGCTGTCCAATATATTTTTGTGTGGTAGTGTGCCAATAACTCACTGGCACCACCAAGATTGATTTATACCATAATTTCTAAACTTTGATTTTGAGATCCTGACACTTTGTGATCTTGTTCTGTAATCTTCTACTCTATTATCTCCTGGTATTGTCACATCAATTGAACTAAAGCTGCTGTTATAAAGACTTTATCAGTTTGCATTAGGAAATCCCACAATATTTTAATCTACTCATTTTGACTACTTTTTAAACTCTATATTCTCACCAATTTTTTATTACTGGCACACAATTTTTAAAGATGTTTCAGTGAATCGCTGAACACTGGTAACTGTGTTATATTGTTGTGTATGATCAGTTTGTGCAATCTTGTTACATGTGCTGAGTATACGATATACAATTTCTTTTGCTTCAATGCACAATCTGCATTTTGAATCATTTGAGAATTTTTCAATTCCAGCCATGATTGCATTAGTTCCAATAGCTTGTTCTTGAGCAATAAAAAATCAAGGCTTCAGTTTCTTTTTTTTTAATATTCTAGTTTATGTCATTGCTAGGTTTTATTTTTATCCACTTTCCTTTCAATCTTTTGTAAAAATTGACCATGTAGTGCTTTTCCTTCCCAGTATTTTGTTCAAATTTTTATTTCAATATTCCTACATTATTCAATATTTGTTTTCTGAACATTCAGTAATTTTTTAATTTACAATGGTGTTTGCTTAGGGCTGTCTTTTACGTGATCATCCTATTCATTTTTTCTTCAACTATTTATTTGATTTGAACTAAACCTCTGCCTCCATTTCCACAGGGGATCTATAATGCCATAGTATATAATATACTATGGGGATATAATTCATAATGAATAGGCATCAATTTTTGGTTCAACCTGTCTGGTTCTGCTTGTATCCAGTTAATTTTGGCAGTGTATTTTATCACAGGTATGGATGGACCCGTCATTTATGCATTTGGTGTTTTCACTGTTCACTTTTGCTTCAGCAATTTTCTCAATTTTCTTACTCTTTGATTATACACAGTAAGCAAGTAGTACTTACAATCTGATATCTTACTTGGATGCTATATTCTTTTTGAAACAGAGATTCTGCTGAAATAACATTTTTAGATATATGTTTCAATGTTCTTTATTTTGGCAGCTTGAAATATTTCCCCAAAAAGTTACATCTTCAGACACAGAATATTTAAATCTGTGTTCTTCTGAAAAGAAGAAGAATGCAATCTTCTTCTTTTGATACCTGCAATCAGGTAAACTCATATGTTTGTAGTATATATTCTGTTATACTCCCACTTCCACTGTCAGACCAAGGTTTTTTCTCATGTTATTTGGCATTGTAGTTTAGCATGAGTTTTCCCTCAAAGACTGACTCTTTTCTCATCACTCTATTTTCAGACATGTAGGAAAACTCCACGTTAAAACAAGATTTCATGCAGTAAGGACTACTCTGCTTTCATGACCCAAACTCTGATATTACATTCAGAGCAGGGGTGAAATCTAAAAATTTTTGCTACCGGTTCTGTGGGCGTGGCTTAATTAGTGCGCGGGGCTTGGTGGTAAGGTGACTGGGAGGGTGTGGCTTGTTGGTCAGGTGGGCGTGGCCAAGTCAATGTCACTTCTTTGCCCTTTTTTAACCTACAAAACACAACACAACACAAATGGCTCACCCACAATGTAAAAGCAGCTGTGCTAGACCCAAAATGGCCCCTGCAACAAGCAGGAACCTCACACAGCCACAAAAAGCCCCAAAACCCAACTTTCACACTTTACACACACAAAATTCCACATACAGCTTTGTGAGATTTTGTGTGTTTGTGTAGTTAGAGTGAAACACTACCGAAACACACTAAATCTCAGAAAGCTGCACAAATATTATTTTAATTTATTTTTATTTTTATATAAAAGCAGCTAAATTTAAAACTTCCTAAACTTTAAATGGCTAGGTCTAAAAAAAGAACAACTTAAAAAAAACCAATTAACTATTTTTTTAAAGCTCCCAAAGGGGAAAAAAACTTACCCAATAGAACAGGGTCTCCAACCTTGACAACTTTAAGACTTGTGGACTTCAACTCCCAGAATTCCTCAGCCAGCTTTGCTTTGCTGGCTGAGGAATTCTGGGAATTGAAGTCCACAACTCCCTGCCTGCTTGATTGCAGGCAGGGAGATTCAGTTGCTTGCTGATGCAATGGATTGCAGGGAATATAGCAAGGCATTGCGACCAGCAGCTAAGGTAAGCAAGCTGAGGGGGGAGGAGGAGGGATTTTTGCTACCTATTAGCAGATCGTCAGAGCCATTAAAAGGAAAAAAGTTTTTTTCTTTTACATAGCTCTGGCGATCCAAGCTGAGTTGCCTGATTAGCAGGCAACTCAGCTGGGATCGTCAGAGCTTGGTTCCTCAGAGCCGTTTTAAAGAAAAAGGCTCTGATGATCGCGCGGCTCAGCTGGGCATGGGGAGCGGGGGCAGGGATTTTTGTTACAGGTTCTCCGAATTGCCCGCTGCCATCGCTACCTACTCGCCCGAGCCAGTCTGAACCAGGAGCATTTCACCACTGCTTCAGAGCCCTATTCTCCAAAGCATCTGAGGGTAGAACAAGAAGCAATTGGTGGAAACTAATCAAGGAGAGAAGCAACTTAGAACTAAGGAGAAATTTCCTGACAGTTAGAACAATTTATCAGTAGAACAACTTACCTCCAGAAGTTGTAAATACTCCAACACTGGAAGTTTTTAAGAAGAGATTAAATAACCAGTTGTCTGAAGCGGTGTACGGTTTCCTGCCTAAGCAGGGGGTTGGACTAGAAGACCTCCAAGGTCCCTTCCAACTTTGTTAAATTATAATTTAAAAAGTACACGAGGGTACTCTGTGTACTCAGAATACATGAGTGTAGCACTATGTATATAGTGAAAATGTTGCAATATAATGGGATCCAAATATCTGTTTGGTATTATGCTTTTGAAATCTAATAAACCTCTACAAAACTGTAAACTAGACTCTTTCTATAAAGGTGATTACAACTTAAAATATTTTAAAACATTATAATGCTGTACTTATTAAATGAACACATGCTTTGCAGTATCTGCAAGTGGCAAATTGCCTTGACTTTGATATTGGGTCTTTCATGTCAAATTCTGCAGTATTCTATTAGAACATCTTCACTTTATACTAAGTTCTAAATCAAGGCTTGAAAGCAATTCTAGGGAGTTGAGCATTCTCATTAAATGACTAAAATGACCCTGCTGGCTGATTAACAATTTAAATCACCAAACACTGCACAGTGTCTGATCTGCCAAGTGACAGCCTTTTAGGCTCCAGTAACAAATGTGCATCTTTATTAGCAGTAATGACTCTGAGAAACAAGGAAGTCCTTCCACTATGAATGTATTCCATAGTGTCCTATTTTCTCTTGCCTTTCATAATAATACCATATTGTCCATGTTTCAGAATATCATCTTCTGGGATAAATTATCTATTTGGTTTTTATGGTTAGAGCTAAATCCCACCTTCATTCAGGAACTCAGAACAGTGTATGCATGGCTCTCTCCTCACATTTTTACCAAGGTACATTTTTGATATCAGATCTGAAATGCTGCACATCCTGTTGAGGTGTGGTTGTAAATGAGGGTTGTAGGTAACTTTATGTTACTATTGAAGACATGTTCTGGGAAGGTTGAGCAATGAACATTAAGAATATATGCCAAAAATATATACTTTTGGCAAGGTCACCCAAGGCAGGAACGTCATCTCAACTTCCCAGTTAAAGTAAGTAGGCACTTATATCAGGCAGAAATGATATAGGGAAATACTGATATCGGTGACAACCAATGAAGATATCATTTAATGCTGCACAGGAAAAGGCAATGGATGATTACTCTATATTTTTATCTAGAACAGCATATCGATAGAAAATATAAAATAATTGACAATACAGTACCACATAATGGGTCCTTTGAGTCAGATCGCACAACATGCTTCTGAGGAAGAGTTTAGGATTTTTCAAAGTACTAATGGTGTTTATGGTGTGGCTAGAGTAAAGCCTTTGTCTAATAGCCAATGTTGCGATACAGGAAAAGAAAAATCTGAAACTGCAAAGACAGGATTACAGTGAGAACATGGAACATAAAAAACAAGAATATGGGAAAGTTCAACTTAGTGAAAGTTAAAGAGGACAATCAGCAGCAAGGTGGATGGACTTAATTGCAGCAACAATAGGTATATCATTGGAAGGTTCTGTGAGTCAGGATTGGGACATATAGTTCTAGAAAAATAATATGTATGTTATGTCACTAACAGCCAACTCTGGCCTGATTACACATAATCATCCATCAATATATTTTATCTAATACTTTTGTCACATTCTTACATAGAAGAAGGAGAAGGAAAACTCAAGGCAATCAAATCTCACTATGTAAACTTTTCTAATCACCTTGGATTTACTGGCAGCACAAGAATATCAGTCTGAGGTATTTATAGCATGAGTACCCAATTTTACCTCAGAGCCCAAAGGTGAATGGCTCCACAGGTCATTCTATAGAATGCCAGTGTCCATGTTGCATGATTATTTTCAAAACTGCTGCTTATGACAATAATGGCAATCAACATCTCTGATGCAACACAAATAAAATTCATTTGTGTTCAGCTTTATGCAGAAATGATTTATTGACTTCATCAAGCCACTGCTGCTGCATTCCATGATTTATTTCAAGTTCTACTATTGTTTTCTCCTTAGAAAGTAGACAGTTGAGACTATGAAATGAATGTTATATACAAATTACTCCCTATGAGTAATCTTTTCTTTTGGTACTAAATGTCATGACAGACAGTGAATCTTATGCATGTTATTTTGGCAAGGAAGTAGAAAATTTCAGTTTATAGTAACAAAAAATGAAAATATTTGAGCTTCAGTGCAAAGCATTCCATACTTGAGTTAGATGGTACTGTTGATAATTTATTTCATAAATTCATAGAATGTAAGGCTAAATAATAAAATAGAATAATAAAATGATTGTCCCTATTATAAAGAAACCACAAATAGTTACTTAAAATCTGACACAGAAATTCAAAGGAACTTGATTTTTTTATACAGTAGGTTATCTTTCTAAGTTGGCCCACAAAATTTATATCAAAGTTTCATAATTTCATCAATCTATCATATAGTATCTGTGGTTCTTCTGTCTTTTTACATTGACATAAAATCTATTGAAAAACTACCCTTTTAGAGAAATGCTGACATGATAAATAGGGCTGTTGCTGTCATTGCCAAATTCATTGGGAGTGTTCAGGATTTTTAGAGTATAAGATTGAGTAACTTTTTCTGGTTCAAGAGTCACATTAAGCAATGGATGTCTTCTGAAAGATGGGATAGATTCAGAACAAAGAAGGGGATGAGGACTGAACCAAAATGAAATACAAGATAATCCAAACTAAATATAAATTTAAATATTATAATTAATACAATTATCCTGTTTTATTTAATTATTGCACCTAATACTTAATTCAAAAGCACAATTAAATTGCAACTGTTAGAAACACTCGGAAGATCACATTCAAATTTGAGAATCAAATGTGACCAAAGTCCACAGATCATGCATTTAGTGCAAAGTGTTAAAAACATTCTGTGTATTCAGTAAAAAGCCCAATCAAATAAAATCAGCACAGAATGCCTGGCCTGAAAATTCTGGAAGCATCAATCCACACAAATCTATAGTGTGCCCACTATAGTGTGGAGAAACTAAAACTCAGTTGGAGATATATAAAACTCAAGAAAGTATGGAAGCATTTTTTCATTTCATTTTCATTTTCATTTTATTAAATTTGTATACCGCCCTACTCCCGAAGGACTCAGGGCGGTGAACAGGCACAAAATAAAATACATAAATACGAAAGTTAAAACATGATTAAAACCTAATTAAATAATTTTTGCCCGAGACAATTTAAAACTCCCAATAATTTAAAACAAATTAAAATTTGAGTTTAAAAATTTAAAAGAAGGGGAAAAAATTAGGCCAGGCCGGCCTGCTAGAATAGGAGTGTCTTCAAAGCACGGCGGAAAGTGCGCAGATCCGGGATCCTCCGTATCTCCGGGGGGAGCTCGTTCCAGATAGTAGGTGCCCCCACAGAGAAGGCTCTCCCCCTAGGGGCCACCAGTCGACATTGTTTGGCTGACGGCACCTGGAGGAGCCCCTCTCTATGAGAGCGTACCGGACGGTGGGAGGCTGTTTGTGGTAGTAGGCGGTCCCGTAAGTAGTCAGGTCCTAAGCCATGGAGCGCTCTAAAGGCTTGATTCTGTTCCACACTTGGTCAGTACAGAAAGGCTGCTGAATCTGGGTCTGGTACCACTTCTTCGTCTGAGTCAATTAATGTTTGGACTCCAAATTAAGGGATTAGAGGATTCTAAAAAGGGAGTGTGATGACCCAGGGTAAGGCACAGAGCAGGGATGTCAAACTCAAGTCCCGGAGGCTGGATCTGGCCCACGGGGTGCTTAGATCCGGTCCATGGAGCCAGCCTGGAAATAGCAAAGGACCAGCCTGCTGTGACTCTGCTAGCAAAAACAGGGTGCAGCAGGTGCGGGTGCACCCCCACACCCTGTTTTCAGCCTGGATGGCCTCCTGCAGCACTCTGCCAGCCAAATAGGAGTGTGGGGCCTCCAGAGGCCGCCCCCGGCCCATTACTGGCTAAAATGGAGCCTCCGTGGGCCGGATGCATCCTGGATTCCCCTTACTCCTCCCCACCCCATTTCCCATGGCTTTACTGTACTTACTTTCAAAGAGCTCCAGAAGAGATTGACTCACGTGGCAGAGAAGCCAAAGTCTTTTATTCAGAAGCTGTAAGAACATGAGACGTAAGGAAAACAGCTTCTGTGCTTGAGGGCCTGCAGGTTTGGTTTGGGCCCAGTCTGGCCAGTCATGAGCTTGCTGTTGACTAGCTAGTTTGAATTGGCAGCTTCAGGGATTAGGGCGTGGCAGCCAATCAACAAAGGATTTGCAGTTCAGCCTGATGAGACAAAGGAAACAAGCTCCTTGTTGATTGGCTACTGCTGCTGCCTTGATCCCTGAAGCTTTCCTGAGGCTGCTGTAGCCCCGCCCAGGCCACATGGCCCCAAGCTGAAGTCTTTTATCAGAAGCTGGTGAAAATGTTTTCTTTAGATTTCACATTCTTACAGTTTTGCCATCATCTGACCCACTTTGGCTTCTCTGCCAGTAAGTCAGCCTCTTCTGAAGCTTTGGAGAGCTTCAAAAAGTAAGTAATCCATGGGAAATGGGGTGGGGAGAAGTCAGTGGAATACTGGACACTAGCAAAACAGATACAGTCTGTGAAGACCCGGCAGGGCAGGACAGGGGGGAAGCAATTGTAGGGACCCCAGGGGAGCATGAGGTATCTCAGTAGATTGGGGAAGACCTTGGGTGGCTTGCTCCAGCACTAGACTCCGCATGCTCTTCCCCATTCTGAGATAGCTCATGTGCATTTAATAAGCTGCACATTCAATTAACAAATGCATTGGGGAAAACAGGGAGTGATCATGTTCATTTAATGTGATTCAAACAAATGAATCCTCTGGTTATGAATGTAATTGGCAGGCTCTATTACATTCATAACACGAGGATTAGCTGTATAATGAGAGTGAGGGAGGTTCTCAGGGAAGTCCTGCCTCAGCACTTGACCACCACAGATGTCCCCCTGACACAAGTCCTGTATCATGCCCACTGTGACCACACCCACCCCAGCCATGCCCACCATGAACATGCCTCCCTAGCCACGTCGCCATCCCCAGCCCTCTGAGGTCAAACACAACCCTGACACAGCTCTCAATGAAATCAAGTTTGACACCCCTGCTCTAGAGGAATCCCTGCAAAGAAGTTCTATAGGTTTTCTCTAAAGTTATGTGAGGCAAACAGTTTCTCACAAATTGGGAGCTCTATCATTATTGGCTCCTGGATTGTCCTCTTTTCTCCCAAAGCAAGTCACATGGCACCTGGCCACCCCTTCAGTTTTTATCCTCAGGGCAATTGGAGGGGCAGCTTTATAATTCCTTCTGCACAGTCACTCTTTTTCTCCATTGTTTCTAAAGCAATACAACAAAGAATGATGGAAGGCAAAGAGTGGAACAATGTCTAGATCCTGAGTTTTCCAAAAAAAATTCATATTGGGGCGGGGGGGGGAAATCCCCAAACCCCTGATCAAAAAGTAAAGCTCTAAGAATTTAAAATTTTCACTTGACATATAGTATACCAAATCCTGAAACATGGGCCCAGCAGGACCAAGAGGGAGTATATATCAATCCCCTGATCAGCCATTCAGCTAGAAAGTTGTAATCACTTTATGAGTTATACATTGCGTAAGCATTGTGCGAGTCTTGCAGCTTCAGCTATTTTTGGTTCCATTGCTTTCTGAGCCTAATTTGCTAATAGAAATATATTTTTAGAAACCAAATCAGTTGACCTTACAAAGAAAATGGATTATATTATTAACGCTGTTGGGCAACAGTCTTAAACAACAGTTTAATCAACAACAAAAGTCCTAATATGCAATATAAACCATTTATATTTTTAAAAGAAACCTGTAGAAAAATCTGCATAATTTTTTGTGATTCATTTTGTTTGTTCAGTAATTGCACTTAGATTGATGCTGGCACTATCCATTGTGTTTCAATGAATTATTGACATTCATGAAAACTATTTTTCATTAATTTCTTGCTATTAATTATAAGACAATGGGTCCTATTAGGAGGAAAAGTAATTCTTGCACATTATTAAATCCATGTTCAGTCTTATTGTAAAGCATTAGCTTAGATATAATAGTTATAAGATTGTCCCACTTCCCAAAGCATGAATAATCAGCTTTATTTGCTGTAGGAAAAGTGAAAAGATATACTCTGGTTTCTTCATTTGTAATAGCAATTAGCAAAAGAAGCACATTTTAAAAATTAACCCTGGACAAAAAAAATTATTACAAATAATCATCTTCCACCATAGTGCAACAGAGTTTGACTTTCTATCCCTTCCTATTAAATATGTGCATGAAGCCATTGAATAAGGTCAGCCACTGTTTTGGGTTTGGTACCATCCATCCACCTAAGTGAGTGTCACGTTTCTGCCCCAGTACCTGGAGACTGTGTGGACCTGGATGAGGAGAAAGAATCTTCAACTCAGTCCTACCAAATTTGAATGCTATGGCTGTTGGGATCACCTATATTTGTGGATATTCCATCTTTATTCTTAAATGGATTGATTGCCCATTAAAGAGTGATGCACAATCTGGGGGTCTTCCTGGGCTCACAGCTTTTCCTTAATGGCCGAGGTGGTATTCAGCAGATTCTGACCAGTTCTGGGGAACCAGTAGTGGAAATTTTGAGTAGTTCGGAGAACCGGTAAATACCACCTCTGAGACTGGCCCCGCCCCCATTTATTCTCTGCCTTCCGAGTCCCAGCTGATCAGGAGGGAATGGAGATTTTATAGTATCCTTCCCCTGCCATGCCCACCAAGCCACACCTACCATGTCACGCCCACAGAACCGATAGTAAAAAAAATTGAATTCCACCACTGTATGGCAGCTGTGGTCAGGAAAGCCTTTGCATAGTTTCCTTTGGCCCACTAGTTGTGCTCTTTCCTAGACAAGACATTCACTCATGTCCTAATCACTTCACGTCTTGACTAATGGAATGTGCTGTATGTGAAGCTGCCCTTGAAGACCACTCATAAGCTTCAACTGATCCAGAATAAAGCAGCACCGGTAGCAATGAGTATGTTTCATATGATCACCTGACAATCTTACTACTTTGTGAGCTGCACCATATGCTTGTGATTGTACTTCAAGGTGCTGGTGGTGACCTATAAAAGCCCTTACATCAGTGGTTCTCAACCTGTGGGTCGGGACCCCTTTGGGGGTCGAACGACCCTTTCACAGGGGTCGCCTAAGACAATCAGAAAACATATTTTCAATGGTCTTAGGAACAATTTTATGGTTGGGGGGGTCACCACAACATGAGGAACTGTATTAAAGGGTCGCGGCATTAGGAAGGTTGAAAACCACTGCCTTACATAGTGTAGGCCCTAGCTATTTGAAAAATTACTCCCAAGCAGGGGTGGGTTCTACCTACCTTTACTACTGGTTCGCAACGGGGCCGCACGTGCAGAAGCATTTTGATGACATCGGGGTCAGTGGGCGGAGCCTTCCGCCAGTTTTACTACCGGTTCTATAGAACCGGTGCAACCGGGGGCAACCCACCACTGCTCCCAAGGTGTCTGAGCCAAAAGGATTGGTATGTTCCAAATCACTTCATTGCTTTAAATCACCATTAGGAAGTGGCCAAAGCACTTATTATTCTCAATGGCTAGCTAAGGTTTCAGACCTGTTAAAATTCCTTGTTTCTCTAATATAGCAGAGATAAACTAAAATAATTGATGATTGCTTTGGAAATCTAGAGACAAATAGAGTATTAGAGATCCAAGTAGGTCAGTTTCTGCTTGATAGATATGTGCTCCAAAGCAGTGGCTAGCTTCAAAAGCACCATGGACTTGAAAATGGCAGACATCTGCTATTTCAATCAGCTAATCAACACAACACCAACTTAATATAAGAAAGCATTATGTTGGTCAAGAAGTTAAGAGAACAGGGAGGAGTAAGTGGTTTTGCTCATCTCTTGTGAGTTAGATATGTGGATGGAAATAAAGAAAAGACAGGGAAGGGATTAAAAAAAAACCCAGTTACTACTCATTTATAAAAGGCTTATCCAGAAAACATGATAAATTGCATGTGTATTTCTATAAAGTCTTTGATAAGGCTTTTTGGCTTTTTTGGATCTTTTCTTTCAGTAATAACAAAACCAAAGAAGTTATAAAAGAGCTGATGGAACCAGTAAGACAGATCACTGGAGATACACCTGAACCTATAGAAATATTTTACAGACTTCCGGTTTGGCATCGCGGGGATGCAGTCGGGGAAATGGCGGAGCTCCAATGAGCCCCTCCAAAACCCCGGCTGGTTAACCGCCACTGACAGATCTGCGGACCTACCCTGTCCTGAACGGACAGGGGAAAGAGAGGAACCCGTTGGGCGGCTGAGAGGAATGGGCAAGTTCCCCTGAGGCTGGAGGCAATCCTCTAAGTCAGCGGCGGGAGATGGCAGCCATGGCGGCTGCCTCGAAACTGCGACAGATTAGGATAAGCAAAGTGCAGGAGGAAGGAAGAAAGGACAAAGTGCTTTGGAGCCAGGTGAGTGACACCAGCCCAGGCGAGAACAACGCGTTAATGAGGACATGTTAAAATAAGACCCCCAGCCTTATTAGCGGCTGAAGATCTGAGGGCTTGAAGATTTTGGGAAAAAAAGGGGGGGAAAGAAGTTTTAAACCCTTTAAGAACTTATTTCACCACTGATAGATTGGAGGGAATTGTTTATTAACTAAACAGAGCTAGATACTTAAACTTTATTGCTAAAACTGAAATGAACTTGAAAAGAGAAAAGCGAAATTAAGGATTTGCCACCTTTAAAAGCCAGACAAAGAGATCAAATGGATTGCTACATAAATGCTTCAAAATGGCGATTGAAGTTGTGACTAAGTGACTAAGTGAAAGTGTTGATAGTGGAAACTTGTTTTTTTTTTCTTCTTTTTCTCTGAAAAGAATTTAATTGACTTGTTACATATTGTGGACTACCTTGAAAAGAACTATGGCTTTTTGAACTTTGGAGATTCCTATTCTGTCATTTGATGGTTTTACAAAGAAAGAAGAAATACAATGTTTAATAAACTTTTAACTAACTAGTGCAGCAACAGAAGCCTTGGCACAGGACCAAAAGTTGAGAAGCTGATGTTTTACTGGAAACAGACTTTATAATGGAATCAAAAGGATATGCAGAGTTTTAAGCGTGGAAGTATTGACTTTGAATTGAATTGTATATGGACAGATAAGGAAAAGAAAAAGCAAAATAGATAAATTGAACAGCAATGTTTGATTGTTTAAGTGTTTAAATGCTTCAAAATTTAAATGAGCTTTAAATAAAAACAAGAAGTGCTTATGGTAAACAAAGATTGAAATATTATAAAAAATAGAAATGGGAAGCTAAGGTGACTAAAAGTGATATGTTCATAAAAGCATAACTGCAGTAACATGCTTAGTTTTAATTTGTTAACGAAGTGGTGGATGATAATTATGATTAATTGTTAATGATCTTTAATGATGTATTAAGGTACACAGATGGAAGTTATAATTGTGATTGTATTTAATATATGTTGGGAATGATTAATATTAAGAAATAAATGGGGAAACACCCTGGAAGAGTATAGTTGGAAATAGTGGATTAATAGATAACATATGGAAAAAGAAATTTTTAATAAATTAGTAGAATAGAAGTTGGAGTTAATGGAGGATAATATGCTGAAAACTCAGCCAAAATATGCTATGCTGGAAATCAGCCAAATAATAGGTGGAGTAATGGAGGAGAATGAGGAGAATATATTGAAGAATAATTATTAAGGGGTGAAAAAGAAAATGTTGGGTGATAATTAAAATGAAATGGTAAATTTTGAGATTTCTGTGTAAAAGTTTAAGAACATGATAGGATAGATTGGGTTTAGAAACCGAGAAAAATAGAAAGAAATTTTGATTAAAATTGAAATAAGAATTGAGTTGTATACACTTGGAAATTAAGATTTGTGGTGATAAAATTGTAAGGTAAATATATAGATTAATAGAATTGATTGTCTTTGTGTTCAATGTTGATGCTAAAAGGAGCAAGGGATAAAAAATTTAGATAAAGCGGTATTGAATTTTGATTTATAATTGAATTTATAATTGAATATAAAAAGGAGTTTTGCCTTAGTAGGAGATTAGAATGTATGATGAGATAATAGAAAAATTTATTAAGATGTTGGAATTCATGTTAAAATTGTTTGTTTTTCATTTGTTAAATTAGTGTACCCATTTGTGACCAGACCAATACTTCGTTCTTGAAAAAAATTCATTTTTTATGTTTATGTTGGGAAAAAAAAATAAAAAATTTTTTACAAAAAAAAAAAGAAAAAATGTTTTACAGAATTAAACAGTAACACAAACCTTATGAAATATATCTGACAGAAATACTATTACTACTGGAAGACCATTGTCTGCCTGATTATTACAATTGCCATTCTTTCACTACATAATCAAGATAAGATAATGGGATGAGAACAATCCCCAAGGAACATTGTTAGTGCCACTGACTTCCTGGTGAGGATTCCAAAAAAACTGAAACACTCAAGTGTTGTTTACTTTGCCAGCTTTTTTTGTACACTGTGAGAGCAGAAAATGTGACATGTGCCTTTATGCTTTCAGTCACAGCAGTAGTTCACGTAATCAGTATCTAAGCAGCTTGATTCATCAACACAAGTGTTTTATTTTTTGACAACATAACAAAAAAAAAAACAATGAAAAATATGTCTGACTAATTGTAATCCCAACTCAGGAATGGTAAACACTTAGTGTTTGTGGCTTTTATAAAATGTTGAGAAATATTTGAGCTTAAATATTAAATAGAAGATACACTAGTAAATACCAGCACCAATATACTTCATGATATACAGTAGGCTATGCCATCTAAAAGATATTCTTTCTTTCTTTCTTTCTTTCTTTCTTTCTTTCTTTCTTTCTTTCTTTCTTTCTTTCTTTCTTTCTTTCTTTTTCTCTCTCTTTTTATACATACAAAAATTTTACACATATAAACATTATTGCACTTAATCTTTTACCTTCAACAGTTTGTATTGCATCTAACAACCAGTTTGGCGTACTGAGTAAGTGTTCCTGGACTAGAGACTGTGAGTTCTCCCTTAGATATGAAAGCCAGATGGATGTCTTTCAGCCAGTCACTCTGTCTCTTCCAAACCACTTCACAGTGGTGCTAGGCCAAAAATGGGAGGTAAAAGCATTAGGTACACTGTACAAAAATTTTAAATTTCCAAAATCAAAATTCATACACAGCATGATGCCAATTCTAATTGGTGTTACATTATTTCCATCTGGTTCAGTTATGAATAAAAATCCATTACATCCAACCTTGCACTTGCAACAATTCTAGGTGGGGGAAAACAGCAAACAGATGGCCTACCTGAACCTGGACTTGCTCAACCTCACCATTTGTTTGTTTGTTTGTTTGTTTGTTTATCAAAATTATAAAGCTGCCCATCTCCCCAAAAGAATACCTGTGTTCCATCCTTGTTGCACTAAAAATTAATTGAGAAATAAAGGAGTTTCAACTCATAGCAGCTGTAGAAAGGCCTCAATCAAGTTACATTACATTACATCTACCCAACCCATCAGATCCTGTCAGCTATGGACTGTCATCTGGTGGAAGCCAGGAAGAGCTTTTTCTGCCATGGCAACAACCCTGTGGAACATCAACTCCCCAGAGATCAGATTGGCATGGACTCTGGTGGCTTTTCACAAGGTTGTGAAGAGATGGTTTTGCCAATGGGTTTTGCCTAAGAAGATGGCACTATGGTGGAGCTGCTGAAGTACCTGTAATGATTGTTTTGCTGAATGGGAATACCTTGGCTGTGGTTTTTATGTACTTTATGAAGATTTTAATATTTGTATTTGTATTTGTATTTATTGAATTTGTATACCGCCCTACTCCCGAAGGACTCAGGGCGGTGAACAGCCATAAAAATAAAACATGGAAATACAAAATTTAAAATAGAGATAAAACAAATTAAATAATTTAAAACCCCAATAATTTAAAACCAAATTTAAAATTCCCATTTAAAAGCGGAGAAGTTTAGGTCAGGCCGGCTTGCTGGAATAGGAACGTCTTAAGCGTGCGACGGAAGGTACGCAGATCCGGAATCCTCCGTATCTCGGGGGGGAGCTCGTTCCAGATAGTAGGTGCCCCCACAGAGAAGGCTCTCCCCCTGGGGGCCGCCAGTCGACATTGTTTGGCCGACGGCACCCAGAGGAGCCCCTCTCTATGGGAGCGTACTGGTCGGTGGGAGGCTATTGGTGGTAGCAGGCGGTCCCGTAGATAACCAGGTCCTAAGCCATGGAGCGCTCTAAAGGTGATAACCAAAACCTTGAAGCGCACTCGGAAGACCACCGGGAGCCAGTGCAGCTCGCGCAGGAGGGGCGTTACATGGGAGCGCCACGTCGCTCCCATCACCACCCGCGCGGCTGCACTCTGCGCCAGTTGGAGCCTCCGAGTGCTCCTCAAGGGGAGCCCCATGTAGAGAGCGTTACAGTAGTCCAGACGGGAGGTGACGAGGGCATGAGTGACCGTGCGTAACGAGTCCCGATCCAGAAAGGGACGCAACTGGCGGATCAGGCGAACCTGATGAAAAATCCTCCCGGTCACGGCCGTCAAGTGCTCTTCTAAAGACAGCCGTGAATCCAGGAGGACACCCAAGTTGCGAGCCCTCTCCGTGGGGGCCAATGCTTCGCCCCCAATAGTCAGTGATGGCACCAGCTGACTATATCGGGACGTCAGAAACCACAGCCACTCGGTCTTGGATGGGTTGAGTCTGAGCCTGTTTCTCCCCATCCAGATCCGTACGGCCTCCAGGCACCGGGACATCACTTCAAGGGCATCGTTGGGGTGGCCTGGGGTGGAGATGTACAGCTGGGTGTCGTCAGCATACTGATGGTACTCCACCCTGAAACCACGGATGATCTCGCCCAACGGCTTCACATAAATGTTGAACAAAAGGGGCGAGAGGACCGATCCTTGTGGCACCCCACATATAAGGGGCCTCGGGGTCGACCTCTGCCCCCCTGTCAACACAGACTGCGACCGGTCGGAGAGAAATATGCTCTTGTATTGTTTTTTCTTGTTTTTGAATTGCTGTACAGTATTCTATTTACAGTTGTAAAGTGGTGCAGCAGACTAATGCTATTGTTAAAGGTAGTATTTAGCTTCCAGCTGCCTGCAATTACTGTGAGTTCAATTCTCACCAGGCTCAAGGTTGACTCAGCCTTCCATCCTTTCTAAGGTAGGTAAAATGAGGGCCCGGTTTGTGAGGGCAATAAGCTGACTTTGTATAAAATATACAAAAGTATGAAGGCATTGCTTAACGCCTTGTAAGCTGTCCTGAGTCTCCGGAGAAGGGCGGCATATAAATAAATAAATAAAAATTGTTTGTGAGCCATCCAGTCATTTATGAGAAGGATGGCTACATAAATTCAAATACTAAATTATAAAAAGTGACAAAAATTTTAACAAACATTATGAGATTTTTTTTAAAAAAAAAAAAAATCTGCCATAGGATATATATCCCTGCCAAAGGAAGGGGAAAAAAACAAAGTCTATTTTATCAAAGCCTTAAAGGATTCAAACATTGGCTTGTTCTACTTAAAAATATCTAAGTCATTGGGAAGATTTTATTTTCAGTTGCCATCGTTTATTGATTAGTCAATGGCTAGGAGCCTCAAAAGCTAAAAGCAGTTTAAGATTTTATGAATCTCTGAGAGGGAATCATTACATCATTTCTAATTTATCATTTTCTGTTTGTGTGTATTTAAAATACGTATTAAAAAAATGAGGTCACTTTGTATCTCAGGTTCTTATTATTCTATTGTCCAATCAGATGAGAACTTGAAAAATACATCCTGAGCATCAGACGTCAGCTGCTTCAGAATGTTTTCCTTGCTAATATAAAATGGTGCTTCCAGCTAAATCTGTTGACATCTAAAGTCAGACAATATGTTCCCATGCAAGCAAGGGAATGAAGACAAAGAGATGCCCTTTTGATATTTCTCCATTCCAAGCAGCAAACACAAATTGTAACAGTCTGACCCATATGTCAAAGAATAAAAAGGAAGGAGTCATGAGTACAGCTGTCTGTGTCACTCCGAGTTTTGCTAGGCAGAAGCATTAAGAATATTTATGGGCACTGGGAGCAGAGTCGGCGGTAATGCAATTGCCACTCATTTAATTGATAAAATAGGAATGAAAAATGCTTGCCTAGACATGACTGCCTAAGCCATATACTGATTTACTCCATTTGTATCAATACAGGAAGTCAAAGAGGCAAATTGGATTTATGGTCAAATGAAAGATAAACCAATTATCTTCAGAAAATTTCCAGCTGCATAGCTAGTACCTCAACCACTCTCTCTGTTCGTGGATGCATGGTTTCACAATTGTACATCATTTTTCCTTGTGCCATTTGCAAGCACGGTATTTTCAAGCAAGGTATTGTGTACATTTTCTCCTAAGATATCTTGTTCTTCGGTGCAGCTCAGACTTTTATAGAACTGGGACCTTTTTTCCTGGATTAGTAATTGCATTCATTCTATTGTTTTCCTTTGTCCATTAGACCAAACTGGCTCTCTGTTTTGCTTTTTCTATCATCTGCATCTTTTATTTTGATAGATATGTTATAATCTATATATTTTTAGAGTTATAAGATTACCCCATCATTTGGAAAGGCCTATAAATTAAATACATAAAAACTCTTGTTGGAGAAATTATTCAGAACAACAAAAATCTGAATAGCACTATACAGTAGTTTTTTTGTTGGACATTGGAATGCATTTTAGAGACCTGTAGTAAAAGATGATAATTGTTTGAACTGAGTTAATTGCTTTTCCTTAGGAAAGAAGTTTTTCTCACCACAGCAATTCAATATGTTCCTAAATCAAAAGGATTCTTTTATCATGTAATGGAATTAGCAGCAGGAGAAAATACGCAACTCTGCAAACAAAGAATCAGTATCTCTTTAGAAAACAAGGCAGGAAATAATAATTATTATTATTAACTCTACCCAATTTTAAGTGAAATAAAAATCCAAAAGAAGGTGGTTATTTGGCATTTGTTGAATGTCACAGAACATCTGTATTTTGAGTGTACAATAAATTGAATAATAACTCAGTTGATTTGGATTCAAGCAATAAACAACCCACACACACACACACACATACATATCTAATCCTGGATTAAAATAACCAAATTTAGCAAGATCTATAAATGCTTGTTAGGCTTGGAATTTACCAGGTTAAGCACCTTGTATGAACACAATCAATAAGACTTTGATCATGTCCTTTTTTTAGAGAAAGGGCTTTGTGTATAAGATAACTTTTCTTTAAAATGTACAAATTGATTACTGACAGAGCTCTTTATCCAAATACACTGTCCCCATAATAAATAAGTAATGGAATAACCAGGATGCTAAAATGCTTCAGACACTAAAATTCAGTTGTCACTTTCTGGCTTCAGTCTGCTTCAAAACTATTTCATCTCATTTTATTTACTTTAGTCCTAGCTGTTTTCCCCCTCCTAGCTGTGGGGACAGAGGGAATAATGATGCTTTCTCTCTGCCATCACTGTGATTTTTAGAACATCTTAGTTCCCAAATCTCAACATTTTAAAAGAATATCCTTGTTCTGACCTAGGCTTCCTTAGAAAGCATGAAGCAAATTCTTAATCCCAGTAAAACCTCTTTTATTAACATGACTGTGAATTCCGTTCATTCACAGTCAACAAGGCTTTGGCAAACAGTCTTTCAGAGGAATGTTTATCAACCCCCAATTTATCTCACGTGGAACGCTGCCAGAGAATCAATTTCCAAGTGCAGAGCAAGGCCAAACTTGGCACCGAGTCTATTAGAGACATGAACAGAACTTTCCAATCTTATAACGAGATGAACTAATTGCTTCCTGCAAAAGCCCACATCCTGTTTGCTCCTCTTTTATGTCCTATGGCAGGGATCAATCATCTCCAAGGTGTGGCCTTATTCCCGAGTCTACCCCAGTGGTGAAATCCAAACCAGTTTGCTACGGGTTTGCTGGCCGCGCATGCGCGCTATGTGCCAAATGCAAGCTGTGTGTGCATGCACAGTACATGCCAAACATGTGTTCTGCATGCATGTGCATGCACAGTTTGCACCAAAAGGAGGCTTGGGAAGGTAAGTAGAAGCGAGAGGGGAATCAGCTGTGGCACGCGATTTAGCTTCACTAGAAAGCAGGATTTCATGCTGCACAGCTGATCATCAGAAATACCAGTTCAGAGGAACTGGTAGCTTTTTTTTACTACTGGTTCACCCAAACCTGTAGTTTTCATCACTACCGGTTCATCCGAACTGGAGCGAATCACTAGCATTTCATCTCTGGTCTACCCTGCTTTCTTAATTGTTCTTGTCTTCTGGCAGCTCTGCACATATGTACACCTGGAACGGGCTCCAGCTGTTCCTCTGCCTCACTGCTGTCTAACTCCCTCTCTGCCTCCAATGCAAAGCCCTCGTCCGAGCTTTCCCCAGCCCTCAGGACTGGCCCAAATTCCTCCCCAAGCTATTCACTGTCCGACCCTGCTGCCAGCTCTGCTGGCCGCTGGCGAGCCACAACACTCCTTGCCCAAATGGGCACAGTTGTTCTACTTGTTTACCTGTTGTTCCCCCCGCCCCCCATCATTTCAGTTTTAGAATCATAAATCAAGGCACTAAAAGGGACAGTGGGGGGAGCAAAGACAGAGTCTTGTTCACTATCACTATACCATTCACTATATGAATGGTAACTGTTCATGAAGAACTTCCTGCTGCTTAGGAGTCAAGCCACTGTTGACGCTTTGTTGTTGAACCTAAGCTAAAAAGATTCTTCAGAGATTGCACACAAAATATTTAGATTAGAAATAAACACTTCAGTGAATAAGGGCTTTTAAAAATCATATTGATGTGATTTTGTCTTTTCCTTTCAGTGAACTAGATCAGTAATTAAGGCAATTCCAGATGCTACAGTTTCAGACTACTAAAGCTGGAGCCAGGAACTGCTTCTAATTGTCCTCCAGTGTCCAGGAGGGTTATGCACAGGCAATTTTAAGATATACACTTCCATATTTTGTTCTTTAAGATGCACACAATCAGACCTTATTCTTAGCAATATTGTTTAATGGTTTATATGTTTTTCTCTAAATGACTATTAAGACTCGGCAGGTTTCAAAAATGATTACAAGAAGCGTTTTAGACGTTCTGCAAGCACAAGCATGGACCCTTCTGCTAGTTATTAAAGCAGTTCAACTCTCTTTAGGCTTCCACATGAACCTGAAAAGAATATTCTAAATGCATGAAAAAAACCAATCTTCTTGAATAAACAAAAAACTTAGATACCTATATTAGAACACAGGATTCTGCAGTGCTTCACATTCAGGGGGAAAAGATACTTTGGAGCAGAGGGGTGGGGGCAGCTGTTACTTCTGTCAACATGCCTGTAATCGTCTTTTGCTGAGACTTTGATCTCAGAAAAAGATGGAGATGGTGTGAGGAGATGTCAACTATGCTACATGGGTTCCTGTGTGTACTAAAATGCACACATGGGAATCCATGTGTGTATCTGAATCTGAAGCACCTACATCCATATTAGAATCATCAATCCAATAAAGTTAATATTAGCATGAGGAGTTACTTGGTTAAGTTATTTTCTTATATCGAACATCACTAACTACAGAAGTCTTCAGTCTTTCAAGCTAATGCATAAAGATAGTGTCCTTAACACTTCTTCTAGCTCCTGCTGCAATTGGATCAGAGTGAAAGTTAAACCACCTATTTCTAATGAGATGAAGACTCCCTTTGGACTATAAAAAAGATTGTGCTGAGGTTGGGAGGAAAGAATCAATACATTTACGGTCTCTTCATCATCATAAAACTAGCAGTGAAAGAAAGGCAGAGCAGGGTGGAGTAAGTGCTTATGAGCTTCCTCAGAGGCTTATAAAACCAATCGAGCACAACAGAAATGGATAAAAGGAAAAAAGTTTTTAAAAGCTTTCGCATAGCAATTAAAATCCCTATTTTTGTGAGATTAAATCACATGAACTCAACACAGCTTTTACCTGACGATCAGTCTATGCTAGAGACAATCATCAAAAGAAACCCAGTAAGAAAATTTCCCCAAATACATAAATACGCCTAGAAAGAAAAGCAGATCTTCATATAAGAAAGCAGATAATTTAGGGAAACAACACAGATAAGCTTGATGTCAAAATCCTGATTTTTACCTCCTACATTCAAGGATCCTACATTTGATCCTGTTCAGTCATCAAATGTTGGGAAAATAAATATTTTGGGTATTTATGCATCTAGATTGGATTGTAATGAACAGAACAGAACAGGCTTGAACAGAAATTGGGGCTCAATTAGAATTGTTAGTAAGAGGATAAATTTGCTTTTTTATTCATATGGATTGTTAAAAGTAAGATGTGTTAACCAGGTGTATGTTTACAAATTGAAAGTGGAAATATTACTGATCTTTAGTAAAATATATTATCCAATATATTATCACTCTATTGTGGAGGGTTTGGGTTAGAGTTAGGGGTTGGACAGCACTTTTGGAACTTTAAGACAATGTCCAGAGTTCAATATCAAATGACATCCATGGAAAAGATATATTTACAAAATAGCTGTCAAAGATCAAAGTAGTCAAAGTATGCCTCTCACAGAAAGACAGACTGATGAGACTGAAAGACAAGTAACAGTGAAGTTTGAAATGGAAAAACATTTCTGCTCCAACAGAAATACATCATACGCAAAAGGCAACAAGTGATGCAAACAGACAACTTGACATTGAATCCAAATATATGCCTATTTCATATGAATGATGTCTATTTCACCCGCATTCAAATCAATCATGTTTTAATCTAATCAAAACTACATCTCCTAATTAGAGATAAGAATTTCTTTTCTTCAAAAAATAATATTTGTATCTTTGGATAGCACTTACATCTTACAAAACTGATTTATGGAAGCATAATGCTTTAACTCTGAAGTTCATCAGAGAGTTTATTCTAGCCAGTACAACATTTAATATAATGAAAAGTAATGTAATGTTCTGACAGTAGTAGGTAGCGTTTAAGATAGTAGTACTGACATCATTATTATTTCAAATTACTATATTTGGTAGAATTTTAGAACCTTTAATCATTGAGTTATAGATAGATCTGTGACCACTGGCACTATTTGTGTTAATGTAACTCACATCATGTCATTGTCATTTGTAAATCATAATTCATGGCTTATTGAGCTTATGAAAACATAACCTGATTCAGGTTTTTCCCTCAGCTTTAATATTGGGTCACAATATTGAGTTAAAAGATACATTTTTGCCATATGTCAACCAGTCTGGCTTTGCCACCATTTCTTTTCTAAAAAAGGCTTCCTGTGGTGACACCCAAAGGGGCAGCTTCGTAAAGAGCCTGGTTTTATATTTATTCCAAACTCTTAGTATGGCATGTCTAACAAAATGGTTATTAAAATCAACATTAACTTTACTTTTATCTTACCATGAGTAGCCGTGCCATCCAAATCTTAATTCATGGCTCTCTAGTTCAAATAACCTCTTATTCTGGAGGCTCACCCATTCTTTTGCCCAGGTCAAACAGCATGCATCAAAATACAATTTCACATCTGGTAGACCCAAACCCCCTCTTTCCTTAGCATCTTGCAGTAGCTTATATCTAATTCTTGGTTTTTTCCAGGGGTGAAATTCACTTACCTTCCCTACCAGTTCACAAATGTACATGCGCTGTCTTTGTCTGCACATGTGCAAAGCCTTCTGCGCATGCACAGAGGCTTAAAATGTCACAAAAAAGTGACATCATGATGTCCACGCAGGTGGGTGGAACCTCCCGCAGCCACTGCTACTGGTTCGCCCAAACCGGATAGAACCGGCTGAATTTTACCCCTGGTTTTTTCCCTTGCTATATGAATTTAGAAATATCCTTCTGCTATTGTTTAAATGGATTATCAATTGTAAGTATTGGTAACATCTGAAATAAAAAAAGTGTCTTTGGTAAGACATTCATCTTAATTACAGAAATTCTACCCAATAGTGATAAATGCAATTTATCCCATCTTTGTAATGATTGCCAATGATTCTTGTACTGCTCCAATTGAATTGGTGCTATTCGATATCATTATGGGTATTGATTAGGGATTTGGAATCGTGGAAATTGACTGTCAGCTGGTGTTTGTGGATTCTGGTTTTTAATTGACCCTCACCTGACGTGACCTCCCCATCTCAAGACCTACTGACCACACAAAGCCCTTATAAGAAGAAGTACACTGACACTGACATCCTCTAAACTCTGCTGAAGATGTTACCAATACCTAGCTTGCTAACAAAACATTTAGAAATCAATCCACAAGCTTGGAGAACAAACTTCCACCCTTATCCTACATCTGAACTACAGATGTTTGCCATCATTTGTTTGTGTCTCTGACAAAGTGAACAATCACAGTTATGAGTAAGTGCTTACATAAAAAAAACTTGCTCATGAAAGTTATAGTTACTAATGACTCCTACAATCATTACTCTTTTCTGCCAGGTCATTTTACTTTTTGTTTTGTTTTGGTATACATGTGTATATATGCACATACTGTACCTTTTCAAGCTGTCTGGTTACTTACTGTGGTCATAGGCAGCATAACACATTGTCACAAAAGGAAGTGATATAATGGCTCTGGTGACAGATGATGTCAGAATTAAACTGACATGTTCTGGGTTACTGATATTCTTTAGGAAATGTAGAATCTAAAAGAGCTGAATATTCACAGGACTATTTCTGCAACAGTACTGCATGTGGTAACATTGCAAACTGTATCAGATATAACAAATCAACAAAATCAGGTAGTTTGATTTAAAAATAATTGATGTTTCATCATTTTGGAGAGATCATGAACAATGTAAACAGAATCCCCTTTGCTTCAAGGGAACTACCATGACCATTATTGCATCCTGAGTACTTGCAAAAAGAATGATCCATATGAGCTGTTTCATTTGGAACTGATATCCCTTACATACTTAGTGTTACTGAGAAATCAGATAAATGTGTGTCTGTGTGCATGTTTTATGTGTGTTTGCTATTATGAGGTCACATCCAACTAATATGAAAAGCTAAATAGGATTGGCACTTGAATGGAAGACCAGCAGGAATGGGATGTGGACTGGGAAGTTGAATAATATTCCAGAAGAAGGAAATGACAAACTACTTTTGTATTATTTCCAAAGAAAATTACATGAACATATCTATATATTTACCTGGAAAACAGTTTCACTCAAGGTAGTCTTCATCCTGAGAACCTATTTATTTATTTGGTTGTTTGTTTAATTTTTATACCACCCATCTCCCTTATAAGGTGGCTCTGAGTGGTTTACAAATTATAAAACAAGTAGAAAAATAATTAAAACATTAAAACATTAAAATGATAATATTAAGATTTTAAAATTATTCTGAAACCAGAATTAAAGAGATGGATGGGATGGAGATAAGATCTTCTTGCCCCATTAGCCACCTCCAGCGATGATTGCCCTCCTCAGGGTCCCAGGCCAACTGGCAAAGCCAGGTTTTATTCCTCTTCTGGAAGGCCAAAAGAGTGGGAGCAGTTTTCACTTCTGATGGTAGAGTGGTAGAGATGGAACCACAATGGAAAATGCCCTTCTCCTTGAACCCAGCTGCTGGAATTCCTTAGCATACAGCAGGGGTGTCAAACTTGTGGCCCATGGACCGGATGTGTCATGTACTGGCTCCCCCAGCCCCAGTTTAGCAAAGGGGGAAAAAGTCATGATACATCATGTGATGACAACATGACATCGTGAATTTGACACTGTGGCATATGGGATCTATAGCAGGCCTCTTCTGCTGGTGCAAATGAGATGGGCTAGTCCCATTGGGGAAAGACAGCTCCTCAAATACCCTGGACCCATGCAATGTAGGGCTTTAAAGATAACAATCAACACCTTGAATTAGAACTGGAAGCAAACTTGTAACTAATGCAGCCTGCACAGTAGCAGTTTATCAATTTATTAATAATTTGTTTGTTTTGTTTATTAGCATGCTCACCTATCTGGTGTGAATTGGCAAAACGCTATGGCATGCATTCCTTCCTTTTTAACATATTTATGAGATCCAATAAAGGGGCAGGCAGGTGGTAGCATTCCAGATGTTGCAGAACTACAACTTGCAATATCCCTACAAAGCAAACCCAACAGCAAGAAATTGTGTGACTTCCAGTATAGGAACTTCTGGAATGTTACAGATTGCCAAATATGGTCTAATGAATAGAACAGTGTTTCTCAGACTCAACAGCTTTAAAATGAATGGATTTCAACTCCAAGAATTTCTCAGCCAGGAAACACTGCAATGGAAGCACAGTACAGGGGTGCCATGGAATGGGCACTGATCCTAACAGAAGCAAGAGGTTTCCTTACCTTTTGTTGAAGCCAGCAAAAGGAAAATATATTCATTCTGCCTTCTTTAAGCTGCAGAAAACTGAATCTCCCAAGTGCTTCTGTTGGAAAGACAAGATAGGAGACAAAATCACTATTGAGAGTATCCAAAATAGTGAGAACATCCCTGGCTTTAGCCTTTTCTTCATAGATCGCTATTGCTATGCTACTTGGAATACAGCGTTTCTGAGGGAAAACAAATTTTTCAATAAAACATCATCCCTATTGAGTGATCATTCTGTCCCCTCTCCCTAAAAGTGGCTGGATACTAGAAGAAGAAACAAGAGAAAGTTGACCAGTGAGGGCAATACCCTCACAATATCATCATTTCCAGACTGTTGGCGGCAAAGGTTTGGCAAGCAAATTCACAGGGAAACCCACAATTTGGACAGTGAGTGGATGGAACGCTATTCTTTCAACTATAATTCAGATTGTACAAAAATATTTTTTAAATACCAATAAATAAAGTTAGGAAGAGAGAAAGAGTAAACTTCTTTCTTTTAAAAAGATACTATCTTTGGATTATGTTTTATTATTTTCATTTAAGAAATGTGTAGGGCCACCAGTCTTAACCAATAATTCTGGGCAGCGCATGAGACCCCTTACACATAACCCTAAATCAATAGCATTCACCATTACAAGACTCCATTAACAAACTGCCCCTAATACCTGTGAGAAAAGCCCGGTTTTTATAGTTTTCTGGAAGGCCACAAGGGTCAAAGCCATTCCAATTTCCAGGGGAAGATTGTTCCCCAGGGCAGATTCTGAAATCAAGAAGACATGTCTCCTGGGTGAAATGTCTGTGAAATGGCACTCCTTCCAAACACCCCCACCATTTCATTAGTCAGTTAAACTAAATATTTCTTTGGTGGATTTATAGCCCACTTGTCCTTTAGGAACTCAATATGGCTTACCTAAAAATCTCCTTCATTTTTTCAATCCAACAACAACCCTGTGAGTTGGGCTGCCCTAAGAAAAAATGACCGGCCTAGCATCACCAATAAGCTTCCATGGCCATAACTGAACTTGAACTCGGGACTCTCAAGTTCTAACAGGAAGCCCACATGGCTGTTGCATAACAACTTGTATTCGGAGACATGTTTCTTCTGATTTTGGAAATAGCATTTCACACTAATAGCCACAGGTGGTTTTTGTCCCTCATAGATTTCAGTTAAGGAGAAAATATCCTTAAATATGTTTTAAAAAGAATCATTATAGCTCACCAGAGAATAACTGTTAGCTTTCACTGGGGGGGGGAGAGAGAATTTGAAAAACAACAATCACTTTGTGACACTGAGGTCCAGGGTTGTTGCAGGGTGGAGGTAAAAAAATCAAGAAGACAGCCATATTGTACGATCACAACCCTGCTCTTTGTTTGTGTGATGCATATTAAAAGGGGGGGGGGCTTTGACAGCTGCCAACTAGATTTGTTTTACACACACACACACACATGGCAAATGCCCCTGCTGAGAATGCATGTGGTTTATTTTGTCCTAGAGGCAGGCTACTTTTTACCACATATCAGCAGCAAAGCCACCACAGAAAGTAACATAGTTTTCTTTTAGTGCAGCAACTGAGTTAACAAAAAAAGTACAGAGAGTCTTTCCTCACTCAGGCCAATATCAAATTGTCAAAAACTCTGTTGCCAGACAAAAATAAATAAATTGCTGCCACATGAACCTGGGCTCAAACAAATGGCTGCAGCAGGCTATTTTCTCACTACGGAGCTGAATGTGTCTTTGGGAGAAGCAGTGGATGAAAAATGTTTGTGGAATAGTCTTTTGGGAGTAGAAATCCCTGCGTTCTGCCAAGGCTTTCAATTTGTGGGCCAAAAGGAATATCAACCATTTAGTAGACCTGCAGCTGAGTTTCTGCAAAGTCAATACACCCATGACGTAATCACACAAAAACAGTAGCTACAGATCGTGTGAGTGACACCTCTGACTTCTGTTGCAGCTACAAGAAAACTGGCCGATGGGAGTGCCGGGATGAGCGGGTGCAATCTGGCAATGGACCAATTATCACACAGAAGATTGTCAGCCTCTGAAGACTCCTTCCTCCATGTGACCAAAAATGTTGACATGGAAGGTCTTTGGCTAGCATAGCTGGGAAAATATTACTCTCATGGGAGAACATCTTGAACCAGATTTCAAATTGCCTATAACTGCGATGGCAAACCTATGGCACGCGTGCCACAGGTGGCACATGGAGCCATATCAGTGGGCATGCGAGCTCAGCTCCGGGATGCATACGTGCGCTGGCCAACTGATTTTCGAGCCTTCCGGTCCCACCGGAAGTCGGGAAATGGGCTGTTTCCGGCCTCTGGAGGGCCTCCGGAGGGCCTCTGGGGGGTGGGGAAAGCCATTTTTGCCTCCCCCAGCCTCCTAGAAAACCTCTGGAGCCTGGGAAGAGCAAAAAACAGGCCTACCGAGCCCACTGGGCCATCGCATGCCAAAAATGGGGGGAGTGCATGGGGGTCATGCACACATGCACAGGGGGGTGGAGCGCATAGAATAATAGGTATGGGCACGTGCACGTGTGACCCCCCTGCGCTCCCCCCACTTTTGGCATGTGATGGCAAAAAGGTTAACCATCACTGATCTATAATGATGGAGACACCCTTGCAAGGATATGACCATGGCAAAAGGAAAGGGACCAACTTCACATCATAGGCTGGATGAATGAATTTCAAGAGTTATTACAGAAGCTTGTTCTGTAATATGCTGTTATTTTCCACGAGGTTGGAAAGAAAATACACAATATCTTTATTAAACAGAAAGCTTCTTTAGAGTACTGCTTTTCCCAGTACTTTAATGTCAATGAAATGCTTTGAGAAATCGTTGATACTGTATGAGCTGATATAGGCAATCTGGCATTCTTCCAATTTATTGGCATCTTTTAATTATTTGGATGTGCTGAAAGCAGTGGGAAGTGATTTATCTGGAAAAAAAATCTCTAAAAATAAAGAACTGGTCATGGGAGAATTTAAAAAAAACAAAAGAAATCAATTTAAATCGAGAAAAAGTAACTTTATTGGCCACCTCAAAAAGTACTTTAAAAACTGGTTTATTTACTATGGTCTACAAATTCATCAGATGCAGGAAGAAACATGAGGTACTCAAGTAGCAGTAATACACAATCCTCACCTCACTGGATTGATATAACTCTTAATAAACAGACATAGATTTCAGATACTATTTGCTTACTTATAAAATATTATTGTACTTCACTAAATGAACCCAATTGCTTTTATCATCACTTGCACTGACTGGCTTCTTAGGAATTTTCTAAATCAGATAATATGGTAGATGTAATTGTATCCCATATCTTCTCCTTTATTAATCTCCTTGGAAGTCTAGAATGCAAAGTGAGATTGTGATGTCTTGAGATAAAACATTAAATTTAGAGCATTGGTCAATGTCACTAAGTAACTCAGTTTAGCATGTGTTTTTTAGGTTAAATGTGCATATACTCAATGCTCAATGCCCATTCATTACTGCTCATATAAACCAAGTGTTGTTTCATTAGTAATTAAAAACCAAAGACATCTCTTATGGTTGCAGTATTGGACAAAAAAGTGACTGAAGAATTTTCATTGCATCATCACTCATTGCCTATGTTTTGGGCCCAATGTGTTTGGCATTGACTGGGCTACATACATGGATGCAGATGGGGATCTCTAAAGTAATTCCTACATTAGGGCTACCATATCTGGCTGAAGAAATTTGGATAGCCACTAACTAGCAGGACTGAGAAAACAACACTACTTTCTGTTGCCATGAAGTATTTCTGTGATTTATGGGGTCCGGATATGGCCTCAGTTTAGGCATCATGCAATGTTCTTCCCTCCCAAGCCTTTGATCTATAGATACAATTTTCTTTACTAAGGACCCCCCTTGTCATCTAATAGAAAAAATATGAAAGCAATTTATCCCAGTTTCTGGTGATTGTTAGGATCGTGGATATTTGCCTTCTTATTGCAAATAATACTTGGAAACTCTTTTCCTGCATTATACTACAAATCATATTTGTTTTTTTAATTTATACAAAAATTATTCTCCACCTTTTGCTCCAAACAAGAGCTTGGGTAACAATATTAAATATAAATCATATCCACTGAGTTATCTCAAATTCACCAAGTTTTCCCATGATCATTATCCTATCTACATAAAAGAATAACAGAATTTTCATCAAATAATAAAGATTTCTTTGTATTTTGTACTTAAAAGCTTTTTAAAAAACCTAATAGTTTCTCTTAATCATAGATTCAGCCTGATGGATTACATGGACAATTGCAGGTTAGTATCTGTATGTTAAAGAATACGTATACAAATATGAACTAAATACATTCATAATATATTCTTTTCCCTTCAATTTCACTTTATCACAAATCATTACTTCATAATGTTTATTCTACTTAGTTCGATTTTAATTTTAAATACTGCTTTGTATTTAAAACATTAGTGATATTATGATGGAAAAGGCTCCGACTTATAACTAAAATAATTTATCCCATATTCACATTCTCTTATTTATTTATTTTTATTTATTTTTTTAACCTTGGTGCAGGTTGAGAAACACTAAGGATGACCCTAAATCAGGTTAAGTGCTGGCTCTTCTGCTTTAGATATATCTCCAAAGCCTGCCAGATTCAATTTTAGTGATTGAATCATTTTGAGTCAGGAGAGTTTGTTCTCATAAAGCCCAAGTGAGTCATTGTGCATAATTCCTTTAAAAAGGGCCAAGAGACCCACAATGTTAATTACATTATTGAACTAAATAGAGGAATACTTAATGGAATCCGACCGAGAGAACATATTTTAAGCCACTGTCTACATCAGCCATAGTAAAATCCTATTTGCTTGCTTGACAGTTCCCTTGAGGATTGGAGGGGTGAGGTTATTTATGCAGCCTACCTTGTGGAAATTGAAAATATATTTCACAATGTCTCTGTTAAAAACATGAAATCAGTATTTAGACTTGTTATACCGGTATTAATGGAAGATTTGTTGGCCCAAATTCCCAACTTATTGAACATAAGTCTAGGGCATATTCCAAAGCCCAGAACTAAAGCACTTCTGTCCTTGAAACACTCTCTGTTTTGTTTCCCATTCCCAGAATCAGTTTGAAACTGACTTTCAATTGTCTGCAGCAGACCATGAAATACTGTAAACAGACAAGGAATGCCATAAGCCTATCAACTCTCTCTGTCTCTCTCTCTCTCTGGCTGACCAAGAAGAGAGTTAAAAAAATATTCTATTCCTTTCTAGGATAACAAAAATCCCCCTCATCCTGCCTACACGGGGGGGAGGAGGGAGGGAGAGAGAGAAAAGAGAGGATAAGTAGCAGTGGTGGGTTGCCCTCATTTCAGACCGGTTCGCAAGAACTGGTAGTAAAACTAGCGTGAGGCTCCGCCTACCAACCTGGACGTCATCAGGAAGTTTCTGTGCACGCGCAGAAGCTCGCACACGTGAGCGAAGCATGCGGCCCATTGCGAACCGGTAGTAAAGGTAAGTAGAACCCACCCCTGATAAATAGCCCCAGTCAGCATTTTCATCAGAAAATGCATTGTAGTTCAGAAGTTCACCCAGACTTTTCCAGACCTGCTCTGTTCCACTCAATCCAAAATCTTGTTAGCTTATCTGGAAGAGACTTCTTGGGGCTAGTAGGGTGGGTGGGGCTGAGGACTCCCGTCTCCCCTCTTCCTCTGCATGATCTGGGCCCTACCCACCTGTCTATCTTCTCAGCATTTTACTTAATCTGACATCCCCTTAACTGCTACATTCACATGCCCAGCCATCATTCCTCTCCCTGCATTTTGCTTGCATTTAGTCACTCTATTCAACCAGCTCACTCTTCCTTTTCCACAAGTCTCCTCTTTGTTGCTTCATTTGAATTCAATTGTACCATAATTTTAATCAATATTGTACAAATATTGTACAAATCCAGTGTAATAAAAATATATATTTATTATGACTTACAATAGCATAATAAAAAGGTAAATAAATAAATGAAACTTAAGCTAACACTAAAGTAAAGCTAGATCTGGGTTCCCCATAGAGGCAGTCACCCTCTAAGTGGTTCTAAGTTTTATTAAAAAGTGTGCATATCTATCCAGAAAGAAGACAAAATTAAGAAATGGCAAATGGCATTTTGGGTGGATTCTCACATGTTTTTAAAATGCAGATGTGCCCATGCTTCAAATCAGTGGTGGGTTGCTCCCAGTTCGCACTGGTTTGCAAGAACCGGTAGCAAAAATTTGTAGTAGTTCCGAGAACTGATAATAACATTGGCTGGCCACACCCCTGAATCGGTCCCCGGCCTGGTCCCCGCTCGTTTACCCCGCCAACCTCATCAGAGGCTCTTTTTTTTAACTTTTAAAAGCATTTTTTCTACAACCTCTTCAGCCGAAAAAATGCTTTTAAAAGTTAAAAAAAAAAGTTGGCCCTGCCCACCCAGTCACATTACCCCCCACCAAGCCACGCCCACAAAATAAGCCACACCCATAGAACCAGTAGTAAAAAAATTTAGAACCCACCCCTGCTTCAAATACAGGGCTACCCTGACCAAGATCCTTTCCTTTCAAGTTATATCTTTTATATGAATTTGTCCAGTAAGTTTGTGATTTCATTGACAAATCCCTAGTGCGCTTTTGAGCAACCTCAAGTTTACTTCATACAAAGCACGTTTTGAAAACTGCTGAATTTATTGAAGTAGTATTTAACTAGGCATAGCTGGCAATGTCAGCCTATTCTATTTGAGTGATGTTCATTTCAGGAAGTATATATGACAGGATGTTAGAAACGTTCCTTTACTGACTGATAGGTCTGGTAAGATACCGATGCAAATGATACTTATCATTATTCATCCAGGCAAAGGCAGATTTACTTACATTCTTCAGAAATTCTCTCTTGAAAAAAGTTTTGTGCCACGGAACAAGATTGGCACATTTTTGGATTCCACAACATAGAGTTTCGTGTTTTTCAAACTTGGCAATTTGAAGATATGTGGACCCAGAATTTCTCAGCAACCATTCTGGCTGGAGATTTCTGGAAGCTGAAGTACACACATCTTGCAGTTGCAAAGTTGAAAAACACTGATACAGGTAGTCCTCAATTTTAGAACATAATTAAGACCAGAATTTTCATTTCCATCTCACTCTAAAAAGGTGCTCTGGACAGTTGAAAATTACTTATTATTACTTAAATATATCTATCATCTTACATATATCTATCATGAGAAAAAATTACCAATAATAAATAAAGGCATACAGCAATTTGCCAAATTTGGAATGATTTTTGTTAAAATATTGGAATGTTATATCTCTAAAGATACAATGATCCATTGCTGTTTTGATCTCTGTGCTAAACATAAATTGTCATTATCAAACAGTTAGCCCGATGTTTAAACTGGATTTGGCATTTTTGTCCACCTATCAAGTCTTTCTCATGAACTTCAGATAGGCTATATTGTTGTTTGGTGGTGTCATTGTCACTGTTTGTAAGCTACTTGAGTTAAGGATACCTTTTGCAATTGACTGGTGATGATTTTGTTAATGCCATTGATGTTCAAGTAGTGCTCCAGTTGTTTTGGGATTGCACCCAAGTCACATATCTCTGCTTTCTTTTGCTATAGTTGTTCTATTTCTATTTGTAGGTCTTTGTGTTTTCTTATAGTTTCTAGTTCTTTCTCTTTCTCCCTGCCTTCTCCAGATACTACGATATCCACTATACAGATTTTTTTGCCTTTCTTATCGACAATTGTTACATCTGGGATATTTTATTGCAGGTTCCTGTCTGTTTCAATTCTAAAGTCCCAGAGCACTTTAGTGTCTTCATTTTCTATTACTTTGTCTATTTTGTGCTCCCATCAGTTCATGCTTGCAGGCAAATAGTATTTAATATTATTATCATCATCATTACTGTTATTGTTGTTGTTTTGTTGTTGTTAGCCAAAAATGTATGTCTCAAAAAGTAATTATTTTATTAGGGAGGAGTTAAATTCTTAGCAGAGATTGGGGAAAATGGGGGAATGCATTATTATGCATTCATTTTTGACACTTCCCATTCTGGCCAATGCAAATATATTCATTTTAAAAATAAATAAAAGGTTTTTTAAAAAAAACAACAACCCACTATGTTGTTTGCTTTTCTGAATTTGTGCCAGAAGAGCTATTAGCCATGATTGAATGCAAAAAGCCTAAGATAAAATCCACCAGAGAACAGCAAGAGAGTGATGGTTTCCCACTATTGACCCATCAACTATAATGAATGATAGGCACAGAGTATGACAAGACGCCTAATAGGAAATGGTAGCAAAGGCAGAGATAGGGATACTTCAGAGTAATGCTGTGGCATCATAAGTCAAATCATAACATTTTTCATGGAGCTGTGCTGTCGGGGGTGGGGTGGAGGAATCTAGCAAAGTGTCATTTATTTCACAAGTTAACTTCATTTCAATCTGAGAAGATAGACTGAATTAATAAGTGTTAAAATATCATTTCAGTTAGCACTGACGGTAACTTTAATGTTGAAATTTATTCCTTCTATAAAAAGCAAAGACTCCTAGGTCAAGCTCAACTCGTAATTCCATGAACTAGTTTGAACTAGAAAACTAGAAAACTAGTTTTCTTGGCAAGAATAGGGAAGACATAAGCTGAAAAGATCTTCTTCCAGGTTGGTTTTTTTTACTTCCCACTAGAGCAAAGCCATGGTGTTGCCTAGCAGTACTAACCAGGCCAGACTCTTCTGAGAATCAAAAATGGCCATAGAGGATGTAGGAAACTGACAGTGTTGTGGATCAGATGAACTATCAAAACAGGTATACCCTCAGAAATTGCAGCACCAACGTAACAGCAGCTGAGCTTGAAAAGCTGGCATGGTTAGATAAGACGCTTCAAAGTATAAGATGCACATTAGTTTTTGGGAAGGAAAATAAGAAAAAAATTCTGCCTCTGCCTACCAGCATCCATCGGTATACATCTGACTAGCGTCCTTGCAGCAAACAGCAAACAGCCTGGTTAGCTTCAGCATGTTATCGCAGCCTGATACCAACAGCTGATTGGCGATTGGATCAACCTCCCAGAATACCACCAATCAGCTGTTCAAGGATGTGGGGATCGCCACAGCCCATTGCCATCTCCGTGCATCACGTTTTTTACCTCCATGTGTAGCGTTTTGGCCTATGTGCATTGCATTTTTGGCCTCCATACGTCACATTTTTGGCCTCTGCACATCATATTTTTAGCCTCTACATGCTCTGTTTTAGACCCATTCCAGGCTGCTGGGATTACCACAGCACATCGCCGCCTCTGCGTGTTGCATTTTCGGCCTCCGCATGTTGCATTATGAACCTTCAAACTCCACATTTTTGGCCTCCGTGCATCACATTTTTGGCCAGTTCCAGTGATGTGCTGTGCTGATCCCCACAGCCTAGAAGAGTTCTAAAATGGAGCATGTGGAGGCCGAAAATGTCTGAAGGGTGGGGGCCGGCAGGTGGGGGGGCTTTAGCAACATTCAGTGTATAAAATACACAGACATTTCCACCCACTTTTAGAGGGGGAAAATGCATCTTATACTCTGAAAAATACAGTAGATGAGAAGTGTTAGATCGGCGCAAAAACAGCAGGCGAGAGTCGTTAGTGAATTCAGCACCTTTTTATTTCCAGCAAAATGTGACTGTGCTCTGCTGGCTGGGCTGCCGGAGCTCGCCTTTTTAAGGAGCTCCAGGCAGACCAGCCGGCCAATGACAGCAGATTAAATCTCCCACGGTCCGGATAGCCAATCAGCGGTGAGCATGAAACCTTATGCAGATTCTAGCCAATCCGTGGTGAGCATGAAAACTTATGTAGTTTCTAGCCAATCCGTACATAACACCCCTCCCCTCCTAGAATGAACACTGTCCAATCCCCTGCCTATGTATGTGACGTAGTCCTCTAGGTAGGCAGGGCGCGCCGGCCTCCTACTGGACCTGCGTAGTTCACTTGTCCCCGGGATCGTAGCTGCAGCGATCGAGTCTGGTGTTCCTCCGGCTGCCTTCTGGAGCTCCTCGGCCCGCGAGTCGATTTCCAGCCTGGTTCCTTTGGCTTCTGAAACCGTCGCTTCCTGCTGGATGCCCTCAATCCCAGAGGAATGGTCGCGGCTCTGGTTCACGAGTAGTTCCCCTGTTGGGCCACCAGGTAGGCCTGTTTCCTGCTTGTCTGCTTCCTGGCCGGCGGTTGAGCGTGCTCCTAGGGGTGGAGACCTCAGGTTCTGCAATTGCTGCTCTCGCCCTCCGGTCGCGGTCCAGTCGCCCTGGTTCCTCAGCTTGGTGGTCCCCCAGGCGGTGTCTGAGTTGGTCGATATGCCTCTTCCAGATCCGCCCGTCCTCCAGCTCAATGCGGTATGACTTGGGGCCAGTGACAGCCACGACTCGGCCCGCTAGCCAGGTCGGGTACCCCACATAGTTGTGTGCAAATACCCGGTCCTGTACGTTGAATGCCCGCGTGGGTTGTGCGGAGTCCAGGGGATCTCAGGAAGATAGTCCGGGTGGTATCGGTCAAGTTGCAACCTCAGCCTTCTTCCCATCAGCAACTCCGCTGGGCTCTTGTTGGTGGTCGCATGGGGGGGGGGGTGATATGTTGAGTGAGGAAGAACTGGTCGACTTTTTCCTGCCAATTCTTTGGGCCCATTCGGGTGAGGGTTTCCTTGGTTAGTCTCACCATTCGCTCAACCTGCCCATTGCTTGCTGGGTGGAACAGAGAGATGAGTACGTGTCAGATCCCTTGCTCTGCGAGGAATGCCTCCATGGTCTTGGCTGTCAGTTGTGGGCCGTTATCGGAAACCAGGACGTCGGGTAGACTGTGGGTGGTGAACAGCCATCGGAGGGCTCGGATGGTGGCTTCTGTCATGGTTGTCTGCATAATAATCACTTCTAGCCACTTGGAGTATGCGTCCACGACAATCAGGAACGTCTGTCCTTCTACTGGCCCTGCAAAGTCAATATGTATGCAGGACCAGGGCCCCTTGGCCACTTCCCATTCATGGGTGGATGCCTGTGGTGGCGCTGGTTGCGTCTCCTGGCAGGGTTTGCAGGTGGCCACCCACTCGGTCATGTCCTTGTCCATCTGGGGCCACCAGATGTAGTCCGGGCTAATGCCTTCATCCTTACAATCCCAGGGTGGCCCAAGTGCAGGGCATCCATGGCACGCCTCCGAAGCTTTTGGGGAATGACGACCCTTTCTCCCCACAGCAAACAGCCCTTAATGGTTGACAGTTCGGTTTGCTTGCTGTGGTAACTCTTGAACTCCTCCCCCAGGTTCTCCTGTGGCCACCCCCTCAACACCCAGTTCAGAACCTTTCTTAACATTTTGTCTTTTTGGATGTGTTCAGCGATGTCTCTGGTGGTCACTGGGCTGGCCGGGTCGATGTCGATCAACAGCACTTGGGCGGTGGGTGCGGGGTCTTCCACCAATTCTGGCAGCGGGCAGCAGCTGAGAGCGTCAGCGTGGCTGATGTCTTTGCCATGGTGGTGGATCAGCTCGTAGTCGTATGCCATGAGGAAAATGGCCCATCTGGTCATGCTCAGGGACATGTATGGCGGGGTTTGTTGGTTACCGGCAAGAAGTCCTAATAGGGGCTTATGGTCGGTTACAATCTCGAAATGCCTACCATATACATACTCATGGAACCGCTTGATCCCTGCCACCACAGCCAAGGCCTCCTTATCAATTTGGCTGTAGTTGCGCTTGGCTGATGACAGGGTCTTGGAGTAGTATGTTATCAGTGCTTCCATTCCATCTAGTAGGCGGTGGCTGAGGACCGCCCCAACTCCAAAAGGGGAGGCGTCACAGGTGATCCGAACTGGCAACGTGTGGTTATATTGAATCAGGACGCTGTCGGATGAGAGGAGGTCTTTCACTGCTGCAAAAGCTTGGTCTTCCCTCTGTCCCCAGATCCACGGTGTTGTCTTCCCCAGGAGTTTGTGGTGCAATAGGAAATTGTTAGATCGGCACAAAAACAGCAGGCGAGAGTCGTTAGTGAATTCAGCATCTTTTTATTTCCAGCAAAATGTGACTGTGCTCTGCCGGCTGAGCTGCCGGAGTTCGCCTTTTTAAGGAGCTCCAGGCAGACCAGCCGGCCAATGACAGCAGGTTAAATCTCCCACGGTCCGGACAGCCAATCAGCGGTGAGCATGAAACATTATGCAGATTCTAGCCAATATGTGGCGAGCATGAAAACCTATGTAGATTCTAGCCAATCCGTACATAACAAGAAGCTACAAGGATAATCCATGATTGCAGTCTGGACTGACATGTTCCATATTGTTACCAAGAAAAGAAGAGGAGGTATCTTTGTAGTATCAGGAACTACATTTGAATCAAAGGTATCTTGGTTTTATTAATAAGTAAGTTCCAGCCCCTTTATTTCCTTCCAACATACCACTATCAATAACCATGAGAAAATTCTAGCTGTAGATCAGAGGTCCCCAAGTCCCAGTCCTCAGACAGCTACGGATCCGTAGCCTGTTGAAAACTGGGCAGGACAAGCAGCAGGCGAGCACACAACCCTCCATTTGCACATGCACAGGATTAGGTTGCTCTTACAAAACCATCCCCTACCCCTACCCCCGTTGCCACCTCTGGTCTGTGGTGCTGGAAAAGTTGTTATAAATAACAGGAGAATTATGGGAAACTTTACTCAGCATGTAAATCTTGAATTATATGTTGCTTTAACAATATTGAGGAGTATTCTGTTCTGCCAATCCCAGAAGTGTTTATCCCTCTCACTCCCATTAGTAACATGGGCTTCCTAGTAGCTATTTTTAAAACTTCACAAAGACCAAACACTTTAACCTACTCTTTTATTAGTGTTGATGCTACACAGAGAACACACTTGTAATCAGTGTAAAAGTACAAGCATGATTTCTTTTTTCAGTCTGATTTTGCTTTGAACAGAAAGGGTGAAGGATGGAAAATACTTTACCTTGTATTTTTCCCACAATTTAATTAATATGAAAGTGACTGCCTTTACATTTTGCTAAGAGAATTGTTCAGTTTATATGTTAATTTAAACATACCTGGCAGTCATATCTGCCTAGGGAATTCTGAGAGATGAGGTCCACTCATTTTAAAGTTGGCAAACTTGAGAAACACTGGTCTAAAGTGTTGAGGAATTTCATAGAAAGAATGCAATGGTTTTCAAGTAGCATCCTTTAAAATCTTTTTAAAATACCTATAATTTTTGGTTTGCTTTGAGGAAGATGAAATTCACAATAATTGATCCTATCATGAGAAATAACCATAGCAAATTGTAGAATAGCAAAATGTTGGTTTCCCCCCCACACACAAAATGTCTTTGTTTCCATGTAATGGCTGTCTGGAATTTTGCAGTACAGATCAAGTGGCCCTTATTCTAGTTTATGGAGGGTTTTTTTAAATGAAATCTTTAATCTAAAAGCATCTCAAATTAAGCAGTTGGTTCTGAATCAAACTGAATTAGTTAAACTTTAATAATAATTTTTTTACAGACAGCGCCTGTAGCGCCATAGAAAAGTTACCTGTCTGTAATACAGTCATTGAGCTACATGTTTTAAAGTCTGTTATTTTTCTGACAGGTATATGTTTTATTAAAACAATATAAAAGAAAAACGCAGACGTAAGGTTTCAGTCCAACACTCATACAATCATGTAATCAAGTCCCATTGATTGCAATCAAGCTTGAAGCCAACTGCTGGCAAGGATGGCTTCCCATGATTACAACCCCACATTCAGTGATTATTTATTTTAGAATTATTGTTTATTGGAATCTTTTCTTTACTCAAATATGTGTTGTTATGAGAACCAAACTGTATCTGTAAAAATAATCCCTTCATTTTATAGCCTCCTTCTTCTATGCTTGTTGCTCCAATGCTTGAAGATTCCTAGATTCCTTGTTTTTTATTTTTCTAATTATATACAACCAGGGGTTGTATATAATTGGATTTCAGGGTGAACCCCATTCCTAAGGGCAGATCCTGCTACAGAGAAGGTTCATTTTTACTGTCCCAATAGATGGCATTACTTAATTGAAGGAACCCAGACATGCCAACTCTGCAGATATTATGGGAGACAGGCAGTCCCTCAAGTAAACAGGCCCATGTAGGGCTTTATATATTAACCAGCCCCAAATCATCAACTTTGATCTGATCAAAACCCATTCTAGTGCAACATTCTCATTCATACAATGACACTGTATGCCAGAGTTATGTCTGCATATGATGAACTCATATGCAGACATAACTCTCTTTCCACTGCTGCTGATCAACAAATGGCATTCAGAAGTATGTTTTATCTAGAAGATGGTAACTATCTTGCATAAGATTCCAATGTCCCATCTAACCTATCTAATCTAATCTCCATTTAAAGCTATCAGATGAGAAATGTCAAATGGCAATGAATTCCTTAGTCTTAAGTATGCCCTGCATAAAGAAGTCATTCTTCACCCAAATCTCCCATTATTTATCTTCTACACTTTTGATGAATCATGGGTACTTCTCTGGACATATTCCATCCAAGTTTCCCATTTACTCATCTGTTTCTTTCCTTCTCGCTGAATTTTCTCATAGAAAATATATAGACTGCCTCTGGTTGCATCACAATTGGCAGTCTGGAGGAGGTGAAACAAGAAAGATAAATGAGCTTTGCAGATCACTGGATTAGTCTGGTTGGTCTTCCTACCAAAACTGAATTGTTCAGATGAAGAGCTATGAGAAACAATAGGCATCTGGATGGTTGAATCACCTGTTTACTATCTCCATTTTCAAGAACTCAAAAAGTAGCTCATCAATTCCTTCCTCTGGCTGCAAAAATGGTACATAGAGAGATAAGAAATACCAGGAGCAAAGTTGAAGCTGTCACAAGGTTTGCCCCTCACTCTTCTGACCACTGTAATCTTATTTGCCGATTACCTTCAGGAGGAGGAGGAGGAAGAAGAAGAAGAAGAAATGTCATGCAGCAATTTCTGAGGACATGTGCAGATTTCTTTCTGTGATGACACTGAAAATATGCTATGACTTGCAGGCTAATTTAAGAAGGTTCTGAAATATTGAAGAACACTTGAGTATCCTACAGAAAAATGTCAGCTTTACTGAAACATTATTAAGGTAAAAAGAAATATGTACATATAGTATAAAGACCAGAGCAATAAAAATCAGTATTAACCATTAGTAAGAATTGATGTATGTTGATAATGAAAGCAATGGCTACCACCTTCAACAAACCCCATCTCACCTTTTGTTAACAGGGAGAGATCACCACATTCCAACCAACTTTGTTACTTCAAAGAAAATTGTTACTTCCAATAAAAACAATCTCATTAAGTGGAGCAGTTTCTTCCATTTTTGCCAAAAAAAAAAAATAGTTAACAAAACATACCTTGTCTATTAAACATCATCTCCTAGCATTTTGTCTAAATTCAGAAACTTAACTTCTTCATGAAAAATCATTACTATCTTATAAACAAGAAAGAAAAGTGAAGCAATAATAAGATCTGAAGCAATAGTCTGCCCTCTATTAAAATCTTGTTCTCTATCAATCAGTGGTGAAATCCAATTTTTTTTACTACTAGTTCTGTGGGATTGGCTTGGTGGGCATGGTGTGGCTTGGTGAGCATGGCTTGGTGGGCGTGGCAGGGGAAGGATATTGCAAAATCTCCATTCCCACCCCACTCTGGGGCCAGCCAGAGGTGGTATTTGCCGGTTCTCTGAACTGCTCAAAATTTCCGCTACCGGTTCTCCAGAACCTGTCAGAACCTGCTGGATTTCACTCCTTCCATAATCATTCCTAACATCTTCAGGCTAGTTTGGCTGCTTGGAATTTCTAGATACTTTCCAAATATTTCTGAATAAATCATTATTAATATTATCAATATCCTACCTTCTTCATATAGCTTTATGGAGTAATCCTTTTTGAGACAGCATCACCTTATACTTTTCGTAAGATTTATTATATGATTTTTTTTCCCTGTGGAAGAAGGAAGACTAAATATATATCCACATTGTAGCTCTTGATATGCAAGAGAATGGGATAATATAGAAGCTAAAATCATACATACACAAACATGCACACAGAAAGACACTTTGAAATCAAACTGGACCAAAACTAATTTAACAGTATAAAATGCATGCTATAAGACCCATTAACATGAAGAAACTGAGCATGTTTAGCACTGAAAACAATTTGATTTTTCTTTCTAAAGCTATAATGAGATTTGTTCTTTATTGCCCTAGAGAGCAGTAGAAGCAGGTAGACTCATCTGAACAACAGAGGACATGCATGACAGTAAAAGCAGGTCAACATTTGATTCAATAACCTAGACAAAGGGTCAGCAACCATGTTAGATAGCAAACATCACACATGACCTTACCTATTTGTCATATAAATCACTTTGAGTCAGTAACCAGTCTATCCCTTTCATATAGACAATAGATCTATAAGCTGACAGAGACCTTAAAGTTACATATTGTCTTGTAAATTTTTGTTTTACAACTACTATCCTGTTTCCCCCAAAATAAGACATCCCCTGATAATAAGCCCAATCAGGCTTTTGAGTGCATGGCAATAAGACCAAGCACTTATTTCAGGATTCAAAAAAATATAAGACAGGGTCTTATTTTGGGGAAAACACGGTAGACTCTTCACATACTGTAGCCTCTACAGAATTAATTGAATTAATTGTATGAATTCTGAGTTATGTTTTTTAAAGTCTAATTAGGATGAATCTTTACTGTTTTATTACTATTGTATTATTTATTCATTTGTGTTTTACTGACTGCATTTTTAGTTTGTATTGTGGTCTAAAATGGCAATAAAGATTTATTCTTTTATATGGCAATATAAATTTAGTTTCAAATAATTCAAAATAGAAAAGCTTCCTTGTACTAATGAAAAAAAAATCTACTCCTCAAAATGATGGCTGGGGAATTCTGAAAGTTGAAGTCCACCCATTTTCAAGTTGCCAATGTTGAGAAACACTGGAGTAACACATTTGGAAAACAGCAAGAACAAAAATGTCAGCTGCGTGGCTCATGAGAAACCAAATAGCACTTATCTCAAATCAATATCTTTAAGTGAAAAAGTGAGGCAGTCCCTGGAGAAATAGTCAGTTTAATCCTATATGGGAGCAAAGAAAATATAGTATGAAAAAAGAGCCTTGATTTTTAAAGTAACCCTGAAACTGTATAAATTTAAGAACTGTCATCCAACTTGAAAAAGATTGCCTAGGAATACATAATTGTTAGCATGTTAATAATCTGCAAAGCCTACATTTTATAAGTGCATGCTATCCTGTCTTTTGTTGAAGGCTGCCTGTCTTCTTTTGTATAGTACTGAATTTCCTGAAGGCATTTGATGCGTTTCTATATCTAAATTGCCTTTCAAAGCAACCAATGAAGTTAAAAGCATCCAGTGAAGCAAAACATGAACACAATCCAAACCAAGAATTTTATATTTTCAAAAAGATATTGCAATTTTTTAAAATGACCTGATACTAGTTGGTACAGAAAATGGTAATATGAACAACAACAAAAATGATATTTTAATATAGTAATAGGCTGAGTAAAATAGCGACTTTCTGTTTATCAGATCTAATAAATATCAGATCATAGAATAGCAGAGCAAAGAATTAGGAAGGATGCTGACCTTAAGGATGGGTAGTATTTTTCTCCAAATCACCCAAAAATGGATTGTTTACCTTGACACAAGAAATTTGTTAAATCAAACTGAAATTACTACTCAACATGTCCCTTTATTCAAGTAATTTTTATTTTTCTATTTAGGAGCAATTGTTATATGAATATGATAGTATCATCTCTTTCCATTTAAGCATTCTATTCTATTCTTCTATTTATGAATTGGGCAAAATTGTGGGAATGAAAAGTACAGAAAAAAACCCAGCTATAATATATCAGAGTTTGGTGCCATAGATGGATTTCATTCATTCATTCATTCATTCATTCATTCATTCATTCATTCATTCAGCAGATTTGTACCCTTTCTTAACTCTAGGTGTTCAAGATATTGTAAGAGCCCTCCTCCTCCAATTTTTCTCCATAACAACAAAGTTACGGTATAGGTCAGTGATGGTTAACTTTTTCCGGATTGAGTGCCCAAAGTGCGCACATGCCCGAATCCCCCAAATGTAATGTGCATGTGGCCCCTGCACATGCGCCCTACCCCTGCCCATGCGTGTGCTGCCCCCGCATGCACCCACTCCCATGCAGCACGTGTGGCTCCTGCATGTGCCCCACTCCCTGCACATGTGCGCAGGCCCCCTGCATACACCACTCATCCCCACACATGTGTGTGCGGCCCCCCGCATGCACCCTGCCCCTGCCCCTGCACAGCAGACACCCGATGACCAGCTGGCCAGTGGGAGATGTGTGTGCATGCGTGGTGGAGCTGAACTGGGGCGATGGCTTGCGTGCCCACAGAGAGGGTGCTGTGTGCCACCTGTGGCACACATGCCATAGGTTCGCCATCACGGGTATAGATACACATGAGAGATAGTGAGATCGGGTCTGTTTGAAGATGACAGCCACAACTGTGCAATTGAAGCCTTAGCTTGCGTTGCATACCAAAAAGGGACTGTTCTTTTATTGAATGCCCTTGGTGAAATACTTGTCTAAGCTTGCCCTGAATTTGTCTGAAGTTTTGTATGGTGGTTAAGAAACCAGGAGATGGTGAGTTCTAATCTGCTTAGGCAATGAACGAGCTGGGTGACTTTGGTCAGATCACTTTCTCTCCGCCTTAGAAAGAAAGAGGCAAGAGGTGTTTCTGAAAATCTTGCCAAGAAAACTGCAGGGATTTATCAGGAGTCAACACTTGTCCCCAGCAGTGTTGGGTTGCCCCCAGTTTGGACCGGTTCGCAAGAACCGGTAGTAAAACCGGCGGGAAGCTCCACCCACTGACCCGGATGTCATCATAGGTCATCTGCGCATGCAGGTGCGATGTGAACCTGTAGTAAAGGTAAGTAGACGTCACCAGGCATTAGAACCAGTTGAGGTCCCCAGGCATTAGAACCAGTTGAGTGGGAATCCCTCCTCTGGTGATTTCGTTATATGCATGGTAACCATCTTAGGTTTTTTATTTATATATGATTGGTCTACTGTTATAAACAAATATTGTTCTATGCTTTCATTTGTTTTTTCCTCTTTTGGATTTATTGTGTGTTTATGTTGCATGCTGCCTAGAGGTACATTGTTTGAGTGGGGCAACCTTATATAAATCTTGAAAATAAATAAGTAAATAAACACTGGGTCAAGGCACACACACACACACACACACACACACACACACACACACATACACAATAAAATCTGACCCTTTGCCCATCACACACTGGCTCAATCCCAATCCCAACACATCTGGGTTTAAGAAGATTAATCCAAAAATGTCTAATAAGACACAGACTACTTAAAAATTCTAAAATAAATAACCCTCTTTTATTTTAGACTATCTGTATTATGGTTAATTTAAATATCTCAGTCATTTCAGACTAGTAAACTCTGACACTTTTGAAACTTATACACTGCAAGTTTCATTCTAACCTTTAAAACTTTAGAGAAAAATCATCTTTGGCATTTCACAGCACAGAATGACCTGCTAAGCTGCTGATATACTATGACAGGTACAAGGGCCGATCTTCATATTCTCACTGCCTCCCCATCCAGTTTCTTGTGTTCAGCCAAATAATAGCTGAGAGGTTTGGACAGTAGCACCCCAAAAATTGGCATACAATGAACCATTTGGAAGTCTGTGAAATCAGAAAGTGTGAGCTGAAAGCACCAAAATAAAGGATTATATAAATAGTGATGTTTACTGTGAAGGAGTCAATTTGCCCTTCCACACATTATTTTTTCAGAGAAACTTTCCTTTAACTCCATTCAGAGAAAATAAAATAATGCACATTTCAGCCCACTTCATCATAGCTCATGTCCCACAAGACGAGTGATTGATTGATTGATTGATTGATTGATTTAATATGCTGTCCATCTTGCTATTCAAACTGACTGGGAAGCTGAGAGCTGGTCTTGGATCCAACCATTTCAGCCCAACCAATCTGAATTGCAACTGGATAATTCAAACAAATGAACAAGGATTTATTTGCAGAGAACGGTCAAAAAAGCCAAGATGATGATCCCAATGATGCAAATGAAATTCCACCCATTTTTATGTGCCCATCTTGTGGCTGCCATATTGACTTTATTTTAGCCATTCCCAAAGGATACTCCTAGTAAACTTCCTTTATGTAGCCTTCCACAATTTAGTGTTCTCCAAATGTATTAGCCAAAAATTCCCTAGTGCAGTCAAACATGGGAATCTAGATTTCAAAATAGCAATAGCAATAGCACTTAGACTTATATACTGCTTCACAGTGATTTACAGCCCTTTCTAAGCAGTTTACAGAGTCACCATATTGCCCCCAACAATCTGGGTCCTCATTTTACTGACCTCAGAAGGATGGAAGGCAACCTTGAGCACAATAGTTTCTTTCATACTATCATGAGTCTCTCAAACCAATTTCCTTGTAATATGACTATAATTTTGCCCATACCTTTGTCTTTAGATGAAAATCCTGCACTCAGTTATATTATGGTGCTATATGTTTGCGTTAAGGGGAATTTTAGGCTTTATTATTAGCATTTTCATAAAGTTAACATTAATATTTCATCATGGCACTCTATGCCTCCTTTTGAAATTTAGTAAGCCATGTTTGCCATTTGAGGCAAAGTCATTTCCTTGATTGATTGATTGATTGATTGATTGAATATGCTGTCCATCTCACTATTCAAACTGACTGGGAAGCTGAGAGCTGCTCCAGGATCCAACCATTTCAGCCCAACCAATCTGAATTGCAACTGGATAATTCAAGCAGGTGGACAAGGATATATCTGCAGAGAATGGTCAAAAAAGCCAAGATGATGATCCCAATGGTGCAAATGAAATTGCACCCATTTTTATGTGCACATCTTGTGGCTGCCATGTTGACTTTTTTAAAGTACTTTTTAATGGTAGTGATGGCGAACGGCAGCGGCAAATGGCTAACAGCGGCGGTTGTAGTCAATGGAGATAGGCAGTGATAAGTGATGGTGAACAGTGGCAGTGGTGGCAATCAGAGATCAGTGGCAGCAGTAGAGAATGGCGAAAGGTGGCGGCGGTGAACGATAGCAATAGGTGATGGCGATCTACGCTGCCTAGAACAGCTGATCAGCAGTATTCTGGGAGGCTGATCCAACCGCCAATCAGCTGCTTGGCAGTGAAGCTGGCAGCAGCTCAGCTCAGTTGACCGGTGGTGGGTGCAACGGAGCAGAGCCGTGATGAGCCGCGTGCTGGGGCTGTGATAACGTGCTGAAGCTGACCAGGCTGTTGGCTGTTTGCTGCAAGGACACTAGCCAGATGAATGCCGGATGGATGCTGGGAGGCAGAGGCAGATTTTTTTTCTTCTTTTCCTTCTCTAAAGCTAATGAGCATCTTAGGGTCCAGTGCATCTTATAGTGCAAAAAATACAGTATTTAACAATATAAACTATCAACTGAAAACATATACCAAAAAGGGAAAGATGCCTCTGATTTTTTCATATTAGTTTCCCTATAGGGGACGCAATGGCTCAGCAATTAAAGACACTGAACTTGTCAGCTGGAAAATTGACAGCCCGGGTTTGAGACCTGAGCACTGCACAACAGCATGAGCTCTTGTTTGTGCCCCAGCTCCCGGCCATCTAGCAGTTTGAAAGCATGAAAATTCGAGCAGATTAATAGGTACCACTTCAGTGGAAAAATAACTATGTTCAATGCACTTTTGGCATATAGTTATGTTGGCCACATGATCACATGTGTCTTCAGACAATGCTGGCTTCTTCAGCTAAGAAACAGAGATGAGCACCACGCCCTAGAATCAGACATGACTGGACAGGGAAACCTTTACCTTTAGTTTCCCTATATCACAGATATTAAGACATAGTTTCATAGATTCACAGACTCATAGGGCTGGCTGGGACCTTAGAGGTCTTCTAGTCCAACCCTCTGCCCAGGGCAGGAGTACTTATTCCATCTGGACAATTGGTTGCCCAATCTTTTCTTGAAAATTTCCAGTGATGGAGCACCCAGAGATTTGGGAGGCATCAGGCAAGCTGTCCCACTGACTAATTGTTCTCATTTGCCAGGAAATTTCTTCTTAGTTCCAAGTTGGATCTCTCTCTAACTAGTTTTGACCCATTGCTTCTTTTCCTAATAACATATTATAAATGTTATTTTCTGGGGAAATTGTATAATTTTTGTTCTGGATGGTTTTATAAAAAGGAACCAGGCCAAAAAATATTTTGCCACTAACATTCTAAAATTGTTGGTAGTATACTCTAAAAGAAAATTGGTAGTAAGTGTCACAAACATGGCCAATAAAACCAGGAAACAAAAACTCATGAGATAAACCACCACAACAAATTGGAAGCATCTTTTGTTCAATGAATCAGAGCCAGTATTATTATTTGTATTTATTGAATTTGTATACCGCCCTACTCCCGAAGGACTCAGGGCGGTGAACAGCCATAAAAATAAAACATGGAAGTACAAAATTTAAAATAGAGATAAAACAAATTAAATAAATTTGGCTGAACCATATTTAAAACCCCAATAATTTAAAACCAAATTTAAAATTCCCATTTAAAAGCGGAGAAGTTTAGGTCAGGCCGGCTTGCTGAAATAGGAACGTCTTAAGCGTGCAACGGAAGGTACGCAGATCCGGAATCCTCCGTATCTCGGGGGGGAGCTCGTTCCAGATAGTAGGTGCCCCCACAGAGAAGGCTCTCCCCCTGGGGGCCGCCAGTTGACATTGTTTGGCCGACGGCACCCGGAGGAGCCCCTCTCTATGGGAGCGTACTGGTCGGTGGGAGGCTATTGGTGGTAGCAGGCGGTCGCGTAGATAACCAGGTCCTAAGCCATGGAGCGCTCTAAAGGTGATAACCAAAACCTTGAAGCGCACTCGGAAGACCACCGGGAGCCAGTGCAGCTCGCGCAGGAGGGGCGTTACATGGGAGCGCCACGTCGCTCCCATCACCACCCGCGCGGCTGCACTCTGCGCCAGTTGGAGCCTCCGAGTGCTCCTCAAGGGGAGCCCCATGTAGAGAGCGTTACAGTAGTCCAGACGGGAGGTGACGAGGGCATGAGTGACCGTGCGTAACGAGTCCCGATCCAGAAAGGGACGCAACTGGCGGATCAGGCGAACCTGATGAAAAATCCTCCCGGTCACGGCCGTCAAGTGCTCTTCTAAAGACAGCCGTGAATCCAGGAGGACACCCAAGTTGCGAGCCCTCTCCGTGGGGGCCAATGCTTCGCCCCCAATAGTCAGCGATGGCACCAGCTGACTATATCGGGACGTCGGAAACCACAGCCACTCGGTCTTGGATGGGTTGAGTCTGAGCCTGTTTCTCCCCATCCAGATCCGTACGGCCTCCAGGCACCAGGACATCACTTCAAGGGCATCGTTGGGGTGGTCTGGGGTGGAGATGTACAGCTGGGTGTCGTCAGCGTACTGATGGTACTCCACCCCGAAACCACGGATGATCTCGCCCAGCGGCTTCACATAAATGTTGAACAAAAGGGGCGAGAGGACCGATCCTTGTGGCACCCCACATATAAGGGGCCTCGGGGTCGACCTCTGCCCCCCTGTCAACACAGACTGCGACCGATCGGAGAGAAAGGAGGAGAACCACCGTAGTACGGTGCCTCCCACCCCCAACTCTTCCAACCGGTGCAGCATGATACCATGGTCGATGGTATCAAAAGCCGCTGAGAGATCTAATAGGACCAGGATAGAGGAACAGCCTCTGTCCCGAGCCCTCCAGAGATCATCCACCAACGCGACCAATGCTGTTTCCGTGCTGTACCCAGGCCTGAAGCCCGACTGGAACGGATCTAGATACGTCGTTTCATCCAGGTACCAGGGAAACTGTCGTGCCACCACACTCTCAACAACCTTCGCAACAAAGCGAAGGTTGGAGACTGGACGATAATTAGCCAATATTGCCGGATCCAGGGAAGGCTTCTTGAGGAGAGGTCTCACCACCGCCTCTTTCAAGGCGGCGGGAAAGACACCCTCACTCAACGAAGCATTTATAATCCCCTGGAGCCAGCCTCGCGTCACCTCCCGGGAAGCCAGCACTAACCAGGAGGGGCACGGGTCCAACAAACATGTGGTCGCATTCAGTCTACCCAGAATCCTGTCCACGTCCTCAGGGGCCACAGAGTCAAACTCATCCCAGATAACATTCTCAGGACCTGCCTCCGTCATCCCCACTGGATCTACCCAGTCGGAGTCCAGATCTTCCCGAATCTGAGTGATTTTGTCATACAGATACTGAACAAAGTCCTCGGCTCTTCCCTCCAAGGGGTCCTCCCTCGCTTCCTGGTAGAGCAGGGAGCGGGTCACCCTAAACAGGGCGGCCGGGCGGTTATCTGATGACGCAATAAGAGCAGCAAGATGAGTACATTTCGCTGCTTTTATCGCCACTAGGTAATTCTTAATATGAGATCTTACCAGTGTCCGGTCAGATTCAGTGCGACTGGCCCTCCAACTACTCTCTAGGCGTCTTTTCCGGCGCTTCATCTCCCTCAGCTCCTCGGTAAACCAAGGAGCCAGGTGAGATCGGCGCCGGGTCAGAGGCTGCAAAGGCACGACTCGATCCAGAGCTCCAGCGGCCGCCCTATCCCAGGCGGCCACTAAGTCTCCAGTCGAGGCGTGAGCCAGGACCTCAGGCATTGGCCCAAGCTCCGTCTGGAACCTATCAGGTTCCATCAGGCGCCTGGGGCGGTACCATCTTATCGGTTCCGCCTCCCTGCGGCGGGGAGCAGCGGTTCGAAGATCAAGGCGAAGGAGAGAGTGATCCGACCATGACAAGGGCTCGATGGCTATGTCCCCTATCTCGAGATCACTCAGCCACTGTCCAGAGACAAAAATCAAGTCCAGTGTGTTTCCCCCCATGTGCGTAGGGCCATGAATTAGCTGGGTCAGATCCATAGCCGTCATGGAAGCCATGAACTCCCGAGCCACCTCAGATGTCTCACCCACGGACGGCAGGTTGAAATCCCCCATGACCATAAGTCTGGGGGTATCAACCGCCACCACGGCGATAACGTTGAGTAGCTCGGGCAGGGCTGCTGCCACGTGGCAGGGAGCCAGGTACGTGATCAGCAAACCCATCTGAACCCCATGACCCCACTTCACAAGGAGGGTCTCACAACCGGCCGTCTGAGGAACAGTGGCCTCCCTCGGCCTAAAACCTTCTCTAATAATAACCGCTACTCCCCCACCCCTCCCCTGAGACCTCGGTTGATGGAATGCGTGGAAGCCTGGTGGGCACATTTCTACCAGAGGGACCCCTCCCTCCAGGCCCAACCATAAATAGGTCAGTCTATTTACCATGTATAATTATTTTAACTTATGTATTTTTAAAGTACATCCAAATTTAGCTGTGTCTCACCAAATAAATGAAGATAGATTCAGACTCAGTGTAATCCCCCCCCAGGGCCAAAGGGAGTTTATCAGATATGGGAATATATTCATGCTTTAATAATAAAGAAAGCAAGATAAAGTATAATTTCATTTATGTTATGTACAGTGACCTCTCCTATTACATTTCTTCTTGTAAGGCTGATTGTCATTGGCTTTTTCCTCCATTAAGTGTGTACGCCCTCTGCTGATGTTTCTGGCAACAAAACAAAGGAGAAAGCTCAGGATTTATTACATGGAGCATTGACAGCCTGTGAGCAGAACATAGCTTCAGATCAGTACTACATCCTATCTGAAAGCAGCTTTTGCTTTATACGACTACCTTGGGATTTCTTGCTCCTTCGTTTTGCTGTTAGAATATTTATTTGTTTGCTCATTCCTTTGGGTTATGAAATTTATCTTAGTCCGGATGGATACAAGACAGTTTGCAAATATAAAAGCGTAAGAACATAAGCATGCCCTGCTGGATCAGAATCTGTGCTCAGAGTAGCCAACCACCTGCACCAGGAAGCCCATCATCTCCTGGCAGATGGTCTCCAGAGGTAGTCATGCTGTCATCAAGTCATTGATCCCCATGATGTCCATGAACTAGTCCAGTCTTTTTTGGGAGTCAGTCAAAGTGGTGGTCGGCACCGCTTCTCATTATAATTTCTAGTAACAACAATACAACAACAATTAGTAGTAATGGAACAAAGAGGAATCAAGCATTCTGGTTATAATTGCTCTTCTAATCAAACCTCAGAAGCCTTCTGGAAAAGGCAAGTTTTTGCAGGATTCTATAAGGCAGCAGAATGGGAGTCAAATTGTTCCAGGGGATAGCATCTCACAGAAAAAAATGCTGATTGTCCCACTCCACTCTTTGGTCATGATCTACAGTGGCAAATGGGCCCAAGAAATACATTGTATTTGTGAAATTCTCCACTAAACTCCTAGATCAGGGTTAAATTTATATTTTTACCAACAAAGAAATATAAATTCAACACAAAAATAGTTTGTTGTGACAGCGACTGCCTGCGAAGGCTCCTGGATTGGGGCTGAAAGACGAAAACGGAAGCAGTATGCTACATCCCATAGTTTGGTAGACCAGATTTCCCTGAATGACCAGTCCCACCAGAAAAAATTCCTAGATCAGAACCAACACCGGGCTTTGGCATGCCAGCAACCAGGCCGCGCAAACAAGTGAAGCCCCATTTGCAGGATACTGGCAGCACATAAAAACCATGCCCCCTCCAGGCTGTGGAAAAACCTCTCTCCACGGAACAGGTCCCTGGCGCCCAAAAGATTAGGGGCTGCTGTTCTAGATCACTTTCTGAAATTGGTAGAAAGGAACTAAAACCCCAGAAGCAATAATATATTATTTGCTTGCACAACCATCTAGCAAACTGCTAGTTGGGGGGAGAGGAGCTTAACTGCTTAACAGCATTGTCAGAAATGGTGAATCTAAGCCACAAGCTGTCAAAACTTCAAAAGTATTTTTATTTCACAGGTTAAACTGTGATTGTCATGTATCTCACTTTTTTTTTAATTTAGATCTTGAGCCAAGAGTCGTCTCATGTTGATTGACAGTCCTTTGTCACTCAGTTTTCAGGGTTGCAACCCCTGTGAAGTAAAAAGTGAACGTAGACAAACATAACTGCATTCCTTGATCAGTGAAGCAAAGCTGCAGGAGTAGAAAACCAAACAGGTCTGTCAAAAGTACCGTGCTTTGCTCAGGATGTTCTGTCAGTATTTCAAAGCTTCTGACAGGTTTAAGTATTTCATGCATATGAAAGAATTACTGAAAAATGCTAACAAAGCTATCTGGTCATGTAGTTCCTATTAGAAAACAATTCTATAGATTAATTCTCTTAAATGTTACTTTATAGTAAGTTCCAAGATTGAGAGATTTGAAAAGAATCAATCAATCACTGAAATATCCATCAAACTCTTCCTGAGTTGCAACTTCCAACTTGATCAGGAAATTCTTGGTCACTCCACTAGGATGCCACTGGCTTGGTCCTTTCCCCTTGCTGTTTAGCATCCATGTGAAGCCACTAGGTGATGTTATCTGTCAGAAGAAAGGTATCATAAGTATGCTAACGATCACTAGATCACCAAATATCAACTATTGAGATTACTTGACAATGTATCCCTTCCTCTGAATTCACCTCTTTGCTAATATAATTGCCCTATTTCTATTAAGTTTCTGAAGAACCTTGAACATTTGAATCTGTCATAGGACTTTTTGGATGGGGTAGATGATGGTGAGCACATCTGGAAATATGTTCTGTGAATATTTATGTGTTGGTTTCTTTGATCTTTGTTTGTTTTTTTAAACCATATTGTGCTAGGATTGTAAACTTCTCTGTGATTGGAGCAACAGAGAAATCTGAGTAATACTGTAAATCAATCAATACATTTTATTTTGATGAACTGTATATCTATAGTTGTTCTACAAAGCAGCTATGAAAAAAAGTTGTACAGCATTTCAGAAATGGTGCTTTAGGGCACACATGAGCCCAAACATAGCATCCATTTGCAAGTCCTTACAGCAGCTACCCTACATTTTTTTGGAATGATGGGGCTTTCCTCTGCAGTTGATAAGTGATCTTGGGGAAATATGTGGCGTTTTTTGTGAGGGTTGAAAGTTGTAAGGTAGGCACCAGCAGTTTCGAGTATTTATGAGCTGTTTATTAAGATTGGCAAGAGACCAGTAAACGACCTATTAACTTGAAAAGATGGGTAGAAAGGGCTTACAATTTAAACCTAGCTTCCTTGCAGAACCACGGGCAAATCAGCTGTACAAGATTTCATTCTTGTCTGCAATGTTAGCTTCTAATTTAATCAAGTCATATCAGAGTACCATGTCATCTGACATCAAGCCTAATATAAAAAAAGGGGTTAAGTGAGCTGAAATTTACTGCTGCACCCTTGTGTGAAGTCTAATAACTTTAAAGATGCTCTATTTGCATCTTCAGGCACGTATGAAACACATTTTGACTCAAACCCAAAGCCTTGCATAAGTTCTAGGGTTGCCAGGTCTGCTTCCAAAAAATAGCAGACAAGCGGGGGGGGGGGCAGTTAAGTAGTAAAAAAATAAAAAAAAATTACAGTTAAATTATATATTTTCTTACAAACATTTTAACACGTATTAATAACTTCAAAACTTTACTTAAAATTCAAAACATCAAATATATTATAATAATATGTAAAATATTAAATTACATTTTACTTTGCTGTCGTGTGTATTTTTTATTTGACTGCGCAGCTTTGATCAATTCTTTGTGTTTAAGGAATAATTATTTAATTTCAGTACAACGTTGAGAAATATTAAAAAATGTACAAAGTTCACTTCGAACTGATGGTACAAGCAGTCGGTTACGTTTGTCAGTCCACAAATTTCCCATGACGCTGAAAATTCGTTCAACGTTTGCATTTGATACCGGAATTGATGCACAATACTGGAACAGTTTCAGTAAACTCGGAGCTGGCTCTTTCTTGAAAAAGTATGTCCACTTATCAAGGGATGAATCGCCCTGCAGATGAACATAAACTTCTTCTAAGGCATCTAATCTCTAATTCTAATCTCCCGTTCAAATATAGATACAGAAAGCTCCACCAAGTAGCTACATCAGGGGTGCTATTCAGCAGGTTCTGACAGGTTCTGGAGAACCAGTAGTGGAAATTTTGAGTAGTTTGGAGAACCGACAAATACCACCTCTGGCTGGCCCCAGAGTGGGATGGGAATGGGGATTTTGCAGTATCCTTCCCCTGGAGTGGGGTGGGAATGGAGATTTTGCAGTATCCTTCCACTGCCACACCACACCCACCAAGCCACGCCCACAGAACCGGTAGTAAAAAAGTTTGAATTCTACCACTGAGCTACATTCTAACAAGGATAATCTCTTAACCATACAGCTAATTCTCAATACAGAGGCCAAAACTGTAGAATTCTTTCCACATTCAGTTGCTGCCAAACTGCACAAGCTTTTGGTTAAATACTTGTTTACTTGTTTACTTGTTTACTGGCCCAGCTTATATAATTGTTGAGATTTCTGTGATGTTACTATTCCAATTGTCCTACAATATTGCTTTAATTTTTAGTAATTATATATGATAAGCAATATTGTTGCTGGGAGGACCAGCTCATACAGATGTTCACTCCTCTCTGTACTGATTCGGTACGTGTCCGGGATTGTGGATTTCCAGATAAAGTCATTTCAGGAATTTGATCAGCTAGTTTTGTATTAATTTTCTGAATAATCAAGGGATTAATTTATCTGAACTAGTGTAGCATTTAACAAATTATTCCTTACTTTTCATGAAGGGGAAACACTGGTCTTTTTAAACTTCATTGTGTAAATCAACCTTACAGAGCCCTGACATTATGTTCTGAGCTGGAATCTCATTAATATATTTTATTACAAGATAAACATTTTTGGTTACTGACTTGTTATACTACTATTTTGCTCTCTGCTTAAGTCTCTTGGAAAACACATTAATCATAATACTGGGAATGTTGCTGTGAAGCTTACATGATATTTTCAGACCAAGGACATATACAGCAGTAAACAATGGTCCAATGGTTTGGAAAAGCAAAATCAATGGGGAACACAAACAAAAAAATTCCATCAATCTTGACCCATTCAGAATAAGTTCATAGGAGATCTCTGTTACTTTCATAAAGCATGCATGTACATATTTACACACATCCTATGTAGATAAAGGTAGCAAGTATGGCATTATTTTTTAATGAATTAAATATTTAAAATTGTCAGGCTATATATAATCAAATCAAATCTTTATTATGGTCGTAGACTAGCATCTAAGCCGTACATAAAGAATTTGAAATTTTGATATATTTCTTTCCTAGATTTGAAAAAGTTCTGTCATCTTCTGACATCGGTCCTTTAATCCAGAAGGGTTTTCCCAAAACATTTATCTTTACATCTTTCAATAAGGAAAAGCAATGAAATAAAGTCTCTGTCAACTTGCAAAGCTTTGAATTAATTAGGGCATCTTTCGGAAATTTGACAGTCTCAGTTTAAATCTGAATTAATTTTTATATTCTATTGCAGCTATTATTCTGTGGAGAGAAAACCTCTGACTTTTTATATCACTTCCAAAATCTCAGAAGTTATAAAACAATTGAGTAAACACTCACAATAGCAAAAGTAGTCTCAACACCACGAACCATCAGTTGCAAGAATACAGTTAGTCCTTGACTTACAAAAGTTCATTTAGTGACTGTTTGAATTTACAAAAGTGAATGAAAAAAGTGACTTATGACTGATTTTCACACTTATGACCATTGCAGCATCCCCATGGTCACATGATCAAAATTCAGATGCTTGGCAACTGATTCATATTTCTGATGGTTGCAGTGTCTTGGGGTTATATGATCAACTTTTCCAACCTTCTGAAAAGCAAAATCAATGGGGAAGCCAGATTCACTTAACAGCTGTGTTACTAACATAACAGTGCAATGATTCACTTAACAACTGTGGCAAGACAGGTCATAAAATGAGGCAAAACTCACTCAACAAATGTGTCACTTAGCAACAGAAATGTTGAGCTCAATTGTGGTCATAAGTCAAGGACTACCTGTAGTCTCGCCAGAGGACTTGTTAAGGATCTGTTGAGGGTATAGAATAGGAACTGACGTCTTCCTGAATTGGCACACTGGCATACAAACTTTGGCTACATTATATGTTATGATGTCACTTTTGTCAGACAGTAGGAAAAATGCCTATAGATACCGGGGACAACCTGGGAATTCCACTTAGCAGTAGTCTGATAGAGGCACTTTGTATATGGCTAATATATTGACAAGTAAGTAGCACAAGCTCAGCTGTTTCTACTTCCCCCCACAGGGGCACAATCATTGTGGATAGGAGTTTTTTTCTTACAACTCCCCTCTAGCACTGCCAGGGTAAAAGCTCTTCTTCCTCCTAAGTAAGGATTTTAAAAGAGGCCAGATTTAAAAGATATCTTACGCACTCATCTACCAGCAGTTTAGAAACTCTGCCAAAATTAATCTGGCTCTCTATTATACATGGTTTAATGACTTTAATTGCCAGAACATAGCCCCTTTTTAATATTTCTTATAGGGAAAGACCATATGTCTGTAATTTGCATACAAGGGAATTCATCCAGTAAGATTTATGGTTATCTTGGGGGGGTGGGGGAGGACCCTTAGCAAGAATACAGATTCCAACCAGGTGATGAAAAATAAACAAACAAACAAATAAATAAAATCACAACATTGGCTTGGGATAAAGCAGAATGATAGGGCGAGGAGGCAAGGAACAAATGTTTAAATTGACCATACAAAATTGGATTTGCACTATTAATTTCAAATAAGGACTGAATATTTACAGATTTCTGATTTTCTTGAATCAGTTTTAAAGATAAGTACTATGTGACAGGGAATAGCCACTCACCCAGCCTTTAAAAAATGGCTTTTTTCAGTTGTATTGGATCCTATCTACAATTGCAGGAAGGACAATAGATTGGAGATGAGGAAAGGAAATATTAAGACATGCTGACACTGTTGAATTGTAACTGCACACAACGTATTAAATATTAGGCATTTATAATGTATTATATATCTATAGGAAAATAAATGATGCATATTGATTATAATTCAATACCTTAATAAAATGCATGTTGAAAATGTGACATTTCATTTCAAAACTTATATTTACTAATATTAATAAAATATGAGAAAGATATTTTGATATGCATTAATTATAATTTTAACGTTATTTGAATATATACATTTAAACATTATCAATGGCTGAAAGCAAAAAAAATCACAAACTCTAGACTACTTTGCATTTTTAACATTTGCATCAATAGACTAGGCAACAGTCTTTCATAAATGGCTTAGGTAGGTATTTTATTTCTTTCTTCTGTAAATTAATAATTAAGATGGCAAGGAAATCAATGCTGACTGTTGTGTGGAAGGACAGATTCTGAAGATAAAGCTCAAACACTTCGAGAAGAGAAGGCTCATTGGAAAAGATCCTGATTTTGGAAAAGATTGAAGGCAAAAGGAGAAGGAAATGGCAGAGGATGAGATGGTTAGATGGTGTCACTGTTGAACATGAATTTGGACAAACATCGGGAGACAGTGGAGAGCCTGGCGTTCTATGGTCCATGGAGGTCACAAAAAGTCAGACATGACTTAGCAACTGAACAACAGTAACAACATATTCAGATTCATTAATAAGAATGTTGAAAAGTAAGACATTGTTCCTGTAACAGCAAAGGTTAATGACAGCATCTATTTCCAGTTTACTACAATGCTACTACTGTAGTTTGAAAGCCCCTTGATAGGCTGTTAACCAAATACTTACTTTATGTACAATCAAAGTTTAGGGCTCAGCTTCATGATATATGAAATAGTAAATTTGCCCAATATAATAGAACATTTTTCCTCGACTTTCCAATCCTTTTGCTAGATAACAAGCAGTGCTTTAAAAAAATACGTGGAGTTGAAGGATTCCTATTTATTATTCTGCTTAACATGCTACATTGGCACATGAAATTAACATTGTGGCCTTTTGACCTTAGTGAAAGGATTTTCTCATGCAGTAGTTAAAAACATATGCTGAGGTTGGTTGAAACCCCAAAGAGGAATCATCGGCTGTCGGTGCTCTGAGTCCTAATGGAAGAGCTCTTGCCGGACCCCAGTAAAGTGTTTTTCCCACTTAGTAGTGGAAATATGGATGAAGCTGGTGGCTCTACAGTAGAACTAAGCACATTTAAAGTAGATGTAATGGAACTCTGAGGGTGGTGCAGCCATAAACTCCAAGTAAAGCACAAATTGCCAGGCAAAAGAAGTATGCACACTCACAATATAAAGGCTTTTTATCTGCCATCACCTTTTCTCTGAAAATAGGGCTCTACAGCATCTTGAGAGAGTCATCAGCATGTACATTGATAAGTCACACTGTAGGCATCTCTGCCAACCATTTGAACATCAGACAGGGAAACCCTTTGATTGTAATGCTACTAAAATCCATGCTGTTCTTCCTGCGAAAGCTAATACAGAAGACAAGATCCACCAAAGGAAGATAACAATTTGCTTACTGGGATATGCCTGCCTAAACTCTCAATCCCAAATGTATTCCCATAAAGAGTTTCCAACCTGCCTCAAAGAAACCAACTCCACCTAGCCACCCCCTAACTCACTCACATCCAGCTGGGTACTAGGCCAGGATTCATAATCCTAACTAGCATAATCATCTTCAGACAAAGAAATGATGGAAGAACTTTCTTGAAAAGACTGTTCTAATAAAGGAAGCTGTGGAGGTTTTCATCAGGAATTGATGAGCAAAGGGGGGAATCATTCATCCTTCCTTACTACTTTAGCCAAATACCCTTCTTTGCTGCAAAGTTCTTTTTTTTTTTTCTTCACAGGGCTGCCAGCTGCCCCTACAGAAAATGATTGTCATATCTCCCTAAGAAAAGCATCATCTGGGTGTGTGAATGTTTATTTTAATTACTCTTTTTTAAAAAAAACCTGGATCTCAAAAACCAAATCTCTTCTTACTAATGAGAAATTTTCATACTACTTCCATTTCTAGCCATTTCTATATATTATGCATTTTACAAGAACCATCCCTGAGGTCATGTGCTGAGAGGAAAATGAATCATTGCACAAACTGATATCTTTCAAGAAAGTGTTTTGGAAAGCTGTAGGAGCCTAATGAGATTTCATTATCTTGCTATCCTTGCTGACTATAATATCATATCTTAATGTTGGAGTGCCTCCAGCAGCACATGCAGAGCTCGGGAAACCATTGTAATTCATTTGTCTTCCAGAGGAAATGCAGAAGTACGTGGCATCAGAAGGAACCAGAGAAGTGTAACAGCTAGCTTGTTTATTACATTTAATACCCCCTCCCAATTTTTTTAGCACATTGAGCACATGCAAGCAGCAAATTCATGTTTCCACTCTGCTCCTGCTGATCAAAATAAAATGTCTCTCTCTCAACTGATGGTTGAGAGCCAAAATTTGTGTTGGCTATGGAAAAATGTGTATCCATATAATACTACAGCTCTGATGCCCGTAACTTTTAACTGAGAAAAATGGTACACCATAAGACAAACAAAGATACCTTGGCTAACATGCAGAATATGTTCAAAGTCTGGGACACATGACTCCCATGGAATTAAAATTTGACAAACTTTATAAAACATTTTTCTGACAGAAACATTATCATAAAGCAGTTAGTGACATACAAAATGTCATAAAGCATTTCCTTTTTTGATGTTTCACTCTTTTTTACAGTTCAACATGATCTAAACAGTTTATGACGTATGTCTATGGCAGTGGTGAAATCCAATTTTTTTTACTATTGGTTGTGTGGGCATGGCTTGGTGGGCATGGTGTGGCTTGGTGGCAGGGTAAGGATACTGCAAAATCTCCATTCCCACCCCACTCCAGGAGAAAGATACTGCAAAATACCCATTCCCACCCCACTCCAGGGAAAGGATACTGCAAAATCCCCATTCCCACCCCACTCCAGGGAAAGGTTACTGCAAAATCCCCATTCCCAGCCCACTTTGGGGCCAGACAGAAATGGCATTTGCCAGTTCTCCTAACTACTCAAAATTTCCACTACTAGTTCTCCAAACTGCTCAAAACTTCCACTACCGGTTCTCCAGAACCTGTCAAAACCTGCTGGATTTCACCCTTGGTCTACGGAGATTCTCAGTCATCCAGGTCATGGTTGTCCCAAAGGTGTTTTTTTCGAAAGGCAACCGGACTTTGTTTTTCCTGAAGACATTTCACTTCTCATCCAAGAGGCTTCTTCAATTCTTCTGAAGAAGCTTCTTGGATGAGAAGCAAAATGTCTTCAAGAAAAACAAAGTCCAGTTGCCTTTTAAAAGAGCACCTTTGGGGCTATTTATGACACAATACTAAACAGCACAAGACGCCGAGGTGGTGCAGTGTTTAGAGTGCAGTACTGCAGCTACTTCAGCTGACTGCTTGTTCAGCAGATCAGCGGATCAAATCTTCCCGGCTCAAGGTTGACCCATCCTTCCGAGGTGGGTAAAATGAGGACCCAGATTGTTGGAGGCAATATGCTATTTAGTATACTGTCTTTGGTGTAAGCTGCCCAGAGTCCTCAGAGAGTGGGCGGCATAGAAATATGAATAATAAAATAAATAAAAAATAAAAATAAAGACATTTCCTGTGCTGATATTTGATTGTTCTATATAGTTCAACAAGGCAGATACATCTCGGAATGTATCCTAACTTTTCCAGTGAAGGAAGTACATTAGAAGCTCTGTCATTTTTGAAGGCATTAAGGAATCTGATGAGAAAACCTCTCTGAAACAATGACCCAATGAGGCATGGGTTGTTAAGTCTAATTTAAAATCCAGATTAAAAAGAATGGAGTCTCAAGTGCTTTTTCTTTCACTATATGGATTTTCCGTTTCATTCTGTAATTCAGTGACATTCTTTGTTCTTTTGTTTTGTTTTGTTTTTTGTTTTCAACATAAATAAAGGGCTTGCTTGAAAGTGATTGGTAGGTAGGTTCAGCCATTTTGATTCTTATAAGAGGACACTGGATCGGGTGTGGCAATTAAGCCAGTGAGCTGGCTAAAGCTGCTAGCTCAATATATTTCATGGCTAAAAGTGGATTTGAACACATGTCAGAAGAAGCTGCATCTATTATTTTTTCCACTCTAAATTGCACATTGCTGAAAAAAGACATCCAAATTTTAGCTAACCGGGTGCTGTGAGTACTCTGTTTCAAAGATCTATCATGAGGCTAATATAATAAACATGATTCCATATGTGTCTTTATGGAAAAAAGGTGAAAATAAAAATGATCATCACATTACATATTCATTGCCATACTGTACAATCTTGGCCATAGGAACCAAGAAGTTTGAGAATTCAATTTGTAATTTTTTAACATCCTCTGTTAACCTACTGATAAGCCTACTACATAACTGCAATTTCTCATAATACTGACAAACCTATATGTTAAAATGTCAATAAGCTGTCTAGCCCTTACATTATAGCATTTGAAAATAATTATTTACAAGCAAGCATATACTTCTATACAGCATTAGAAAGTAAACCCCACTGAATTTTATGGACTTGCACCTGGATAAGTAGTAAGTACGTAGCTTACTACTGGAGTACTTACTTACTACTATTGGATTGTGGCTTGTATTAACATAATACTTTCTGATATGAAAGGACTAGAAGGACATTAGATTCATATTGATCTTAATACTGTATTAAAGATTCAACTGCATTTTGGAAATACAATTTTGCAATCTGTTTGATTATAGAGATACAACTACCTTATAAATTAGAAAAAAACAATTAACAAGCTAAACAGGGTCAGCACTGCCTTTTGATGTATAAATCGTACACTCTTTACTATCTGAACATATTCTAAGTGTGTAATCATTTTTTTAAAAGACTATAAACAAAAACTGTATGAGATTTTATAATTTCCACTTACCAATGGGACATAGAGCTATATTAAAAGAAATAAAGCAAATAAAACAAAATTAGAACCAAATAAACAAAATATTTAGTGTCTGGCATATCCATCAATGGTGCCACATTTTGCATAAATCAGTTCCATAGAATTCATCCAGTTGTAATATTGTACTGAAGGGAGAATATGAGAAATAAAAGTGCAAACTCCTAGTTCCTTTTTTAAGATGTATATATTGAAAGCCTCCCTAAAATATTTTAGTACATCTAATTTAGTAAATAAAGATAAAGAAGTTGGTGTTAAGGTCATCTTTTCTAAATGGTTTTAAGGGAATGGAAGTCTAAATATAACATTTAGAATGAAAAAAAAATGTCTACTAATAAATTTTAATCATAGTCAATCACATTAAATACTGAAAAATCAATAGATTTAATTAAAGTAAAAGCTTTCCATGGATGAGATGAGAATTTCTTGGCAGAATGGTGCAGTCAATGGCATAATTTTTTTATCAAGAAATGGATATTTCATTACTCTTTCCTTCACCTTCTGTTTCCATTATATTTATTGCACTTTTAGATTGTCTGTCCTCTGTTTCTTCGTGTTTGCTGTTTCACAATCTAGCTAAAATCCCTACCTTGTTCTTCCACAAAGGTTAATATATGCTTTAAAAAGTACAGTGAAGAATAAATCAAACCAACATTGAAGAATGCTTCAGACTGGATGGATGGGTGGATGGATGGATTTGATTGTGATGCCTTCTCACCAGTAGTGGGTTTCAATTTCATTCGCTACTGTGCATGCACAGAGACGTCCGGGCGGTGGGCAGAGCCTCCCACTGCTGCCTCTACCGGTTTGCCCAATCTGGGGCAAACAGGTAACAACCTACCACTGCTTCTCACTCCAACCACTTCTGGGTGTCTCACAAAATAAAGAACAATATAAAAACAATGAACTACAATAAATTAGACTAGAAAAAAATTACAAAATAATTACAAGATGACAAGCTAAACAATTATTCAAAGTATAAAGTATCACAGACAAGGGAGCCTCATCCACCCTACCACAAGGCCTGTTTTCAAGGCTATCCAGAACTCCCAGGATGGGGATGCTTCATTCCAAAGGGCAGGTGCCACTGCAGAGAAATTGCACTTCCTAGATCTGTAAATATGACCCTGTTCATTCAAGGGGAAGTGAGACAAATCTATCAAATAACTGAATCCTATTCCATGAAGGAGTTTATATAAGGTGACCAACTTTTTTACAATGAGAAGGAGGACACAAATAAATTGAAGAAAAAAAAATCATAAATAAAAGAAACATTTTATTAATTGCAATAATAATACAGAATAGCAAACAAAGCCACTTGCATGTGGCACACTCTCTCAAAACAATTCTCCTGTACAGAGCGCATGCGTCTCATAATCATGTTTCGCCACACTGTACCGAGCCTTGACGGATCATCATGTCAAATGCAAATACATCACATCACACGCAACGGATTGGCTCGGCATCAATCAAATACGGAGATTTACAGATTAGTCTTCAAATATCGAAAAGGAGGACATATAGGAGGACACTTTTTGAGAGAGGACAGAACTTACAAAAGAAGGACTGTCCTCCCTAAAGGAGGATGATTGGTCACTTTAGTTTATAGGTAATAACCAACACCTTGAACTGTACTCAGAAGCACACTGGCAACCAGTGCAGCTTGTGAACATCTCACAAATGTTCACTGGTACTCACACCTCTGCATTCAGGACCAGCTGAAGCTTCCAATTGGTCTTCAAGGTCATCCCAAGTTAGAGCCATTTGCAATAGGCAAATCATGAGATGTGAGGCCATGGGAGATCCTGGAAAGGATACACTAGCACAGCAGATAGAGTGTGCTAGTGCAAAGTTGGCTGGTCTTTGAGCAGGTACTTTGAGTCTAAGAGAAATCCTCCCCCCAAAGTTGCTCTTAAGTCCTGATTGGGTAAATGTAAAAATAATTCAGAAATAAAATGGAAAATGCCCATCTCAAGGTAGTCCAAACAGCCACAGGCATTCAGTCTGGGTAGCAATAGCCAGCGTCAATTTCTACTCATCCAGGCCTGCACAGCCTTCAGGCACAGAAACAGGATTTCGACAGCCTCATTTGGCCAGCCTCAAACCAAAATGTCTGATTGGATATTATCAGCATACTGGTGATAGAGTTCTCCAAACCAGCAAATGACCTAACCTAGTGGTTTCATATAGAGGTTGGAAAGGAAGGGAGAGACCATTGGATCTTGTGTACTCTTCAAGGGGGGAGTTTCAGGAGTGAACACACATCCTTCAGCACAATTGAAACTAGCTATAAAGAAAAGAGAACCACTATAATGCAGTGCCCCCAATTCCCAATCTCTGGATCTGTCCTTAAAAATATTTTGGGACAAAGGAATCAAAGGATGGAAGCACCAGCTCTATTTTAGCTCCATTTTAGATAATCAACAAGTACAAGCAAAGCTGTGTTAAATAATTTTGACTATACTGTTAAAAAACAACAATTTTATGGTATATCAAAATTCCTAAGAAATGGCAATCAGTTCCTTTGTCTCACAACCTCTGAGGCTCCTAGCTGCTAAAAGATAAGGGCATAGTGCCTCCCAGTTTTCACCACGAACATTTTGTTCAAAGAACAAACTGATTTAAAAATATAATATCCAGAAGTATAAAAATATAAATAGATTAAAACTATAAATATGGGAGGGTAGGAATGCTGAACAAATTGACCCAATAGATTAAATGAGCTTGAATGTTCCAAGGTTACATGGAAATAGAAAACAATATTTATAGTTGCTGCAAAGATCATGGGAAGGGCATAAATATCAGTGTAATTTCACTATAGGACAACGTGTAACAACACATTAGCAATGTACATGAGGTTTGGGAAGTCTGGTTCAGAGCTTCACAAAACAACATTAAAGAAGCTAAAGGATGTTCTTGAATAAAATGTGATTTTTTCATAGGCCTGGTTAAAGCTGAAACTATGCCTTTACCAAGAAATCTTCCTGTCCAGTTGGTTCTTCCATCCTTTTGGGAGAAAAAGTGTAAATTAATAAGTTGGGGAAGAAACCAGCAGGGGACTCAGCAGGTATGGTATAGTCAAGATGGTACCATAACCCCACAATCAAAGCCTCACGGTCTTTTTGCATGCATTACGTGCACAATGCTCATAAAAAGAGGCAGAGCTTCAGTTGTTCCATGGCAATTGCCATCTTGACTTTTTTTTTTTTTTTTTTTTTTGACACACATACATATCCTTTCAGGCTCTCTGGAAACACGCATCTATTTTATTTAGAGTAGATATGATACCAGACAAAATACTAGCCAGTCTAAATGCCCAGACATGAGAGGTCTCTCACATTATGTTAATTGTCTTTCCATCCTTTATTGCTTGTGGAACTGAAACAAAATATGCAGGTAACTATTTTCTTGTGAGATGCTGTATTGAAAGGAACTCATCATGAAATGCATTCAGATATTCTTTCTGCGTTGGTCATCTGAGTCTGTCTTACTAGTCCCCTCTTAGCTGAACACAATACAGTCATGGTAACTGAACACAAAGAGGTGTTCATACATTGATGTGCACATCCTAGAGGCAAGCCCAGGAAGCTATTTGCATCAATGCACACATCAGTCACCCTTCTCATCCTCCTTGCCGTGTCCTGGTTTTAAAACTATTTTAAAATATTATTAATGGTAACTGTTATTTTTCAACTTGCCTTTCTCAGGTAGCAGGCTTAGTATAAAGCTGAAGAGTTCCCATTGACTGGGCTTACTTTTAGTAATCAGAAGCTTTAATGTGTTTCAGTAAAATTGGCATAGCTGGTTGAAAGCTTGGCCACTCCTAGGAAGTATATTTCTGTAATTGCTTTCAGTGTGATGCCAAATTGGTTGGAGCACATGGCTGACTTTTGGCTTCTTCTGCGCATATAACCTACATCATTGGCAAGCAGCTAAAAACTTAGATTTACTAAATTTGCATTCATAGCTTACTAAGAAGCATTCATTCTTGAGTTATTTATACAAATAATAAAAGTGGATAATAAATATTGCATATGTTAGAAACTTGGAAGCAAGCATATGTAGGTTTGTCCTGTGAGGATCTGACAATACACTATGGCAACTTCTCCCAACAATGCTTTTTCAAGAGGCAGCTGGACTTTCTGGTTTTTCTTTTAACATGTTTTGCTTCTCAGACTCAAGGTTGATTAAACCTTCCATCCTTCCGAAGTTGGTAAAATGAAGACGCTTCTTATTCTGTATATTGTCCTTATATGATTCTTGATAGGATATGTAAGTATACAGTCAGATGCATAGCTTAATTTATCTAGGTATTACAGTCACCATCTTGGGATATCAATCCTTCATGTTATTACTATTCCTTATCTTTCAAAACTATTCCCTGCAATGAAAGTTTCTCAAACTTCACCCAGAAAAGTCTATCGCTAACTTTAAAGCATTTAAATGAAGCCTTCAAATTGCTTTCTGCCCTTGGTAGGGTTTTTTGGACTTGCATCTCTGTGGGTAATCATGTTTTTCTTCCCTTGTTTACTCTCTTTAAATCACTCCTTTTAAAATACATATGTCCAATATGGATGTAATCACTCCACCTTTCAGATATGAAATTGTTCAGAAAGTGATATGCAGCAGCTGTTTCTAATGTACTAATTGTTAGATATCAAGTACAGTTCAAATGAGCCAATCAGGAATTAGTCCTGAGAGCGGGAAATTAGAAGGCACGTCAGTGGTTGCAGCCGGGGACAGCCCCTTTCCTATATAAAGGGTTGCCCGGGGTTTGAATTCCCATTGCTGTTTCTGGAGTTAAATAAAAGAGTTACAGTTACATTGTTTTGAGTCTTCCTTCAATCGCCCACGATTTAACACTAATCTTCTGGTTTATATTGTTGAACTGCATAAAAAGTACCAATAAGACTTCAACATACTTTAAAAATACTTTTTTTTTTGTTTATTAGTAGCAATTCTTGTATGTAACACTTGATAATCAGGCAAAAAAATCTGTATCTATTGTTAAGTTTCTCAGGCAATATAGGTGTTTCTAGTCTACTTTTAGTGCTACCAATCAAACAAATGTTATTTCCTTTGATATATTTCATTTTTAAACAAAAAGGATGAAAGGGAGCAGAGAAATATGGGAGGATTACAAATTGAAAACATTCTTGCCTGACCCTTGTAAAATCCACGTTTATTAGAAGATAGTTGCAAGTAAACCTTCATCTAAAGCACACTATCCTTTTGCAAGGATGTTTTATGTAGGATGTATAAGGAAACAAAACTTGGCCATATTATGACTAACCTGTAGAAAATAAATTCGACATACTTTTGCAAATAAAATGATAATTGTTAACTGGAAAGGAACAAGAGTTTCCCATTTTAAGTATGCTTTCCTAAAAGCAATCAATACTAATTACTTCTGAGTAGGTGTGCTTAGAACGGGAATTTAATAGGAAATAAGTTACCTCTCCTTTTCTTTTTCAAAAATCTTACATGGGAGAAAATTAGCCCACTTGATAATTCAATTGGCTTTGCCTGACCTGTTATTTTCCCCCTTGCATTTCAGTTTGGCAGAGCATGTGGATAAAAATGTTCGCTTATATGTTTGTACAGCAACATACATTTCATTTGGTTGCATTGTAATGACAACTTGCACACTCAGCTGGGAGTACATGTATATGACCCACAGTGTTCAAGTTTGCAATTTGTTTATTTCCAAGCCTCAAAGGCTAAACATAAATTAAGTCTTCAGGGTAACTCTGCAACCTAAAGATTCCATCTACACCCTATGCAATTTTCCCGACATCCTGCTTTTGTTGGCTTCCTTCCAAAATGTTATTTTTTAAAAAATCTTTCCAATCTAATCAACAGCACTAGGAGCTCTGCTATTCTTCCATCCAATTACTAACTAGGGTCAAGCCTGCTTAGCTTTTCACCCTCTGTCAAAGCGGGATAAGTGCTGCCCCCTGCTGCTTCCAAGGAAGTTATAAATTGAAGCACAGTACTGCAAAGTCTTTAAGGGAAATATAAAAACATTTATTTTATGCAGTGATCTTGGTGGTCACGGAGCAACAGCCAAAGAACCATCTCTTAACTATGAAGATATCAGACAAGGCAGGCGAAGGCCAACGCCTGCTGTACAGAGAGAAACTAGAAACAGGTAAGGAAGCCTGTCCGTTGCCATGGCAATTCGAGGCCCGAAAATTCGAAACTTGGCAAGCGTTTAAAATTATAACGGTAAATCCGGCCGGCAAGAATCAGGCGACCGCTAGGGGGCCACAGAACGCTCTCAGAACGCTCCCTACTACCATCTGGCGGCCGCTTGGATGTTTCCGGCCCTCGCTGGAACTCCGCTTGGGCCGCGCTCGCGGCGGTTTCGCTGACGTCAGCGGAGGGCGCGCGGACGAACGGTGACGAAGGCGGAAGCGGCTCAAGGGCTGGCGCGGAGGCGACCTCCGCTTCCCCACCTCAGCCGGAACCAGCGCTGCCATGGAGGTAACCGGCCGGGGGAAGCGGGGAAGAGGAGCGCGTGGGGCGCCGCCTGGGGAGCTGGAACTGCCCCGTTTCGCTCGCCTGCGAGCCACGAGGCTTGGCTTTTCCGGTTCGCTTTCCCTCCGGCTGTAAAAGGGCCTCCGTCCCCGCCGTTAGTGGGTGGCCCCGTTTTTCTCGGTGAAGAGGCGATAAAAACGCCGCTGGGTGATGCTCGGAGGTGGCTCGATATTCTTCTATTCTGCACCGAGGGGAACCCGGGGGGGGGGGTCCCCAACTCTGTCCGCTTTTCACAAGTGCTCTGGAAACACCGGCACAGTGATTCACCCGAGGGGCGTAAATCTTTTTAAGCAGCCTGGAATGGGGTCCAAGTTGTGTGTGTGTGTGTGTTGCATTGTGGATGATGCTGAATCGCCTTTGATCTTGCTCGCTTTGGCTTTAGCAGCAACCTGGCAGTCCCAACAAGTGAAGCTTTCCTGGTTCAGACTGAGAGCAAGGAGGGCGCGGTTGCTTCTTTAAGAAGAAGCAACAAAAGGGCTATTTGGGCTGCAACCAAAACTTTACCGAAGTTGCTTATATGTTGGGCTTTACTCACTTCCTTCAGATATACAGTAAAAAAAACAAAAAAAACAAGTTATTGAAATGTGGGCACGGTCTGTTGCTTGATTTTGGCTTCATGTGTTGAGTGAACTCGTTGTGGTTTGTTCAGTAAACTGGTTTAGTGTAATGTACTATAAGCCCGCTCTGATTTTTTTTACAAATAATGAACTTCAGGTAGTATAAACAACACATTGTAATTATCCTTTACTTTTCTTTAAGTAATAGATTTGTGGAAAGGAAAGCCGATAGCAGAGAACATGCATTCAAGTAAATATGGTAATGTCTGGACTCTTCCCCCATCACCCCAGTAAATGAAGCAGTGTGGTGGCTTATTAAAAGGCTAATCCAGACCCATCCCCCCAAAAAAGTTTGAGACATTTATAATCTGCTCTGAATGCTGAATATAATTTCCTCTGTACTTTCGACAGTTTGTTGATTGTCTTTGCAATAAATTTATGTTCTAAGCTTTTGTGTGTCCGTGTATTGCATTGAAACGACCAATTTTTAAAAATCGGATGTCCTCAGATTTGGCCCTGATAACTCCTGATTTTTTTGGATTAAGTGATCTAGAAAAGGTATTCATCATTTGACAAAAATACAAGAAAAAAAATTCTAAATGTCATAGGGAAAAAGTTGGGCTAAACTTTCTCTACAAGTAATAAATCCCAGAAATACGTTGGTTTATTAGTAAGAATTCTTGTCTTGAGCTACAAGTTTTCTACCAGAAGGTGGTGCTGAGAGACTGATGTTTTTATTCTGTAGGAGTCTTTAAGATTCGCTTTTATTTTTCAGTCTTTTTATAAAGTCGTTAAGAGCTTTTACAATGAGATGCCATGGTGTTCATATATCACCCAGTTATGTGTGCACTATAGTATATCATGGTATATCAAGACTGGAATGAGTTTAGTGTACCCCATTACAATTTGTCATAGTTACAAAAAGTTTAAAATCCCCTTGCCCAATTTTTTTTATTAACTTGCCATATCATCTAGGTGTGACAACTCTGGTTAATGTTAACTATGGCCCATTCAAATTGTGGGTTATGAAACTGGCTTGCCGTAATTTAAAACAATAGAAGAAAAAAGGATATTTTCTCCTCATAGCTATCCCAGAGAAAGAAGAGAAGGGAAGCATATGAGCCTAGGTATAATGTTTTGTATTGTAATACACTTTTGTTTCTCACAATATCCAAATACAATTTTCTTCTTTTTACCAAATCCATAGGAGGTGATTGGTTTTCTAACTGAACTTTAGTATATACAGTTTGCATTTTTTTCTTCCAGGAGTAAATCATGCACAGTAGGACTTTGTAGTGCTTTTGATAAGATGTGGAAAAGGTGCTTTGCAATATGTTAGCACATAAATGCAGCACATGCTTGTGTATCATTTAAAAGTTATCTTTTCCTGAGATTACAAGGCTGCTGTGGAAGCCTGCAAATAGGTCTAATGCTCTCCCACAAAAAGAATTTTGTGCCTTCAACTTAACTCCTGATGACCTCATGGAGTCCCTACAGTTTTCTTGGCAACTTGGCAAGTAGAATTCTAGCCTCCTGGTTTTTAGCCTGATGGCCCAATCACTGTATCAGACTGGCCCACAATGCCCTTCCCTTCTGTCATTAAAGCAGAAATCTTGCAACAGTAAGAAAAAGACACACCTAATTTAATAAATACAAATAGATTCTGTATTCTCCTCTTCCTAGTAAAATCCGAAGTGTTATGTAACTTTAACAAGTACCACTAAATATTTTGGGATAAATATAATGCAGAATTGCTAAGATCCTTTTCTGTAATTTTAAAATGTTAATTATTCTTTTAACTGGTTTATTAATGAAATTATTTAAATGCTATTTCTTTTTGTAAACTGCTTTTTTGAATAAGTATGTATATTATAGGTATAATAATACATTTTGATATTTCATGCTTTTTTCAATATAAAACTTTATTTCTGCTTAGCTGCAAGATAGTGAACAAGAAATGGCAGCTTCTCCTCCTACAGCCACATCAGGGAAATCAAAGGTATATTTCTACAAACTTTTCTGAACTTTATAATCATAGAGTTGGAAGTCACCATCAGTGTCATCTGGATGAATGTTTCTCAACTTCACTAACTTTAAAATATATGGATTTCAACCTGCTGGCTGTAGAAGTCTGATAGTTAAAGACAATTCAAAGTTGCTGAGAATAAGGAACACTGATCTAGATTGCTACCACCACCCCACTCTGGATTCAGTGGGTGACTATCTAGCCTCTGCTTAAAAACCTCTAATGAAGGAGAAGTTATCATTTCATATCACAGCCTATTTCACTGGCTAATAGCTTATCACAGTCTGAAAATTTGTCCTGATGTCTAATCAGAACCTTCTCCCTTGTAGTTTTAGCTAGTTGGACCTGACCTCTGTGGCAATCAATAATAAATTTGCTCTCTTTTCTGTATGACAAACTTTCAGATTTTTTAAAAGATTGCTATCATCTATTAGTTGTTTCTCTTGTAAGCTAAACATACCCAGATTCTTTGAATATTATTATAAGGCTTTATTTTATTATATTAACAAACCCCCACTATCTTGTTAATAATCCCCTGAATCTCCTCTGATTTGTCACTGTTTTTTTTTAACAGTGGTGCCCAGAATGAGATACAGTATTCCAGAAGTCTAATTTAATAAATTGGTTCATTTTCTAATGTAAATATTAACTTTGTTTTAAATGTAAATAGAGTCATTGCCATTAAGTTTATTTATTTATTTTTATTTGTCAAGGAACGATGGATATAGTTTTTACCAGAAACATCTTCCAATCATACCAGGAAAAGTAATTTTCATGCAGTAATCTGATTAAAATAAAATACAGCGTTTACAGTGTTCAGATATTCTTTTTAAACTTCCTTCTATGTATAATTGGGTTAGCAAATCAAAGAATTATAAATGTCTGAAGATAGTTTTATTTAAGCCTTTAAATAAATCTTAAATCTTAATCCTTAATCAACTTGATAAACTGCAGAAATTTCAGTTGGAAATCAGTGTTGCCCAATTATTCAGGTAGTATATTATTCTTCAGTCTGTAAGACCAAAACCCTCAAAGGGTTTCTTTTCTGGATCAGGAATTTTGTTACTGAAACTTTTAGTACCTCCTCAATATTGTCTGTTGTAGTTTGGTAATGACTTGGAAGTTGAAGGTTTTATTCTACTAGACCCGTAGAGCAGTATTTATGGAGCTCTTCAAGCTGTCTTGCTTTATTTAATTGGCCAAAATAATATTTTGAAACATATCATGGAGGAATATGCAGGTCTATTGTAATTTCAGAAGACATAAGTTCTTTAAATATTATTGTTCTGAAAGATTGATCTCATTTTGCAGGTCTATTGGAACTAAATATGTTTTATAGTGATATTAAATCAAAAAGATTACATCATATATTACAATGTTTTCTTATGAGTCCTGAACAGCGATCTGCAGTAATATATTGGTTGAAGAGCAGAACCAAATATTATGTTCTGTATGATTATCTGGATGATTAAATGAAATTTGAATATGCATCCATTTTAATTTGCATTTATGGATTTTACAGCTGGACACATTAACAAGAGAAGATCTTATCAAATTTGCGAAAAAGCAAATGATGCTTTTACAGAAAGTGAAATCCAGATCTGCAGGTATCTTTACAGAAACTTATTTAAACTTATTTAAAAGCCATATAGCAGAATACTCTGGAGAAATTTAGCCAATTCCTCCTCTATATTCCACCCACCCCACCCCCAGCCCCAATTTGCATTAGCATCCATGCTGTGAAGCTTTCTTGGAAGAACTATAAATATCAGACTAACTTAGACATGTTCCTGTTAATAATGCTGAACTCTACAGGTTATATAAATTATATTTTGGATTGTGTAAAAATAAGATACAAATATAACAAGATACTGATTCATACTCAAATAATAATTTTCCCTAGAATTAGAAAAGGAAATTGAGAAACTAAAAACAACATCTGTGGCTGAAGGAACTGATGATATTATTCAGGTATGAATCCATAATAATGCATAACATATGGTGCAATAATGTTTAATTCCCAAGAAATTCATTGTTTGGTCCAGTGGGAACGATAATGGCTTGTTATATGCTCACATTGCTCTTTGTGTCTTTTGCATCATTTACCTAGAGATAAAATACAGACTGCTGATTGATTGTGAATAACTTTTAATTGAATTTCATTTAACAAGGATTGCTTTTTAGTGTCTTCTGTGCTCTATCTTAGAATTAAATACTGTTTATGATAGCCTCATGTCTGGTATAAAAATGTATTTTTTTTTTAAAGTAAAGTTGAAATAGTGAAAGGAATTGTTAGCTTTAATTACTTAATTTACCATACAACTAGTAAGAAGGTGTTACCTACTCTAAGACGTAATGGCAACTTTGGGATGAAATACTATATTATAATATAATACTACATGTAGAAACCTAGACTCATTCATCTTCCTCTCCCTTCCTCACTGTAGCTACAAAGAGCTGTTTTCCATTTTCTTTTAAACTCAGTTCAGTATTGCATTCAAACTCTAAAATGAAAAAGGTTTACTAAAACATGGTTTAATTAACCATGGTTTGCTTGGCTCATATGGACTGCAATTTAAGGCTCAGGTAGGATTAAAAATTGCACTAATTGAAAAACACAAGTGAAACCTTCTAACCATAGTCTCCTACTAGGGCTAACCATAAAAATATAAGTACCAGTACTTTTATCATCCCTTTCTTTTGCCTCTTCTCTCCTAGATTAATGTGGTAGAGTAGGCCTGATGTTTATTGATGAACAAAGTTTACTGTCATGCCTGGAAGCCATATTATCTGTGTGCCTTGAGGATCCAGGCCTGCCACAATCATACCGTGGGAAGTTGGGAGGGGGGATTGCATGAGTGAAGTAGAGATAGCCGTAACAAAATTCTCTAAGAGAAGTTCAAGGCCATGGTGTCCGGCAGCTGTGCAAAGAAGAAATTGGAGGATGTCTTCTGCTTGGGAAAGAACTGATTGGAGCTGTATGGACATGTGGGAGATGTGGGCAAGGACTTGAACTTTCTTGTGGGTGAGGAAAACCTGGAAGCTTTCAGATTCAGGTTTTCCCAGATGTGCCAATATGACATCCCTAATAAAAGTTAGCTTTGAGGAAGCTCAAGCCTCGGAATTTGATTTCGTTGGGGGAGTTACTTGGAATCCTGACATTTACTCTATATTTTGGGATTAATGATGAATACCTTCTATAACCAAAATTGACTGTAGGATGTGTGTTGATAAATTGTGTTTTTGTTAATTTTTTCACTTTAATGGTAATGACAGAGTTATTTTCCTTACCCTTCATTTATTTATGAAGAATGTCTACAGATGAATTTCACTGAAATATCATTGATATAATTAACATGGAAACAAATATTTTTGAAAAACTTTCACATAAGAGAACGCATGATGAATAACTTCCTTCCCACCCCCTCAAACCTCTGGGTGTTATGCCAAAACAAGCAATAACTCCAGGAGATGAGAGCGATTCTAGTATTGTCTCTGGCAAAGAAAAAAAAAAGAATTTAGAGAAAATGCTGTGTGCGTGAATGTGTGTGTTTTAATAAAGTTAAATGTATATCTGCTTTTGAAAGATAATTATAACTTTTTTCCTCTCTTCTCAAAACTAGGCACTTACAGAGAAACTGAATGTGGTTCTTTTGGAAAAAGCAGAAGCCCAGCAGCAGTGTGTAGCTCTGAAAAAAAACAATGTGAAAAAGCAGCAAGAAGCAGAGGTATTCCATAGGAAGATTTGATAGGAAATTATTGACATTAAAATATAGTTTATTAAATAGATTTGAGTAACAGAAAACGCTTTCATTTAAGTTTTTGGCTCCAAATTCTGGTTAATATGCACTGCCCAATTCTCCCTTGCAAATAGGTAAGTGTAGATGCTAGGAATGAACCCCACAAGAGTGTAATATTCATTAAAATCTGTGTATAGGACAGTGTTTCTCAATCTTGACAATTTAGGATGTGTGGACTTCAACTCCCAGAATTCCCTAGCCAGCCATTCTCCTGATGGCCAGGGAATTCTGGGAGTTGAAGTCTACATCTTAATGTTATCAAGATTGGGAAACTACATTCTTTCAGATGGGTATTCCAGTCTTGAAATGTGGGTCAACAGTGTGCCATTGTAAGATTTGCAAATCTTAGTGTGAGAAAAAGTATTTTAATGACAGACAAAAGTAAAGCCAAACACTAATGCACAGATATATGTTGAGTGAAAATGTTATACTCTACAGCTGGGGCGTTCAGATATAAAAAATATAGAAGTTCTAAATTTGTATTCTAAATTCGCATTATTCTTCTACTTTGTTAAACATTTTACTGTTCTCTGATCTCTCTGTTTTGGAAAAAATCTGAAATACTTTTAAAAATAATTTAGGATCTAATCTGATACTCAGTTCTGTTACACATACTGGTAGGTCTATCATTTAACATAAAGCTTATTGCTACATAGATTTCACATTCAGTTTTACAAATGGAATAAATTGGAAAGGAACTAAGTCAATTAAGTTTATATTATTTACAGACTATATAGTATATCCGTTGTATTTAGAAATCCTGTCTCGTTATATGAAATGTACATTTTTCCCTTATCAGAAAAATCACTGCTCTAAGTTGAGATAAAGGTAGACATCAATAATAGTACCTCTGCAGATTGCACCTGTATATTTCTTGTAAAATCTACTAATCCTTTGATTATTAGTTCTATAAAATAGACCTGATGCTTTTATGATGCTTCATCACATATTTGATTTACTTTTTTTAAATTAGGATGCCCTTGCTCAGGAAGAAATATGGCAGAAGAAGTTTGCCCAATTGAATACTTCTCACCAGAATGAAATTGAAAGCCTTAAAAATGAAGGATTAATTGCACAGTCCAAATATAAGGAAACTATAGCCACATTGCAAAAGGAGCTGCATACAGAACTGAAAAAACAAGAACAGCTCACAGAACAGCTTAACTTCCATACTAAAGAGCATGACGAAATTAGAAGACTACAGGAAGAAGGCCAGCAGACAAAGATCACTTACGAAGAGGAGATCTTGAATCTAAAGAAACAGATAGAATTTTCCAATGCATCTAAAGAGGAGGAAATTACCAAACTAAAAAATACTATTGAAAGTAATTCTAGGCAGTATCAAAACAGAATTGATGAGTTAGGTGAAGAGCTAGACAAACTGAAGACCTCTCACCAAGATGAGCTATCAGAGCTACTACAAAAACTTGAAGCCTCTGCTAAAGTATGTGAGGAGGAACAAATTAAAGTAGATAAGCTAAAGCTGGACTTGATAGAGCAATACAAGGTAAAAGAGAAAGAGATGCAGGTTGAATTGCAGGCTTGTAAAGAGAAATATGAGCAGGAATTGGAATGCATAAGGCAAACCTTGACTAAAGATGATGAAAATCAAAATGAGACCAGAAATACTGAAACAGAACCAGAAATGGTAGAAAAGACTGGGCATATAGAGAAAGCTTTCAAAGAACTGGAATCTCAGCATAGTATATTAAGAGATGAATTAACTTATATGAACAATGTTAAAATGAAACTGGAATTGGAAGTACAACACATAAAAGATGAATATTTTCATGAAAAGGAAGATTTGGAATTCAAAATTAATGAACTTCACCTTGCCAAAGAAGAGCATTGTTGTGTAATAGAAAAACTGAAATCAGAGCTCCAATCAGCAAAAGGACTATACGAAAAACACATAAAAGAGAATAGCCTCAAAATGGAGGGTTTAATAGAAACCCACCAAAAAGAAATATGTGAACTGAATCAAGCTATAACATTGAGTGCAGAGAAAAAAACCCAGTCACTTATTATTAAAATACAGCACCTTGAAGAACAATGTCAGAGGCATATAGAGGAGAAAGAAGAAGCCATTGCTAGTTATGAGAACTTGCGGGAAACACTGGTAACTTTGCAGACTGAATTGGGGGAATCAGCTGGGAAGATAAGCCGAGAATTTGAATGTATGAAGCAACAGCAGGCTTCTGATGTTGATGAATTACAGAAAAAGCTTCGAGCTGCTTTCAATGAAAGGGATGTCCTCCGAGAAGAGGTCAATTCTCTCCATCAACAGATAGAACAGTTCTCCTCCCAAAAAGAGGAGGTAGAAGAGCTCAGGCATAAAATAGGGACACTTCAAGAAGAGAATAAGCAACTGCTTTGTTGTCTTGATCAAAAGGAGTCTGACCTAAAACAAATGGAAGAGAAAGAAAATGAACTTTCCTCACAGAATAGTAGCTTCCGTGACAAAATGCAAGGTTCAGCTGAGAAAATAGAAAACCTGCAGAAAAAATGCAAAACACAACAAGAGACGGTAATGGCACTTCAGCAAGAAGTTGAAGCTCTCAGCATATGCAACCATCAATTAAAGCAACAGGCAGAAGAGTTGGGGGAGAGACTGGAAGGTGTTTCTGGAGAAAAAGAAACAAACCGGCAGAAGCTGATCAAATTTGAACAACAAATGGAAGGATTTGAACAAGATAGAACAGGGCTGTTATCTGAAATAGAGGCTCTTAAAAGTGAGAACGACAAATTGAAGGAAGAACAAGATCAAGCAAGGCAGGAGCTAGACCGCTTGTCATCTGAAAAAGGAGACTGGAATCTATCCAAAGATAAAGCAGAGAGCTTAGAAGTGAAACTACATATGGCCTGTGAAGAAAAAAGCCATTTGATTAAATTACTTGAGGAAGAAAAGGCCTTTAAATCTCTTGTTGTTAGTCAACTGCAAAGTCTCCATGAAAAGATGGGCTCCAAATACCCAGATGAAAACAAAGAAGAAGATATTGTTGGCACATTGCAGACTGCAAATGAATTTTTGGCAGAAATGAAGCAACAGGAACAAAGTCTGATCTCTCAGAAAAATGAAAATGTTAATCTGCGGCAGGAATTACAGAGTGTCCAGGAAGAAAATGAAGCTCGTTGCACAGAGTTCAGATCTCTATTGGAGGATTATGAAAAAGAAAAATGTCTCTTGAAGGAGGAATTAGAAGGAGCTTTCTCAGAAAAAGAAGTACTTCAGCTTGACATTCAAGAATTGAAACATACCAGTGAGAAAATCAGGAAGGAGAACCAAGATCTTCTAGTTCATATTGAAAATATTTCTGAAGAACATGCAAATCAAGAAAACAAAATGAAAGAGCAGGAAGAAAAATCAGAAAACGAACAGAAAAATCTAACCTTAATTTTGGAGCAGAAGGAGACTGAACTGAAAAATATGCAAGCCGAACTTTCTTTGCTAAAGGTTAGACTTTTATTATTGAAATCTTTAGACTTCTATTATTGAAATCTTTAGACCCCAAGACTTAAATTGGAAAGCTTTGGGGAAGTATATGCAAACTCTCTACTGCTCATGTATATAAGAGAATAAGTGCAAAGATATACTTTGTTTGAACTTTCAATGGTTCCTTTTCATTTTAGCAAACAAGATTGTTTTAATCCCAAAATGGGTATGTATGGATGTATGTTTGTATTTATGTTTGTACATTATCAAATTCAAAATGATCTTTTGATCAAAATTGGGCTAGGGAGTAGCATTTAGCTTAGTTTTCTTTCAGGAGTCAGAGAAGGGTGGTTTTTTAAAAATAAAAATTAATGGTATTTTGAATGATGAAAGATTAACCTTTGTCTTACATCAATTCAAAAGAGGCCTTTTTCTCCTTAGTTTTCAGAGATGGATTTCAAGTTTGATTTTCATGACTACTAGTTAATAAATTTAAAGGTTTCTTTGTCATGGCTGATCCAAAATACAGTTTGTACTTGTTTCGTGACTACAAGTGAGGCTGGCAATGTGGTCATTGAGCAAAATGGTCACTAAATGAAACTAAAACCCTCTTTATGATCTTACTTCAGCTTTCTTTTGCTTTATAGGCCAACAGAGTTGGTTACAAAGTTAATTTTTTAACACTTGTACATTGTGAAATGTCATTAATCAAGGCAGTTGCTAAATTAGGATTACCTGCAAACATGTTATAATGCTTTATGATTTCCTTGATGAGGGTGTGACATTGTCCAGATGAGGGTTGTATCAGTCGGATCTGATGCTGGCTGAGTCATAATTTTTGACCACTCCCCTTGCTCCTCCCCTTTCATGCTCAGTTTAGACTCAGTCGGCCTGAGAGAAACATCTCCTACAGATCTGGCTATACAGCCCAGGTCTGTTCAATATCACAGAATTGTAAGTCTTTTTGACCACCTTTAAATTTTCCTAAGGTACCAGTCTACCAGGCTATTTTTTTTTTCCCCTTTTCTATTGTAGCCTGCCGGTCTTGCCTTAGGCTTTGCTTCGCTCCTGGCGGCGGCCATTTTGAAAGCCCCATTTTAAAAGGGAACTTTTTTCCTTTTTCTTTTTCCTGTCTTTTTTGGGGGGGATTTTTTTGATCTATCCCACCAACGATTGTTTAAGGGGCCCTAGACCACAATACCACCAACAATAATAGCGATTCCCTAATTTTAAGGGAAATCGCCAAATCGGGCCGCCGCCCACGCTACAGCGATCCCAAAACCGCTGATCAGCTGTAGAGCGGTTAATTGAAGCGCCGCGGCAATTTTAAAAGGAGTTTTTTGCCGCTTTGCCACCAACGAGTCTGCAAGTTTGGGGGGGGCAGCAAGCTTCTTCTTGCCTCTCCCTGTGGCATTTCCAGCCAGTATTTTTTATTTTTTCTCATCGTGGCTGTGGGGGCGCTGAGGAGGTCTGTTTCTAGGCTTGCCTAGACAGATACCTCCGGAGCAGAGTTTCCTCCTGCTCAAGTGTGACCTGGCAGCCATCGTGCTTAACGCCAGAGTCGTTGCCATCTCAAATTTCAACCACGTGGCGAAACTGAAACCAAAAGCTATTTCTCCAGTCGACATCGTGGTCGCAGTGAGTATACTAAAGATGGCGGATTGCTCTTCCCATGGGGAGGAAAATACTGTGTACACTGGGAAGAAATCAACTTCCAAACGTAAGCACCTTTCTAAGCCTGAGGAGAAGGATTTAACAAAGAGGCATAAATCTCTAGAAAGGCAAGCTAGTGAGGTGCCTGCAACTGAGCCTGGTAAGGGGACCCCCCCCCATCTACCCCCCCCTCCTCCCATTTCAACTGTTAGCCAGGCCTGGTCTTCGGAGGGAGAGGGTAATGTTCTTCAACAAGACCAAAGCAATTTGCAAAACCCCTTTGCAAGTCAATTAATGACCCCTGCAACTCCTGTATTTGGTGGGCATGCAGCTGCAGCTGCTTCAACAGGTGAATCCTCTATGCCTGTGCTAAACCCCGAAGATCCTTTAAAAAATGTGCCAGAAGGATTGAGAATTCTGATTGAACAGTCCATTGCTTCTAGAATGGCAGCCAATATTCATGGTCACCACTCTGGCTCTGCTATTTCAGAGCGATCTGCCCGTATTAGAATTTCTCCTGCAGTCAGCCTTACTGGCTCTCATTCTCCTGCAGCCTCCAGAGTTATTGAAGCCTTTGTGTTTGAGGAAGAGAGACATTCTGACCTATCAGATGATGAGGGGATAATCCAAGATCAACCTGCCTTTACAGGCTTATTTCCCCCCAATAAATTCAAGTCTTTATTGCATAAGGCTCGCTTAACAGCCGCCTTAAAGGAAGATGAATATTTTCAAGAGATGCAGGAGGCTCAAAAGGGTGGACTACAGGGACCTTTTTCTGAGCCCCCCCCCTGAACTTTGTTATGTACCAACTCCACAACTGTTCATAGACGTGGTAAAGAAACAGTGGGCTGGGCCTGCAACCATGGCATCTGCACATGGTTCAGATAAGAAATATTATGCTGTTGCTCCAAAGTTTGCTCAACTCCTGCAAGTTCCACCTGTAGACAGCCCTGTAGCGGCCCTTTCCTCTTCTTCTTCATACGTAACTGGGGATACTTCTGAGGGTCTAAGGCCAGAAGACAAAAAGTTAGAATTTCTGTTTAAAAAGAACCATCAGGCCTCAGCATGGGCAATTCAATCAGCTTCATCAGCCTCATTTTTTAATAGAACTACCATCCTTTGGCTTCAACAGTTACAGGCAAGGGTACCCTCCAGTGAGGTTCGCCTTCACCAGGATATTAATAAAATCATTGCTGCCACTCAATTTTCGGCTGATGCAACCTTGAATTCAGCCAAATTTGCATCCAGAGCCTTAGCCTCTACAGTTTCAGCCCGCAGGATGCTCTGGCTTCGCCAATGGCCTGCTGACCTTAAGGCCAAATGGCGCTTGGCTGCAGCTCCATATTCTGCAAACAAACTATTTGGGGAATCACTTGACCCTCTTCTTGTAGAGACACGGGATAAGCGAAAAATTTTGCCCTCAACATACAAACGGGCTGAAGGAAGACCCTCCCCATATTACAGAAGGCCTTCCTTTCGTTCCTACCCCCAGGGAGGCCCCTCCAGGCAGGAATATCTTCAGGGATCCTATCGATCCTCGGACCGTCAATATTTTCGGGACAGGAGCAGCAAATTCCAGCCCAAACGGTCCTTTCAGGGTTCTGGTTTCCGCCAGTCCCGCAGTCGTAAGTGACTCACTACCAAATCCTCCAGTAGGGGGTCGCCTGTCCCTCTTTGCGGACAGGTGGGAAAGGTCATCATCAGACCTTTGGGTTCTTTCAGTTGTGAAATTCGGCCTCCCCCTGGAATTTCTCTCCAGGCCTCCAACCCGCTTTCTTCAATGTCCAACTTCCAAAAGCGAATCCAGACGTCAATTAATGAACCAAGCAGTTCAGCACCTACTACAGATTCACGCCATAGAGGAGGTCCCCCACGATCAATGGAAACAGGGGTATTATTCCATCCTGTTCGTAGTTCCAAAGCGGTCAGGGGGGTGGAGAGCCATTCTGGACTTAAAAAATCTCAACTCATACATAGTGTATCGCAGATTCAAAATGTGTTCACTAACCTCTATTCTTCAAGGGATTCGTCCCAACGATTTTCTAGTTTCCATAGACCTCATGGAGGCTTATCTTCACATTCCCATCCTGCCAAAGCATCGACAGTATCTCCGATTCAGCTATGCAGGAAAGCATTTTCAATACCGGGCTCTTCCCTTCGGACTGTTATCTGCACCAAGGGTCTTCACAAAGGTCCTGGCGGTCGTGGCGGCTCACCTGAGACAACAACCGGTAAGGATCCAGGCTTACCTGGACGATATTCTGATTCAGGCTCACACTCAAGAGCAAGCCTTACACGACCTACACCTCACGATTCAAACCCTGAACGACCATGGGTTCTTGGTCAACTACAAAAAAAGTCAGTTAGTGCCAGTCACCAGGATCACCCATCTTGGTGCCATCATAGACGCAGCCCAAGGGACTGTCTACCTAACCTTGGAACGACGGTCAGACATCAGGGACCTAGTAGCTCTCATTCGCAGAACTCCATCAGTTCCATTGGCCACTCTATCCAAGCTCTTAGGCAAGATGGTCTCCTGCGTTCAGATCGTTCCATGGGCACACCTTCACGCTCGCCACTTGCAGTGGTTCCTGCTTCCTTTTCAAAGGAAACGCCAAGCTCACACCATGTCAACAGTCAAAGTTCCACTCTCAGTCAGGCGATCGCTAGGTTGGTGGACATCGCCTTCTCTCGACAAGGGGTGTCTCTTCATGAATCACGACCGACTTGTACTCACTACAGATGCCAGCCTTCACGGATGGGGGGCTCATCTTGCATCACACGTGACTCAGGGCCGTTGGTCTGCATCAGACCTCGCCAACCCTATCAACTGGCTGGAGCTGAAGGCCATTCGTCTCGCTCTCACGCACTTTCACCGGTTTGTGCAACACCGTCATGTTCTGGTGTTGACAGACAATATGGCGGCGAAGGCACATGTCAACCGTCAAGGGGGCACCCACTCAAAGCGCCTCATGGAGGAATCATTCCGCCTGGGCAAGTGGGCAGAACAACACCTCCTCTCCATCAGAGCGGACCACATTGCGGGATCGGAAAACACACAGGCGGATTTCCTGAGCAGGACAGAGGTGGACAGCAGCGAGTGGCAGATTCATCCCGACATATTTCATCAGATTTGCAACAGGTTCGGCATCCCAACCATAGATCTTTTCGCCACACACCTGAACAATCAGCTTCCTCGCTTCTTCTCGAGGTTCCCGACGCCAGGGGCGGAAGGGGTCAACGCTCTCCGTCTCACCTGGCTGCCGGGTCTTCACTACGCCTTTCCGCCGCTGCCTCTGATTCTGGCCCTGATTCGGAAGGTCATCGCCGACAGAGCAGGAATTATCCTCGTGGCTCCCCACTGGCCACGCCGTCCGTGGTTCGCAGACCTGGTCAGTCTCTCCACATTTCACCCTTGGTGGATTCCACCAGACGAGATTGTACTGCGTCAGGGGAACCTTCTTCATCCGGACCCTCAGTGGCTCCAACTGACTGCATGGCGCTTGAAGGGGCCCGTCTAAGGCTGGACAATTATTCAGATAGGGTGATTCACATTGTTCAAGCCTGCAGACGTAAATCCACAGTCAGACTCTACAATATCTCCTGGCTCGCCTTTTATAGGTGGTGCCGTTCCCGGCAGATAGATCCTGTTTCAGCCTCACCTGCCCAGATCTTGGAGTTCCTCAGAGATGGGTTTGACCGTGGTCTGGCCCATAGTACCCTTTGGAGACATGTGGCGGCCCTGTCTACGGCCTTGTCCAGTCCATCCGGCCGACCACTCACTCAGCACCCTGTGATAAAAAAGTTCCTGCGAGGAGCCAGGCTCTTGCAGCCCTCCTCGATTCATAGATACCCTACTTGGGATTTGCCCAAGGTCCTTAACGCCTTAACTGAGACTCCCTTTGAAACCCTCCGCACGGTTCATCTTCGCTTTCTCACCCTTAAGGTGGTTTTCCTTATAGCCATAACTTCAGCCCGTCGCATTTCGGAGCTGGCAGCCCTCTCAGTTAGGGAGGATCTCTGTGTTTTCCGGCCGGACACAGTTGTTTTGAGATTGGACCCTTCATTTATTCCCAAGGTTAATTCCCCCTTTCACAGGGCCCAAGAGGTTATTTTGCCCAATTTCTGTCCCCGGCCCTCTCATGCCTTGGAACGAAGGTGGCATACCTTAGATGTACGGAGGGCCCTAAAGATTTATATCAAAAGGACTGCTCCCTTCAGGAGGTCAGAGGCTTGCTTTGTTTCCTTTTTGCCAGGCTCCCTAGGGTTAAAAGTCTCTTCTGCCACAATTGGTAGATGGATCAGGGCTTGCATCGCCTCGGCATATCAGGCCCAGGCGATTCCTGTTCCCAATAGCATTACTGCCCACTCCACTAGGAGTGCTGCTACCTCAGCAGCTTGGGCAACTCAGGCCTCCCTTGAGGAGGTATGTAGGGCAGCCACCTGGTCTACCCCCTCGCCATTTATTCGTCACTACAAGATAGATACCTTTGCTTCTGCTGAAGCGTCATTTGGCAGGAGGGTTTTGCAGCAGGTGCATCGTGCGAGGGTCTCTCCAGGCCCTTCGACATCCCGCCCTTGAGACAGCCAAATCTTTGGTATGTCCCTCATCTGGACAATGTCACACCCTCATCAAGGAAATTGGGCATTGGTCTTACCTTAAATGCCAGATTTCTTTTTTTTTTTCTTTATTTTTTAGTTTTGTTTTTTTTTTGCTTCTTTTTTTTTTTTATTGAAAAGGTTTTTCAAATACAAGTTTTTCCCCCTTTTCCTCCCTTCTTCCCTAACCCCCCCTCACCACCCATCCCCCCCTGTGACTTCTTCTTCACAACAATAAGCTAATTCATAATTAATTACATAATATTTTACCATACCCTTACTCACTCCTCAAAGTACTGACCCTTAGCAAAGTATTCTTATAACTCCGCTTTTCTCCGCTTTTCACAATCTACCCTTTTTCTCCTCCCCCAAACTTATAAAATATTATTATTATTACAACAACATAACCTTTACTTTTATATATATTAATTTAACATTTCAAAGCAGCCTTCTCCAAATTTAACATTTGTTCAGTTCTATCCGATTCTTCCACTCCCCAAAATATATGACTTAAAAATCCTTTTTCTTAAACTAATCAATCACTAAACTAGCCTATTTCAACCCAGTTTCCTGCAAGATTACCATGCACTACAATTCTAAATATAATCCACTGCCCACTCTGCTTAAATATACATATGTCTATATATACATTTCATTTTATAAAAAAAGACAATAACTTTAAATTTATAATTCATTTAGTATCTTCTTTGATGTCTTTCCACTAGATTGTTAAATCCATCATCCATGATAGGGTAACATAGCATCCTGGTGCAACAGTTTATTCAAAATCTTCAGTCATCTTCTGCCCCCATCAATAATGAATATCCTCATGTATATATAAAAATAAAAACAACCACCCGAGTGACATTATAATTATATTCCATATAGTTGTAATTGTGGTTTTCATCAGGATTATAAATCCCCATCATCTTTGTGGGTAACAGCCAGATCTTCTGCATGCCCCAGCATGACTCTCTTGCCTTGTAACTCAAAATAGATATAATATATTTATCGGTAAAAGAAATCCAAAATAGATAGTTCAAATCCAACAATGTAAGGCTCTTTCCACATCCCAAAATCACGGCATTGCAGAGATCTGCCACTTTCCTCAAGATAGTATTAAACGATAATTCGCCTCCAATATCTTTTCACATATTCATTTATTTTTTTAAAATCCCTGGCTTCACTGTTGCTTGGTTTAGAAACTACTATTTCTACGAGATCTGTTTCTTTTCTTTTTCTTTTGCGGGTTGCATTTCCATCCAGATTTCCTTCCTACAAGTTGTGTATCAGCTGATCGGTTGTCATTCTGCTTTGTAAATTGATCTTGTTGGTTTTGTTTTATTATCTCATATGTCTTTTCCTTCACTTGTATATCAACTGGTTGATTTACGCACTTGTCTGTAAGTTGATAGTTCATCACATTAGAATCAGATGACACTGCTCTCAAATTTATAGACAGTCCAGCTGGGGTATCCAAGGAGTCCAAAGACAGTTTATCTACCACAGCCTCTGTAATTTGATGTTTTCCCTTTATTTCCAACTCCTTTTGCTTGTCCTGTGTTATGCCTAAAGATGTTAAATTTTTTTTTAAAATTTTTTGATAAAATTCTTCCGCTTTTTCGACTGTATCCAGTTGGTATCTTACTCCTTGATGTCTCAATATTAAACCAACTGGGACGTCCCACCTAAATAGAATATTCCTTTTTTTTAACTCATTCACTAGAAAACCAAATTTCTTCCTCTCCATTAACATCTTGGGTGGGAGTTCCTTAAAAATCCCAATCTTTCTTCCACGAAATTGCAAAGCAGAGTCATAAGAATTCTGGACAATATTATTTCTAATTTCTTTGTCTGTAAAATAAATCACCACATCTCTAGGCAATTGCCTTTGTTTTGCCAACCAGGAGTTTATTCTATAAATTCTGTCAATCCTGCAAAACACTTCATCAGGTTGAACCTTTAAAATCCCAGCCAGAATTTCAGAAGATATCTTCCTTAAATCATCTCTGTCATCTTCCTGCAAACCTCTCAGTCTAATTGCATATTCTGTAAAATTGTATTGGATCATTAAAACTTCTCTTTCAATCCTAAATGCCAGATTTCTTGAGTGGGGTGACATTGTCCAGCCCCTCCCTCTGTCTCAGTGCCTGTACAGTTTATTGTTCTTGTTCAGTAGTTTTTTTCCAGTTGTCCCGTTGGACCGATTTACTTCCTCCTGATAACGATGGTTCCTGTTGGAGATACTTCTGGTGGCCTTCCTTCGTCAAAACTGAGCATGAAAGGGGAGGAGCAAGGGGAGTGGTCAAAAATTATGACTCAGCCAGCATCAGATCCGACTGATACAACCCTCATCTGGACAATGTCACCCCACTTAAGAAATCTGGCATTTAAGGTAAGACCAATGCCCATTTTTTATAATTTAATAATGCCCAAATGGTAATGTCTACCATTTATGTAGAAGTCTTTCATGCCAAGTAGAGGTAGTCCTCTACTTATGACCACAATTAAGCCCAAAATTTCTGTTGCTAAATGAAAAATTTGTTAAGTGAGTTTTATCTGATTTTATCACCTTTCTTGCCACAGTTGTTAAGCGAATCACTGCAGCTGTTAAATTAGTAACATAGTTGTTAAGTAAATTTAGCTTCCCCATTGACTTTGCTTGTCAGAAAGTCGCAAAAAGTGATCCCATGACCCTGGGATACTGCAACTGTCATATATATGAGTGAGTTGCCAGGATTCTGAATTTTGATTGTGTGTCCATGGAGATGCTGCAATGGTTGTAAGTGTGAAAAACAATCACAGGTCATTTTTTTCAGTGCCTTTAAACAGTCACTAAATAACCTGCTGTAAATTGAGGAGTACCTGTAAATCATCCTGCTGGGTTTTTTTTATTGTATAAAAACAAAAAATTGACCAGTCTGACCATTTTATGTTAAGATTATGATGGGATGTTCTATCTCTAGAATTTGCTTCCTTTCCCTCACTAAGCAACAGGAAAATCATCTGCTGAAATGCCCATCTTATTTATTTTTTTTATAATGCAGGAGTCTGTGGAGAAGTCTTCTGCTGATCGTGATCAGCAATTACCAGAAACAGAGAAAATAGGTAATTTGTATGCATTTTGTTTGCTTTCTTTTTAAATCTTTTTGTTTTCTTTTATTTTTGACTGCTCAAAAGAGTTTGTACAGAAATCATTAAATGCTTTTCTAGAGTTTGTTATATGGAGTAATACCCTACCAGTCTCTGCGAAGCAAGAAACTTTGCATCTGCCTTAAATTACAGGCTTCCGATTATAGTTTTAGTATAATGCTCTTGAGAGCAAATATGCTTAATTGACAAAGCTCATGCAAAGGATAATTTAAATAACAGGCTTTCAGGCAAATATTGAACATTACATTTTTCTAAAAAAAATTAAAAAGAATTTAGTAGTTTGGCATTTAAGACAGATTGTGATCACTTAATTTATTTCAATTTGTTGACTGAAAAATTCTACCACACACTTAATATATTAGATATGCATTATTTGTTGTTGAATTTGGTGCTGCTAAGTAATTGTTGAACCTTAGACCATTTCAAACTGAAGTCCATTGAAATGGTTACTAAATACAGCATACAGTTTAAATGGTGATACAAATAATGAAATGAATTTTTTTAAATACAGTTATTGACTATAGGAAGATTTTTGCTTTTACGTTTTAAAATATTAATTTGGTTTGCTTTAGTAAATTTGGAACAACAGCTGAAAGAGAAGGAAGAAAAAATAAATAAAATTAAAGCTGTTGCTGTGAAATTGAGGAAAGAATTGGATTCTAGCAGGAAAGAGGTAAGTTGCCAAAAGAAACCTCTGCACTTTCATTCAGTTGAAGTGTTGGCAATGTAATTACATTACACTACAAATTACATTTACATTGGTAAGGTAATTACAATATGTTAAAAGTAAAGTTAATAATTTTAATTGTAATATATTTTCTGAATTGTGAGTTGCCCAAAGTCATTTGTTGAGATGAGTGGGTATAGAAATCAAATAATAAATAAATAAATAAATGTCATCCTGGCACAATATAAAGTTTCTAAGGCCTGCTTTTATCTTATTGTTTTTAAAGGGTAAATGATGAGCTTATCTGAACATCTGGCTTTAGTTGCTCTCTTGTTTCTTAATTTACACACATTTATGCATGTGAATTTGATGGCAAGTTTTCAGTTGATTTTGCAGTGAGCACACAGTAACAGTAGTCTGAACATTCAGTAGAATTTGCTGGAATTATACACTGTTCAAAAAAACAAAGGGAACACAAGCAGAAGACATCCGAGATCTGAATGAATGAAATAGCCTTATTAAATACTTTGTTCGTTACATACAGTAGTTTTGTGTTCCCTTTAGTTGTTTGAGCAGTGTATAAACTACTGTATGTAAAGAACAAAGTATTTAATAAGGCTATTTCATTCATTCAGATCTCGGATGTCTTCTGCTTGTGTTCCCTTTGTTTTTTTGAGCAGTATATTTTATCAGTTCTTTATTCTGTTTGAACTGGCTTTGTAAATACATCTTAAGGACAACTCTAGAAGTGTTCTTTTTTTAACTTCTAAAATAATCAATTACTTGCTCTCTATTTAAATAATTTCAAACATTTTTTTTTAATTAAAATCAAATCTTCATTGTCAAAGACCAGAATAAGGTACGTGAAGCATAAAAAACTTTCAAAATACTTCGATGCTGTTTCAAGTCAATAGACGTTCTTGAAAATATCACTGTGTTCAATCTAGGAATCAGCAGTTTTGTCTTCTGAGCTTTCGGATTCATACTGGAGCCCATCTTTAGGGAACTTCTCTCTAGCACCCTCGTGAGTCCAAAAGCTTGGAAAACAAAACCGCTGGTCCCGGTGACCAACCCAGTTTGGATCCTGCAACATTATTTTGGGACACATATATTCCCCTTCATTCATATCACAGCATTGCCTACATAAAATAAAACAGGGCTGCGGGAAAGCTGAGAGTCGGTGGACCAGAGTGGCGGCCAGCCACATAAGGCTCATCTTCATGCGGCGGCACCAGCAGCAGATTTCCCCGGGCAGAGACCCGGGGGAAGGCAGACAATCCAGATGCGTCGCATGGGCCATGTGAAAACCAAGAGTTGGTGGGCTGGAGCAGGAGGCTTATGTTCACATATTTGGCTTTCCTGCACCCTGTGGCATGCTCGGATCGCCTGCCTCCTCCCCTTTGCCTCCGCCTGCTGCTTGGACAGGGAATCAGACAGGCTAATCACCCTGAAATCGTGTTTCCCTGAAAATAAGCCCTAGTGCTTATTTTGGAGCCCCCCAAAATATAAGATGGGGTCCTATTTCCTGGGAAACATGGTATGTGTGTATACACATACATATATACATACATACATACATATATACATACATATACACACAAACTTTGTTATAGATTTTCCACTTGAAGATTTTCATGTTGAAAGAGCTAGATGCATTACTTTGGATAGCAAATGTATTGATTATAATTTTAAGACTTTGAGTGAGAGTCAGAATTTAATAGGCCAAAGATATTCATTGAATAGAACATTCTTATATCTTGGGTTCTCCCTAAATTATAAAAATGCTCCTGTAGAATTGGAAAGTCTTTGAAAGACTGCAGAAGTGCTGTGGGATATTTAAAAGAAAAAGTGGATCAGTGAAAAATACATCCTTCTATTTGGTAGAGATCATCTTTGCCACTATGATTAACATTTTTTTTTCTGCCTGTAGGTACAGTCCCTTAGAGAAGAGCTAGAATTAATAAAATCAGAAAAAGAGCAACTCTCGTCTTCAATGGCAGACATCATTCAGGGAGCTGAGAGCTATAAGGTAAAATGTCTTCATCTTTACCAGGTGTATTTCAGGAACAGGCAGCTGCTTTGGTCCAGTATATGCAAGTAGAATTTTGAGAACATATTAAAAGCATCCTCGCCAAAAAGCTGTCCTGGTGTGATACAATCATATACCAGATATCCATTCATCAGCAAAAAAACATAGATGTCCCCCCAAATGCTATCTCTTTCCACTTTTTACTGGACCCAGAAGTCATTGAGCAACAATCATATATACAATTGGAGGCATTTTTAGAAATAAATATGATGCCGAAGCTGGTGTTTTTCTATGAAGCATGCTAGTGTTCCATCAATATAGTTTTCACACAAGATTACAGAAAATAAAATATAGACTTATTTCCTTTGGGGTAAAAAGTCAATTTGTCTAACATGGTGATGGGGTAAAGAAAAAGATGCATCTCCCTTGTACATGTGTAATGCACTATGGACCTATATCTCTTCCAACAATGTTTTAAATTACATGTGCTTTCCAAGAATCTTTTATTAGAATATGACAAGCAAGCAGAACAACTGGATTTTCAAAAGACTCGAGCTCGTAATTTTGAACGTCAGATTGATGACCTGACCAAACAGTTGGAGAATTCAGTTCAGCAGGTATTTTTTTAGTAACATATATAATAAATACATTTATTAATAAATGCTATTAGCATTTGCAGAGCAGAAGATAAAATTAAAGTGGAAGAAATGGAGAGAGAAATTGGGAAAACAGACTGCTACTTAAAGCTCCAATGTAAGAACAACCTTTGACAATAGATTTCTGATTTTTTAGTCCAGGTCTCTCTTGTCACTAGTAAGTAACCAAATGTCTGTGGAAAGCTTATTGAAGTGCTGTCTTGACTGTTCTCATTTTTCTTTTTTAAAGAGAATTTTCTGTTCTGCTAAGCAAGCTTTCGCAGCTCTTGATGGAAAATTAGTAGGAAACTTAGCTTCAGGCAGTGCAAATATTTAAATGTTAAAAGTTTCCATATACAGAATGGAATAATGGTTTGCCATCATAATTGTATTACTTCTCTATTTTAGCAAGAACAGTGGCATTCTGCAAATGAAGACCTCTTGACTCGTGTTGAGACTCTTCAGACTAACGTCAAGCTGTTAGAAACCCAACTGCTAGAAATCCAGAAAGCCAAAGCAAAAGTTGATAAGGAACTTGAAGCTGAAAAGCTTCTAAAAGAACAAAAAATAAAGGTAAACAGCACAATTAAAAAAGCAGAAAATAAAACAACTATTTTTATTATTTGAATTTAGAGCACAAACTATTTTTGCAGGACCATGCTAACTCTGTCAGAGAAGCAGAAGAATATCAGACATTACTACAGAAAGAAAAGAAACATCTTCAGAAAGTTTTGGAAGAGCTAGAATTGGCAAAGAAGGTAGATGAGTGGTTTATTTGCTTGTCATACTTCTATTTAAATATTTGTCATCTTTTGATATTGTTTGGTTTTGATAGTTTCAGAATCCTAACTTTTATGTGAACGATAGCATGTTACTGTATTTTTCAGAGTATAAGATGCACCTTTTTCCCCCATAAAAGAGGGTGAAAATTTGGGTGCATCTTCTACACCAAATGTAGCCCTGCCCAGCTGAAAAAAGCCTCTGAAACCTCCGTTTGAGAGGCTGAAAAAAAAGCAAGGCGCAGAGCTCACAACCAATGAACCTGTTGCTAAAGTTCACCTCTGAGAACAGCTGATTGGGGGTATTCCGGGAAACCGATCTACCCCCAATCAGCTTTTTTCTTATTTTCCTCCCCAAAAACTAAGGGTGCGTCTTATACTCAGGTGAGTCTTATAGTCTGAAAACTACAGTAATTTAGCATATGAGAGAAATAGCTAATGACTTCTAGACAAGGAATAACATTAAAATTGCATGTTTTAATTTTATATGATGCTGAATGTTTTAATATACAGGATGCTCACCAAAGCACATTGATGGATATGGAAATAGCTGATTATGAGCGTTTTGTAAAAGAACTTAATCAAAACATTACCGACAAAAGTAGCAGAATTGAAGATCTCGAGCAAGAAATTAAAATACAAAATCAAAAGAAAGAAATTCTACAGGAAGAAATCAGTAAGCAGCTTTTTAGAATTTAAGCTTCCATTTCTGCCTATAGAAGGATATATATCAGTTCAAGAAGACTTTGTATTTGATTCAAAATAATGTGCTATAAAACTGGCATATTTTAATACAGTGCAACTCAGTAACCTGTTAACAGACAGAATATATGTTCCCACAATTATTATTGTTGCAATGATTAATATTGTCTAATCAGTTAAATGCTTATTAAATAAACTTTACACTAACAATTCTGTTGTTAAAACAGATCATTGAATTTTTTTGCAAATTTTTGTCCAATGATATGACCTGCTGTTGTAAACTAAAATAAAAAAGTACAAAAAAATCTTTTTTCAATAAAAAAGAGAAGCTTTATTATCCAGGTAGAATTTGCATCAACTCCTATGTAGGAAAGTCATGTTTCATTAAATTTCAGTTGTTTTTCTAAACAAGTCAGCAACAAGGATTACTTTGTTCCTTAGAATCCTTACAGAACTCTGTACAGGAATACGAGGAAAAGAATGGCAAACTCAAGCAATTACTGGTAAAAACAAAAAAAGAGTTGGCAGACTCAAAACAAGCAGTAAGTTTGTGTTTTCCACTATTAATTCAGCTTTACTGCCTTCTGACAACAGTATATAATAATATTTTAATGGTGTTGTTATGATTATTTTTTATTCCAGGAAAATGAACTTTTAAGACTTCAGGCATCTTTCAAGGGAGAACTAGAAGCCAATCAGCAACAAATGGAAGATTATAAGGCAAGATCCTTATTTCCCCCTCTCAGATAGTAAAAAAGAGTATTATATCCATATTGATATTGCATCCAATATCTGCTTGGAATATGTGTATCATAACTTCCTCTCCTCTTTCAACTCATTGAACAAATTTGAACTGTGTGACTATGTTTGCTTCATCACCAGGAATGCTGTGGATAGGTGCACTGGCTATAAAATTTATTTTCATTCTGGGAACTGGAACTCAGATATTCAGAGAAATTTTCCCACATTTGGCTAAAGATGAATTGCCCCGAATATAAGGAACAGTAGGCCTTTCACAGAAGATCCCTGAACTGGGCCTGGATGCATGTGGAATTCCTGGGCCTAGAAGTATGAGGCAGTTCCTGAATTACACAGAAATTCCTTTCCAAGGTTTTTGCACATTTTGAATCCTGGTCTGCATGCATGTAGAAATACAACTGCCGCCATTTTGTACATGCATCAATATGACAGCTTTCATTTTATGTATGTAAAAAGCAGCAGCAGCAGCCATATTCGCATCCCTTTGTGGCGTACATGTCAACATCTACATCATTTGGAGACTTTTCCTGTGCTGTATAGGAAAAGTGGCCTCTCGGTCATTCTTTTGTCAATTTGATTTGCTTACTTGGAGGCAGCACTTGCCAATCTTGAGTTTTGTTTGATTAAACTCCTTTTGCCACCACTGTGTGTCACGAGTCAATTCTCATGAAATGTGCAGATATATAAATTTGATTAATCAATAAATCAGCTTGCAATTCAAAATAATGAATACAGCCTCAGTTTAGTATTGGCCTTAAAATCAGAGTAAATGAGAATTATTCTATTGAAATAAATGTACTTTTGCAGATTCAGCTGTCTGAACTAACTTCCGAAAAGCACAAAATTCAGGAACATCTGCGGACTTCACTAGAGCAGCATCAGCGGGTTTTGAGTACTTATCAGCAGAAAGTAGCTGCTCTCGAAGAAGAATGTAATGCAACAAAGGTATTTCAAGCCAACTTAGTCCGGTTGCCTCTTAACAATTCTTCTGCGAACAGTTCAATAGCTTAGACCAGGGCTGCCAAAGTCCCAGGTCACAGGCCGGATGCGTCACGCACTTGCCACACCCACTTCTGGTTTAGTGAGGGGGGGAGTCCCGATACGTCTCGTGACGATGTGAGTTTGACACCCCTGGCTTAGACAGTAAGGAAGATGACCTCAATGTAGATGTGCTGTTACTTAGACAAAAGGGGCTGAAAGCAGTAAGTCCAGAGCATTCAGAAGTCACTTACGCAGAGGCATCCCTGATTCACTGGAGCATAAAGTGAGGGAGGAGGCACAGCACAGTTAATACTTGCGAGGCTCTGTTAATACAGGTGGTCCTCGACTTAACAACAGTTGATTTAGTGACCGTTCAAAGTTACAATGGCACCAAAAAAATTGACTTAGGACCATTTTTCACACTTCGGACCACTGCAGCATCCCCATGACCACATGATCAAAATTTGGCCGCCTGGCCACTGACTCATTTATGACGGTTGCAGTGTGCTTCTTATAAGCAAAGTCAGTGGAGAAACCAGATTCACTTAACTTGTTACTAACTTAACAATTATAGTGATATGGCAAAAAAGCTGATAAGATGGGGCAAATTCACTTAACAAATATTTCATTTGGCAACAGGAATATTGGGCTCAATTATGGTCATAAGTTGAGGACTACCTACATAGCCAATCTCAGTAAAAGTAGTTTTGGTCTTCTTATAGGTTTTCCAGTCTGGCCTACCAGGTGGGACTGACATTAATTGTTCACGGTTTGCATTCTGTCATTTGGACCATTCATAACATTTAAAAACCTGGTGTTGAAGACCTCAGAAATAGATTCCATGCAATAGATGCCACAAGGGCAGCTTTGAGGAGTGTATATTAAAAGGCAGCAGAAGAGTTCAAACATGGTCAGCATGATATATTGTTTTCAAGAAATATCATCTGTGCCTGTCACAACTAGGCTGATTAATGCACTATTTATCTCTTATATCCACTATTATAGGCATTTGGTATATTTTCCTACATATCATAACTCTTCTCCAAAGGCTGCATACACAAGGAGTGACTTTCATTTGTTTGTAAGGCACTTAAATAGAGTATGGCACTGTAAAAAGCCGTGTGTGTATATGTTTTGAGCAGAAATTACCAAGGTTTGATTCATAAGACTGTATTAAAAGATGGCTTATAAATATTCACCTTAAAAATGGCTTTTAAATATTCACCTTTTGTGGGGACTGATTTAAAAAGAAACAATTTACATCTTCAGCAGCTACTTCGTACTTGATATTAGTAGTTGGATAAGTGTAGGCTCTATTTACCAAAGGCTATTTTGGAAAGCAGATGGAAAATATGCTAAAATATTTGTACTATGGGAGACCTGTTTGAATAATCTGTGGAGTGCAGTAGGCTAAAAGATAGATACTCTGTTTATAGCATAGTGCTCTTGTGAGCAATGTGCAATTTCCAATCTTGTTTGCTTTTGCAAAATTGAATGATTCAGAATGTAATTATAACTAGGCTTTTGATGGATGTAGCTTTAAAAAGGGGCTGGTTTATATCTTAATGCGTCATGTCAAAATCAGAACTTCTAAAATTGTTGTGCTAGCTTGCATAGTAATTGTCCTGTGAAGCAGCTGGGTACACTTTGGTTACAAATAACATTGTACTTATTCTATCATTTATGGTGTATGGGGAAGGTGTGGAATAACATTGGTATTCGTTTTGAAAGAAAAGATTTTTTTCTGTTATTCCAATAAAATTAGGCATATATTCATTACATTCAAATAGTTTATCTTATGAAGGTAGAGTAAGAGAAATAATTAATTCATCTTTAGTGAATAAGTGGTCACTTAGCTATTTATATAGAAAGTATAGGTAGTTATTGACTTATGATGGCAATTGGAACTGGAATTTCTGTTACTAAGTCATAAAGCAGTGAGTCAAGGAGGATGGGCAGTGGTCAGGGTCAGGGATGATGCAAGAGGGTGCACAGTGAAGGTCAACAAATGAGTGTGGGAGGTGCAATTCAGGTAAGGCAGGGTCTGTGGAGAGCTAGTGGGAGTCAGGTAGAGTGGGGGGGGGAGGGCCAACTCAAGAGATGCTGGCAATCTTTCCTACTAGCTTTCCCATTGACTTTTTGGTTAGTAATCAGAGTGCTGCAGCCAGTCATAAGTAGGATCCAGTTGCCAAGCGGCCAGATAATGATCAGGTGATCTTGGAGTTGCTGGTATGGGCAGATCTCCAAAGACTAATCATAGCCACCATTTGTTCAGCACCATCATAGCCTTGAATGGCCACAAGTGATCATAGATCAAGGTTTACCTGTAGTTATTTCATTTTATCATATGTCTCATTGCAGGAAGAACATTCTGCTGTAACCTCTGAATTTGAAAACTACAAAGTCCGTGTTCATAATGTATTAAAACAGAAGAATAAATCTTCACAATCTGAAACTGATGTGACCAAACAAGAAAGGTAAGCTTTATATGTAATAGGTTGAATTTTGCTTTGAATCATATTTTTAGCTCCTGGCTCAAGAATCTTCTTTGAAGATAGAAGAGTAATCATCTGGAATCTGCTATTTTTTATAAAGTCTGGATAATTTCTGTTCTGATTTTTTAAACAGAGAATATTTAATCAGTTGGCTATTTATTTTTTTTTAATTTGATTTATATGCCGCCCTTCTCCGGAGACTCAGGGCGGCTTACAATGTGCTAAGCAATAGCCTTCATCCTTTTGTATATTTATACAAAGTCAGCTTATTGCCCCCACAACTGGGTCCTCAATTTACCTACCTTAGAAAGGATGGAAGGCTGAGTCAACCTTGAGCCTGGCGATTTTTACCTTTAAAATTGGCTGAATGAGCTAATATGCTAATATGCTAAAGAACTGGTTAGCTCTTCCTCTTGTTCTTTTTTCAAGAAAGGAATATAAAAGAAAATTTACAGAGGTTTTTTTTAAATCTCTTTTCTATTCTGTGAAAATCTCACCACAACTAAAGTCACATCTTAAAAAAAACAACATAAAGCAGTTTTAGTAGTTGACCTGTTTGTAATCTATGTGAAATATGTCATTTTTGTGTGTTCCAGATCCTACATATTCTTTTTCAAGAAAAAAATATTAAACTGTAAAAGCTACAATTCAGTTTATATCTATAAATTCATATAATACCAATGTAACTGGACAGCAATGCATTAGGTTCCAAAAGATTCACTTGTCCAAGAGGTCGGAATCAAGAAAAATCCCCATTACCTAAATCAGTTTTCTCAACCTTAGCAACTTTTAAGATATGTGGACTTCAACTCCCAGAATTCCCCAGCTAGCATGCCATGAGAAACATTGATCTAAATGTTCTCCAGAATAATAATAGCAGAAAGTTTCGTTCATGTACATTTCATGGAGTATACATTCTTGTGAATATATTTTAGAAAACCCAAATCCATTTATTATTTCTCTTACTATTATTTTACAATTCTGTTATGCAATGATACTAATCAAACCACATTGATCCCATGATAATATTCAATAAAATGCAGAATAAGCTGTTTTAGAGGCCTGAAAATAAACAAATAATATTGAAAGTATATACCATCCGACTCCCAGTGATCATGGGAATAAATAAAATGCCTTGAAACATTTAATGTGCAACACTTTAAAGATCATCAAAATGACCCACTTCCAACTTGAGAGAAGATTTTTCATGAAGCTTCCTGTTCAAAATTGTTCAAATTTCTCATCTGTATGTTAATAACTTGTAACTTTTAAAGAAGCAGTTATACATTTTCTAATGTTTTGTGAACTTTACTTTCTTTTAGAGAACATATGGAAAAAGTAATAGAACAGCTGAAGATTAAATTGCAAGAGACACAACATAATTTACAAACGAACGTAGTAGACCTTCAGACTTTGCAGTCTGAACATGATGCATTGCTGGACAGGCACAATAAGATTCTTCAAGAGACTGTAGCAAAGGAAGCAGAACTCCGAGAAAAGTAAGTTTCTTTAGGATATATTTTTAATCTTGGCTTATGATTAGCCATGATTTGTTTTTAATTATATGTCCAAATATTTTCTTCATTAATAATCTTTAGATGCCTGTAATGGGTGTATCTCTTAATAAAGTAATCTGTTTATAGAAATGATCAGCAGTGGTATAGCTACTCCTTTCTCTTAGTACCAGGTATTTGTTACTTTTTCTAATATTGAAACTTGGGTGGGTGGGATATTTTACAGACTTTGCACAATACAATCTGAAAATGTGGTAATAAAGTCAGAACATGCACAGACTGTAAGTCAGTTGACAGCCCAGAATGAAGCTCTTCAGAATAGTTTCCGGGATCATGTCAGACATCTGCAAGAGGAGCACAGAAAGACAGTGGAAACATTACAACAGCAGCTATCTAAAGTTGAAACCCAGCTTTTTCAACTCCAAAGTGAACCAAGCACCAAAAGTAAGCAGTGAACCATTTTTCATTGGGGGTGGGGGGGATTCAAACAAGGCTACCTAATCCACTTGGTTGTCACATGCATTTAAATAAACATTTTTAAGGTGAAATTTAATTTTTGTCACTAAATCAAGTGACTTGTTTTATTATGGTCTGAACAGCTGAAGACAGTTTAGTTCAGGTAGCAAAGTTAGAGGCATCTCAAAGAGTAATTTACTGTGTATAATTGATAATTTAATGCAATGGCTTCATTTGCAACAAAAATGAGTAGTGATTGGAGCAGCTCTGTGGTAAGTAACTTGGTGTTTTCGATGCTGTTTTATTATATAATTTTATAATCTCTTGTAACTCTCAAATAATAGTCTCAATTATTTTCTATTCATTTGCTTTTCAGATTCTGCTCCTTCCACTCTACCAACCAAAAGTTTGCGAGAAAGAAGGAGCACTGACCTTCCTCTTCTTGATGTGCATGCTGTAACTAGAGAAGAAGGTGAAGGAATGGAAACTACGGACACAGAGTCTGTGTCTTCTGCCAGTACCTATGTACCATCCTTAGAACAGCTTCTCAATACGCCGGAAATGAAATTTGGTAAGATGGCCATACAGTGGGGCATGGGAGGTTAGAGTTTGTTTCTAACATATTACCAGAATCATTCACTTGGAATACGTTATAGCTCAGCAACAAAATAAATATAATATACTATGCATTTAAAATATAACCAGTAGACAAATTATTATGAGGTATGGATAGGAGTAATGGCTATTCTGCCCCTGAATCATTAGGTTACATATTACTATGGAAATAACCTTGTTTACAGGATTTCAACTGCTTCCTTTGCTGGGCGGTTTTTTGAATTTTGGAGAACGGCCTTGGCCTGGCTATTTTTGTCAAAATAGCCTTTCATTGTGCAAGTTTCTTCATCAACCTTGGATTGGAGGTTTTTTGCATTGCCCATTACAGCAGTGTTTCCCAATCTTAACCATTTGAAGGGGTGTGGACGTCAACTCCTGAGTATTCTGGGAAACATTGTGCTACAGTTAGAGATAGCAAAGAAGTAAACAAACCCCCCTCTAAGTTTCATTTTGTGATAAAGTAACTTGTCTTACAAATCTCTGCTGTTCTTAAATTGATGGTGCCAATTAATAGTATTCTAAACACATGTAGAATTTTCATATATTATTTTTATAATGTTGACTAGTTGTGACTAATGTAAATTATGTAATACACGGACAACTGATGACTAGCATTCTGAAAGTTCATAAAAAGGGTTTGCTTTTGATATTGTTTGCACCAGTAAGAATGGAAATTTGGATTTTAATTTTTTTAAAAAAATAAGTGTAAAATGCATATTATTTTTTATTACAGCCATAAATTAGAATCCATATAGTTAAAAAAAATGTATTGGGCTAACCAGAAATTTGCTTTTTGTAAACAATTTTAGAACCTCCACAATGGGAAGCAGAACTCACAAAACAAGAGTTGGTCCAAAAGTTAAGTACAACATCAAAGAGTGCTGATCACTTAAGTGGATTGCTTCGTGAGTCAGAAGCAACCAATGTCATCCTAATGGAACAAATTAAGGTTAGTAGGCTTGTACTTACCATGCTTCAACTTAGATTTAAAGTATATGTGAATTTGATGACATTTTGCTCTTATTCACACAATAATTCACACACTCTACTATCATGCCATCCTTCATTTGACTTCTATTCTTGTAAATAGTGATTCTCTTGTTATATGTTTTCGTTGGTTGGGCAAAAGTGGGACACAGGAAGGGGTGTTATTCAGCAGGTTCTGACAGGTTCTGGAGAACCAGTAGTGGAAATTTTGAGTAGTTCGGAGAACCGGCAAATACCACCTCTGGCTGGTCCCAGAGTGGGGTGGGAATGGAGATTTTACAGTATCCTTCCCCTGCTATGCCCACCAAGCCACGCTCACATAACCGGTAGTAAAAAAAAAAAAAAAAAGAATTGCACCACTGGATAACTTGGTGGATGAATAAGCAAATAAAATACAGAAGGGATGGAAGAGGGAAGAGAAGTTGCCCATAACAGAGTTCTGAAATGGACTTCTTAAATAATGTTTAGAATCCTTCAAGGTATTTAAAAAGGGATGGACATTAAATTTCTTAGGTTGGCAACATACAAAGCTTGAAAAAAATTTAAGACACGTGATTTGGTCCTGGCCTATTATCTATTAGGGTTTCAAATGAATACATATGTTAAAAATAATTATGGTTCAGGTTTTCAATGCGATATGGAATTGTATGTATAAAATGTAAAATTTGTCATCTGATAAAGAGCTTTGGCTATACAGAGGCTGGAATATGCAGAGGCACAGGCAAGAGCACGAGTCAAAGCCAGCGGGGTGTAAGCCAAAACAAACAGTTGTTCTTGACAAAGACAAATTCCCCCAATCCCCGTTGTCCTCAGCCCCTAGTCTGCATTCCAAGGGAGACATGCCATCCCCATCGGACAGTCCCGGTTTCAACTCCTCCTCAGAACCAGGCCATGATAGTTATTTTGTTAAGGCTTAAAGAAGTGATAGCAATAGCACTTATACACCTCCCCATAGTGCTTTACAGTCCTCTAACCAGTTTACAAATGTCAGCATATTGCCCTCAACAATCTGGCTTCTCATTTTATCGGCCTCAGAAGGATGGAAGGCTGAGTCAACCTTGAGCTGGTCAGGATCAAACTCCTGTCCTGGCTGTGGGCAGAGTTAGCCTGCAATACTGCATTCTAACCACTGTGCCACCACCTCTCCCATAGATATGCTATCTCCCCAACAACTCAAGAGAAGCTGGTGTATTTTCCCATCAGATGGGACACTTGAAATCAGAAGGGAACACAGTGCAATATTCCAAGTCCCTGGAAGATTTGAAGATTGTTGGTGTTCTCAGTTAATTTGACTGCAAAGGAATTTATTATATGAGAAATCAGGAAATATGAATTTTATTTCTTTTAGCCTGAGGCACATAGCTAATTAGGAATTGTTGTTTTCTGGGCTATTTTTCTAATATAATTTGGCCTGATAAATTTTCTGCTTTCTTGTCTTCCTTCTGAGAAATATATTTCTTTGGGTTTTGTTTTGTTTTTCATTCTCAGCTTCTTAAAAGTGAAATAAGGCGATTAGAAAGAAACCAGGAACGAGAGAAATCTGTTGCTAATCTGGAATATTTGAAGAATGTTCTATTGCAGTTTATATTTCTAAAATCAGGCAGTGAAAGACAGAGACTTCTTCCAGTAATAGACACCATGTTGCAACTAAGCCCAGAAGAAAAAGGAAAACTTGTTGCAATTGCTCAAGGTATGCCGGTCTGTTTTGCTACTAACTTGCTAATGGAAGGGACACATAGTAACATTTGTTTGAATATATCTGCAACTAATTCCAACCATTGTTTTCCTGTATTTGACACTGTTGAAAAAAGACTATTTAACAAAAGCAATAGTACAATCTAAACTATGCTTCTAAGAGGCCATCTGTGACTACTTATGTTCAAATCATTCAAAACATTTAACTATAGAGTAATTTTCTTTCTCAATATTTTTTCAATTTATTCATTTAAAAAAAACATTGGGCAAAAGTGCCTTAAAATCATTATCCAATCGATCTGTATGGAACAAACGACTGTCTGTTTCATGGCAGATCCTTGACATTTCTTGCTTAACTCTGCTGGATCTCCACAGCTCACAAAAAGCGATGCCTTTCAATTCAATATGTTAATCAGTAAAGGTGATATCAGATGCCTTCTGGTCTTTTGCTATCATAGACTAACATAGCTCTCCTACAGTTGGTAATTGCTGTGATTATAATCAAACTAATCATCTCAAGTATGCACATTAAAGGTATAGTGTCATTTACTAAAAGATTGAATTGTGCTTTATGTCTTGTCATTTAAATCTGGGGCTGGATATTTAAAACCAATATGAGTTGTGTTATGTTTTGTAAGGTGATGAAGAGACCCTGTCCCAAGCCTCTGGATGGGCATCATACTTACACAGCTGGTCCGGACTCCGATGAGTTTTCACTGTTCGGGCATTCAAAATCAGCAGCTGCACTGAGAAGAATTTCAACCATAAAGAATGAAGCATATAGCCGGGTAACTCTTGTTTGGGGTTTTCCCACAACTGCCTCAGTTGTTGTTGGTTTTTTGTTGTTTCTTTTTAAGAAATAATAATATTCTAAATGAGACTTGTTGAAGGACTTGGAGTAATGTCTTGTAGTCTCAGTTTCTGACTCCCTTTTTAGGGCAAGTATGGAGGTTTTCAGTGAACTTTCCTCCTTGGAAGAGCTATCCTTTTCATTGACTGGTGAGACAATTTTGCAGAACATACTTTGTGTGACTGTGTCATTCATCAAAATGAATCTGTAAGCTTTCACAGAGCAAAATTCTGTATGTTTGCAGACACCCCCCCCCCCCCCCCGCCCCTCGGTTGGAATTTCTGATAGTAGCAGGCTTCCACAATCTGCTGTCCTCCAGTAGTAGATTCAGTACAACTTCTAAAACTTTCAGCCTTGGAATTCTATATGTTGCAGTTCAAAACATTAAGAGGTTATTAACTTTGGCTGAACTACCACTTGCATTCCTTCTATTTATCTGTCTAGGAGAAGAAGTATGATTCAGTTTGGTGATCTGTGGTAAGCCTGTCATTGACAGAAAATGCTGACTACAGACTTCCTATGCTGTTCCAAGCTTTATTTCTTTAGTACCCCAAACTAAAAAAAAAAGAAATAGAAAATTTTGCTGAGCTTTAAAATGCTTATTCTTCTGGAACTGAAAGCCAAATGCAAAAATAAAGTGAATATCTTCTGCACATTCACTTTTCTTTAACAATAAGAAATTCCCCAAAATATTTAATGATTCTTTATAGACTAATAATCTTGGGACACTGCTTTGACAGATTATTGCATTTTCCATTCAATTGCTACTTGAAAAAGACTAAGAGCAAACTTTTAAAAATCAAATTGAAAACAAATTGCATCATTTAAAAAATCAGTTGGAAACTGCATTCTACTGTCATTCAAAGGAAACATTGATACATTACTTAGGTTAGTAGTATCTAAAGATTAAAAAATGATATTTTGCTATGAACGATGAATCCAAAATATAATTGCTTGGTATTATCTAAGTTGAATGTTAGCCAAAGAAAAAATATTGAAATGTAGTTTTTATAGGTTTGTCAAGATACCATTTTGTCACATCTAGATTAACCTTTGTGACTCTTGTTTTTTATCTGCATTCTACTTCAGAATTGGATCTCTGTGTGTAATGTGTACAAAAAAGATGCTGACATGCATAGAAGCTTGAATTTAGAGCTCACAAAATTTAAGATCCATTAATAATTTAAAATCCATTTATTTGAATAAATGTGATTGAAGCTGTTTGGGGTGGAGGCAACTTATTGTTTATAGAATACCTGGTGTCCAGCTGTATGTGCTGTCAAATAGGTTACTGCTAGAGTTCAGCACAAGACCAAGATGGATTAAGAAACAATTATCTTGTTGTCTATAGGGAAGAAGCTGCTGATGCTATTGTGCCCTGTGTTGTCTGTGAATGAAATCTGAAGTTTTGGAGATAACTGTTCTTGAGAGAAATGATTTAGTTCCTATTCACCACCTTTCTCCAATGAATATCCTGTATCTGAAAATAGTGTAATTATTATATGGAAGAAGAAATATTTAGTTATTAAGAGATGACATTTTAATGGCAAGGCTATTTCAGAAATGCCTATTCAACAAAATATGTTGGTCATCATCAATTTTCATAGACATTCAGATATAAGAGTCAGGAGAAAACATCATTCGTCAGTGAAGTATAACATGAGAATATAGCCCTTAGCTCTTCTGTCTAGTTCAACACATTTCTACCATATGTTATAGAGGCTGTCCAGTTCCACCATTCTGAAAATGTTTGGAAAGTGAGCTTAATTTAAGCATATAAAACATTTCTATTCAGTAATAATAAGTGTGTGACATTTCTTGATCATATCAGAAGTCTCTTTGCTTAGCCTTGATAGGACTGAGAGTAAGAGAGGGAAAACTAAGCACAGTGGCTGTTCAGATCCCAGCCTTTCTTCACAGTTGAGCCACAACTTTCGTCATCCGGGTCTCCTCTGAATGTGTTGGAGGTCCTTTCCCAGAATTCTTAGCCAATGTGGTCTCAAAGAATTGAAAGAGAATATCTGAGGAGCAATGAGTGGGGAAGGTTGCTTGAAATGTTAAAAGTTTGTCACTGAATGCTCATTGACCTCCAACACATTTAGAAGAGACCAGGATGATGAAAGAGGTGGCTGACTTGTGAAGAAAGGCTGGGACCTGAACAGCCACAATGCTTAGCTTTTGTCTCTCCTACTGTCAAGTGCTATCAAGGCTAAGCAAAGAGACTTCTGATATGATCAAGAAATGTCACACAATTATTACTACTGAAAAGAAACATTTTATATGCTTAAACTGAGCTCACTTTCCAAACATTTTCAGAATGGTGGAACTGGACAGCCACTATAACATATGTTAGAATTGGTTGTGTCTCTTCCTTTTTAAAAAGTGTTAATTTCACAAGTCAATAATTTGACTTGTCCCCTATCATGTACATTACATGCTTAAACTGAGAAGGACAATTTCTGCACCATCATTAATAGTTTACTAATTCCAGAATTAGCATACCTGTAAACTTGCTACTGATTATTTTCTTATCTACACACTTTTATTAATAGCTGTGACAATATGAAATTGTCTTTTTGGTCATTTCAAATCCTTTTCTTAATAATTTCAGACTGTGAATAAATTATGCATATATCTCTGTTTATTACTTTTCATTTTTGGTTGTATGTTCAGTATATTAAAATACAAAATTTGTAAATGTAATTTATTATCCACATGCCTTAAATATATTTTACACTACAGAGAAAGATTTTGGGTAATGTGACAATGCAAGGATTCAAAATTAAAATAATGGATGCAAAATGTGGTCTTTTGTAAAAGTTTATTGAGCTGCTGTTTTTAAAGTATGTAAAGCTGTTTCCAGAAAAATGGAAAAAGGAGAGAGACAGAGAGAGAGAGAGACAGAGAGAGAGAGAGACAGAGACAGACAGACATACAGACATACATACATTACAGAGCTAATTACATATTTGGACATCATCGTGACTAGCATCATGGCCAGTAGCTACAACTATAGGTGAAGGTCTACTTCTATAAATCATCATCTCAATGGAGGAGATATATCCATTGACACCCTTCCTACAAGTTAGCATTCTGACAATGAAGAGAGAGAAGAGGCACGTAAAGGACTTTGGAACAAACTCATCCTTGTTCTACCACACTACAATTTGTGTGCTTATTTTTCCAAACACATATATAAACATTCTGCCATAACCAGTTCAAACCTGGTGATTTTTTAATAAAAGAATTACACCACTGGATTTCCCTCCCCCTAATTTTATTGTATTTCCTTTAAAACTTACATAGTAATAGATCTGAGATTTGTGGATGGCTGAGAATTGGCTACAGTCTTATTTCATAAATATTACTGTAGGGACTTGAGACTTTTCAATTTTGTTTTGCAGAATATTGTATTAGTTAATTAAGTCTCATGACCAAACTGTAATACTGATGAGGATAGCCTTGTTTTCAAATCTGAATTTATTAACAATGCTGCAAATTATAAAAGGGAGCAGATATGATATCCAATGTACCATACTTTCTCAAAGCCTAGCTACATGGGTATATTCCTGTCTGTACTATATTCTTAGATAAATATGGCGAAGCCTTGCTTTCTTGCCTTTTCCAGTTTGGCTCATCTGTCACTGAACTCTCTAAAGAGTCTTTCTGAGCTCTCTATATGTGGTTTCTTTAGAAAACATTGTTGTATATATAGCCAAACTATTTGCCTATTAGCAAGATAATACCAGATGAAACATAATTTGAATGGATTTAAGCAACCAAGACAGAAAGGTGATGCCTCAGTGCTTTTTCTTAATTTAATTGTTAACTGTTTTGGATTAGCCTACACATGTGTTTTCTATTTCCTGCTGAAGCAAAAGCATTCAAACTGGAACAGTTATCTTAGATTAGGAAGTCTCAGCTGAATAAAATATGTTACACCTTCTGAGCTATTGCATAGTTTTAATATACACTGCTCAAAAAAATAAAGGGAACACAAGCAGAAGATATCCGAGATCTGAATGAATGAAATAGCCTTATTAAATACTTTGTTTGTTACATACAGTAGTTTTGTGTTCCGTTTAGTTGTTTGAGCAGTGTATAATAAGGCTATTTCATTCATTCAGATCTCGGATGTCTTCTGCTTGTGTTCCCTTTATGTTTTTGAGCAGTATAGTAGCTTCCTATATACATATATTCTGGTTGACTCCTCGCCTATGAGTTTATTCTTTAGCTCAGAGGTCCCCAACCTGTGGGCTATGGCCCATACTGGGCAGTGAGTGGTTTGAAACTGGGCCATGGAAACAGCCAGCGAACGTGCATGTGTGCATGCACATTCTCATGTGAGCAATGGGAGAGCGCATGCGCACATGCTCCATTTGCATTTACTTGGGGACTGGCACATTAGGATGGTTGCGGAGTTCTGGATCATGTGATCACCATCTGCAATCTTGCTAGGGAGCTTCCGACAAGCAAAGTCAATGGGGAAAGCTGGATTTGCTTAACAGCCACGTGATTCATTTAATGACCACAATATAAAAGATTGTAAAATTGGATCCAACTCACTTTACAACTGCTTCATTTAATAATCCCAATCATCACCGTAAATTGAGGACTAATATTACCACTTTCAACAGGATCACTTGAAACTTTCATCTGTTTCTCCTCCTGAACAGTAATGCTAGGACAACAACTTCAATACTGACTCCCCAGCAACCTTAAGCAGGAACACAAAAATGGGCCAACTTTTTATCTTCTGCTGGTACAATAAAATTATGGATCATGTTGGGGCCAGTGGAAAATTATGCAGTTCAGATAGGAACAATTGGTTTTGTAAAGACAGTAAAGTTGCCATTTCCATGCACTTGACTGGAGTAAGTAATCTAACTCTGGACCACATCTTTTTGAATTTGCTCAAATCTTTTTGATTGTTTGATACTTATCAATGTTAGCAGGACAGTGGTCCAAAATTGTTTCTGTTATGTTTCCCATCATCTTGGGATAGGGGAAAAAAATAGTATAAGTTCTGGCATCATTTTAAAAGAAAATGCTTCAATCCTTCCAACTGGAGGAACTAAAGAACAATAGCCCTAGCCTTCCTTAGAAAACATATTCTTTCAAATTGCCTTTGTCATGAATCAAGAAACACCTGAGATACTTAAAGATAAAGTGGATTTGACGATACAGATGGAGATGGAGTATATTGCAATATATTTTGCTCACATTGGGCTCTGATGTGTCAGTTGTGAGTTACTGACTTGGGTTTATGTGTTTTTTGGATTCTTACCAAATGCTTACTAAACATCAGGAGCTGCCAATACTGCACAGCTGCATAACTTTGACTTTTGTGTCAAAATTATTGGATTATTACTGCCATAAATATTCTTAAAGCTAATGTGTTACACTGGCAGCAAATACCACTTAAATACAATACAAGTTGCAATGTTCTACATGTGAGCACATCATCAGTTATATACTAATACAATGTGAGTCCATCAGTTATATACTAATAAAATGTATTTTAGGCTTGTGGGATGCTCATCTAATATTTTAAACAAATAGTTCTTTAATACTAATACAGGAATCAATATAGAACACTACTTAATTTCTGGGGTAAACCTTGAAGGTTTGTTTCATGCATAAACACTTTAAAAACATAGATTTGGATGGGTGGGGTAATAAAGGGCAATATTCCATTTTGGCTGTTTTGTTTGCTTATTCCCGAGGCAACTGGCTGAAATAAAACTCTTTAAGGTTGATCTTTAATAAAGTTCAGACTGAACAGTGGCAGTGAATCAGAAAGGAAGTCAAAGTGATCACTAACATACCTTTGTCAATATATTAAGTGTAATCTTGCTCTATTTTTGTTCAGCGGGGCATAATAGATTATTCAGCCATGCCTACCTTTTAAAGAGCTATTTTAGGAAACAGATGAATCTGCTTTCACTCCTTCAAATACAATGTGAAATGTCAACATCCATAGCTAATTCTCTGAAGGGCTCACTGCAGACTCTCATATGGTGGTATTTCCATTCTTTTTCAAATCCCTTCAAAAACTAAAGAACCTGCATACATGTGTACTCTACACATTTTATTTCAGAGCATTCCAAATTATTTGGATTAAGGCTCAATCATTTCCAGCAAGTGGGCTCAATGAACACATAGCACTATAAAACATTACAGCTTGCAGAGGAATTAAAAGATAAATTCCATTCATCATACAAAATAACACTAAAATTGGGTAGAAACTTTTGTGATTGTGTACCATCCCGCGGCTTTACCAGATTCTACATTGTAAAAAAACTGGGATATGCCCCACAGGAGCCAACTGGGAGTCCCAATATTTGTTGGTTATCTCATTCCCTTGATTTTTTCAGCCAAAGAATGAGATGATGAGATGATACCGTGTTTCCCCGAAAATAAGATCCTGTCTTACATATTTTTGAACCCTGAAATAAGCGCTTGATCTTATTGCCTTGCGCTCAAAAGCCTGATTGGGCTTATTATCAGGGGATGTCTTATTTTGGAGGAAACAGGGTAGTTGTAAATAAAATATGTATCATCAACATGCTACATGTACAACCATTTCCTAAACAGTAGCTTGATGTAGTTTTAAGTGTTCCTGTGTCTAGTTGTTTTGGTGTGCAGTGCTCTATAGTGTCGTTTTGAGGGTTGGAGTTGAAACAAATTATGTCCAGGATGTGAGGGGTCTGTAAATATTTTCACAGCCCTCTTTTTGACTTGTGCAAATTATTTTGGCATTGTAAGGATTTGAAATGGACATATTGGATGGCATCCTCCCTACAAAAACACAAAAGCTGAACATCCAGTGCCCAGACCCAAATACAAGGCCATACTATTTCAACGTCTCAGAGGCCAAAATAATACTTTAAAAGGAAAGTAAACCTTCAAAATGATTGCCATCCTCGGTCCACTGTTGTTGTTGTCCAGCTATTGATTTTCTTATTGTACATCTAAGAGCCTTCTGACCATTTTTCAAAGCAGAACTACATGCTGTATTCAAATCTGGGGTGACCACTCAATTTGGGCTCCCATTGAACAAAGCATTCTGGTGATTTGGCTGGTTCTTGATGCTGAAGGAAAATAGATGCCCTCTGTTAGGTTTTTTTTTGTCTGCTACTGTAGGTTGGAGTAGTGGCAAGAAATTGCTCCCCAGTATATAAAATGGATGAAGTCCTAGTTACTGCCTTTATTTGTTTGCATAAAACAACTTCGTTGCTAGGTGTACTCACACTTCACCCTGTAAAGAAGTATATGTGGAGCCTGTCAATGGAGCTCTGTGGGGTTTGGTTACGCCAGACTATCTTGAGTATGTGTTTGTGTGTGTGTCATGGGACTTGAACTCAACAATAGGAATGTCTGAGAAATCAGCACATCAGATCTTTCCTGTTCTTTAGCTGCTTATACATTATGAAGAGAGATGTCTTGGAGGCCTGTCCATATTTATATCCTCAATGTATTATTTTAATGCATGGGTGATGGGTGGCTGTTATTTCCTCTGTTCTCTGACCCTGAGCCAGTTGCTCTCTGTCAGCCCTAGGAAGCAGGCAATGGCAATACCTACTTATTGGGGACCATTGCCAGACTTTCCTTAGAAACCATGTTGATCTCTGTGTTAGATTCAGAAGTCCTTTTGCTGGCATATCTCTGCGTAAGGAAGACTTGCAGCCCATTAGCTACTGTAACAAATCCAAATAAAGGGACAAATTCTTGCACGTAATGCTATACTGAAGGAATCCAACAGCAGCAGCTCCACACTGATGAATGAAATATTATATTTTTTCTTTTTACAATCCTGTAAACCTTTTATTCAGTGTAGAGTCAGGGCAACTGAACAGAGCTAGGCATTTACTGGCCACATGCCCTTCCTGACACCTATGTGAAGTTTGCAAATATTTTCTCTTTGAGCCCTGAGAGAGAAAAACATCTGTTGCTACATAAGATTGAATTCTCAGCCTTCCAAGAATCCCCAACCTGAGGCTGTGGCTCACTACTGGGCCATGGCCTATTCAGAATTGGGCTGTGTGAGAAGCTGGCCAGTGCACACATACGTGTGCAGCTCAGGGGTAGGTTCTACTTCCGCTACCGGTTCACAATGGGAGCGCACGCACTTGCACTTCTGCACGTGTACAGATCGTTCATGATGCCATCTGGGCGGGTGGGCATTACTATAGGTTTGCAAGAACCGGACCGAACCGGGAACAATCCACCACTGGTGCAGCTCAACTTGTGCAAGCAGCAGGCCCATGCACACATGTGCACGCACAGCTCAACTTGCGTGAGCAGGGAGCCAGTAAAGGTTGGGGACTGCTGCTTAGGCCACAATGCCGCTCAAATGAAATATTCTATGAATGTGTATAAAATCATTCTTCATTTAATAAATATTAAATTGTATAATTATAAATATTTGGTAGTACAGTGGTTAATGAATCAGGCTAGAAACTGGGATGTTATGAGTTCTAGTCCTGCCTTAGGTAAAAAGCCAGTTGGGTGATCCTGGGCCAGTCCCTCTGTGTCAGTCCTAGGAAGAAGGCAATGGCATGCCACTGCAGAAAAACCTTGCCAAGAAAAGTGCAGGGACTAGTTAAGACAGTCACCAGGAGTTAAATAATTTACTTGAAAGTGCACGTACGTGTGAATGCACACACATACTATACACTATGTAGATATCTGCATATACCACTATGTAGATATGCAGATATCTACATAGTGGTGGGATGGGATGAAAAGGATTTTTATTCAGGATGTTGCTTCAATTGTCAAATTTGGTTTAAGAAGGCATTAGTACCTCCAAACTAAAAATCTAACACAGTGTATGGTGACCATTTCTATCCCCTCTATGTGTTTCCAGGTGCTTTATATGGTTTTGGACTAGATTATTTAAGGATACACTCCAGCTGAACTACTTCTCTCCGAGATGAAAATTGCAAAAGCTTTTTTCTAAAATGGCCTCTCCAACTCTCTATACCAGATGCTCAAGGGAATTCTTCAGAGCATTGGATGGCTTTTTGTTTTCAATTTGGTTTGGTTTTTAATTCATCATTTTAAAATATAATGGCAAGATTAAAATACCATTACCTTTCTAACTGCTGGATTGTTATGTTGGTGTTAATTAATTTGTTTTCATTTTTTTTTATATATTTTGTGCCCTTCTTACTACTACTATTTTAAATCATCGAAGTGCCAAGTAAGTAAATGTGAATATCTGTGGTAAAAGATGATGCTCATGTAAGTGATAAGAGTCAACACTTGTTCTGATTACAGGTAATCCTTGACTTACAACAGTTCATTTAGTAATGGTTCAAAGTTACAACGGCACTGAAAAAAGTAACTTATGCCATGGCGCAAGGGTTAGAGTGCAGTACTGCAGGCTACTTCTGCTGATCACCAGCTTCCAGCAGTTTGGCAGATTGAATCTCACCAGGCTCAAGATTGACTCAGCCTTCCATCCTTCCGAGATGGGTAAAATGAGCACCCAGATTGTTGGGGCCAATATTCTGACACTGTAAACAGTTTAGAGAGGGCTGTAAAAGCACTATGAATTGGTGTATAAGTCTAAGTGCTATTGCTATTGCTATGTCAGGGGTATCAAACTCGCAGCCCGGATGCATCACGTGCTGCCCCCCACCCCCAGTTTAGCGAAGGGGAAAAAAAAGTCCCGATACATCACATGATGCCACCATGATGAGAGTTTGACACCTGATGTATGTGATCAGAATTCAGATGCTTAGCAACTAGTTCATACTTATGACCATTGCTGTGTCCTCACTTTTTGCAACCTTTTGACAAAAAAAATCAATGGGGAAGCCAGATCCACTTAGCAACCAGGTTACTAACTTATCAATTGCAGTGATTCACTTAATAACTTTGTCAAGAAACATCATAAAATGGGGCAAAACTCACTTAACAAATGTCTCACTTAACAGAAATTTTGCACTCAATTGTGGTTGTAAGCCAATGACTACCTGTGCAGTGAAAAGCAACTAAATCTACCACCTTCACTTTCCCAAATACTTATAGGATTTTGTAAGGTATATACTGGTAGTTTGAATGATCACTTACCTGAACTTTTAAATCTTGTTTGAATGTTGATCTATTATTATAACATTCTTCTGGCAAATCTGTTCTATGAATTAGAAAGCCAATAGTTTTCAACTCTTTCAGTCTGGAAGCTATGGATATTCCTTCTGGCATATTGCTGAACCCACAGTTCATGTCCTATCTAATGTCTCCTCAGACTGCCATTCTAATTATTATTCTAGTTAAATGCAGTTAGGCTCAATTTAATAGCAGTTTGGAGATATTTAGTTTTTTAAATGACATTTTTGCTGTGCTAACAAGGAATTATATAACTGTGCTTCTGGGCATGCATTGGTTGTTGCAGTTGCTTCCAAATTTTTGTAACCTTGAACTATTAGTACACTAACTATTTATCTACCTTCTTGTTAAGCTCATACTACTGCTATCACCAGCTGTCAAAAACTTTTGATAATACATGTCCTTGTCCTGGTTATTGAAATCCCTGAAGATGCTACCGATCTAAAGATATCAAACTGCTATTCTGAGTCTTAATGGTTTCTTTTTGAAAAGGGTGACGTAATTCTAGACCACAAACAAAATAAAATTCAGTGACTTCAGTAGGCCATTTAGGTAATCAAAGTCTTTATTCAGAAATACTCTTAAGTAAATGGACATCCAGAAAAACAACTATCATCTCTATCCTTCCAAGATTCTTCAGATGGGAACATCTGACTCCACCCATTATTGATCCTTCTGAATGAGAACTCTGACATAAGAAGAAGAAGGGGAAAAAAATGGTTTTAAGCATCACAAGAAACGTCCAGAAGGATTTCTAATGATTTCGACCAGGCTTCCTGCTTATAATTATTATAATTATATAATTATAATTATAAATAGAACTAATAAATAAATAAATAAATATTTGAAGAGTCCTAAAACCTAAATAGGATTTAGGAAGGGGAACCTTTTCCACTTATTGTAGAACTTCCAGTCTAGGATTCCGGGGGAGGGGAGTGGGAGATAGGCGAGGATTCAACGCAAGAGAAGATTAACAGCAAAGGTGAAGGCAGACGGGAAAGCAAATCCCCCACCCCGCGCGCCTCAAAAGCGCACGCACAAGCACACAGATACACACACACAAATTCTAGTCCGGCCCTTTTTGTGGGTTGAGGCAACTTTTCAGCGGTGGGTGGGTCAGTTATCTCTCGTATGGCTAGGAAAAGAACTTAGAAAGGCTCCCACGGTCAGAAAGCCGCGGCCGCCCATCCGAAGCTCGCTCTTGGGGAGTGGGAAGGTTGCTTGCGAGGCGTCCCGGGGAGACTTCGCCGGCCTTCCTTTCTTCAGCGCCGCGGGCGCGGGAAGAGACGCGGAGGGGGCTGGGTTGATGTGGGCAGTGACGCGCCATTGCTGTTGCTGCTGCCGCCGCCGCCGCCGCCGCCTCCCGGCTCCCTCCTCCTGCTTCCTGCGTTGCCTTGCGGGGGCGGCCCCGCCTGCAGCTGCTGCGCGGAACTTGTCTGGAAAAGCCGAAGAGCGCCCGAACCAGCCAGGAAGGGAGGGGAGAAAGTTGTTTTACGCTGAGGGGCTTCTCTTGCTCTCTTGGTTTCGCGATGTTGGGGGTCGCGGCTGCTGGAATGACCAACAGGTAAGTCTGTCCTTCATACCTCTTGACAGCGCCCGAGCGCTTCATTCATTGCAAGCCTTCGGCTGAAAGTCACTCACCGGGGCCGCCGTCCCTGCTTCGATCCCGGGGTCTCTCCGCTGCTTCTTTCCCGGCTGCTTGGAGGAGAGAAACTGTAGGTTCCTTCTCTCCGCCTCTAGTAACTTTCGGAAGGGGAGGCTGCATCCCCTTCCCTCCCGGGCGGAAAAAAAGGAGGGATGAGATAATCCCACCGCGCCTTCCTGCACCAGCCGCAGCGCCCAGCGGAGGCGGAATCCAGGGTCTCCGGAGGGCGCGCGCCAAGGCGGCGGCGGAGGCTCCTGGAAGAAGGGGGCCGGGCGGCGGCGGAGGGCTGTGCTGCCAAAGGGCTGGGAAGACACCGAGCTGGGGTGGGAGGGGGAGCGCGAGGAAATACGCCGCCTGGGGTTGGAGCAAATGGAAGGGAGATTCGGGCGTGCTGAGAGTGCGGGCAAAGTGGGGGCGAGAGAACTAAACTTCTCTGGGGAAGTGGAGAGAAGCCGGGCGAGTACCGAGGAGGGGACGATATTTGGCATTCGTGGCGGCAAACAATTTATGTCAAGACACAGGGAGGCAATTTAGAAAAGGAAGAACGGTAAATGAGAAGTTTAGAGCAGTTGGTGTCCTGGGAAGGAATCCAGGGAGGCGATTCGGAAACTTTCCTTCTTCTGTTTTTTTTTTTTCCCCTTTCTCTAAATTCGACGTGGCTGCAGATTGCCAGCAACGGTGAGGAAAGCCACGTTTACCTCAAGGAGGAATCTGTTGGGAGCCATGCGGTGGGCGGGGCAGAAGTAAGACGTGGGTGGGGCCGAGATCAAAGACGCCCCTTCTGTTCCTTTGATCCTTTCCATGCTCTCTTTATTCCTTGTAACCCAACGGAGTGTTGGAAATAAAACTATTTTTCTTTTCGGTTTGGTGTACAGGTAGTCCTTGACTTATGACCACAATTGAGGAGCAACGTTTCTGTTGCTAAGGGAAGTTTTGCCCCATTTTACAACGTTTCTTGACAGAGTTGTTAAGTGAATCACTGCAGCTGTTAAGTTAGTAACATGGTTGTTAAGTGAACCTGGCTTCCCCATTGACTTTGCTTGTCAGAAGGTCGCAAAATGTAAACACATGAACTCAGGACACTGCAACCGTCATAAATATGAACCTGTTGCCAAGCATCTGAATTTTGATCACATGACCATGGAGATGCTGTGACGGTCATAAGTGTAAAAAACGATCATAAGCCACTTTTTTCAGTATTTTCAGTCGGTAAATGAACTGTTGTAAATCGAGGACTACCTGTAGAGGTTAAAATGCCAAACTAAAAGCCTGGAGATTGTGAGTTCTAGGCTGCCATTAATCATGAAAGCCAACTGGGTGACTTTGGGAGTCTCTCTCAGTCCAACTTTTGTTGTTGTGGGGAAAAAAGAGCATATATATATATATGCATATTCTTTCTAGCCAGGTTTTACCTACCTACCTACCTAGAAAGAATATGCACATAAAAGCCTACGAAAAAGAAAAAGACATATATGTATGTATATGTATGTGTATATATATATATATATATATATATTGCCACATAACATGCCAGATTTAACAATTGTCAATAAGATGCCTTGGGTGCAATCCCAAAACAACTGGAGCACCACTTGAACGTTATTGGCATTGACAAATTCACCATCAGTCAATTGTGAAAGGCAGATTCACTCAGAACAGCTCACATCCTGCAATAATACCTTTAACATCATTGAGCATCCACATCTGCTTATCTTCCGTCCTTGGGAAGGGCTAGATAAGTGGACAAAAATGCCAATTCCAGTCTGAACATCTGGCTGACTATGTGATGAACCATAATAATAAAAACAAATACTTAACAATGCAGGACTTTGGCTACAGTTCAAAAACTGAACCAAATGGTATGAAATGTACTATGTCAGGCAGAGTTTGTGATAAAAAGATCATATTGAAAAATAGGGTATATCAGCCATTGGCTGCAAATTAAAAAAAAATCAGGAAAAAAATCTCACCATGTGTCTCTATGGGAGAGGTTGTAGCTCAGAAGGTTGGTGGCTGCTCCATTCTCTGCCCCCTCCCTTCCAGTCACATGACTCTGAGAGCACCCTACACTTTCACCCTGTGCTTCCAGTAGACAGACATGTACTATGATTCAGTATGAGGAGAGAGCAGAAATATACAGACAAATGCAACATGATGCTTCACTACTAAGAAGAATAGCCAGATGCCTTTTATGGCCACTGTTCTACATGCTTTTCCTGCCCTGTTTCTTTCTCAAGCCAAAGTTACAGGAAAGGGATGAATAGCTCTTCCAGGAGTCTGAACTGATTAATTGCATATGTTTTGAAGTTAGGACAAGAGCTGAAGTGAAATTAGCCTGAAGGCTTCATTTTGCCAGGTTTTGGAATTCAGCAACGGATGCCAATTGACACATTCCTTTGCAACACAGCAAATCATGGCTTGCAAAAAGTATACGCTTAGCAGGCAGCGACTTACAGCTCCCCAGCTGTCTTTATAAGACTACCTCTGTGATATACATTTTTTCTAAATTCATTTTCTGCCACATGCATACAGATAAAAATAATATATGAAATAATCTGTAAAATAATAAAATAATAATATGTGAAGCAGCCAAGAGAACTGTTTCTGTGCATCTTACCCATCATGATTCTCTTTTGGGGTATGCAAAACACCCAAAAAGGTAAATTAAAATCATGAGATAAAGTAAACACAGTGAAAGTAATTTACCTCTAAAATCCATTCACATATTTTTCCTCTTGCAAACTATTATTGTTTCTACCATGTCTCCTCCTGGCAAATAGATGGGGAAGAAATGGAGGTAGTGACAGATTTTATTTTCCTGGGCTCCAAAATCACCGCAGATGGGGACTGCAGCCAAGAAATTAAAAGATGCTTGCTCCTGCGGAGGAAAGCTATGGCAAATTTAGACAGCATTCTAAAAGGCAGAGACATCACCCTGCTAACAAAAGTGCGTATAGTCAAGGTTATGGTTTTTCCCAGTTGCAATGTATGGCTGTGAAAGTTGGACCATAAGAAAGGCTGAGCGCCAAAGAATTGAGGCCTTTGAACTCTGGTGCTGGAGAAGACTCCTGCGAGTCCCTTGGACTACAGGGCGATCAAACCAGTCAGTCCTAGAGGAGATCAACCCTGACTGCTCTTTAGAAGGCCAGATCCTGAAGATGAAACTCAAATATTTTGGCCACCAAATGAGAAGGAAGGACTCACTGGAGAAGAGCCTAATGCTGGGAAAGATTGAGGGCAAAAGAAGAAAGGGACGACAGAGAATGAGGTGGCTGGATGGAGTCACTGAAGCAGTAGGCATGAGCTTAAATGGACTCCAGAGGATGGTAGAGGGCAGGAAGGCCTGGAGGAACGTTGTCCATGCTTTCTGTCCATCGCATGGGGTCGCGATGGGTCGGACACGACTTCACAACTAACAACAAACCATGTCTCCACCAGCTTCATACATGTTTTCTTCTTTAAACATTTCACTTTTCTCTATTAAAGGATCTCATCAGTTTCCTCAGTCATGATCTTCCCTTTTCTTTTAGACCATTCAACTTTTTCTTAATATATTTCTTTTATAATTCAATACTCATGCGTTCTCTTAGTATACCTCAGCATAACTCTTACATATCAGTCACTCATTTTATCCAATACACATGCATACATTATACCACAAATGCACACTTTGTACTTTTGAATGAGGGAAATTTATATTTTACTACACACAGTTGTACCTCATTCTCACTTCATTCATCTTAATGGAAAAACCCATTTCCATTTAATATATCTATATAATATACTCCATATACTCAGAAAGCATATGAAGTCATTTGTAAGAGTCACTGTTTGGTGCCTCAAATTCCTACATGCTCATGTTACCCATCTAGCACAGGGATGTTAAACTCGTGGGCCGAGGGCTGCATGCGTCACATGCTGGCCACGCCTACCCCATTTTAACAAAGGAAAAGTCACAATACGTCATGTGATGACAACGTGATGATGCATTTGACACCCCTGATCTAGCAGATAGATTGCTGTAAAGAGTCTTCAAATAAGTGCATCAAAGCTGCTAGTCCACAACATTTGTTAACCCATCTAACCATAATTTTTGTACATGTTGTCCTCAATTTACAACAATCTGTGTAGCAACCGTACAATGTTACAATGGCACCGAAAAAAGTCTCTGTGATTTGGACCTTTGCAGCATCCCCATGGTCATGTATTCAAAACTTAGGCCCTTGTCAACCAGCATGCATTTGCAATAATTGTAGCACCCCATTTGCGATTGCCATTTGATTTGCAATCTTCCCAGCAAACCTCTGACAAACAGACTCAATGGAAGAGGCCAGATTCACTTAACGTCCACATGATTCATTTAACAACTGCATAGATTTACTTAACAACATGCAAGTAAAATTGAATGTGATTCACTTAACCACCTTGGTCAGTCCCAATTGTGGTGGTAGGTCTATCTGTACATGGTTGAAATTATATATCCTCTCTCTATACCCCTGCTCCCCACTGTCTGTTCACTTTTCTTAATTTCATTAGAACAGCTCTGGTCCTTAATATTTACTGTACATAGTGGAAATCATTTTGGTAAAAGCTTTTTGAATGCTTTTGTTAAGTAAAATGGAATATTTATAAAGAGGTTTTTCCATAAAGCCAAAATCCTACTCTCTGAACATTATTTTTAATTATTAATTTTATATTTTTTATTATTTTTTATTTTTGTTGGATGGTGGACATGCATTTATCCCAAGCATGTTTAAACTTAGTTCCTGATGATCGATCAACTACCCTTCCTTACTGGAAGTCGGTTCAAAGTATTCACTATTCTTTCTGTGAAGTAATACTTTCTAAGTATTACTTTTGAACTTCCCTCTTTTCAGTTTGAGGTTATACCCCCATCTTCTTGATTTTTGCTTAATATTGAGCATGCTGCTTTCTAGAATGTTATTCATTCCCTTAATATATTTAAAGGTTTCAGTCATGTCACCTTTTTCCACTTCTGTCCTTCAGCCTGTACGTATTTTGTATGCTCTTCCTGGATCCTTTGCAAACAGTATTATTCATGATTGATCCATACGTCATTAAAGTATTAACAGAGAGAGATTGCATAATAAAAATTAAAATACAGCAGGTATTCTAAAAAAAAGGCCTGTAATCATTCATAACCTACTTTGCTGTCAATAAAACATGAACTCTGCAGGCTACAGATATAAATGTTACAACATCAAAGGTCATCTTGGGAGTTCTACCTGACCTAAAGAAGCGGCACTTCTTTTGTCTGTCTTGAGAATGAGCTAAGAAGAGCTGCTCGCAACTCGCTGTGGGTATCTCGGTAAAAGTTACACTATAGCAGAATATGTTCCCAGAATGAGGACTCCCATCTTTGCAAGGACAAAGCATTTCAGCATAGGAGATTTTTTAGGGACTTTCCAACATGGATGACAAGATACTAAATCCCCAAAGAGTAAATGCCAAAGACTGTTATTTGAACGTTTGGCCATATATAATGCAAGTTTAAAATGAAATTACTGTGCCTCAGTTGAGTTCTAAATAGTCTCACTGGACAGTTGTTGGCTTGATCATCATTTTTCCCTTCTTCCAGATAGGAATTATTACATATCCAGTTTCTATGGGTGGAGGGTATTTTATCAACCTAAGTGAAAAATACAGCCAACACCGGTCAAACTGGGTTTGTTTCAGTTCAGGGAGAATTAAATCAAGACCTGGGGCCCTTTTGGGTTTTAATTGCCTAATTAGCTTATATATTCACATTCCGAGGATCTAAATAGCAAATCATCATCTGCAGATGTTTTATGGTTAAAATATTTTCTTATGACATCTCTTTTTGCAAAACTAAATACAGCTTCTCTAGACACATTCAAAAGGTAACAAAGTTACATGAAATGACCAGTCTGTTTCCTAATATCATTCTTGTTTTGGAATTAAGCATTGTATCTCAGTTCAGCTGTGATGTAGATTGTTTCTTTTCTCTTTGATTGTTGTCATTGTTCTTGCAAAAGTCTTCGTTATGGACTCTTTACAATTAAGAGTTCTAATTTTGAACTTATTAGCTTTAAATAGTTTGCCTTCCTCCCTTTTTGTATCATTATGAGCCATGGTGGTTAGTGCTTAGAATGAAGTACTGCAGGCTAAGTTACTGCTCACTGCCAGGAGTTTGATTCTTAAGGTTAACTCAGCTTTCCATCCTTCTGAGGTTAGTAAATTGGGGAGCCAGAATGTTAGGGGCAATATGCTGACTCTGTAAACCGCTTAGAGAGGGCTGTAAAGTACTATGAAGCGGGATATAAATTTAAGTGCTATTGCTATTATGACCTGTAACTGTCAACAGGTTTTGTTTCTTAATTATGCCATCAGTTTGTCAAATATGAAAAAGTAAACAATGGAAGGATGTTTCATTTCCCATTTTGTTTTACATTTAGTCCCACCTTTTGTGTTTTTTTTCACAAACAGATAACTAATACAACAGATTCACAAACAGACTGACTGGTATAAACGAGGCATTAAATCAAATTTAGCCCTTAATTATTTTGCATTAGCATTTTGCCTCCTGCTTTTTTATTCATTTTTGGCTGCTGCATAGTAGTAAATTTAAAGCTATGGTATCGGCTAAGATGAAGCTGATTTTCAAAAATTTGCTAAAAGTAGTGCAGGAAAAAATGACCAGATTAAAAGAAAGGAGTCTGGATGAATGGGAGTTCTTACAGTGTGAGTACAATGGTTGTTTCCTGATGCGGTAGAAATCCAGCACTCTTACAAAGCAATAGCAAAAGGTTAATGAGGCAGAGCATGGGATTTTGGAGTTCACTGCAGCAGCCTAGGCCAGCCTTCTGAAAGGCTTGTTCCTCTATTAACTGAAGCTCCAGGACTGTGAAAGCCTCCACTAACATGGACTGCAGATGAGTTTGGAAATTGCTCCTGCCTTATTCTTATTTCTTTCCTTCAGGAGTGAAGCAAACTAGGACTCTCAACTAGCCCTTGGCCTCTTTTCCAAAACTGAATGTTAGCAATTTTCTTGGCTCTCTTAAGTGAGACTCCTTCTTCCAGTAGTCTTCTAGGCACAGAAGAAGAGAGGAGCTAAAAGAACAAGGTGGAGCAAATAGTTTTGTGGGATGAGAGAGATTTGGCTGTCAGATCCAGGAAAAAAAAAACCTTTTTATAAGGCAATGGAAATGGAATTTTGAAATTCTCTGCATTGTGAGCCTTCCCTTTTCTTTTTCAACAACACCTTTAGAATTATGATATTATGATGGATGAAGATAAGAAAAACAATTCAGTGACATAAATAGTGTATAACCTTAGGAAATATGTATGTGCGGACTTTGAGGATGTGTTCAGAATAATCTCTAACTAAAGGTTCAAAACAGACTAATGAGGAAAATTTTAAGAAAAGAGGTTAGAAAGATGCTTGTAAATTGCTGGTACACATGTTTGTCAGTAAGCAAATGCTTTCTATATTCAGTTATTTATTTTACTCGAACTGAATGGTAAGGATAATGTCACTTTGCTGCTTGTATAACCAATTTGAGTCCTGTGGGATCATGCAGGGATCATGAGACCTTCTGTGATAGAAGGGAACATTTTTCTTGTCAATGGTTTATGAGTGAGCCATTTTTCCTTATAATAAGCAGCCTATAGAATGTTAACTCAGGCAGAAAGAATGTATCTCCCCAGGGAATAAATTCCGTGGCCTTGGAGCTGTGCCAGATAAAATCCTTTTCTTCTACTAAAAAGTCAATTCCATAACAACTGAGAGATCTTCAAAGGTTCCTTTTCTGCTGATCTAAGTATTGAGGCAGGTTCAAAGCAGGAGAGGTGATTCTGCAGATAGGTTTTAAACATTGGTATCAGTGCTTTGAATTGGGCCAGGGAAGCACTTGATACAAGCAGCATATTTTGCAGTGGTGAGCAGCCTAACTGATGCATTTTATATCAACTGCAATTTCTGGGTAGCCCCAAATAGAACTAATTGTAATAGTTGAACTGGATTCCAGTCAAGATGTGAGTAACTGTTGGCATGCCTTGCTCTCTCAGCAAGGGTTGCATTTGGCACATTAGCTGTAATTGTACAAATGCAGACACAAATTACTTTGGAAAAGGGATGTTGAATCTCTAGTCCATCACTTTGAAGATAAGGCATCACATCCTCTGTGTGGAACAGAGTGGGTATCTTAGAGGTATTTAAGATGATAGGAGGAGTGTTGGAAGGCAATTGAGCAATGATGTGGAAGCTTTGGTTGTATAATTTTATAGGTCTAAATTAAATAATCTGTACTTTGCTTCAGTCATGGCTTTTTCTAACTCTTACATATGCAGGGAATCATTGAGAGTCCTCAGGAAGCCAAATCAAGATCTATTAGTTTCTTCCAAGAAGAGAATATTTATCAGCCATGAAAAATTGGACTAAAGACCAATCATTTAAGGTTGTCCAGACAAGAAGCATAAACCATAAACGCTACTGTAAACAAAACAATAACAATACTGCAGTAACAAAATCAGTAACAAAAGCATTTCTTCCGCACCATAACTTTTAACTAAATTAAATTAGCGGGAGAGGCTCAGAAAACCTTCTGAGACACTTTCCACCCCTTTTCCTTCTGTGGGCTGAGATGTCTTTTGCATGGTGTTGTCTAGTCTGTAACTCTTCCTCCTGTCTCCCAAGGTCATTCCCACACACCATTACAACTGATGAGATGGCACTTAAAGAATACAACCATGTTCATTTAGGAATAACTGCTTGCTGGCTTTTTGTTGCAATAATATACTAGCACCAACCTAATTAGAGTGGGCACATCAATAGGATAGCAGGAATAATGTGTGTTGAACCTGGTCTTTGGGTGTTAAGTGAATTTCGCTGTATGGGTATACTGTGTACACACGTTGTCAGGGTTCCAAGTAACACCCCCAACAAAATCAAATTCCGAGGCTTGAAGTTCCTCAAAGCTAACTTTTATTAGGGATATCATATTGGCACATCTGGGAAAACCCCAATCTGAAAGCTTCCAGGTTTTCCTCACCCACAAGAAAGTTCAAGACCTTGCCCATATCTTCCACATGTCCACACAGCTCCAATCAGTTCTTTCCCGAACAGAAGACATCCTCCAATTTCTTCTTTGCACAGCTGCTGGACACCATGGCCTTGAACTTTCTTAGAGAAGTTTGTTATGACTATCTCTACTTTACTCATGCAATCCCCCCCTCCCAACTTCCCATGGTATGATTGTGGCAGGTCTGGATCCTCAAGGCACACAGGTAATACGGCTTCCAGGCATGACACATGTACAATGACAATAAAGTAGTAGTAGTAGTAGTAGTAGTAGTAGTAGTAGTAGTAGTTATTGTTGTTGTTATAAGACAGGCCCCCAGCTTAATACTCTTTTGAAAGGCCCTGAAAACATGGTTTTGTCACTGGACCTGGGACACCATGGTGCTAGGGAGCACATCAAGTGGTCTGTTTGATTGTTGTTGCTAGGGGGATGAGGGCTTATTGGATTTTGTGTTTAGGATTTTATTTTTGTAAGTTGTCTGGAGTCACTATGAGTTGGGTGGCTATATAAATTTTCTTAATAAATAAAATATATGTTACCTATATTATCTTTTCAAATGGGTATGGAGTAATAGTAATGTATTTCCAGCCTGAGATAAGGTGGCTTGGGAAAGACAAGTAAATTCAGCTTTGTGTACCATCAAGCCAAAATACTTGTGGCTTATCTAACAAAACAAAGATTTAAATTTTGAACTATGTGTAAGAAAGAATTTAACCCTCACCTCAATGTCATCGTCCTCACACAACTGTTTGGTGAGAACAATGTGGTTGTTATTGCTTAGAAGATCGATCAATATTATGCCTGAAAGGTCAGATTTTCTGATGCCCGCGGGAACATTTTTGTAGCACTGAAGCACATTAGAATAACATTAGCACTCCATGGCATAGGGCCTAGCTATCTGCGAGACCGCCTGCTGCTACCGACGACCTCCCATCGACCCGTGCGCTCCCACAGAGAGGGCCTCCTCAGGGTGCCATCAGCCAAACAATGTAGGCTGGTGGCCCCCAGGGGGAGGGCCTTCTCTGTGGGGGCTCCCACCCTCTGGAATCAGTTGCCCCCGGAGATAAGGAGAATCCATGACCTCAATGCCTTCCATCGTTCCCTGAAAACCCATCTTTTTCAGCAAGCCGGGTTGGCTTAAGAAGAAATTTTTAAATTCTTTTAATTAGTCTGTGATTTTTTAACTTTCGGGCCAAAATTTATATATATTTTTAAATGTTTTAATATTTGTATTCTATGTTTTTTATCTTGGCTGTACACCGCCCTGAGTCCCCAGGGAGAAGGGCGGTATATAAATTGGAAATTAAATTAAATTAAATTAAATTACATGAAAGGAAAATAAAAGAATTAAGGACAAAGCAAAAATTAATAAAAGTGCAAAATTATTCAAACTGTATGACAATGTTTTTCCAAGTTGTCACACAAGCATTTTCCATGCTGTGCTTTCAACTCATTTTCAGAACTGCATTGGTTCTGATGCTGGTAATAATGTCTGGAGAACTGATCTTCTTGGCATGTTTCTATTCAGTCATATTATCTTTATCTTTTGTATTTACTATTTAGAAATTATGACTAGATGCTTTTCTGCCCCAGTCCAGGCATATATAAACAAGATGAAGCTGGTTTCCCCTTCAGTAAAGCAGAGAGAAAAGATTCTTTCATTTCATTTGCAAAACATTTGTGCAAGCATAGCAGAACTAATAGTGTGCTCATCTGCCTTTGCACAAGGTCATGAGTTCATTGATTGCAAAGTCTATCAGCCAAGTAAGGCAGTCTACAAAATGTCATCTTCATATCTGTTGCCTACCTGAAGTTGCAAAAAAGCAGTTGATTGAGTAGAATTCTTCATCCAACATTTACAGGTTCTGCAACACCTTGCTATCTATAGACAGCATGTTTTATGATTATGATTATCCTTTCTGAACATGTCATTTTCCTTAACCTTTTCAATTTTCCTGATCCCCTGAGATGATCAGGTCCCTTCAAACTAAGCAGTTCTATTTTAGCTTCTGCTCTATAGTCCTCCTTTCCTTCCAATTGATAGAATGATGTAACCAATAAAAGAGAATAGTTGTAGCTCAGGGTTGAAATGAAAGGTCTTCGGTGCTCTTGAGCTTTCTTGTTTTCTTGCAGACGTCATGCCATTGTTGAATGGTCATACCTCGAGGACTACCTGTAGTTTGTCACATCATTCTGAGGGGTCCTTGGTGCTCTCTGAGCTTGTTGTTTTCTTGCAGATGTTTCATTACCCAAACTATATAACATCATCAGTGCTAGTGCAATGAGAGTCGTCAAAATGATGTAACGAACTACATGTAGTCCTCGAGGTATGACCATTCAACAATGGCGTGACATTATTACTGCTTTGAAAAAGTGACTTACAACCAATCTTCAAAGTTACAACCATCATATCATGTCATGGGTTATCCCCGTTCATACCGGTTCACAAGAACTGGTAGTAAAAATTTGTAGTAGTTCGGAGAACCGGTAATAACATTGGCTGGCCACGCCCCGATCCGGTCCCCGGCCCGATCGCCGCTCACTTACTCCTCCCACCTCATCAGAGGCTTTTTTTTTTATTTTTAAAAGCATTTTTTCTACAACCTCTTCGGCTGAAAAAATGCTTTTAAAAGTAAAAGGATCACGCGGCTCAGCTGGGATTGTCAGAGGCTTCTAAAGCATTTTTTTCTGCAACCTCTTAAGGTTGCAGAAGTATGCTTTTAAAAGTAAAAAAAAAAAAAGTTGGCCACGCCCACCCAGTCATATTACCCGCCCACCCGCCCACCAGTCATATTACCCACCCACCATATTACCCTGCCCACAAAATAAGCCACGCCCACAGAACCGGTAGTAAAAAAAATTAGAACCCACCCCTATTGACAACATTCATATTTATGACAATTGCAGTGTCTTGTGGTCATGTGATTGCAATTTGTAGCCTTCCCAGCCAGCTTCCAACAAGCAAAGTCAATTGGGGATGCTGGATTTGCATAACAACCTTGTGATTCACTTAACCATGGTAAAAATAGTTGTAAAATTGGATCCAGTCATGTGATGATTCACTTAATGGCCACATTGCTTAACAATGTGGAGTTGCAAGTCTGGGACTACCTGTACTTTTCTTTTTCTGATGATCAAGCAACTCTTCTGATTTTAAGTATATGTGTATTTGTAGTTGGACTGAATTTGTCAGAAATCCAAGTACTAAACGGCTGCTTGGTTAAATGCCATATTGTAAAATCTCTCCATGCCTATCTTAAAAAACAAAGGCACTACACGAGACATTGTCTATTTAAGAAATGGCTATTATCCTCCTTTGCCCTTCTCTTTAGCAGCAGTTGTAGACTTGTATTTGTGCCTACTAAGTTTTTTTTTTAGCTAATTCTCCACCAAGTGTCTTTGTGCCTGCTGTTGATACGTTTACTTCGTTGTATTTGTGTATCTTAATAGTATACCAGAAGAAGGCATGACAAAACATTTCCTTACTGTTCCTAAAAATATTATATAGCCAGGGCAATAAAATCACTAGAGATTGTTTGATTTAATAGCATCATGTGATCTTGGAGTAGTACAATAGCACAGAAGCTTAGAAAGAGATTTCAAGTTAAGATACAATTTTCCCCAAGATATACCAAAAGACTTCTCCTGCTTGAGAATTTTAGGAGTTGATATCCAACACATTTAGAAGATTCCAGCTTGGGGGAAACCTATTTATTCTACTTTGTCATACTAATACTACAGTTCAAAAGTGAAGTGATCTAAACTCGGCAGATAGCAAATGCCTTAGAAGTGTGCCTTCTATATTAGAATGTTTTTCTGACCCATTGGCATTTTTGCTGGCCTAGCTCATAAATAGTTTTCTCATTCCCTTATAGCTTCTTGCCACAGCTTGGGTGGGGCTTTCAGCATAAAGCAACCACTACCATTCTAATTGACAATATTTCCAAAAAAAAATGTATTTGTTCTGTGAAAGAGAACAAATGTGGTAGTATTGTTTTGATTGCTGAAGAAAATTAGCAAATATTTTCTTTCTTGCTTTTTCTCCTGGTCCTTTTCTGTGTGGCCCCTTTACTACAATTTTCCTTCAAGATACGTTTGGAAAAATAAATGATTTGTCTTGTTTCTTTAAAAAAGTAAACTGAAAATGACTAATAATGTATGCTTCCTTCTTTACAGTTTGAAGGGAGCAGCATTTTATAAAAGCATAGGAAAATGAGATGCTGAAATAGTTATTAAAATAAATGAGTTTCTGTCACTTATTTTTTGGAAATGCAAATGCAGCCAATGGTTTGACTAAGAGTACTCATATTAAGTAATGAAATCCACTTTGTTTTGACATTATAAAGTAAGATGTAGGGTAAAAGCATAACAAATGCTAGTTCTCAACAATAATTAAATCATACTGTAAATTAGATTAATATAATCCAAATTACACATTTTATATGGACTGATATATTCTTGAACATATTCTTGTTTTCTATAAAAAATAACCCCATTTAATAATTTTAATTAGTTTGTTGTATAATTTGTCTATTTCTCTATCAGTAAATGTCTCTTTATGAACTATTCTAAATCCCAGTTTTTGTTTTCATAAAGGAACAAGGCACATTTCTTGTCTTTTTATGCTTTGAACCAAATTTCATGTCTTGAAATTTAACTTGGATATTTTAAAATGCCATCATAGCCAGCTTGATACAACCACAGATGCACCAGTACATAGAGACAGGATCTGGTTCAAGGCAGAGGGAGAGCTCAGAAAAGAATCAAGTCATCCCTCAGCAACCTTCTTCTTGTGCAACAGGGCACAGATGGACATGAAAATTTATAACCATGGCACAGAAGACCAATACTATTGTCTGTATGGTACATAGCAGGCATTACTGGGTGCAGAATACAAAAGAATCCCATCTGCTGAAGGGTAATAAGTCCTCGTGTTAAGACTGCAAGGATAAAATTCTGTATTCTTATACACTTTTTATTCTATACTGAATTGTGTTTCTCAATCTTGGCAACTTTAAGATGTGTGAACTTCAACTCCCAGAATTCCCCAGCCAGCATGACTTCTGGGAGTTGAAGTCCACACATCTTAAAATCGCCAAAATTGAGAGACACTGCCTTATACCCTGAGATCTGGCTAGACTAGTCCTGGTGCTTTGTGAGCTGTAACCATCTCAGTTTTTTCACAACTGAATGTTCTTCATTTCTACTCATGCTTATTCTGGAGAGGCTTTATACTGCCAATTGCATGTTAGGGAATACAACAGTCTCCACCTTTAAAGGAGTACAGGTAGTCCTCGATTTATGAGGACAACTGACCCCAACATTTCTGTTGTTAAGTGAGACATTTGTTGTGAATTTGCCCCATTTTATGACCTTTCTTGCCACAGTTGTTAAATGAATCACTGCAGTTGATAAGTTAGTAACATGGTTGTTAAGTGAATCTGACTTCCCCATTGATTTTGCTTGTCAAAAGGTCTCAAAAAATAAATTACATGACCTTGGGACACAGCAATGGTCTTAAGGATGAGTCAGTTGCCAAGGATATGAATTTTGATCATATGATCATGGGGATGCAGCAAAGGTCGTAAGTATGAAAAACATTTATAAGTCACTTTTTTCAGTGCTGTTGTAACTTTGAATGGTCACTAAATGAACGGTAGTAAGTTGAGGACTACCTGCAAAGTATTACTTTCTTTTAATGTGACTCATAAAGCCTGAAGAAATTTTAGATTTGTCTTTCCAGCAAAGTTGAGGATGCCTCATGGCTTTGAGTACTATATTTCAGCTTGTATGGTAACAAAAGGGATTTTTGACAAGCAAAAGGAAGGCTTTCAGTTCAACAATATGGGATATTAGCAGAAATGCTGTGCTGAAGGGGGCTTTAAAGGAAACTCAGCTAAAATTGTGTGGGAGAAAATCTCCAGTAGACTCAAACTTGGAGAGGAATATGCATTAGGAAGAGGAAAATAAAACTCTCAGTAGCTGGGAGACAGACCTTGATGAAAAATCCTGGGAATCCAATCTGTTAATTACAAAATTGCCTGTTTGAATGCAGTTGTTTAATATGATGAAGAATGCAGGCTCCTGATGAGAAATTGTGAGGAGGGAAAAAAAAAGTGCCAACTACAACACTTAACATGCGGTCACACATCCACCAAATGAAGCTGACTGTGAAGATGATGTGAGGATGAGCCTAGTCATGGCTGCATTTCATCTGGATTGTGGAGTTAACCTTGTCTTGGCAGTGCAGATGTTACTTAAGGGCAGTTCTAGCATCCCTTGCTATTGGCCATGTTGACTAAGGCTTCTGGGAGTTGTCAATAGGAAGGCCATAGATTCTGTACCCTTTTAAGTGAAAATCCAGGGAGAAAGGACAGGAGAACATTCCCTATAATAGAATAGAATTCTTTATTGGCCAAGTGTGAATGGACACACAAGAAATTTGTCTTTGGTGCATAAGCTCTTAGTGTACATAAAAGATATAAGTGATAAATCATAATAATAATCATATAATATAATCATAATAATAGGTACCGGTAGTAGTAGCTATGCATGAGTAGAAGGGTTTTTTTTTTCCTTGGGATTATGATGAGAAAAGAAACGAGGAAACTCCATTGCCTAATAGAAGTTGCTTATTTTTAAATTAAAGGTAGCAGTAAATGAGATTTCTATTAATGTATCTTCTTTGGCTCTTAACCCACAGCTGCCTGAAGCTTCAGTTCTTTTTGTTAGACATAATAAGCATCCGATGCTAAAAATAAATGTTTCCAAAAAAGACAATTGCTTTTTATTCTACTTTTCATTGCATTTTACATGCATTTCTTCCCTGTCCTTACGCTGATGTCTGCACTGTCATCCTTCAGGAAGGCTACAGTCATCTGCTGATCTGGAATTTCCTACTCACTGAGCAAAGACCATCTCTGCTGAAATTAGTGGCAGTTTTTGGCATTCTCCCAGCTTCTGCAGATGTGCTCTTTTTCAAACAAGATAAATAAACAGGCTCATTTCTGCTACACAATTATGGGAATATGTTGATCTGGTTCTTTTTTCTTAAAATAGCAGAGAATCAAAAGAGACAAGTAGATCTCTTTTTTTCATAGGCTCTATTCTTAATCCCGAAAGCAAACACTGTTGCAGGAATAAAAAAAAAGATCCATTGAATTTGGATTTCAGAAAGAAAGCTGTATCTCCATATCTTATCTGGGAGTAAAACCCATTAAGCACAATGTGCATTTTTAAAAAAGTTCATAGCATTAAATTCTGAAGGGGTTCAAAAAGTTTCATAAGCTTCCTAGTTAAGTGACTAGAAAATAAAATCCAGTGGATTTTCCTTGGTTTAGTTCTTGAATTATTGAAAGAATGGATGCTATTTTTGTGCTAGAGTATAATACCTGTAGATTAGTATTGCATTCTCCTGCATTGTATGCTATGTTTTGCTTTCTCTTTGAAAGACAACAATGAATTAATTTTATTCATCTACAAGGTCATTTGAAGAGTTGTTTAGACTTGCAGTTGCTTGTTTCTTAAATGTGCTTAAGCTTTAAAATATGCTTAAACTACATAGTTAATGTTAAGGCTGACCAACAAGATGAAAACAAGGAGAAACCTTGAAGGAAATTAGAATGTATTTGTGATTTCAACATGATGCTAAGGCATCTCTGTCAGAACTAATATCTGTCACATTTTTGAGCTTTGATATTAGATATCATAAAGGTAATAAACACAATAGAACTCTAGTTCCATCTGGTGGCTGAAAAGCTGCTAGCAAAATTTTATTTTTCATTAATCTGTTCTTTAGATCTCTTCAGCTGCAGAGCAATGCTGTTGGCAAGACCAGACTTTAGCACAAACGCTCAGGGTATCAGTTATCAGAACTATCATTTTTGGAAGTAAATGAAGCACCACAAATAATTAATTTCAGACATTACTATATCATTATTCCAGAAATGCCATTATTTTCCATTTTTGCACATTTTCTGATATAGCTACTATAAGCCATCTTTATCTGGGTGCATATTTCCGTTTCCATCTAGGTTTATTTAACTTTCTGTTGCTTTAAGAATTCGATGACTGCATTCTGTGTGTGTATGTATATGTATGTGTATGTGTGTGTGTGTGTGTATGTGTATGTATGTGTGTGTATGTGTGTATATACACACACACATACACACACACATGTTTATATATATAAACAAATACATGAATTTTTATTTCATTTCATTGTTGATATTTCTAAGGGGAAAAAATTCAGATTGTTTTTATTTTCCTCAACTCTCCCCCAGAAGAAAAGAGTTTTCCACAATATTTTCCAAATATCCTTCAGATTTGAAAATGAGAACCTTCTTCCTTATTTCCCCATATAAGGCTAAATTGTATTACAGACCTTTTTCCTTCCATCATTGCCAATGTCTCATTTGTCTTTGAGTATTACCGTAGGAATGTATTGAAATAAGTAATATTTCTATCAAAATTCAATATTCATCTTTATTGGAGTTAAGCTTTTTGAGGGGAAATAGTTTGAAATCAATCCAAAAGCTTGCATTGTCAGGAATTTTGGCCCCACTATAGCCAAACATAAAGTGAAAAGCTAGATATGTGGACAATTCTATCCATTTAATACTTCTAAATCATTAATCACCTCAGAAAAGATAATCTCTAGTCACATGTGACATTCTTTGTTTCCTTAGTCTCACGTGTTGCTGGTTGCTATATTATGGCTGCAGTGGAAAATACTTAATAAAAAGACCCATTATAGGAGATGGTACATATGCTTACATGGAAAACTGTGGTAAAAATGCTTGCAAATATTAATACAGGTAGTCCTCAATTTACAACAGTTCATTTAGTGACCATTCAAAGTCACAACAGCACTGAAAAAAGTGACTTATAACTATTGCAGCATCCTCATGGTCATGTGATTTACATTTGGGTGCTTGACAACTGGTTCATATTTATGACAGTTGCAGTGTCCCAGGGTCGTATGATCACCTTTTGCAACCCTCTGACAAGCAAAATCAGTGAGGAAACCAGATTCACTTAATAACTATGTTAGTAACTGAACAACTGCAAAAGTGATTCACTAAACAAATGTAGTAAGAAAGTCATAAAATGGGGCAAAACTCACTTAACAAATTTCTCACTTAGCAACATAAATTTTGGGCTCAATTGTGGTTGTAGGTTGAGGCCTACCTATACTGCAGTTTGTAGTGGCAAATATTAATCAGGAAACATGTAATACATTATGGGGTTTCTCTTCATTAATGGTAGGATACTGTTTAGTGCATCAAGGAACTTAGGAAGCCAAAATAAGCACTTAAGTCTTAAAATATGTTACATTTAATCGGTAGTCAGAAGACTATGCTGTGTCGTAGTAATACTGTGTTCCAATCCTGATCAGACTCAATTCATGTAGGTTGGGGTGTTTATCCTTTCTCTCTAGGTGTTTTAGTTCATTCAGGCCATCTCATTCCAAAACTAAACCTGAAACCAAAATGAATCCCCAAATATTATGTATCTTCTTCAGGGATCCAAACTATTGCTCTTGTTACCATCTTCAGCCCTTTGCCTGAAAAGAGAGCATCTGTAATTGAACACTAGTTATTATAAGCTTCTTGGTCTAACTAGGTTTTTTCCAGAAGCGATCGACGCAACTTTATGAAATAATCACTTTAGCATCCCCTCCCACAACAGCTGGATTTGAGAAGCAAAGATGGGTAAAAGTTCAAGAAGGCATAGGTATGGTATTGTTGATGTATATATCAAATTTATATGCCTCAGCAATACATTGGACCATTTTATCAGGTCCTTATTAAGTTGTCATTCAGTTCACTCTAAATATGAGTAAATCTAAAATTTGAAGCATCTAGCAAATTTACTGCAGCAGGTGTTCAAGGATATCACCGCATTTATTTTCTGGGTTAGATGACCTTGGAAAATTCCTCTCTGGAAGGTATTTGAAAATACAAAATATTTAATCAAAGAGAGCCAGTTTGGTATAGTGACTCAGGCATCTAAAATCTGGGACAGGCATTCTAGTCCTGCCCTAGGCACGAAGTCAGCTAGGTGACCTTGGGCCAGTCATTCTGTCTCAGCTCTAGGAAGCAAGCAATGGCAAACCACTTCTGAAATCTTGCCATTGAACCTGCAGGGACCTGTTCAGGCATCATTAACTCAAAGGAACCAAAGGGAAAACAAAAACAGCCATCCAGTAAGTGTTAACTGCTGTGCAACAGCACAACTGTTCTCTAGCTGATAATAAAATTGTTTTCAAAATGAGACCTATACCAAATATGCTCTAGCATAGGCCTGTGCAACTTGTAGCCATGTGTAATGCCTATGCGTATTGGAATGTATGAATGATCTTGGGGAAAGAGGGAAAGAAATGCTACCCAAGAAAGAATTGGGCAAGACAGGCAGGAGCCACAGTCTCTTTAAGAGTTAGAGGAAGAAATTTAGAAAGGACCTGCCCTAATGGGTCAAGTGGTTAAAGTGGAGGCCAGAAGTTTGTGCCTATAGACTTACAAGATTTTGTTTAATGTAGCCTTATAATAAGTATAATTAGTTCAACTAGTCTTGTTTCTTGTCTGCTTTACTTTGGACGGCTCACATTGTAGGATCCACCAAGCAGTTTTTTGAGGTCCGCCAGCATCTTTTGAAACCCAACAAGCCCACTATCAGCAACCATGGTTACTGTCAGGAGAGACCTACTGCCACACCTGGTGTTTTCACAGTGACCTTTGCTCTGAAAGACATATTTCTCAACACCTCCAGGCCTTTCTGATTCTACTAGCCACCAAACGGCTGATAAGTCTGCCAACTGTTCCTTTGTGGCCCATGATTATTTTTAAATGTAGCAGTGTTTTCCCCTCTATGAAATGTGCTGGCCTCTTTAGTGATTATTCAACATGGCTCAGGATGTTTATTCTGAGTGCAACAGGGCACTCAAGAATGGCTATGTGCTTCTTTTTCAAAAAGGTTTGGCTTTTGATCTGTTTTTACAAAAATTAATGTGTTCATTTTGGCACTTGGCATGATTTATTCAGGTTTACGCTCAAATTTCCAACCCTTGGGGATTTTTTAAACTCATAGACACAACACATATCTACAGTATTTCTTGCCTTTTAATAATCTTTGAACTCTATCTCTTTATACTTTTTAATTTTTGTATTTACAAAACTGATAAAATCAGCAGCTATAACTGATGACTTTTTTTTCACACACAGAAACATACACACAAAGAATATTTTTGCATTAGAATTTAGATTCCAAAATCGGAAGATCTTCAACAAATGTGCAGAAGAAAATGTGAGCTAGTTTTACCTCTCAGAGCACACTGATAAGACTAGCCTATGCAAGTCTTGATAACTTCTGTGGGTAATAAAAAGTATGGTGTAGAAGTAAGATGTCTCGTGTTGTCTTTTACAGTAAGAAACAGAGGAGGTAGTAACGCTGGGGAACAAGAGTTGCACTAATATCAAAGAAATAGTGGAATAGAATAATTAAAGACAGGACGCCAAAGAAGGGACAAAATGAAATGTGAATGTCAAAAAAGAAAATAATTTTTTAACTACTTTAAATAATTAAATTGAATTGCTGAATTGTCCTGCAGCAAGTTACCCCACTGCGAGTTGGCCATAGTGAGTTGAGCATGGCGAGTTGGCTGCAGCGAGTTGTCCTGTTCAGTTTCCTAAAATTTCCTATTCCAATCATAAAAATCCTACCGCCTTACAGTATTTTTTTACATTACAGTTCTTGCAAATGCTCTTGTGAAAATGTTAGAAGAACATCAGCAGTTCCCGGAATCAAATTAAATAAATCTGATTCAAACAGCAGCTGACCATGTCACACCTCTTTCTGGGAGGGTGGATAAGGATAGGATTTTTCTGAGATGGAGCAAACTGGGTTAACTCTGTTTGTTAAATGAATTTTGCATGCATGTTTTTGTTGATAGAATCAGGCATATGACTTCATGAATAGGGTTGCAATAGAGGGTTCCTACCTAGCCCATGGCTTTGTCTATAATACAAATTCAAACTCACTTCTAGACCCAAATAAGGAATCCGTATAGGACTTCTACATGCTGATTTTGCTACAGAAAGTCCCGGTGCAAAAGAAACAGACTAGATATTTTTACCCCAGTGGATCATAGCTTATTTCTTCCATCATTCATTTTCTGTGACCTTCTCTTGAAAGGTGGATTTGATTGTATTATAGGATTTGCATTTTGGGAAATGTCTCTTTATTTTTGTCAGAAACTTGTTTTCTGATGTTTGTTATTATACTCTTTTAATTTTACTGAGAGTATTGTTGTTTAACTATGTACAGTATATAAAAATAGTGCTTCACTCTTAAGCCAGGATGGCAAATCCAGAATGCCTTGTATTATATTTTTGTTTGTTTTACCAGGAAAGCACAGTTAAGTCAACTGGACTTTGCACTGACTTTTGTACTGTTTAAATATTTTCTAACTCCAGCTGCAAAAGTCATTTTGAGACACTATAATTTGTTATTGTGTAATCAGCATTATAATTATACACACACAGTCACAGACTGGTCCATTGATTTCAGAGATAGTGTTTTGAAAAAACAACAAAAATGGCTTGAAGATTGGAGTCGCTGTTACTTTTTGAAAAACAGACAAGGAAAATTTCACAGTTGCCCCTGAGTCTTGCAGTTAACCTTATCAAACTTTTCCTTTTAAGACATAGAAAATGTCACTGTCATCGTGAATCAACATTCCATATTTCCTGTCTTCTACTGTGGTTAGCTTCTGAAGCCTTACACAATATTCTTGCAGAAATACATTTTTCATCTATAATGAGCTGCTGGTTTGTAGACAAAGCATGCAGAATATAAATATGACTATCAAACATGTTTGTTGAAATGGCACCCAAGAAATATGAGCTTTAAGGTCTTTTAAGTTCCATCCTTTTTTCTTTTTTTTTTACTTAGGACATGCTTAAGCAATATAGTTGAATCTTCCCATGAATTGAGTTGCATTTTTAGCTTGAGATATTTCAGGTTTTAAACTCTGGATATTGTTACAATTCCAGTCCTTGCCTTCAGACGCATGTCTTTCACCTACACAATTCCATGTATGCTTATGTTCCCTGAACAGCAGTGACAGCAGGTTATACAAAGTTTAGATTAAAGCCTTTTTGTTTGTTTGTTTAATGTTCCATATTTCTACTCTCCTGGAAAATAATCTTCAAAACATTTTAAAATCATAATATATAAAATTACAAAGAAATGTAATTTGATTTAGATAAATATAACAGCAATGTAATCTGTAGGGAGTTCAAAGTGAATGCTACAGAATAGAATAGAATAGAATTCTTTATTGGCCAAGTGTGATTGGACACACAAGGAATTTGTCTTGGTGCATAGGCTCTCAGAGTACATAAAAGAAAAGATACATTCGTCAAGAATCATAAGGTACAACACTTAATGATAGTCATAGGGAAACAATATAAATCTTAAGGATACCAGCAACGAGGTCACTTTGTTCTGTAGAATCTGTAGCAGCAAAGCCTGAATTATTAGACGCAGCATTTACATTTATTTTAAAATTGTGTTTTTTAATTGCTCAAATAATCTAAAAGAATATCAGGTTATAGCAGTGATGGCTAACTTTTTCCGGACCGAGTGCCCAAACCATGCACGCCTGACCTCCCAAAATGTAATGCATGTGCGGGCCCCGTTTATGTGCCACGCGCCCCCGCGCATGATGCATCCCACATGCACCCTGCCCCCTCCACATGCATATGTGGCCCCCCACATGCACCCCGCCCCGCACATGCGCAGCAGAGCCCCAATGACCAGCTGGCCAGCAGGAGGCATGCGCACATGCGTGGCAGAGCTGAACTGGGGCAACAACTCACGTGACCACACCTCTGGCACGCGTGCCATAGGTTCGCCATCACGGGGTTATTGCATTAATTGAAATATTTGAGGAACGTTAAGGGTATTTGTTTTCATTGCTCTGGTTAGTTTACTGAACCTTTGGTTTATATTGTTGCATATAATCTGTAGATGCCATGGGAAACAGTTTTGTGGACTTTATACAGTAATGACATAACCATATGTCAGGACTCTGGATACCTTTCTTATGGCAATTTATTTTATTAAGTAATTTTATTCCATCATGATTTTCATTGCTTTTCTGAAACCGTTCATCTGTTCATTCAACAAATTTTCAGAAGGAAATAATATCATTTTTGGCAGAAGTCCTCAATTTAAGACAGAGGTATCTAACCTTGGCCCCTTTAAGACTTGTTAGTTTAGTTTAGTTTAGTTTAGTTTATTTGATTTTTATACCGCCCTACTCCTGAAGGACTCAGGGCGGTGAACAGCCACAAGATAAAAACACATAAATACAAAATTTAAAAGCAGAATAAAACCGAATTAAACAATTTGGCCGAAGACAGATTTAAAAACACCCCAATAAATTAAAAACAAATTAAAATTTGCGTTTTAAAAGGGAAAAAGGGAAAAATTAGGCCAGGCCAGCTTGATGGAATAAAAAGGTTTTAAAAGCGCGGTGGAAGGTGCGTAGATCCAGGATTCTCCGTATCTCTGGTGGAAGTTCATTCCAGGTAGTAGGTGCCCCCACAGAGAAGGCTCTCCCCCTGGGGGCCGCCAGTTGACATTGTTTGGCCGACGGCACCTGGAGGAGTGAACTTCAACTCCTGGCATGGCTGACTGGGGAATTCTGGGAGTTGAAATCCACAAGTCTTAAAATCACCAAGGTTGGACACTCCTATTTAAGACATGTTTTTGAAGGGGATATTTCAATTTTAAATGCAAAGGTCCACCTGTGCTTGGTCTACCATCCACAGTTTGATGTGGAAATGGAGAGGTTAATTACCTCCATAGAACAGTACTTTAATTGTTATATAAATCATAACCAAGACAATTGGCCTGGCTTTTAACCCAAGGCAAGTTCCCTTATAATAAACTCAATTTCTGCTTCCACTTAGTAATTATTTCAAGCCACCAAGTATCCGGCCTTGCTGCTGAACATTTCCCAATGTCCCCCATAGACACATCCCCTCCCCTAGTTCCAGAATGCTCCTATTTTCTCCAGGAACTTTTAAATTTTTTAATCCCTCCTCAAGGAATATTTGGATCAAGCCAAGTTACAGTCACATTGAAATTTCATCCAATTTTTCTCCATTCCTTCCTGATCCTGGAACATGTCCCATGCGTTTTGTGCACCTCTGTTCAGTGGTGAAATGTAAAATTTGTTACTACCAGTTCTATGGGCATGGCTTGGTGGTGGTGGGTAATGTGACTGGGTGGGCATGGCCAACTTTTTTTTTTTACTTTTAAAAGCAAAAAAAAAAAAATGCTTTTAAAAGGCTCTGACAATCCCAGCTGAGTTGCTTGATTGTCAGAGGCTTTTGTTTTCTTTTAAAAGCTTTTTTTTTTTTTTGCTTTTAAAAGGAAAAAAAGCATCTGATGATCAGGCAACTCAGCTGGGATCGTCAGAGCCTTTTAAAAGTATTTTTTTTACAACCTCTTCAGCCGAAGAGGTTGCAGAAAAAAATGCTTATAAAAGGCTCTGACAATCCCAGCTGAGCAGCTCAATCATCAGAGGCTTATCTTTTTTTTCTTTTAAAAGCATTTTTTCAGCCGAAGAAAAAATGCTTTTAAAAGTAAAAAAAAGCCTCTGATGATCGCGCGGCTCAGCTGGGCATGGGGGGGGCAGGGATTTTTGCTACCAGTTCTCCGAACCACCCACCGCCATCGCTACCGTATCGGGCGATCCCGTCTGAACTGGGAGCATTTCACCCCTGCCTCTGTTCCACCCCTCTTAATGGCAGCAAATTAAGGAAGTGATAATACTATGGAAAAAAATCAAGTTCATTTGTAAAAGTAGTAGATGGGAGCCAGTGGTGGGCTGCTGCTGGTTCAGACCGGTTCACACTCATGTTTTTGGTTCCAGGCGAACCGGTTGTTACAAGGGCAGCAGCCCACCCCTGACCCTACATTGCAGGACTTTTCCTATCCTTTTGTTATACTGTTGGCTTTAAGAACTTTTCCCACCTCCCTCTAAATAGAAAGTGCTTTTCTTCCAAGGTCAGCCTTGAGGCCCATGATTTACATGTCGTATCCATCACCTTCATGGAACTCAAATGATTGAAGTACATGAGGCTCTTATTATGTCTGAGATTATGTCATGTTTTGAGATATATTTCTGGAATAGAGGGAAGAGGGAAGAAGAAATTTTGAGCAAGAAAGTGTTTTGGTTTTTGTTTTTTTTGTTTTTTTAAAAACTCCCTGTGCCAACCATTTTTAAAATGGTAATTGAAAATGGTGTTGATGCAATCAGAGAGTTTGAGCCTTTGTTTATTTCCTTTTAAGTTAAGTTCAGTATGAAAAGTAATGGGAAGTGGTTTGCAAAGTCACATTGGCTTTTATCACCTCTCAGCAATGACCACGAGGAAGTTCGGTCAATGCTAAATGCTTAGCCTAGAGAGGAACGTACGGATCAAATTTATTCATTAGATCTTTTGTCAACTGACCAGTAATACTATGTGAGTATTGGCACTTTCCTGTAGTTGTTTTTTTTAAAAAAAAAAATATAAGCTAAATTCCTCTGCTTTGCTTACTGTTTAATGCTTTGTCTTATTGTTTCAAAAAATATATATCTTGTCCTTATATGGAAATCTAGACATTTCTAGAGAAGTGAGAAGCAGACTATCTGTTGGCTGAGTTATTGCAATTAAACTCTTTATATCTGACAGTACTGCCTTTAGCTGTGCTCTTGATCTTGTGTTCTTCATTATGCCTCTTGGAATGTTACTTAACATCTGCAGAATATATGTGTGTGTGTGTGTGTGTGTGTGTGTGTGTGTGTGTGTAGATAGATATAAATGGACAGACAGACAGTATACACAGGACCTCCTTCGGAAAAACTGTAGCAGGTATTCTTTGTATGATGTGCTCAACTGGAAGCTAGATAATCTGTTATGATGGTTTTACCTTGGATTACTGAACTAAGAAATGGATTGTACTCAATGGTTCCTTGTCTTCCAACTCAGACATTCTCTGACAAGCAGGAAATACTACTATGGACAGGATTCCTTATTGCAGCTACTGTACAGTACTTCTAATTCTCCACAAGAAGAGTCTAGAGAGAGGCTAAAGAAATTCTGGGCTAGCCACTTCCACTCTTACGGGAAAGCAGAGCTGGTTAGCTGGCTAGTTTTAGAATGGAAGGAATAGAAAAGAGGGAGGCTAGCTTTGTTTCTTGAAGATTTTCTAAAAATATATGCTAATTTTGTTGTATTTAAATGATTTTAATTATTAAAATCATTTCAAAGCTATTCCAAGCACAGGAAAAATGTAGGCAATATCTTGTTACTTAGCAGAGTCACATTACATTACAGATAGTCCTCAACCTGGAACTTCTGCCGCTAAGGGATGTGGTTGTAAAGTGAATTGTGCCCAATTTTATGACCTTTTGCTGTGGTCGTTAAGTGAGTCACCATGCTTCTTCCCTTTTGAATTTGCCTGCCCCCTGGGAAGATTGCAAATGATGATCATGTTACCCCAGGACTGCCATAAATACCTATTGGTTGCCAAGTGCCTAAATTTTGATCATGTGACTGCAGGGATGCTGTGGTGGTCCTAAGTATGAGGACTGGTCATTAGTCACTTTTTTCAGCATTGTAACTTTCAATGGTCATAAATCAAGGATTATGTGTACGTTCGTTTCATCTTTTCTTTGATAGTATCTGAAGCTTGTAGACAGATTATTATGGTTACATTTGCAAGTAATATTTTAAAGCAAGTATCTTGATAATCAGGTGTAGTCTAAAGTAGTCTATAATTTCATCCTTGTTTTAAGGCAATAGCAATTCAAGAAAAGTGAATAAATTTTAAGAGGAGCATGATGATAGTTAATGATTTATATCCTTCCTTCATACTCTGGCGAGTACATTCTGTTCTTTACTCATTGCAAAGGGGCATAAACGCAACTGACAGAATAACAGAATTGGAAGGGACCTTAGAGGTCTTCTAGTCCAACCCTCCCCCCCACCGCTTGAGCAGGAGACCCTATATCATTTCAGATAAATGGTTGTACAATATCGTCTTAAAAACCTCCAGTGTTGGATCACCCAAAACTTATGGAGGCAAGTTGTTTCACTGATTAATTATTCTAACTGTCAGGAAAATTATCCTTATTTCTAGGTTGGTTCTCTCCTTGATTAGTTTCTATCCTTCTTGTTCTGCCTTCAGGCTTCCTTCAGAATAGGTTGAACCTCTCTTCATTGTGGCTGCTTCTTAGATATTGGAACACTGCTATCCGGTCACCTCTTGTCCTTCTTGGTCCCCTAGACCAAGTGATCTGTTATTTATTTATTACTGAAAATAATTCTTCTCTACTTCTTGTTTTAATATATTTTTTACATGACTCATTTTTTTTTCCACAAGAAAGTCTTTTAATTCTGACAGTTTTTATAGCTTTCTCTAACTAGTGCCTTCCACAAAGATACTAAGTCCCAAAACTTACTTATTTATTCAATAATGTTTGCATGTTGACCAACGCTGCAAACTTTTGTAAATGTAAATTTTCCGATTTCATTGTGTTTGAGGTTTGGTGACTTTAATGAAGAGAAATTCAAGAAATCCATGGGTAAAGGGGGAGAGTAGCAAATTTACCCTGTCTCCTTTCCCTGGAATCCAGAAATAAATATTCTTCTCTACCATAGTTAAAATTCATTTTCTGCAAAAGTTGAATGATATTCGCTATATTGCTTGTGGGAAAATCTATGTGGTTGCTAAGAGTTGACACTGACTTGACAACACATAAACCAATCAATTAATCCTCTGTATAAAGTAGATTCTAGAACTATAAGAAAGCTTTAGGGTTAGAGTTAAAACTAACCTGATACATATGAAATGAACATTAATTGACAATCATGGGAAATCAAATGTTATAAACCAGTGAAAATAAAAAGGGACCTAAAATGAGTGTGGATTGAAGCATATGTACTATGTACACTATGTAATATGAACACAGTTTTGTATGATTCATATTGCCATGAAACATAATAGCTGTTCTATCAGCAGAGGGAGATGTTGCAAAATTTACCATAGCATTAGGAAGTGTTATCACAAGCAAGGAGAGAAATCCACAGGATTGTTGCTCGCTGCTTACCCACAATGCGTATATTTTTCTTGGTTATATCTCCAATATTTAGACTCACCTCAAGAACTGTGGACCTTTTCTGCATAAGGAAGCTCAAAAAAATTATTGTATAGACATGAAAAAGCAATGCTTTTATTTTTTTCTTATGTTAGTAGTGTGACTACACTGTCACCACTAATGCATCAACACAAACATACATATATATTGATTGTTCTTGTTAAAATTTAAAAAATAAGCAAATAATTCATTTTTGTATCATTTTATAACATGTCGTTACTTCATTCACTTCTAATTTTAGCTGTTTTATATTGATAAATATCTCTGTTTCTGTCTAACAAACATATTGTCTTAGTGTAAACTTTCAATCTAAACTATGCATGTGGGAGTCACTTGAAAATATGATCCAGTGTGGGAAAAACATTGAGTTTCATTACACCTTGCTGACACTGTTGTGCTCTAAATACGCCTCGCTTGAAAAGGCATTGTTGTTCTCATTATTGTTTAAAAAAACAGAATGTGGTTTCACACCTTAATAGCATATCACCATACAATCTCTTGTAATTAAATTAAGGCTCTTGTAGGAAAAGCTAATAAGGTTCCATCTTACTTTTATTAATACCAAGTACTTTGAATAATTATCAAGCAAATATTTCTTCCCATTGAAATCTTTAGTAAAATGTGATTTACACAGTCTGAAGAGAAAAGAGCTGAATTCACTGAATTTCAGGAGACTGTGATTTCTGTAGGAGTCGTTCTAGTCAAGAATTAGTTAATCTTAAATTGTTTTGCTACTTTGGCTGGTTTCAGAGAGTTCCAGGGCTGGTTCTCTGTTTATTCTTGCCTGCAGAGTTGTGGATTTGTCTGATAAGTAAAATATGGGAATAAAAGGAGATAAATCAAGGATATTATGAAAGAGACCAGAAAACAATTATTGTAAGCCAAATAAAATAAGCAGAGCTTGCCAGTTGGGCTGCTCCACCCCTACCATCTTGGGGCAAAAAAATAGGAACATATTTTATAACAGGAACTGTAGAAATGTGACCAGTTTCCTATCTTCTTCCAGCATATCTCCTTCCGTGAGGTTCTTTCTTTTTTTCCATGAATTGCCATTGTCTAGGGCTAGGCCTAAAGTAGAAGCAGAGGAGGTCTGTAAAAAAAACTATAATATCCAAGCTATCGTTTCTACTGTGGTGAAGGGTCAACTGAAATCATATTACCTGCATATTCATCTAAGCATTTTACTTCAGCTAAAACAGACACCCGGGGCAGCTTATTTAAAATCAGTAAAGCAAGACAGTCCTTGCCTTTAGGCACAATCTAAGTGGGAGGACAGGAAAAAGGATAGAGGGAGGAAAGAGGCAAAATGCCAATTCTGGAATACTTAATAACCTGAATAGAAATAGCTCAGGAACCGGAGGTAAAGTTTCAGCAGAAATGAAATGATCTTATTTTTCTCATTTCCTCTGGTTGGTTGCATAAAAATTCTAAAAATTATTAAAGAATGTGGTGTTGAAGGTAACGAAGAGAAACTTCCATGTAAGAAGTCCAGGAAGAGAATCAAAACTTAAGGGAAGAGGGAATCATGGATTTGGAATATTTACCCTGAAAATGAAAATTCGTTACAGAGGCAGTTTGTGATTAGTTGGACTTTTTTTATTAGTTTAAAGAATATATTGAAAACACTGATAATGTACTTGATCATTTTTTTAACATTTCTTGACGAAGATCTATGTTGCTATTTTGAGAAACTTGCATTAAATTGCCTTTAAATTATTGCAATGGGATACTTGTCTGGTTTGCTGCCATTAAATGCAAGAGTTAATTAGCAACTTCCTAAAAGGGAAATAATTATAAAGCAAGAGAATTTGGGAAGAGAAGCTATTAAAGGAAAGGGAAAGACTATTCACACTGGACAGCAAAAAAGAAGGAAAACAAAAAGCAGTGCAATTTAAAATGCGTTTTAAAAGTAATTCTATAATTATGCACACAAAAGTAGTTCTGTTGATATGCTTATTGAAAGAGAAACAATTTCTTACAGTACACTATATTAAATCTTTAATTATTTACTGGATTCATGTATTGTAGTAAGTGATTATGTGGTCGGTACAATTCAGGGGTGGATTCTACTTATCTTTACTACCAGTTTGCAGCAGGACCACACGCAAGCACAGAAGCATTTTGATGATGTCGGGGTCAGTGGGCAGAGCCTCCCGCTGGTTTTACTACCAGTTCTATAGAACCGGTGTGAATCAGGGCCAACCCACCACTGGTACAATTTCAATTTACCTAATATTGTCTGAATCAGCCAGTTGTGGTTTATTCTTTAAATCACAGTAAAGCAAGCTTATTTAATTATTTATTTGTACATTTTACTGGTTACAAGCATATTCTAACTTGTCTCATACATTGAAGTGCATCTCAACTTATTTTATTACCCACCATTGAATTGGGTAGGCTGTGCTGAGAGAGAAGCATTGGTTCACTCACCTGGCAGGTATCATCAAATGAGACAGGGATCTTGGTCTCTACAATTGCAGTTAACCATCTTCTATATCAGGGGTGTCAAACTGGCGGCCCGCAGGCCGGATGCATCATGCGCAGGCCACACCCATCCCAGTGCCACAAATGGGGAAAATGTAACGAAACATCACGTGACAGCAATGTGACGCAGCAAGTTTGATACCGGTGTTCTGTATACTTAGCACAAAGAGTGAATCAGTTTTCTGTGAATATTCATTGGAAACCAATAAGCTGTTCCATGTTCCAGAAGAAAGATTTGAGATGGCCTCACAATCAGAAACAACTTTATTTTCCGTAAGCGATTTAGGGATTTTTGTTTCCAACCTAGCCCCTTCTTAAAGAAGCCCTTTGATGAAAATATTTGCAGACTGCCACAAATTGCTAAAACGTTCCTTAAAATGGTTAGCTAACTCTGTCAGATTATACATTTTCTAAATGAGGAACTATCATGCATTGCTTGGTGTACACTCAGCCCATAGATTTGCTAATCATTGTTTGCTTAGGCTCAGGGTAACAGAACTGGGCAGAGACTTTTTTTCCCCTTGCCATGGGTCTAAATCAGGGGTGTCAAACTTGCAGCCCACGAGTTGGATGCGTCACGTGCTGGCTCCACCCCTGCCCAATTTAGCGAAGGGGGAAAAAGTCCCGATACGTCATGTGACGATGTGAGTTTGACACCTCTGGTCTAAATCTAAACAACACGTATCTCCATGAACGGTGTTTGCAATCTTCTCAAAAATAAAATCTGTCAGTTTTTTCCCCTGAATATAATAACTGGTTTTGTTTAATAAGTCTTTCCTATCATATTAGGAGTGTCCATGAGAAATGGGAATAAAAAGGGCCCTTTTACTATTTATTTGCAGCTGCCATCTTTCCTTCCCCCCCCCACTGTTGTCACATTTCAGACCCAAGATTAAGGAAGGGGAGGGGAATTTTCCATACCTAAATCCTTGAGAGGAAGAGCATGTAGATAATGTAGAGAGAGTCGTAGTTTTAGATACATAGTCATGTTTTGTAGAAGTAAGGAAAGCAGAAAGCCTATTTTGTTTTAGCCATAGTTTGTTGGAATAGGTCAATGTTAGTTCATACCTAATGCTAGATCATGCATGATGGTTTATAGACTACAGTGTGTGAGTTTTGCTAAGACAAAATCTAACAAATGTTATTACACCGTGAAGACAGTTCTGATTTGACAGCACCAGCATGTATGAAATTTTAGAGAGAATCATTAAAACTGCCCAGAATATTATCGGACTCCAGCTACCAGCCCTGGACAACATCTTCGAATCTCGCTGTTTGAGGAAGTTGCATAACATTCTCAGAGACTCTTCCCATCCTGCTTACAATCTTTTTGGATTGTTGCCTTCTGGCAGAAGATACAGAACAATTAAAACTGGGTCCACACGTTTTCTGAACAGTTTTTATCCCAGAGCTATAATTGCACTCAACAATGAACTAAAGGGCCACCATCAGTGAGCTATTGGACAGTATTACTTGGTCTGTTGTGTGGATGTTTGGGTGGTTTAGGGGTGGGGAACTGTGGTGGGTGGGAGTGTGTTTGGGGATTATGTGTGTGGGACCTGGTCTTTGGATGTTAAATAAATTTCGTTGTATGTGTATACTGTGTATACACATACAATGACAATAAAGTTTATTATTATTTAGAGAAGTGTGTGGATGTATGCAGACACAAGTCCCAGTTACCAAAAACAAAAGATTTATGAATATTACGTTATAAATTGTGCTAGGTGAAAATTATCTTAGTAACAGAAATTTCTCTCAAGGTGCTTGTCATAATTTCTTTTTCATTTTGTATCTGGAAGTTTCTATAAATTCTTTTCCAAGCTACACTGCAACTTTGAATTTAGCTGTGATCTAACAATGTTTGATAGATACAATTAGAAACGTGCTAATCTCACACTTGGCAACCAGTCATTCAAAAAAATAGAATTTGCATCATGTGATTTGGCTTTAATACTGTTATTAAAACAAAAAGGTTGTGGCCAGTTTTACTCCCACAGATTTTATTCTGGGTTTATTACCTACAGAGACTCTCAAGGAATTTAATCAGTGCTTTTAAAATTATAACATCATAAATTATGGAAGAGTATGGCTAAGTATTCTCTGTTTCAGAAGTAAAGGTGCTATATGATATTTCTCTTGAGTTCTGTACATAGTAACTCATTGAGCCAGTTTTTTTAAAAAAATGAACTTGAAATAAAAAGATGTAACTGTTCTGGTACAAGAAAGACAAAGTATCTTTTGTGATAGTGTCATTATGGAATTTAACCACTAGATGTCACTGGACTTACTTGTGTGTGGGTAAATTCAGTGTTTAGTGTTTAAGTGATTTTTTTTTCCTCCAAGGAACAGAAAAATGATAAAATCTAACCTTTATGATTTCAGAGCCGTTCATGGTTAGTCAACATATGGCTATTTGTTGCTATAAAATATATTAATGGATTTTCTCAAGGGGTTTTAAATGATTTTTAAAAATAATAAGGTATTTTTATTTAGGATAAATCTGTCAATGGCCATTAAAATCTGGATAGAAGTTACATGTTCATCAGGAATTCACTTTGGAAATATCAATTGTGCAAAAAAAAAAGGGGGGTGGGAAACATAGCCTTTATGTTGTCTTTGAAGACTCCTAAAGACAACTGGACACTTAATGAAAGTAGATGCAGGATTAAACAGATCTTTGATTTGTGCCACCAGAGCTGCTCTTATGCTCTTATGTCACTGAATAGTTCCCCAAAATATCTTGATTGATTTGTAGCAGTAGTGGGTTTCAATTTTTTTTACTTCCGGTTCTGTGGGCGTGGCATGACTTGGGGGGCGTGGCAGGAGAAGGTTACTGCAGAATCCCCATTTCCCCCCAATCAGCTGGGACTCAGGAGGCAGAGAATAGATGGGGGCAAGGCCAGTTAGAGGTGGTATTTACCGGTTCTCCAAACTACTCAAAATTTCCGCTACCGGTTCTCCAGAACTGGTCAGAACCTGCTGAAACCTATCTCTGATTTGTAGGAATCCTTTGAGCAAAAACGTAAGTTTTATAAATTGTTTTTTAAAAATAACAACATTCCATCCTGTGGCACCTTAAGGACAATCCATTACCTTATAACACGGGTGTTGGAAATAATTTTGCTTCTGCATTTTGATAGTGGTACAATGTTGCTTTTAAATTTTAGACTCAGTTTTAGTCAATATGTATCTTATTGAAAATTAGAAGAGCTGGTTCTTTGTTTCAGTGTTAAATGACTTAGAAATCAATTTCTTTGGCAGGAAACTCTTTTATTTCTTTCTAGTTTCTACAGTCTCCTGTGGCCAACTTCTTATGCTGCTAAACAGAACCAGAATATTGACGAAGTTGTCCTCTTCCCACCTCTCAATTTGGCTTCATTTTTTGTTGTTATTTTGCATTTTGAAGGAATGTTGAAGAAAAAAAAATTAAAGAAAATTTTCATCCATTCATTCCTTTTCATTACCCTTTGCTTCTATTTTAGCTGATCAGATTCATTCATTCTAGACTTAATAACACTATGCTTCCATTTGGATGGATCCGAACAATACATGCTAGACTTGAAGCTTCCCTAGATCAATAAAGTGCTCCCATGTTTCTTTTTCTTGCAATTCAAGGTAGGGGGACAGTTTAGTTGGCTGAGATTTTTGTCTGATTGTAAGAGGCAGAAATAGAATTGAAGAGATTTTGTTGCTGCTGGCTTAGCTGGTTTGAAGCAGCCTTTTAGCACAGTTAATGGCCTGATTTGCATTTGTTCTAGGTTCTAATCAGTTGCCCTCAGTTTACCCACCGAGCATCCCTTAGATACGAGACTTGCTGTTAAAAGGAAATGCAGTCTCTTCTGGAGGGTGTGTACCTATGAGAAACAGGAAGCTGCTCAGAAACTGCCTGTGTAAAGTGAGTTCTAGTGCTGGTGTGTGCAGGTGTGTAGACGCACTGCTCCACGTACTTTTTCCAAGCATCTTGGCAGCTGGGCTGCCATTCAGCAGAAACTTTTCTGGGGGAAGAACAGGGTAGAGCAGAATGACTACGTTGCAGCTGAAAGAATTATCTCATTCAGGTCTATACAGGAGAAGACGGGATCGCCCAGATAGCCTGGGTCTTCAGGAGTTACCTGAGCAGAAGCTAAGGTGAGTGGTAGGCAAAATGTATTAATGGTTAACAAGAGCTCAGCACATGTTTTATTTTTGCAATCGTTTCAGCAAAATAATCACTTACACGTTGGTGGATCGTAAGAACGTTAGTTGCAAGACATGCATGATCGGAAATAGTCACGAAGCAGATAATTTTGGGTGGAGTTAAGAGGAAAGAGTTTTTGGAAAGCAGCTCATTAGTTTGTTCATTAACCTAAATGAACAAACTAAATGAAGTATTAGCAAGTGACAGTACAAAGTGGCTACAGACCTTGGATTACAGTTTACTTTTCTTCATAGTGTTTTAGTTTTGGGCAATATTTTAAAAAATAATTCTTAGTCAGCAAAACACAGTTGCAATGAAAGAAAGTCTTCCTTTAGGGAGCTGAATGGGGTTAATCTTTTATTCAAGAGGGGATTTCGTTTTTTAAAAGGATGTGTTACTTGTTAGATCATGCTCGTCTTTTTTTCTTTTTGGATTGGATATTTTTATTGAAATGCTTCTGACAAAAGAATGCAGTAAAACCACTTACAGCGGGAAGATAACAAAAATAATATTTGTGATACGGGCTGGAGTCCAAAAATTGAATACCTTTTTTAAACAAAATGTGATTTTTTTTGTTCCACCAATAAATACACTCTTTTTAAAATACTTTTAAAATATAGGTCAGTGAAAAATCCTGTTACTTTTTAAAATGAATTCAATGTTTTAGATCATAATTAGTGCCCTTATCCTACAATTCAAAAAAAAGGAGGGGAAGAAAGAACTCTCTGAGTAAATGTAAATTTACTCTCTGAGTAAATTCAAAGACATGAATTGAAAGGAAAGGATGCCTGTAGAACTATCGTTTACTCAATTCTTTAATATCAATAATAAAATTGCAAAACTGTTTGTGCTTTGTAATAAAACAACAGCCTGTAAAAATAAAAGACACTCATTAAAAAAAAACCCTGCCCAGTTCAGAAAGAGGCTTAGAGGAAAGCTGATTTACTGGTAGCCACAACCACCATGCTCCCACCCCCATCCCTAGAAGTGAGGGTTTTTTGTAGCCAAACAAGCACCATCTATTACTTGTGAGAGATGTCACAAGTTTTTGGGGAATCCCAATACAGCTTGATATACAAACAGTCCTCATTTATTATATACAAACAGTCCTCATTTATTAACCATTCGTTCAGCAACCATTCAGAGTTACGACATTGCTGTAAAAGGAGATTTACGGTAGTCATTGAAGTTGCGGCCTTCATAGCATCCCTGCAGTTACGTGATCACAATTTAGTTGCTTGGCAACCAACATGTATTGACAGCCTATTGACTTCACTCTTTCTCAGCTTACTCTCCTTCACAGGGTTCTTGTATAGATAAAATGAAGAGAGAAGTCCCAGAGAAAAAAAACCAGGATTTAATTCTAATAAACAAACAAATAATTTGTAGAGTGTAGACTAATGATAGGCAACCCAGGAGCCTTGAAACATTTTAGATTCAGTTCTTCTTCAGACTCAACCAGATTTGTCAGTTGCAAAGAATTGTGGGAAACAGCATTGCTGGTTTAGTGTGTTGTATTAAACATATAAGAAAGACCCAGATTCAATTGTCACTCAGCGTAATATCATAAGGTTTGCTATTTCTCAATTTTATCTTTATTTTATAGAGGAGAATAATAATGATCATTTCACCAACCCAAGCTCTTTAAAGAAATGGTGGGAGATATATTGCTTACACGTATGGGAATTTAAATAAGCTTGCTTGTATTTTGTAATTAATATTAAATCAATTTTTAAAGCATGTTTTTCATTATGAATTGTTTTTATTGCTCTCTTCCTTGGGTTTGTTTTTAAAAATGAATGATTGTAGAAATAGAATATATTAGAAAGTTATGTGCATTTCAAAAATTAGAATAAGAATGTTGTTACAGTTTTTGGGGGAACATTGATGTGAACTCTCAGGTCAAATCTTCAGGTCAACATTAAGTATATAATAAAATACTCGTGGTGCATCTTGAAAGTATTCTGCAGTTGCATTGGTCATCTTTTTCTTTCAATTAGCATTTCAGGGAAAACATTAAATTTATTCACAAAACTTGTGATACCTTTTAGCCATGATTTTCCCTTAATCCAAACAGTCTACCTTCTTTGAGATATATTGCATCTTAATTACAAAATGATCCATTTATAAATAAACATGTGCAATTAACTATGCGCAGCTCAGGAAACATCTGTTATAACTGCATTACAAGAGGTTCATGCACATTGGCATGCTAACAGAGTTGGTGCAAAAGTGCATTATCTTGGGCTTTATGGCTGCACATTGAGAAATTACTCTATGCTGAATATAGGCCACAGTAGTGTTCCTGTGGGTGTATACAGTAAATTCACAGTTTTGGGTCATTCTTCAGGAAAACCACAGTTTGGGTGAGGCTGTTTCTTAAAGAAAACTTTGATAAAATGTTGGGTTTATCTCTTAAAAAGAATGGATGGATGGACGGACAGATGGAGATAGATAGATAGATAGATAGATAGATAGATAGATAGATAGATAGATTCCACTGTATTTCTCCTCCCCCCCCTTTTAAAAATGCCTTTCTGATGCAAATTGAATGATCGCATTTGAAGCTCAATACAAGTTGCCACTAGCTTTGGAGTTAAAAGTTAAGACAATTTCAGTGTAGCCTGTTATTAGGATATGAATTACAGTTGTGCCTTTAGGCCTTATCTGAGAGCAGGAAACCACTATTTTGGAAGGGGTGTGTATGTGTCTTTATGTATGTGTAGACAGATATTCTAAGAGAGAGAGAGAGTCTTACAAAACTACACGTTTCTGCTTTGGCCTTTTCCATTTCTCTTTTAAAAACACTAATAGTGCCTGCTGTTTTCCTTGTATTACTGACATTCATTTTTGTTTTATGTGGTTGCAAAACCTGATTATATTCATTGTATTTCTATGGCTCAAAGGCTTGAGTAAGTGTGGAGCATCACAGCCCTTCCTCCCATCCTCCCCTTACTTGTCCTTGTCTTTACCCTTAGCATGTTGCTTAATCATTCTTTAAAAATGCCTTCAGAGTTACTCACTAGCCCCGGAGTACAAGACGACAGCAACAAGGAGTTAGCGTACAGTAGAAGAAACTGCACTTTCTGATATAACTGTCTGCCACGCCAGCAGCAGATCCTCCAGCTATGCTGTGTTTGGTCACTCATGGTGGGAAAAGTGTGCAGGAGGTAACACATCCCCCTTTCAGATGGGAAAACAAGTATGTGGCAACAACACCTTGGGTGAAACTGACTTATCTGTCCTGTGTAGCACATTTTATGGCCTATACACTTTTAAGAAAAGGTCAAGAATAATTGATAGATTGACCCAAAGAAGTTTTTGAATATGAAGCTAGAAAAAAAATGCATGTAGAGAGGCCTGAGAGACTACAGATATGATAATTCTGGAATGCTGTTCTGATCCTGGAAGCAACTGCATTTTAGATTCAGATTTTGAATTTTAAACAGTCAATTTCATGCAGTTGTTAGGCCATTAGTCTAAGAAAAAAGAATAATCAAACCCTATTATTCTCAAGTTGCTGTTCTCTTCCTAGAAAATGAACGTAAACTAAGCACAAGGAGTGTTTTTAGTTTGTGGCCAGGAAATTTGATTTCATTTTCAGATAAATGGACATCTTTCTTTTGTGATCAACTGATAGGGAGTACTGTACGATGTAGCATGGGAAAGGAAGTGGCATAAGGGAGGAACCACAGCTCAAAGGAATATTGTTTGTATCTTTTTTATATGTAGGAGTTCTCTAATTTAATTCCTAGCATCTCTAGTTGTGAAGATCAGATGGCTCTTGATTTGAAGACTTCTTGAAAGCTGTGACCACAGCTACATGAACAAATAAAAATCTAATCTTATAGAAAGCTAATTTCCAGATTAGCATTTCCCTGAGAAATAATTCACAAACAAACTAGGACATTCTGTGTAAGAGGAGGTTGCTGTGGAAACCTAATTTAGGCTAGTTTTAGCTGGTTCAGGTTAACATTTCTTCTTCCACAATATTAAGAAATTCTAAGATTTTTTTTCCCCCCCTTTCTTTGCTTTTATTCATATTTTTTGTAATTCCTTTTCAAGAGAGACTCATTTTAGGCAAGCAGTAGCAATCCTGGTCTTTTCCTGATGTTCACAATTTCATTGACCGTATTTGCTTGGGTCAATGTGAAAATCAGCAGTTTATTTCCTTAGTAAGGGAAAAGATTTTCCAATAGATTCTTGCAAAATGTACTATATAGCGATCTCATTAAATTAAGCCTTTAAATGATGAAATAGGTTTTTATGCATTCTGTCAGATGAGAACTTCAACTGCTATTTATACTTGGCTTATTAGATATTCTTATATGACTATTTATATTGACTTCGGTAGGAAAACCATTTTTTTTTTAAAAAAATGTATTTCAATATTTTCTCGTATATTGTTTGGGAGAGATTCTGCCTACTAGAAACTAAACAACATTTCATTTCTAATCAAATCTCCCTTCAATTTATGCTGCTACAGAATTGGCCTTGTCCTACATTTCCACATTAATCAAAAGGCTTAGATGAAAATGGTAATTTCTGAAAAGGTTCATGTTGGAAAAGGCACTCTACAAAATACTATGAACTCAACATCCTGGGATTTTACCAGTAAAGAGCATGTATTTTGAATTTATGACCCCAAACAAATTAGAAGCTAGTATAATTAATGTAAGAGCAGTGCAAAGTCCATATCCTATGTGAAGCTTTTAGTGCCTTCTGTAGACCTCAAAGCTTCTGTTGCAGGTCACCTAGAACAGGACACAATGGTTTAAACAGAGGTGGGGAACCAAGGTCCTTTTATGACCTGTGGACTTCAACTCCCACAATTCCTGAGACAGTCATAGATACTGTACAATACAATGCAGCAAAAATACAATAAGTAATAGAGAAGTAAAAGGTACTATTTTGCCAAGTCTTCTAAGCACCCAGGAGCACAATATTCTGAAAATGTTCCAATTAGCCTAGATCTAATTCCTAACTATTGTTGATTTAAGCTTTATATATATTGCTATGCTGGTGTGTGTGTGTGTGTGTGTGTGTGTGTGTGTGTGTGTGTGTGTGTGTGTGTAGAGAGAGACACACACACACACACTACAGACAGATGGAGAGATTCTGTATACGTCAGTGTTTTGTACACATCCCCAGTGTCCTTGAAAAAAGTTTGTTTAATAAATCCACTCTCTAAACATTCCTTAAACAACTAATGAAACTTCTTATCTGCTGAATATGAATTAACCTTGGCTAGTCTGTTTATATTCTGATCTAGTAAACAGTGAGTTTTCCCAGCATGCTGAAATGGAAGACTTGTCCTTTCAAGAATTTAAAAATGGAGCAAATTATTGTTTTTACAACATGCCATATCATTGGTATAAGCAACACTCTACAGCAAAAGCCTGGTAACTGTTCTCAGCATCGTTATTTTGAGCATTATTTGCAGCAAAGTAGAGTCAGTTTGGTCTAGTGGCTAAGGCAAAGACAAGCTAGAAAGCAGAAGACCATGAGTTCAAGTCCCACTTTAGCCATTAAGGTCAGCTGGGTGACTTTGGGCCAGTGACTCTCAGCCCAATCCACCTCACAAGGTTGTTGTTACAGGGAAAATAGAAGGAAGAAGCTGTGTTAGATATGTTCAGTGCCTTGAGTTAGATATAAAAATAATAAAAGCAGGATACAAATAAATACATAAAATGTAGTGGTTTGACTTTAAGCTTATGACCATGTGACTAGAGTACTACATTAGAGTAGGGTTCCATTTAAAGCCTTCCATGAATAACAAGATCTTAATGAAACATTTCCAAGATTTTGTCTCTTACACTGTTTATGACGATACCGTTTACATTTATTCTAAATTACATTCATTTAAAAATCTCCTGGATGTTGTAGAATAAACTACCATAAGTTGGAATCTCTTTCTCTGCTTAATTGAAAGAAGGGGAGATTCTCTAGAGAAAAACTCAGAGAGTTCTATTTAATTATGATCTATTTACAAAATCATAATTGGCTAATATAATTGCATAAATGACATAGATTATGTAGCATGCATCAGTTGTGTTGTGACAGGCCTGACACAAATTACAGTATATAGTTTGCCTGGTGACATGGTTATCTGTGACCTACTAATTTAAATACTTGTGCATGATATATGATAGTTTTCTCAAAGTAATGCATTATATGTACTCAGAATATGAGTGATGGAGGCAAACACAATGAACCTGCAGACTTCTTTGTGGTCATGGTTATTTGGAATATTTTCCCTTTTAGCTCACTTTTGGGTGCATAGAGAAAATAAGTACGGTATGTTTTCAGCCCAGTCCTAAACATTTTACTCATTATTATGGATTGATTTTTCTGATAAGCAGATGTAAAAAGATGTACAATATGATTTTATCCATGTCCACTCAGATATAAATCTGCTATACACAGTGGGACTTACTTTTTAGTAAGTATACTAAAAATATTTGCAGGTTTTTGGACTCATTCATGGACATGCAGAGTGATAAAAAGTTTGAATTCTCAGCTGATATTTCACTATTCGCTAATTCAGTGTTCACCACAACTTTATTGCACATAACTAAAGCAAATAATGGGAATTGACTGTACACCTAAGCTAGATATCATTAATTGGATCCAGACTGAGATACAATCAAACAGATTTACAGGGAATCCTTGAATTACAACTAGAATTTCCATTGGCAAACAGTGCAGTTCTTAAGTGAGTTGCACCTGATTGTATACCTCTTTTTTTTTGCCATGGTTGTTAAGTGAATCATGTGGTCATTAAGCAAATCCAGCTTCCCCCATTGATTTGCTTGTTGGAAGCCAACTGGGAAGATTGCAAATAATGATCACATTGATCCCAAGGTGCTGAAACCATTCTAAATACATGCTGGTTGCCAATTGCCCAGATTTTGATCATATGACCATGGGAATGTTGTGGCGGTCATAAGTATGAGGACCAGTTGTAAGTCCTTTTTTCCAGTGCCATTGTAACTTTAAAAAACATTGGTCTTTCAAATGCTTGCAAGTTGAGGACTACCTGTATATTCTCCGACTCTCTGTAAGTAAATACTGCAAGTTTTGCAGAATATTAAAGTTGGACCTATTTCAATGGCACATTCTACATGTATCTGGTAGATTTGCCCATCTTTAATATGCTACAAGTTTATTTGGCAGCACTCTTCCTCTGTGAAAAAAAAAATAGCTGTCAGACAGTCTTTGAAGTTGTAATTACATTTCAAATCCATGATTGTCACATGCCTTGTTGAAATATTGTTTTACATTGAATTAATTAATTATTCAAACAGTAGAGTTGTTATTTTACAAATAGTTTTGATAGGTTAGAAGTAGATTAAGATGGAAACAGCTCCTTTATCATTATCTTCATATATCACACATGTGCTACTTAAATATTTAATTTTTTAATTTAATATTTAATTTTCATAATACATACACAATACATGATACATATATACGATAATACATATACATATATTGTAACTTGTTTACAAAGAAAACTCTGAGTTCTTGCATTCTGTTTAGCAAAACAATCAATATTGCCCTTTCCAGTTTTGATGAAGGTCAGTCTTCAGTGTGGTATCTCCAATGGAGTCGTTACTATAATAAGAATGTAGTATCGAGCCAGAAAGTCTGGTGTTGACATTTACTCCAACCTTATAAGGAACATGAGGGACACATGAGAATGGCAAGCTTTACCTAGATTAATCAAGGTTTTAATTATAGTACTAAATGAAATGTTCAGTTCATTCATTGTCTCAATATTAGAAGTTTCTTGTTTTAAGGTAATTTTTGAAAACATTTTTATCGTAATTATGCCGTGATAGAAATGCAGCTTAATACTTTTAAAGCTTCTGATTAAAAGAAGTATTTTAGTGTATCCAACTTTCACTGTAGCATGAAAGTTTAAATCGCAGCTCAGTGAACTGAGTGAATTAAGTCAGTGAACTGAAATGGATTCTGTCAAATTCCCTGTATCATGTGCCTCGTCTTGTGCATTGATTCCTGACCAAAATTGAAATAGAATAACGTGAAATGTTAAATATACACAAGAACTGAAACAGAAAAAAATATTATTTATTATACCGTACTTTTCATTTTTCCTGTAGTATTTAAAGGGATCTTGATATTGTTTTGATTTATTCTTGAAAAAATCCTATGGCTGAGTAGAGTTCACATATAGTATTAAATCTGGGTTTTTAATTATGTGACCAGATTCACACAGAATATTACACCATAATTTCAAGGATCACAAGCTGAAAACAAGCAATCTGTCATATAGTTAAACATCCTATAAGCTGAAAAATTTAAATACATCACATTAGCCTATAGTAGAGCATTAGGTATAAATCAGCCCAATATGAAGTTTAAGCTGATTCTGTGTCAAGTTTAGGAATTTGAAGTACAGTCCATGATTACTACAACATACAGTTCCCAAGCATATCTATTTAATAGAAAATCTCCCTGAATTACATTCTAAGAAAAGTTCACAGCATAAATTTCAGAAACTGCCCAATGCTAGTTGCAAGTTTTTTAAATGTGGGCCATGTAGCATAAATCATTTCCCTATTTGCTTGTGGAAAATATTGGCGATGATGAACATCTTTCATTTTTTAAACCAAAGGAAATTGTCTTCTTTTGTTATTTGTTCTCTTCTGTCTGCCTGAAATGCTGAAGAGACACGCACGAGTAGGTGACTAACAGTGTCTGAGACTTTAGTTGCATGGTTGCCATATTCTTAAATATTTTATCCTTTAATGGTAAAGGATGTGTATATCACTATACAGCTCTGTAAAAAAATGCATATGTAAGCCATAGTTTTAAAAAGCTTTACTGTTAAGAAATAAGAGTGAAATATCTAAATTTCACTGCTCCCACAAGCTCTTCCAACTGTTTTCATGCTACCTTCAGTTTAAAAAATGTTAAGATGTATTGATGGATAATTGCAATGCTGAAAGGGCACAATATATTTTCCATATTAGTGTATCCAAATGTCCCATGACTCCACCCATTAAATCAGTACTTGCTAAGCTTTCTTTCATTACCCAAAACTGCTTTGACAGAAAATCCTTTTTACCCAATGTAGGTTAAACAGTTTAAATTAATTTAAATGTCCTGCTGTGATTGGTTAATGGATTCATGTGTCAGTACCCAAAGGAAAACCAGTTACCCAATTTGAGGTAATTATCCAGGTGTGGGAAGCACTGATAACGAATATTACTCAAATTCAAGAAGAAAAGCCAATTTATGGATAAACCATACATAATGAGAATGATGCTACTTAAAATCTACCTAGAAGCTGCATGTTTTCTTTCTTAATGAAAAGACATGTTTATTCAAGAAACAGATTAGCAATGAAATAGAGAAACCTTCTTCTGAGGCTATTCTGTTAAAAATGAGAGTTTTTAAGGCAAATAGGAGGTGGTGCAAACATCCTCACTCTCCTTGACCTCTCAGCGGCCTTCAATACTATCGATCATGTTGGGGTTGGCTACGGGGCTGGGATTGGGCGGTGTCACAGTCTTGCACTGGTTCAGCTCCTTTTTCCAAGGCTGGTCCCAATTAGTGTTAATAGGGAGTGAGAGGTCCTGCCCCAGCCGCTATCTTCTCTGGTGCCACAGGGCTCAGTACTCTCTCCACTCCTTTTTAATATCTACATGAAGCCATTGGGTGAGATCATGCGTGGGTTGAGGTATCATCAGTATGCAGATGACACTCAGCTTTATAGTTCCACCCTGATGATCCAAGTGGCTGTGGAAGATGCTGTGGCTGCCCACTTGCTGGCAAGGAAGGTTGAAAACCACTAGGATAAGTGCTCCCCACCTAAGCACCCTTCCTGAGCCTTGCTGCATCTTCCTCACACCTTTGCGCAGCTCCCACATGCATGCCCCTTGCAGCCCCTCCTGGCGTCTCCCTTGTCCCCCCTCCACCTGGCAGCACCCACTTACCTGCCTGCCAACCTGCTTGCAAGCTGCCTAGGACTTGGCAACTTCCTGTTGGATTCTCTACTGACTTGGTTGTGAGAAGCTGGCAGAAAGTTGTGTAACCTAACAACCATGGGATTTGGTTAACAACAGCAACTAGGACTGTAGTTGCACTTTATAACTTCATCGCTTTGCAAAAGGAAATTCTGGTCCTAGTTGCCATCGTAACTCGAAGACTACCTGTATTCATGAAATTTCAAGTCCTACAGTAACTGATATGTAAACAATCAAGCAGATATGTATAATACTCAGGCTTTATGGGCCTGTAGAGACTTCTGTGATAATAAAAAAAAATAAGGTAATATTTGGGTATTCTGGTTTTATATACTCATAATCATACTCCTTAAACTATTTTTTCACATCCTTGATATTCCTTTTTACTCAATTCTTCTATCTGTACCTCCTTTGTACTGTATGCTACCATCTGTATCTTTTTATGAGTTTCCGTATAATCTGAGTATTCATGCCTGGAGTTAGGTCTGCTATAAAAATTTTCTTCCAAAAACATGCTGTTCCTGTTGAAGCATTCCCAACTCAAGTATCTTCCCACAAATACATTATAGTAAACAAAACCATTCCTACAGAAGCTTAGCCCGATCCGGTGACCCTTGTTAAAAGATACCATCAATAGGAAATGTCTGCTTCAAACCTCATCTAAAAGTTTATTAAGACAGAAATTCATTGGATAATCTTAGGAGGATTATATGATGCTGGTAATGGCATTGACTATCTTGATTACCCCCAGGCCGTGGACTTCCCCCTGATTAATTAATTGATTGATTAGATGTATTCGCCAACAGAACTTCTTATTCTGCGAGACTCCCCCCTCTCGCAGGTGTGGCCCTCCACTTTATCAAGGGCCTACCTTATGACGGGCTTTGGCACCCCAAGAGGTGGCATGTCGCAAAAAGGTGATTGAGGGGTTTTTTAGGGAAACTTTTTGATAGATTTTTAAGGGATTTTAAGGGCGGGAGGGTTGTGTGGGTTTGGGGGTTAACCCATGGGGGAGGGGTCCGGCCCAGCTGTCAGTGGGGCCACGGAGGGTGCGGATTCCGGGGGTAAGGAGGACATTAGAGTTCATTCTGTTGAGGGCTTCTCTATCAATGTGTTGAGTGGGGCAGATATGGCAGGAGCAGGGGGCTGTATCATGTGGTGGGGGCTCGCACTCGCTATCTTTGAGCGGTGGCACGCCCCAGTCCCCATAGTACTTCTCGCACCCCAGGCTGTTCAGACTCTCAGGGCCCGAGCCTTCGGCTGCTGTTGTGCAATGCCAGGTCCATGGTAAATAAAGCCCCCCTCATTTGCAATCTTATTCAGGAGGGGGGAGCGGACCTGGCAGGTATCATGGAGACCTGGTTGGGCCAGGAGGGGGGAGTTCCCCTCGTAGATATGTGCCCATCAGGCTTCCGAGCATTCCATCAGCCGAGAGCTCAGGGCAGGGGAGGTGGCGGTTATTATAAAGGAAGGTCTTAATCCGAGGGAGACCACTGTTTCACAGATAGCTGGATGTGAGTCCCTTTTTGTGAAGTGGGGTTGTGGAGTACAGATGGGCTTGTTGATCACGTACCTGGTTCCCTGCCATGTGGCAACGGCCCTGCCCGAGCTGCTCAACGTCATAGCCGAGGTGGCGGTTGGTACCCCCAGACTTTTAGTCATGGGGGATTTCAACCTGCCATCTATCGGTGAAACGTCTGAGGTGGCTCGGGAAGGCTTGGACTCTGACTGGGTAGATTCCGGCAGGGTGGCTGAGGCGGGTCTTGAGAATGTTATCTGGGACGAGTTCGATCCTGTGACTCCTGAGGACGTGGACAGGATTCTGGGGAGGTTAAATGCAACCACATGTTTACTGGACCCGTGTCCCTCCTGGCTGGTACTGGCTACCCGGGAGGTTACACGAGGCTGGCTCCAGAGGATTATAAATGCTTCTTTGGGGGAGGGTTTCCTGCCGCCTGCTTTGAAAGAGGTGGTGGTGAGGCCCCTCCTCAAGAAGCCCTCTCTGGATCCGGCTGTTTTGGCTAACTATCGTCCAGTCTCCAACCTTCGCTTCATTGCGAAGGTTGTTGAGAGTGTGGTGGCGCAGCAGCTTCCCCAGTAGCTGGATGAAACTGTCTATCTAGACCCGCTCCAGTCCGGCTTCCGGCCTGGGCACAGCACGGAAACGGCATTGGTCGCGTTGGTGGATGATCTCTGGAGAGCTCGGGATAGGGGTTGTTCCTCTATCCTGGTCCTGTTAGATGTTATGGCCCCGCCCTCTGAGCCTATCTCATCGGAGGAAGAAGGCTCCGAACATGAAGAAGAGGAGTCGGCCAGGCCTCCCTCTCCAGGCCCCTCCCCTCTGGCACTGCCTCAAGTGCCGGCCAAGGAAGAGGAGATTAGCCAGGAGCCAGGTGTCTCCGATGAGAGCGAGGGAGGTGATCTGTCGTTCCTGGATCCACGCCAACGAAGGCATGATAAACGGTTGCAGCAGTTAAGGAGGCGTGCCAGGGATTATAATTGAGTCACTGGACCACACCCCAGAGACTATATAAGAGAGGCTGTTTAAGACTCTGTGACGAACAAAAACTAACTCTGGCTAGTCACTTGAACAACACCTAAATCTGCCGAAGGTTCCTTGTTTTGAACCGGACTATTTGCAATTTGTATGTATTTTCTGTTTATCTGATGAAGTAAAGCCCTTGGCAGTCGATGCTCGTATAGCTGCCAAGTTTTAGATAACAACCTGTGTGCGTGCCAAGTGCTTTCTTAACCCTCGGCTGGCTGTGTTTGTCTGTGTGTGGAGACGGGAACAGAACATTAGATCTCTCAGCGGCTTTTGATACCATCGACCATGATATCATGTTGCACTGGTTGAAGGGGCTGGGGGTGGGGGCACCGTTCTGCGGTGGTTCTCCTCCTACCTCTCTGACCGGTTGCAATCTGTGTTGACGGGGGCAGCGGTCGACCCCGAGGCACCTTGCTTGTGGGTGCCACAAGGGTCGGTCCTCTCACCCCTTCTGTTCAACATTTATGTAAAGCCGCTGGGTGAGATCATCCGTGGCTTTGGGGTGGAGTTCCATCAGTATGCTGATGACACTCAGCTGTACATCTCCACCCCAGTCCACCCCAACGATGCCCTTGAAGTGATGTCCCGGTGCCTGGAGGCCGTGCGGACCTGGAAGGGGAAGAAACAGGCTCCGACTCAACCCTTCCAAGACCGAGTGGCTGTGGCTTCCGGCGTCCCGATATAGCCAGCTGGTGCCATCGCTGGTCATTGGGGGCAAATCACTGGCCCCCACAGAGAGGGCTTGCAACTTAGGCATCCTCCTGGATGCACGGCTCTCTTTAGAAGAGCATATAATGGCCGTGGCCAGGGCGGCTTTTTTATCAGTTTCACCTGATACGCCAGTTGCGCCCCTTTCTGGATCGGGACTCCCTACGCACGGTCACTCAAGCACTCGTCACTTCCTGCCTGGACTACTGCAATGCTCTCTACATGGGGCTCCCCTTGGGGTGCACCCGGAGGCTACAGTTAGTCCAGAATGTGGCCACACGGGGGATTATGGGAGCAACGGGGTGCTCACATATGACACCTCTCCTGCGCGAGCTACACTGGCTTCCTGTGGTCTTCCGGGTGTGCTTCAAGGTGTTGGTGACCACCTTTAAAGCGCTCCATGGCTTAGGGCCAGGGTATCTGCGAGACCACCTTCTGCCGCCAATAGTCTCCCACTGACCGGTTCGCTCACACAGAGAGGGCTTCCTCAGGGTGCCGTCGGCCAGACAGTGCCGGCTGGCAACCCCCAGGGGGAGAACCTTCTCTGTGGCAGTACCTGCCCTCTGGAATGACCTACCCCCTGAGATACGCACGATATCAGACCTCCGGACTTTTCGTCGGGCCCTGAAAACACACTTATTCCATCTAGCTGGGCTGGCTTGATCCCATCCTCTCAGTTTTAATTGAATTTGGTTTTAATTGGGTTGTTTTAAATCTTGGGCCGAAATTATTTAATTGTTTTTTAAACTGTTTTTAAATTTTACTTGCAATGTTTTATCTCGGCTGTACACCGCCCTGAGTCCCGCAGGAGAAGGGTGGTATAGAAATAAAATAAAATAAAAATAAATAAAATAAATTGCTAATGGTGGGTTTTTAAAATCTTCTGATTTGCAAGAGTTTCTTAAGAAAAGTGCCATAGTGTTATTCTTATTATTATTGTCATGAAAATGCTTCTTTCATATAAAAAGGAATCCTATGGAGATACTATGTTCATGCATCTTGATTACCCATGTTGCTACGGTGTTAAAACAGAAAAGATGCAAACTACCGTGTTTCCCTGAAAATAAGACCCTTTCTTATATTTTTTTTGAACCCTGAAATAAGCTCTTGGCCTTATTGCCACACGCTCAAAAGCCCAATTGGGCTTATTATCAGGGGATGTCTTATTTTGGGGAAAACAGGGTATTCAATCTTAGATTCATGTGTTCTCTGGTCAATGGGAGATAGAGAATTTGCAAAACGTAAAGCCAATTTCCTGAATGTGGTTTTCCTAACACAGTATTTCCTTCTAATCTTTGCAAAGGCGGTAGCAGTCCTGATATAAATATAAAGGCATGCCAGCATACTGGAGTAAGTTTTTCCACATTAAACAGTCAGTGACAACTAGCATGCCCAGGCTTACATTTTCTCTAATAACATTGCCTTAGTCAAACTCTTGCTAATAGCAGTAAGTAGAAAAGATCATCTGGTCTATGTAAGTTGCTCTTACTACCTTCCAATGGAATTTGTTGCTTGGTTCCTCTGACATCCCTAACCTCACAGTGACATTCAAACTATTCTGTAGCTGAACTTTTAACTTGAAGCTCTTCAAACTGCACACAGCTCGATCCAGTTCTTAGGGATTGTTCCTCTCCTTATTCCTACCTTCAGTGGTTTCTTCAGAGCTCTCTGCTCCAGTTGTTTTTCAAGCAGTTGCAAATTAAGAATGGAGTTCCAAAGCAGAGGAGATTCCTGTGCAATTCCAGAGAATGAAGAAATATCCAACATTCCTCAAACTGCCCAGGACAACTATGTGAACGAGGGCGAAAGAGTTGTGTCAAAGTTGCAGCGCAGGCATAGTGACGTAAAAGTATACAAAGAAATATGTGACTTCTATGCAAAATTGTAAGTTTACCTTCTCAGTTGATCTGGGACCTGGGCTACTCATGTTTCTTCAAGCATAGTCTTGACTGATGTTCATGTGACTGAGTATGACCCAGTAACAATATGTTGTGGAGGTTTTGTAAATTAATCTGGGTATTGTGTGTACTGTATTATATAATGTGTATTTGTTTCTGGTTCCAGAACTAACATCCTTATCTGACTCCTGATGTTCTCTTTGGGTGTATTACAGTCTACAAATATGAAGTGGCAATAGTCTATTTCATATAGAGCATGAAATACTTGTCTGCAATGAAAAAGTGTTTTCTAAATTCCATTGAAAATTCCTTATTTGGACTAACTAGTGTACAAATAGCTATAAATCCTAATCCTTTACGCAAAGAGAAAATATACTTTCATGTAGTTCATTTCCTAGTAAATATGTACCCCATTGAATCCTCGCAGAAAAATCCTATCCATAACTACTTTAAAATGTTGGACTGTTTCCAGGGAAATATATATAGGATTGTTGTTTTAAATTTCAATCCAGGCTACTTTTAGCAGAATATAAATTCCATTGATCATAGTGAACGTTATAGTGAACGTTATATGACCGGGAAAAAACCCGGTCATATTCTAACAGCACAAGCTACATATTTCAGATTTTCACAACAACAAAATTGCAGTCAATACTGCAATATTGCAGTCAAAATTTGAAGGAATTTTACGTTGCAAAAATGAGAGGAAGCTGTCGATATGCATTCCACTTTATAAGTACTATAGAGGGATTGTTTTGGAATTGCTGGCAAAATTCAGTGGCATCTGAAAATAAACTATTCTGCAGCTGTCTCAATCCTTTATGGTAATACTATTCACTGTACTTCACTTAATGCCAAATGTGAGACTTGTTTTAAGCATAGATCCTCCATTGCAAGCATGGCATGTTGTTCTTAGTTAGAAGCAAAGTGTTTTATTATGGATTCTAATCTATGTTAAGATAACATTAGAATGCTTGGCACTTCAGAAATTATTTATTGGTGTTTGCGGTGAGTGGAAAGTGCCTGGAGTATTCTTCTAAAATGTTAAGAATAACTTGTACAGTCATCACACAGGGATGTGGAAAAAATCATTTTTTAAAATGTTTTAGATCAAATACTTACATTGCATAGATTCAAGGGAATTTGAAATTATTTCATGTGTGACAATTTTCTATAGTTTATCAGTTGACCAAGTTTATGATATGTGCTACATACACTGAGATGCAAAAATTTGAATTTCTTTATGTAATTCATAAAAATATGCTGGAGAAAGCTACAAAATATGGACAAAGGATACATATCAATTGGGTATGCTGACAAAATACCTGTGCATATGATTTTCTAATTTGTTCCTGCATCTTATAAACTGACAAAAAGTGTGAGCTAGATATGTGTCGCGCAGCAAACAACTCAAATATTGATGTATTATTTGGACACAGTTATCTCAGTACTGTTTTATCATAAATAGCATGTTTAAATCAAAACTACCATAATCAGTGGGTATCAGTAGTGGTTTTCACTTTCCTTCTCTACCAGTTTGGAACTGTGAGCGCGCGCTTGCGCGGGGTGCTTCTGCGCATGCGCAGAGCATCCGTGATGACATCCGAGTGGGTGGGTGGAACCTCCCGCCCAGTGGTGAAATGTAAAATTTGTTACTACCGGTTCTATGGGCATGGCTTGGTGGTGGTGGGGTAATATGACTGAGTGGGCGTGGCCAACTTTTTTGTTTTAACTTTTAAAACCATTTTTTCTACAACCTCTTTGGCTGAAGAGGTTGTTTAAAAAATGCTTTTAAAAGCCTCTGATGATCCCAGCTGAGTTGCCCGATGGGCAGAGGCTTTCTTCTTTTTTTTAAAGCCTCTGACGATCCCAGCTGACTTGCCTGATCGGCAGAGGCTTTCTTTTTTTTTTTAAACCTCTGACAATCCCAGCTGAGTTGCCCGATGGGCAGAGGCTTTCTTCTTTTTTTTAAAGCCTCTGACGATCCCAGCTGACTTGCCTGATCGGCAGAGGCTTTCTTTCTTTTTTTTAAACCTCTGACAATCCCAGCTGACTTGCCTGATCGGCAGAGGCTTTTTTCCTTTTAAAAACAGTTTTTCTATAACCTCTTCCACTGAAGAGGTTGTAAAAAAAATGCTTTTAAAAGCCTCTGATGATTCCAGCTGAGCCGCGCGACTTTTTTTTTACTTTTAAAAGCATTTTTTCGGCCAAAAGCAAAAAATGCTTTTAAAGATAAAAAAAAAAGCCTCTGATGATTGCGCGCCTCAGCTGGACAATGGGGGGAGCAGGGATTTTTGCTACCGGTTCTCCAAATCACCTGTCTCCATCGCTACCGGATCGGGTGATCTGGTCCGAACCGGGAGCATTTCACCCCTGCTCCCGCCGCTGCTACTGGTTCGCCCGGACCGGGGCGAACCAGTAGAAACCCACCACTGGTGGATACCCTTTTGTGATTACCCCATGCCACTGAGGGAAAACAGAGAGGGAAAGAAATGTGTGATCTCTAGGCCATACACATTTTTTGGTATGGTTACTGGTCCATGAAATGAGGACCCAGATTGTTGGAGGCAATATGCTGACTCTAAATTGCTTATAGAATGCTGTAAAACACTATGAAGGATTTCTATGAGAACTGAGCTTCCCTTTGACTACTTCTTTCCTTCAGCTGCTTAGTCTGCCTTTGCTACCAAAATCTGATTTCTCAAATAGGAACCAGTGCTAACTGAAAAGGGGGCTTCCCCACTAGTTTTGAGGGTAGGGTCAGCATACTATAAATGATTACCTTTCTTAATAAAATCATAGAATAAGCTGCCTCTTGTCGCAAACACCTGATTATCCGAGTTAGATTCTCATGCAGTTGTCTTTTGTTACAGCAACATGGCCAATGCTCTTGCCAATGCCATGTGTGAACGCTGCCGAGGAGGCTTTGCACCTGCAGAAAAGATTGTGAACAGCAATGGGGAGCTGTACCACGAACAGTGCTTTGTGTGTGCCCAGTGCTTCCAGCAATTCCCCGAGGGACTTTTTTATGAGGTCAGTTCCTTTGACTTGTTGCTTCTGCTTTTAGAAATTGTTCCAATATTTTGTTTCAAATAGAGAAGATGACATCTTTGAAATCAGGTGGAGTTCAGTGATCTATCTTGCCTTGCAACCACAGTGCACTCTGGAACATGTTATATTAGAAATCTCAAATTTATCATTTGATAATGCATTCTGGACACCAGTTGCCAGCCTCACATTAGGTCAGCCTTCACCATCTTGCTTCTCTTCAGAGTGCTCATAACTGCTGGAATTCCCAGATAATATAAATGTATTCATTCATATTGTTATTGACTCTGATAGCTGTGATTTTAGAACTTGCCAGACTTAATACCTCTAGCAACTGGTGTTAAAAAAGACTACATTAGGTAAATACATGTATCCATTTACGATGTGTTAAATTATTGTGGATACTTATAGTACTTAGTTTTGGTACTGAGGTTTTATCTTTGTAAGCTTTTTGGAGTCACCAAAAGTAAGTTGAACAGCCATATAAATTTTTTAAAAAATAAATAAATGTGTTTCAACTTCCTTCAAGAGCTTAAAATTATTCTCTCTCTTTAATTTCAACTCTACAACAGTGTTATAAAATAAGCTAAATTTGGGTTGGGGTCTTCTTGTGAGGGTCATGAATGATTTTTGGATGGATTTTAATTCTGGTTTCCTTGATTAACTTTAGCACTCCATGCATATCATCATAAGTTATCATTTGTAAAATTGGTCATGTATAGCTTTTATTTAAAGGACATACAGTGCGGTAATGCACAAATGAATAACTAATAGCAGTTTTCTCATAGCTCGTATCTTGGTGTCAAAAAATCCAGAGTGACAAAGGGAATCTAAGTTAGTACCATACAAGCAAGGAAGTTCAAGGAACTATGCCAGTCAGAAAAAGTTTCCTCTCACATTTATCATTATCATGAGATTTAATGAATGGTAGGTCAGGGCTAGGAATATTTAAAATAGCTCTGCTGCTTAAGAAAATCACAATCTGGAATAGAGGATTAAAGTAAGACAACTATTAGCTATCTACAAGTGCTAACCATGTAATATTTTTAATAAGGGAGATTCAGTTTTCAAAAGGATTACATGTCTTATTTTTCACCTTGTCTGGTCATTTTGGGTATTGTGCGTCAACCTGAAAACATATTCAGATGCTTCCTACAAGCTACTGATTGTTTTAAGACACTTGTGGTGAATCATAGAGATGACAGGAATTAAAATATAGCCCTGATGGAAACTTTTGCAATAGTCAAAATATTTCTGCTTACCTTGGTCAGGATAGCTTCCTAAAGAAGAAATACTGTTTCCTGAACTAGTACAAAATGATCATACCCAACCAGCTGAGACAGATGAAAGCCAATTTTAATTTTACATACATAGCCAATATAATATCTCTGCCATGACAATGGAGCAGCCCTGTTGTTCATAATGTGAAATTTTAAGCAGGTTGCTTGGTTTTGGTTTATCCCTGACCCAGATAGGATTCCTTGGTTTAATCCAGAGTTTACAATCTCTTCCAAAGGTTGGATAGTTTTCTCTGGCATTTCCCCAGAGGATTTGTCCGCAGTATGCACAAGGATCTCTCACCTTCAAGGGTCTTGAACCCTATTTAATGGTTTACTTTCTTTTGGCTCAAACTAAGAATGTGTATGTTGCAATATTTTCAGGATCAGACTCAATAATGATAATAAGAGTTAGAGGTTTAAATATATTTCTCTTTAATTATAACAGGCATTCTATATTCACTGAATATTCACAGATAGAAGCAAGGAAAATGGTGAAGGTGGCTCCTTATATATACAAGGGGTGGAGCCAAGAATGGGAGTGGTGAATTATGAATACATTAGGAACCAAAGAATAAGTTAACCCCCGATGTCCCATATATACATTATTTACACATTAGGGAATAAGGCATTTACATCTCACAAATCCCCCTCTAAATGCCGGTTCGCTATACAACACCAATTACATTCAGATTCAGGACAATATAAGACATATAATTTTGATGTTAAATATTTGTGCTGTTTAGAAGGTAAAGGCTTCGTCAATATGTCAGCTAATTGTTCAGAGGTATCACAATGCACTGCTTTGATAAATCCATCTTGAGACAATTGTCTCACATGCTTAAATTTTATATCTATATGCCTGGACCTTTCTCCAATGGCATCGGATCTGGATATTTCAATGGCTGCTTTATTATCTTCATGCATAACAAAAGGCAAAGCAGGTTTTTTCCAAACATCTGAAATCAAATCATTAAACCATACAAGGTTATTTGCAGCTTTGGACAAACAAACATATTCCGCTTCTGTGGTCGAAGTGGCTACCAGTTCTTGTTTACCAGTGTACCAGTAAACTGGACAGTCATTTAATAGAAAAATATAACCAGAAGTGCTCTTTCTGCATGATATATCTCCAGCCCAATCCGCATCTGCGTAACATGTAAGTTTTGGTTCTTTACCATTACTAGGTTCTAATACTAAGCAAAAGTCTAATGTACTTTTCAGATATCTTAGAATTCTTTTGACTGCTTCCCAATGATACATTGTTGGTTTGCTAACATATCTTGACAATAAGTTGAGTGGTAATGCAATATCTGGCCTGGTCCAATTAGATATATAAAGAAGTGAACCTATGACTGATCTATAAAATGTATTATCCTTGAATTCAGGGGAAGATTCATCAGTGTTTCTAAGGAAATCAGTTTGCATAGGAGTGTCACAGGGTTTGGCATTGTTTAAATTGCATTTGTTCAGAAGTTCAATGATTTTATCTTTCTGAGTAAGTTTGAATCCCCTTCTAGTTTTGTTAATTTGTACACCAAGGTATTTGTTTACTTTACCTAGAGATTTCAACGAGAAATGTTCGTTTAGCTTATTTACAAAGGTTTCTCTTCTCTCCTTGTGTTTTCCTATATATAAAATATCATCTACATAAATTAATACAAATTCAATATGATCATCACTCTTTTTTACAAAGAAACAGTTATCAGCAGTGGTAGCGTTGAAATCCATGGTCTTGAGTACTTTTACCAAGCAATCGTACCATCTTTTGCCAGATTGCTTTAATCCGTATAGACTCTTGTTCAATAGCCAAATTTCATTCTTATTAGTGTATTGACTGTGTGGTGCTCTTACATATATTTCCTTATCTAGTTTTGCGTGTAAATACGCAGTCTGTATGTCATATTGAAATACATCAAGATTGAGTGCAGATGCCACTACTAGAGCTGTTTTAACACTCTCTGTTCTCACTGTGGGGGAGTATGTGTCAGTGTAGTCCTCCGGATATTTTTGTGCATAACCTTGTGCAACCAATCTAGCTTTGTATAGAGTATTGCCTCCTTCTAGATTCTTAATTTTATAAATCCACCTGGTACCTATAATCGTTTTATCTTTAGGTGCAATCGCAGGTGTAAACACATTTAATCCTTGCAAACTTTCCATCTCTTTTTTCATAGCTAGTTCCCATTTTTCCTTTTCTTCACGAGGGAGTTTTAATATTTCCTCATATGTATTAGGTGTCATTTGTTCACCATCCATATGCATTATGTAATCTCTGTATTTATTTGGTACTTGATTTCTATTGTTTCTAATAGCTCTTTCGGGTTTGCTATGGTTATCATGCAAATATCTTGCTTCCTTTTTTGTTAATGTGTCTGTCTTTATTTTGTGCTGACTATTTGTCCAAGTTTTGGTTTTGTTTTTATTTTTGTTGATATTTTGATTTTCTATTGTCCCTTCCTCACAAGATTTTGTATCTTTGCATTTATTTGGAAATATTTCATTAAGATGTAATTTAGACCAATTGGCCTGTTCATGGAACACAGCTGTTCTGGAGACTATAAATTTGTTATTATTATCAATGAATCTGTACCCTTTGGTGCCAGTTTCATATCCCATAAATCTTAATCTTCTGGATACGTTTTCTCCCTTTCTTCTCAACTGCTTAGGTATGTGTACGTCTGCAGTGACTCCAAATATGTGCATGTGTGCTAATTTGGGTTTCCTATTATACATCACCTCATATGGTGTTTTATTCACAATACTGGACCAGGTTCTATTTTGAGTGTAATTTGAATAATGTAAGGCCTCTGACCAAAATTGTTTGCCTAAACCAGCATCCTCTAATGTGCACCTAATCATGGTTTGTAGTGTGGAATTCTTTCTCTCTGCAATCCCGTTTTGGAACGCAGAAAATGGACTAGACGTGAAATGTAGCATTCCTCTATCCTTTAACCATTGGGAGAATTCTTTAGACATGAATTCACATCCCCTATCTGTCATAATTTGTTTTATTCTGATATTATGTTGTGTTTCTATGCGTTTGTAGAATTCCTTAAATTTCTGAAAGGTTTCATCCTTGTGTTTTAATGTGTAAACAAAACCATAGCGACTGTAATCGTCTACTATTGTTAGGAAGTAACGTTTTCTATAAGTGATTGATGGAGTTAATGGACCAACTAGGTCCATATGTACTAAGTCAAAAATTTTGTTAGTTGATCTGTTGGATTTTTTTGGTCTGGGACTAGTTTTTAGTTTAGTGGATTTACATACTGAGCATTCTAAATAATTTTCACAATTTTTTATTTTGACACCTTCTGCGTGTTCAGTCATTTTTTGTACTACAGGAAAACTTGCATGTCCTAACTTCCTATGCAAGATGTGAGCACACTCATCATGAATTGGTTTACCTATTCTTGGTTTCTTCTCATTGTGTGTATTTGCGTGATCATGAGATATTTTACATTCATCATTGTCACTGTTACTAACATTTTCATCATCTGCCTCAATACAATCTTCCATATTTGAATCAATGTTATGTAACCATCTTTCTTTTGTTATTAGATAGGATAGGCCTCCTTTAATCATCACAGTGCCTACATTTGTTTTGTCCTTCTCTAAAGTTGCTTTCCCCTTTGAGAAAACTATATTGATGTCAGAATCTCTGCTTAGTTTTATGGCACTTAGTATGTTATGAGGTATTTCTGGAATTAACAATACCCCCTCTATTTTTCCTAGGCCAGGCAAGGTCACATTTCCTCTGCCTAATACTTGAACCTTTTCTTGATTAGCTACCTTTATTACAAATTTATCTTCTGTAAATGAAGACAATATATTTTTGTTATTAGTGGTGTGGTTGGTTGCCCCAGAATCAATAAGCCAATTATTGTTCTCATTTTGTTGTGTTTTAGTGCTGTCTTGTTTATTTAGTCCATTCAGTGAACCAGATTTTCTCTCTTTTGAATTTTCTCTACCCCCTCTACTATCTCTGTAATTTGGCGGGCTTCTATATTTATGTCTATCTGTGGAAGACTGTCTATAATTGTATTTGCTCCTATACTCTGACCTATGTCTCTCCTTTGGGATTTTGGGACAGTCTCTTCTATTGTGTTCCCTGGACCCACAATTATGGCATTTAAAAGCTTCATTGTATTTTTCCTGGAAAGCTACTTTCCTAAAAGATTTGTGTTCTGTGTGATTGCTGGAACGATTTTTTCTTGAATTGTCTTCTGCTATCAATTTGTTAGATAGACTTTCTATGGATAAATATCCTAGATTGATGGTGTCTAAGTGTGACATAAAACTATCCCATGATGAATCAAGTGAATTGATAATAACACTTTTCATTGTTTGATCTGAAATCACTTCCCCCCTCAAATGCAGCTCAGCTCTTATTTTGTTTAGAGATATCAAATGCTCACTTATGGAAACCCCTGGTTTTACTCTGGAAGAAAAGAAATCCTTAGACATTCTTGTAGTGGTAGCTACACTATCGCTGTGAAACAGATTAAACATGCATTGTATTATTTCTGAAACAGTTAGGTTTGGTTTGATGCTATGATACATTGCAGGAGACACGCTAGATATTATTAAGAAAAATGCTCTATGATGTAAACAATCTATTTTTAAAGTCCAAGGTCTTCTTGGAGGACTAGTGATAAAGAATAGTAAATTTTCTTTCATAAAGACAACCTGGAGCTGTTGATACCATTCTTGCAAATTAATGCCATCAACTCTAAGTTTTGGGAAGTCACTGGGTAAGTTTCCCACATTATTTTGTCCATTACTTACAACCTGAGATAGTCCGTGGTCTCGCAAGTGCAGGAAATTGCAAAACGGCATGGGGATGCTCGCAACGAGTCTGCGCGGTTCTCTGGCCAGTCCAAGTCTTTCCGGACCGTCTACGTAGTTTCGCACATGCGCGTTGCTCATTTCTTCTTTGGCGTCGTCGTGGAAGGTTCTCTCCATTGCAGCTCGCTCGCTCCGCTCCTCTTCAGACGAGTCGGTTTCTGGCTCGGTTTTAGGAGTTTTGATGGCGGCGACTGCTCTTTTCTTTCTTTTGTGTGCGTTGATACTTGATCCGGTCTGCGGTGTAGGGCGGAATCGACATGGCTCTCTGGGCTCGGGCATCGTCGCTCTCGAAGTCAGGATGGGAGCGTGCAGGTCTTGAGTTATCGGCTTGTTCTCTAGCTTCTTCGTTGTCGCTTTGGAAATTTTTAATTTTGGCCCAAATGCAGCAAAAAGCGTCTTCATTGCTGACTTTACTTGGGATTTCGTTAAGTCGTCTTCGCTTTCTGATTCTGGTTCTTCTGAAGAGTTTGAATCTTCCTTTTCGCTTTCGTTGTCTGATAACGTTTTTCGCGCCAGAAATTTTGAACTGGGCATTTTGATTGGCTCTGCTTCGCTCACTTTGGAGGCTTGTTGGAACCAAGATGGCTGCCATTCAAAATTTCGCGCGGGATCACATCTTTTCTTTTTCATAACGACTTTCTCTGTAGTCATATCACTCACAGTTTTTTGGTCTTTGGGTTTCTCTTTAGCAATGTTTTTCTCTCTCGCTGCTCCGCTGTTTTTCAGCATTTCTTGGAGATTCGCGATGAGGCTTTCATCATTCTTCTGGCTTTTTAATAGTTTTAATATCTCTGACCTGAGTTCGTTATTTTCTATTTCGATTTCCTCCTGGTCATTATTTTCATTTATTAGTTCTTCTTCTTCAGTGGTGTATTCTTCGGATTCTCTCGAAATCGCGTTTGTGGATTCGTTGATTATTTCTTGTTCAGTTTCTATTTCTTTGCTGTAGGCCCTGGTGTTGGGCCTATCTTTCTTAGACATCTTTAAGTATTTATTGAGTCAATTAACCATCCTCTGCTACCAGCTTGTTGCAATATTTTCAGGATCAGACTCAATAATGATAATAAGAGTTAGAGGTTTAAATATATTTCTCTTTAATTATAACAGGCATTCTATATTCACTGAATATTCACAGATAGAAGCAAGGAAAATGGTGAAGGTGGCTCCTTATATATACAAGGGGTGGAGCCAAGAATGGGAGTGGTGAATTATGAATACATTAGGAACCAAAGAATAAGTTAACCCCCGATGTCCCATATATACATTATTTACACATTAGGGAATAAGGCATTTACATCTCACAGTGTAATATTATTACAACATTTTATGTATTGGTAGCTCCAATACCTTACAATTGACTATTTCATTTGAAAGACCTATAATACAATCCTAACAAGATTTGTTTTATTGTGTTAGTTTAGGGAGTATCCAGACTTGGTAAAAGTTCTAAAGATATACAGCTCTTTTACATCAACTTGAGATATGATTTTTCCTTAGGAATCTCTAGTATTAAGAGCTTGGACATGTGTCAGTGTCAAACAAACTTCATTGCAAAAATAGGTATTTATAATAGTCTTTTAATATTTTTTATAGATTAATAAAATGAAAGTAGACATTCCGGGAAATCAAGCATAATGAGTCTGTTTAGAAACTCCTTTTTTTCTGTACAAGACTGAAAAATGCATATATTTATCTGAATTAGCAAATAGTATTTGAACTATATAGTCCTTTTTTAATTCCTGCAAAATAGTCTGACCATTTAATGCAGGTAATGCAGGAAGTACTTTATCCTTCTGCTTCCTTTACACATTGTATTTTTTTTAGATTTGCTTTTATGCTGCCTTTATCATTTTTATAAATAATTCAAGACTGTGAACATATCTAATACTCTTTTCTCCTCCTATTTTCCCCACAAAAACAATTCACCTGTGAGGTAAATTGGGCAGAGTGAGATTGGCCCAAAATCACTCAAAAAAACTTTCATGCCTAAAGCTGGATTAGAATTTATTATTCCTTGAACATGCCCTCTTAAAGTACTGTAAGTAAGAGCACTTCTACGCCATTTGGATTAAATTTTACATCTGAATATCTACAGTGTATTCTGGTATAGTTACTCATCAAAAAAATCATAAACTATTTAGATAACTGAACTTCAGATAAACTTTTTTGTTAGGAAGAAAAGCTAAGAATCAAATTCAACTATACACGCTCACCAATTTAACTGTGGTTTTGTTTTTTTGTGTGTTTTTTTTGTGACAGTTTTTTGGTGTGGTGGTTAAGGTGATGGCCTAGAAACCAGGAGACTGAGTTCTACTCCTGCCTCTAAATTTTTCCTATATTTAAGATATTTAGTTTGCTGAAATGTCCTCTCAAGTGTTAAACTGCTGTTCTATGTCTGTACACTTTCAAATTTACTGTACACTTTCATGTTTGTTAGTAAACATGCACTGAATTGCTCAGGTTTGTGGTGCTAAATATTCACTTCAGCAGAACTCTCATTAATTCATTAATTTGGAAATATTCTTTGCAATTATCAAATTAATGCTTCTATATAAGAGTTACACAGGAGCAACTGCCATTGAACAGATTTAAGACCAGAAAAGCAGAGCTCCTGGAGTAATGATAGAACTCAATTAAACAAACATACATATTTACATACTAAGATTATTCATAATATCAGGCTGCCTGATATCATGAAGATGCCATGGGAATGTCTTATTTATTTCATATCTGCTTGAATGTAATTCTGTTTATTCTAGTACATTATCACATAATTTGGAAAGAAGGTGATGTTCTCTTGGGCAAAAAAAGATCTGACACAAACAATTCCATCTTTCCAAAACCATTTGCCAGGAACTGCCTTCAGGAAATGTAAAGGACGGAAGAAATATATGGCTAACAAAATATGTTTCCTGCATTGAACGCTAAAACAGATGTTCATGATGAGAGTATCTCTTGATTTGTGCCCAGATTTAGATCATATCATCAGAAGCATCATTCATTCTTTACTTACATGCATACTATATAAATATAGCTTGGTCAAATATAAAATTGTGTTGGAATTTCTCTTATTAGAAAACCCTAGCAGTTCAAAGCTATAGCCATAGTATATGTAGAAACATACTTACCTCTTCTGATAGCCTGGCCTATTTGTCTGTTTTCAGTTTGAAGGAAGGAAGTACTGTGAACATGACTTTCAGATGCTTTTTGCCCCTTGCTGCCATCAATGTGGTGAGTTTCAGAAAAATATATTTTTTAAAGGACTGATAGCCTTTTACAAGAAGAGAGAGAGAAAGAAAGTATGCATTGTTTTTTTTAAAAAGCTTAATAATTATAAAAAACAAGGCATATGTCTATTAAAAATGTTTCCTGTTATCTTCAGGTATTACACTTCAGCCTCTGTAATTCCACCCTGGATCTGCAAAGAGAATTAAAATCTAAAATATATGAAAATCTTGGTTGGGAAGGGCTTTTCTCACAATATGACCATATGCCACATCATATTCATCCAAGAACAGTCATATTAAACACTTTTCCAAACTCATAATCAGTTGACACAAAAACATTTGTTGTGTAATAAAATATAGAATATCTTGCCTGAAAGTCTTCTGTGGGTACATTTTCGTGCCATGAAATTAAGCTGAAGATTTTGTTAGAACACAATAATATTTATATTCAAGGTTGTACCATTTTGATGTGAAGTGGATGTTGCTATTTTCCCTTGGTCTGCCCTTTAGCAAGAGCATCAAGGCACATAATTTAATTAGAGTGAGATAATAGTTTGTTTATCAAGTGCAGACATGTTGCTTCCAGGAGAATGGAAATTCCTGCTGTAATATATAAAATAAAAGAGAAAAAAATCAGAATTGTTTTCAGTAATATTATGAGAAAAACAAATTAGGAATTATTAGGGTTTACTGATATGCCTGCAGGTATTTGTGTTTTGCACCTGCATATATATAAGCTTCTTGATAAAGTTGCTCAAGTTGAGGAAAAAGATCAGAAGGACACATTTTGATTCTGTTTGTTGGGATCCATTGAAGCAGCATTCATGCCCAAGTCAATTCCTTCTGTCAGCTTTGAAAAGAGAGTAATATGCTATACCTGCCCATAAAAGCTCTTCTTTTACTATTATTAGCATCTTTTTCAACAGTTAACTGAATCATATATAAAATATTCCCTGTGTCTGATAGATTCTGATCTACAAAAAGTTACGCCATAAAAATAGGCTAGTCTTTAAGGAGCCCCAAGATTCTTGTTGTTTTACTCATTCATGAGAGACCCAGGATAATACTAGATTCAGTGGCCTGGAAAAGGAGGAATGAAACAGTTTATTTCTATTAAGGAATGCCCCTTCCCAGCCAAAAGGAGTAAAGGATATTATATATCAAAGCTACATAATGAGAAATTGCTTCCTAATAAAAGGAACATGTAGTTAATGAGACATCTGAGAATCATAGCTCTGAACTTGTATTGATTTTTATGTTAAGGATTGAAGCTCGGTTATTTTTAATATTCTATCCTTACCAGTCTGTCATCTTGCTGGCATCTTCCCATTAGATAAAAGTTGCCTTTTAATAGGCATATTTAGCAATTGAAAAACCACATTACAAAATAATATACTTTGACATACCAATTACTTTTCTAAATCTACCTAAATATATCAATTTATATTAATAGATTAAATCCCAAAGTGCCATATTTAATATCTAAATATGATATAATTCTCAGAATTTCTGGCAATCTGTAATGCAACAGTTATATTAATTTCTTTTGCTTTATATTTGATACTAACAGGATATAAATAGGATCAAAATTAAATACCAGTTTATATTTGGCAAGAAGAGATTGGACAGCCATTTGTCTGAAATGGTATAAGGCAGGGGTGGGCAAATGTGGCTCTTTTACAACCTGTGGACTTCAACTCCCAGAATTCCTGAGACAGACAAGCTGGCTCAAGAATTCTGGGAGTTGAAGTCCACAGGTTGTAAAAGAGCCACATTTGCCCACCCCTGGTGTAGGGTCTCCTGCTTGAGGAGTGGGGGGCGGGACTTGAAGACCTCCAAAGTCCCCTCCAACTCTGTTAGTCTGTTACTCTGTTAGGCATCATTTATCTAAATATAGTTATAAGCTATGAAAGTGGACAGTGACACTAAGAGGGCAGTAATGTTTTATTTCTTTATTAAGCTATCATAATATCCCAGTTTCTAATAATTTAATAAACTTATTTTAATATATCCTGTTGAATTTTAGGGGAGTTTATTATCGGTCGGGTGATTAAAGCTATGAACAATAGCTGGCATCCAGAATGCTTCTGTTGTGATATCTGCCAACAGGTACTGGCAGACATTGGATTTGTGAAGAATGCTGGCAGGTCAGTGTTACTGCTTCTCCCTTGATTATAAATCTGAGCATAGTGAATTTGTATAAGTTTTGAAATGTTTGGAAGCTTCATTTGGTTCAAAATGTGGTAGCCCGCATGGTTTTGTGCAAGCCTAGATTTGCACATCAGTCACCTCTTTTGCAGGATCTGCATTGGCCACCAATTTCCTTCCAGTCCAATTCAAGGTGATATTTGTCATCTTGAAAGCCTTACATGGATTGGGACCAGGTTATTTGAAGGGCCTTCTTTTCCCAAACAAATCCACTTGACCCGCCAGAACCAGGGAGACAGGGAATGCTATGAATTCCCTCTCCTAAGGAGGTCCATCTAATGGAACTAAGAACAAAGGGCCTTCTCCATGGTGGCTCGATCTCTACGGAACATCATCCTAGCAAAGATAAGATTGCCTCCTACTTTGACACTATTTTGCAAGGCTCTGAAAACAAGGTTCTGCCAAAGGCCTGGAGAATGATATGGAGCCCATCAAATCTCCCATTTGATTGTTGTTGCCAGTGGGGTGGGGAATTCTTGTTTTTTGTATTGTTTTTATATCAGGATTTTATCGTTGTAAGCCACTCAGAGTCATCGAGAACAAGTTGGGCAGCCATATAAATTTTCTTAAATAGATAAATCACCTTTACATAATTATGTCAAAATCAAGACAATGTAGACTTTGATATCACTTATTCAAAACAAATAGAGATTTTAATGCAAGCAGATAGTCTTATCTTTTCTTATAAGGAAAGGATATCATTTGCCTTACAGATAGTTGTTAATTTTCTGATTACAAGACTGAAATAAAAATTCAAGTTGAATATTTTTTTCAATATTCTGATATTTCTTACCTTTGTTCCTTGATTTCTCTTAGACATCTTTGTCGTCCTTGCCATAATCGTGAGAAAGCCAGAGGTCTTGGCAAATATATTTGCCAAAAGTGCCATGCCATCATTGAAGAACAACCGCTTATCTTCAAGAATGACCCTTACCATCCTGATCATTTCAACTGTGTCAACTGCGGGTAATGGAAACCTATTATGAAATAAAGTTTAACATTTAAGTGTTGGTATCACAATGCTTGATAATCAAATTTGAAAGCAAAATATCCACTCTTATCAGAGACAAAACAATGAACAAGATAGTCCATAAATGATACACATCCAATCGTGTGTAAATCCCATTGTATTCAATAATTAAATCACCAGTTATTTGTGCACAGCACTGACACCATATAGCTATGTTAGGATCAAACAGTAATTATATTTCTTTTTTTTATGATGATGTTATCCATACGTCCCATTCTTGGCAATTCTCTGGGTCAAGCCTGTCCACATCTTCTGATCTTGCACTATTTCTTAGAGTTTTTCTATGCTCTGGTTAGTGTCAGCTTTGATGGTGTCTAGTCACCATGTTCTCTGACAGCCTGCTTTCCTTTTACCACCAACACTTACAACATAATTGCATTTTCCAGTATTTTTTTTTAATTAACAATAAATCTAACAGGGTTGTTTTTTTCTGAATTCACTTCCTACCCAATTCCAGTCTGGATTACAAAACTCACATATGGATTTCACATTAGCAAAAAATTACTCACATAGATATTTCAAGTGTGGGTTCCCCAATTAGTTACAAAGAAATAAATGCTATTTTTGTAAAGTTATATCTAGGTTAATTTCTTGATCCCAAGCAAATTTTCTGGTCAGGTATTGTAGCCTTAATCTCTTGTAACACCATTTTATATAAAAAGTAGTTGGTCTTGTTTAAGTGCAGGCCTGCTCTTCATCTTTGGCTCTTCTATCAAAATGTCTCATTTTCTCAGGATAAGGGATTCTAGTATAAGTGAACAGTTCAGTATTGCTTATGCAACCACTCATCTGCACTCTACTTTTTCTATTTCATGGCAAGATGAAAATTTCACTTTGAAGGTCATGCTCTTCCAAATTCTGTATTTAAATCAGGATGAGGAACTTTGGCTTTCTTGATTTTCCTGAATTTCCAGCAACTCTGTGTCCAGTAATGAGCTGTAGTGGTTCTTCTCTATCAACAATAGGATGATTGAAATATTCCCAAGCCTGATGTAAACATTACAGAAATAGTCTGACCAACATTTATCATTCTAGATCAATACTAGATTAAAAGCCTGTCCCATGCCTAATAAAGTGTGTTTATTGATCTTGTACACGGACCAATTACTATAACTTTTGGCAAGAAAAATGACTTTTTCAGAGAATGTCCAGTCACATTTGAAGTGACTGTATTTCAATTGCCACGACTTTATATTCTTTCTTTGATTTGTGAACAGAAAGGAACTGACTGCAGAAGCTCGAGAACTGAAGGGGGAGCTGTATTGCTTGCCTTGCCATGATAAAATGGGGGTACCCATCTGTGGGGCATGCAGGAGGCCAATCGAGGGCCGAGTGGTAAATGCTATGGGCAAGCAGTGGCATGTCGAAGTAAGCTTTTTGTTTCTCTGTTAGTGTACTTATAGGTGTACTCAACCTGGAAGATTCAAGAAGAGCCTTCAAAACATTTAATAAAACCTATGTCATTTTATAGTGAGACGCCTTTGTAATGATCTAATCCATAAGCTTTTCCATTGTAAGAATGGAAATGTTGAACCTCCTGAACTGATAGAAAAAAATAGTGCTAGTGCTATCGGAAATTTTTAGTGAGCTTTTTAATGGAATTCATGCTAGCCAGAGAAAATGCTATTGGCATGGCCAAATACTGAGTGAATTTAATTTAGTTTTAATCCTACTTATTTTACTGATTTGACCAGTGTTGAATATTATATGTTTATAATTTGAAGGTGCTTCTGATACAAAGAAAGAAGTAGAACTAATTTGCATGAACTTGAAATCTGAGTGACTGGTTTCAAGTACATATGCTTTTATCACCTGTTAGTATTTTAAAAATAACTTTTCTAGTATTATAGAATTACTATTTAATTTCCCATTGCACAATCAGTTGTGGTATTAAGCTAAGAGAAAGTGTAAGTCCCATAGAACATTATATATTCATAGACACAGTTTTATACAAAGGATTGCAGACAGCAGATTCTATTTTGATATATCAGATTTATCTGAATTTCTGGATCACACTATTGTTTATAACAATGTGAATTCCGGAAAGAGTAAAAAGAGAAAGAGGGCTAATTATTTCCAAATTGTAGATGCAGATTGCTGCATTTTTATTTCTTTGGAAGTACATGGAAGACTCTTGGAGATCCTGGCCTGATTAAATGCACTGCATAGGTCTATGGTCCTGTTATCATTACATCATCCATGTGGGTGGTTGTGCAATCTTTGCCAAATATCTTCACACAAAAAAAGGACTTCTGAATAACTTTCTTCTAAATTAGACTCACATACTATTGGAAAGTTTCCTCTAGAAATCTTGACTAAGTCAGTGTAAATTGGATATAGGAACACTTTTTAAATTATTAATTAAAATTTTGGAATTTACTCTGGAAATCTTAGAAAGTAGCCTTTCAAAACTGAGGTGCAAGGAGATAGATGCTAAACTAGTGGGTTGTTTTTTTTTTACACAAGCAAGAGGAAGGCCAGCCTTCCTATATAGTTGGTTCTCGTGAATCTGTTAAAAAGGTGAAGTTTAATTTAATATCTTAATAATTATATACAGTCTGATGCTTTGTAGAAAATTATTTTAAGAGTAAAGGTCACACTTTTTTATCCCACAGCATTTTGTTTGTGCCAAGTGTGAGAAACCATTCCTGGGTCATCGTCACTATGAAAGGAAGGGGTTGGCGTATTGTGAAACCCATTATAATCAGGTATGGTTGCATCTTGCATTTTCTGTTTTAAATCTCATCCGGGGACTCGTAATACCTTAAACCTAAAACTGCAGCTCATAAGAAATAACGATGATATATGCCTACAGTGGCCATATGTCTTTTCTTTCAGAAAGCTGTCCTTTAGATTTATTTATTTATTTTCTTGGTTTTGCTTTTGAATTTTCCTTTGTAAAGCAAAATTCTAAATCTAAACAATTACACTTTTTACCTTTATGAGCCTCTTTGAGATCTGTCCCCTTTTCAGGTTTATCCTCTCCCCCCCCCCCCCCCCCGAAAATACGCTCATTTTTATGATGGTATTAACAGTTTCCTAATTTCCATCTTATTTGTTTGTGAGTATAAAGTGGGTTTTTGTTTTTTTGTTTTAAAAGAGTCAGAAATATCACTTTATGATCATAATAGAACATTCTGCTTCAAGTGTAAATCTAGTGTTTTAACTCGCCCATTTCAAGCTCAACACACTTGCAATAATTATAACCTGGTTTGAATCTAAACAAGTTAGCATGTGTTGAATGTCAGTACTTGAATTCATATTGTGTAGAAGCAGGCATTCGCATAGCTTTTCTTGTAATTGTCTAGAAAGAATAGTAAGAATAGTAAGAATAGTTCCTATCACCCATCTCCTCCCACTTATGACTGTATGACTGTAACTTTGTTGTTGGTATCCTTACGATTTATATTGACTATTTTGTAGCATGATTTGATTGCTTATTTGTACCCTATGACTATTATTAAGTGTTGTAATTCATGATTTTTGACAAATGTATCTGTTCTTTTTATGTACACAGAGCATATGCACCAAATACAAATTTCTTGTGTGCCCAATCACACTTGGCCAATAAAGAATTCTATTCTATTCTATTCTATTCTATTCTATTCTATTCTATTCTATTCTATTCTATTCTATTCTATTCTATTCTATTCTATTCTATTCTATTCTATTCTAAAATATGTGATATCCTAAACCAGTGTTTCTCAACCTTGATAACTTTAGGATAAGTAGACTTTAAGATGGGTGAGTTTCAACTCCAGAATTCCCCAGCCAGCAAGTACTGGCTGAGGAATTATAGAAGTTGTATTCTAGAATTCCTCAGCCAGCACTTGCTGGCTGGGGAATTCTGGGAGTTGAAATTCACCCATCTTAAAGTTGCCAAGGTTGAGGAACACTGTCCTAAATCAAGGTTCCCCCAAATTTTTGGTTGGCAAGATAAAAGACAAATGAGTCCCAAATATAAAATAAAGTTTGAATAATTTAGTATTTTGCTTGAAAGAAAGCTCATTTTATAGAAGACTGATCAAGCTAAATAATAAGTAGCTTGTTCAGAATACTGAATATATGGGAGAACTGGACCAAAACTTAGTCTTCTGAACTGATAATCCCCTCTCTTGTTAAGGTTCTCTTCCTTCAACTTTTTTTCTCATCCTACCCTCAGAGCAATCAAGATATACCCAGTCTAGTTGTTTTTCTCTCACTTTTTCCACACATGCTTCACAGACCCATCCTTGCTCCCAGCCCTTCCTGTTTCTTAGCACTGCCACTCCCTGATCCTCCAAATTCAACTCATAATATTTTTTCTTATTTTCCATTTCCACAGCTCTTTGGTGATGTGTGTTTCCACTGTAACCGGGTGATTGAAGGAGATGGTGAGTTTACATGGATATGTACAAGTAGTCTTTGACTTACGACCACAAATAAGCCCAAATTTTCTGTTGCTAAGTGAGACATTCATTAAATGAATTTTGCCCCATTTTATAACCTTTCTTGCCACAGTTGTTAAGTGAATCACTGCAGTTGTTACATTAGTAACACGATGGTTAAATGAATCTGGCTTCCCAATTGACTATGCTTGTCAGAAGATCTCAAAAGGGGACCACATGACCCCAGGACACTGTAATGGTCATAAAAACGAGTCAGTTGCCAAGTGTCTGAATTTTGATCACGTGAGTACTGGGATGCTACAACAGTCATAATTTTTTTAGTGCTGTTGTAACTTTGAATGGTCACTAAACTGATGTAAGTCGAGGACTATCTGTACTTTTCTCATCATTAAAACATTCAATTCAAAGTAAAATACCCCAAATACCATAATCATGAAATACCCAAGATGCTGAACATGGGTCCAAAAGTATTTAATATATTTTATTTATATATTTAAAAAAATGATATACCACCCATTCCCTCAGTGAATGCACAATGCCTGATACGTTCAAAAGTTTTGAACTATGAAAATGTATGATATGAATTTATGATATGAAAGTAACAATAAAATCAAAATGTGTGCACTTTAAAATTAAATCTATCTAAGATAATATTACTACTTTTTGTACATATTATTGCTGAGCCTTATTCCATGTGACTTATTAATGAATGTAAGTCCAGGGAACATATTTATAACCCTAAGAATATGGATTGTTACTATAACAAAGATAATAATTACAAGAACAACATTATAAATGTGTCTAGAGCCTACAAGGCTTAATGCCTTAATGCAGCTCTGAATGGATCTTTCAGGCATTGCTCCCGCCCCCGCCCCTTCCAATCAAACATGTCCATAAGTTGCCTTTTAATCAGAAGTTGTAGCACAATGAGTTAGGTTTAGGCTTAGAGAGTCAGATTGATTTTGGGAGACTAAATTCTTCTAATCTGTTTTAGGCAGTGAAAGCTGGTTGAATGACTTTGGGGCAGTTAATCTCTTTTAGCCATGATGTCAGACTCAGGCAACGAGCCAGCCAGTCAATTCTTGTTGCAAGGAAAAAGATAACAGTAGCAAGACAAATGTAAAATAAATGTAAATGGACTTCCTTATCTTCAGCAAGGCTTTTAAAACCATATTCTAGGCAAATCTGGGGTTCTTTGGACACTCTTAGCCTTAAATACAGGAAGAACAGAGAGTTTTCGAAAGTAAGATTGTTTCCATTCATGACTTTCAACATCGAGAGAATGTTGATTGTGTTCTGGGATTTTTTAAAAAGTTCTGCTGATTAGAAATGGGAACTTTTTTTTCTCCAGAAAAAGTGGAAAAGAGTTTTTCTGAGACCTTCAGGCTAAAATTTTTAAGCACTTGGCTTAAAAATTTAAATGAGACTATGGAGGTTTCATAATCTTGAAGTTGTTCCTTTGGACCATTTTTCTATTGATTTATAGTAAATAGTGATTTTTAGTAAATGAATTAGAATATTTTGCTTATCTAATATTGTACTTCATCTTGAATGCCTTGCAAACATATGCAATAGTATGCATATTTGTGCTGAAAAATTCAGGACACCTACTAGGTGCCAACAGAGTTAGAGTTTGAAATGTCTCCAATCTGGTCATCTAACTTTGGGGAAATACAAATGTCGTCAAGAGTAAGGCCTGGCAATTACCCTTCCTGAATTATTCTGTAGGGTGTTGTAGACTTTTCTACTACAGAACACAGGGCAGACTGGTGAAGAAAGATTTCCCTAAAATTGAATATTTAAAAACTGTAGGCTTAGACAAATGCAGTGAAGACAACAACACTTGGAAAAAATTCAGCATGCTTGTTTTTGGCTGGTAACAGATGCAGAATATAAAGGCAAGTCTTCAGTCTTTGTACAATTTTTGTATGTTTAGAACCAATTTGGTGAACAATTGGGAAAGACTAGATAGTTACAAGATAATGTAAGGGAAGCCAGGTTTAATCCCTATATTTAACACTGGGTGGAAACAGAAAAAGAAACAACTACTTACCATGTGTGGGCTCCAGGCAATACTGCTTGCAACAGACATCCAGCTCTGTCAGCTGTCCTGTGATACAAGTTGCTGAATTTAGCCTGGAATCGGAGCATTTAGGACAGGAATAGACAAGCTAGTGCTCTCCAGAATTTTGAACTGCTAGCCCTGTGATCCCTTCCTCCTGTCCATTCAAGGTGAGGCTTACCAAGGTGAGGTGATATTGATTCACCATATCAAGATGTAATGTGTCCTGATGTAAGGGCTAAGTATGATTGTATTGGTGCTGACATGCTGTATAAATGTCCATCATCACAGGATCAATACTAAATTTTGCCTATGCAGATATGTAAAGTTAGACTTCATGTGATGATTTGGACAACCTTGTATTTGTCTTTGTCAATATTAGTTCCATGACGTAGACTATGAATGTATGATAATAAATGCAGTCAGTTTTGTTTGATTCATCTTGTCTTTTCTTTGTTCTTTTGTAGTTGTCTCTGCCTTGAATAAAGCATGGTGTGTAAACTGCTTTGCATGTTCTACTTGTAACACCAAGTTAACACTGAAGTAAGTATATCCGTTTGGGGAAATAATCACAGAATTGATGATGTCATTTGTAAATTGAGGCCTCCCTTGGAAAATATTTACGATTGTTGCACCAAGTCTTGAGGCAGAGATGAGCACACCAGAGCCGTGTCCAAACAAGACAGAAGCTAGGTTATGTTCTTTAATGCTGTTGTCTTTCATCGGTACTTACTTTGTTCAGGAGCTTATAGTATTGTTTGCTTTACATTTTTGTGGAATAGAATAAATAGAAAGGTGTTGTGAAGAACAGATTACTATAAATTTCTATTGACTCTGCAGCTTGGATGGAAGTCAAAGAAGTTCAACAGCACAGAGCAATTCGGGACACAGCAACTGTAAATTTAATAAGTTGTTCAGGTTGCTCTTTTAACACAAGAAATTCAGAGTATTCCCCCGCCCCTTCTGTAATATCTGCAGTGCATTTCGGGCATGTCTCCTGTCTTTAGAAACACAGGTGGTCCTTGATATAAGACCACAGTTGGGTCTGGAACTTCCATTGCTAAGTAATGCAGTTGTCAATTGACTTGTGCCTGATTTTATGGTCATGGTCATCCCATGGACCACACAATTGTTAAGCAAATCTAGCTTCCATTTGGTTGGGAGAAAAAGAATCAATATAGCTCCTCCCTAGAAGGCTTCAGAGTATACAGTATATTTAATGGTGTGTTTAGTTTGGCAAGATTTTATGGATGAGGAACAATAAAGGAAGCTGCTCTGAAGTAACTCTATGTGTCTTTCTTGGTTTTTGGAGCCTGATGTAACTACGTGCCAGGTGCTTAAACTGTGATCATGTGATTGTGGGGATGCTGCAATAGTCTTACGTGCAAGGACTGGTCATAAGTCTCTTTTTTTATTTCTGCGGTAGCTTTGAACTGCCCCTAAATGAATGGTCATGAGCCAAGAACTCTCTCTAGAAGAGCTGCCCTTAAAATCTTAGAAGTGTGGTCCATGGAGGAATGCTGTGATAAAAGTATTTTATAATAATACAGTCCATGGAAAATAACAAGGATATCTTTTCCTATGAGTGTATTCACTACTTTCTTTTTATTTCTATTTTTCTGCAGAATTCTTTCTACTTTACTTGTATCTTGATTCTTTCTTGTTCTCTCCTCCATTCCTTCTTTGCTCAACCTGAAAGGGACAAATTTGTTGAAATCGATCTCAAACCTGTCTGCAGACACTGTTATGAAAAAATGCCAGAAGAATTTAAACGGAGGCTTGCCAAACGGGAGCGTGAAGCCAAGGACAAGGATAAACACAAAAAGAAAAAGCCTGTCTGTCTGTAAAGCTTTCCTTTCTACCTTTCACCAACTGTGCTCCTCCCTTTCTTTGGTTAGTTTGTGAAAATGTTTTCTTTATGCTCCTTTTATTCTGGTGCGCAACATGGTGTTTTTAAAATATTTAAGTGTTGAATTTCAACACATTCAGCCCCAGGTCTAGACCGATAGGTCCTGTTCCCTGTGATCAGACTTGCCTTTTCCTCCCCCACCTCAGCAGTTTGGCCCAAGAAAAGTCCTTGATGGAGAAATGCTTTTCTGCAGGTGCAGGATGTACTCTTTCTGCTAAAGCAGATTATATTTTATAATTCATATGGAGATTTATATAGAAAATGAATTCTTCCAGATAAGTTTGTTTTTTGCTTTGCATCATTCATTGGAGAATTGTGTGTGTAAAACTTTGTATTTTAATTTTGGATAGTCCTATAATTTCCGCTGCATCCAACCTATTTGTTCCACATCAGTTAAGGAGGAAAAGATAAAACGGCTACAATGAAATCTTTTGATCGATCTCTAAAGCATCACTTACCTCACAGTTCATGAAACTATTGGTCGAAATTCATTAATCACAAACATTCATTCAGGACAAATCCATAGAGAAAGTGTGTAACGTATTAACGTAGCATATGCCTTTTTAAGGTAATCAATTCACTCTTCTAACGTGAGAGAGATTTGGCAAAAAAGTTATTTGAAAAAGCATTCGTATCATGTGCTCTAAGTGTGAAAAATAGCCTTTTATCATGGAGACCAACTCTTAGTTTATATAGTCTCAGGATGTGTAAAGACATTGTATATGTCTTCCATTAACACTATCCATATAATTCTACCCGCTGATGTTAAGAGATGAGAAAGATTTCCTCCTTAAAGAGAAATGTTTGGTTAGACATTATCTGAAGCTTGTAGCTCTCTATTTCAAACATGGATACACAGTAGGGTGGTTTTAAAATCATTTTTTAAAAATTACTTTCAAATACTATACATAGCGACACGTATGATCAAGATTATACTGAGAAACCCCCACTCAAAAGTTAAGTGTGAAAACACCCAAAGGAAAAATATAAATGAATAGAAATGGGGAACTATTAGCCTTCTAAATACCAATCTTTTCTTAAAGTTGCAGTTGTATCTCCAGGATCCAATTCATTCATCAAAATCAGGGGTGTCAAACCCGCGGGCTGGATGCATCATGTGCTGGCCATGCCCACTCCCGTTTTAGCGAAGAGGGGAGGGAAGTCGCAATACATCATGTGATGACAATGTGACGTGAGTTTGACACCCCTGATCAAAATAATATAAGTCTCAATGAAAGCCCCCCACCTCGTTTCCTATTACCATGTGCAAACAACATAAGCGTGACTATAAAATGGATAGAGCTTGTGAGCAATGCTGCTTTCATTCATGGCACAGACATCTCTGCAAAACTTTCAATGTATTGGTCATATCTGTCCTATCAACAGACTTTTGCTGCACTTTGAGAATTTTCAACAACTTTGGGAAGCAGGGCATCATTGCATAAATTAACTGAACTGGTTAGTTCTCCCAGCTGCTTTTAGCAGCTGTCAAGGATGACCAAGCATTACACAGTTTGTTTTTGGCAGCTGAGTTCATTGATCTACAGTTCTTTGATGTGCTCTTCCTGTTAGCAGCTGTTCCAAACAGTTGGGAAGTTTTAATTGGGTGCCTGAAATGCTCATTGTCCACCCTTAGCAGTTGGCTGAAGCAGTCACTGTTTTTCAGGATCTTTCCTGGTTCCTAAACATCAGGATGGTGAAACTGAGGAAGAGTTATAGAAAAGTTTATTTTTCTGTATAATATGTTGGAAGATATGGTGATGAAGAGAATCATGCCAGAAATGAAATATGGTATTTATGCTGAGGTGGAGTGTTTTTCTGAAAAAATAATAAAGCTATTCAAGAATATTGAGTTTTAATAGGATGGAGAGATTTATTAGAATGCTTTCCTGACAGATGTTAACCAAATCTTAGATTGTATAATCTTCTTCTCCTGATTTAAATTGAAATTTTATATATATAAGAGAAAATAAGTTAACTTACGGTGAACTGTAAATATTAATTTGTATTGTGAAGGTTAATTTTCAACAACTTTTTTTTTTCAGAAATAAATTTGTGGAATTTGATATGAAGCCTGTCTGTAAGAAGTGTTATGAGAAGTTCCCACTGGAGCTCAAGAAGAGACTGAAGAAATTGGCTGAAACTCTAGGAAGGAAATGAGATATTTCATCTTGCTATGCAAAATTAAGGAAATGAGATTCATATTCCCACTTATTTTCATTGTGTCTATGAAATCTATGCTCTTAAAAAATCCCTCTGCATGACTAGCTTAATACAAAAGTATATACCTTGCCATACAATCTTTAATGTCTTATGTAATGCTATATGTACCCTTTAAATTATGTATTCTGTTTATATAAATTTTTAGATAACTCAGTCTTAAGTGGAAGATTAAAACATAGCCTTTAAATTGCAAGAGATCACTTTATCAGGCCACTGTTGCTGATCTCAAATGAACATAATCCAGCACAGCCTCCTACCTAGAATTTTCCAGATGTGCTGAGCTTTTCATTTCCAAAATTCTCAACCAGCCGAACAGATTAGGAAAGCAAATTCTCTTGGCAAAATAATCCAGATTTTAGGATCATGTGCCTGCCAGGGAGTGACTGCTGGAGCAAAACAAAGTAAAACTGTAAAGCTGGCAATTTATAAACACTAGCCTGTAAATCCCATTGAATTCAATGGCTTTCAACTCTGTAGGCAGATATAGGATTACATGGTTAAGTATATAGAAAAATATTAGAAAAATTCATGGACTCCTGGCCATAATATTTACCAATATGGGTTTGGATAATTTTTCAAAAAAAAAAAAAATCAGACTTGTGGTGTGAGGGCTTTGAAGCATATTTTATCTAATAAATTTTATATTCCACATTCTTTAGAATCAGGAAACAAGATGCAATTCTTTGATCTTAATTGTCACCTCTGGTCTTAAAAATTCTGAGACAAAAGACTACAGATTTTTTTGTAGGCAATGAGTTGTTTAATCTTAGTTTATGAACTGATAAAACAATGGTTTTACAATATTATATTGCTGTTATAGGAAAATGGCAATCGCAAACATTCTCAAGATTTTTGAAGTTTATATTTTATCAGGGCCTCTTGTTGATTCTGTCTGCTAGCTCATCAGAAAGAATTTAAGTTATTGAGATTTTTTTTAAATAGTCAAATTTGGGGCTGAATTGTAATCAAACTTTAGCCCATACTATCACAAATGCAGAAATTATTTGTTCAGAAAGTTTCTGATAATGGTAACTGTTTGAGAACTGCAGTGAATGCTTTCAGATTCTGGTAAGCCTGAAGCCCAAAGTGTGAGATGCCAACATATTTCTGGGTCAACAGAGTTCAACTACTTGAATTTTGTAAGGATTTTTTTCTTGGATCCTTTGGTATTTTATTTCCCTGTGCCTTAATTATGCTGTATATTTACAACATTAATCAAAATATTTACTCATTATTTTATTAGAAAATATACACCTTATACTCTAGGAAGTGGCATATACTAAACTTTGTTTAGAATAATGGAAAGTATTAAGGATGCAAAACATACTTCCTTTCCCTCTTCAGCTCACTTATTTTTAAATTTTACATGAAATAAAACCTGAACATATTTCAATTATGGACATGTATTGTGATAATGAATCAACAATATAGCGACAATCAAGGGTTATTTATACTTAGACAGGACCTAAATGAATATTGCAATCTTCAGTATTCAGAAATAAAATCCTTTGAGTTCAATAGTACTTAGCTCATAATAATCCATTTATCTAAAATAAGCATTTTGAACTCAAAGGGATTTACCTATAAGTAAAAAAGGTAGATTGCAGTTTTTGTTTAAAAATTCTGAATTCCGAAGTACAATATATATTGTCACTAATAAATTATTTTGAATTTTGCAACCGTGAAGTTTAAAAATCTTACAGTATAAAAAAATCTTAATGCTAAATAATAACATATCTATCCAATATCAAGCATTTAAAGAGATTAAAGCATAAACCTCACTCCTATTTTAATTTCTATAGTGTGAACAATAATTAAAGCATCCTGCTGTAGAGAATTGTAAAATCCAGAATGTCCTATACCGGGGTGGACAAACCTAAGGACAGGTACTGCCCAGCACACTTAAGCTGCATCACCAAAGTTCAACAATAAATAACTGATTGTAATAGTGGCCAATTGCCTTGTTCATTTACATCTATCCCATGGAGATAGGTCTCTTAAAGATAATTGATATGGAGATACTTATATAGAAAAAAGAGGAAAAAAGGAATTTTGCAAATATATCCATTGAAGATATCTTCAGGGAAAGAATTTTAGCTTGAGAGTAGTCAGGATTCTTTTGCAGCAGAGGGAATAAATATTTAACTTTGCACTATCTGGTTTAGAAATTATTTAGGAACCATCCAGGTGCCTTTATGTGGCACATGTTCATATATCTTTAGTTTTTAACTTGGTGGACAAAACTAGATAGTGTGGAAGGTTGATAGCCTCAAAAATGAGAAAACAGATGTGTCTGATCTATATAAAATTTACAATGTGATTGTCTGGATTTGTTTTCTCATTTTGTCTCTCATAGTTGAGGTCTACCTATGATGACAATTACAGGCCTCTCTCATCTTTTTAAGTGGGAGAACTTGCACAATTGGTGGCTGACTAAATACTTTTTTGCCCCACTGTATCTATCTCCATTAAAACATAAATATACCTTTAATTAGGCAAAAAGCATAGCATTGGGAAAAACAAAAAAACCCTTACCTCAAGATTACTTTATAATGTTATAATCAGGCATCTCACCTGCCCATCTACCCTAAAACCAAGATAATGGGGGGGAGGGGGGTTTGCCAAGACAAACATAAATGGTTTGATGACAATATACTGAACAAGTACATTATTTGAAATATCTTGGTATTTACTTTTCCCAAAACTAAACTTTTACTTTTGCCATGATTTCAGTACATAACTGATGCTAAAATGAGGGCCATGTCCTAAGGCTGAGGATGGAAACTATCACTGAAGGCAGCCTGAAATATATCACTGCAATTACACGAACTGTGGTACATATCAGAGACAATAGCAATGTTTCACAGGCATAGAGCCACAGTTTAGCAACCCTGTGCCCTCCTCCCAATGAGCTCAGTAGAAGCATTCCTGACAGAACAGCTAAAAAGATGACAAAGACTGCCAGTTTACTGGTGTCCATTGGTATCAGTCGATTCTACCAGCCATCTCCATGGCAATCCTGCAATTTTCAACTCTCCAGTGATGAACAATGCAAGAGTAGCTGGGAGCTAGATACATTCCTAAACATTATTTTCACAATCTTTTACTGTTATTTCTCAGGTCTGATGGAAAAGAGATATCATGGTCTACCAAGTGGACCAGATGGCCTATCCCTAGATTAACTGATATGAGCTGTGGTGGCGCAGTGGTTAGAATGCAGTATTGCAAGCTAATTCAGCTCAATGCCAGGAATTCAATCCTCTGGTTTATCGGCCTTCCATCCTTCTGAGGTCAGTAAAATAAGGATCCAGATTGTTGGGGGCAATATGCTGACTCTGTAAACAGTTTAGAGAGGGCTGTAAAGCACTATGAACCAGTATATAAGTCTAAGTGCTATTGCTATATGTGATCTAGAGCTTCGGTGGTGCAGCTGGCAGCTAAGTGCTGCAATTAGTGCAAGTTCGAATCCCACCAGGTTCAAGGTTGACTCAGCCTTCCATCCTTTCGAGGTAGGTAAATTGAGGACCCTGATTGTGAGGGCAATAAGCCAATTTATAAGCCGAAAGCCCTAATAAACAGGTATATACAAAAAAGTATGCAGGTTATTGCTATAATGCATTGTAAGCCACCCTGAGTCTATGGAGAAGGGCAGTATATAAATTGGACTAATAAATAAATAAATAAATCTGAATATGGCTCTGAATAAGTATCACCCAGATCTGCAAATACAAATACATTCCATTTATTTATCCACATCATTAATCAAAATACTGAAGTTTTGCTAAGAAGGTAGCAAGGTCTTGGACAATATAAGCCTTCATGCTGAACCCTATCAGAAAGAAGACAAAACTCCCATTGATAGTTCCCAAGACTGAAGAAATATTGTGAGAAAACGAACATTAATTCTAGAATTAAAATAAAAATTATTCTGCAAATACCTCACATAAATTCTACAACCATCTTAACATTTGCATTTAATTTATGTTAAGTGAGGCACATACAGTAGGGCTTGTAAAATTAAGTAAACTAGGTTTTATTACAGTACGTAAAATATTATTTCGTTAGAAGACTGCTGCACTCTAGTATATGTGGAAAAGAAAATATCGTCCATGCCAAATTTATGGGCTTCAAAATATCCATTTTCTGATGAATAAAAGATTCGTAGGAAAGTTGCAGCAGCGTTACTTTTTCACCTACGTTCCCTTCCTTGCCTCTGTATGTGTATGTGTATGTCTAACTGTTCCGTAATTTAATAATTCTGAGTTATCAAGCCAGTGTCGCCTCTTAGCAACCAGATAAGTAAATTTCTCCAGGGTGTAGGAAGATTTAAAAAAAAAAAAAAAACAACCCCAGCATATTTTCCTTGCTGCCTTATGTTCCGAAATAGCTTTCTCCCACTTGCTGGATTTCGCAACCAGTTTCGTTTCCAAACGCTAATTCTCTCTTCGCTTCCCAAAACAACGCAAGCCTCCCTCCCACAGGCTCAGCGCCAATGTCAGCGTCAATCGCAGCAACTTTTAAGACGCGTGGACTTCAACTCCCAGAATTCCCTAGCCAGCACGAAAATGAGACAAACCGTCTTTTTTTTTTTAAAAAAATCTCTTTTATGAAATGCGACGCCTATTATAGGTCACTTCCGCTCTCTCTCCATCTTCTTTCCGTCGCGACCCCCGCTGACGTAGCAGCGGTATTTAGTTCTGCGCGAGCTTGCGCGTCTGACGGCGTCACCATTCTGGGAGAGGTGATTGCTTTCAGTCTAGCTCCGGCTCAGTTGGGTTCTTTCTCTCGGCCTCGCCTGCCGAGAAGGGCGCTGGGGCCCGGGCGCTTGCCGGGCCGCCACCATGATGAGACGCAGCAGGGCGGAAGTCGACCGCTATGTTTCCTCCTTGCAGGCCTCGGCCCCTTCGCCGAAGGAGGTGAGTGAGGGCAGTTATGTGGGGGCGGAGGTTCCTCCCCCCCACCGCAGTCGTTCCTAAGACGTTCAAAGGCGGCCGTTTTCGAGCTGTCCAATTAACGAAGGCGCTGCCGCACGTGCGCGAAAGAGCGGACGCTGCGCCTCTTGCGGAAGACGACACGGGAGGCGGATGGGGGCGGGAGCGTCCCAGGTGCTGCATCTTTTCGGGCTTACATCGGGACAGGAGCCGACTGCGACTTAATGGCTCGGCTTTTTTTTTTTTTTCTTCAATTTGATTTATATGCCGCCCTTCTCCGGAGACTCAGGGCGGCTTACAATGCGTTAAGCAATAGCCTTCATACTTTTGCATATTTATACAGAGTCAGCTTATTGCCCCCACAAACTGGGTCCTCAGTTTACCTACCTTAGAAAGGATGGAAGGCTGAGTCAACCTTGAGCCTGGTGAGATTCGAACTTACAGTAATTGCAGACAGCTGGTGTTAATCACAATGCTATCAGTCTGCTGAGCCACCAGGTCCTTTTAGGCTTTGAACTCCGTTGGCTCTTCGCGTATCTGTTATAAAAAGAACTGTCGAATAGAAAACAAAAACGCGGGCTGCGCAGCAGTCCAGAATAGAATAGAATAGAATTCTTTATTGGACACACAAGGAATTGGTCTTTGGTGTATATGCTCTCAGTGTACATAAGGAGAATAAAATACATTCATCAAGAATAAAAAGATACAACATTTAGTGATAGTCAAGGTTATTAATAAGCTATCAAATCATACTAGGAAACAAAAACAATATAAATTGAAAGATACAAGAAACATGATTATATTAATAAATGGGAAGAGATAGATACTAGTAAGGAGAAGAATAATAGTAATACAGTCTTAGTAACTAGTTTGACTGTTGTGGGAATTAGTTGTTTAGCAGAGTGATGGTATTTGGGAAAAAACTGTCCTTGTGTCTAGTTGTTCTGGTGTGCAGTGCCCTATAGCGTCATTTTGAGGATAGAATTTGAAACAATTTATGTCCAGGATGTGAGGGGTCTATAGATATTTTCACAGCCCTCTTTTTGGCTTGTGCAGTATACAAATCCTCAATGGAAGGCAGCTTGGTAGCAATAGTTTTTTTCTGCAGTTCTAATTAGCAGTTCAAGCAAAATTTCATGAATTAATTCTTTGAGTTTCAGCTTTTAATTAAGGACTAAAACGACCCTGGTGGGCGATTTTCCTAGGAGTATAAGGGAAGAATGCCATCATGTTGATTGGTCTGGACTTCAATGATACCAATGTGGTAGCCGTCCCTTCAGAATGGCTTTGGGGGGGATGTAGGGTTACAGAGGTTTTAGTCTTGAGAAAGTCCTGCAAAGTGGTTGTCTTTTTTGTGGCTTAGGGACTGCATTATCCTCCTCTGCGCGTCTTACTTGCAATATGAAATTCCTGGAAAAAATCATCTTTGTGTTATGACATTTTTGATTTGTATCTAGAAATTGTTTTGAGACATAACTAAGACAACATAGAAATATAAGAAAGCTTTTCAACCAACTTTATGTACTGAGACCCAACCTCTGGGGGTCTCTCTCGGAATCGACATTAACCATGACAGGTCAGGTGATGAAAACAGCTAGACTAGAGAATTGGAATAGTGTATCGCCTTCTGCCATTCCAGATGATGATACTTGTCTCCATTTCAGATTTGCATTAGGCAGTTTCCCCCCAAAAAGTTATCATTTAAAAAATGTTTGTAAGTAGATTCTAGGTGGGTAATATGGCATTCACTATAAGTTCAGTGATCCTTGGGTTCACTGAATTGTCTATTCCATCTACTTCCTATTGTTTCATTGACCTTTTTAAAAATGGGGTATCGTGCTTCAAAGCATAAGTTCATATTTAAGCATAAAATATTGTTGTGTAATTACTGGACAATAACATGGTGTCCAGTAGGTGGTTGCAACCTAATGCTTTCCTTGAAATTATATGACAGTCATTAGGAAAAAATGAACTTGCTTGAATAAACAGGAAGATGAGAAAAGGAAACTCAGAATTGTCTTGCCTTGACTTTCTGGTATAAGAGGAAGCGAAAGAGAAAATGACAGGCTTTTGAGTTTGTTACAAAATATCAGTAAAATAAGAGTTCTAATATTGCTTGTGGTGTCTGTTTCCTAACTTCCTCTACCTCTGGCTTCCAAGGAAAAATACTAAGTAGAGAGTAGGTAGGAGTTTGAAACACCCTCATAAATTTACCTTTGGATAATGGGTATTTAAAGGGACATGGTGGCTCAGTGGCTAAAACACTGAGCTTGTCAATCGAAAGGTCGGCGGTTCAAATCCCTAGTGCCGCGTAATGGAGCGAGCTCCCGTTACTTGTCCCAGTTTCTGCCAACCTAGCAGTTCAAAAGCACATAAAAAATGCAAGTAGAAAAATAGGGACCACCTTTGGTGGGAAGGTAACAGCGTTCTGGGCGCCTTTGGTGTTTAGTCATGCTGGCCACATGACCATGGAGACACCTTCAAACAGCGCTGGCTCTTCGGCTTTGAAACAGAGATGAGCACCACCCTCTAGAGTCGGGAACGACTAGCACATATGTGTGAGGGGAACCTTTACCTTTTTAATGGATATTTGGTTCAGCAATCTATACAGCCATTTTGTTTTATGCTCAGAACCATATCTGAAAATTCTAAACGTCTGTCAGCCCAAGATGGTTGGAGAACCTCTGAATTTTAAAATTAACAGAAAATAAAATTTGGAATAAATGAGTCTTCTCTGATCTAAGATCATAATATATCTTGCCTATAATGGTGTAAACAAGAGATTTGTAAATAAAACATTCAAAATAATAAGGGCTACCAAATATGCAGATCCTCATCTTTCACATGGATTTATGGCTGTAACATGTAAAATCCAATCAATTTTATGTCAGCAAAAGAATACAGAAGATTGTAACTCTTTGTTAGTGCCTATCTGTAATCTAGAATATTTGTTTAGATTGTTTAGTGCTTGAATGATGTCTATTTAGTTTGAGCGAGATAGAAAGTGTACGAATTTGATAAATCTTACACATTAAATAAGTGTTCTCTTAGGTTCATTCATTCATTCAAACCTTTATTGTCAGAGTACAACGTGTATAATGAGATTGGCTGAGACTCTCTTCTTGCACCCCCCAACCCAATATAACTCACAGTGAAAGACAGTAAAAGAAAAGAAAAAAATCTCTAACCCAGTGAATCCTACTAACAAACACACAATCCTACTGCACCATGTGAATATGATCAATGTAAACATTTTAAAAAGACATAGTAATGAACAGAAATTAACATTATGTAAATGTGTTTGTAATTTCTCTCAAATATCTGAATGCAGCCCTTTTAGGAGTGAACTTAAATTACTTATCATAGAATGTGTATGTGTACAATACTTACAATAGGAGTATGTGCAGTTATGAATGTTCCGTTTTTTACATTAAAAGCAATATTTTAATAGAAATTGCTTGTTTCTTCTTAGAAATCCATGAAAGGATTCTTTTTTGCTAAACTATATCATGAAGTAAAGGAGTATGAACTTGCTAAAAGGTAATTATTCTTTTTCAAAATAGTTGCTTTAAGACATAAGCGAACTTTAGATTCAAGAGGCTTCATATTTAACAGAAACAGTCTGGATCTTGAGAGTATTGCATCTTGAATCTGTCAAATGCTTAATGTTCTCTATGCCACTGATTGGTTCACTACTTCTAAAGGATTTCTGGTCTCTGGTCACCAGGTCTCTAAGGCTAGGGGTCATTCTGGCTCCAGAGTTTCTTAGATTTGATGCTCATCTTTCACATGGTTTTATGGGTGTAACATGTCATTGGCATGCCAGTTGAATGCTTGTGTATCATTTATTTATTCATTTTATTATTAAATTTATTTGCCACCCATCTTCAATCATGATAACCCTTTGGCTGCCACTTGAATTTCTGTTTTTATCTGTGAATGTGTTTGGTGCATTAAAAAAGCCATTTGGCTAATGCACATCCATCTTTAACAGACATCCCTTACTCCCATCAGTCTGTTAAATTAAGGCTTTGTTTATATTTTTAAGATATTAATTTTAATTAAAAGGGTTCCCAACATTTCTATTTATTTTATGGTGAATGATCTTCTGCAGTAGCCCTATCAAGGTGCTGTCTTTTTACTATATGTAAAATTAATGATATACATTGCTTAATATACTGTGATCTTGGATAACTAGACTTCTATAAAACTCAATGCTGCTACTTCTAGTTTAAAGAGAGATTACAAAAATAATGGTATAATTTGTCTGACTGATCTGATTTAGTCATCAATTGCCACAATGTTAACGTGCTATGTTTTTCTGAAGGTATATATCTATATATCTCAGTGTCCAAGAAAGAGATCCCAAAGCGCACAAATTCTTGGGACAACTGTATGAAGCTGAAAATAATATTGAAAAAGCAGTGGGCTGTTATAAAGTAAGAAATTATGAGTTGGTGCTTTTTCAACATTGCTGTTAGTAGTTAAAATATGTTTAAATAATAAAGTATATTTCGAATATTTCATTTAATGATAACATAATTATTAAGTATACCTTTCTAATGCCTAATGCCCAGTAAAATGTGCTGCTTCCAAAAGTATATAAATAAAGCTTTAGTATTTATTTCATTGAAGATTTGTTAAGCATACAGTATTTCTCAAGCCTAGAAAATTTGTATCCTGTAGCTCTTCAGTGGTAAATTGATTGCCCAAATATTTAGTGCAGGTCTCAGAGTTAATTTTAATTAAATTAACTTAGGTTTTTCCTAGTCAGTCTACTCTTTCTAAATGCAGCTCCTGATATTTCATTTGAAGATACACATGACTCTTGGCCTGGAAAAGAGCATACCACTGTTTGGAATTCTTTTGTAAAGCTATATTTAATATGTAAAAACTGAATGGGAAGAATTACTGCCCGATATTCTTATTTTCTACCTTTATAATAACATAATTACATATATTCCCATACTTTTAATGTCTCTTTAATATCTTGGTGTATATTTCAAAACCTAATTGAACACACATTTCATCATTTTAATTGGGGCTTTAGCGTTCAGTGGAATTGAATCCAACACAGAAAGATCTTGTATTGAAGATTGCAGAACTGTTATGTAGCAATGATATTACTGATGGAAGAGCAAAATATTGGGTTGAGAGAGCAGCCAAACTTTTTCCTGGAAGTCCTTCAATTTTCCGGTTGAAGGTAATTTTTTTTTTGTATATGTGGTTGTAACATGACATCATTATACGATCTCCAAGCATTCTCAATATTTTGGAAGGCAACAGATTGTATGTTGTTTAAGTTTAATTCTTGTTTTGATTATAACATTATATTCATTGATAGCTGCAAGGTTGCAGCAGGCAACAAATGATTGTGTGTAGAGTGAATGTGATAAACACAAGTTTTGGTCAGAAGTTCTAGATGATGATATAAGCAAAATTAAATCTGGCAATAACCTAATAGTTTATCAAAATCGCTTGCATAGTCTGGAGATATTTTACTAATTTTGAAAAGCAAATCTAGTGCTACCTAGCAATAATATTACATCTTCCAACAGCAATGGATTCCTTGATAATTTATATATTGTAATTAATATTAAAAACTACGTATTTTATCTGTAATTTTCTAGAAAAAACTCAAAAATGATACTATTTATTTTTCAAATGATCATGTTTTTTAAAAAAATGTTAAATTCTGCCTTTTTAATCTTTGATACAGGAAAGCCTCTTGGATTGTAGAAGTGAAAATGGATGGAACCAACTTTTTGATTTGATTCAGACAGAATTGTACACTAGACCAGATGATGTATATGTTAATATCAGATTAGTAAAATTATACCTATCAAATAACAGGCTTGGCGATGCTGTGGCACATTGCCAGGAAGCAGAGAAGAAAATATCCTTACGGTCAAATTTGGAATGGTGTTCCTGTGTTGTTCAAACATTTAAGGTTTGTTTACTTGTGTTCTTACAGATATTGAAAAAATATTCTATAGGAAATACTATAGCATGCATTCTTGCTTTTGCTTCAGAAAACTAATAAAGATAGTCTTAGTTTTACATAGTTACGATTGTTATTGTGGTAATGATACCTTACGGTTACTCCTAGATGTTGAAGTTGTTTCAGCTCATAAATGGCCTGATAGGCTAAAAATGTTTTAACTTAAAACTGACAATCATTCTAAACAGTGTGGCCAGTGGCAGGAGGTTTATGGAGCTGAAATATAAAATATCTGAAAAACATGCATTGCCTGCCTACCCTTGAACATTATACAAAAGTTGAATTTATAGCCAGAAATGTTGCATTTCTGCAGCCTGAAGCAAAAACATAAAAAACAGCTCTAAAACTGAATATCAATGGATTTATGAAGCATCTGTGGAATGGGTCTAGTAGCTATTTTTTCCTGCTTGCAGTGCTTGGGATCCAGGATATTTTATTTATCCTGCCTAAGGTGGAATTTGTTTCCATGATCTACATTGTGGTTGACTTTAAGGCATTAAGGCGGATATTAGGAATCATCTGGAATGCATAAAGTATATTAGCATTCCTTGTTTCAGATGAGTTTATTGGGAATAGCACTCTTCCCAGACCTTAGTTTTGTTTCTTAGGCATTTAAATGGAATAATGAGGCACAGCTTGTATTCAAAAAGTCAGCTTCTTGCTGTCCCTTTAAAAAATAATTTCTACAACCTGCATATCTAATTACTTGATGTAAATATTATTGAATTGATTCAGAGTGAACTAAGATCTCTCCTTGCATAATGAAATGAAATGTAATGAAAATCTGATGTTTAGTATTACAATATTGTTTCTTTGAATTATTTCCTATAGGAATATCTGGAATCTATAGAGGACTCTGAATCAGATAAAATTAGTTGGAGAAAGATTCAAAGGGATCTTTTACTGGCATACTGTAATCTGGTAGTAATGAAACTTTCTGCTAGAGATGTAGAAGAAAGTAGATCATCACTTGAAAGGTACTTCACTTTGCATATCATATGGAACTCTTCAAATTCTGTCCCTTTTGATCCAGAAGCATTGTGTTTCTATTCTGCCTCTTCAATAATGACCCTTTGCCAGTCTGATATTTTATCAATTGCTTTGTCATGTTTCTTTGTGTGTGTGTGTGTGTGTGTGTGTGTGTGTGAGAGAGAGAGAGAGAGAGAGAGAGAGAGAGAGAGAGAGAGAGAGAGAGAGAGAGAGAGAGAGCGCTCTACATATTTGCAATGTTGAACCAACTTACCGTATTTTTCGGACTATAAGATGCTCTGGACTATAAGACGCACCTAACTTTTGGAAAAGAAAACAAGGAAAAACTGCCTCCCAGCAATTTGCCTCATAACAGCAAACAGCCTGGTCAGCTTCAGCACAGCCTGATTTAGCACGAGTAGCTGATTGGCTGTTGGATCTGCCTCTTGTAATATCGCCTATCAGCTGTTCCAGGCTGTGGGGATCGCCACTGCCCATTGCCACCTAACACCACCTCCGCGCATCCCATTTTTGGCATCCGCACATCTCATTTGCGGCCCATTCCAGGCGGTGGGGATAGGTGGTGGCAATCCCCACCACCTGGAACAGGCTGAAAACGGGGCCTGAAGTCTGAAAATGGGACGTGTGGAGGTGCTGATGGGCAGTGGCAATCCCCGCAGCCTTGAACAGGTAGGCGATATTCTGGGAGGGAGATCCAACCGCCAATCAGGTGCTTGTGCTAAATCAGACTGTGCTGAAGCTGACCAGACTATTTGCTGCAAGGAGGCAAATTGCTGGGAGGTAGAGGCTGGCGGGTGGGTGGGACTTCGGCAACATTTGCTGTATAAGAGAGACAGACATTTCCACCCACTTTTGGGGGGTGGGGAGTGCGACTTATATACCGAAAAATACGGTATTTTTTGTAATGTGACCAAATCCTATTTTTACTTGTTACTTTTTTTTGTAGCTTTGATCATACACTTCATTTGGTAAAATCACATGCAGATGGAAGTGATGAACTTTCTGTCACTTTCCTGGAGATGAGAGGACATTTCTATATGCATGCTGGAACTCTGCTGCTGAAAATGGCCCAGCAGAGTGAGATGCAATGGAGAGCTGTTTCTGAACTGGCAGCTTTGTGTTATCTTCACGCTTTTCAGGTAAACTGTTTTAAACGTTCCTCTGTTCAGGTTTATGTGGGGTATACTATGGAAATGTTGGGGACAAAGCTTGGATCAGTTCTTATTTTGCATACATTTTATTTTCCAAGTTGGTACATTGATATGTATTGCGTATGTATAAAATGGTACACATAAAGGCATCTTTCAACAACTTTAATCGAGTTTTGGCATTCCCGTTTCTCTGCCCATTATTTCTTTTCCACAGAAATAGAAAGGCAACAGTTTGAAAAATATTGATAACAGTAGGAATCAAAGAAATATGTTCTTATTCACATCCTCTCTGGAAATAAAATTAGACATGTGAAGAGATTCCCCCCCCTCCGCCCCCCCAATAGCCTCTTTGTATATTTTCTCCAGGTTGAGGCATACACTCTGTTCTGGTGCCCAAGCGATTGACTAGGATGAAGGAATGGGAAATAGATTTTCAGAAATAGTTTTCTATACCTTGCTGGCAAACCCTCACCTGATGTGACCTTCCCAGCACAAGACCTACTGACCATATGAAGCCCTTATAAGCAGAACACCGACACTGACATCCCCTAAATCCCGCTGAAGATGTTACCTAGTCTGGTAACAAAACATTCAGAAACCAACCCCCAAGCTTGGAGAACCAATCTCCACTCTCATCCTACACTCGACCTACAAATATTCACCACTATCGCAAAAGAAACTCCTGGTTGTGGAAGGATAATTCAACCTAAATGGGGATGCTATTGGGAGAATAATGGAATGAGAGACAAAGGAGTGTAGCTCATCTGTATTTTTCCTCTTCTTGGATCTATGTGAATTTCTTCCTGAGTTTATTTGGGGTGGGAGGTCTGTCTTGGTTTATATTTCCTGTATTTTCCCTATGTCCTAAACTTTCCTTAGTCTCTCTTCATTTATTTTTTAAATATGTCAGTGTCTTCAAGTGCAAAAGCAATCCTTAGTGTGCTAAATGCTGGGTTTTGTTATGAAATTGAGATAATTCTGTATACAGTAATCTCTTGGTTATAGCATAAAATCAGAATGAGTGCTGTTTTCAGCCTATAATATAATAAAGTTTTATGACTGTCCAGGATACCTGAAGTTTGTGGAGAAAAATATATTTTTCATATATTTTCCTGCCAAAGGAATTCCCTATATTTGTCTATAATTTTTCTAACAGGTTCCAAGACCAAAATCAAAACTAATAAAAGGAGATCATGCTGAACAAGAAAAGTTGGAAATGTTAGCCTGTGACCGACAGAGCCAGTCTGGTAATATAAATTAAAATAGCAGTTTTGTTTAATTAATCAGTGCATCATCAGGCAAAATATGCAATTGTTGAAAGTTGAAGAAATTTTAAGTAACAGTCACAATTTTAAAATATTAAATTATTTCATTGGTTTAGAAAGTGATAAAAATCTACCTTGAGAATAGTCTTATTCCTTCAGTGAGAATAGATCACATTCCTATTTGAGATATTTTTAGACTTCTATTCCTTATTAATGTTAAGCGTATTTTAATTTTAAAACTAAATTCTCTGAATTCAAGTTACAGAGTTCTAATTAGTTTTTGGTGTAGTAGAATCTATTCTTGTAATTAATCACTGTCTCTTTATTTTTCAGGCTATATGCTCTTAAACTTAAGCTATGGCAAACAGGATTTTTTAACAGAGGTTGTTGAGTCATTTGCAAATGAGAGTGGACACTCTGCTTTATTTTATGCCCTCTTTGGGGATGCTTCCTCTAAAGAGAACTCATTTCTCGGCACAGACGATATAAAAAATGTTGGTGTACAGGCTCCAGAATGCGTAGAACTAGCTAGATATGATATTGGTAAGATATTTGATTTGAATGCTTAATTTTTACTGTATACTACATTCATAAGGTACAGTGTCATGGTTCCAAACCAAGCCAGCAAAAGAAGAGGCCACACTGAGCAGAATGGGTCTCTTTACTGGAGTCTCAGCTTGGCATGTGGTGAACAATACAAGTAAAATGGTTTCTAGCCAGCATTACTGGCTTCTGCTAGCCAGCTGGCTATATGGACACAGTACGCTCCACCCTCCTGTTCCTAGTTGCTCCCGGCTGGCTCCAGCAAGTACTTTTTGGGCCTGGCTCCAGCAAGCACTCTTCGAGCCCGGTTGCTCCCTGGCTGGCTGCAGCAAGTAGTCTTCAGGCCTGGATGGCTTCTGAACTGACCGCAGCTGGCTTGGCTTCCTGGCTCCTCTCCCAGCGTGGGTCCTATCACCCGACACCCATCTGTGGCCCCGTGCATCCCCCTCCCCCTGCACATGTGTGGCAACTCCGAAATGGCGTGTTGTGGCAACTTTGAACGGCACGCTGTCTGGGACGTTGACAGGCAGCCCCCTCTACCAAGGGAAATGTATCTGGAAGAGAGCAAGCACATGTACATATTAGCAGCCCCGTAGCCCAACCCAGGTGTCTTGCCTGGGCTTCAAGGGATTTTCCTTATGAAACTTGTTGATCAGTTTTTCCCCCTGTATGTCTCGGCTCCTTAGCCATGGGATACTCTTTCCAATGGACTAAGTACTGCAGGGCCCCCCTATGCACCCAAGAATCTAATACTTGGATGGGGGTATCCCCATCCACCATTATGGGTCTGGGCGAGTGTGGGGCTGAGGGTCTCCTACTTGACGCCACCACTGGCTTCAGCAGGCCACTATGGAAGACCAGATGGACCTTCCCCAGTAGGGGTGGGAGTTTTAATTGCACAATCACGGGATTGATTATTCTGACTATGGGGAATGGTCCCAGGTAATTCGGACCCAGCTTTCTGCAAGACAGCTTTTGTCTAAGGTACTTTGTGGAGAGGTACACCTTTTCCCCTACGCAGAATGGCTTTTGTAGTGACCTTTTCTTATCCGCCTGGAGTTTTGGGGTCTGAGCTGCTTTTATCAATGCCTGGTTGACATTCCCTCAAACTCCCCTCAGGTTATCCATCCACTCCATCAGGTTGCCTAGTGAGGAAGCCTCCTGAGGGAACTCGGGAATAGGGATGAAGTCCACCCCATGTACCAACTTAAAAGGTGTCTGCCCCGTACCGCTGTGTACAGCATTAATATATGTAACCTTTGCAAATGGCAGAAGCTCTGTCTTCCATCCAAATACCAATGGAGCTGGCTATATAGATTTAGCATGCTCCACCCTCCTGTTCCCGCTTGCTCCTGGCTGGCTCCAGCAAGTACTTTTTGGGCCCGGCTCCAGCAAGTACTCTTCGAATCCAGTTGCTCCCTGGGGATGCTTCCTCTAAAGAGAACTCATTTCTCGGCACAGACAGTATCAAAAATGTTGTTGTACAGGCTCCAGAATGTATAGAACTAGCTAGATATGATATTGGTAGGATATTTGATTTGAATGCTTAATTTTTTACTGTATACTACATATATAAGGTACAGTTAATTAAACTGGAATTCAAAGTATTTTAAATTTAAAAAAACACTAGTTTCATACCTGCATTCTTATGTTGTGCCATATATCTTCAGAAGTCAATTTTTCTTTCATAGGTGCCATTAGAGCACATGAAGGTAGTCTCCAGCACATCACGTGGCTTGCTCTGCAGTGGAATTCTGCACCAGCTGTGCCAGCCATTCGTAAATGGCTAAAGCAGCTTTTCCATTTGCCCCAGGAGACATCAAGACTTGAAACCAATGCTCCTGAATCCATCTGTATGCTGGATCTTGAAGTAAGAAAATGTTTTCTACATTGAGTTTACTGAAATATTATGAGCATGTACTGTATTTTTAATACAATTTAACGTGTGTTTTATGAACAGGTGTTTCTACTTGGGGTAATATTTACCAGTAACTTGCAATTACAAGAGAAGTTTAATACTAAGTACACTGTACATCAGCCTCGATTCCTGCCACTGCCAATATGCAAGCAACTTTGTACTGAAAGACAAAGAGCCTGGTGGGATGCAGTTTATACACTCATTCATAAGCAAGTAGTGTAAGTAGTCTGGCTTGTAGATGTTCTTGTGGATATGCCATAGAGGTCAACATTTGATTTTGCTTCTTCACCATTTTCAGATTGGTCAATTCAAATGGATTCTTAATTTTATCAGAAATTTTATATTAGATTTGTATTGCACAGTGGTTAAACTGAAGTATTGCCGGCTATCTACCCACTGCCAGGCGTTAGATCCTGACCAGCACAAGGTTGACTCAGCCATCCATCCTTGCGAGGTCAGTTAAAATGAAGACCGAGATTGTTGGGAGCAATATGCTGACATTTGTATCCACTTAAGAGTGCTGTAAAGCACTATGAAGTGGTATATAAATCTAAGTGCTGTTGCTATTGGTCTGGCATCATAAATAATTTGGTGGAGAAGCCTGCCTTTTATATATTTATGCTATTAGATTTATTTTTTAATTTCTCATTTATATTTAAAATAGATTGGCTTGTTAATCAAAAAGAAAAAAAACGATTTGAATATTACTCAGTTGAAATGTTTTCTGTATCAATATTATTTTTCAGCCCTGGAACAGCAGCAAAAGTAAGACTTCTGGTTCAACATGAATTGAACATCCTCAGGGCCTTAGGAAAACATGGTCTTCAACCATCTCTTATAATGCACTGGGCAAAAAGTCTCCTTAAAACAGTAAGTAAGCTACTGCCATTTTCAGTAAATGTAAAGTTATTGTTTAAATTTGTACAGTCCGTGCATTTAAATGCACAGATATTTAGATCTGATAGAATAAATCCAGATTAGAAGTTAATAGATACTGTGTTTTAGTATAATTTATCTAATGATTGATTCCAACAAATATCTAGTGAGATCTACACATGATTACTGGAAAGAACAAAATTCACGTATATTTCTGCAATGTAGACAGAATTATGAAATTTATGAGAAACATGAGCTAGGTAACAAGAATTACGACTAATAAAGAATAATCTATGCTGTGTTACTCCATAGGGCTGCAGTCTCAATTCTTTCTATGATCAGAGAGAATACATTGGACGAAGTGTTTATTATTGGAAGAAAGTTTTGCCAATGCTTGAGACAATAAAGAAAAAAAGGAGTATTTCTGAACCTATTGACCCACTGTTCAAACATTTTCATAGTGAAGATATTCAGGTAATGAAGATTAAGAATTTTTCTGGGCTAGGCATCTTACATCAGACCCCCTTTTTAATGTTCTCTCCAGTTTCTACTTCTAATTTTACCTGCTTATCTTCCATCCTATAAGCAAAGGTAATCCTCTACACTTGAGAACTGGAAGCTAAATATCCTTCTTTTGCCCATAAAATTAACAAAATTAACTCTCATACTGCGTAGAGTTTCAGTTATTATCCCGTCATAAAGCACATGATCATTGTTTCTCAGCTTTTCCTGGATTATCTGAAAAAGTTAAATTGTCTAAGGAATGATGTACCAGAATTATGAAGAATTCACAACCAGAAGGAATTTTTTTGAAGTTTATTAAAATTTGGTATAAAAATTCTCCCTGTGTATTATGTGAATTATATGTTTGTGATAATATAAAGTATTGTTAAGTGTGTCCTCCATGTCTAATGGTTTACCCAAAACCAATTTCAGTGCTTTCTTTACATGAAACTTATGGTGCTGATAAAAAAGGGCAAAAATATATCTAGATATTTATGTATTGGTATACCAAATGTTAGTGAGCATGATTTCAAAGTCTTTGTGACAGTGAACTGCCCTCTGTATTTAAAGAATAAATTAGAAGTAAAGAACTGTCCGTTCTGCTTAATTAGAAATAAGTTTGATAATAATTCTGCATGTATTACTGTAGTCCTTGAATTATGAATGTAATGGAGCCTGACCAAGTCGTAACAGTCGTGAAACAGGATGGTCACACAGTTTTTTGCAGTGATAAGTGAACACAACAGTTGTAAAACAAACACCGCAGTCATTCAACCCCATTCTTCACTATGGTATGGTTTTGCTGAAACCAGAAATAAGTGCTGGTTTTCAACAAAATCATCATAAAATGTGGTCGGGTGACATCAGGATGATGCAAATGACTGTTTGCTGAGTACCTGAATTGCAGTCATGTGACCAGAAGATGGGGAGTCCAATGTTGGAATTACGATCTGGGTTATAAGTCCCTTTTTTCAGGTAGGTCATAATTTTGACTGGTCAACTGGTCTAGGACTGCCTGTACACACTGGAGTGACTGTTTTTTAGGTATCACCAAGTTACCATAGTTAGACATTTATAAAACATTTGTATAATGAGAAATTGTTTAGGTAAAACTAACAAATTAGTTTTCCTTAGCTTTCTCAGGTTGAAGAATATCAAGAAGAAGCACGTATAGCATTTGCTATTTTGGATGCTGTTGATGGTAAAACAGATGATGCTACACATGCATTTGAAGCTATTAAAAATGTTGTTGCATATTGGAATCTTGCTTTGGTAAGTATGAATTTCTAAATGGGATCTCTCTCTGCCCTTCCTTATGAATGACATACAAAATGACAATCTCTTTTGGTTTGATAGATTTTCCAGAGGAAAGCTGAAGAGATAGAAAATGATGGTCTGTCACCAGAAGAACAAGAAGAAGGCAGGAAATATTTGAAAAAAAGTAGGGATTATCTCCTAAAAATAATTGATGAGAGCTGCATGGATTCATCTGTCGTTGAAAAGGTTCATGATTTAGTTTAGTTTTTTAAAAGAATTCTTAGGGATATCTATGTGGGAACTTTTTAGGTTTGATGACTTAGTAGGCATAGCTGTAGCTTACTAAAAGAGGCTATAATCTATGGAATATATGGAAACTCAAGAAACTGAGTACAAAGATGGATGGCATTTGAGCCCCAACACGTATTCCTTTGAACTAAATTTCCTGCTCAAATGGAAGCCCTCTTCCCATAAAGACACCAGTTACTTTTCTCAGAGCTTCTTACCCCATCAGGTTTGTTTCTTCAACACCACACAAGAACAACTCCATTTTGTGATAATCTCTTCCAAGATCACATAGTCAACCTATCTGTTTTAGGCTCATCCCAGGCTTTTAAAAAAAAACAAACAATTTTAGTAGAGCTTCTTACATGCATCCTTTCAGTTCTGTACATCTCTTGAATTCCAGTGCTTTTCCAAGATTGTCCAGTGGTCCTATCCTCAACCCACTCTGAGGTGACTTGACTTCTAATTTACTGGATGCTTTGACATTTTGCTTGGGTCACACATAATAACCCATGATGATACTTTTGGATCAAAGAGATGTGAGAATTATGATTTATAAATTATCCTAGAAGAAGTTTCAAATCATACTAAAAAAACCTGAATGGTGTAAATTAGAATATTTGCACTTTATAAAAAAACTCTCTGGTTTAAGTGTCTATGATCAGCTAAATTAATGCAGTGAGGTAGAAAATTGTAAAATCAGACATGCTTTAATCAAAGCAGAACATAATTTCTTCAGTTACAGAGTTATATATCCAATGAATCTAAAATCAGACATATACTATAATTTCCCCCCTAGTTACCTGTATCCATCAGGACAGTTAAGGAGATGCTGGAAGGCATAATGCAGGATCTTGGAGATAATGGAGAAGAAAGGAGTCTTGTGAATAATTTGAGCCACCTTGTGGAATCAGAAGTGAAACATTCTACGCCGTCATCCACAGCATTTTCATTATCTCCAAGTAAAAGTTACAAGGTATGTCAAACTCATGTTTGAAAGCTCTTGTATTTTCATTAGTTTGATTAGTTTAATTGGTTTAACAATTGTTTTTTCAGTTCTCTCCCAAAACTCCCCCTCGCTGGGTCGAGGACCAGAAGTCTCTGCTGCAGATGATTTGTCAGCAAGTGGAGTCCATTAAGGTAAACCAAACAACTGTACACTAAGCATAAGTTGTAAGTTTTGTTCTAGGACAGCCGTGTGGTACTTTAATGTTATCAGGCAGAATTGAGATGGGTGTCAAAAATCCCAAAAGATGATATGCAAACAATTATAATACTATCCTACAACACTTATGATTCCTGAATGAAGAAAGAAAGAACATTTATTTTAAAATTACTAGATGAATTATTTAGAAGAAGCAGCTCTTACTAATCTGATTCAAATATAATCAGATTTTGATTACAAAATTTAACTAATATTAATATTTTGCTGGGCAGATAATTATGATAGTAATCCTTTTTAACAATTGATTTGCAGTTAGGTTTATTAGTATTAGTGCTACTGAACTTGATTCCCTAGACCAATACCATACAGGTGAAACAGCACTATCCATGTTCAAGAGATAGGAATATCTGCAAGCTTGGTGGCTCCCCATGGTACATTTTATGGGTAATTTTTTTCTAATATGGAAACTATGGAATAGTGACTGAATTAGTTGAAAAAGGAAGCAGGGAGAAGTTGCTGATGCAGAGTTATCTATAGCGATGCAAATCCCACTGTTTCAAAATGTTACTTGCTGGTGGATGGAGAGCCTGGCTAGAAAAGAAGTCAAGGAATTCAGAGTGGATGTAGAAGAAGGAGAAGGAGGATGTAGAAGGGAGATATGTGTTCATGCTCCTTTTGGTAGGCTCCAATTCTGAAAAAAATGAGCAAAAGATAATAGAATGGGGAGAATGAGATGAATACAAATTATCATTGATTGATTAGATCACTCTCTGACTTGCATTATGGAAGAAAGGCTGTATTTCACACAAAATTGATAACATCATTTTGCTGTTCAGTATACCTTGTTCCTGTTTAGTTGTGGCTTTAAAATGCTCAAATTTGGGTCTAGGAACCCTTAAATATTGTAAAGTGTAAAGGTAAAGCTATACAAAGGTAGGATTAGGAGAAGAGCTGCCTGTTGCCCCTGAAATTCCCTTTTTGAAGCCTGAATTGATCTGGCCAGCTAGACATTTTCAATATAAAGCAACCTTTTTAATAGCAACATTTTGTGTTGAATTCCACTTTTTATTTTTTCATGATCCATGATTCAGCACCATAGCATTAATGAAAATTTTACCTCCCTAAAGAAGGATGTATTAGCATATATATGCACTGATTTCCTTTTTCTATTGTATTATGATTTTTTGAAAATACATTGGTGTTAGGATCACTGATGTCAGCCCTCTGCTTTTTCTAGCATGAAATGCAAGAAATGAAACTTAACAACTCTAACACAAATCTGTCTAATCGGTGGCCAGCTGAAAGCTATGCAACAGAGACAATGCCAGATGGGTATCAGGGAGCACAAAACTTTCATGGAGCACCATTAACTGGTACGTGTATGATGAAAATAAAGAATATTACTGGGACTAGTAACAGTAGTGTTATATGTACCCACAACAGGACCAATTTATTTAGTAGGAGTGGCTAGTATTGAAATACACACTATTAATCTTGGGGAGAAAAAAAATGGACTCATTTTGAGTGGGATGAAATACAGTGAGGCCTCTCTCACCATTCAAGAAGCACTTGGTAGCTATGTGGAATAAACAATTTAGAATTTTTAGATGGAGAATACCTTGTTTCCCCAAAATAAGACATCCCCTGATAATAAACCCAACCGGGCTTTTGAGCGTATGGCAATAAGGCCAAGCACTTATTTCAGGTTTCAAAAAAATATAAGACGGGGTCTTATTTTTGGGGAAACAAATGAAATTATGAAATATAATTTATTAAGGCACTTAGAAAACCCTCAGAAATGAAAGAGTAGAAGGAATTATACACATTCATCTTCAGCCAAGGATGCAAAAATTGTTTAAACACACGTAAAAGAATCAGCAGCGAATGTCCGTGACTGACTTTTTAAAGTCTGGGAGGAATTTTCTCTTGGTATTAGGTTTAAGCTTCCATTTGGTTATTTATGGGTACCACTTGGGTGGTTTCTTTTTTATTAGCAGTAATCTTAAATTTCTATTATAGTGGGAATTGCCTATTAGGGTACCATTAACGGTATTTTTCTTATGGTTGCCAGTAAGATCAAGGTAGGATTTGAATTGGGCTTCCTTGAGGTTTCAGGTTCATTTTGGTGTGAAGGTTAACTTTCAGATAAGTTTGTATGATTGCTGGTCATCTCAGATTTACATCATAAAGAGATTCTTTGGCAAAGTAATATCTGAGGGTAAGGATGAGAATAGTGTTAGGAGCTTTATTGAGGTCTATAGTTCATTTTGCTGTGAAGGTTACATTTATAGTGGTGGATGGTAATTTTAAAATCATGTTACAACAGGGACAGTTTTCTTTAAGAAGCTTTAGGGTAAACGTGCTTTGCAATTAGGGTTAAATTAGTATTGACCTTAAAATTCCTTGAAATCTGTAGCTATGTTTTACAAGATGATTAATTTTATTAATGTTTACAAATGGCAACTTTGCATTCATATTACTATAGGTTTTGCTTGCTATAGAATTTTTTATTTTATTTTAATGGATAGAAGTTATGGCCTAACTGTAGATCTTTCCTTGAGGGTTAGGGTTAGGTGCATAGTCACATTTAATGGAGCTATTAATTTACCAGTGAGTTTTTATCATTATTGCTAATCTGATAGTCATCTTCCCATGGGGAATGCTTCCAAGGTAACTTTGAGGTGGGAAAAAAATCCGTTTTCAATAAGTGTCAGTAAGGTTAATGTTGGCTGCTGTGAACTGTGGGTAATTAAATTTGGAGTGAAGGTTAGTTTTACGATATATTTTTATGGTTATCACCAGTCTTAAATTCATCTTGCAGTGGGGAATTCTATCTGAGAGCACAGCCAATTTACAAACTTTATTTTGACGTTAAAGTTAGTGTAAACTTCCTTGAGATCTGTAGTTCATTTGATTTGAGGGTTAGCTTTAGAATAGAATAGAATAATAATAGAATAGAATAGAATTAGAATTAGAATTAGAATTAGAATTAGAATTAGAATTAGAATTAGAATTAGAATTAGAATTAGAATTAGAATTAGAATTAGAATAGAATAGAATAGAATTTTTTATTGGCCAAGAGTGATTGGACACACAAGGAATTTGTCTTGGTGCATATGCTCTCAGTGTACATAAAAAAAAAGATATGTTCATCAAGAATCATAAGGTGCAACACTTAATGATAGTCATAGGGTACAAACAAGCAATCAGGAAACCATATCAATATAAATCGTAAAGATACAAGCAACAAAATTACAGTAATACAGTCCTAAGTGGAAGGAGATGGGTGGTGGAAATGATGAGAAGATTAATAGTAGTGCAGACTTAGTAAATAGTTTGACAGTGTTGAGGGAATTATTTGTTTAGCAGAGTTATGGTATTCGGGGAAAAACTGTTCTTGTGTCTAGTTGTTCTGGTGTGCAGTGCTCTATAGCGTCGTTTTTAAGGGTAGGCGTTGAAACAGTTTATGTCCAGGATGTGAGGGGTCTGTAAATATTTTCACAGCTCTCTTTTTGACTCATGCAGAATACAGGTCCTCAATGGAAGGCAGGTTGGTAGCAAAACTCAACTTACATTGAGTTTTCTGGTTAATGGTAGACTTAAATTCATGTTTCAGCAGGCAGCGCTTTCTGAGAGAACCCATTGAATATATTTCTTTTGCTGTTAGGATTAGATGTCCTTAAGGTCTAAGGTTAAATTTAATGGAACAGTTAATTTTTTTGGTCAATTTTAATGATTAGTCCAATCTTACGTTTGCATTAAAGGTATTGTATGCTTGCTCTGAACATTTTATGATAATTCTTATGTCATAAGTATGGAAGTAATAATTGTGGTTAGAATTAAATTTAATGATACTGTTAGGTTTTGGGTTAATTGTTATCGTACTTGGTAGTCATATTCCTATTGTCTCCATTGTATCTTTTAGGTAAAGAATTGTTTCTTGGCTAGGCTTCCCTGAGGTTCAAAATAACACTTAATAGATAGCTTTATGATCAGTATTTATTAGTATAAAAAGTCTTAAATTTTTCATATTATGATATTGTTGCTGAAAATTTTTAACTTTTAATACTTTTAACTTTTAATAAATGTTAAATATTGTATTTAAAGTTGAAGAATTAAAAGTTATGACTACATTAGACTTCCTAGAGGTTGATGGTTCCGTTTATGTGAAATTTAGACTAGTAAAAAACCAAAGAAACCTTACTGAAGAATCTAAATGACCCTGAATATCTCCTGATATCTCCCTGACATATCTTATTTTCCCTTGTTGGATGGGCCTTTGGGAATGTTGATAGTTTAAATTGCTGATGTTGAGGTTCTGGATCAGGCATAGAGGAATAGACTGTTAATCAAAAAGTTGATTAGAAATTATTCTCAGCTTGGTAATATACTCAAGGTCAATTGGTCTCTTTATGAAAACTTTGCCACCTCACATTTTAGGGCTTTTACTCATTTAACTCCTACTCTCTGGAATTGATTTCTCCCTTGAGTAACCTGTAGAATTCAATTTTTTTTTTAAAAAAAAGCTTAGTTTTAAAAAATCTCTTAAAATGCTTCTTTTTGCAAAACCTTTGAGAAACTGAAGAAATCTTTTCTATTTTTTTTACTATTTATTGTAGGCTAATACTGAATTTATGCTTTATATTATTTTTAAAAATGTGCATAAATTATTTATATCATAATACTGGTTTATACTGTATATAATTTTGATTTATCTTTATTGTGCTTTATCATAATGGCACACTAAATAAAATTCCTGTATTATTAAAACGTTCTAGGAAGATGTCATTGAAGACTGATAATGAATGACATCCCAACAATGAAGAATTTTAATTGGATAATAGTTTGTTCAGAAGGGGGTTTTATTAAAATAATTTATTTAGGGATAAGAGGAATTTAAGAAAGTTTCAATTTACTGAAATTTTAATCTTAAAATCTAGTTTAAAAATGATCAGAAGTGCAAAGTATTAGACTATGCCATTGTATTATGGCATGAAATAGTAACAGTAAAATTGCAGGGAAATTTATAAATTTTCTAACTCTGATATTTTCTGTGTGTTCAGTTGCTACTACAGGACCATCAGTCTATTACAACCCATCACCAGCATATAATTCTCAGTATCTTCTACGACCAGCAGCAACCAATGTGACTCCCACAAAGGTAATGTTCAGTATTTCTGGAAAGGGAGGTAAGCTTCCAATTGTATTTTCATCTTTTAAAAGTTGAGGCAGTTACATAGTTTGCAAAACACAGTAGAAATTAGCAATATTGAAAAAAATAATGAAAACAAAGCAATTATTATTTTTTAAAAAAATTAGTATTCAGTGTTTCATAAAGAATGCATTGAACCTAACACTGAGCTTTGTTCTTTTTTAGGCTCCTGTGTATGCCATGAATAGACTTACACCCCAGCAACATATATATACATATCAACAGCCCATGCATACTCCTCCACTGCAGAATACATCTGCTTGTATGTTTTCACAGGATATGTATGGTGCACCACTGCGTTTTGATTCTTCTGCAACTGGAATTTTGTCTCCACGAGGCAATGAAGACTACTACAATTATAGTGTGCCACCAACAAGCACAAATCCACCCCTCCCCGAACCAGGCTACTTTACAAAACCTTCCACAGCACCTCCTGTTTCCAGATCTGCAGAAACAAAGGTGATAGAATTTGGGAAGTCAAACTTCGGACAGCCTCCTGTATCAGCAGATGGAACAAAACCTTCATTAATAACTTCTACCCAGCCAACCACTTTTAAATTTAATTCTAATTTCAAATCTAATGATGGAGATTTCACTTTTTCATCGCCTCAAGTTGTAGGACAGCCCCATAATGCAAACTACAACAACAGTGACAGCCTGTTGGGTCTTTTGACATCAGATAAACCCATCAAAGAGGATCGATATTCAGGACAGAAACCACCTGCTGAATATGTCACAGGACAGCGCAACATATTCAGTTTTGGCAGTAAAAATTCTTCTGGTGTTTCATTAACAGATAAAATGGGACATACTCAATTGAAGCCCTCTGGATTTGGCAAGGATGATACGTTCGGTTGTCAAGAACCTGGCAAGCCTGTATTTGGAACGCCAAACTTAGATGGAGCAAACAGAAGTCATGAAACAGATGGTGGCAGTGTCCACGGTGGTGGTGATGAAGAAGATGATGGTCCCCATTTTGAACCTGTTGTCCCACTGCCTGACAAGATTGAAGTAAAAACAGGTGAAGAAGATGAAGAAGAGATCTTCTGTAACAGAGCAAAACTTTTCCGTTTTGACAGTGAATGCCGAGAATGGAAAGAAAGAGGTGTTGGTAATGTCAAAATTCTGAGACATAAAATAACAGGCAAAATTCGACTACTTATGAGACGAGAACAGGTGCTAAAAATTTGTGCAAATCATTATATAAATCCTGATATGACTTTGAAACCAAATGCCGGGTCAGACAAATCTTTTGTATGGCATGCTTTGGACTATGCAGATGAATTGCCAAAACCTGAGCAACTTGCCATTAGATTTAAAACTCCAGAAGAAGCAATCCTTTTCAAGCATAAATTTCAGGAAGCACAAAATAGTTTGAAAGGTGCTGGATCAGATCTTGGTCGGCAAGTGGTTCCGAACATTAGGTCATCAAGAGAAACTGCTACACAGGATAGGAAAGAGCCTGGTAAAGCTGAAACTGGATTCCTGAATGCTGGATTTCACTTCAAGAGCGGGGGGACCTCCTTCAGTGGTAGCTCTCAGGTTCCTAATCTTGACATTAACAGCACAGCAAAAAATACCAATGCCAGGAACACTTTCTCAATTACATCAGGTGGAACTACACCAACATCCTTTTCATTTGGGAAAGATGTTTCTGGAACACACACAACGTATGGCTTTGGAGAGCAGTTCATGTTGAAGAAAGACCAGTGGGAATGTAGCACATGTTTAGTTAGGAATAAAATAACGTCACAAACGTGTGTCGCATGCCTGTCTCCAAACCCAACTAATTGGGAAGCCCAGGCTGTACTTCCAGAAGAATCATCTGCATCTTTAAAGCCTGGCAGTGAGGGAGCACAGAATACATTTGGACCCATTTCTACTACCGTGGAGAACCAGTGGGAATGCAAGAATTGTTCTCGAAAAAATGAAGCAAGTGCTTCTCATTGTATTAGCTGCAAGAGTCCCAGTGGAATCAGCACTCCAACGTTTGGTTCACAAACCACATTCAAATTTGGCCAAACGGATACTTCAAAAGATACTTCAGAAGTTCCACAGAGTGGCTTTGGGGATGCTTTTATGAAGAAGGAAGGACAATGGGACTGTGGTATATGTTTAGTACGAAATGAAGGCTCTTTGCTAACTTGTGCAGCTTGTCAGGCTCCAAATCCCTCTTGTGATGCTGCCCCTCTGTCTGCTAATGGCCCACCAGCTGCTTTTGGCTTTAAGAGCAAGTTATCTGAATCTGCTGGCAAACCACAACAGACAGGTTTTAAATGTGAAATATCAGGCAAGACTTTTAAATTTGGCTTTCCCACAGAGCAAGAAAAGTCTCCCTTTCCATTCCAGGTTCCTGCTACTACTGAGCCAAAGGCTATAAAAGGAGGGTTTAATTTTTCAATGCCTATCCCACCAGGAGAATTTAAATTTGGTATTCAGGACTCTAGTAAAGAGGTTGCAAATGCTGAACAAAATAAAGAAGTTAATGTCTTTAAAAGTATTGATGAGAAAGAGAATATCGGTGAGAAAGAGGATATCGGTGAGAAAGAGACGGAAACACAGTTGCCCAGTGCATGTAACAAACCAAGCAGTGATTTGGTTTTTGGTCATCAGAGCAATACTTTCACTTTTGCTGATCTTGCCAAATCAGGTGAAGGATTTAAGTTTGGTCAAAAAGATCCTAATTTTAAGGGCTTCACAGGTGCAGGTGAAAAACTCTTTTCTTCTCAGATTTCTAAAATGTCTTCCAAGCTTAATACTTCTGCTGACCTTGAAAAAGATGATGATGCATATAAAACGGAAGATAGTGACGATATTCATTTTGAACCTGTTGTTCAGATGCCTGAGAAAGTGGAACTTGTGACTGGAGAAGAGGATGAGAAGGTACTGTATTCACAAAGAGTGAAACTGTTCAGGTTTGATGCAGAAATTAAGCAGTGGAAAGAGCGTGGCGTGGGGAACTTGAAAATCCTTAAGAATGAAGTTAATGGTAAACTCCGGATGCTCATGAGGCGTGAACAAGTATTGAAGGTTTGTGCAAATCACTGGATCACAACTACTATGAATCTGAAACCTCTCTCTGGCTCAGACAAAGCATGGATGTGGCTGGCTAATGACTTCTCTGACGGGGATGCAAAGCTAGAGCAATTGGCAGCTAAATTCAAATTTTCAGAACAGGCTGAGGAATTCAGACTGAAATTTGAAGAATGTCAAAGACTGTTGCTGGATATACCACTTCAAACCCCACACAAACTTGTAGATACTGGAAAGACAGCTGAGCTGATACAAAAAGCAGAAGAAATGAAAAGTGGGCTGAAAGATCTTAAAACCTTCCTTACAGATGATAAAACTAAACTCACAGATGAAGAGAAAACTTTAGTGTCTTCTTCTAACAGTTCTGATCTAGTTATAAAACCACATGCTGAAAGTACTGGACCTACATTAGAGTGGGACAACTATGACTTGCGTGGAGAAGCTCTGGATGATAGTACTGACAGTTCAGTGTATTCAATGCCTCGGGCAAGTAGCCCTGTGAGGAAAAATCTATTTAGATTTGGAGAGTCTACCACAGGATTTAACTTCAGTTTCAAATCCGCACTAAGTCCTTCAAAATCTCCTTCCAAACAGAATCAGAGTAGGATTTCTGTTGGTACAGATGAAGAGTCTGATGTCACCCAAGAAGATGAAAGAGATGGTCCATATTTTGAACCAATTATACCTTTACCTGACCTTGTGGAAGTAACAAGTGGTGAAGAAAATGAGCAAGTAGTCTTTAGTCACCGAGCTAAATTATATAGATACGATAAAGATGCTCACCAATGGAAAGAGAGGGGCATTGGGGATATAAAGATCTTACAGAACTATGACACTAAACAGGTTCGTGTAGTTATGAGAAGGGACCAGGTGTTAAAGCTTTGTGCCAACCATAGAATAACCCCCAATATGAACATCCAGCAAATGAAAGGTGCAGAGCGAGCCTGGGTGTGGACTGCATGTGACTTTGCTGAAGGGGAAAGAAAGATGGAGCTCTTCGCTGTCCGATTTAAACTTCAGGATGTTGCTGATTCATTTAAGAACATTTTTGAGGAAGCAAAACATGCTCAAGAAAAAGACATATTAATCACACCACTCTCTTCCCGTACTAACACCCCAAAAGAATCTCCCTGTGGAAAGATTGCTGTTGCAGTATTGGAAGAAACCACCAGGGAGAGAACTGATTTAAAGGAGGCTGAAGAAACAGTTGTCGAACCTGCAGAGACTTCAGCAGTAGTTGAGGGCACAGCCGAGATGCCAACGAAAGCTGTTGTTTCCCCTCCTAAATTTGTATTTGGCTCGGAGTCTGTTAAAACTATATTTAATAACAAAAAATCAAAGCCTTTTACATTTGGAAACACATCAGCAACAGGATCACTCTTTGGTTTCAGTTTTAATGCCCCTCCCAAGAGCAAAAGTGATGATTCAGTGTGTCAGACCATGAATGCAAAAAAATCAGATAGCTCACAGGATGCTATGGCTTGCAGACATGCAGAACATCAAGAAAGTAGTAATGCTGCTGATTGGAAGCCCCCAGAAAGCCAAGGTGAAACCCCAGTGGCTACCTCAAAAGCAGAAGCGGTTTCTAACTTTTCATTCAAAATACTAGAAAAAGGTAAGCATTTCTTGAATTGTAGTTTATTTACAAACTGCAGCTGAAGTCTTTGAATACAGTATATATTTTTGTATCACCTGCCTTTAAAAAATTATGATGCTTTATCAAAGCACTTTTTTTACTAAACCTGCAATGCTAAACTAAAAATGTTTCTGTTAGAGGTAGATTTCTATAATTGTCTTTAGATTCTTTTTGATTCCTACAATTACATCTTTGGGTATGGTTTTAGATGCTATTATTTGACTGCTTTTTTATTTCTTGAAAAATCAAAACAGACGAATCATTTTAAGTAATTAATGAAATTGCCTAAAAATTTAAATGTATTTGTTATATACATTTCTCATAGATGTTTTTCTGTAATTTAATTTTAGAGATACAGATGCAGTTGAATTGCAGCTATTAGCACATAATTCCCAGGTTATATCCAGACTTTATTCTCTTCATTTGATTCCCAAAAAAGCCACCTTTAAGGATTAAGGAGCCTCAAGAAAGGCCTAGTATGGTAGGGGCAAGAATCAGAAAATTGAATAGAGGTTATCACATTTTACATAATATATCTTGCTTTAAACCATATTACAGTTTGTTAAGTTTGGGATTTGCATTTTGTATAAATCCACCCATTATATTTTATATACAAGTCTGTAACATTTAATTGGGTGAAATAGTGCATCATAGGGCAACAATTTTTGAACCAAGGTACCTAAGTTTAGAGAACGTGTCCAAAATCTGGGACCCATGACTCTGTACATTTGAAATTTGGCAAATTTGTGATCACTTCAGTGTTGCTATGCTGCTGCCCAAAGGTTATACCAGTCCCTCCATCAGTTGCTGGAAATCACGTACACCTGTTCCATCCTAGCCCTCTGGAGGCAGGTAGACCAGTGTGTGATCAGGCCAGCAGGAAGTTAAAAGTTGCTTCCACTGCTTTTTTGCTCTTGGTCAATCTGTTTCTCTGTTTAGTAAAAAAATATATCTGAAATGATGACCTAACGGGTAGTAAACTGTAATTGATTTAGTCAAAGCATTGTATGTGAATATAGTAATTATGACTTACTGATAAACAGCATCAGCATAGAGCAGGGGTGTCAAACTCACGGTGTCACGGCTGCATCACGTGACATATCAGGACTTTTCCCCTCCTTTCCCTAAACTGGGTGTGGGCATGGCCAGCGCGTGACGCATCCAGCCCATGGGTCAGGAGTTTGATAGCCCTGGCATAGAGTATATGAGCTCTTCCAGCTGTTATTTTCAGTGACAATAGAAAGTAGAATCAGCATTTTCATCTAATCAATTCAGTTGTTTGATGACTGTAATGATTAAAAAAAACTTAATAGAAATTTTTAAAAAGATATAGAGAACAAATGATTAAAGACTTGCAGAACTGCAAATTTTGCTTTAAGTTTGTAACTACTGCAGTTATAAATATAAAAATAACAATGCAATTCTTGTTGAGTGTTGTAAACATGCAATATTACTGTCATTTTTAATTATTCATCAGTGTCCATTTCTCCTTTAGTAATGGTAACTCAGTACTTATATTAATACAATTTATTTTTTAGGATTTAATTTTAGTCTTTTTAAATCTAACCCAATGGCCTTTTGGACGAGTTCATCCCCCTCTCAATCCAGTAGTGAAGGTATTTACAATGAATGAAGTGGTGCATCACTTCTTGGAAATCACTGACAGCTTTCAAATTCTCATCAAATAACTTATTTTAACAGTATGGAAACAGAAAGATTAACATGCACGTTGAAGAAAAATAGATTGCATTGATTTGTGATATAAAGGCTGATTCTTTAAATACTTATTGTTTAGTTCTTTTATCTTCTATGCACTTACCTACTGGCTTTCAATTGTTGCTTGACTTATGATGATAAAAATTTAGTAAGGGTGCTTGCTGGTCTTGATGGAAGGTAGAAGGAACTTGAGAGAATTGTTGTATTATCCTTTTAAAGTGAATTTTGATGATGGGAGTGTATTGTATTAACATATAAGGGGTTTCTCTTTTCCAAAATGCTTTCCAGAAGATTTGGCTTATTTATGAACAAGCACGACTACCAAAGTACCAATTGTCCACAATCTTTGTTTTTAATTCTATTTTTTTTTCTTTAGTATTTCAAAGCTGCTACCTTTTCATCAAATTTAAAAAATGCCGTGTTAAGAAAAACAAAAAACAAAACATTTTCATTACAGATACAATATCTTCAGTCCAAACTGGCCCGTAGATTAACAGAAGGATTTCTTCTATTTAGTGAAAGAGTTATCGATAGAAGAGAGGTTCCCATGATAGAGAGCACCAAGAGAAGAGAATATCTGTAGCTCAGGATTGAACTGTGGAGCCCTTGGTGCTCTCTGCTTGCAATATTTCATTACCTGTCTTGGGGTGAAGAAAGGAGGAAATCTTCTCAAGAGGAAAGCCACATCCCCACCAATACTGATAGGGCAAGCTACTGTATATTAACAGGAAGCAAACCCCACTCTCAGTAGCATTGATGATGTTACCTAGTTGGGTAATATCGAACAATCAAACTCAGAAAGCAGCAAGGACTCCACAATAGAAAGCAGTAAGGAAGAGATTGCTTCCTTCTGTAATTTCTTATTCTATTTTTCATAGGTTCTTCATATTCCAGAGGAGATTGTTAGCAGGTGGTAATAGCATAGGAAACTTCTGGTAAATATTTGCTTCACAGTCATCTTATAAATAGAATTTTATAGGTCTTTAAATCCAAGCCAAAAATTCTATAAATGCTAACATTCAAATTTTCTAAATTTATTTGAAACAATTTTTTTCATACTAGTTTTCTCCATTATCAGAACAGAGAACTTTTTGGAACCTTCAATGCTATTTACATGTTTTGCAAACTTACGCTTTCCTTGCAACCGATCCCCACATGTTTGTGCATGTATGCAATGCATGCAGAGATAAGTAGAGAGATACATACATATACTGGAGTCACGCAATTGGAAACAGAAGTAAATTTCATTTGTATTTAAAAATAATTGTGAAGTTGCCACATGTCTTGATTAATTTTTCAGCTTAAAAATAGAATTATTAAAAAGCAAAAGCTCAGAGGCTTAGATTTTATTAAAGTTGAATCTAATTCATTTAGGGTTTTCTTTTTACTAAAGCACTTTGCATAAAAATATACATCCTGGAATCCTTAATTCTACATTTCTGTTACAATTCTGCAACATTCAGTCCTATCACCTATTCAGGATTTGGTTAGCATTTTTGGTGGAAACACACTCATTGATACAGTAAGCAGGCATGAAGGTACTTTGCCGTTGTTTTTTTCCTGAAGCTAAGAGAGAGTGACTGGCCCAAAATCATTGAGCTGCCTTCATGCCTAAGGGAGACTAGAACTCATAGTTTCTGATTTCTAGTCTAATGCCTTTCAATACTAATCCAAACTGGGTTTCTAATCACTGGTGTTTTTTCCCCTCTTTTACCACCTTCTCTTCACTCATAGGTGGGTACGTGCAAGAAGAAAAGCAAAAGGAGACAGATTTTTTTCAGTGCTGTTTTGCTTTGGAAACAGGCCAAGAGAGTTGATTAATCCAATCGATCCTGCTTATATATCACAGATGACTGCAACTATAGACAATTTAAATAAAAGTAGTTTTACTCTTCTGTGGAATCTATTTTGTGCTCTGGTCTTGTCAGGCTCCAAAAACCAAGAAAGACATGCTTCTAAGCCATTTTCCTTTATTGTTGCTCGCCTATAGACAGAAATATTGCCAAACTACTAAAGCAGGCTACTTGCAATACAAATCATATATTCTGAAAATTAATAGTGAAAATTAATAATATTCCTCTTACCACACAAACTACAGTATCTAAACTTTGCTGTCTTTTGCTCTTCTGGAATGCATACCGTCCCTCCTGGGAATCCTGACTACATTCCACTAGAGGTCTGCCTTGTAGAGCTGACAGTTCTTAGACCCTGAATTGAATAAACTACTTTTTTAGGTTCTAATTACATTAATACTGTTCAGTGAGAACTATGTCAACCTCTTCCTTTTTAAAATTGGTGGAATATTTAATCTCTGATCAAATCTTGTCCCTAATTAGTCCTGGTCCTGAGAATTTATACATAAAATAGTGATACCTAAAATTAATTTGAAAATTTAGAATGAGCTCTACCATAAAACCTTCTGTCACAGGAAATTTGTTAGTTTATTGCGACTTTTATGTTGCAAATCTAAATAGGATTCTGAGCTCCTCTCACATTGCAGTGGAAAAGAAAAAATTACCATACTGTCAATGAAGAGCAGCAATAGCACTCGGAATCCATAAGAGAGTTCTTACCACAAGAAATCTTTAATAATTTTAATTTCATTAAAATAAATTGAATTCCAAATAGCCAAATGAACATAAAATTTAAGAGTTCAGACCTTGTTTTCCATAGGAGAGGAAAGATATAGAGTCTAAGAACAGAACAGAGCCAGTATGCTGAATGCTAGGAAAAGGAAAGAGAAGAATAGAGCATGGAAGTCTTGGAAACAAAACCCCCTTATCCTTTATTCTCAGTGTGTTCCCCCGAAGAAGAAAATATGCCAATTCTAAATCAAGCTGTAAAAGCGGAGGGTGGTGGGATGGGACCCTGAAGGTAAAATGGTCTAAAGTTGTGTACATGTGTTAACATTCTTTAGATTTTAAAACCAGTGCCAAAAGTCTTATAAAAATTAGTGGAGTAGTAACTTTAATATTTTACAAGTTTCATCTCTGAACGATTTATTTATTTTCGTTGAACTTCCTAGAGAAGTGTTTTGAAACAAAGTGCAGAGCCACATGAAGTTACTTTTAGGTTTTGGATTTCAGCCTGTTATCACTCAAAATGCTGTTGAATTGTTCTGTTGTCTTTAAAGGAATGGGAGAGAATTAACGTGTTTGAATACAGTTGTCTAATGAGAAGCATGGCATGATTTTGTCCTATGTTCTTGGCTGGAAATAAGTTCTTATATTAACTAAGCTTTCCTTCTTTCCGAATGATATGAAGTATATTGATTTGTACATGTGCTGGTATTGTAATTTCTGACGTCTGACTTGCTGAAGAAATTAATTTGTAACTTATTTTACAGTTGAGATTAAGAAGGAACCAAATACAATCCCATCAGATGATGTATTGATTGTGTATGAGTTAACACCAACCCCTGATCAAAGAGCTCTTGCAGAATCCCTTAAATTACCTCCAACATTCTTCTGCTATAAGAATAAACCTGGGTATCTGAGTGAAGATGAAGATGGTAAGGAAGATTTCTTGAAAATTATTTGTCTTTTACAAGATCCAAGAATAAGAAAGGATAAAGCCTTGATCAATTCAACAAGGTTTTGTTTATTCTCATGCTTTTCTGCATCAATTTGTTCTTCAAAAGAAAGTTACCTGAAGATTTGGGGTGAAAATGATAATACTTGCCCCATTCTTCCTCTGCCTCTCTTAAATGAGATAAAAGACAAATTCTAAATTATACACCATCAAACAGAATCTGATCATTCAATTTGCTAGGCTGGCCTAAGTGCCAGATTTTGGGAAGTGTGATGAGCATAAGAAAGTGTGAATCTGGTTCCAGAGGTCTGTGGAACCTTGAAATTTATTGTGGCTTTGCACTTTCTGGGTGCAGATCTATAGCACAATAATAGCTTTCTTTTCAAGAGGGAAGAGCATGAGCTTGTTTCAAGTCTGATCATATACAGGTTGAGAAAGCTAATGCACCTCCCTTGCAGCTCAAGCTGAAAAGGAATGTTAGAAGTGTCTGGAAATCTTTCCATGTCATAAAAACTCTTGAATGCTGGTCATACTTTTTTTTTCCTGCAGAAAGTTCAAGGACAAGGATTTGTCCGTTGGAAGTAAAGAACCTTGACAAATAAAATTGTTTTGAACTGTTAGAGAGCCAGCCTTTCATTTTAAGAAAGCAGAAACCATATCACAACTCTCCCACCCATCAAAATTTTAAAACAAAACTACATTCACAAGATAATTTGTCTTTAACTCAATTGATCTTGGCCCTCCTTATTTCTTGTCCTCTTTAAACTTTGTTTCATAAAGCTTGCCACTTGGTTGACATTTAATATCACATATTATATCATACATATTGGAGCCAGTTTTGCTAGTGATTAAAAGCATCCAGACTAGAAGACAGGAGGCTGTGAGTTCTAGTCCTGCCTTAGAAATGAAAGCCAGTTGGATGACTTTGTGCCAGTAACTGTCTCTCAGCCCAGTTCACCTCACAGACTTGTAATTGTGAAGGCAAATAGGAGGAGGAAGGACTATGTTCACAGCTTTGAATTATTTATAAAAGTAATAAAAGCAGGAAATAAACAAAATGGACTGCCCTCTGTCAGAAATGGCATAGGGTCTCCTGCTTGGGCGGAGGGTTGGACCAAATTATTTACCAGGTCACTTCCAACTTTTAATCTGTTACAGCCAGTCAAATTTTGTTTTTCTATTTCTATTTTTGAGGAAAACGCAAATAGTGATAAGACTGTAAGTCTATCTGAGGGTTCTCCTTTCCAAAGTTCTTGGGCTTTCTTTGTTGCTGTGATTCCATTTTTATGTACAACAAATACTACCATGTGTTGCTGATTTTGTTTAAAGTGATGGTTTGCATGTAAACTTCAGTTGCAAGTTGTATCACTCTCTGGTTATTTGTTTTCATATTTTAGATGAAGACTATGAAACAGCTGTCAGAAGGCTTAATGGAAAATTGTATTTAGAAGAACCTAAAGAGAACTCAGAAATAACGAATACAAGTAAAGAATACTAATCTAATCTAATTATTAATTTTATAGTTTCTTAGAACAAATTAGGGAAGAAATTTTGAACTCTTCTGATAATTTTATGCTAGAGCACAGATTTTCAGAATGAAATGGCAATTGGAAACTTAAGAAAAAGGAAAATTTAAAGTTATTGTAACTTTAATCTTATGGAATCTATAAACTTAGAGAATCTTATTCCACATCCATTCAGATGCGGAAAGAGGAATGGTTAGGTTTGAATTCCAGAACTTCTAAGAATTGGCCAGAATTTCCATTGTACTCTTAAACTGTATGGGGAAAAGACCCCTCAGATTTGGACAATTCCGCAACAAGAGCTCTTCGCCAACTGCAGTTGTTGTTAAAATAACTTTATTGTTCAGAATGTAGCAGTACAGAAGGACTCTGTTACTAATATTTTAGACTTTGTGATCCTTAGGAGTTATGAGTTCTGGATTCCAAAATTATGTTTCAGGCAGTTTTGTTTGACTACTGAAGGTCATTACAACTGAATATGTTGATGCCTCCGCCTTAGGCTGAATCTGTATTGTTTCTTAAGTGTCTCTTATTTGTTACCATAAATGAGATACAAAATTTTCTGTTCTTAAAAGAAGTTTTATCTTGATTTCCATGAAAGTTCCAGATGTTCCTGTCTGCTCACATTGTTTCCAAAGTATTTGTCACTATGTTAGTTTGACTCTTATGTAAGAGCTTTCTCCAATTTACTTAGCATATTTAGAAGCTTTATTTTATTATTCTACTTTGCTGATATTTTCTATATTATCTGTTCAGGTGCTGTGGGACATATTGATCCAGAGACTAGGAATGAAACTATTGTTGTTTGGGAAAAGAAACCAACTCCTAAGGAAAAAGCTAAAGCAGAAGCTCTAAAGTTGCCTCCAACTTTTCTCTGTGGCATTAACAGTGACACTGATGAAGACAATGATAACTTAGAAGAGACAGAACTTAGAAAAACTCAAGAGACAAAAGTAAGTAACAGAAGAATTGGGTATTTATTTTTTTTTACATGTTGAATGTAAACTAGAATCTTCCGTATTCTTCTGCTAACTCAATAATTGGTTATTTACTAACATTACATTGAACAGCATAGAGAATTCTTATGGTGTGACTTGCAAAAGCTCAAAACACAGTAATCCTTAGGATATTATCTTTCTTCTGTTGCATCTGGGTAGGTTCATTTGCACAAGATAATTCTCAGCCTTTTTCAGTGCTTATTCTGATTGTGGAACTACTTTGTTTATGGATAACAGTTTGGATTTTGTAACCGTTTAAATTCTTTTTTACTAATGTAGGGATGTAATATGAAGCCAAGATAATTGGTTTTGTACACACTTTCATTACCTGAACCATGCCTGTGTTTCAAGTGTTATCTGATGAAGTTACCTAAAGAACCTTCAGGTACATGTTACATTTAAAAAACACCAATAAAAACAAATGTGGTTTCAATTTTCAGGAATCTCAGGCAGAAGAAATAACTACTTCAATTGACGATGTGTGTTCTGGTAAGGAAGGAGGACCAGATGTAGCCTGCAGTATTAATAAAGCATCAGATTCTACACCCAACCCTATGTATACTACATGGGATACATCAAGAACAGATAGTGATTCTACTCCTGAAACTACACAGAGCTTTCAGAATTTATTAGGAACAGATGACAAACCTGTTGATTTATCAAATAAGAAGGAAAGTGATTCCAGTTCTGAAGCCTCTGTAAATCAAGGTATACTTGTCTATTTGAGTATGAAATGTCAAATGTTCTATGCTACACAAAAATAAAAAACTGTTAACTGTAAACATAATTCCAAATTCATTAAAAGTCAGTGTCCATGGAAGTCAAAGGGTTTTAATGGGAGCATAATTTGCTTGTTCAGATAGTAGTATGTATTTTATGCATGCCTAATGCTTTAGTAGTATCCTGAGTAGTCCTTGACTTACTTACAATTGGGACAGGAATTTTGGTTGTAAGTCATCGTGGTTGTAAGTCGAGGCACCATGTGACTGGACCCGATTTTCTACTGTTTTTATATCAGTCATTAAGTGTATCACATAGACACTGGCAAAAAAACCCGCAGGAAGTCAGCAAAAAGTGGTCATGTAATTGCAACAACCAGTCATAAATGCAATTCAGTTGCCAGCCACCCAAAATGAAGTCATGTGACGGGAGGGGAAGTTTTATGACAGCTGGAACTCTTTTCTAGGCTGTAAAGCAACCTTCCCACGGTCATTGTAACTTCAAACAATCATTAATGAACTGGTCATAAATTGAGGATACCTGTATCTGCACTTTGGCATAGGGTTAGGGTTGCAATGTAGGATGAAAAAGAAAGCTGCTAGTATACAGTGGATGATAAAATTGTACATTTTCCTTTTTTGTAGAGGAGAATCCCTTTTCCTTCGATAGTGTATCGAGCATGTCATTTGCTGATCTGGCTTCAAGCAATTCTGGGGATTTTGCTTTTGGTTCTAAAGGTAAAATATTCATCTTGTTTTCTAATATCTGTGAGAAAACTAACTGGAGTTTTTATTTAAAAAATAGATAGGACATATAATTTAATATCTTTATTTTCTCATCTAAACAGACAAAAACTTTAAGTGGGCAAATACAGGAGCAGCTGTATTTGGAGTACAAGCAGCCGCTAAAGGAGAATGTGATGATGATGCAAGTGATGAAGAGGTGGTACACAGTGACGATATTCATTTTGAACCAATAGTCTCACTGCCAGAGGTAAGTTTTCTAATCATAACCTAAGAAGGAATATATCTGTTTAGTCAGTTTCCTGGCATAAGGTACATTCAATATTGCTCCATTTATTTCTCAACTTACTTGTTTCATTTGTCATTATTGATCTTGCATGAAATAAATGAAAAGATTAAGAATGGAGGCAATTAGCCTATTGTGTTGTGGGACTAAAATCGCCAGATTTTAGTCACTATAATTCTCCAAATCTCCAGAATTCTGAAAGACTAACATGGTTTGTTTGTTTGTTTGTTTATTTATTTATTTATTTATTTATTTATTTATTTATTTATTTATTTATTTATTTATTTATTTATTTATTTATTTATTTATTTAAATTTCTATACTGCCCTACTCCCGAAGAACTCAGGGCTGTGAACAGCCACAGGATAAAACACATAAATACAAAAATTTAAAACAGAATAAAAACGAATTAAATAATTTGGCTGAATTTAAAATACCCCATAATTTAAAAACAAATTTAAATTTACATTTAAAAAGGGGAGAAGATTTAGGCCAGGCCAGCTTGATGAAATAAAAAAGTCTTAAGCGCGCGACGGAAGGTGCGCAGATCCGGGATCCTCCGTATCTCCGGGGGGAGCTCATTCCAGATCGTAGGTGTCCCCACAGAGAAGGCTCTCCCCCTAGGGGCCGCCAGTCGACATTATTGGCTGACGGCACCTGGAGGAGCCCCTCTCTATGGGAGCGTACTGGCCGGTGGGAGGCTATTGGTGGTAGCAGGCGGTCCCGTAGATAACCAGGTCCTAAGCCATGGAACTCTTTAAAGGTGATAACCAGAACCTTGAAGCGCACCCGGAAGACCACCGGGAGCCAGTGCAACTCGCGCAGGAGAGGTGTTACATGGGAACTCCACGTCGCTCCCATAACCACCCGCGCAGCCGTACTCTGCACCAGTTGGAGCCTCCGAGTGCACCTCAAGGGGAGCCCCATATAGAGAGCGTTACAATAGTCCAGACGAGAGGTGACGAGGGCATGAGTGACTGTGTGTAGAGAGTCCCGATCTAGAAAGGGACGCAACTGGTGGATCAGGCGAACCTGATGAAAAATCCTCCCAGTCACGGCCGTCAAGTGCTCTTCTAAAGACAGCCGTGAATATATATATATTGCTTAAAAAAAGAAACTAGACTTCCTTCTATATGTGTGTGTTTGTGTAAGTAATATAATACACACACACACACACACACACACACACAAACATGTACGCAGGGATAACATTGGAAGGATAGAGTGATAAGAGGCCTTATCATGCTGTCCTTCCAATTAAACATTGCTACAGTGGTGTCCACATTCAACATGATTACTTATTCCTGCTAGGTTGAAGTAAAATCTGGAGAAGAAGATGAAGAAATTATCTTCAAAGAAAGGGCAAAACTATACAGATGGGACAGAGAAGTCAATCAGTGGAAAGAACGTGGTGTTGGAGAAATAAAGATTCTCTTCCATATGCAAAAGAAATGTTACCGAATTTTAATGAGAAGGGATCAAGTTCTCAAAGTCTGTGCAAACCATATAATCACAAAAACAATAGACTTAAAACCCTTGAATTCTTCAATCAATGCTATGGTTTGGACTGTAACGGATTATGCTGGTGAGTATTTTTTTTTTTTTTTGAGATGTCCCATAATTTCACTATTTTTTCTACTATTTTCACAGCTAGATCATGTTGCTATTATAATATTTGAATTTCAATTTCAGATGGTGAAGCTAAAGTAGAACAGCTTGCAGTTAGATTTAAAACTCAAGAACTGGCTGATACCTTCAAGAAGACATTTGAAGAGTGTCAGCTGATTTTGTCGGAAGAACAGATGGAACACGTATCTCTTCCAGCAAAATTTTCAAAGGAATCTAACCCTATAGTATATCTTGAAATTTCTGTTGATGATGAATCTCTAGGGCATGTAACAATAGAATTGTTTTCCAGTGTTGTTCCTCGAACCGCTGAGAACTTCAGGGCATTGTGCACAGGAGAAAAAGGATTTGGATTCAAAAACTCTAGATTTCACAGAATAATTCCAGATTTTGTCTGTCAGGTAAGTTAAAATACATTGAGAGACTGATCAAAAGGAATTAAAATTTCAGTTTTATTGTCCACTTGTTGCTGCATCATTTTCGGGGTTCCTAAGGAAATTTTGACTAAGAAAAAAATGTGGAGTTACTGTTTCAACTTCATACATTAATTTTTTAAAAATTGGAATCAATTTAGATGCAGTACAGAAAAGGTTATCAATACAGAAAACATAATCACAAATTAAAGCAGAAGGCAAATTCTAAACAGTGGCATAACAGAATTTATTTGAATTAGTAATAATGAGTAACCTTCTACCATTGAGTATTTACTTCTTTATTTTGTCAAATTTATATGGCTGCTCTTCTCACCTGAAGTGACTCTTAGGTCCTCCAATAAAAAATGAAAGTAAATATAACTGGAAATTATAGTTGCAGTTAGGTTGTGTGTTTGAACAGTATTGAATTTATAGTTGCAGTTTGCCATTGTGTTTGAACAGTATTGAATCTTAGGTCTAAAAGATAATCTAAACTTTTAGCTTAAACCTTTGGGCTAATACATGTAAAAGCAAAACATTCTTTATTGTTTGAATGCTGCCAATTACCGGTATATGAATAAACTGAATATCTTTTTTAAAAAATCAATCGGGATCCTATATTCCATTGTCATTGAGAGTGGATTTCTTTCTGTTTTAGTATACATTATTATTGGTAAACATGTTTTGGTTGTATTTGCGATGTTTCCACCTATTGCATATTTTACTAAATTCTCAATTTCTTTCAATCCAGGGAGGTGACATCACTAAGCATGATGGCTCAGGGGGACAGTCCATTTATGGAAGTTCATTTGAAGATGAAAATTTTGAAATAAAACACACTGGTCCTGGCCTATTGTCAATGGCAAATTCTGGCAGAGATACCAACAATTCTCAATTCTTTATTACTCTCAAAAAGGCAGAACAGTTGGACTTTAAACATGTTGTCTTTGGGTTTGTAAAGGATGGGATGGATATAGTGAAAAAAATAGAATCTTTTGGCTCTCCCAAAGGAATAGTGTCAAAAAAAATTGTGATTACAGATTGTGGGCAAAAATAAAATGATTCTGACGACATATTTGGAGATTAAACATAAACCTTCAGCAGATTTAGACAAGATTATGTTCAGGGTTTTTTGTTTGTTTAAAAAATGAACAACTTCTGATGTATAAATGTAAAGTTACAGCTCATAGCTGAGTACTTTTTAAAATGTGTTTCAATTGCCTGCATGTTGTGAAATAAACGTTCAAACACTAGTCTACTTCAGGTGTACTTTCGTTTCCTCCCAATTTTGTATTAAATAATTTAAAATGAAATCCCAAGTGTCTGGAGTTCTCTGTTTCTGTATGCTTCTTAGTTTGAATGATTCAAATAATATTACAAGGTAATTTAATTGCTACTTCTATACTACATACATTTGTATTAGAAAATGAGTTTCTATAGCAAACAAAACGCTGCAACAGTTTGAGTTGCTCAAGTGGCAATATTCAGTTGCCTTATTTTGATATTTAATGTCTTTAGAAAATAGACTATTGCCTGTCTATGGAGATTCTCAGTCATCCAGATTGTGGTTGTCCCAAAGGTGCTTTTCCAAGAGGCAACTGGACTTTCCAGAAAGTCCAGTTGCCTCTTGAAATATAGACTACTGCCTGCAATTATAGGTGACATGTACATACTTTTACATTGGAGACACAGCAGTTCTTCTGTGCCATATCTGTCATCGGACGTCTGCGATCCTATTTTTATCAGTAGCCACATGAAAAAGTGCTGCTGAGTTTTGTCCAAACCAGTCCCTTTTGGGGGATATTGAAGCCATGATGTTCTTCTGCCTGGACCTCTTTGCCTTAAATCTTTCCTTAGAGGATTAAGTGAAGTATGCCGTATTTTTCCAGGTGTCACATATGTCCAAAATATTCTAACTTTTTGCTTTTTGATGGGTTTGATGATTTCCCTTGGTTTTCCTGGGTGGCTTACCACCTCATTTCTGATTTTGTCAACCCAGTTTATATGTAGTAGGCATCTGTAAATCCACATTTCAAATGCTTCAAGTGGCTTTCTGATAAGAGACCAACTCTCTTAACTCCGTAGAGCAGGATAGAAAAGATGTAACATCTGACAAGCCTCATTTTCAGTCTTAGGCTTATGCCGTGATGTACAGCAGTTAGATGCTACCAATAAGAACTCTAATGCTTAAAGCAAAATCACATTCAAACCAAAAGGATACTTATCCTCTTTATCAGTTATAATTGCAGGTGACAACATCTGGTAGAATTTAAGTAAGTTTGAAGGCTAAGCAGATTTGCACTTGATTGGTACTAGGATAGTGCCAGGAAATTCTAGAGTTATTGGTTAAAGTAGGGAAAACATAATGGAAGATAATGACAGCTTTCATGCTGTTGTGATCGGTCTGTTGGTTCTAGAGCAGGTCTTCAAACTTGGCAGCTTTCAGACTTGTGGACTTCAATTCCCAGAATTCTCCAGCCAGCTATGCTGGCTGGAGAATTCTGGGAGTTGAAGTCCACAAGTCTGAAAGCTGCCAAGTTTGAAGACCTCTGTTCTAGAGAAAAGACTGGGCCAACATTGCTTGTTCTGTTCATCGTTAAATTTGATAAAGATATGTGGAAAAGGGGTATCCTTACAAGGATATGAATCTCTATAAATATCTTCGAGTGGGATGGCCATCGTGCTTCAGAATTTAGTACTATCGCGGTTTTGTGAAGCAATGGAAAGGAAGCTTAGAGCGGCCCGCGCCTGGACTCCTGTTCCGTACTTTTCAGTAGCCGAAACGTAACGCCAGCGGCCTGGACGCGGTTTAGCCGGTTGCCCTGGAAACAAGGTCCCGCCTGACGAAGTGGTGGGGCGGAGCAGTCACCTCGCGCAAGTGCATATTAGTTGCTCTGCCTCTCGTCCTTCCTCCGCTCCGTTTGCAGGCGGTTGTTGTAAAAGGCGGGAGGGCAGCGGGAAGGCTCGCCTGGCTGGCTTTTCTTCCATGGCGGCTTCCCCAGAGCTGAGCAGTTCGGTTGAGCGTTGGAGGAGACGTTATCTGAGTAGAGAGGTGGGGATACGCGAGGGGGAGGGGTGGTTTGAGAGCTACTTTGAATACGTGTATCTCCATCCTGACGAGATCCGTGCGTGGAGTGGAGCTTGATAGAAGCGTGGCTGTTCAATTCCTAAATGTCGGTTTTGCCACGGCCCTAAAATACAAGGGTAGCCTTGGTTTGCTTGGGACCATAGATAATACTTGGAGTTGGGGAAATAGCGGAGACGGGTTCAGAAGGACTCGTTTTTCTTATAAGTTCCTGCCCGGCGCAAGACAAATCAGCTTCGAAACATTATCCAAATTTTGTTCGGGGAAAGATAATTTCTAGCGGGTTTTGTGTTCCTTATTTCGAGGCTTGGACTGGCAGGGATTGGCATAAAATCTTCCTTCACTCAGTGGCCCTATTAACTGGTTCTAAAAGGGTTTTAGGGTGGCAGAGACTTAAACTAAACTCCAGAGCAAACGAACAATTAGAAAAACCTGTGTAAGAAGCAAACACTAGAATGGTGGTGCTAATTCTGGTATGCGCTTCCTTTTTCAGGCTTATCTTTTGGATGTAACACAAGCCAAAAGTAAAAGTAGAAAGGCCCTGATAGCTGCAGGTAAGACATTTAAAATAAGTGTGTTGTTTAGTTTGTTAACAAGAAAAGGTAAAGTAGAGAGCTTTTATTAAAATTTAGTTATATCTCCCCATCAAAAGCAATGAGTAATGATTTGTACTTTGTTAACAACAGCTTTGTCTGCACAACACACTAACAGTTTACTGAGCACATCCCACTGAATGTACCCAATTGCCTAAGTTCATCCAATATATGAATCATAAACTGATTATGTTCCTACTATCAACGCCTTCATGTCAGTGATTCTGCTCTCTCATTTCAAATGTACGAAAACTTGTTTCAAACTCTGAAGTTATGAATGAAGACTGTATATAAGTTTAAACACACAAACAGGTCTTTTGGTTTATATATTGATGGAGTAACAGTTGTCACTGAGAAGTGCCTCTAGATCTGGGCCTTGACCATGAGGTCCTCTGCAGATACTTAATGAAATATTTCTATAGAAAAATGGAATCTGGTCAAGGGAATATTATTAAGGGTTTTGTAGTGTGTATTTGAATGGCCTTGAAAAGAGGACATCAGGTTTGAGCCCTAGGGACACATGTTCTCTGAAGATAAAAAAAATAGCATAATAATGTCTGCCCTCGACCCAATGGTGATACCAATGTTGAAATGTGTGAAAGTGGTTAATCCTATGTGACAGGATAACATTTCTTTAGGTTCCATCCTTTCTAAGGTAGGTGAAATGAGGACCCAGTTTGTGGGGGCAATAAGCTGACTTTGTATAAAATATACAAAAGAATGAAGGCTATTGCTTAACGCATTGTAAGCCGCCCTGAGTCTCCGGAGAAGGGCGGCATATAAATCAAATTAAAAAAAAAAAAAGGACCTATTTAGCCACAATAAGAAAGAGACCATATTGGTTGGAAATGTGCAGAAGAGGCCTTCATCCTGCAGTGGATAGACAATGACTAAAATTATGAAAAAGATATCTTCCCACGCTCCATTTTACTATTCACTTAGGAAGGGCCTCACGTTTCCAAAAAAAACTGGCATGATATGTTGGGGGGGGGGGATATTTTGCTTGGCTATAGTGCAAAGAGAGCTAAGCAACAGGCTTTTAACCAATAGTGATCTCTCATGGATGGAGTGGCATACTGGTAAGATGGAATATCTCAACATTGTGCCTCTTAGATCTGCTTTGGAAGAATTAAGGAAAGGTGAACAATTTCCTTTAAATCAAAGAAATTGGTAATATACACAGTTGGGGTATATGTCTACATTTAATAGGTTGGCATTTTATCGTTATTTGTTTGCTGTATTACAGTTCAAAGCATTCCATAATTCAGTGATGATGTTCTGTAACTAATTAATGATGGTCTCTAACTGTAATTCAGTAAAGTAAAGTTTCCTTACAGGAGATAACTCACTTGATGATACAATTGCATCTATACTTATAAATTCCTCACAATCAAAGCTTCTGTACTGCAGAAGAAAGCATAATAGAAGATTTTTGGACTCCTCAAAAAGTTTGAAAAAATTGGCTTGGTAAGAAAACTCTTTACTCTTCAAAACATACATCCTTTTATAATGCATAACCTATCAGGTCATTTAATAATTCAGTTCAATAACTTCCTGTGCTAAATTTTCTGGTGATTCTAACATTGTCTTATACTGTGATAATTGTGATTACCATGATAATTGTGTTTGTTAGGCCAGATGACGAGCTGGATTCTTCGTGCAATTCAGACCAGCTTCATATACAGCCAGAACCAATTGGAGATTTTCTTGGAAATGGTGAAGTCCAAAGTGAAGGCATGTATTCAGAAGCAGGTATTCAATTACTTATTTCTAGCACAACTTGAGCAAAATAACATCTTCACATCTGAAATTATGCAGAATGTATCATTGGCTTGATCCTACTTTTCTAGGCTTTTAACTGCAACATTGATGTCACTCTATGCAAGATGAACTGCATTCTTAGCTGCTCTCTTGTGCCTTGTCTTAATTTACATTTGCATTTCACTCATGGAGACTCCATTTTTCACCATATTAAGATTTCCAGGATTTAGTTATGACAAATTGTTGCTATTCCGTTTGGAGGAAATGTCTGCTCTTAGTTCCAGACAAGAGGTGGAGTATCTATCTTGGGTTCTGAATTAACACTTCACTAAGTCTGTGTTTTGCAAAATAGCAAAACACTGATTCATTATACTGATTATATAGCTCATTTTATCTACCTGTCTAAACAAAACAATAATTCAAGTTGTTTAGTTGATCATATTCAGGACTTTTAATTTCAGTCATTCTTGCCAGAATTGGAAGAAAAATAGTGGGTTTTTTTCCATTCTGAGAAAGCTATAAGAGCAATCTTATAAGAGAAATCATTCTTGATGTTTTCAAGGTTTGTTTCTTGTGTATTTCTTTAACAGCAATCCTGAGTACTTTTAAAGTTGTGGCAAGAATGTGTCGAATTCCAAGTAAAAAGATATAGCAGCTTAAAAAGGTGGTGTAACAGCAATTGGCATACTGAATCATGCACAATTACATTGCACACATTTGCATCCAGTTAAAAAAATTATCACTAAAGTTTTACAATTTCAGCCATATCAGAACACAAATCTTGAGAGATTTCAGGTGACAACCTGAGATTTCAGAGGTGAGATTGTTGTTATTTGGCACATGTGTAAGTATAGAGAAGATTTGGCATCCCTAAGGAATTCTGCATTAGTCAGATGCACGTATATCAAACACACTGATTAAGAAATCAAAGAGATCCACAAAGAAGCCACAGTTGCTTTGGGATGAGGGGGAAAAAGAATTGAATATAAATTTCAACATCTAAAGGATTTTCTTTCCTTGGTAAAATCTGGCATGTTCAATAATTTAATTTTGCTGTATTTACATTGTTTTGCTATTGTTATCTGTTTTAATTTGTATTCTGTTAATAATTTTCTATGTTAAGGTACCTTGCAGGAAGCGTTGGTTCCTGTATATTTATGGCTAAGCTTTTAGACTTAATTGTGCTGTTTAATTCTTTCGTACTATTGCCAAATGTTAGATTTCCCTGTTTACAGAATAGTTGATAATGATTCATAATGTGAACTAATTGACAGGCAAAACTCTGCCTTTTATATCATCATCTGGAAAAGGGGCTAGTCACATAACCGGCATACAATCTTTCCATAATGAAAAAAAAATGTAATGGCTTTTATAAAATGGAGGAATATAATGCTGATAATGCTGCTTCCATTTTCATCTATTAGATATTACTCTGCCATCCACTTTAGGAGTGACTGCTTACTGTGATTATAATGATGACGGTGATGCAGTAAGAGACAATGTGAGCATTTCTGAAACCCAAGAATTGAATGGGGAAAGCATGGTAACACCTCAGTTCAATCAAATTTATCATGAATTATCAATCATCCATCAGAAGCTACAGGTAAAATATTAATAATGGTTTGGATATTGGTACATTTTCATTTTCTTTCCAATATCAGTAAATGCTGCTATATTTTGTTTGTTGGTTCTTTTGTCTTTTATGGTACAGCAAGAAAAATTAAGTCAGCGAGAGTATGCTTTGAAACTTCAAAAGAGAGAACGTTTCATAGCTGAACGGGAAGTCCAGCTTTGTAGGCATGAAGCTGCTTTGATCAAGATAAAGGACGTTGAAGAGGAAGTTCATACAAAATTTCAAATTATGAAGGAGGTATCCCTACTTACAAAATTCTTATTAAATTTGAGAAAATTATTCTAATAAAAACACAAGCTATTGATATCATCAGAGAAAAGTTGTGAATTTATGGATTTATAGAGCTGCAGTGTCGCAGTGGTTAGAGTGTAGTACTGCAGGCTACTGTACTGCTGCAGCAGCAGTACTGCTGACAGCTGGCTGCCTACAATTTGACAGATCAAATCTCACCAGGATCAAGGTTGACTCAGCCTTCCATCCTTCTGAGGTGGATAAAATGAGGACCCAGATTGTTGGGGGCAATATGCTGACTAGAGAGGGCTATAAAGCACTGTAAAGCGGTATATAAGTCTAAATACTATTACTATTGCTAAGTACTATTGCTATTTGTCTTATCCTATGGACATAAGAGAAAGTGTCCTTAGATATCAGCATTGTCCAGGCAGTTGTGAAAGCAGTGCAGCTGGGGATTTGGGCCCCACTGTAATATATCAGTTCTCCACTCCTTAAGAAATCCTTTTCCTAGGTAATTTACAGAAAACATTAAATATAGGGCATCAGTAGTGGAAGTGGACTGAAAAACAAATCTCTAGGTAATCGGGATATATAGGTACTAAAGTATTATGAGGAGAGCAAATGAAAGACTTTCCTGTTAGCAAGATTAGGATTGATGGTAAAGCTTATACGGCCATGGTAGTTGTGTATATGCTCATGTATATCTATAGAGTGTAATATATCTAAGATGCATGCATAAGAGTTTAATCTTACTGATTCTTTTTTAACTATGAGGTTTGTTTTGTTTTGTTTCTTTTTTCTTTCTTTCAGTGGTCTCTTAGCCAGTTTTTCTGCCCTGCACTAGGGAGAACTGTATTTTAGAATGTTGACAGAAAGGTTACTCAAAGAAAATTAAGTTTTGTCATCCTTTAGAATGTTTTATCTTTATCTTTTTTGATTTTGAGATTATTGGAGTTTTATTTGAGAAAGCAAGCTCTGGGTGGTACAATTTAATTTCTTATAGCATTTATATCATGTCTGTCTTACATACAGAGACAGTCTTTGATTTACAGTGTTTTTTGAAAACTGGTTAATTCTATTTTAAAAGTTTCTATTTTGGTTTGCAGCAACATGAAGCTGAAATAAAGGAATTGTCCGATGCCTTGAAAGAAAAAATAAAGGAGAACAAAAGGCTGAAGACATCATTTGAAACACTAAAGGAGCTGAATGACACCTTTAAAAAACAGGCAAATAACATTTTTAACAAAATCATTAATCTGGTGTTAATGCTATAAAGGTTGTTGTTTTTAATATGAAGTATTAATACGTTACAACAATGACAGTGACAAATATCTACAGATTATTCTTTTTTAAGAATATAGTTGTCAGAAAGATTCATGTATTTTAACCCTAATAGATAATGGTATCTTTTAAAAAAATTAGCGTTTGAATTATTTTAGTTTAATAGTCTTCTAATAGACTTCTTTTAGTCTTAATAGTCTTAAAATCTTCTGTCTGAAAATTAAAATTTTCTAATTATCATAATCTGTTACAGTTTAATATGTTTTAGCAATGGGCAGGAGTGCTCATTTTTTCATTGCAGATTGGAGACATCTGCAGTAGTTTGAAAAGGACAAAACACATCACAGGGAGCTTTAACCAGTTGCGGCTACTTATTAGATGTTTTCAAGTATATAAGTAGGTTTCAAAGCACTGTAGGAAAGGTGTAGTCAAAATGGATAGTCAAGCCTAGCCAAGGCCCCAAGATTTATCCCCGGTTTCCAACAGATACTGACTTTCCTATGCCATACCTTAAACTGTCTCTAACCCCAGAAGGCCCTTTCTTGTGGCACAACGTCATCATTCCCCTCACCTCAGGCATCTTTGAAGGTCAAAATAGGAACTCTCCATCCTTGGAACAGCAGTGCCCTTGTGACTTTGACATGCAGAGACAACAGAATGTATGCTTCTCCAGTGCTTGTACCTTACAGGTGGTCATGTTAGTGTCATCCTGCCACTACTATATAAATACTTTGAGCACAAGGACAATTTTACCCCATTCCATTGTTTTTAGATACTAACTTTGCTACAACAGGCAGCCATTGCCAGGTTCTGTTCTGTGCACTAAACATTTATCAGATGATTAACTCTGGGTGGTATCTAGGGCTCAGCATTGTTAATTACATTCAGGGTTATCTGGTCTGCCATATAGGGGTGCTCTGTCACTAACAAGTATGGCCTATCATGTGCTAACATTTAATTAATCTTGATGTTTTCACCTCTCCTCCCTTTCACTTTTGATGCCTTTTATACCTTTTGTGTCTCATATATTTTAGTTTAGACAATGCATATTTTTATATTTTCTACATTTTTGCTTTTTAAAACATCTTTTAGATTTTTCACTTTTTATATTTATATATTTAAATATATTGGCTAACTATCGTCCAGTCTCCAACCTTCGCTTTGTGGTGAAGGTTGTTGAGAGTGTGGTTGCACGACAGCTTGCCCAGTACCTGGATGAAACGACGTATCTAGATCCGTTCCAGTCGGGTTTCAGGCCTGGGTACAGCATGGAAACGGCATTGGTCGCGTTGGTGGATGATCTCTGGAGGGCTCGGGACAGAGGTTGTTCCTCTGTCCTGGTCCTATTAGATCTCTCAGCGGCTTTTGATACCATCGACCATGGTATCATGCTGCACCGGTTGGAAGAGTTGGGGGTGGGAGGCACCGTATTACGGTGGTTCTCCTCCTTTCTCTCCGACCGGTCGCAGTCTGTGTTGAGAGGGGGCAGAGGTCGACACCGAGGCCCCTTATATGTGGGGTGCCACAAGGATCGGTCCTCTCGCCCCTTCTGTTCAACATTTATGTGAAGCCGCTGGGCGAGATCATCTGTGGTTTCGGGGGGGAGTACCATCAGTACGCTGATGACACCCAGCTGTACATCTCCACCCCAGACCACCCCAACGATGCCCTTGAAGTGATGTCCCGGTGCCTGGAGGCCGTACGGATCTGGATGGGGAGAAACAGACTCAGGCTCAACCCATCCAAGACCGAGTGGCTGTGGTTTCCGACGTCCCGATATAGTCAGCTGGTGCCATCGCTGACTATTGGGGGCGAAGCATTGGCCCCCACGGAGAGGGTTCGCAACTTGGGTGTCCTCCTGGATTCACGGCTGTCTTTAGAAGAGCACTTGACGGCCGTGATCGGGAGGATTTTTCATCAGGTCCGCCTGATTCGCCAGTTGTGTCCCTTTCTGGATCGGGACTCATTACGCACGGTCACTCATGCCCTCGTCACCTCCCGTCTGGACTATTGTAACGCTCTCTACATGGGGCTCCCCTTGAGGAGCACTCGGAGGCTCCAACTGGCGCAGAGTGCGGCCGCGCGGGTGGTGATGGGAGCGACGTGGCGCTCCCATGTAACGCCTCTCCTGCGCGAGCTGCACTGGCTCCCGGTGGTCTTCCGAGTGCGCTTCAAGGTCTTGGTTATCACCTTCAGAGCGCTCCATGGCTTAGGACCTGGCTATTTACGGGACCGCCTGCTGCCACCAATAGCCTCCCATCAGCCAGTACGCTCCCATAGAGGGGGGCTCCTCCGGGTGCCGTCGGCCAAACAATGTCGACTGGCGGCCCCCAGGGGGAGAGCCTTCTCTGTGGGGGCACCTACGATCTGGAACGAGCTCCCCCCGGAGATACGGAGGATTCCGGATCTGCGTACCTTCCGTCGCGCACTTAAGACGTTTTTATTCCATCAAGCTGGCCTGGCCTAAACTTTTCCTCTTTTTAAATGGAATTTTAAATTTGGTTTTAATTTATTGGGGTTTTAAAATGTCTCAGTCAAATTTATTTAATTAGTTTTATCTCTATTTTAAATTTTGTATCTATATGTTTTATTTTATGGCTGTTCACCGCCCTGAGTCCTTTGGGAGTAGGGCGGTATACAAATTTAATAAAATGAAAAAAAAAATATTTATGTCTCATATGTGTATGTATCTTTTCACCTCTGTTTTAAAAGATGCTCATTAGGTGTACCCCCCCTTATGTTAGTCTATGACTATAATAAAAATTTGTTTGATTTATTGTGGCAATATAACATTGGAAATATGAAAATATGTGTGAAATAGTCTTTAACCACAGTGCTGAAGAATAAAATCCTTGACAGGTTCAATAAAACATACTATTAGATAAATGTGCTTTGAATATATTTAGGATTGAAATCAGAATTTCTTGGTAGCAGGATTTTGATCTCCATACTAATGGGAAATGTAGCTAGGTGATTTTAAACTCTGGACTAACTGCCTACCTGAAGTATAGAATTATAGATGAGTTTTTTATCATGTCAGAAAGAAAAACTATACCTAATCAGTGCTTTCGTTCAGGATTCATTTCTTGCGAAACAGAAGCTTTAATATAATAGAAATATTTAATTTTTAAGCTTCGGTTCAACATTTTCTCTCTATTTTTAGTTAAGTGATGTGACTGAGCAAAACAAGAAGCTTGAAGTCCAATCTCGAAAAGTACAGGCTCGTTTAGAGAATTTGCAGGTAATATTGAATCTTGGTTTTTGTTATCTTTGTCCTCTGCCCACTCCACCATCAGAAATCTTACATATTCTCTTTCTGACCTATTTCAGAGAAAGCATGAATTTTTATCAATACAGAGATCTAAAGAAGCCACATTCCAAAATCGTAAATCTGTGAAGTCAGAAAGAGCAATAGCACCAGCAAAGGCCTATAAAGTAAGTAAGGCAAATTCTATAAATCACTCAATGCCCCAACTCAGAATTTTAAAGTCAGAAAACCTTATTTTGCGTGAGAGTGGAAAAGGCAGCTGTGCATATAAAATATACAATTGTCCCTTTTATACTATATATGAGATGCCTTGTGGACACTAAATATATTTTTTTAAATTTGATTTATATGCCGCCTTTCTCCGGAGACTCAGGGCGGCTTACAATGTGCTCAGCAATAGCCTTCATCCTTTTGTATATTTATACAAAGTCAGCTTATTGCCCCTACAACTGGGTCCTCAATTTACCTACCTTAGAAAGGATGGAAGGCTGAGTCAACCTTGAGCCTGGTGAGATTTGAACCTGCAGTAATTGCAGGCAGCTGGTCTTAATAACCAGCTTAATAATAGGGTGCCTTAGACCACTGTACTACCAAGGCTCTTATTTGTATGCAGAAGATATTCAGTTACATTCATTTGTATTATTGAAGGTAATCAGTGAGTTCTCAGAATTCCTAGTGATCATTTTTTTAAAAAATGTGAAATATGTTTTTTTTTAATAAGCTAAGATATCTTACATCATTAATATACATTATGTATCAACTATGCGTATATGTTCAAGGAAGAAAGAAGTAAAAAAGATCACGGATTAAAAAAAATAGAAATTAAAATCTTTGCATTTATTAATTTGTAGAATATGCTTAAACTACAGAATGCCTTTTGCAAATATGAAGATTAGTTGCTGTATCTATAAATGCCTCTGTCTCTAGGAACCAAATCCCAACCAACATTAAACTAATGCATGAAGAGAAATGCAAAGCTTCACAAATGGTTCAGCAGTGAGCAGGGAGTGAAACAAAAATGTGTGATGGTTAAAAACACAAGTAATGCTTGTGGTTACACTAGCAGTGTGTTGGGTTTGGAAGTTAATATCTGTATAGTTTTGTGTTGATGCCTGACACCTCAAATGATTTTCAGGGAATGCTAGACCAATTATATGATGCAATGAAGAGTATAAATATGAAAAACAATGTTGCGATATTTTCAGGATCAGACTCAATAAATGAATTAAGAGTTAGATATTCAAATAAAGCACTGTTTATTTACAGAAGGCATTCTATATTCACTGAATAATCACAGATAGAAGCGCTGAGAGAATGCATACAGCTCCTTATATATACATAGGATGGAGCTAGATATGGGAGTGGTTAAATATGAATATATTAAGTAGTGAAGAATAAGTTAACCCCTGATACCCCGGTCATGTACTATTTACATAATGAAGAATAAGGCATTTACTTGTGACAAATCCCCCTCTAAATGCCGATTCGATATACAACAACAATTACATTCAGATTCAGAACAATATAAAACTTGTAACTTAGAAGTCAAGTATTTGTGCTGTTTAGAAGGCAAAGGCTTTGTTAATATGTCGACTATTTGCTCTGATGTTTCGCAATGAACTGCTTTAATAAATCCATCCTGAGATAACTGTCTCACATGTTTGAATTTTATATCTATATGTCTGGACCTTTGTCCAATAGCATCAGATCTAGATATTTCAATAGCAGCCTTGTTATCTTCGTGCATGATAAATGGTAATGAAGGTTTCTTCCAAGTGTTTGACAATAAGTCATTAAACCATACGAGGTTATTTGAGGCTTTAGACAGACAAACATATTCTGCCTCAGTCGTTGAGGTGGCTACTAAATCTTGTTTACCAGTGTACCAGTAAACTGGACAATCGTTAAGGAAAAATATATAGCCAGATGTGCTTTTTCTACATGTGGTATCGCCAGCCCAATCCGCATCGGCATAACACGTGAGGATGGGCTCTTTGACATTATTAGGTTCCAATAATAAACAGAAGTCTAAACTATTCTTTAAATATCTTAATATTCTCTTGACAGCTTCCCAATGATATAATAATGGTTTGCTGACGTGCCTAGACAATAAGTTGAGAGGCAAAGCAATATCAGGTCTAGTCCAATTGGAAATATATAGAAAGGAACCGATGACTGATCTGTAAAGTGTATTATCTTTAAATTCGGGGGATGACTCATCTGTGTTCCTTAAAAAATCAGTTTGCATGGGAGTGTCACAGGGCTTAGCATTATTTAAGTTACATTTGTTCAGAAGTTCTATAATCTTATCTCTTTGAGAAAGTTTGAACCCCCTTTTTGTTTTACTGATTTGAACTCCAAGATACTTATTTACCTTCCCTAATGATTTCAAAGAAAAATGTTCATTTAGTTTTGTTACAAATGTCTCTCTCTTCTCTTTATGTTTACCTATATACAAAATATCATCCACATAAATTAACACAAATTCTAAAGAATCACCCTCTTTTTTGACAAAGAAACAGTTATCAGCAGTAGTAGCATTGAAATTCATAGTTTTGAGTACTTTGACTAAACATTCATACCATCGTTTGCCAGATTGTTTCAATCCGTATAAACTTTTGTTTAACAACCACGTTTCATTTTTGTTTGTGTATTGACTATGAGGTGCTCTTACATATATCTCTTTATCTAATTTTGCATGTAAATATGCAGTCTGTATGTGGTATTGGAATACATCAAGGTTAAGTGCTGATGCTATAACTAGAGCTGTTTTAACACTCTCAGTTCTTACTGTGGGAGAGTATGTGTCTGTGTAATCCTCGGGATATTTTTGAGCATAACCTTGTGCAACTAGTCTAGCTTTGTATAAAGTGTTGCCTCCCTCTAAGTTTTTGATTTTATATATCCACCTGGTGCCAATAATAGTTTTATCTTTAGGTGCAGGTGTAGGTGTGAATACATTTAATTCTCGTAAACTATCCATCTCCTTAGTCATGGCTGATTCCCACTTTTTCTTTTCTTCGGGGGGAAGTTTTAACACTTCCTCATATGTGTTTGGTGTTGATGTTTCTCCATCCATATACATTACATAATCTTTGTATTTGTTTGGCACCTGATTTCTGTTACTTCTGATCGTTCTTTCTGGTTTACTATCATTGTCATGTAAATACCTTGCTTCCTTTTTTGTTAATGAATCTGTCTTTATTTTGTGTTGACTGTTTGTCCATGTTTTGATTTTGTTTTTATGTGAGTTGTGATTGTATTCTTCTCTAGTCATTTTATCTTGATGTTTAGTGTCTGGATTAGTGTTTGGGAATATTTCATTAAGATGTATTTTAGACCAGTTGGCCTGTTCATGGAATACTGCCATTCTAGAAATTATAAATTTGTTATTATTATCGATAAATCTGTACCCTTTTGTGCCTGTTTCGTATCCCATGAACCTAAGTCTTCTGGATACGTTCTCACCTTTACGCCTCAATTGCTTAGGTATGTGTACGTCTGCAGTGACTCCAAATATGTGCATGTGTGCTATTTTGGGTTTCCTACTATACATTACTTCATATGGTATCTTGTTTACAATGCTGGACCAAGTTCTATTTTGTGTATAATTGGAATATTGTAAAGCTTCTGACCAGAATTGTTTACCTAAGCCAGCATCTTCTAGTGTGCATCTAATCATGGTTTGTAATGTTGAGTTCTTTCTCTCTGCCACTCTATTTTGGAATGCAGAGAAAGGGCTAGATGTGTAATGTAACATCCCTTTGTCTTTTAGCCATTGGGAGAATTCCTTTGACATGAATTCACATCCTCTATCTGTCATAATTTGTTTTATTCTAATATTATGTTGCGTTTCTACACGTTTGTAAAATTCTTTAAATTTCTGAAAAGTTTCATCTTTGTGCTTTAATGTATAGACAAACCCATAACGACTATAGTCATCCACAATGGTTAGAAAATAACGTTTTCTATATGTGATTGATGGTGTTAATGGACCAACTAGATCCATGTGTACCAAGTCAAAAATTTGGTTAGTTGATCTTGTTGACTTTCTTGGTTTGAGACTAGTTTTGAGTTTTGTGGATTTACATACTGAGCATTCCAAATAGTTTTTACAATTTTTTATTTTAACACCTTCAGCATGTTCAGTCATCTTTTGTACTACAGGAAAACTGGCATGTCCTAATTTCCTATGTAAGACATGAGCACACTCATCATGAATTGGTTTACCAATTTTAGGTTTTTTGTCATTGGATGTGTCTTTGTGATTATGAATTATCTCATGTTCCTCATTATCACTATTACTATTGTCTCCATTATCTATGTCATTGTTATCTTCCATGTTGGAATCAATGTTGTGTAACCATCTCTCTTTTGTCATTAAATAAGGTAGACCTCCTTTGATAACCACAGTACCTATGTTTATTCTGTTTTTCTCTAATGTTGCTCTTCCTTTTGAGAACACAATATTTATGTCAGAATCTCTGCTTAGTTTTATTGCACTAAGTATGTTATGAGGTATTTCAGGTATTAACAATACCCCCTCTATTTTTCCTAGACCAGGTAAGATTATATTCCCTCTACCTATGACTTGGACCTTTTCTTGATTAGCTACTTTAATTATAAATTTATCTTCTACAAATGAAGATAATATATTTTTATTATTTGTAGTGTGATTAGTTGCCCCAGAATCGATAAGCCAATCATTGTCCTCTGATTGTTGTGTGTTAGTGTTGTTATGTTTGTTTAACCCATTCAGTGAACCAGATCTTCTATCCTTTGAATTATCCTTGCCCCCTCTATGTTCTCTATAGTTAGGTGGACTTCTATATCTATGTCTATCAATGGATGACTGTCTGTTGTGGTATCTATTTCTATGGTTTGATTTTTGTCTTTCCCTAAGGAATTTAGGACAATCTCTCCTATTATGTTCCTTGGATCCACAGTTGTGGCATCCAATTGGATCATGATATCTTTCTTGAAATGCTACCTTCTTATATTGTTTATGTTCCATGTGGTTGTTACAACGACTCCTCCTTGAATTATCTTCAGCTATTAGCTTATTAGATAGATTTTCTATGGATAAATATCCTAAATTGATTGTGTCTAAATGTGATATATAGTTATCCCACGATGGGTCTAATGAGTTAATGATAACACTCTTCATTGTTTGATCTGAAATTATCTCCCCCCTTAAATGCAGTTCTGCTCTGATTTTGTTTAAGGATATTAAATGTTCACTTATGGTAACCCCTGGCTTTATCCTAGCTGAGAAGAAATCTTTAGACATTCTTGTTGTAGTGGCTACACTTTCACTGTGAAACAATTTAAACATGCATTGAATAATTTCTGAGACAGTCAGATTTTGCTTAATACTATGGTACATGGCAGGAGATATACTGGAAATTAATAAGAAAAATGCTCTATGGTGTAGGCAGTCCAATTTTAGAGTCCAAGGTCTTTTTGGGGGGTTAGTAATAAAAAATAATAAGTTTTCTTTTAGAAAGACAACCTGGAGCTGTTGACACCACTCTTGCAAATTAATACCATCTATTCTCAGTTTTGGGAAATCATTGGGTAAATTCCCAATATTGTTAGATCCATTACTTACAACTGGGGGTAGTCCGTGATCTTGTAAATGTTGATAGTTGCAGAATGGCGTGGGTATGCTTGCAACGAGTCTGAATGGTTCTCTCCGTTCCTCATGTCCTCCGAAGCTGTCTGCGTAGTCTTGCACATGCGCGTTGTTCATTTCGCTCCTGAAGCCGTCGTGAGAGGTTCTCGCCGCTGCAGCTCCCCCGCATCGCTCCTCCTCCGAGGAATCGGTCTCCGGCTCGATCTTGGGAGTCCTGGTGGTAGCTGGCGCTCGCTTTCTTTTATTGAGAACGCTGGCCCCTGGGATCGTCTGTGGTGCGGGGTGGTATCTGCAGGGCTCTCTGGGTTCAGGCGTCGGAGCTCTCGTCGTTTGGATAGAAGCGGGTAGATTCTGAGATGTTTGCTTGCTTGCTTGTCTTTTCTTTATTTTTTGACTGTTGTCTTTTGTTGATTCTTTTGTGATTTTCAATTTTGGTCCAAATGTTGCAAAGAGCGTTTTTATTGCTGATTTTATTTGCATTTCTATTGAAGCGTCTTCGATTTCTGTGTCTGATTCTTCTGAGGTGTAAATTTTCTCCCTTTCATTTCTTGCATCGAGTAAGGCTTTTCGCGCCAGATATTTTGAATCCTGTTTTCGGATTGGCTCTGCTTCGCTCATCTTAGGGGTCTGTTGAAACCAAGATGGCTGCCATTCGAAATTTTGCGCGGGACTGTTAGTTTTCTTTTTCGCTGTATTTTTATCTGCAGGCAGATCGCTCACCGTTTTTGAATCTTTAGGTTCATCTGTAACGATGTGTTTCTCTCTCGCTGCTCCGTTGTTTTTTAATATGTCTTGGAGGTTCGCGATGAGATTTTCATTGTTCTTTTGGCTTTTTAAGAGTTTTAGTATCTCTGACCTGAGTTCGTTGTTTTCTATTTCGTTTTCTTCTTGGTCATCAGTTTCATCCATTATTTCTTCGTTGTCTGTAGTGCAGTCTTCAGATTCTCTCGATATTGCAGTCGTGGATTCATCGATCATTTCTTGATCTGCTTCCATTTCTTTGCTGTATGCCCTGGTGTTGGGCCTTTCTCTTTTGTTTCTGGAGTTTTCTCTCTCAGACATATTTAAAGTTTTATTGAGTCAATTCAACCATCCTCTGCTACCAAATTGTTGCGATATTTTCAGGATCAGACTCAATAAATGAATTAAGAGTTAGATATTCAAATAAAGCACTGTTTATTTACAGAAGGCATTCTATATTCACTGAATAATCACAGATAGAAGCGCTGAGAGAATGCATACAGCTCCTTATATATACATAGGGTGGAGCTAGATATGGGAGTGGTTAAATATGAATATATTAAGTAGTGAAGAATAAGTTAACCCCTGATACCCCGGTCATGTACTATTTACATAATGAAGAATAAGGCATTTACTTGTGACAAACAATGTATCAAAATACCTAGATAAACGTGCTTGACAAGCGAATAGAGGGAATGATTGCTCATTAGTGATGAAAAATTAGAGCAAGTAGATGAATGTAAGTTCCTTGGGAGACGGTATTAAAGATAATACAATGGGTAGTTGAATTTGTGACATGCAGATACTGGTAGAACAGTAGTAAGTAGTTTGTGTTGTTTTGCAAGACATAAGCATTTCTGCCCCTTTTAGTGTATAGAAGATTGGGTATGTCAGAAGAAATATAAATATAAGTTGAGGGATATTATAAATAGCAAGTAAAAAGAATTTTTACTATGAAATTAAAAAGAAGCAATGGTTCAGCCTAATGTGTGAATTCTACTTTATTGTAAAGCTGTATTGACAAAATCTTGCAGGTCTAAGAGTGCTACCCTTCCTCTAGTCTTTCCCACATATCATCACACACTCTGAAACACTGACCAGCTAGCCTGGGGCTCCTGCCTCTTGCCTCTTTAAGATCTTATAGTCCTGGAGTTACAATGGCAATTGGGGATTGTTGGAATTACTGTCACTAAGTGATGTGGTCATGTGGTATCACACTTAAAAACTGTATTACTTAGCAACAGAAATTCTGCTCCCAATAGCCATCATAAGTACAAGTACCTTGTTTCCCCGAAAATAAAACCGTCTTATATTTTTTGAACCCCAAAATAAGCGCTTTGCCTTATTTTCAGAGAGGTCTTATTATTTTGGGGCGCATGGAGCAAGATGGGGCTCCTCTTGCCATCTTACCTGATTTCCAGCTCTGCGTTTAAATATTTTCGAGGAGGGCTTATTTCTTGGGGGGAGGCTTATTTTGGCGCATGCGCTCAAAAGCCCGATTGGGCTTATTATCAGGGGATGTCTTATTTTCAGGGAAACGGGGTAGAGCTGCCCACAGGAAAAGAAGGGCCAGTTGTAGCTATATAATACTTTCAGTATTACAGGATGTATTATCCATGCATATGAAGTTGGAAGAGAATTTTCCTTCCTTCTCACTTTCTTACCAGTACCAGCCATGATTATCATGCACTTTGGGAACAGGTGACCCAAACTGGGTATGTGTTGCACAGCCAAACATTCAAATTGGTACGTCCTGTCAATATAATTATAGTAAACATATTTTCAGTTCTTCTTTCTGTATCTTATTTTTTTGCAGTTACCACTTAATTCACATGTCTATAACTTGTTAACAATATTAATGGACTGGATCTCAGAGCAGCACCTATGCAAATTGATTGTTGATGAAGACAAAGAAAACATTCACAAGATAACAGACACACTTGTTTCCAGCAGAAACTATATACAGGAGAAATGTGTCAAGGTAGAATTTTTTCCAACTTAATGTAATAAAAAGGTACATTGGTATCATTTATATGTTCAGTACTGGTACATTAAAGTGATCTGCTGATTAAATAGAATGATTTGATATTCTAGATCCCAAGCTCTTTTTCATTTTATTTTCATTAGAAAGCCTGTTATCTAAAACAAGGGATCCATGTTTATGGGCTCATAACTTCAGATGAATGTTTGGTATAAAGATACGTTTCATGATATGGATCCCTTCTAACTAACATACCTGGTTCCTTGTGATTTGAATTTCATCCATCCAGCTTGGATAAATTAATTCTGATGTGGTTATCATTTAATAATTTTTTTAAACTAGAGACAATGGTTACTTAAGATAGAAGATTACAAAACAAAAGTGCTCATGTATGTCTGTTAGCTACAGTGCTAAACTTGCTTGCCTGAAAGTAACCCAAATGGTTGCAGTGGAACTTGTTTCTAATTCAGCATGCATAGCCTTGCACCATCCATTCCACACAGGCCCAAGTAAGCTTCTTCCTGTGTTCTTCTGTAATAGAAAAGTTGTGATAATACCAGAAGAATGAGTTTAGTAAGGGTTTTTCTTAAAGAGATTTTCTCAGTCAAGCTGCATACTGAAAATATTTAAAACCTGTTAATGGCATCATAATGCCAAATATACTATCTCTCAAAAAATTAAGTGTTAGCTGCAGTACAGATTTTATTAACAGGATTCTGTTAACTTTACAATCCAGCTTGTGTTCCTAGTACAGGAATCTCAAAGAGGATGTAAAACTTCCCTGCATGAGGAATACCCTCATTCCATAATGATAGTGCTATATCAACAGCCATCGTAAACAAATCCAGATCTAAATGGCATTCATTATGCAAAATACTGTCTGGCCAAAAGACTATATGCTATTTATGCCCCTACAACGTTGCCCTGAATAGCAGTTTGTAGCCAAGATAAGTGATACTCTGTTTCCCTGAAAATAAGACATCCCCTGATAATAAGCCCAATTGGGCTTTTGAGTGCATGCGCTAAAATAAGCCTCCCCCGAAAATAAGCCCTCCCTGAAAATATTTAAATGCAGAGCTGGAAATCAGGTAAGACGGCAAGAGGAGTCCCATCTTGCTCCACGTGCCCCAAAATAATAAGACCGCCCTGAAAATAAGGCCAAGCACTTATTTCGTTGATCAGAAAAAAATGTAAGACAGGGTCTTATTTTTGGGGAAACACGGCAGTTGATCTCAGAAAGTCCAGGTTAATTCTTGGATAGATGACCATAGCCAAATTCCAGGGCTCAAGGCAAGGGCAAACCATTAGGTTAGAATTTGCTAGTAAAAGTAGCGTTACAGATCTTTCGATTGATATAATTTCCCTTAAAAAGGCAGAATTAACCATTTTTAGGCAATTTGTTAGTGCTTGAATAAAATTAAAGTATTTAAAGTTCAAACATATGGAAACATGTTTTTTGTTTGTTTATTTGTTTGTTTGTTTGTTTGGCTAATCAAGTTCCAGCACAATCCTAGCACCTGGATCAGCCAAACAGAAGGGTTGGGAGGGCTGGAACTCCAACCTGGTTTTGGAAGGTTTGCAAGGAAAAAAGCAGGAAAAATTAGTGAGAAAAAAATTAACATTGCATTTCTGTAATTCATAGTTTGAGATATATTTCTGCATATTAATATTTAACTTTTGATAATTTTAATTTTTATATTAGAAGCGTAAGAACCAGCTTCCAAATACAATCTATTTATAAGACTATGATTCGGAAAATAATTGCAATTTTCTGTTTGTGTTTTGCAGCTTTTGCCTCTAGTTGTGGAACAACTTCAGTGGTTGCCCTTTGTAAATCCTAACTTGCACTTCCCTGTGGTTAAGTGCATTTACTGGGCTATAAGGCAGTTAAATGGAAATACGCAGGTAAAATACAGTTTCATGCAGGAAATGTGATTTTCACTAAGGATGTTTCTCTGAACAAAAAAAACCTCACTTTTTATGGCACTGCTTAATCTAAATTTTAACCTGCTTCTAGACGTAATGGGCGGCACATAAATGTAATAAATAATAAAATGGTTAAATATTTAATCATAGGTAAATCATTTTAATATTAATATAGTTATATTCCACAATTTTTCTTTTAAGACACAGTTCTTTTGTGAAACCATCTTCAGAGACCACTAGAATTCTAGATCTGGACACATTATTTTGTAAAATTGCAGTTCTCTTTATACAAATTTATATAAATTTTTTACTGGTCTCCAGCTAATGTGATCTCTTTCTGTTTTTCTGCTTTGATGCAAATTCATATCAATCTTATAATTAATCATTATGGAACAATGTATCTTCATTACAGATTTGTAATAGGCAGATATTAGAGCATTTCCAAAACCAAACCTAATCAAACTGTTAAGCCTTCGCTTCTAACTCTGAATATTAACCAAAGTGTCAAACTTATTAAATGATTTATTACATTAAGTATTTATCTTCTGAGATAACTGGTTTTGAAGTACATTGCATATTTTAAATGGTCAGATTGCAGTGTTGATAATATTTGTCTATAATATATTACAGTAAGATGTATATAGAATAAATATATTATGACAATACATAACACAGAATACTATAATCACATCCTACTTTTTATTGCTTGCATAAATAGCATGCAGCAATGACCTCAACCATGAGACGGCTGGGTGAAGACTTATTTAAAGGTGTTGTCCCTAAGGAAAGTCAATACAATTCTTCTGAACATGCTACTGATTCCAAGCCCAAGGCTGCATCTTTCTTTAAAAGTTGTAGTTTATCTTTACGAGTTGTATCAACATTAATTATAATCAAAGTGGTCACACAAGGTAAGCTTTATAAATATTTTTGAAAATATTAAACATTAGAAATCTAGGAAAATTGTTTGTGTTTTTAGAAAACTTTTTAAAAGTTGTTGGTTCCTACAAGTAATATTTTAAATATTTAAGGTACAGAATCAAGTATTTTTCCTACAGTGTTGGTAGAGGCTATCCTTTATTAGGTTTGCTCCTCTCACTTGCTGCTTCAGGCACGACCACAAAATTCTTAGATTCCACTCACCACTGGTTAGGATCCTATTTTTGATTTGAACAATTCTTTGAAAGTTACATTCTTCAATGTTGTCAGCAAGGACCATGATGGAAACCAAGGGCAGAAACTGCCTCTCTCCAGAAACATATTTGAATATCTTCTGATGGTTGTGATCTCATTAGACAAAGGGATCCCAGTAGCTTTCATTCCAGTTGTTGCATACATTATCCATCTTCCTTTTCCTTCTTGGGGGTATCTCACAGAGTGGCATCAGAGTACACATCAACTCAATTTACATCTTGGCAATGTGTGCAACTTAAAACCATCCTTCTTTATGTTGTATGTGCAAAGACTCCTATAACCTGTTATCCTGAACCACCCTGGAAATGAAATACTGGCTATAATATATGCATTTCCTGTTATCTCAATCTCTGATGACCATAAATGGTAGTTTGGTTGACCATACAATAGTTTTTCTTGTTGTCAGAAGATTAGGATCTGCAAAACGACACACTGCAGCATTTGAAATACTAAAGGAGTTTTTCACGGATAGGACCAGAAATTAGCAGCCACAATATCAATAACAATGTCTGCTTTCATAGCATAAACATCTAAAGGATGTTTACTAAAGGAATGAAATACGTGAAATGAATCATGTTTGATTCAGAAAAAAAAAGAGAAATATTGGTTAAAAAAGGGAAGGTATTTTAAATGGAAATACAAGTGATAAGAGAATGACTCAAATAAGGACTCTTTACTGCCTACAGATTATTCTTGATTTATGACCACAATTGGGTCCATAATTTCTATTGTAAATCAGTGGGATTGTAATTCCAGTCAGACTCGCTTTTACTATAATTTTTTGGGCGCTTATTAAATCATGCAGATTCTTAAACAGATCCAGCTCCCCCAATAGGCATTTTTGCTGAAAATTGGCAAAAAAACTACCTTCAAAAATCGGCAAAGAAGGAAGGAGGCAGAATGCAGTGCTTATTCTATCATAAACACAAGCTGTTTGTCAAGCACCCGATTGTGATTATGTGGCTGTGCGGTGGTGCAAACAGGCTGTCGTAACTCAACCAAAAGAAGCCAGCTGAAGTTTTACAAATTTAAAAGGAAATACAAATAATAAACCAAGAGAATGGCCTGGATAATGTCTTTTTATTGGATTTACAAGAAGCAGCAATGCAATGGGACAAAGAAGAATTGAAGAGAGATCAAACCCTATGACAATAATTGAATGGATTAAAGATTAAGATTTTAACCAATAAAAGGAAGAAATACAAAGTTGGTTTATTTCATCTAGGTTAAAATAAGACAAGTTCTTATAAAATCCTGGTGCAACCTTTACAGAATTTTTGCTGACACCCGAACTGAAAAATTGATGTTTTATGGATTTTCTTATAGATAAAGGATAAGGGATGGGATCTGGGATGAAGAGATATCTGTTTAACTTTATAGAGAGTGAACAACTACCAAACCTGTTTATACAGATAGTCCACGATTTACAGCCATTAGTTAGTCACCATTCAAAGTTACAAAGGCACTGAAAAAGTGACTTCTGACTGTTTTAACACAACTATCGCAGCATCCCGATGGATCAAAATTTGGATCCTTGGCAACTGGCATTTATTTTTGACGGTTGAGGTGCCCTGGGGTCATGTGATCATCTTTTGCAATCTTCTGACAAAGTCAGTGGGGAAGCCAGGTTCACTTAACCGTGTTACTAGCAACAGCTGCAGTTGGCAAGAAAGATCGTAAAATGGGCAAAATTCAGTTAACAACTTCCTTGCTTAGCAACAGAAATTTTGGGCTCAATTGTGGTTGTAAATCAAGGACTATGTGTACTTTACTTGCTGTGATGAAGATTGGAAATTTTTATATATTTCTTTTTTCTTTATTTCACTTTTTTCTTTGTACTTTTTACTCCCTCTTTTTACTTTCCTTTCACTGAGTTTAGTTTGCATTCATTTTTATTACTGTAATTAAAACAGTAATAAAATGTTTTTAAAAACATTTTAAAAAAGAATCTGAATTTGAGAGCTTGATGGGTTCAAATTTTGCAATTCAGGAGCCAACGGCCTAAGAGTTATGTGCAGATGAAGTTCAGAAAGAACAACACATTTGGGGGATATCCTGCATTTCTAAGACAGTCAACAGTAATCAGCCACCACTTGTAGAAGCCCAGTAACAGGTTGAGCCACCTGATTTAGTTGAGTCCCCAGCCTTCCCCAGTGGAACTGATCATATTGGAAGGGGCATAAGACTCAACCAAACTGGCAACTCTCTCAAGTTCACTCCAAGCGCAAATCTTCCTCCTGCCTTCCTAGAGATGTCCACAAACAAAAATAATGGATCATCCCTCCAGTGAAAGGGAGACTGGACTCTCATTTTAAAAAAAGAAGTATTCCTAGATCCTTACCATAGAGATCCACCAGCTGAGAAACCAAGAGTTCTAGTCCCAGCTTAAACACAAAGTCAGCTGAGTGACCTTGAGCCAGTCACTGTCTTTCAACCCTAAGAAGGAAACAGTGGTAAACCACTTCTGAAAATCTCATCCAGAAAACTTTAGGGGTTTGTCCAGGGAATCACTAAGAATTACTGCTGGATCAAAGACCTCCCCATCCCTCACACACACATATACACGGACACACTAGTTTGGTTTCCTTTTCAAAGTTACATCAACCAGAGAAAGATAAGCTTATGAGAAAAATCTTCAATCATTAAGGTTGTGTTAATGAATTTGGAATGAGTGCTTTGAAGCGATGCAGAATAAATGTTTTACAGTAGTAATCAAAATGTGACTAATTATTAAACCTTGGAAGTACTTGGTTAACACAATTCAAATTATTAGAAAAAGGAAAAAAACTAGATAATGAATAATACATTAAGTCAATACTATAAAATTATATGTATTTCATATGGTAATGTCAAGAAATAAATTCCAAAATCCAAATTTTCAATTTTCACAAATTGAAAATTATAAATGTAAATTATAGTCTAAAATGGTCTTGAAATGGATGTGAATTCCAAATAAAATTTACTGTTCAAATATAAGTTATTCTAGAGATTGAAACTTTATTGCTATTTTAATAAGCTAATGCTGGGAGACCTCCCACCCCAAGTTTGTTTCTCTCCAAGGAGCTGTATAACTTGCCCTTTCATTTGCAGCTGTCTCTTGCTGTATAGAAAGGCAATTTCTTTTTGACTCAATTCTGGCAAAAAAATCCCACACAGACTGTAATTGCTCTGGCTGTCATAAATCACACCCAAAGTTTCTGTCTGAATTGCAGTGGATTAAGCAGTAGCAATGGTCTAACTTAGGTTTCCCACAATCAGTCCAAATAATATGCATGAATTCAGGAGATAAAGATGGTAGCTATTATTAGATCTTGCCTAGAGTCTAAGTTACATACTGTCAAAATTCGAGCTGCTATAGAGGTGTTTTTAGCTCTGAATTCTATGGTGAGCAGACCATATCTACCCAACATTCTTTCATCCTTCCTTATGCAGGTGTAAATGAAGCTGAACTGCCCTAATTGAGGTTCCTCTTGATTCATGTGTTTTCCTTGCAAGTACATTCAGGATTGCTTTCACTTGTTTTATACTTGTCAATGGCATTCTTCAGGGCTAGGTAGCCTTGACTCCAATTGGCAAGGCTGAATCTATTTTTTTCAATAACATTAGAGTTTGGTTTTGAACTTGACTTTAAACTTGATGGGTTCTTCAGCTGTGCATCTCCGAATGAATTTGACAAATGTACCCATATGGAACATTTTCTGCCCACTGAATGTCAATCTTCAACCATGGCAGTCATGCTAAGGGCTGTACATCTGAAATGTACAGGAAGCAACATAAACCTCTTAGCGATAAGGGAGATAGCATCATTGGATTTTCACTTTTCTATTTCAGATCGACACTTTTTGCCTTCACAGACAACCAACGTGCCATTTCCATAGAGGAGTTGAGCAAGGCAAAAACCTTTTCAACAGAACACATCAAAAGTGCTCTGATTCAGCTCTGTACATTAGGATACAAAACACTTCATCAGCCCATTGAAATATTTCTGTGCTCCTATTAAACACCATGTCAGAGAGTTCATATCCTATTTTCAAATATCAGTGGAAACCCTGATTTTGAAAAAGACTAAGAATCTTCCTGTGCTTTTCTTACTTTTTCTGGTCAGATCTATACAGAATTTGTCAGGAGGGAGCAAACTTTGTCAAAAGGAAATTATTACTAACTGCATCTTGGAAATTCTTACTTTATAGAGATAATCCAACCTTCCATAGAAGTCCCACGGGTCCTTTTATCCTGTCAGGAACTTCTGGGCTTTTCGCCATCCAGATGCAGACTGCTTAAAGCTACATGTACAGATGTTGGATTGCTCCCACTGTAGGATTTAAGTTATAATTCTATACAGTCCAAATCACCTTAGCATTTCTAAGGAGATCCATGATGCTGATCCATGAAGTTATCTTGCCCAGAGTTACCTTGAAGGGGAGAAGGGCGGCTTAAAAAAAATTAATAATAAAAAGTTCCCAGAAGCCATTAATGTAAAAGATTTCATGCCTTTTTCCCTCAAAATTTTTTTATTGAGATTTGAACAAAGGATGTATCCAAATATTCGGTACATAATGTATAGCCTTGGCCTCGATTTTCTTTATTGTAAAAGAATTTAGAGATAGTCTTGGAGAAGATCTGAAAGAATGGTTAAAGAGGGGCCTATAGAAAAGAATACATGTCCAAATACTGAAGCACGCATGAGAGAAATTTAACCCCACCATTTCATTTAGTATAAGGGGGGAATAGAGAGAAACTTGGACATTCTTTCTAGTTTTTGTTATTAAGTAGCATTCCTGAAATCCTTCCCGTGAATGTTTTTTGAGCTGGTTTACCTTGAAAGGTTGTTTGAAAGGGTTTTTTTTTTTTTTAAATCCTGTAATTCTTCCAAAGAGATTTTTGTAGGAACCTCAAATATGTAAGTCACAGGTTTCCATCATGGAATCTACATTTCATGCTTAAATAATCTCTCAGCTCTCTCTTCAACAATTGCATCAAATATAACTCAGATTAATGCCTTAGAATCACGAATCTTCAGATTATATTTTGTTTCTTTTCTTCAATAAACATAGCTTGGGAGGTGATATAGCAGTCATTTGTAGATGAATTAAGGGTTATGTCATTCTGGCTTATTTGTTTTTTAGATTTCTATCCCACCTTTACCTCGGGCATAATGCTCTCTCCTCCCAGTCTAGATTGGTCTGAGAGATTACCCAGTGAGCTGCTATGGCTGAAAGCCTCTGCTGGCTGTTGATCCATTGGGTGTCACAGACTTCAGTACTTTTTCCAACAATAGTTCTTTGGGAGCCATGTGTTGGTATCTAACTGGCCATATGTTTTATCTTTTATTCACTTAGCTACTTTTGTTTCATGTGATCCAATGTCAGAAGATCCTTCAATTGGTTGTCCATTCCTCCTTCAGTCACTCTTAATGCTCCTGCTCTTAATGCAGGATGGTTTATTATAACTCACTGAAGGAGAATGAGACTATTACTTACTGAAGCCAGCTTTCTGTTTGGTAGATGGAGAATGTGGTCAAGGGAGTGTTGCTTATAGAATGATTAGAGGATGCGGAATGGGAATATTTTCACTGTCTCCTCTTAGGTTATATTTATGATGTAGTTCTCTGCTTTTCAAGTGCAGAACTGGAAGTGAGTCAGTCCTCCCACAGATGTATGTAAGATCTCCATGATCCTGCCTGTTAAAGCAAGAATGAGCAGTGAAGGATGCCTTCAATCCATCATAGGAAAAAGAAAGCCTTACAATAAGCCAAAATTCCTTTCTTAGACGAAATTGTGAAATGTGCATTCATTACAAATTAAATTAAATGTACTGATACATAATTAGTAAATAACTTGTTGCTTTAAAGATACAGTAGGGGGCACTCTAAGTAAGGTTTTGCAGTTTCTGAGTTATATAATCTTGCAAGAAAATACTATTACATTATTAACCTACATACATATTACGGTATTTGAAATATATCCCAAAAAAGTATAGCTTGCATTAAGATGCCAAAGTTTTTTAGTGAAAAATTTATTGGGAGTAGAGTTACCTATCTACTGTTTTAGGGTATTGATTTAAACATACTAATAATCTACATTGAGCACCATGGTAATTTATTTATTTACTTATTATAAAAAAAGATAACATTTTGCTGTTATTTCTATTTTTCTTTTAATATTCAGATTGATGTTAGCAAGTTTCTATATGGATGATTTTTTGTTTCACTGAAGGTGAACAGCACAGCACAGTACAGCAATAAGTTTGAATGGCCAGTGAAAAATTCATAGTCATGAATTTCATGAGTAAATGAGTGTTGGCATTTTTCAACTATCTAAACAGCTATTGATTTTTTTCCCTACATTATTATATCCATTCCAGAGGACCAGCCACCTTGAAACAGAAACCAGAAAATCCTGGTGCATATTTAAACTATTATATGTTGATAGAGAGCAACCTAGTTGTTAAGGTGAAAGGAGAGAAATAGACTATGGAATCATAATCATAATGCTACAAGAAATCTACAAAAAGTTTCTATATTCTTTCATCTTTGAAGCTCCACTATCTACAATTTTGTTCTCATGCTTTTTTTTTCTCAGGCCGAAGGACAATCTAAAGGCAACCCTCCCAAAACTGTTCCCGTATGAGGATTACTAAACATTGATCATTTTAATTTAGTGTTTTCAACCTTTGCATCTCAAAGATGTCTGGATTTCAACTCCCAGAATTCTCCTGCAATCTTGGGAGTGAAGTCCAAATATCTTTATGTTGTCATAGTTAAAAAACATTGCTTAAAATGGTCTGTGAACCAGAAGCATTTAGCAAAGGGTCCGTTAGGTCCTTCTCGTTTTTGGCTTCTTCCCTGATTCTGTACTTTAGACATTCTAAATTAAACATTGGCCTGCTGTCCCAAATTTTCTAGCATCAGCTCTAGCTTGTTTAGACATATGCTCGCACATTTTTTAAAATGAAAATTAAAAATTAAAAGCTTGGGGATGGTAGAGAGTGGCTTGTTTAGGGTAAGGTCATCTTTGTCACATTGTTAAGGCTTCTTTCATCCAACTGTTTTATGAAAGGACTCAGAGTAGGCAAAGTTTCCAATATGCCTACCCTGGGATTGTAAATCGTTTCACATACAGTCTGTTGGCTTAAAATGTGAGACCATGTGGGCTGATGCTATTCTGTATGTCATAGAAGAATCCTTGTTGCTTTCCTGAAGTTGGAGTTCCACTTCTTTATTAGATGAATTTTTCATTTGGTCAGTTCTAAAATTTGGAATATTTGGCCTTTCAAAACTTTCTCCATTATGAAGAGAGCAAAAAATTTTTGTGCTGTATAGTAACTAAATAACATCACCTTGGGTAGACAAAGATTGTTTTACTATATATCAATGATGGTTAACCTTTTTGGTGTTGGGTGCCCAAAGCGTGCACGCACGCATGCAAATGCACACACACGTGCCAGAACCCCCAAAATGCAATTCGAGTGCCCCCTGTGCATGCTTCCCCCCCCGTGCATGCACCCCACTCCACCCCCATGCCCCATTTTGGGCCTGGAAAGCATCCTGCACCAACCTGGAAGCCAAAATGGGGCATGGGGGGGGGGGCGTGAGGCCTCCCCGCCCCATTTTGGGCCTGGAAAGCTTCCTGCACCAACCTGCGCCCCCTTGCAAGCGCCCCATGCCCCCACACATGCACGCATGCATCCCCCCATGTACCCCGCGCATGCGCAGCAGACACCCAGATATCAGCTGGCCAGCGGGAGGCATGCACACATGCACGGTAGATCTGGGCTGGGCCAACGACTGGCGTGCTTGAAGAGTGGGCTCTGCGTGCCACCTGTGGCACGCGTGCCATAGGTTCGCCATCATGGCTATATATGATGGTTCTAATTTTAAAATAGCCTAGGTATGCTGTAAATATAAAGTTTATATAGCTATTGAGGTCGTTAATAAAACAACAGGATTTTGTGAGTGTAATTTGCTTTGAGTCAATTTTCTTAATGTACTGCTTGACACACACATAATGAGCAAACAGATTCATTTAATAATCCATTTGGTAAGCAGTATAATTTAAAAACTTTGATATAGCACATTGTGCAGGATTTTATGCACATTAGTGATCGCCTGTATGGATGTCTAGAAACAATGGTGTACATCTGTAATATTTAAACTTAAATACATCTTTTAGCTGATTATTTGGCACAAGCCTTTGATTCACTTTGCATTGATCTGAAGACAGAGGAAGGGAAAGCCTTGTTTTTGGACTACCAAGCTGTGCCCATAATTTTGACTCACCTAAGAATATCAAGGAAAGGCCTCCTTTCCAATGCCATTGACAGTTTACTTCAGATGACAACAGAATCTAGTAAGTAATCGACGTTCTTTTCATACACTTTTTACATTGTTTATCTTGCTTTATATGCCCTCCATATTTGATTTTGTGGTAATTGCATGGTAATTATTGCAAGGGAAAGGTTACTATTATTTTTATTAGGCAGAATGGGAAATTCTGCAAAAGAAAATGTGTTTTCCCCTGCTGTAGTTCAATATGATAGGCAGCTAGTTTTTAAAAATGAATGCTTTTTAAAACATTTATACTTTATAGAAGGGATTTCAAGGCTTATGCCAATTGGATATTTGTGTATGAAATTGTGATGTATGAAAGCATAATGTCCAATTAAATATTGTAGGGCTGACCTTTTCAACAAGCTCTGAGATCTCAGCATAGACCTGTTTATGTAAATACAAATTCTAGTAACAAGATGCCTTTAAATTCTTTCTGATTTCTAATGGTGATTGAATACTTAGCATGTGTAAGCTCTCTAGAAATAAACACGTACACAGTGGGTTTATTAACCATATTGTTTTGTGGATTGTTTCTTCTATTGGAATTATAACTAATGGCTTCTTAAATTTATTTATTTATTTATTTATTGGTTCGATTTATATGTCGCCCTTTCTCCGGAGACTCAGGGCGGCTTACAATGCGTTAAGCAATAGCCTTCATATTTTTGTATATACCTGCTTAGTAGGGCTTTGCCCCCCCCCCCCAAAAACGGTGTTCTTTTAAAGTCAGCTTATTGCCCCCACAATCCAGGTCCTCATTTTACCTACCTCGAAAAGATGGAAGGCTGAGTCAACCTTGAGCCTGGTGAGATTTGAACTTGCAGTAATTGCAGGCAGCTGGTGTTACTTAATAGTGCTTTAGTCTGCTGCGCCACCAAGGCTCTTTAAATTGATACCTGGATGATTGAATTGTTTAACCTTTCACATGTAAACACTTTTGTCCTGCAACTGTTGATTCCATTCTTCATAATGCCACGATTCCTGTCTCTGGTCATATTTTAACATCAAATTAAGTAAGATCTCCAGATGTGCCTCCAGCCAAACAGAATAATCATGCTACATTTAAAACTCACAGTTAGTGGAATTAAAAGAAAGAACTCTGCATTCCTATACAAACAAGACAGCTTGATTTTCAGAGATAAATCACTGCTAAGGATTCATCCCACAATTTCTGCCTAGAGTGATTATGCTGTTTTATCTTAACCAGGAAATAATTGTCTTTTTTTATCTTTAGCCTCCTAATGTTAAGTGAGCTGTTTTGACACTTAATACATTGTCAGGACTAGGTTTCTTTTATGTCAATTGCACAAAAAAAAAATCCATGTGGTAGCTTTGAATTTAGCATTTTGCTAAACATCTACCACAGAGGATTTGCTTTATATATTACCAGATTTTGGCATTAAGTGGTAGTATATGTGAAATTATTAAACACAAGAGAACTAAATGAAGTTGCAGAGGAAAATAAAAAGAAAGGTGGATACAGAGAAGAGTTGGCCTAGCCCTCTTTCATTCCACAAAATTGTGCCTGAAGCACTGCACCTTCATCAAAAATAAGTTCTTCACCTATGACTTGACTTTTACCCTTGCAATTTAAATATTCTGTTCAGAAGAGAAGTACTGGAGCTACCTCAAAGTTTGCCCGTATGTTTGTTTTGTGGAGGGACAACTGAGAATAAAACTTGTGTTAAAGTTTCTCAGAATAAGAGATTCTGTGAGACTTTTATCTCTTAAGGTTTGCTTCAACTTGACTTTCTATTCTAAATCCTAATAGGAAAGGTTGGGGTAAATGAAATTCGGTGGAAATAATTTTATTCTCTTCTGTCTGCTTCTTTGGAAGATGAACAGCATAATCTTTCAGACCCAAAAGCAGTTCACCTGCTAAGATCTGTAACTAATTCAAAGTGCCACTGACGAATGGTTCAGCAGATAACAAGAATTCAACTGCTGCTTTTTATTCAGGGTGGCTCTTGTTAAAAGGTTAAAAGAGTTGTAATCTGTGTAGTTACCTAGAATTAAAACTAAACACCATGTAGCTACAGAGATATCATTCTCTTAATTATTAAATCTCTGGTATGCATCTTTTTTGTTTCTCACCTATACGAAAAGGAATCTACACAATCTTACCACAATTTTTTAAAAGGCTAAGAGTTGAATTCTTGATTTTGTGAGTATGATTTCTCCTTCGCATTAGCTGTGTTCACTGCTGCAAGGGTTAATCCATCCCATCCTTTATTCTTTTAAAGGGCAAGTGCAAACTTATCTTAAACAGAGGCATTTGAAGTTAGAGATGAAAAAAAAATACTTTATAGCTTATATAGGATAAGCGGCATGCTTTTTTTTAAAAGGTTTCCTGTCCCAGACTTTCCTTTCTCATCCTGTCTGTAACGTTCTCTCTGAGAGGTTTGGATTGTCTTTTTCTTCTAATTTATTTTTATTTTATTTATTTATTATTTAGTTTGTCAAACATGTACGAGAAAACAGGTATAAGTATAAACATGGACATGAACACAGGAAATGAGTACGAATAAATGGGCACAGTAGGACAGGGACGGTAGGCACGCTGGTGCGCTTATGCAGACATTTGAAATTGAATTTGAAGACAGAGGTCAGCCTATGACTAAAGCAATGATGCTCTTTATAGTCCAAAACAGAACTGAGTTGTCTGAACTCACACACGTTGGGATTTCACCCCTCTGAATGTACTAAAGTACTGTTGGCTTTGATTGAACTCTGCAACTTTATTCAGAAATAACACTAACAATGAATAAAACCAAAGCTAAGCTTGGAAAAATTCAGTAATAGCAATGGACTGTAGGCATGCATGATTTAAATAAGATTTTTTTAATGGATTTGATTGACTGATTATGTTGCTTCTTAGGGGCCATATAGATAGATAATTCAGGATAATCAGTTCCCAAACTCACCTTTTAGGTCTCCCACATCATTTTTTAAATTAACTCCACCCATCTTGCTGATTGTCCTTTACTTTTGGCCCATGTGTCATTCCCCAGATTGGCTGTGCGTTTGAATCTTTGCTGGTTCTTCTTCAGTTATTTGCTATATTTCTGTAGATATTCAATTAATTTCTGTAGTGTTCTGACTTGATAATGATGGGATGCTGACCTAACTTAATCTTGTAATAATGGAAGGTACTCTAAAGTACCTTGTATATTGGCATCTCTATTACTACAGAATGAGCAGCAGAGGTTTCTAGATTGAATAGGCAAAGAGTCTTATTATGAATCAGGTAATACACTTTTAATTGGGGGCAAAAAAAAAATAATCGAGAAGATATTCTTAACCCTACATAGGAGAGCAGAAGCAAAGGAAACAAGCAGAATAAGAATCTTGCTTTCACATCCAATATTTAGTGTACATATAGACTAAATATTAGGCTGGAGATATTTCCTTTGAAAATCTATTTTCTTTGAAAATCTACACTTACATTGAAACCATCAATTGCATGGATAAGAAACCTTTAGAGCACTTTATAAACTCATTAGACATTGGGACTTTTGCATGCTGATATTTAAAATCTTTATTGATTGGAGCAAGCCTAAAAGAAGGACAACTGATGTTCATAGTGTTTTACTGAATATATTATGAGCCATCTACAGTTGTACATGTGTGTGGCATATAAATAAATAGGATTGTAATATTGCTCCTATATTTAATGCCAAAAATCTTTCTTTTTCTCTTACCTGTTCATAGGATTTTATTTTTCCTTTTATACAGGATGGACTGCACTCATTTTTTTTCAGCATTTTGTTTACAAAGGCAGGACATACATATATTGTTGTAGCATAATAAATTTGATAGCTGCAAGCTGCTTAAGAGGGGAAATGGAAACAAATAGTAAGAGCATTTTAGTATTTCCTGCTAAAAATGAAACATCAGCTAGTTCCTTAAGAAATAAAACCTTTCTTCATTAAAAATAATGTTGCAAGGATACCACCATATTGATGATTGTGTCAAAGAATATGCAAACACTGATCTTTTTGGTATTTTTGCCTTATTTATACTGTTGGGAAATCTCAGAACTAAAATGAGTTTCCACTTAATACATATCAGAAATCCAACAAAACAACAAACAGTTAGACCAGCTCTGTGCTTGTTTAGTGGGAAGAGAGGAGACAGGCACTGCATAAAGAAAGCAGTTGTAACCCAGAACTGTGCTAAACAAGGTAGCCATCTTTCCCACTATTAAGAAAGCTGAGGCATTCAAGCTTTTGAATGTTTCATATATGTAGATTAATATAAAAGACACTTTTTAAACCTTTAGGATTAAGTTTTTCATGAATTATCATTGACCTGGTTTGTAAAATGTGTCCTGGTGAACTGCTGATCAGGACAGTAGGTCAGTGTTCTAAAGTCAAAAGTGAGGCACATGGATGGGAACTTTTTCATGCCTCTTCTTCGTCAGCTGAAATATCAAAATCTGCATAGCAAAGTGGAGCTGGGCAGGTCAAGATAGTGATGAAATACTCTAAGAAACCATCCCTTTAAGGACAGGGATTAAAGATAGAGTTACCATACCATTGTTCTTTCAAAGACTTTGAGCAAGAGAGTATATTTTCCAGTATTCATTAAGGATCATGAAACTTGAAAAGAATTGTAGAATTACTTCTGCTGTAATATCATTTCTTTCCCCCTCCCCCCAGCTAATTGTATGTATGAATTAAGGGCATGAGAGATTTGCTCTTTGAGAATTTAAATTCTTCTGGAATGGAGTCTAATGATTTTCAAGCAAAAACTTGAATCAACACCACTTAATACAACACATCATCAGTTTTGTAATATCTGCTGAAATTTGAACTTAGAAAGTTTGATAGATTGCTGAATCCCCAAGTTGAAGGTGTTTGGATATAACGTGCCTTACAATTATACACACCAATTATGATTGCTGCGCTCCTTATATTTATTGAGCACTTTATTTTGCAGGGTATTTGAATCGTTTTCTGGAAACTTGTAGTAATGAACTCTTTTTCCGGACTTGTTCAGTGCTGCTTCGCAGTTCTAATCTTGATATTCAGCTCCTGGAGAAACTCAGCATTCTGCTTCAAAAACTTTCAAAAATCAAGTAAGTCTTCCAACCTCAAAATACTTTCCTCAGGATTGATATGTGTTTGTTGGAATCGGCGCAACCCAGGATTTCAATAGCTTGGGAGATTCGTGGGAAAATGAATAGAAAAAACATGGATGCAATAACTGAACTAGATAACAATCAACCAAATAAAATAGGGTAGATCCAATTATAAACCACTAAAGAAAGACTTAGATTGGTGCTAGCGAAAGAGGGTTAGTGGGTAAAGATCAGTAATGTAATCTAAGCATACTTTAGTAGTAAAATATAGAAATAATGGATTTTGATGGTTTTTCTAACTTGTTTGTGCCTATTTTTCTACTCCCTTTTTTGCAATAATGAATACCACATCTTGCAGATATCATAGTGTTATAACTACGAGTCATTTTAGTTAAAAGAGGTATCCTTCATGCATCCTATGAAATTTATTTTACAGGTTGTAAAAACAAAAATCTAGAGTTGCTGAGAGTGTATATAAATTTAAATTTTTATTAAAAATGACCACATAAAATATGTATGAATAATAGCAAATGCTGTTTATTTTAATTGTTGAAATTTGAAATTTCAGAATCAAACGTTAATTGAACTGACTTTTTTAATTGTATATTTTTCAAAATATATTGCAGGAGTAATAAGAAGATGTTTGAGCTGTTTACTCTCCATCTGATGATTCAAGAACTACTGAGGACAGCACATCCAGATCACACATTCTTGTGCATTAACCTCAACTCAATTCTGTTTAATTTGGGATTTATAAAAAACAACCCTATTGAAAATATTGAAAATGCAAGTTACTAGAAGGCTGCATTTTATAAAATGTTGTTTCCAGTGGCTTGTTTATGTTACATGAATTAACAAAATGTGGAAGGGGAATTGCCACAATCGGTGTCTCAGTTGTACCAGTCTTCAGAATACTACATCAGTTAGAATTGCTTTAATAGGAATTGTCCGTTTTATAGTGCTGGATTGCTAACCTTTAAGTACTTTATCTGTTTTACACTGGTCTTCAGCCCAAAAGACAGCACCCCACAATACACTATTCTTACATTGAAATCAATGCCACCAAAGCTGAATAGTATCATATTGGATATAATAAAGTATCATTTTGCATAAGTTATCTTGCATCCACTAGGGCAGGGCAGGCAATCTGTGGGCAGAAACCACATTTTGATTTTTCTTCCCTTCCATAATGTTTGAAGCATGACAATGAGGGGCCATATTTCAGCCCATTTTCTTGGTTTGTTTGGGGAGCAGTAAAGAGATAAAATATGTGCATTGCAGAGTTTCCCAGAAGTTTAATGCATCCAGCTTTGTTTAGAAACCATGACAAAATCATGGCACAAAGTTTTGAAAGTTAACTGGAGCCAAAGGAATGGAGTTAAATGTCTGATGACCTGCAGGTTGATCACTAGGACAGTACAGAAAGAATCAGAATATTCTTTTACCTGGGCAGCTGGGCTTTCTCTAGAGATGCTCATTTTCTTCCTCATAATGCTTGACCCCAAGGTTTCAGTGATAATTGACAGAATCAAATTTCCCAGCACTTTTATTGCAGCAATACAATGAGAAAATATTGTATAACCATTGAGGTCAATGGTATGTCCTTTCATTAAATACACGTTTAACTGTTTTGTGGAGGCTGTTAGTAGCTGAAAAGATTTTTATTGGCCTATGAAAAGAAAGCATTGATTCTTAGCTGAGTTTCCAAGAGCTCTTTTGTCAGTGTTGGAAATGCCCCAAACCTGAATGTAGAGTATCTGAAGACTGTTGCTATGTGAGACATCCTTAGAAGAAGCCGCCTTTTCTTCAGACCATTTCAGGTTACGCAATAATAGAAATGTGCAACTTTTGAAACTTATTTCAAATACATCCTTCAATGCACAAATATTTAAAGTATATCTTTAAAGTAATATTTAAAGTATATCTTTATAAGAACCTGAAAACACGCAGCTGCTTTAAAGAGGCACATTAAAAGACACAGCTGCTTTAAAGAGATTCTGTGCCTTTGCTCAAATGCATTCCAAAAAACCTCTTCTGAATCATTATTGAACAGAATTTTTTTTTTCTGATTTCTTTATGTTAGAAAAAGCCCAGTTATTGAACTCAATCTCAGACACTAATTTGTTTTTTCTGATATTTTCTATACATAGGCTGGGTCTTATAAGGGTCACAAAAAGATTTGTTTTATCCTTTATATGTGTTTATTTTTTTATTGTCATGTTACAGTGACCACTCCGAAATATCCTTATGCATCATTTTAATGTAATAAAATTACAATTTAAAATCATTATTTATATTGGCAGTGTTATTCTTTGAAAAAAGATATTTTTGAACTACTTTGACTTTTTTTTTATTGTAGTCTTTTCATGGATAATTTTATATATTAAACTGAACTTAGATTGTCCTTTCCAAGAATAGGAAGAGCTTCTTCCATTCATGGAAATTCTTGGGGATCCTGAAGCTGCTGGATAAAAGAGGGACCATGGTTGAACCCTCATTCTGTCCATATCCTTTTATTGCATCTCATTTGGTTCCATAGAAAAACCCTAATCCACATAACAGCTTTTTCAGGAGGTTGCAAAGAAATAGTGGAGTCAGCAAAATGACAGAAGATATTGAGCAAAGTGGCTGTCTGGGCCAGTGGTGGGATCTGCCCGGTTCCGCCGAGCTGATAGCGGTGACGCTATGACATCACTGAACCGGTTCTGCCCACCCCACCCCTGCGTTATTATTACCTTTTATTTGGCCCCACCCCCAATCTATTGCTGCCTCCTGAGTCCCAGCTGATGGGCTATAAGGAAAAAAACTGTTTAAACTCCTGCCGCAGGGCTTCAAAGGGCCACCCTACAGCTGATCAGTGGTAAAAGGCAGTTTGGTGGTAGACCGGTGCAAAAACAAATGAGTAGACCGGTGCCTCCAAAAACAAATGAGTAGACAGGTACAGCTCTGCAAGCAGTTAAAAGCCTGGTAGACCAGTACCTCTGCTAAATCCTAAAGAATTGTCACATGACCATCAAGCCACACCCACAAAATAAGCCACGCCCACAGAACCGGTAGTAAAAACATTTAGAACCCACCCCTGGTCTGGGCACACATAGGCAATCAAAAGCAGATAACCAAGAGAACAAGCCTTATAGATGATGCAGCTGTTATAACAATCTGAAAAGGAGTCTTCATGCAAGCTGCCACAGCTTCAATATATTTCTTTGGAATGTTTTGCACAGCCCTAATAGTTTTTCATTGGGGGAGGGGAAGGTGTCAGCTTGTAATGAAAAAATAGAAAATAGCATCTTGGTTTCTAAAAGCAACTGAATGGGTGAAAAAAAAATCTTAGCTTGATTAGTCTAAAGCGCTTAGCAAATTCCATTAAAAATAGGTGATAGGTATGTAAACACTTGATTACATGTTTCTTCCCCCCTCTTGTGCAGGGGGTCAGTTAGTTTCTTCACACAGTGCCAACCCTCACCAAAAAACTCATCTGAGAACATACTTCCCTTCTCAGTGAGAAGCAGGCTTCTGCAAAAGAAATGGATCGATCACCAAGGCAAGCCCAGATCTTAGAATCTTAAATAAGCCAGCTCCAGTAGAATTTTCAGATCTGTGATGTGAACGTATCTGAAAGCAGCAACTTGCATAAGATGGAAAACGAAAGAATGTCTTAGTTGTTTTCATTACACATGTTTTATACCATGTGCCTAGAGCTATGTTTTTCAATAGCCCTTTTGGGACTTACGGACTTTATTTAGCATGCCACCCATCACTCTACCAACCGACTCTGGGTGGCTTCAACTAGCATAAATAGCAATAAAACAATTATAGGATTTAAACATTAAGACATCAGATATTAAAAGCTAAAGCCTTAATATTAAAACAGATAAACCAATGCATAGATGGGGTAGAGATGAGATGCGATCTTATATTAATCTACATTATAATTGTAAGCTAATCATGTCACTCAACCTCTGAAGCAAACATGCCCAGGCATGATTTCTGTATTGCAAACATGCAGCTTGGGACACTGAGGAACAGAACATTGAATATATTTCTGATAAAATGCTCAGCTACCTTTCACATCTCTTTCTTCCACCCTTCTTTGGTTTGCTTCTGTCCCGTACTTGTTTCTGCTGCTTTACTGCCTCTGTGTAATTATATCAGCCTCCCTGATTTTTTTTGAACATACAAGATCCAGTGATTGGAAGCGGAGGGAGACAAAGAAGAGGAACTTAGTGGGGCAAGCCAAAGGCTGCATAAACTCAATACATCTCACTCTGGCCCAAGCCCATCAATGTTGGGTTTAATATTCTCTGAGACTATTCTCTTCGCTCCATTCCAGTTGACGATCTCCTTCCAGGGACAGCACCCTAACGGAATGAGTAGAGGGTCATTAAAATTGTGTGCAATGAATTGACACACACAGTATGGAAGACAGTACTTCGGCCACTTTTCCTGAATGCTGCTTTTCAGTCTGATGGATGGGAAGTGCACTCCCTAGTCCTCTGCCTCTCTCTCCTTAACCACATGGAATAGTAACAGTAACAGAGTTAGAAGGGACTTTTGAGGTCATCTAGTCCAATCCCCTGCTCAAGCAGGAGACCTTACTAAGGATTCGAACCGCCGAACTGCTGACCTTTCTGATAGACAAGCTCAGTGTCTTAGCCACTGAGCCACCAAGTCAGGTGTGCAGGATTAGATTGCTTTGTCCCCCTCAGTGACCGCCCAGATGTCTTCAAGATGTTAAATCTCCTGGATTTTACAGCAGGAGTTTTTGACTTAAGGAGCTACAGGTAGATATGGTGTGAATTCACATGTATTCTGAATCACCTTTACCTCTTTAAATGTAAATACAATATCTGCACATTTCTATTTTTATCTGTGAATCTCCCACCATGAATTTTTTTTGGGGGGGAGGGAGGAACTTGAACTAAGTGGGGCTTTTTTGCACAGCAGACATAGTAATAAAGTTCTGTCATGTTTTCATTCATTCCATGTTTCTAAACAAAAAAAAATCCTAAATAATATATATTTTTTTAAAATTTGATTTATATGCCGCCCTTCTCCAGAGACTCAGGGTGGCTTACAATGCGCTAAGCAATAGCCTTCATCCTTTTGTATATTTTATACAAAGTCAGCTTATTGCCCCCACAACTGGGTCCTCAATTTACCTACCTTAGAAAGGATGGAAGGCTGAGTCAACCTTGAGCCTGGCGAGATTGGAACCTGCAGTAATTGCAGGCAGCTGGTCTTAATAACAGGGTGCTTTAGACCACTGTACTACCAAGGCTCTTATTAATTTTAATTAAATATTTAATAATTTTTTTATTTTTAATAAATATTTTATTAATTAAAATATTAATTTTCTTCCTGGGGAGCTTGCTTTATTAAAGCTGTGTTTTCTACTTTTGCTTGTTACTTTGGTTCTGTGAATACTGTACATAAATATTTATAGTGCAGAAATAGAAAGGCGTCAATTTTAAAAAGAAAGGTGTCACATATTCCTATTTCCCGTTATCTAGAAGGTATTCAAATATTTTAACTCATTTTTTCATGGTAAATTGCACTATGGTTCAAAAGGACTGTAATGGCAACAGTGGGGGATCATGATTCAGAAGGACTGGTGGAGTGTTTGGAACAAATTTCTGTATAGCCACCTGCTGTTGCATCCTGAATAGTAATTTGTTGGATTTCTATATCAATAAGGATACATATTGGGCTGCTGCAGTTATGTTATGTCTTTAACCGCTGTTCACCATCAGTAGTCACAATGTTGAGTTGGGTGGCCATACAAATCTCTCCCCCCTCATCTGTCTGTCTGTCTGTCTGTCTGTCTGTCTGTCTGTCTGTCTGTCTATCATCTATCTATCTATCTATCTATCTATCTATCTATCTATCATCTATCTATCTATCATCTATCTATCTATCTATATCATCTATCTAGAACATTAGAATTTCAAAATCTATCAATCATGGTTTAGTATTTGTTTTCATTTCACTTGAAACAAAGCCAATCCTGGATTAAAGTGGATTTTCTGCAAATACTGGGCATTGTTTTGCCGTTATCAATATTTGACAACACATATTCCTGTGGAAAACACATTCATTTCTACAATCTTCATGCAATAGGAAGAGCTGCAACACATCATAAAAAGTAAAGGTAAAGGTTCCCCTCACACATATGTGCTAGTTGTTCCTGACTCTAGGGGCTGGTGCTCATCTCTGTTTCAAAGCCGAAGAGCCAGCACTGTCCGAAGATGTCTCCGTGGTCATGTGGCCAGCATGACTAAACACCAAAGGTGCATGGAACGCTGTTACCTTCCCACCAAAGTTGGTCCTTATTTTTCTACTTGCATTTTTTACGTGCTTTTGAACTGCTAGGTTGGCAGAAGCTGGGACAAGTAGTGGGAGCTCACCCCGTTACACGGCACTAGGGATTCGAACCACTGAATTGCTGACCTTTTGATCAACAAGCTCAGTGTCTTAGCCACTGAGCCACCACGTCCCTATAAAAGGGGACAACACATCATAAAAGGGTGGTGTGTGTGTGTGTGTGTGTGTGTGTGTGTGTGTGTGTGTGTACTTTGTTTACTTTTATTTTAGAATGGTCACACTGGTTGCCCAGATGCCACAGTGTTTGCTTTGTTGGCTTTTGTGACAGAGGCAGGCATCTGTTCGTCCTATCTCGTCAAAAAGGACTCTTCTTTTTCTCCTTTTAAAATACAGCCTGCTGCTTTTTAAGCTTCCTTCAAAAGACACGACTGATCTTTCTTCTTTCTTTTGAACTGGAAGAAACTTCAAAGAATCTTGTTAATCAACTGTCCTCTGTCTGCCAGAAGCCTTATTTTAGTAGACAATATTTGTGGAGCTAAGGGGCATAATAAAGGAAACTATGGGTGCTCTCCATAAAATACATGTCATGATGATGACGGGGGGTGGGGTGGGGTGGGGGCTTACCTATGCATAGAACATGACCTCTATGATGTATATTCATTCGGAAACACCCATTGAGACCTGGAGGGAAACTGAGATTCTACCCCAAGTTGACTTTTATCTTGAGTGGTAGGTAGACTAAGCACATTTCCCAACAAAGTATATGGTGCCTGCAGTCCATATATGTAAATAAGCTTCTATAGGCTAGGGCTTTGATTGGTAGCATGTCACGTTTCCATTGATTTCTTCTTACTTAAAAAAAAATCTAAAAATGATAAATGAGTTGAATCCAGATGCAAAGATCCTTAAAACCCAGTGAAATCAAAGGACATTATAATTAACTCCTATTTATTTAAATATTCATTTATTAAACAAGTGCATATGGCTCCCCAACTCATGCACGGTGACTCTGGACAACTTACAATATTAACATTTCACAACGAAAGAACCCATAAACCCACCTCTCGCTGGGTGGCAGCAATCACACAATCACACCAGCCACTTGAGCTGTTTGGTATCCACATTTATTTATTTATTTATTTATTTATTTATTTATTTATTTATTTATTTATTTATTTATTTATTTTTCATATTTGTATACCGCCCTACTCCCGAAGGACTCAGGGCGGTGAACAGCCATAATAAATACAAATACATATTTAGTCTCTGACTAAATACAATACAATCTGGATTTACCCTAGGTCTGTGATGGCAAACCTATGGCACACGTGCCACAGGTGGCACATGGAGCCATATTAGTGGGCACGCCAGCTCAGCTCTGGGGCGCATGCGGGCGCTGGCCAGCTGATTTTCGGGCCTTCTGGGCCACCAGAAGTAGGGAAACAGGCTCTTTCCTGCCTCTGGAGGGCCTGGGGGGGGTGGGCAAGGCCCCTTTTTCTTTCTTACCTGGCTCCAGATCCTCTTATCCATCTGGGAAGGGCGAAAACAGCCTTTCCCACTCCCTTGGAGGCTCTACGGAGGCTGAAAGGGCCCATTTCCTGACTCCCGGTGGGACAGGAAGTGACTTTTTTTTCTGTCCCCAGCCTCCAGAGATTCCTAGAGAGGCTCCTAGAGGCTCCTAGAGAGGCTCCTAGAGACTCCTAGAGAGGTTCTGGAGGCTGGGGACAGCAAAAAATGTCACTTCCTGTCCCACCGAGAGCTGGGAAATGGGCCCTTTCAGTGGGGGTCCAAGGGAGTGGGAAAGGCTGTTTTCTCCCTTCCCAGATGCATAGAGAGGATCTGGAACCAGGTAAGAAAGAAAAACGGGCCTACGAGGCCATCATGTGCCAGGAGCAGGGGTGGGTGGGGTTGCGTGTGCATGCGCGTGGGCACATGCGTGCACGACCCTCCCCCACCCCCCTCCTGGCACACGATGGCAAAAAGGTTAGCCATCACTGCCCTATGTGTTTGACAGGATGACTGTTCCATTTTAGAGATGATAAATGGGAGATACACTAACATTTTATTTTAATTAAGCTATTTTAAAAGGTTTTTAAATTTTATTTTAAATTAATTTTGAAAAATGTCAATCCAGAGTTCTCACACAAGACACGCAAAAGACCAGATTCAAATTATCCTACTTCAGTCACACTGTGCAAAGAGTCAGGATCCTAGCAAAGGCTCTAATGCTGGGAAAGGGGAAAGAAAAGGGAGAAAGAGAATGACTAGCAACAAGTTAGATGGAATCACTTACTGGTACAGCAGAGGTCTCCAAACCTTCCAGCTTTGTGAACTGGCAGATCGGGCACTCGCGCATGCAGCTTCATTTACACAAACAATGGGTGTGAGCCAGGGATGGGTTGCCCCTGGTTCAGACCGGTGCTATAGAACTGGTAGTAAAACCTGCGGGAGGCTCCACCCACCAACCCCTATGTCATCAGAAAGCTTCTGCGAATGCGCAGAAGCGCACATGTGCAGAAGCACATATGTGCGGCCCCATTGCGAACCGGTAGTAAAGGTAAGTAGAACCACCCCGTAGTGCGAGCGCCCACCACTTGCACAAATGGAGCTTGCACACGAGTGCAAGTGTCTGCGTGAGCACAAGTCAGGTTGGGGACTCCTGACTTACAGTGGCTGTGAGCGCACCAATGGAAGATCTGAAAGACCAGGTTAGATATAGATGTCATTGAGAAAAAATCAATCTATATGGTCTACAAGAGTCAAAAATGACTTGATGACAGATAACTGACCCATCATTGTTTTAAATACTGAAATTCTAAAGCAAGTTTAGCTTATAATAGCTGGATGTTGGTATTCCATACTGCTCTGTATTTTCAGCCAAGTTCTTCAATTTATACTGACAAGAGGAACTTTATCACACAAATCATTACTCTGCAATTTATACTATCTGCCACCTTAAAAGTAAGTTATTTCTACTACTGATGTCATTTTACATGATTTATTATATTGCAATATTTTCATCTTGTCTAATTGATTCTGCAGCTCAACATGATCTACAAGATTAAAATGCATAATATAATGTAAAATGAAAGCATATAAAAGATTTATATTAAAATATATTCATATATTTTTTCTTTTTAATGCTTTACCAAAATTTCAGTTTTCCTAATACAGCAGACTTTTAAATAAATCTTGGGTCAAATTGATCATCAGGAGATCAAACTAATTTTATTCAAGAGCACAATTCATTCTGAAATTTGCCATTCATTCATGATTTAAGTGTGTCATTTCATAACGATGTGTCGATTTATGTGTTTAGAGTATCACTTTTGTTAGTGGTTAAGGCACATGGCTAGGAAACATGAGACCATGAGTTCTAGTCCTGCCTAAGGCACCTTGGGTCACTCATATTCTCATCCCTAGGAAGCTGGTAATAGTAAATTAATTTAGTTTGGAGAAATCCTGTCAAGAAAACTTCAGGAACTTGCTCAAGCGGTTGCCAATAGTGAAGAGCTGATTTGAAGGCCCAACAAAATATAAAATAAAAAATTAAGGATTTACCACTCTTTCAGACCAATGTTTCTCAAAGTGTGGTCTGGGAACCTCTGGGAGTTTTCAAGACCCTTTCAGGAAGTCTGTGAAATCAAATAAATAAGCATTTTAACATATCTCAGTTTTAATTTCTAATACAATCTATCATTTTTAAAAATCAGAAGGGGTCCTGAGACCAAAATGTTTGAGTGCCACTGCTCTAGACCACCAAATTCCAGCAATAGTCTTAACGATTCATCACATTTTATTTAAGACAATATAACCAATTCACAAAACAATTAATGTAAACTCTCCAGCAATTCCGCTTTTAGTTAGGATGGTGCTCCTTTTCTTCCATGTTTCATATTGCTTTAAAGAACAAATTAATGGAAAGAGTGTTAGAAGATCCTTTAACTGAAGGATAGGAAATATGCCCCTGGCGATCTTCTCCTCTCACCCTTAAGAGTTTTCATTCATATTACATGTCATGATCTTGAATGATATAATTTATCAGTTCAAATTAAAGAAGAGCTGTGAGAAGAGCTCATAATTCATAGTTGCTACAGGGCAGCTTTGATAAATTGAGTAGCTTTCCTCACCCTTAGGAGATGATTTTCTTTTATTTCTTTCTCTGTTTCTTCCCTCCCTCCGGAAAGTGATGCAGTTCCTTTCATCTTCTCTTACAGAGTTTGCCTAAGCAGGCAATTTTAACATTTTATTTTTGTGAATTAAGTGGGAAATTATCTTCCTTTCTTGTGGCAATGAAATGAGAGAGAACCAATTGTATTCTCAACTAGATGAAGAAACGTCTCCTATGCTTTCTAGACTAAGGAAATTCGGAACTTCTCTGTTTCAAAGACCTAAAAGGAGATTTCCTTCTTTTACTAGAAATTCATTAATTTATTACACTCTTCATAAAACTTCTTAATTCAAAATCTTTCACTCATTTCTCTAACCGAGATTTGAAGCCAAACCAACACTGCAGGAAAGTCCACCTCAATCCAAATTTTTTTACTACAGGTTGTGTATGCGTGGCTTGGTGGGCATGGTGTGGCTTGGTGGGCGTGGCAGGGGAAGAATACTGCAAAATCCCCATTCCCTCCCCACTCCTGGGGGAAGGATATTGCAAATTCTCCATTTTTCCGCTACTGGTTCTTCAGAACCTGTCAGAACCTGCTGGATTTCATTCCTGAGAAGGAAGGGCCCATTATTAATTATGGTTCATCGCACATCTCAACAGAGGGGGAGGAGATATGACACTACCTATCTCCTGTTTATAACACAGTCCTTGTCAGGGTTCCAAGTAACACCCCAATGAAAGAAAACGCTGAGGCTTGAATTTCCTCAAAGTTACATTTTATTAGAGATGTCCTATTGGCACATCTGGGAAAACTCGAATCTGAAAGCTTCCAGGTTTTCCCCACCCAAAGGAAAATTCAAGACCCTTGCCCAACATCCACATGTCCATCACATGGCCCAATCCAAACACCATGCTGACTGGAGATGCCTCCCAGTTCCAACCCTCCAGGTGTAGGGCAAGATGTCCTTGACTTTCTGAGAAAGGAATGTTATTATATATCAACCATGACCCACTATATATCACCCATGCTCCATAAAATCCTCCCTCCCAATTTTCTAAAGTAGTAAATGTGGCAGGCCTGAAGATGCAACGAAAAAAATGGCTTCCAGGCCTGACAGTCCTTTCAGCAATTCCAAGATTCCACACTCATTTGCACTATTCAGGTGCCCCTGAGGCCATAGATAAACCTCCAAGTGGTGTCAACAAACTCTCAAAAGAGATGATAAGGAGCAAATGTCTGCAAGGAAAATATATCTTCCATTCTCCACTATTCCGTCAGAACTGAAGAAGCTTTTTGGATGAGAAGTGAAACCTCTTCAAGGAAAAACAAAGAAAATCCAGTTGCCTTTTAAAAAAGCACCTTTGGGATAATGACCTGGATGACTGAGAATCTCCATATATATTTGTTCACAATACAGTATTCTGAAGAAGTGGGAATGCTTTGCTAGACTCTGCAGGAGAAGGGTTTACAATGGAAAATATGAATGATAACTTCAACTAATATTTGTGTTATAAATAATACAGGTTAAGCCTGTTGGGTAGAGTTACCTTTTCAGTGAGTCAGAAACACAATTATCATTAGAAAGCAGTCACCGGTGTCCTGTATATAGCAACAGCTGGGGAAACAAGATTAATGGCCTTCTGGAAATTAAATCTTACTTCCTGGGGACTAATGCTCATTAGTAACAGAAGAAGAAGAAGAAGTGATATTAAACATGTCATGATAGTTCTTTGATTGCCAAGGGTTTATTTTGAATTTTGTTTTGTTCTATGCTTAATAATAATTAAAAACTTTTAATGTTCTAAGGATACTTTCTAAAAAGCATTAACTAGAATTCCGACTCCAGTTCCATGTGGGGGGGGGGGAGCATGCAAAAACTCAGTTTCTTATGAGGAACATTACAAGTGACTCCTCGGACCATCAAATCTTACAGAACCAGAGCAGCGTTATAATATGCCCTTGGCATTTCGCTCCTTACCCCAATTTCAACTTCCAATCTTCAAAGGCAGCCTTTCCCATATCACAGTTACTATGATCTTGTGATATTTCAAAGACATCAGTGTTAATAAGAAATTGTTGGAGTTCATTTTTCCAGAAATACGTTAACTTTTCAAGATTTATTGAGAACAAGTCTGATCCATATTAGAGGTTAGTTGATATGTTTTGAGAGGAGACAGAGCCAGATTTAATATTCTCCCCTCAGCACTTCTCCAGGGTAGGTATAAGAGAACACCAATAGCAGAACGGGTATGTATATGTGGTAAAGGAGAAGTCAAAGATATCTCACATGTTTTATTGTATTCTGTGTTATATAGAGTTTATAGATCAGTATATATTCTCCCCTTATTACAGAGATTGCCAGGGAGGGCAGCCGACTTTTATGTAGGCTTTCTCCTCCAGGACTCAAACCCAGCTACTATGCGTGCAGTGGCAAAATTCTGTGTTGCTGCAATGTCCACAAGAAAAAAAAATTAGTTACAGAATTATAGCTGTCAACTTGTGCCAATTTTTTGGTGATATCTATAACAATTTCTGGGGGAAAAAATATATTTACTCACATAGCTATCAGCTCTCCATTCATATAAATTAGGGGGTGACCCTAACAGTTTGAGATCATGTATTTTCTTAACAGGGATGTCATTACCCACTATTAATGTCAGTATTATTTTTTTAATATATTGTATGTCTATTGCTGGTCGATGATTGTAATAAAGTTATATTCTATTCTTTGAGAGGAAACAGTCACAAGTACATTTTAAGTTGCTCCACTAAAATGTGCCCATTACTTTACACTAGCCTGTTACACTAGCCTGTTCCAAGGACAATAAAAACATTGTTCAGTGATGAGTCATCTAAATTTAATCTAGCAGTACCAGATGTGTCTGAATTTAGAATTTCGAAGTAAAGAAATATACTGTATATTTGGGAGGGGGGGTTAATTAACAATCAACTGGGTGGAAAGAAAAGCTTTTTTATTCCTGAGTCAAGAATCAGAACATAATATGGAATCTATTCAAATGGAAAGTTTCTATGTTTCAGGCCAATAGCGGCTAATTAAACATCCTTTCCATTTTACAGGAATTTAGTGATTAGAGACAAATGCTTAATGGGAAGAATCACTTCTCCAAAATCAGCTACAGAGGAAGTGGCACAGCTCCACTGCTGATTTCTTTAATAAAAAAATCATCTTTGGTTTATAATGTAATCACACCAAAACGAACTCACTGGCAAACAGTTGATTTAAGTAGTATTTTCTTTACTTAAAAACAACTCTTTAGGAGTAAAAGTTACAAGAAAGACAATTAATTACATCTATCAGTTGGAAAGCGGTTCTTTCTTTTTTTATCATTATAATTTCTTGCTTTTACAAATTCTCCCCAGCACAATCACAGGACACCAGAATACAATGGTGGATCTGACAGCCATAAAATTCCAAAATAGCAATGATTGATATCTGTATATTAAACTGTTTTACATCACTATGAAGGTTAAAGTCAGTATTAACGTTCTGACCAATATGGCTCAAATTATAAAGTATAAACCAAGATAAAGGGGTTACAATAATTTCTGTCTCATTAAAACAATGAGTTTTAAAACAAATCATAAAACAATGAAATATTATAATCTTAGGAAAGTCCAAAATTTGGATGTAGCATTATCCCATTTATAAAAACGCAGTCCTAAATAATTTCTACATTGCATTGCAAACTCTCAATCAGATTTGTTTTACAGATAGGAAGTTAAAGTTGATATTGATACATACTTCCCATAACATCAATTTATTTACATTTATTTATTCAATTTCTATCGCTGTCGGAAAAATCAAAAGCACAGATGTTAAAATAACCAGGAAAAATGTTATTTTACACACTCGGGACCACAGGCACATAACCAGGTCTTCAAAGCTTCATGAAAGGCCAATTTCTGGAGAGAGAATATTGCAGAGGCAGGGGCTACAACAGAGAAGGCACACCTCCTAGTCCCCGACAGGTGACACTCCTTAGCTGAAGTGACCTGGAGTTTATGCCCCGTCAGCCAGACTATATTGGATAGAAAGGTTACCAGTCCCACAGGTAACCGAATTCCAAGCTAGGAAGGGCTTTAATGGTGACAACCAGCATCTTCAAATGCAGACAGAAACACTCTGGCAGCTAATACAGTTCACAAAGCAATGGTGTTCCACGTATCAAATATCCAACACCATTCATTTATCTATGCAGCTGCATTCTGCATTAGTTGAAGCTTCCAGATGCTCTTCAAGGGCAGCCTCATGTAGAGTGTGTTGCAGTAATTCAGATGGATGGTCCCAAAGGAATTGCCAATCCATTATAAAAGGGATTATTTCATAATTTTCAGTATAAGGAAGAATAAGAAGTATAAGGAATCATAGCTATTACCATGTACAAAGCCAGTTCTGTACACTTTGCAGGAATGTAAGGTTAGTAACATTTAATTTAAAAAATAGGTTGAAAAGAGAAAATCACCTTTAACAATTTCATTTATAAATTGTATTATAAAATTGTTGACTTTGGGAAGTTTTTGGTTCTGGATTGTCTTTAATTGAAATCTACTTCACAAGATTGTAACGATAAAACAAGGAGAGACAGTTATCTCCCATGTACCCCAGAACTTCCAGAGGAAAGGCAAGATATAACTGCAGGAATAAATACAAGTAGTCCTCCACTTACAACAGTTCATTTAATGAATTCAAAGTTACAATGGCACTGAAAAAGTGATTTATGATCATTTTTTACCGTTACAACTCTAATTTTAAGACTATGATCTTAAAATTTGCACCCAGATAACACAAATAATTATGGGAGTCGAGGTCCACAAGTTGTAAAATTGCCACGTTTCGAGACCTCTGCCCAAGATTTCAGAGCAGTCCAAGTACAGGTAATCCTCAATTTACAACAGTTCATTTAGTGACCGTTCAAAGTCACAACGGCACTGAAAAAAGTGATTTATGACCATTTTTCACACTTACGACCATCCAAATGTTCACATGATCAAACTTCAGAGGCTTGGCAACTGGTTCATATTTATGACAGCTGCAATGTCCTGGGATCATGTGATCACCTTTTGTGACTTTCTGACAAAACAAAGTCAATGGGGAAACCAGTTTCACTTAACAACGGTGTTACTAACTAAATAATGGCAGCAATTCACTTAACAACTGTGGCAAAAAAGGTTGTAAAATGGAGCAAAACTTAACAAATGTTATACTTAGCAACATAAACTTGGGGCTCAATTGTTGTCATAACTTGAGGACTACCTGTGCAAATTATTTATGTGCAGGATATATATGATCATCTATCTCATATCATAATTCTATGAGACTCACAACAATCCATCAGGGGCGACCGCTAGTAAGATGTGTCTCTTAGGTCTCATTAGGGGGTAACATGGTGATACTGCAGGTTTTTAGGGTAGCTGAGCAAAGAAGGATATTTTTTCCCTTGACAAAAGGGATATGTACAAAAGGACAAAAGGAGACAGTTGGTAAGGAAGCATTTTTAAAAATTTCATTTCAGTTGGTATGAGCGAAAAAGTTCCTACTTTTGTATGAATTTTTTTTTAAAAAACATATACATGCAGGGGAAAAAAAGGAAAGAAAAAGTCAACTAATTGATGGTTGAGGGGATTTAAGAGCACCTCCCCACTATATTTCCAAATTCTCTAAAGAAATTGGAAGCCACCCTGCATGTCATGAAATGCTGAGTATATAGAGACAACACAAATCTATCAGCCTCCACCTTCTGCTTCTCAGCAGGAGAGAACAGAAATACCTCCCATTCAATTACTCAACCTAAACTGCCACATCTTATTGTGCATCTCCTCCCCTGCATTCCAAACAGAATGGAAATAAAATAAACTGCCAGCACCAAAGATGAAGTAACAGGATGCTAAAGCTTGGCACAAGGGCTGGAGGGAATGATCCTTGTTTGGTGTTAGAAGCCAGAGGTTAGGCTGAAACAAGGGTGCCCACCAGTGTGGAAGAGACCTATCCACAAGGTATCTTCAGCTAATTTTAGTGTTGCAAACAACAAAAATACCTCTTCTGCAATTCTTGACACAAACTGAGCCAGAACAACAACAATTTAAAAAAAAAACAGCTCAGCTCAACTCATCACATTCAAGTGATGACATGAGATTGCAAAGGCATGCAGCTACTTTATGCTTGTGGTATAAAGATATGTGGGGAAGTACCTCTTGTAGCATAAAATGTTGATGTTTGTGAGGTTTTGTTTTCAAAGGAAAATTTTAAATCTGTCAACATTCCAAGAAATCCAGTGTCCTCTATTGAATGAAATTAGTAGAAAATGACCAGAGATTGTGACAAATCCTCATCTTAGATTCGGAACAGGGATCCTTCATTCTAGTGTTACGAGATCAGGGCTGAAAAAATCTAAACAATCACTGGATGGCAACAAAGAAACACAGAAACCTCAACTCTTTGCTGCCATCTAGCAACCATGTAAATATCAGTCCAGATCTGGTAGTTTCACCCCTTTCTTAAAGTCTACAGCAGTGATAACTAACTTTTTGCCATCGCGTGCCAGGAGGAGGGGCGGGGGAGGTTCACATGTGCGCATATCTACACCCATAATTCTATGTGCCCTGCCCCATGCATGCACGCGTAACCCCCTCTCCCCCCCCGCTCCTGGCATGCAAAGGCCCAGTAGGCCCATTTTTCTTTCTCACCTGGCTCCAGAACCTCTCTATGCATCTGGGGATGGTGAAAACAGCCTTCCCCGCCCCCTCGGAGGCCCTCCGGAAGCCCGAAATGGCCTGTTTCCCAACTTCCAGTTGGACAGGAAGTGACTTTTTTGCTGTCCCCAGCCTCCAGAGCCTCTCTAGGAGACATGGCCATAGGTTCGCCATCACGGGTCTAGAGAAAGAATTGCATTTTCAGTTCTTCACCAAAAAGACTACAATATTTAGTTCATTGATAGTAGCACATATTGTACATATAAAATAAACTGCAACTGGATTTGACGTGTATGTTTTAAAAGAATTTGTTAATAAATGCTTGCAATATGGAAGTGATTTCGCTGAGTGTTTTGAGGCAAAATTGCCAGTGTCTGCCATTACATTTTTGCAATTCTTAGTTGTAAAGTAGAAGCATACAATGACTCATGTGACAACAAAGAGATTAGAAACCTTTGAAATGTGGATTTTAGAAGACTACATAAAATATCATAGTGTGCATATAAACAAAATGAGATGGTCCTCCAAAGACAAATAAATACTCTGTTTGGACATTGTGAATACCATCACCAAAAGGACAGTGAAATATTAAGCACACAGGGTAAGCAATCAGAAATATCAAGAAAAGATTCAAGAAAACATAGCACTGGCAGATGGCATAAATCCTAGTTGAAAAAACTACATGTATTGTTTGACAAAAATACATTTCCTTGTTTGGTAACAGCAAAAGAGCAAATATTGTTGATAGTCACCAATCTCTGGGAGAAAAGAACACAAAAAGAAGAAAAAGAGTTCATTTGTGATGGTTTATGGTTCATGCACACAAATTGTGTGAACATTGATGTGGCATCTGCCTTGCTACTCTTCCACGAATCCCATTTCTACTCTGAAATTTTTCTGAAAGTGAGCCATGAACTTTAACCAAGATGAGATTGACCTGCAGATCCATAGATTGTCCTTGGCCATTTTATGCTCTATTCTTATAGTGATTCTGATAAGATGAACTCTCTTGGAAAAACTCAGTATTATCGCAAATGGTCTCAATTTCAAGAGTACATATCTGACTGAATTGGAGACATCCAGAGCTTCAGAAATTGTGCTGTAATCTTCTGCAAACTGATAGATATTAATGCCTTTTTTAAATGCAGTGGGCATGTCATCTTTCTCGAATAGTGTCCTATATAAACTTCACTGTGATGAGTGGAACCAAACTTTGGGATGAGTGACCCAAAACAGCCCTTATTGTTTAATGCAGCACAGGAAGAATTGCCCATAGTTAATCCTTTAATTTAAATTATTGAATTGAGGTGGATATTAATATTCATGCTGAGACTTTATATTCTGAATTATTTGTTTGTGAAATAAATAGCATTATAGCACTTAGACCAGGGGTGAAATCTACTTACCTTCCCTACCAGTTCGGAAGTCTGGTGCGTGCACGTCATGTATGATTTTGGACTCTCTGCACATGTGCAAAGCTTTCTGCGCATGCACAGAGGGTAAAAAACAAGTTATTGCCTGGTCAAAACCAGGAAGTAATGACCTCCAGGTGGGTGGGCGGAGCCTCGCGCTGCCACCGCTACTGGTTCTCTGAACCATGCACTGCCGCAGCTACCGGTTTACCCAAACCCGTGCGAATCGGTAGCATTTCACCCCTGACTTAGACTTATATACTGCTTCATAGTGCTTTACAGCCCTTTCTAAGTGGTTAACAGAATCAGCATATTGTCCCCAACAATCTGGAACAAGTACCATATTTGTGTATTGTTTGCTTCTTTTCTATATTACTGGGGCCCACATGAAGTTCTGTCAACATTTAGTGGCAAAGATAAGCAACAATTTAAAAAATCATGTATGCACACAAGTGAGACATCTCAGATTGTGAAAAATTAACAATGGACAAAAAAACATCTAAGATCCATTTTTTATGGAGCATGACTGGGAATGTCCAGTTTAAGTATGTTATTCAATTATCTCAAAAATGTTCTGACTTAATACTCCAGTAAGAATGGCATATGCTCCACTTACCATCTTTAATTTAGATCCATCTGAAGGAATACAGCTGTCATGAAGGCACAATAAAGATGGGGGAGTCTTGAAAGAAACTAGGTAGTGAGTCAAGTAAAATTATTGGGAGAAAAAAAAATCTAGATTCCTAGAGCAGTGGTCCTCAGTCTTTTTGACACCAGGGACCAGTTTCTTGGAAGATGATTTTTCCATGGACCGGGGGGTTGGGAATGGTTTCAGTTTGCTCACTCATCCACTATCACCTCCAGCTGTGTGGCCCGGTCCTAACAGGCCAACAACCAGTACCAGTCCATGGCCTCTGTTCTAGAGAAGGTATAGTTCACAAATGGTACATGGCCTCATTAAAAAGGTAAAGGTTCCCCTCGCACATATGTGCTAGTCGTTCCTGACTCCAGGGGGCGGTGCTCATCTCCGTTTCAAAGCCAAAGAGCCAACACTGTCTGAAGACATCTCTGTGGTCATGTGGCCGGCATGACTAAACGCCAAAGGCGCACGGAACGCTGTTACCTTCCCACCAAAGGTGGCCCCTATTTTTCTACTTGCATTTTTTACGTGCTTTCAAACTGCTAGGTTGGCAGAAGTTGGGACAAGTAACGGGAGCTCACCCCGTTATGCGGCACTAGGGATTCGAACCCTTTCGATCGATAAGCTCAGCGTCTAAGCCACTGAGCTATTGTGTCCCTTTAATGGCCTCTAATGACCTCATTAGAAGATCTTAAATTGGGTCCATGGAGTTTTAAACTGGAAAAAAAAATTCTTTCTTGTACAAGAAAATCCACTCTGGTTTGAAGCATAGACAGCATCAAAATTGACTGGTCAATCTAACCATGTGGTTAAGTTATGAGCCACTTTTATTCGTCCGAGAATAAAAGTGGCTCATAACTTAACCACATGGTTAGATTCCTTTGCTAAAGGTTTCACACATTATGCCCTGCAAACAACATGGGATGATATTCTTTTGGTAGGCAGTGAAATAGACTTGAAAGAGAACTACCTCTGATGCTGACGGCTAATTATTTTAAACAAATGTTTGGGAACTTCAGCTAGAACTAATGTTTTGTTATCAGTTAATGATAAATTACTTAATATTACATGAAAATCAATATTATATTAAACTGAAATAATACATGTTTTAAAAATGTAACCATACTTGTGTTAACTTTTGGCAAACTCTTCAAAACTTGCCTGTTGTATAAAAGAATGGTGCCATTCAAATTATTAGAACACACGTTGCTTTATGTTTTTATCATATTTATTTTGCATAATGTGCAACAATAAGTTATATATACAAAATTACACAAAATTGTTACAATATTAATCAAGAATGCAGGACTAATCTTGCCTTTTGCTGCTTTTTAAATTACAGTAAAAAGCTTCTTTCTATTTTAAACAAAATATTAAATATTCCTCTGTTCACATTGGTACTGTTGATTTCAAAGCCTTGATATTCCCCAGACATAAACTATGTATTTTTAAACAATTACCAAAACAAATCTAATGGCAATTCTTTAGTTCTCCAAGATCACTTTGTCAGTAGGAAGTAGGGATCTGAATTATTATTTATAGCTTGGAGCTGCATTTATGTGGAGATGCAGAATAAGCAATTGAAATTCTTGCATGTTATAATCCCAAAATTATGACCCAAAGATGTTTCTTTTTTTTTAAAGTGCTTGTGGGTTCTACCAAAACTAATACTACAAAGATGGAATAAAAACTAAATCCAGTTTGCAACAATGAACCTATGGGATTACTTTATGATGTCACCATCTTAAAAAAAGAATTTAATGCATGTATACTTGATACATTTATCTTGTTTTCTTAGCAACAGTGCACAACCAGCTTGTCAAAGTCTTATTGTGGCATTTTTATCCACCTATTATTATTTACGATCTAGAAGGCCCAACTCTGCTTAGCCTATTCAAGATCAGCCAAGTTTAGCTAGATCCTGCCACCTGCTATGACAATTGCCTCCTACCTCTGGATAATTGTCTTAGAGCAGATGTTGAGAAGACCACCATGGGTGGTCTTCTTCTGCCATACAACATCTCATGATGTAATGGTTAATGTGTGGTATTTGCAAATATTAATTCCCCCGGGATTGCTTGGATTTCCACTGAACATCCACCTGAATGGTCCTACTGTGCACTAGATTATAGGCTGTGGAGGCTCAGAATAAAACCCAAAGTTACTTCCTCTCCTTTTTCAAGGTACTAATCTGACACTTCTATTTATTTGTATCTACGAAAATAGATTTCAAGGTTGCTTCCAGCTGCACTGGAAAAAGGAACTGTAACAAATATTGTGTTTGCAAATTAAGTACAGGAAATAATTCTATCATCATTCAGAGGAGAAAGGACACATCGCAGATAGTAAAATATATTTTAAGGCAAGAACTCATACGCTAACAAACTGGATGCTGCATGGAGACATACCAATATTAAATATTCATCTCAGTGACCCCATTAGACTAGAATTTGATTTTTCTTATTTGGAATGAAGGCACTAGGGGGTTGGCCTAGTTATTATTTTCCTGAACATGAATTATAGTTTTATAGCATTTTCATTCAGTCATGCTTCTTGTAATTAAAAATGTTTTAAAGGCATGTTGTTTCTTTTAATAATAATAACTTACTGAAATATGTCAACATAGCAGTTTCTGATAGGTATATTAACAAACTTGCTAATTAAATTTCTACCAGCTCTTGGGCTCTGTGGTTATGATTCCTGGCATAAAAAGAGGGGCTATTCCTTTCAAATCTATAAATAAAGACCACAGGCCATTGTATCCAAAGGCACAGTGTTTACACTAGGGATATACTATGATAAAACTCAATAGTTACTATTCTCTCTTTTTTGCACTAAGTGGGTTATCAGGATGGGTCACAGGAACTGACCCAAATGCAAATTTCTCAAGTGATGATAATAGGCAAGAAAGGACGAAGGCCCTAATGGATGCTATAACTATGCAAAGTAGATCATCGTAACAAACTTTAGCCAGCGCTGGGGGATTCTGGGAGTTGAAGTCCACCCATCTTCAAGCTTCCAAGTTTGAGAAACACTGCTTTAGGTGTTCATATGATGTTCCTATAATCAGTTCTTCCATGGATTTCATATTAAAACATGGTATACAGTTATTTTAAATAATATTGGAAAAATCAGTACCTTCACATTAAATAAAATAATTTAGAGCAATACAGTTTTATCAGTCGGTACTTAGTCCAACATTCTATAGACAGAAAAGAAAGTCTCCAGTTCTGAGGAGCCTGCATCCATCATAGAAGCCCTGATGATTGTGATATATTTAATTCACATGGCACACAGGTCCTTCTGACAGATGGCCCACCAGTTGGGAAAAAGGTGAATTAAATGAAACACACATCCTCAAATATGCCCAAACTCCATGCAAATTCACATACCATGAGAAATTGGGAGCAGTGTTCTCATTTGCTCTGAAATAAGCCAGATTTATTTCAAAAATAATCATGATAATTCATTATATTCAAATGTAAGAGGGAGCTGTGCTTGTATCAAAAGTAGATATTTCTGTTTCTTCATTAACTACTATTGTTCCTATTACAGCTGCCCAGAAAAAAATTGTTTTGGGTAAAGTAAAAGCATCACAGGAAAACTAAACATACCACGGAAATTTCTGTTGGTGACTGCAACAATTCTAGTCAAGAAATCTGTAATATTTTTAAATGCTAAAACATAAAAGTGTTTCAACAGTCATTAATTTCCTTTGCATCTAAAGTTGATCAATTTGATAGATTTATTACAGGCTTCTGTCTCTCATTAATGATCTCTTTTCAAGAACTAACAAATATTCCCATTTGTTTGTTCTAGTGCATAAAAGATGGTCCCGATCAGATGTTTATGAAATGCAATATTACATTAATAAATAAATTCTGCTTATATTATAAGTACTTTAAGTTTCCACTAGTATATATAAAAATATTGCTGAACTTTTTGTTAGGACCACTTATGCAAACTCTTATTTGCTATAATTGGAATAAATTGGAATAAAGCTATAGATCTTGGTAGAATGATAATTCAGCCAACTTCACCTACAGGCATGGATTTTTTCCTCCCCCAAATCCATAATATATGGGAGAAAAATTATAATTCAAAAAATACTTCTTGTAGCAGCACAGATTTTCATATAGATCACTATTTTTGATGTGACATATTCATTATCCAGGACTGAAACAAAATTAACCCATATTTCTTCAAAGCAAGTAATGATACCAGTAGATTGATCTGTACTCGTGCTTGTAAATGGAACTGTAAATGAACTGTAATGTCTTTTGGGGATATAAACAAGTCTTGTTGAAAAAGTCTTCAGTTCGAGCACTTTGTATTTGATTCCAAAAACCAAGAACAAACCTTGGTTATTGTTGTTTTTTATTGTTTCAATAGCAAAAACGATACTGAAACAAAAGCTACAGACATTTCAAAAGTTTATCTTCTTCTCAATCCCTTTGTTATTTCAATCACCCCATCATCGTCTGGAAATGAAAATCACAAAAATGCAAGTCAGGAGGTCACAGTTGGATCAGGCTTCGGCATCACTTGGGCCCACTCTAGGATGTCTACACAGAGAGACTCTACCGCATCCAATCGCTCAATCTGAACCAGTTTTGTCAGCAGTTCTGGGATACTATACCCAGCTGTGCTGATGCGGTCGAAGAGTTGCATGCCATCTGTCATGCCACCAATTTCATCCCGCTTCAATCCAAAGCTTTCAGCAAGATGGCGCCAGGTCTTCACAATGGCTTTCTCGGTGTTGTAAGTGGAGCTGAGCATCCTGCTGGTCTTTTCCAGACAATCAAAGGGCAGCTCTGTGGGACTGAGGCCTGGAAGGAAGTTCACAGTCACGTTATTGGATCTGCCTTTTTACTATTTCACTTATCTATCCCTTAAGATAATATTACATTGTATACTCCAAATGAAAAGATATATTCACATATATCGCATTTACACAGGGTTGACATTATCTGTTGGGTCATCCCCATTTCTACTTCATGGTACTTTTCCTCACTACTGCTAATTCTTCAACAACGTTCATTCTATTTTGCTGCTTTGATTTCATCTTATAGAAGAAGCAGCAGCAAAGATTGTTGAGTCTCTTACTTTATGTTTTAAAGCATTTTTTATTTTTACCTTCTCCTGGAATATATACTAATCCATTGCTTCTCTATCCCTTGTGATTTAAACACTTGCCAACGTAACCTTCTGCCAACCTTCACATGAAGCAACAACAAAATTTAATTAAAGGAAAGAGATTTGTGTCTCCAGCCTCAAAAGAGGCAGGAGAAATGGTCCATTTGTACCAGAACTGGGAATTTGGGTCTCATTGAACTACATGTCTAAACTGTTTCAGCCCACACAGCTCTTCATGAAGGATGGTGGAAGTATTCCATCATCTGAGAGGTCTCATGTTCCACAGCCTTTTATGAGAAATTCAAAAGAACCTTCCTGCAATATTTTCCTTTTTATTTGTGTGTGGGTGTTTTTTTTTTTTTTTTTTTTTAAAAATCTCTTCATTTTGGGAGCAATGCACTCTGTATTAGTTAACTTCCCACATCTTATTACAGTTAAGAACAAATCCACCTCTGAAAGTTTCTTTTTCTTCAAAAGCTTCTACTGAGATAAAGCAAACAAAACAGATGTGAACAGCTTATATCCACAAATGTGTAAGTTACTGTATATAAGGTGTATATGTTTTGCCTATTTTACAGCTTTTAAATAATGTACAGTATATCACAGACAGTTATTTTCTGAGTCTGGCTGTGTACATATATAATTAATCAGCTTAAAGAACCCTACAATAGAAGTTTATTTTAACACTTTCCACCTTGTGCCATCTGTCTTCTAGAATAACTATTGAACTGATTCTTAAACATCACAGATAAAGGCAGGATGCCTATGGGACTACAAATCCTATTACTGGAGTTTTTCACAGAGATTGTTTACAGAAGAAGTTTTCAAGACTTTTCCCTGTTGAATTCCAAATGTACCAAACACCAACCTGATTCTGGCATTAGAATATTCAACTTTACGGGATTAATCTGTATCTAGTATTTGTGACTCCTTGGCAGTGTTGAAGCTCCATAAAAACGTGTACTTACGAAAGCAGTTCATACATGTTTTCAGTTTCTATATTTTATTTCTTTTCACTCACCTTCTGCCACACTGCATACATTAGTGTATAGGTCGAGTATCTTTTTTCTCCGGCTTTGTATCTAAGGAAAATAAAAGGCAAAAACATTTATCTTTCAAAACTAAACTGACCTAAGTCATTCAGGATTGTGAAGAATCAGAGGCAAAAATGGCATTCCTTATGTATTTGGTATGGTATATAAAGTAGCTTTGGTTTGAACATAAAACAAAATATGAATCTTGGCTGTAAAGTTAAAAAATACATATATTTGTGCATACCTAGCTAGAAAGAAGGAATTGTGTCAAATTGTTTGTGCTTTAAATGAAATCTACTCTTTTCATTTTTGTTCAAAGCACACACTGCTCTGGCTTGGAATCCAGAAATTTATCCCTCAGGATTTTATTTCTAAGAAGTTATATATTGGATTGGACGAACTATTCAACTCTTAGTTCTGAATCCATGGAAAATGGGGAGGAAATATCAAGATTATCATTGGCACTGACAAGACTGAGGCAGCTTTAGGCAAGATTCTTCCATGTGGCTTCCTTGACATTACTGCTTCTCTTCTCAGTATGCAACCTAATTATTATTCTCATTTAAAAAGAAATCAAGAGAGATCCCTTTTATTCTTTCTTGTGCACTGTGTCACAATGGACACAGAAGACATGTTTTTGAAGTTGTCTGCACTGGAATGGTTAAGCCCACAGAGTTGGAGGCTGGAGGTGTCAGACCTTTTCTCTCCCAAGCCCTTTGGGGATTCACACCTTTCCCCTTCTTGTCCTTTGGGTGATTGATTTGGGGATACCTTACCTGGAATTGTAATCTGTATCTATGCTTACAATTTGGGAAGCTGCAAACACTCACCCCACCTTCCATTCCTTCTTCCTCTCTGTCTTACAGAGTGGGCAGTTGTATGTTGCAACTGGGAGTATCAGTGGGATTTGAGTACATTTAATGAAAAAGCACCTATATCAAACTGTAAGGGCACTCTGTACTATCAAGTCCATAAATGTTGCTGGCATATTTTTCTGATCAGTGCCAGGCATAACCCCTCCCTCCAGCAGCTAGTGAGCAGCTATCCCTCACTATCTTGTGTAGCCATTTCATATTGGGCTTCTCAGTTCTCCATGCTTTTTATGTATATAATTTTGTAGTTGATCGAACAGTGCCCTGTTAAGACGATGGTCTTCTCCCTTAGAAGCTCATACTCTATTCTATTCTATTCTACTCTGTTCTGTTCTGTTCTGTTCCGTTCCGTTCCGTTCCGTTCCGTTCCGCTCCGCTCCACTCCACTCCCATTCCCATCCCATCCCATGAAGCATGTTTCCTTTCCCATCCTGTGCCACCTTACTGCTAAACTTCATTTTTCTTTACTTTTTAAAACATCATTAAGTTGCAATATAGAAACATGATTCCTTTGCTTCTATAAACCCGAACTCTCCATTTTTTCCTTGCTGTAAAGTTTTTATGAACCCACAGAGGAAAATAGTAGTGAAAGAACATGTTCCCTATTGTTATGTTAATTGTGGAATTAGAACTACAATACTGTGAAAATAAAATAAAAAAACAAATGTCTGTCTTAGTGCCAAAGGAGATCATCTGGGAAAGAGGATGGGAGGGTGAAGGCACCAGGTGTGCAAACATTTGTCTTTTTGGCTTGTTAGTAGCCTTTATCACAGCATTTCTCAAACTTTGCAACTTTAAGATGGGTGAACTTCATGTGGCTATGGGATTCTGGGAGTTGACGTCCATCAAACTTAAAATTGCCAAGGTTAAGAAACACTGCTTTAGCAGTTTGATGGAAATAATAGAATTCCACCCCATTTTTAGCCTTTTTCTCATCAGCTCATCACAAAGATTCCTTCGTACATTTTTCTTTTGGATACTGTCCATTAAAAGTGCAACTAATCACTGTAACACATCATCAAAAAGGTCACTGATTCAACAAGGTTTCCAATTAACTTACTCCGGTTGATTTGTTGTTTGTTGAAGATTTATCTCGAGCCAAATGTACCAGAGACAACAAACACAATTCTGGAGTCCCTTGCTTGTCAATTGCAGCTTCTTCATCGCTGTCCATGCTGCGACTTAAAAGCCTCTCATTCTCTGAAGAAGCATCGTTTTCACTGGAAAGCAGCAAACGAACAAATAAATATGCTAACCAGGATTGCTTTTCTAAAACAGCAACATGCACACTTCCAGAAATGCCCTTTTGGATTTAAATTGCATACTTGTTAAATGTTTATTTAATATAGATGATGAATACTAGATTGAGTGTAAGTAAATACTGCAAAAAAAGGGGGAAACATTAACACTCTTCACTTGTATCTGCAAATTAATGTCTATCAGTATATTTATTTAAAAGTAATCCTGGTTTTCTTCAGCAATGTAGGACTGTAGTGTTCTGTGCATTTCCACTTCCAAGAGGACTTACAACAACCACGTGGCCAAGTCCAGGCCTGGTGAATATTTTACTGAATATTCATGAATGAATTCTCTGTACATATAGATCCACTCCTCACATTTCATTTAATAGGGACTGATCCACATATGCATGTGAACACCATCACTTATTTATAGTTTTAATTTTGAAGAGTTTAAGTAATGGAAACTGTTCCCTCTTAAACAATGCTTGAGCCTTCATTATTGTCCCTTCTAATTTATTTGATCTCATTATACCAGCCATGTCGTTGCCAATGAAAACTGCTTAGCAATTCACCCACTGGATTCAATGGGGCTCAGTTTAGAAACAAGCACCCATCCCCCCAATAGTTTGCAATTGTTGTCATGTTGTGCCCGCACTACCAGCATGCTGTTTAGGTAACACATACCTCTTGACAACCTTAGCTGGAGTTGCTGTCAATTTTCCAAATTCATCTTTCTCAGAGAAAATTTTTCCATTTTCTGCAATGGAAAAAGGATGTGAAAAGAACAAAGTGGCAAAAACACAAATCAGACACATACAGCAACAACCACCTGGCATTTGAGTTGTGAATACAATTGCCTTGCAGCTTCTCCGAGCAGGTAAGAACGCATAAATAACCAAATGCAGAGCTGAATTTTCATTAGTTTTCAATGCCTTTCCAATTACTCTTCCACTAACAATGGGAGCTTATGCAGTTACATTAAAGCAATGTAAGCTCTGTGGGCACTGATGTCTAAACAGCAGAAATTACAAAACAGTCCCAACCTTGGGCTTCTGTTTTTTCTTCCTGTACGTTGGCCTGGGCTTCTACCGTCTTCACTGACTGGCTGGTGCAGCATGCTGTAAGTGTAAAATACACGCCTTGTTAAGATTAACTCGTAAGAGTCACCTACACTACACCAAGCATTTTGAATACAAGATGGCAAACCCAGTCCATCCTTTTCACATTTCATTCTATCCCATGAAACAGGCTTCAATTCAACCCTTCCAAGACTGAGTGGCTGTGGTTGCTGGTGTCCCGGTATAGCCAGCTGGTGCCATCACTGGTTATTGGGGGTGAATCATTAGCCCCCACGGAAAGGGCCCGCAACTTGGGCGTCCTCCTGGATGCACGGCTGTCTTTGGAAGAGCATACGACAGCCGTGGCCAGGGGGGCTTTCTATCAGGTTCGCCTGATACGCCAGTTGCACCCCTTTCTAGAATCGGGACTCCTTACGCACGGTCACTCAAGCACTCATCACTTGTCGTCTGGACTATTGTAACACTCTCTACATGGGGCTCCCTTTGGGCTGCACTCGGAGACTCCAACTGGTGCAAAATGCGGCCGCGCAGGGGATTATGGGAGCGACGGGGCGCTCCCACGTGACACCTCTCCTGCGCGAGCTGCATTGGCTTCCAGTGGACTTCAGGGTGCGCTTCAAGGTGTTGGTGACCACCTTTAAAGCGCTCCATGGCTTTAGGCCAGGGTACTTACGGGACCGCCTTCTGCCACCAATTGCCTTCCACCGGCCGGTTCGGTCCCACAGAGAGGGCCTTCTCAGGGTGCCGTCAGCCAGATAATGTCAGCTGGCGACCCCCAGGGGGAGAGCCTTCTCTGTGGTGGCACTTACCCTCTGGAATGATCTACCTCCAGAGATACGAGTGATCTCAGACCTCCGGACTTTTCGTCGGGCCCTAAAAACTTACTTCTTTCAGCTAGCCGGGCTGGCCTGATTCCATGTTGGTTTTAATGTTTGATATTAAAATGTTTGATTTTAATTGATATGTTTTAAATTATGGGCCAAATTCTATTTAATTAGTTTTAAATAATTATTTTAACTTTTCTACAAATGTTTTTATTTTGGCTGTTCACCGCCCTGAGTCCGAAAGGAGAAGGGCGGTATACAAATTTAATAAATAATATTAATATTAATAATAATAATAATAATAATAATAATAATAATGAACACAAGGGTTGACACTCCAATTGTGTCACTACAACTGCCTGCTTACCTTTTTTTTTATTCTGCTGCAACTTCCCCCCCTCCCATTTCAAAACTGTAATCTTTGCTATTAATTGACAGTTACCTTGAGCTGAAGTTTTAGTTTTCATAATGTAAAACATGATGATCAGCACGATAGCAATAGCCATTATGAAAATAGTTGACATGGCAATGATAAGAGCAGTAGCCAGATGCCCTTGACCAGAAAGATCTCCTAGAATGATAAACAGGGAGAGAGAGAGAAAATATAATTTAAAAACATTTTCAGGGTTAATCATCAACTACTTTGTTTAATTATTGATCAAATGCATCTAGGATCAATCCAATATTTCTAAAACAGATAAAAATCCTTCCAATGTTTTGTTGTTATCTCATAGATAGTACCAGCATCATCTTAAATCAGGGTGCCATTCTGTAGGCTTGAAGAAAGCAATGATTTCTTTTTGATGGTGCTTTGCTTGCTGCAGTTACTTAATAAGCAACAATAAAAAAAAAACCAAAAAACCCCCATCTAACAGTTCATTGGAGGTTATTTTTAATCTACTAAGTTTGTAATTATTAACCTAATTTTAATAATGCTTTAAAATTATTATTATTCATTTAATTAAGGACTGTAGTGCACACAGCAGTAGCATAGTGACACTCCCCTAGTGAGAGGATATGAGATATTGGGGGATTACTGTCTTTAGATTTGTATGTGCTGAAAATGGGAGCATAAAAAGTGGAATCGAAGGTTGAACATGATTTAGAGATTGTAGATTGCCCATGTCTATAATTTACAATTCCTTGAGAATAAATGAAAGTCAATTCAGAGTATTTGTCTTTAATACAAGTACTTGTACATTTATATGTACTCTTAAACAATTAACTGAGGATAATATAATCAAACTAAATACAATTAAAAGGTAAACTTCCCTAATGAAAATGAAATGTAATTCTCTACTGTCCCATCCAGCTTCCTAAAAAGGATTTAAGAAAGCTCCCAATCTGCCAAAACAGATTCCAAAGATGTCCAGGGAGATGAGGAACACCCTCCTCAGCTTTGAGGAAAGCAACTCTTTTAATAGAAGAGCTTTAATAAAATCACATCACATCTTTATCGATTGCAATCAGCACTAAATGTAAAGGCAATTTATTATGAAAATAAATTCTACTACATTTAGCCAACTAAGTGTCTACAACAAAGATGAAGAACTAAATCAGAGGTGGGATTCAGCAGGTTCTGACCAGTTCTGGAGAACCGGTAACGGATATTTAGAGTAGTTTGGAGAACTGGTAGTAAAAATTCTGACTGGCCTCGCCCCCATCTATTCTCTGCCTCCCAAATCCCAGCTGTTTCGGAAGAAATGGGGATTTTGCAGTAAACTTCTCCTGGATTGGGGACGGAATGGAGATTTTACAGTATCCTTTCCCTGCCACGCCCACCAAGCCACTCCCACCAAACCATGCCATGCCACACCCACCAAGCCACACCCACAGAACCGGTAGTAAAAAATTTTGAAATCCACCACTGAACTAAATGTGTGTGAAGAACTGTATTTTTCTGAAGAAACACTCTGGCAGGACAAATGCTAGTGCCATGATGGTGAAGCTATGGCACATGTGCCAGAGGTGGCATGCAGACCCCTCTCTGTGGGCATGTGCGCCATCGCCAGTTGCTCTTCCTGTTCTGTCACGCGCATGCATGCCGGACAGCTGCTCTCTTCTGTGTTCCGGTGGGCACATGCAAAGACCAGCTGGCCAGCAGACATGTGCATGTCAGAACCCAGAAGAGAGCAACTGGTCACCGTGCGCATGCACACCAGCCAGCTGCTCTCTTCTCGGTTCCGGTGCTCCGGCACGCACACAAACACTCCAGTTTCAGCACTGAGTGCCAAAAAGGTTAACCATCACTGTGCTAGTGATTAGAGTTGGGAGAACAACTTCTTAGTTTCCTGGGTCAAACCTTTCCCTTCTAAGCAGCCAATTCCATTTCATGTCTAGCATGTAGAGCTCATGTCATTTTAATAATATACAGTAACTATACCTAGGATTGTGTTGCCATACTGTATAGTATTTTAATTTAAGTCAACTGAATTGTTCTTTGCTTGCAGCAGAATAAAAGGGTGGGCTTTATAAACCTCTATGTTTCAGATTGCAATCTATCTTCACTCTTTCAATCGTTTTTTCACCCTCCTTTCACCGAAGAGCATTGTTCACAGAGCTCATTCAGAAAATAACAATAAGAGAAAATGTAGTTTTGGATGCTCTATCCTCACTAGTCAATACCCATCTCAGAATATGACATTCATTGCAAATTGTGGACATTTTATAATGGCTCACTGACAATTCCAGTTTGTCTATTCAGTCTTTTTAGTATTAGCCATGAAAAGATCAAAGCTGGAGTTGAAATCCTTCTGCCACTAGCATTTATTTTTATTTATAATGGTCACCTAAAGGTAAGACTTGGATTTTCAGTAGAAATGAATCTGCCATTTGGTTCCTTGACTCTTCGCAATGGATTCTTTTGGTCGTTTTATTTTGTTAAATTTATTTGCTACCTATCTCACTGTAGAGATAGTAGATACTATGTAGAATATTTTATTATTTATTTTTTTGTTTGTATTTTATTTATTTATTAATATTACCAGTATATGGTTCATCACACAGTCAGCCAGAGGTTCCAACTGCGATTACATTATTATAAACATTATTATAAAATAAGTATTCTTATTTGAGCTTTAGCAAATTATCCTTTATAAGCCACCTGGAGTCACTAAGTGCGAATTGGACAGCCATATAAATTTCAATAAACAAACAAACAAACAACCTTCTTGGGCCATGCAGGCATTTCAATATATTTTTCTGCAGCTTGTTGGTTTTCGTTTTATGCCAGTTTGAAACATGCAACTGGCAAAGAAGGTAAACTTGCATCAATTCAAGAACATCCCCAATTTTTATATTTGTAAACTGAGACTTATTATATGCGGGTATTCCCCAGTCATGCATAAAAGGCCCTAGTGTAGAAGTCTCACTAAATGCCTGGTAAATTACTTCCATGCAAGTGCAGCACGTTCCCTCTCCTTGCAATTAACTAATGAACTTGCTGGGCATTCTTCACACATTACAGTGATGATTACTCTTGGGATCAGAACAAAAAGCTGCTTTCATAAACCACATACCCCAATTACAAGGCTGCATATCATTTCCATATATATGTCTCCTAAGCAAGGATCTGGTGTATTAGCAGCCAAAAGCTTGTTCATTTGACTACATTCCATTAAATTTCTGCTTTCCAAGTCAGTTACACCCAAGGAGATAAAGCAACTAAATTAATTTCCCTGAATAGGTACATCCATTGGCAAATGAAAGTCATATAATTCATCTTTACTGAAGTAAACTGATTGCTGAAGAATAATTCTGAGGATTCCTCACTTCAGAGAAAAGAAGCCATTGTGAAGGCTTGTCTGTCGACTGTAGTCCTTTTACCACCTGTTCTTTATAATTTTCACTCTCCTGTAGCTTTGTAGGGATTTCTCCCCTTGGAGAAAAGAACACCCCCCCCCCCGTGTCCTGTTGGCCTTTTGTAAGTCTTTAAAAACTTGGCTATCTACCTGGGTCTGAAGCTGTGTTAAGGGCCCTGTTTCTTGGCTTTTCTGTTAGTTATTTAACTATCTGGGCTACCGTATGTATTTATTTTTTGAATGTTTTTATTGTTATCAATTCAGAGGTGATATTCAGCAGGTTCTGACCAGTTCTGGAGAACCGGTGGTGGAAATTTTGAGTAGTTTGGAGAACCAGTAAATACCACCTCTGACTGGCCCCGTCCCCATCTATTCTCTGCCTCCTGAGTCCCAGTTGATCGGGAGAAATAGGGACTTTGCAGTAACCTTCCCCTGGAGTGGGGAGGGAATGGAGATTTTACAGTATCCTTCCCTTGGAGTGGGAGGGAATGGAGATTTTACAGTATCCTTCCGCTGCCATGCCCACCAAGCCACACCCACAGAACCGGTAGTAAAAAAATTTGAATCCCACCACTGTCAATTATTTTAACTGTTTTTATAGTTTTAGAATTATGAACTCCTAGTGTCACTTAGTTAGATAGGCAGTTCTAGAAATGGAATGAATGAATGAATGAATGAATGAATGAATGAATGAATGAATGAATGATAGAGCCTGGTGGGTAATAGACCCTAAACATTCACTTGGTCTTTCCTAGTTGTGTCATTGCATTTGCCAAATTTCCTTCAAGCTGACATTACAAAGGCTACTGTGGTCCAAAGCCTGCTATTAACTACAAAGAAGAATTAAATCAAGATCTGCTTTTCTTACCTTTGTGCACATGTTGAAAAGGAGAATGAGTACTTGTGCCAGATGTACTTGGGAAACTGGCTGACACACCAGAAGTAACTCCTGTGCCTGTAATAAGAAACAAATTTGCTACACACTTTGCTGGTTACTTGCAAAATCTCAACTTTGAACTGCTTTTTTTTTTCATGAACAGAGACCAATTATTTGAGATTCCTATCCATTTAAAAGATGACTTTATATGATTCAATTTATCCCGCTGAAATGCGAAATAGAGAGTTGGCACATTTTTGTGTCTGAATGGAGATATTTACCCATTTTTATCTGAGGCAGAGAAGCAATTTATGATCCCAAACATTTTTTCCAGAAATTAGTTATTGATTGATTTAAAGAAGACATGCTAGCTAGAGGACTAAAAAAATATAGTACACATTTTCTTAGACTATGATCTGTTACATCAGCAATATGTTATTTTATGCTGAAAGAGGAGTATTTCAGTATTATCAGTATTATACTCTATGCATTGGATGAAGTAGAGTCTAGTTGAGAAAATGTTTTGCTATAATAAAATTTGGGTGTTTTTTAAAAAAATTTTAATACTATATTTTATTTATTTATTTATTTATTTATTTTATTATTTAAATTTTTATACCGCCCTTCTCCCGAGGGACTCAGGGCGGTGCACAGCCACAATAAAACACATATATCCATAAAGTTTAAAAACAGTTTAAAACATATTAAATAATTTGGCCCTATATTAAAAAACTAAAACACCCATTAAAATTTGTTATTTAAGCCAGCCCAGCCTGTTGAAACAGTAAAGTCTTAAGGGCACGGCGAAAAGTACGTAGGTCAGGGATCATACATATCTCCGGGGGCAATTCATTCCAAAGGGCAGGTGCTCCCACAGAGAAGACTCTCCCCCTGGGAGTCGCCAGTTGACATTGTTTGACCGACGGCACCCTGAGGAGTCCCTCTCTGTGGGAGATATGGCTACTAAAGAATTAAAACAAGACCAGAAACAAAGATTTTTTTAAAATTAAGGACAAAACCAAAGGTAGGTACAAAAACAAAGAACTGAAACTTTGGAATATGAATACTTCTATAAACCTAAGGAGCAATACAAATATTATTTAACCTCCAATTTAATTGTCTTTTTAGAGTGATATTTCTATAAATGACAAAACAAGCAGAGGCATCTCTGGGAAAAGGTGCAAGGGGAGATCCAAGAGAAAGAGACTTCATACGTGCATAGTGTTATTGCACAAATGATGCAGTTTGTTTCCTTTGAACATGTGAATGTGCTCAAGGATCGCGCCCAATAACTCCACAGGCAAGTATTCATCAGTCCAGATATAGTTTATTAACAAGGCATCTTATCATTACAGGTACAATGCTGGAACTGCTGCTGGACCGCATGGCTGACCCTTAAGTACCCCTTGGGCGTGGCTAAGGTAAGGAGGGGTTATTGGGTTAGGGTGGACCTTGGGGGTTGGCTTGCCTGGCCCCCATGCTTCCAGCTCTGTTCAGAGGCAAGGCATTTATTCCTGACAAAACCCCCTCTAAATGCCTGGCCGAGATGTTCTTGGGCGGTGCATACCTGAGATGTCATTTCTAAGAGGACACCCAATTTTGATGTAAGATATGTGTGCTGTTTGTTTTGTAATGGTTTTGTTAGAATGTCCGCTGTTTGTTCTTCGGTGTTGCAATGTATAACCCTTATGAACCCTATGCTTGCGAACTGTCTAACGTGTTTGTACTTTATGTCAATATGCCTTGACCTTTGGCCGACTGCTTCAGCCTTTGATATTTCCACAGTGGCCTTATTGTCTTCGTGTATGGTGATTGGATAGTTGGGTTCTGCCCATATGTCCCATTTGGACAAACAAATGTATTCAGCCTCTGTTGTGGATGTAGCTACCAGGTCTTGTTTGCCCGTGTGCCAATGTACTGGGCTGTTGTTGAGGAAGAATATGTAACCTGACGTGCTCTTCCTGCTTTTCACATCCCCAGCCTAGTCAGCATCTGCGTAGCATGAGAGTGTGGGTGTTGTGGTTTTCTCGGGTTCTAGTGCTAGGCAGGCATCAGCGCTATGTTTTAGATATCTCAATACCCTTTTGATGGCTTCCCAGTGGTATACGGTGGGTTTGCCTACATGTCGGGATAGCAGATTGACTGGTAGTGCGATGTCGGGCCTTGTCCAGTTCGCAATGTATAGTAGAGAGCCTATGGTTGATCTGTACAATGTGTTGTCTTTGAACGCCTCAGATTCATTATACATGTCCTTTATGAAGTCTGGCTGCATTGGCGTTTCACACCCTTTGGCGTTTGTCATATTGCATTTATGTATTAGTTCCAAAATTTTGTCTTTCTGTGATAGTTGGAAACCTTTGTCTGTTTTCGTGATTTGCACCCCCAAGTATTTATCTATCTTACCCAATATTTTCAGTGAAAAGTGTTTTCCCAACTCATTGGCAAAGTCATTGCATTTGCTAGCCTGATCACCAATATACAGTATGTCGTCCACGTATATCAAGACATATTCGAGAGAGTTGCCTGACTTCTTAGTGAAGAAGCAGTTGTCGGCCGAGGTGGCTGAGAACCCCATGGACTTCAGTGTTTTGGATAAACATTCGTACCAGCGTTTCCCTGATTGCTTGAGTCCATACAGGCTTCTGTTCAGGACCCAGGTTTCCCCCTTCCTGGTGCTTTGGCTAGGTGGCGCTCTCACGTATATTTCCTTATCGAGCTCAGCGTGCAGATAAACGGTTTGCACGTCGAACTGGTGCACTTCTAGTCCAAGTAGTGATGCAATTACCAATGCACATTTTACGCTCTCGGCCCTGACTGTGGGGGAGTAGGTTTCAGTATAGTCATCAGGGTATTTTTGGGCGAACCCCTGAGCCACCAGCCTAGCCTTGTAGAGGACTTTGTTTCCCTCTAGTGTTTTGACTTTGTAGACCCACCTGGTGCCTATGGGTGTTTTGCCTGCTGGGACTTCAGAGGGGGTGTATACGTTTATTTCCCTCAGGCTGTTCATCTCCCTTTCCATGGCTTGTTCCCATTTTGCTCTTTCCCCATCTGGTAATTTTAGTACATCCTGATATGTGTTGGGGGTTAATTGGTTAGTGTGGAGGGATAACACGTAGTCCCCTAACCTTTCTGGCACTTTGCCCCTGTTTGCTCTGATTGGCCTGGCAGGGGGTGTCTCAGTGTCATGCATGTACCTAGCTTCTTTCTCTGTGAGTGAGTCCACTTTGATACATGGGTGGTTCTCCTTCCACTCCTTCACTAGTATTCCCTGTCTTTTGGGTTTGCCCCTTTCCCGCTCTCTGCCCTTTCCTGCGTTGTGCTTCATCTCCCTTTGGCCATCCCCTGGTCCGTCCTTGCTAAGGGACACCTCGTTGAGGTGTATCTTGGACCAGTTAGTGTTTTCGTGAAAAACAGCTGTTCGTGATATCACAAACCTGTTGTTGCTCGCCGTGGAGTGAGGAGCTTGTCTCTGCAGCTCCCGGGTGGAGGCCCCAACCTTCCGGATGGGCCTTCGGTTCTTCTTTGGTTGGCCTCGGTTGCTCAAAATCGTCACGGGTCGCTGCCTGGAGCCTCGGGAAGGGGTGAGGATCGCCGGGGAAGGTCAGAAGTCCCGCTGGGGCCGTGAATGGTCCCGGATGGCCCGGCCTTGCGTGGATATCGCCTCCTGGTGTCGGGCCGAGTCCCCTGCCCACCGATGGACGTCCTCTCCCTGCGGATGGTCCCGTGGGCCATGGATCTGGTCCCGGTCGTCGGTCTGGTGAGTAGTCCCATCGCCTTCGGTGCCCCGTTCCTATGGGAGGGCTCCTTGGGAGTCCTGGGTGGCCCTGGTCCTGCGCGGTGGTGGCCTGTTCCCCTGGGTGGGTACCGGTGCTGGCCCTCTTCACGTTAGGGTCCCCTTTACACTTTTCCCTAGCACCGGGGTGCGTGTCCGGTAACTTCATTTTTGTCCCCTAGGGCCGCGGTAATTAGTTCGATGGCTTTGTTGACCTTGGGCTCGGTAGGCGGGCCTGTAGGTTTTGGCTTTGGGCTTTCTTGTTTGTCGCAGTAGTTTTGGGTGGCTACTTTGGAGTAGGCCCCGATTCCCGCCATGAGATTTAAATCTCGGGAATCTATTGGTGGTTGGTCGGCCATCTTTGGTCGACATCACCTCCCAAGATGGCCACCGCGTAAAGGGCGTGAAGTCTCCTTTGGCCTTTTCGGTGGGTTTTTGGTGGGGGCAGCCCTCTCTTACCGCATCTTCGTCGGTGTAGTCGGATTCATCTTCATCTTCCTCACTCGCTGCTTCACAGCCCTTGATCAGGCTCCGGAGTTCCGCGATGAGGTCGGTGTTGCTCTGAGATGAATCTATCAGTTTCAGAAGTCTTTCTTTCAGGTCGTGCATCTCTCCTTTCGGGCTCTCGTGTTCCTTCCACCCCTCATTGCATCTGGCCGGGGTGCATGGGTAGTGGAGTAGGCTTTTCGTCTCGGGTGCCTCTCCTTGCGTGGTTTCGGGTTGGGCAGGTCATTCTGCCATCTTCTTGGTGAATGCCCTGGTATTCACCCTGTCCGTCGTGGTCCTTTGCATGATATGGAGTATTAGGATTGGGCTGTTAAACCATCCTCTGCTACCATATTGTGAATGTGCTCAAGGATCACGCCCAATAACTCCACAGGCAAGTATTCATCAATCCAGATATAGTTTATTAACAAGGCATCTTATCATTACAGGTACAATGCTGGAACTGCTGCTGGACCGCATGGCTGACCCTTAAGTACCCCTTGGGCGTGGCTAAGGTAAGGAGGGGTTATTGGGTTAGGGTGGACCTTGGGGGTTGGCTTGCCTGGCCCCCCTGCTTCCAGCTCTGGTTCAGAGGCAAGGCATTTATTCCTGACAGAACATTAATTATGTCCCACATGTCCTGGCCTGATATCTTAACCACTATAGCAAATTGGTTTTATTCGTACATTGTTACAAATTATAATGTCAACTCACTAGTCACCAAGAACTGATAACTGCAATATTTTGTAAGCAGGTAAAATTGTTTCTTTTCTTTCTTTATGGAATTTAATATTGAAAAGAAATAAAAATACAGGGGTGGAGTGGGGAGGAAAGCATTTTAGCAATAGCAATAGCACTTAGACTTATATACCGCTTCATAGTGCTTTTACAGCCCTCTCTAAGTGGTTTACAGAGTCAGCATATTGCCCCCAACAATTTGGGTCCTCATTTTACCCACCTCAGAAGGATGGAAGGCTGAGTCAACCTTGAGCTAGTGAGATTTGAACTGCCGAACTGCAGCTAGCAGTCAGCTGAAGTAGCCTGCAGTACTGCACTCTAACCACTGTGCCACCTCGGCTTAATTATGAAAAAAGCATTCATATAGGCTCCTCCCTTTCATTCCTAGCACCACCACCTTTTCCTTCTACTCCAGATGTATTCTGAACTTACTTAAATTTTAATTATTAGTAATTGAAAAAATTAAAATCAAGGCGATTGTGTGACCTTGTGTGAAACTCAACTGGTATTAATCAAACCTTGTTTGGAGGTTTGATTCATAAGACACTAAGATATAAGATAAGCTGAGAAGGGAGGAGATAACTTTTATTATTATTATTTTTTACTGTGAGTACACTGGCATTACATTAAAAATGAAATTCTGTTGCCTGCTCTCAAGAGAAAGTTTGGGATTGTACGCCATGTACAATCTGGCTAGGCCCATTCCAGACATGGTTGCCCATGGTTGCAACTGCAAAGGGCCTGAAAAAGGGCATCTGTCCACTGCCCTGTGCAAAGCATTCCCCTCAGGAGCTCCCACTCAATCCATGCTGCAACAGCACAAAGTGACCCTCATATATATGGTTAAGCCAAGGCAGTGAGCCTGATTCACAACTTGTAAGCCCAGAGTTTTATGGCACCTAAATATATACTATTATTTTGTATATATTGAATTTTGTGAATTCCCAACTCTATACCATGTGCATGGGTTTGACAATTAGTGTGGTAATACCTTAGAGCAGGGCTGTCAAACTCGCAGCCCGCGGGCTGGATGCGTCACACTCAGTTTAGCAAAGCGGGGGAACGTCCCGATACGTCATGTGATGTTGCTGTGATGATGTCAGTTTGACACCCCTGTTTTTGAGGAAATGTATGTCACGATGTGCTGCAGCTTTTCATATATCATAGATATTGATAAGCATATATCAGTGCTGGAGTGAAAAGTAATATGGAAATAGTTGAATTGCATGACAGTGAAGCAAAAAAAGAAAAAAGTGTATTGTATGTAGTATGCAAATTATTTATTATTTTTAATTAATTTCTAATTGAACTTCCATTCCTTATGAAAGAAGAAATTAGCCTAGGGGCCTAAAGGAGAGAATTAATATTTTATTTATTTATTAAATTTATATCCATATTTGAGTCAAATCATTCTGTAGTGAAAAAATTATTACTATTCTGCAGTTCTGGAATATGAATCTTAGCTTAGCGCAGAGACACCCAATAAACTGAACAGGAAATTCGGTTCTCTAATACAATGAAATAAATATCTCTCACCTTAAGAGGCAAAGTAATGTGTATAGTTTAAATAAAATGTATTAAATAAAATTTTATACACTATATTATGTAAAATGTTTTAGAAAATGACATCCATTTTCATTTGCCCAACAGAATACCCATGATTTTGAATAAGTCTTTTCTACAACAGTGGGAAGCATTTTCCAAGCAATACTAACTGTGAAATATAGTGTACCTTTAACTTTTAAGGATGCTCATTTGAAATCCAAATAGTGTTCATGCAATGTTAATAAACTAGTTTTATTTAGCTGGCCTGTTTCAGCTGTGCCTGCATTCACTATCTGTAACGTGACTTTGTGCTGACATTTATTGCTGTGAATTAAATTGATGATCCAGTGAATCTGGAGCTAGTTCCCTGACATTTTTTACTTAGTCTCTCCCTGGCAGGGTAAATATATTTCTCCCCCATTTTAAAAAAAAATTCTTTTGTTACATGTTCTTTTAGGACATTTTTAAAATATGTATTTATACTTTTATTTCACCTGTATTATTTTTATAAATAACTCAAGGTGTGGAACACTCCTCCCTCCTCAGTTATTAAATCCTTATCCTCCTTGTCTGGTTAACTGATACACTGCTTGAAATAATTTACACCATAAAACAAGGGTGGAGAACTATGGCCTTTTTATGACTTGTGGACTTCAAGTCCCAGAATGCTGGCTCAGGAATTCTGGGAGTTGAGGTCGATAAGTCATAACGGGGCCATAGTTCCATACCTCTGCCATAAAACCAGATCCCATTATAGCCAAGGGCATATAATGTCTATAAGTTTTCAATCACTCGCTGCTTTGTTTACATAATTTACATAATTGTAGCATAAATTACAGAAATATGTACCGTATATAAATCATGGTTCAATCTTGGTAACTTTAAGACTTGTGGATTTCAACTCCCAGAATTCCCCAGCTACCCATACTGGCTGGGGAATTCTGGGAGTTGAAATGCATAAATCTTAAACTTGCCAAGGTTGCACACTCCGATATAAATGAAATAAAATATGGTTTAATTTAAATTCAGGTTTTCTCCCTTGCATCCAGAGTTGAATTAATAGAGATCCATAAAATAAAAAGTTTCATTACATTCGATGGCAAGTTAATTATCTTCAATCTGTTTATTTGCTTATGCCTTGCTTTACTTTTACCTCCATACTCCTGGCAAGCCAGATCACACCCCTTAGCAATTTGCCCAAATTTACAATTAAAATAATCAATGTACACATACAATGTTGGAAGAGCAAATTCATAGGGCAATAGTCCAGTGAATAAAGATATTGGGACTGTAATTGATTATCATTGAACTTGAATAATGCAATTGCAGGAAGGAAGAGAAGACTAAATTCTCCTGAATGAATATCAGTATTGAAATGGATTTGGGGTATTCCAAATTATCAGCATTTTATAGACTATTAAAGAGTATTATTGAAGTCAATATTATTATATGCAAGAACTTCCAAATAAACCATTGGACTATCTTATTTTAATAAAAAAATAAGAACAATGGTTGAGGTTTGTTGAAAAAATGGTATAAATCCTTTTTTCTTAAATTGAGATTTATATATCCACTCATGCCCAAAAGGCTGGCTGTTCTGTTCATTTTGCGGGAATTGTAAAATGACGGAGGGGAGGGGACCTTAACGTATGATTATGGATTTAATATCCGTATGTTTGTTAATACAGTTTTCTTTTTGGGAAAATGAAATACGGTTTAAATTTGTGAATTTGATTTGATATATGGACATTTATTTATTTATTTATTTATTTATTTATTTCTTTATTTCTTTCTTTATTTATTTATTTATTTATCAGACTTATATGCTGCCCTTTCTCCACAAGGACTCAGGGTGGCTCACAGCAATAAGCAACAAGAAGTCCAAATTAAAATTCAAACAATAAAAGAATCTAAAATTCCCATTAAAACCCCTTCAGTCCAGGCCAGCCTGGCGAAACAACCATGTTTGAAGGTCATGGTGGAAAAAGCGAAGGTTGGGGGCCACCTGGAGCGCCAAGGGAAGCTGATTGCAGAGGGTAGGTGCGCCTACAGAGAAGGCTCGCTCTCTAGGGGCCGTCAGCCGACATTGCTTGGCCAACGGAACCCCAAGTAGGCCCTCTCTGTGTGAACGCACCGGGCGATGGGGAGCTGTTGCTAGCTGCAGGTGATCCGCCAGATACTCCGGGCCTAAGCCAAGTAGGGCTTTATAGGTAATCACCAACACCTTGAACCTTGAATAATATTTAAGTATTATACCTGATGTTTTCTGCACTGGAACTTTTGATTTTTGTAATAGAAAATATAAAACTGCATTCTTATAAAAGAGAATTATGAAAAATCCAAAATGTTACCCAGTCAACAGATTCTATGTACAACATCACAGTATTTAAAACGGCCTAAAATGTAGGTTAAATTTAAAGGAAAGTAAAATTAAAATGGAATCCAACTTACATTCTTTAGTGTTTGGAGGCGCCATAGAACATGAGTAACAAACCATCCCATATATATTCCGAGGCCTGTTTTCTAACATATAATAGCTGTAAAAAAGGGCAAGACAAGGAAAAACTAATAAAACTGGGTTTACTGATATTAACTATGGTTGAAATAATTAATTACTGTGTAAACACCGTATTTTAAATGCTTCAATATTATCTATTTTCCTTGCTTGACTAGAAAAAGTCCCTTCTCCACTGCCTCACAAGATTAGTGAAATCAAGCTTGAAAGGTCCGTGGGATATCAGTCTAATCCAACATACATTTGTGCACAACATTTGCAGTAAAGTTCAACACACGTTTCTAAAATTAAATATTTTCTGCACTAGAAATTTCTGGCAGAGGTAAACTTCCAGACAGATCCTGGCCTTAACTGACACAAAAATAATATCCTTAGGTACTGAAAAAAATCAAGGGTGTAACCTGGTTAGGAAAAACATGATAGTTAAAATAAACACCCAATGAATTTATAGGAGCTTTGGCAATATCCTGTGTTCAGCTAGGCATGTACAAATGTATTTGCCAATCTTCAGTTTGGATTTTATGCAAAAATTAAGTGGGAAGGAATTTAAGATTTATTCCATATATCCATTCCCATTTTGCTAATGATAATTATATCAAGGCAAGACAACAATGCATTCATGTGGCTTAGGAAACACGTTTTATGTGCCTTTATGATGCTTTCTCTCTAGCTTCAACTGCTCCTCTGTTACTTTTAGGAAGCAAAACCTGAAATAACATTATGATGAATGCTAAGCAAAAAGTCATTTATTTGTAATTAGGAAAAAAAAATATTGCTACTCTACTAATTGCTTTGGATTGGACCCAGAATTAGAGAAGGTCAATTAAGAATTGGGAAAGTACTTAAGGTTGCAAAACTCTGGATAGCCATGAGATGGCAGCAAACGAATACAGAAAACTGATTCCTATGTCATCTAGTGGTCAAGAGCCTGGTGGCGCAGTAGACTAAGCTACTGTTAAAGTAGTATTTAGTTGCCAGCTGCCTGCAATTACTGCAAGTTCAATTCTCACCAGGCTCAAGGTTGACTCAGCCTTCCATCCTTCCGAGGTAGGTAAAATGAGGACCCGGTTTGTGGGGCCAATAAGCTGACTTTGTATAAAATAGAACACTGCTTAGGGGGGGCCAAAAGGCCCTACTAAGCAGGTATATACAAAAGTATGAAGGCTATTGTTTAAAAGCATTGTAAGCCGCCCTGAGTCTCCGGAGAAGGGCGCCATATAAATCAAACTAATAAATAAATCTGGATTTATGGTGGGTCTATTTCTACTGGGTGGAAAAGAGCTTTATTGGCAGGAGTGGCTCATGAAAAGACCACCCTCATATCTGCCAAAAAATGTGCCTGGCTTTGGAAGCACAGAACATCCTCATGTCACTTCTTACTTCAGTTTGGTAGGTAAATTAGGCTTAAAATCATCAAGATTTAAGCCATGACTACTTTTTCACATTGCTTGCTATGTGAAAATAAAAGTTTTAGATCCAAAGATCAGTAGTGGTTTCTAATTTTAAGGAACAAGCAGGTGTGCATTTGAATTGATATTTCATTTGCTTTAATAATCTTGTTTCCTTCTTTAACACAAATCTTTGGGGCCACCTTTATTACCTACGTACAGATAACTATCATGCATTTAAGTGAATGCAGAAAAATGGAGCATGCACAGAATGAAGACTGTCAAGACTGTAATTAAATGCTTACCCAGGGAGACAAGGTCCACATTCGGCATCATTTTCTTTATCTCCAGGTGTCATCACTGTCGCCCGAAAGAAACCTTCACAATCTTTGTGTCTCCGGCAAATATGATATCCACCTTTAGAAAATTTTTCTGATGGGCATGGGATGCAACCATAGTCTTCATCTCTAGTGCCATACCCACATGTCTGTGATAACAAGAGCATTTCAAATAATCCAATTTTTTTCAATGACTTTTACAAACAGATGGAATTGATGGCTTTTCCTCCTTTTCCCCACTGGATAGCCATGGCTTTAGCAGATTGCCTGAAGATTACTTTGGTAATCTCTGCTTTGCCTTCCTGATAGGATTAAATAAGAATCCAATCTAGAACAAACTAGAGTGTCACTGCGTTATGTATTTGTCAGCCGAGCTTCCATCCTAAGACTTACGGTAGCCTGCCAGAGAACTTTATCACATCTCTGTAGCAACAGAGATAAGACTGCCTTGTGATTTCTTAGCTACTGCGCATGTCCAAGTTTAAGGAAGAAACTTCCTGATCTTTTTCCTTTGTCCGTCTGTGATAAAACTGCAGGTAACAATGTAGTTAGTAAGTTTGTTTTATTTTTTTTTAATAAAATGTTTCTTAGAATATATTTCGGGTTTTCTTTCTTTAAAGTATACAGCATGGAAAAACAAGATCCATCCGTCTCTAATCAAGTGCAATTACCCCAGGGCGGAATATTGACGCTTCGACATCACAGACGAACAAAGGAAAAAGATCAGGAAATTTACCTCCTTAAACTTGGACATGCGGCTGCTGTGGCTGAGGCTGCTGTACTCCATCTGGGATACCCAGATCTTTTAACTGTGCTGTTCTCCAAATTCAGTTTTGAAGGAAATATGAAGAATGCCTGTAATCAGAGGTGGGTTTCAGCAAGTTCTGACCACTTCTGGAGAACCAGTAGCAGAAATTTTGACTAGTTCGGAGAACTGGTAGTAAAAATTCTGACTGGCCCCGCCCCCATCTATTCTCTGCCTCCCAAGTCCCAGCTGATCAGGAGGAAATGGGGATTTTGCCCTGGATTGGGGAGGGAATGGAGATTTTACAGTATCCGTCCCTTGCCACGCCCACCAAGTTGCACCCACCAAGCCATGCCATGCCCACCAAGCCACACCCACAGAACTGGTAGTAAAAAAATTTGAAACCCACCATTGCCTGTATTCCTGTGAAGAAAGACCTGGCCTGCCTTTCCTTGTCTGTGACAGGTCTAATAAAAATAGGACCCTTCTTTGGGGTGGCACCTAGTCTTTGCAGAACCTCTCTGTCCTCCCACCCTCCAGGTGTTTGTGGCTGGTTTCTTGTTTCTGGTAGACAATAATATTTGTCCTTTTTTTTACTAAGCTTTTATGACACACATTTAATCTCATTTTAATCATAATGTTGACCTTCCTTTGCTTTTAAAAATATACTTTAGCTCTTTGGGTTTTTCTCAGTACTGACACAGGAGTTCACTAATCACTCAGCACCACAGTTACCTAAGCTCAGGCAAGGGACATTTAAAATTTCACAGTCTTCGGTGTGAACATGAAGGGACCCTAGCAAAGGTCTTTTTCACTATGCATTTGTCCTGCTTATTTGCATTAAAAAACTGAAAGGCGGTAAGGTACAAAGGATGAAAAGGGATGAAATATCAGGGAAAATCTTCTGTTCCTGCTGTTTCTCTGTAGGAAGGTTTTAAGAATCTCTTACGTACCACTAGGTTTATGTAGGACATTCTTTCTTAGTCAAAATATGGTGCCCATTAAAAAAAATTGCTGCCAAGGATAATTATATTTCTAAGGCAAAGTAATTATGGGAAATTGCACTGGAGAGAAACTGTTCCTGCTTTGCTGGACTTACCAACCTTGTCTGAAATCCTATTTGGAACACGAAGGCTATTTTCTTACTTCATAGCAGTCCTGTGAAGGCTATTTTCCTGACAGTGAGGAAATTTAGAATAATGATACCCTGCACCACAGGGAAAATGACATTGTTCACTGCCATTGTCAAACAAGACTAAAAAAAAGTGTACTTTTGTTGGCCTATGGATATGATTCAGTACAAATTTCTATTTTTATTTGGACAAATAAGAACATCAGAAATTGCCTTTATAGAAGAAGGCCAAACTTATTTAGTCTGATATTGTTTACTGCTCTGGCTAGGAGGAAGGATTCCTCATCCCCACTCTGTGTGTGTGTGTGTGTGTGTGTGTGTGTGCGCGCGCGCGTGTGCACATTCAAGGAAGAAGATATGGTCTTTCTGTCTTTCTCCTTATGGAACATCTCTACTTTCAACTTCTGCATGGAAAACACATTCACTACAGCTACATGAAGACAGAAGGAGCAATGCTTTTAAAAATATGTTTTATAGTATTTTGAACACATTTCTTAATAACAGTGTTGTCTTCTGTGATACATTTTTTAAATTGGCACCTTTAGAAGAAATGATCTCAAGAACATCACAATGATGCTCACCATATAAGGTTCTTCTCCTGGCTCACACTGTGGACACTCATGGCACATTCCGGTTGTCTGATTGTAATACTCATTTTCACCACAATTAGAATATTCAGCATTACCAGAATACACAAGTGATGCCTGTATCAAAAAGTAAAGCTTGGTTATTCTATTGCCAGGTTGTCATAGTTATTTAAAGGCAGACATGATGGTTGGCTGAATCATTGGGCTTAAAACATACAACCCACAACCCACCTCCCCCAATAATATGGGCTACTGGACATTGAAGAAACTATCTCCCTTCAAAACCTGTCATGAATCTTCTAATCTTTATGAGCTGAACCTGATTTCATGATTTCACATTTTCTTGGAATAGAAAAGACTATAAATACATTTATGTCTACTCTTTATTTGACAGGCAGGCAGAAATATGAAGAATGTGGTATTTGGAGCAATGGCTAAATTTTAAAAATTGTCCGCATCTTATTTTGTTAAAATATGAGACATTACAATTGAGGGCATGTGTGAAGACATATATTGAGAACAATGGAAGTGAAAAGGGAGAAAATTACATTATCAATGGTTGTAAGGTAGACTTCAAAATTAGAATAAATATAAAAATGGAGCCCATTTTTCAAAAATAAGCATAGAATTTAGCTTTCTTCATAAAATTATATCCCTTTTAAATAGAATGTAAAGCCTTGGATATTAATCAAAGACATATAAGTTTATATTTATTGCATGCTAATTGTGGATCTGAAACAAGAAACAGATGGTTTGTTTGAAAAATTATGTCTAAAATATCTAATAAAGAAATATTATATTTTAATTGTCTATAAATGCGATATAAAGGGCAATATTGTTCAAAAAAGATGCCCAAGGTTATTTCCACATTAATGGCTTATAATATCTTATAAGTGTCATTCATTTATCATTGTGCCAAAATAATAATAATAATGCATACAAGATTTATATCACTTCAACGATGGCTGGGTGATGATATGAAAATACGATACAGGTGCAACAATGACCAACTTTTCTGCAGAATGGGTATCTCCTTTCACAAATGCTATTTTGTTAAGTTATCTGTTTGGCATAATTAAAAAAAGGTGAAAAGGATATGATTTTTAGATGTAATGTTTAAATTGCAGAATTATTTTATGTGGTTTACGAAGGACTCATAAGTTTTATAACACTGTTTACAACATCCAGTTCCAAATTCCCCTTGCATTACTTAGGCAGGTTGTTTATAACAGGGATCTCCAACCTTGGCCACTTTAAGCCTAGAGGACTTCAACTCCCAGAATTCCCCAGCCAGCTGGCTGGGGAATTCTGGGAGTTGAAGTCCTCCAGGCTTAAAGTGGCCAAGATTAGAGACCTCTGGTTTATAAGTCCTCCATGCATACAAATTAGAGGTTGGGGTCATCACCATGGAATTTGTGTGGGTTTTTTTTTTACACTCATCAGCCCTTTTAGTGAGACCTAAGTTTGCTTTATTCTTATTGACTTATTAATATTTTCAGCTTCATTACAGAAAATTGTCCATGAGAATATGATCAGATAGTATGACAGTCATTCTGTGTATAGGCAAAGCCCCATTGCATTTTGAGAGAGCCTCCATTTCATGCTCCCAGCATTTCAAATCTGCCAAGCTAGTCCCAAAAGCAAATTGAAGCAAAAATGCTTTTATTAACATAAAAGTACTGAATATTGTATGCCTTCTTAGTAACGCTTTCTAAAATTAGCTATCTGCAGCTATTGTTCTCAAGATCAAAGGAGTCCATTTCCACTTATTTTCAGAACTTTTCTGAAGCAAATATTACATTGAACATAAGATAGCTTGGACTATATAGCAGTTTCAGCATTTCAAAATTAAACGGATTATTTTCTTTTGAGAACTTATTTTTCGTTTGTTTCTTTTTTTATAAACTTCACTTATCCCCAGAGTAAGAGTGAAGAAGATGAAGCCCTGAATGATAATTCCCAAATCCTTTTTCCTTCTGTTAGCTGAAGTTTATAAACTGGAGATTTTAAGCTTATTCCAGGTTCAGAGGATTACAGAATTGCTCTTAAAATTGCCCTGAGTTTATTCAAAGCTGCTTTCTCGAAGACAAAAGGTTTGCATATGACTACATTCTCTAGCAGTGTGTAAGATTGATCTGCTATATTTACCTGCTATATGTTCTCTATTGCTTGAGGTCAAGACAAGAATACTTGAGCAACTTGTTTCTTTTACCAATTGGTGAAGTGATCATGTTGGAAATTTCTTGTAGATTTCCTCCTAAACTTGGCAGAGTTCATTCCCTATTAATCTGCCATTACTATTGCCTTCAGGCCCTTTGAAAGATATTCTGTTTGGTTGAGTAGTCAGTAACATAAACCAATAACACTATGGCTTTTGCTTGTTTTCCTAGCTTAATTTAATCCAGAGGTTTCTACAGTAAGCCAAGGTCATCTATCTGAATTTCTGAGCAAATATGCGTATTTTTAACATAGAACTCCTCCTTCAATTCCATTGCTTTTTAAGCACTATTGTAATTGCATGATTCTTGCCTATCAATTTGTTTTCCTGTAACGAGTTCAGACTCCCCCTTGTTTATTTTCCATGCTGTGAACCTTGATTTATCTAGACAGCGAAGGCCATGAACTTTATGAATCCATGTTCTTCTTCATTTTTAATTGAGCAGCTTAATAAGTCCCTTTATTGAATTTGATGCTGTAAAAAACTTTTTTTTTGTAGTCTTTGTGAGAGGCAGACCATCTTGTCACAGCAGTCTATCATCCGGTAATACAAACCATGATTCCAGAAATCAAATCTCTTCCATCCCTTTCCACTCCTACTTCACAGAGTGGAAGAATGAAAGCTACAGGAGCTGCTAGGACATTCTGCTCTCTTCTTTCTCCATCTCTATCCAACACAAACCCTGGATTTTGTAAAAGTAATAAACCTTACATGTACTTTGTCAATCAGATCAACCTAACCCCTTGAGTTTCAACAATATTAATGACGTTTATGCGTTTGGTTTTTTTAAAAGACATAAAAAGGTGTTTTTAAAATGAAATATTCTGAAGTAGCTACATGGAAAATTTTGGTTCTGATTAATAAAGCACTAATGAATGGTTCTTTACTGTCAATTTGCTACAGTTAATGGATGGACCTGCATCTTATGCATTCAAAATACCTACTATGAGAAAAGGGAACATATGAGTCCATCTGCCTTCTCCCAGATACACCATATTATCTTGATAATTTATCTGAAAAGAAAAGAAAGATTAACTGTTATTGCAGGGAAAAAAAGTCACATTTAGAATGCTTTCTTATGCATATTACTTGGAAATCATTGTCATCGCACAATAAGAAGCTGCTATAAAAAGTTCTTGTTTTTATAGGAAAAGAACGGTTAAGCAATTCATTAGTTAAAGCCAAATTGTTCTAACAAGAAGCTTAAGGGACAAAGGATGTTATTATTTCCAGAGGAGGACACTTTTAATTAAAAGCACAATAGATTGGGAAGTGTCTCTCCTTATCCCAAGAGGCAGGGTCCCAATTTAACTATGGATGTGTCCGCCCTCCCCAGTAAACTAGACAGGAAACACAACTAGATGTGCTAATCCTACTTTATTGTAAGGCTATGTTAACTGGCTCTTGCAAGTCTAAAGATACAAACTTCCAGCCACCACTTTTAACTGCTTGATCCATAAAAGTGAGTCCTTCCTAACAGTAGTGGGATTCAAATCCTGTCGTTACTGGTTTGCTCGTGGGCGTGCGCATGTTCACACTCATGTGCAACACTTCTGCGCATGCACAGAGACATCCGGGTAGGTGGGCGGAGCCTTCCGCCACCGCCACTATCAGTTCACACAATCCGGGGCGAACCAGTAGCAACACACCAGTGCTTCCTAAATTTATTTGTCTCACTATTAAGCTGCCGAAGGCTCTTCCCTGTCTTATCTGATTGTTTTCTAATCTAAGTACCATCTCTTTCCCTTTATCTCCAAGGTCATTCATAGATTCCAACACAGAATGAGATAGCAGACCTGGTTTGTATTATTAAAATCTGAATGGAAGAGAAGAGTTCTGTCCACTCAAAGTTTGGATGTGGCATTGGCCACCATCCCATTGGGGAGGAGAGGGGGGGGGGCAGCTGTTATCATCCATGAAACTCTGCTGGCATCAAAGGCATGACATTGCTGATGCTTCCTGGTTTGAAGGATCAGGTGGGTTTGCTTGTGAATTGTGTTTTGTGGATTAGTCTTCCTGTTCTATTGTGTAATCCTGGCCAGGGATGTATAACATGAATGCTGGGTTGGTAGTAAATTTCAACAATCTGATTGTACTTGGAAGTTTTAAGTTGCCTTCCTTGGTGAAAGATCCGAAATAGCCCAGGAATTCATGGCAACAATGGCAACGTGGATCTGATCCGGTTTACTGAGTGCACACACGAGATCTGATTTTTGGTTTGGGGCAGATGGAGGAGATTGAACTTCTCCCTTGTTATGGACAGACCATGTTTGACTGAAGTGCCCTGCTTTTCTGCGGGGGTTGGGGGGGATCTGTTAGAAAGGCCTGTCCCAAGCATCTAATGCAGGGGTCTCCAACCTTGGCACCTTTAAGACTTGTGGGATTCTGGAAGTTGAAGCCCACAGGTCTTAAAGGTGCCAAAGTTGGAGATCCCTGATCTAATGGATTTCTTGGATTTTCCGAGGGTCTAGGGGAGTTTTCTGAAGAGGTGATGGGCAGCTCAATCAAAGTATGAATTGCTAAATAAATAACATGACAGGCAGGCAGGCAGGCAGGCAGGCAGACTCTAGCATGAAAGTACTGCCAAAAGAACAAAAAGAACTCCCAGATTTAAAATACAAAAACATACCCTCTTTTTACCAAAAGCATGACAGACAACTGATTGGATTCATTAATTGTTTTTTTTTTCCTTCTCTCCAATGAAATTGTTGGGGGAAAGGGTGTAAAAATCCTGCCCTTCAGCAGATGAGGAAAAAAAGAACACACTTTTGCTATAAAAGGTTTATGCTTCAGGGTTTTAACAAATTAAATATCTCTGATATTTGAGGTGTGGCTGTAACAGTGTGGTCTTTGCAGAAAGCATTAACTCTTTTTCTATAGATCTATTTTGAACACATCTTTTAAGTTATTTTCTGAATCTCAAGGCAGCATACAGTCACTTCAGTTTACATTACAGTGTCCAGTTAAATAATAGCACTCTCACACATACAGATACTTTTAAAATCAATACAGCTGATGTCACAAGTATACTACTGAACTACTAAGTAATAAACTCCCCGCATATGTTCCTTCTAGCAAGTAGACTAGCTCAGACAAGTTACTGTATAGATGGGGAGAGGAAGACAAAGAATCTGATCTATCTATATACATAATTTCTTTAGAATACAAACCAACCCGTCAGCCTTTTTAAAAAGTCCTATTGAGTTCTCCGGAAATGAATGAAATACACTTTATATTTTCACTTGAAACCCGTGCAGTTAAAAGTTCACACTTTTGATTAGATGATGCCTCTAAAAATTGCTTTATCAAAGGGCAGACAGAAAAACTTAGTTTGGCTAAATATAGGTATTAAAATACCTAAATATAGGTATCATTTCACAATCATATCATTTCTTATTTCCTTATATTCTTATACTTTTGAGAGTAGAATCATGTGTTCATAACTATGGAGGGAAAAATCTTATGTCTTATATAGCTTGCTCTGTGTTGAAGGTTGTTAACCTTCCAACAACCATGCATTATTCCACCAAACACATTCTAATAAATGATTCCCAACAAGGGTACATTTACCTGTTCTTTAGTTGTAGCCCAGGTGTGGAAGCTGGTACATAAACATTGTCATGAAGATTGATTCTACCCTATGTATATAAAGTACACAATAAATGCAGTATCTTTATATATATATATATAGTATGTGTGTGTATACAGTATATAATGTACACTATATTATATATAGTGTACATTATATACTATATACACTAAGCGCTCCATGGCTTAGGGCCTGGGTACTTACAGGACCGCCTTCTGTCACCAATTGCCACCCACCGGCCAGTTCGCTTCCACAGAGAGGGCCTCCTCAGGGTACCGTCAGCCAGACAATGTTGGCTGGCGACCCCCAGGGGGAGAGCCTTCTCTGTGGTGGCACCTACCCTCTGGAACGATCTACCCCCAGAGATACGAGTGATCCCAGACCTCCGTACTTTTCATCGGGCCCTAAAAACTTACTTTTTTCAGCTAGCCGGGCTGGCCTGATTCCATGTTGGTTTTAACGTTTGATACTGATTTTAATTGATATGTTTTAAATTATGGGCCAAATTTCATTTAATTAGTTTTAATAATTATTTTAACTTTTGTGTACAAATGTTTTTATTTTGGCTGTTCACCGCCCTGAGTCTGAAAGGAGAAGGGCGGTATACAAATTTAATAAATAATAAATAAAATATAAAGAAGAGGTCAACTTATTTTCCAAAGCACCAGAAGGCAAGAGAAGAAACAATGAATGGAAACTAATCAAGGAGAGAAGCAACCTGGGATTAAGGTGAAACTTCCCACCTTAACCAGTGGGAACAATTAACCAGTGGAACAGCTTGCCTTTAGAAGTTGTAGGTTTTAAGAAAAGACTGAACAGAACCTGTCAGAAATTGTATAGGATCACCTCCTTGATCAGAAGGTTGGAGACCTCCAAGGTCCCTTCCAGCTCTAATCTGATTCTAGATTCTATCTCTGCAGACCATTGGCCTCATTCATAAAAGATGTAGCTATCTGGCTGAAAGCAAGCAAATTAACTTTTATTAACTTAAATACTACTGATTTGCCTCAGAAATAAGTGAGACTTGATGAAGACTGTACCACAGTGTTATTATAACCAAGGATAAATTGTTCTGAAGCAAACTTGCTTCTAGCAGGAAGATATAGCTAGGATTAACAATTCAACTCTCATCTTTCCACCATCCTCCTACATTGTCAATAAGAAAGAAGCAGGCACTCTTGTGTTCGTCATGTTTGCCACTAATATGATCTAAGGCAGGGGTGGGCAAATGTGGCTCTTTTACAACCTGTGGACTTCAACTCCCAGAATTCCTGAGCCAGCCAAGCTATCTCAGGAATTCTGGGAGTTGAAGTCCACAGGTTGTAAAAGAGCCACATTTGCTCACCCCTGATCTAAGGCCAAGCAGTCAAGGTGAAGGTATATACATTTTCTTGAATACCTTCATCAAATCTTTCTAACCATGTCCACAGAATCTGATTAAATAAGTCAAAGAAAGTCCCAGCAGCTTCCTTAAGGTAGTTTTGTGTTATCCTTGGTTATTTTTTTCTGGCTTAGAAAAAAATAAGGTGTATTATGTAAACTTAGTGTCTTTTGAAACTTTATCAGTGACTTTATACTCAGCTTTTGGGTTCAATTCAAAGTACTATTACCTATAAATCCCTCCTTGGCATAGGGACCGGCTATCTCTCCCATTGTTTCTGCCCACCTAGTAAAATCTAACCGGTGTTTCTGTCCCATCCATTAAGCAATTTCATTTGACGGGCATACAAAGAGCCTCTTCTCTGTTGTGGTTCCTTTGGAGTAGAATTTCCTTCACATCTGATGTTAGGACCAGTGGGACCTTGCAAGCCTTTAAACAATTGTTGGAAATCCTCCCTCCTCTGAATTCTGGAATAATTTGGGGTGTGCCCATCTGTCAGTGTCAGTTTCAATTAGGTTATGTCTCCCCACCCCCGTTATATTTATTTTAGTGTTATTTTGTTTTGTTTTTCGATAATGTATCAGCACAATGCAATACACCACTCAGAGTCAGTGACAAATTTGTTGCTTTCTAAATTGAAATTATAAATACAAATACATAACAGAATAGCAGAGTTGGAAGGGGCATTGGAGGTCTTCTGGTGCAAGCCCCTGCTCAAACAGGAGATCCTATATCATTTCAGACAAATGGCTGTCCAATCTCTTCTTTAAAATCTCCAGTAATCAAACACCCACAACTTCTGGAGGCAAGCTGTTCCACTGGTTAATTGTTCTCATTGTTAGGAAATATCTCCTTAGTCCTAGGTTGGTTCTCTCTTTGGATCAGTTTCCATCCATTGCTTCTTGTCCTTTGGAGAATTGGTTAACCCCCTCTTCCTTATGGCAGGCCCACAAATTCCAGGAAATAATCAAGGAGAGAAGGAACCTGGAATTAAGGAGAAACTTCCTAACTGTGAGAACAATTAACCAGTGGAACAGCTTGCCTTCAGAAGTTGTGGGGTTCAGTGGAGGCTTTTAAGAAGACACTTGTCTGAAATGGTATAAGGTCTCCTGTTTGAGCAGGGTGTTGGAATAGAAGATCTCCAAGGTGCCTTCCAGCTCTATTCTGAATTTTAAAAAATCGGAATACTGCTATCATGTCACACCCCAGTCCTTCTTTTCACTAGGCTAAACATACCAATTTCTGCAAATAAATTGATGTAGAGAATCTGCATCAGTACAGGATCAGGCTAATACTATTATCTCATTTCGTTCTGCAGACTTATTATTATGGTCGCCTGGGAAGAAGGAAGAAAGAACTGCCCCCACATGAGCCATAATTTCAGATTCTCACATTTCAGTGAAAAATATCTTAGAAACTGTAACAGAAAGTAAAATGTGCAATTGCCATTCTAACTGGGTATTGTGTGAAAAGGGTCGTTTATTTCAACATTTTCAGCTAATGAAAATCACACAAGATTCTGTTAATCTAACCTTACAATAAAGTTAGAGCAAATAATTCTGGGTGTGCTTCTTGTCTGGACTACCTTGTAAGACTGATATCAATCTTATAAGTATCCCTCCCTCCCTTCACTTGTACTCTGCTGAAAACTAGGAAAGGTCCATTCTGAGGCATTTTGCTACTCTTCCTTCTTTGTATGGAAATTTCATTTGTCTAGGCCAGTGATGGCCTAGCATGCCAGAAGTGGGGGAGTGTTGCATGCATGCCCACACCCATAATTCTATGCGCCCTGCCCCCACACATGCGTGCGACCCCCCCCCTGCGCTCCCCCCACTCCTGGAACGCAATGGCACGGTAGCAGGGCCGGATTTAGATGAAAAGAGGCCCTAGGCTATTCCACTTATGAGGCCCTTTCACCTATAGTGAAAGTGTAATTTTAATTTTGCTAACAATTTGAATGTAGGCCCCTCTTGATCTTGAGGCCCTAGGCTGAAGCCTAGTTAGCCTATAGGAAAATCCGGCCCTGCACGGTAGTCCCATTTTTTGCTCTCCAGAGCCTTTCTAGGAGTCTGGGGAGGGCAAAAACGGCCTTCCCCACTACCCCCCGAGGTCCTCTGGTCCTCTGTTTCTCTACTTCTGGTGGGCCCAGAAGGCCCGAAAATGGAGCTGAGTTCGCATGCCCACCGATATGGCTACCGATGCCACCTGTGGCACATGTGCCATAGGTTTGCCGTCATGGGTCTAGGCTATGGCTCTCCTCTCTCCTAAGGTCATTCCCATATACCATTACATCTTGCTATGCTGTCTATTTTGGAAATCTGGGATTACTGTACGTTAGAAACATGTTGGCATGACACTAATTTGAATTCCCTGCAAAGTCCCTGCGTAGGATGCTGCTGAAATACACCACTTTCTGATTCAGGAATGCCTTTTGTATGTAGATTATAAGGGGAAAATAAGGGGGGAAATGCCTGCATCAAAACATTTGTGTCTAGTTTTGCAAACAGGTGGCCTTCAAAAATCCACTAGGAGGCTCTCTGCCATTTATGTTCCCAAGCATAAAACTTGCCAAATTGAAGATACTTCCATCACAACACATGCACTATTGATGCAAAGGGGATGTAGGTCTCATTACTTGAATAAATTCTGATGCATCATCATCATCATCATCATCATTATCATCATCATCATCATCATTATTATTATTATTATTATTATTATTATTATTATTATTATTATTATTATTATTATTATTATTATATTGCTCTATCCCTCTTCCTCCTGAATGTAAAACTGATGGCAGAACAAAATGTGGCTAGGGTTGTGTGCATCTGACAGAGGCAGGACCTTGATCATATGCTTGTTGCTGTCAACTTGACTTTTTTATGCACAAATGGACCACTTTCATTCTTTCTACATGCTGCTACATAAGAAGACTCAGCGGGTATCCTTGCAAATATGCTGTGTTCTTCAAAGTAAAAGCTGTGTTATGCCCATAATAGGGATTATAGGGAATGATGACTCTTAAAATACTTTAGGCTGGTATTCCAATGTCATTCTGAAAACTTCATGCTTTTAATAAATTCATATTGCAACCACAATTGCTATTGATTCATACTACCTATTTCTCTGTGAAGCTTTTCTGGTGTTCTTTGGCCCCCCAGTCATTGTGCCATGCCATGCACTGAACCCTGTGCCACCTGGCAGTCCAAACAGGGAGAGGGCAAGGATAGCAAGTGGGATTCACTTTTTGTTATGTTGTAAACTCAGCAGAAAAGCTGGGTGTGCGCCGTTAAGGGAAGGAGCAGCAGCCTCTGGAAGGACTGTAGCATGTGATCCCGCTCCCGTGCCAACTCGCAGGCCCGAGCAGGATTCTCCAGGAATCTGAAGCCACACAAGCTGCAGGCAGAATTCATACATGCGGGGAGCTTTGGAGGCAGTTCTCTGTGCTGAGCTTGATCACGTGCCCAGCTAATTGCAAAAATCGCTTCATGCAAGCTGGCTGTCAAGGAGATTGTAAATCAGGGCTGGCAAATGCTGGAGATACAGACCAGGAGGGGGGCGGGAGTGTGTGGAAAAAAATCAATCAGATTTAGTAAAGAAGAAATGTAGGGAACAAGCACACCTGGACCTTTGCAGAGCATTAAATACTCTTTGACACAATAGCCACACATCATCTGGGCTCTACAATGGCAACTTTATGGATATTATTCTTCAATATGAAGTCAAAAGCTACTTAACTCATTCTTCCCAGATGATTAGAATCTCATTCTCGGGGAGACGGGAGTGGGGGACGGGGACATTAAGCATAGGGACAGTGTTACAGAAAGCCAGCTGCCTTTCAACCTCTCTAGAAGAAAATTGTTCCACTAGCTTGTTTCTACGGGGAGTTGTAAATCAACAAAGACATTATAATACTACTTCTAGTCCTACCTTCCCCTTCCCCACTGATCTTGAAGGACATTTTCAGTTTCATGTAAGACAGACTTCTAAACATACACAAAACAATCCCTCAGGCCAATGTTCATAGTCAAAGAAGATGTTAATTTGAAAGCAAAAACATCCCTGCTAAGTAGAGCTGATGTATTGGCACAAGGTTGTAGAGATTCTAAATTAGTTGCAAAGCTGCAGGGAGTAATGAGGTATTCGGGGTGGTGGGTTTTTTCTCTCTCTTCTTTTCTTCTTAATATTAATTTTGAGGGGGTTAATCTCTCCCCAGCCCTGGAGGAACTCTGGAAAGATTTGATGTTCATCTGGAGAGTTGTCAAGATTTTTACAGTAGTTTAATGACTGCCAACATGGGTGGTTGTTGCTTGGAGGTATTTCAGTGTGGCAATTTGTGGGTTGGAGTTTATAAACTAAGAGTGTATATTAATCAAATCTATGTAGAACCGGACAAAGGGTGGGAAACATAAAATATTGCTGAAATATCAGGTATACATTTTAAAAATTCAACGCAACCCCCTCGCTGGATATTAAAATGGATTACATGCTGTGGTTAATCGTAGTTAATCTACTGCAGATGAATTAATTTAGGGCAATGTAAATGGCAAGAACAGGGCTTTTTAATGAGAATGCTGTGCTTAGTCTACAAGAACGTGAGAGAGAAGACGCAAAAGTGCTAGAGGAGTGACCGCTTATCCTACTTTTGGCCATCCTTTAATTGAAAAGGAACATGGGGCCACAGGTAATAAAAGTGGGAGAGAGATGAAGCAGAATCCATGTTTTTCTCCTTGAACTTTGCTCTCTAAAAGGATTTTTCTTCATTACAGGTGGTCCTCGACTTACGACCACAATTGAGCTCAACATTTCTGTTGCTAAGTGAGACATTTGTTAAGTGAGTTCTGCCCCATTTTACGACCCTTCTTGCCACAATTGTTAAGTGAATTATTGTGGTTGTTAAGTTAGTAACACAGTTGCTAAGTCAATCTGGCTTCCCCATGGACTTTGCTTGTCAGAAGGCCGCAAAAGGTGATCACATGACCCTATGACACGGCAACTGTCATAAATATGAACCAGTTGCCAAGCTTCCAAACTTTGATCACATGACCAAGGGGATGCTGCAATGGTGTGAAAAAAGTCATGAATCACTTTTTTCAGTGCCGTTGTAATTTGAACAGTCACTAAATGAACTGTTGTAAGTTGAACTCTATCTGTACTTGGACTGATCTGAAGTCTTGGACAGGGGTCTCAAAACTTGGCAACTTTACAACTTGTGGACTTCAACTCCCGGAATAACTCAGCCAACTATGCTATGATGGTTGGAGAATTCTGGGAACTGAAGTCCACAAGTCTTAAAGTTGCCAAGTTTGGAGACCCCTGATCTTGTCCACTGGGTGCAAATTTTAAGATCATAGTCTTTAAGCCCCACAGAATTTAAAGGGAGTTGTTTCTGAATAGATAGATATAATTTTGCTTCCTGGATTTTTAGTACTTAGATTTTGCATCCCCACAAAAAGCAATGTTCATGTACTTGATCTACTGGTATACTGGTTTAATAGACAACCAGTTTATTTTAAAAAATCACACTGGTTTTGCAAATATTTTTTCTTAGTACAAATAGAGTCCAAATGCCAGGGGAATAACCAGGACTCCTTCTGAGATGTTTTCCTTTGGAAACATTTTAGTAAATTAGCCAGATCACCTAAACAAGGATCAAAGGAGGCTGGCTTTTATTTATACAATCATATATTTATATTATATCTTTTGGATCTATTGTATGCTACTCAGAGTCTTCTTGGAGTTGGGTGGTTTTAACAAATCCAATAGTAAATAAAAATAAATATATTATCTTGCACCATTGAACCAATGGTTGCATATGCAATGATGATGCATAGCCAAGTACATCGAAACAAAGAGTACAGATCCAATGTACAATTTAACTCTGGTTTTCTTTCTCAAGTTCCCATGGTTTTTCTTTTAACTGTGAAATACATACTGCCCACTGAACCCAGTATGGCTTCCTTCCAAATAGATATTGTACAGAGCTGAAGGACAGGTATCACTATTAAGGCAACAAGCTGATGAAAGGGGCTTGAGACTACGTCAAGAAGAAAATGTCTCAGACAGCCCAATCCTAGTTCACCTGAAGGGAAAGGAAGGAAGGAAGGAAGGAAGGAAGGAAGGAAGGAAGGAAGGAAGGAAGGAAGGAAGGAAGGAAGGAAGGAAGGACTTTCAAGTCATTCAGACTTGAAAGTTTCTGTTGCTGTTACAGTAAAAGTAGCACTGACTTACATGGCATTGGATTCTTAGTCTACTGTAGTCTAATATAGCCCTACTTAAAAAATGGGAATTGGGACCAGAAACTGTTGCTCAGCAACTCCATTATAACCATGTAACCATGCCAACTTAGATCAGTAGCTGCAGTAGTCCCATTGTTAAGAGGAATCCTGCATAGTCACAGTATCCTGCGGTCACACGATCACCATGTTCAACCTCCTGCCGGGTTTCCCGTTCATTTTGCTTCCTGGAAGCTGTCATTGATTATTGCAAATGGCAATCACGTCACTGGGAAGCTGCAACTATCCTTACCAATCATCTGAATCATGATCACTCTGGATATCCTGTAATCACCACTACAAAGCAGCAGGATCATAACGCTCCTTGTTCAGCACCATGCTAACTTTGAATTGAATAAAATAGAATAGAATTTTTTATTGGCCAAGTGTGATTGGACACACAAGGAATTTGTCTTGGTACATACGCTCTCAGTGTACATAAAAGAATCAAGAATCATAAGGTACAATACTTAATGATAGTCATAGGGTACAAATAAGCAATCAGGAAACAATATAAATATAAATCGTAAGGATACAAGCAACAAAGTTACAGTCATACAGTAATAAGTGGAAGGAGATGGGTGATGGGAATGATCAGAAGATTAATAGTAGTGCAGACTTAGTAAATAGTTTGGCAGTGTTGAGGGAATTATTTGTTTAGCAGAGTGATGGCGTTCGGGAAAAACTGTTCTTATGTCTAGTTGTTCTGATGTGCAGTGCTCTATAGCGTCATTTTGAGGGTAGGAGTTGAAACAGTTTATGTCCAGGATGTGAGGGGTCTGTAAATATTTTCACAGCCCTCTTTTTGAATTGTGCAGTATACAGATCCTCAATGGAAGGCAGGTTGGTAGCAATTGTTTTTGAACAAGTAATTGCTGAAGAGGGACTACATGTAAAGGATTTCTTTGTGGTTTAATTTTGGAGATGCCCAGGTAGACGTGGTGTCAGTTGACTCAAACAACAAGAGAAACTGTGGGAGGATGATCAAATAAGAAGGGCCCCATCAGTTCTGCTTGCCTCCATCAAGTTTGGTGGGTATCTCAACAATCTTATATTTGTCCTATTCTGAGACACACTCTTGAAAATGTTTTAAGCTATGGCTGCATTATTTATGAGTCATTACATATAATTTTCTCCTCTAATTCAGTTTTACAGTTCTGAATAGACCTTCTGATTCTGACTAGAGCAAGCTGGGCTGCTGTTTCTCAGAAGGCCATGTTTATGCACCAGGTCTACCAAGTGCAAGCTGTAAATGCTACTACTTCAAGGGGCCAAGTTATGCAAACTCTTGGGTTTGCAGTCACCAGTTAAGGAAGTGTTGTCCTGGGGATCTATAGGATCCAGAGTTTTTGTCATGAGGAAAGCAGCCACACAGGGCCGGATTTAGATGAAAAGAGGCCCTAGGCTATTCCACTTATGAGGCCCTTTCACCAGTGGTGGGATTCAATTTTTTTAACAACAGGTTCTGTGGGCGTGGCTTAGTTGGGGGTTGTGGCTTGGCAATCGTGTGACTGGGTGGGCGTGGATAGCTGGTCATGTGACTGTGTAGGCGTGGCTAGCTCATCATGTGACCAGGTGGGCGTGGCTATGTGCATAGGGACTACTCAGAGGGCTGAAAAAAGTTATTTCTGACTGGGCCTCGCACTTTTGACCGGTCCTCACACTTATGACCATCCTCACATTTATGCCCGTGCAGCTTTCTTAACAACCATGTCACTCATTTCACAACTGCTTCTCTTCACCATGGTGACAAGATAGGGCAAAAACGTAAAATGTGAGGACAGTCGTAAGTTCGAGGACTGGTCAAAAGTGCGAGGACCAGTCAAAAATAACTTTTGGAGTGTAGGAGTGAGGGTAAGAGAGGGAGGAAGAGAGGAGGAGAAGGAGAAAGGAAGAGGAAGTAGGGAGGAGAAGAAGAGGGGGAGGAAGAGAAAGTAAGAAGGAAAGAAAAGAGAGAGGTGGTAGGTTTGAGGAGAAAGATTGCTGTACAATAAAAAAGATGAAAGGGAAGAAAGCCAACCCCAAACAAATATAAAGATATTAAGATAAAGAATGAATTGTTAAACTTTAAAGAATAAAAGAGAACAAATGTGAATAAATAATAATTAGAAACACACATACAAACATACAATGTATTTTCTTTGAACAGAGTATTTGGCCGGTTCACAAATTTAAACAGTGTTTAGTCATTTCAATTAAATTTACAATTTCTATATTTCCTTTTTACCATATTTATTCCTCATCTATTTTTGTAAAAAACCAATATTACCCTTCATCCTCATCTCTAATCTTAATCAAATTCAATTTTTCCCTTCTAGTTTATATTATACCCCTTCCCATTGTCATCTATTTTTATATCCATCCTCACATTGGTTAATTATGTAATATTAGTTGTTTAATATAAATTCAACATTTTAATATAAATCAATTAGTTATATAACTACCTTTTTTGTATATTAATCAATATGAACATGAATATTCCAATTATTTCCATGCAATCCAATTTCTTACAAATCAATTAATTATATTTACCAATAATAATAAACCAAATAATTTCCCCCATATATTCCTCCAAACCACAACTTAACCATTTCTGCTTTCAGAAATATACAATTAATAGTATCTCAATTATTACAATTCCCTAGTTAAATAGAGCTTTTTTTCTTTTGTGTTTTAAAATCCTGAACTCTCCTCTTTTTCCCTAAATTTCCCAATGTTTGCACCTACCTTTTTTGGTGAGGAAAAAGAAAAGAATTCTGCCTGCCTAATTTTCCAACCTTGCAGCAACAGCAAAGCAGTTTCACTTTCGTTTCTCAGCATAGCTAGGGGGAAAAAAATCAGCACTCTTTGCAAGGAAGCAGAAGAGCCCTGAGCAAAACAGCTGAGACAAATCAGTTGAGAGCCGGGAGGCCAATTAGCCTATGCTGAAGCTCCGTGGGCCAATAAAATTACAAAAAAAACACCGAACCCTTTGTTAAATTGCTGGCTCCCCCGCCCCTCGCCCACCACTATTTATTGGCAATAAATAGTGGTGCGGAGGGGCGGGGCAAGCCAGCAATTTAACAAAGGGTTCGGCTGCACCACTGGCTCTAGGGTGGCCCTTTGAAGCCCCGCGGCAAGAATTTGAAGTTTTTTTTCCCTCTAGCCATCGGAGGCAGCAATAGATTGGGAGTGGGCAGGGTAAGAGAACGGCAGAGAGGGAGGGTGAGTGAAGGCGTGGAAGCTGCTTTCTCCATCCTGCTCTCTTGCGTCCGGAGCCCCACGTGGATCCCAGGCAGCGGAACTCAGGCTAGGGAAGGGGTGGGCAATTGTGGCTCTTTTACAACCTGTGGCCTTCAACTCCCAGAATTCCTGAGACAGCCAAGCTGCATCAGGAATTCTGGAAGTTGAAGTCCACAGGTTATAAAAGAGCCACAATTGCCTACCCCTGGCTATGGTAGGCTGGCGCCACGCGGGTGGGAGGCGAGGGGCGGGCGAGCCAGCAATTTAACAAACGGTTCGGCCGAACCCCCTAGAACCCCACCACTGTGTAGGCCCCTCTTGATCTTGAGGCCCTAGGCTGAAGCCTAGTTAGCCTATAGGAAAATCCGGCCCTGCAGCCACATGAAATTGCACCTCAAAGCCCATAACTTTTATATGTAAAAAAAAAACAAAAAACAGGAGGAGTCTGATAGCACCTTTTCTAACAAATTTTATTGAAAAGCAGATGCTGATGGCATCTGATGAAATGAGCTGCAGCTCACAAAACCTGATGCCTTTTAATAAAAATTAGATGGAAAAGGTGCTAAAAAAACCAGCTGCTAAATCAGACTGCTAAATTAGACTGCTTCTGGGTTTTTTTTGTTTTGTTTTTTGCCACCATAGACTAACAGCTCTCCTCCTACAACCATTTATATGTGTGAGACTTTCGTCGTGACTACAGATTGCTGTTTTTGTCATTCTTCTCTCACAACTCCTCCTGCAGACACTGCTGGATGCTGCTTTGCACAAATAGCGCTACATGTGAAACACGTTCTAGCACCCAGAATATTTGCTATTGACAATGGTAACCTGGCTCCCAGATTTTAAAATGTACTTTAAAAAGAAGGATTAGCTTTTTGTGCTGATTCCAAATCTTCTGCACTCATTTCCTACTTAGACTATTATTCCAGCACAAATACCAGGCCTGGTCTTAATTAACATTTGGTTCTTAAGCATTAAAGAGCTTATATATAGTTTTAATTTTGTGCTGTCTGATAGAAAAAGTTCAAAAGACAGGAAAAAAATCAAATATGGGTGGTTAGGGGAAATTGTGTTGGAGCACATCACTGAGTGTCTAAGTATTAGATTCTAAAATAATTGATGTGGAGGAAATGAGAGGGAGGAAATTCATTGTATTGTATTGTATTACCATGAAGTTTGATAGGACAATAATTTAGAGAATTAATCCAGGCAAATTGAAAGATTGGATGATAAATAAGAATGAAATTATTGCGGTGATGGACAGTATGTAATGGTCTCCTCTGTGTTTCAAACAGAGCATGAGAATTTGATTTTTATTCTTCTAAAGGAGTAGGAAGCTATAAATCCAGTTCATAAATTAATTTTGAAGCTGTCTTTTCCAACCCGGAGGATTAAGGAAACTTCTCTTTTCTGCATGCACAGACACCACCAAACTGACTTAGTCACAGATGTTATTTGATCACGGAGGTGACTGAGATGTTCAGAAGTTATACATAACCATGTGGTGTCCTTCCTTTAAAAAACTGTAGTAAAAATTCCAGTCCAACATGAATGAAGAAAGGCATAAATCTGGATATCTTTTTCCTGTCAAGTGATTTCTTGTGCAACTGGTTCTGAGCTTGGTGGCGGGCAGCTGGAGGGAATGGTGTTAATTATCAATTATTTTCCCCCACCAACCTCCTGGAAAATATAAAAATACATGTGGGGTTTGTGCAGCAAAATTAAGAGCGGAAACTTTTATTGTGCAATTAATATAGGTTGCCAGCTCTTTCGTTTGGTGTTTACAGAAGAACAGGAGCTAGGAAACACGCAGGAATTATTGGGACTCAGAGTTAATCCTTTTATTAATGTCTTAATTTCAAAAGTAAGGATTACTGCTATTGAAATTGAAGGTAAAAATGTGTTGTCAATTTTTTTACAGCCATCAGACTGTCTAAGTCTGTGAAGAGACAGAAAGGCATTAATTGATTCAAAGTACTTTCAGAATAATATTTCAGGAATTTTGGAAAGATGCTGCCAAGATGTCTAGTAAAACAAGAATTAAAAAACCTGTGCATTAAATTGCACTGGAAAAATATTTCTGGTGTTTGCAGTCTTAATATCACTTCCTAAAAACAGTATTCTGTTCTTACTTTTCTATTTCATACTAATGGAAAAAGGAGCTGTACAAGGTAAATGTTGGCCCTCTCTGGATCCATTCTTTCTTATTTTGCTAGAGCTGTTACAAAATGTGGATAAAATCACACTGTGGGGTACATTCTGTTTGCTTCCAATAAAGGTCTTACTCTTCAAGAAAGGTCTCTTCTGCTCAATCAACTGTATACAATAGCTAAGCCCTGCAGATGTTCTGCAGTGTCCCAGCCTATTGACTCTGCTGCAACCATGGCACTGTAAAAATTCTGCCTTGGATCACCGAAGAATGTGTGTGTCTTTGAAATGTAATTGTTCTATCTTTAGATAGTGATGCCAGCGCAGTGGGGACATGGCCAGATCTACTGCTACTCAGGTGCACACCATTCTCACACAACGGCAAAGGCACCATTTCATATTCCATTCCCTGTCAATATTTTACATCATTCTTTTCAACTTAGCAACTTGCTTTGCAATGTTACGCCCAGTGAAACAACATGAAATCAGTGTTAGTCTTGATGTCTATTGTCCAGGACTAGACCAACCCTTCCCCATCAGGTGCTATTAAACTATTAACAATGGATGAATCTGTCTATTTTGATATCCACAACTTTTCTTTCTAATACAGCGGTTCTCAACCTGGGGGTCGCGACCCCTTTGGGGGTTGAATGGCCATTTCACAGGGGTTGCCAAAGCCCTCTCTCGCCCCCCCCCCCCGCCTTCACTCACCCTCACCCTCTGCCTTTGTTGGATTGCCCGGTCGCCGTTCGCTTACCCCGCCCACTCCCAATCTATTGCTACCTCCGGAGTCCCAGCTGGTGGCTAGAGGGAAAAAAAACTTTAAATTCTTGCCACGGGGCTTCAAAGAGCTAGCTGCAAAGAGGTAAATTCCTGGAGCAAATTTTTTTCCCCCTAGCTATGCTGAAAAGCGAAATTGAAACTAAAGAAGGGTCTTTGTTGCAACGTGACAAAATGAGGCAGAGAGATTTCTTTTTCTTTTTCCTCACCAAAAAAGGTAAGTGCAAAACTGCAAACAATGGGAAATTTAGGGCAAGAGGAGGTTCAAGATTTTAAAACACAAAAGAAAAAAAGCTCTATTTAACTAGGGAATTGTAATAATTGAGATACTATTAATTGTATATTTCTGAAAGCAGAAATGGTTGTGGTTTGGAGGAATATATGGGGGAAATTATTTGGTTTATTATTGGTAAATATAATTAATTGATTTGTAAGAAATTGGATTGCATGGAAATAATTGGAATATTCATATTCATATTGATTAATATACAAAAAAGATAGTTATATAACTAATTGATTTATATTAAAATGTTGAATTTGTATTAAACAACTGTGTTACATAATTAACCAATGTGAGGATGGATATAAAAATAGATGACAATGCGAAGGGGTATAATATAGAATAGAAGGGAAAAATTGAATTTGATTAAGATTAGAGATGAGGATGAAGGGTAATATTGGTTTTTTTAAAAAATAGATGAGGAATAAATATGGTAAAAAGGAAATATAGAAATTGTAAATTTAATTGAAATGACTAAATACTGTGTTGGAAGAAATATCCTTCTGGGTTCTGCTCCAAGTGGGGAAAAAGACACTGGAAACATGGAGACTGTTTGGAGAGATGTTTTAATGGTGGACAGGATCACATGGCTTGATGGGGCTCATTGTGTTAGTTTCTGTTGCTATTGTGTTGCAAATGTCCTTTGACAAAGGATTGACTTTCTGCCTCTGGCCCATTAACAAAGGGTGGGGGACAGGAAGGTGGGAGCTGCTTTGTCTATAAAATATGCTTCTCCATTTCTCCTCCAGGGAAATATAATATTCTGCCTTTTTAATATTTCCCAAAATATTTCATTCTTCTAGGAAAGGGGTGGGTGCTAACCTCCTACAACTGTTTAAATTTGTGAACCGGCCAAATACTCTGTTCAAAGAAAATACGTTGTATGTTTGTATGTGTGTTTCTAATTATTGCTATTTATTGCTATTTGTTCTCTTTTATTCTTTAAAGTTTAACAATTCATTCTTTATCTTAATATCTTAATATTTGTTTGGGGTTGGCTTTCTTCCCTTTCATCTTTTTTATTGTACAGCAATCTTTCTCCTCAAACCTACCACCTCTCTCTTTTCTTTCTTACTTACTTTCTCTCCCCCCCCTCTTCTTCTTCTCCCTACTTCCTCTTTCTCCTTCTCCTCCTCTCTTCCTCCCTCTCTTACCTTCACTCCTCCTCTAATTTCCCTTCCCTTCCTTCATCCCTCTCTATTGCTGTATCCTTTTATGCATATGGACTACTCAGAGGGCTGAAAAAGTTATTTCTGACTGGTCCTCGTACTTTTGACCAGTCCTCAAACTTACGACTGTCCTCACAATTTATGTTTTTGCCCTATCTTGTCACCATGGTGAAGAGAAGCAGTTGTGAAATGAGTGACACAGTTGTTAAGAATGGTACAATGGGCATAAATGATGACCAGTCATAAGTGTGAAGACCGGTCAAAAGTGCGAGGACCTGTCAGAAATCACATTTTTCAGCCCTCTGGGTAGTCCTTTTGTGCACAGGGACTATTCAGAGGGCTGAAAAAGTTATTTTTGACTGGTCCTCGCACTTTTGACCAGTCCTCGAATTTACAACTGTCCTCACATTTTACGTTTTTTGCCCTATCTTATACCATGTTGAAGAGAAGCAGTTGTGAAATGAGTGACATGGTTGTTAAGAATGCTGCACAGGCATAAATGTGAGGATGGTCATAAGTGTGAGGACCAGTCAAAAGTGCGAGGACCTGTCAGAAATGACTTTTTTCAGCCCTCTGAGTAGTCCTTATACACATAGCCATGGCCACCCGGTCACATGACCAGCTAGCCATGCCCACCCAGTGACATGACCTCCAAGCCACGCTCACAAAATAAGCCACGCCCACAGAACCGGTAGTAAAAAAAATTTAGAACCCACCCCTGGTTGGGGGTCACCACAACATGAGGAACTGTATTAAAGGGTCGCAGCATTAGGAAGGTTGAGAACCACTGGTGTAAGAGGTACAAAAACACTGAGATCCTGAGCACTGGAAACAAAAGAATATTATATTTAAATCCTGAAAAAGGATTTATATACTCTCAGTCCAATATTATTTGAAAGCCACACAGGAAAAAGGGAAAATAAAACTGCCTAAAATCAACTGCTAAACTGACATACATCTCACTGAGATAAGCACAATTATTTAGAATTCTGATTCATCAAAGAAGCTTTGGCATGTTTTTCTCTTAGCACATCACTTTTTGTTCTTGGCTTATGATTCTGGTTTGCTGGAAAAGAAGCAAGCTAGGAAATGCGTTTTGCACATAACTTGCAACAAACTATAAACTGAATAACCTGCTTTGGTTACCTCTCCTATTGGCAAAAATTAAATTGGATCTAGGTAGATATTGTTGTTTGATGGTGTTAAGGGTATCATTGCAGGATATAAGCTGTTCCAAATAAAGCTACCTTTTGCAATTGACCAACAGTGATTTTGTGAATGCCAGTGATGTGCAAGTGGTACTCCAGTTATTTTGGGATTGCATCCAAGGCACCTTTACTACTTTGCTTTCTCTTGCCTATTATTATAATTGCTATTATTTTCAAAACCTTTAAGCTCCAAAAGATCATATCAAGCCAGTAGAAATATCTTGCAATGACTGGAACACTATCGTGTAATGTTAGTGAACATGCCTTTCATGGCCTATCTTTGTCTCTTTGTTTTTAGACTTCTTTCATCTGCTGCAGCTGTCTTTCCCTTTACTCGTGTTCACTTGTTGCTATTGATTTTATTTTACTGATTGTATTGATTTTTAAACTGTTCCAAGTTACCCTGAGTATTACAAATGCAGCTAAAGGCCATGATATGGATATTTTTAAAGTAATAAGCATTATTTTAAAGTAAGCAGATTTCATGACAGCATTAATATAAAGAACTCTGGAAGAATTGGTAGAACAAAATAATGTTTGTCCTCAGGTGTTTAACTGTTAAACACCACAGTTCTTCACTGTCTAAGGAGAGAGATTTCTTGGCACTTTAAAAATAATCTACTTTACAGAGCAGGAAGAAATAATGATAGGGCTGGTTTTCACATGCAGATTCAATATCCTGATGGTTGCAGGATCAAGTGGTAGCTTGAACAAGTGGATAAGAAGCAATCATATATCCAGCATATGGAATTTTTGTATCATCGCAAATGCAGTATTTTATATGGATTCAATCCAAACATTTAGCAATGAGGCATAAATATGGAACAATTGTTAGCTGAGAAAACAATACATCATTGGAAAACAGTGCTGGTAGCACTTATCCGTCTACTAAATTTTATTAAAAGGAATTTTCTTTCATGAGTTACAATACACTTCATCAGATGCATGGACTCACTCCATCATGGAGTGCAGCTCTGCATATAATGTAGCTTTTCCAACTCAATGCCAATTAGACATTACAAATTTCATAACTGCCATTTCTTACCCACAATGGGTAAGAATGGCAGGAACTGAGTTCAACACATGTGGACAGAACCAAGTGAAGAAAATTGTAAACAGATTTGGAAAACTGCTCATCTGAGAATTTAACATTAATCTGGGGTAACCTCAGGTTGTAGCAACAAAAAAAATCAAGATGGTCACCACAATGATGGGACATAGATAACATAGATGACATAGATAAACAACAGGCAAAGTTTTAATTGCACTATCATTGTCACCATCTTGCCTTCTTAAAAATCATTCTGTGTGGATACCCCTGAAATTGAAACACTGAACATGTTTTTGTTTAACTATTTTGCTCCCACATAATGGAATACGCGCCATTCATTTCTATAAAGACAATTATTGCAATATTATAGAGATATTCCCTCCTTGATAGGAAACCCATGGGCTAACAATAAGTAGTTAACATTTCAGCTAAAGGAGAATAGGAAGGAAGCAAGTTACGTACTTACTCTGCTCTGCATTCTTAGATGTTCAATAAAATAACATTTTTGGATCCCACTATAGATATATTTGACATCTACAAATAGTTCTGCAAGCACTAAGTTGTGGGAGAAAATGCCACTGGTGATGTCAAGCAGCATCATTCCTGATTACCTTAGGTTGGAGAAGGCTCAAAGCATAATTATTTATCTAGACCAGGGCTGTCCAACTCCCAGCCAATGGGCCAAATGCGTCACATGCTGGCCACGCCATGCCCATTTTAGCAAAGGGGAAAAAAGTCCCGATACGTCACATGACACCGCCATGACGATGTGAGGTTGACAACCCTGATCTAGACTTTCTGGTAATAATTTTTACTGTTTTCATTGCTTTAAATGGGTTGTTTTTGTAATGTTTTATGGTTCCTTTTAATTGTATTTCTCTGGTTTCAACGGTTCTTCCTTTAATAGCTCAGCTGTCCTGAGGCATTAAGGGAGTGAGCAGCATGTAAATAAACATTGTTTCGTTAAGTTTTAAGAATAAAATAAGAATAAGACGAACACTTTTAAACAACAAGATCTTTAATCAAGAAAATGAGTAGATGAAATAAAGCAATAACTTGCAGATGGGAAAATGAGTTTTTAAACCACAAGAGTGGACATGAAACATATGTTGCTGTGCATTGGGCTTAGAAAAATCATGCTATTGCTACCTCAGTTCTCCACATTTTCTTCCTGGTAATTACTTTCTTCGTGTCCCTTTTTCTTCTCAGAATCTGTTTTCAGAGTCAGAGTCCAATTCCATGCTAACAATCAAAGATGCTTGTTTACCTCCATGTAATATATAGCCCCAGCATAGCCACTTTCCCCATTTCAGCACATCTGTCCATCAACTGATTTCAATGGAGCTTGCTTTTTATATCTAATCCACTCATGGAATGGGGAAGGACATTTTTTGGGGGGAACTATCAATGGGTATTATATGTCTGAAGGAAGATTTCAGACCCTACAGTATTTTTTTAGGCAATCACCCTTATATCGCATAATTAAGATAAACTGAAATCTCTGATCCAAAATCTCTGCAGAATCTACTTTGAGTCTCAATCTCTCACTCATTCTACTCTTTGTGGACTGTTCCATTCCTCATAACTCAACTCAGAGGACCCCAAACAACTAAAATCCAGGTAACTTAAACCCCATCCCCCATTTATGTATTCTTCCTTTCCTGGCTCAAACTTGAGTCTTTGAAAGTGTGGGATGCTTCTTTTACATGATTAAAAACATAGGAATGTTTACCAGAGGAACATCTGATTCCTCTATATAAGGAGCCGTTTGACAGTGGCTATGGGAATCTTTCAACATTGCTCCAAAGCTGTTCTGTCCCAGCTACGGACCCCAAAGAAAGCAGCACACACAAAGTTTGACCAAACCTTAGTTTACTAAATTAAATCAGTCTTTTTCAAACAAAGGCTGTTAATTAACTTTCTTAACAGCCTACAAAAATCTAAAGAATAAATAATCGTAATCTTACTAGGATTGGCAGAAAGCCCAGAAGCAATTTGTAGGAAACTGATAAAAGAACTAAGATCAAGACATGAAGGAGAGTGAACTAAGTTGTTCCCTGCAAATTGCTTCAGTCGGAGTTCCTCCTTAAATAGGCTAAGGGAGTGGCCAATTAGCCACTCTCCTTACTCTCTACCTTACTTTCGAGGAGACCTCCTCCTGAGGAGCCACTCCTGCCTTTTGGCAGCTCTGCGCGCCCATGCATCGAGAAGAGGTGCCTCCTCTTCTTCCTCTTCACCCATGGAAGCTTCTGGAGGTTCTGAAGGCCCTGGCTGAATCCCTGCTACTGGCACCACATCTTTTCCAGCCTCCTCATTGTCTGACTCAAGTGCCAGCTACACAGGCTGCTGGCGCAGCACCACACCAGCCTCCTCACTGTCGGAATCAGTACTAGCTGCACAGGCCGCTGACGGGCCACAACAAAAGCAGGGTTCTTAACATGCATCTCATGAATTTAGGAACTTTACACCACAAGTAGTCTTCAACTTATGATCAAAACTGAAACCAGAATTTCCCTTGCGATGCAAGGTGATTAGTAAGTGAGTTGCACCCGATTTTTTTTAGCCATGGTTGTTAATCACTACAGCTGTTAAGTGAATCATGCAGTCATTAAGCAAATCCAGCTTCCCCCACTGTCCTTGCTGGTAGGAAGCCAGCTGGGAAGGTTGCAAATGGTGATCCCATGATCCTGGGATACTGCAACCATCGTAAATACATGCTGGTTGCCAAGCTCCTGAATGTTGATCACATGACTGACTGTGACAGTTGTAAGTCTTTTCAGTGCCATTGTAATTTTGAACAGTCCTAAACAAATGGTTGTAAGTCAAGGATTGTCTATTGTACCCACTTTAGGCAATGCAATGCATGAAGCCTTAGTCTAGATCAGGGGTGTCAAATTCAGGTCATCACAGTGGCATCACATGACGTATCAGGACTTTTCCCCCTTTGCTAAACCGGGCATGGGTGTGGCCAGCGCGTGATGTATCCCGCTCGCGGGCTGAGAGTTTGATAGCCCTGGTGTAGATAATGAATGAGAAGTTTGTTCTGCTACAGAATTTTTACCAATTTATTGAGTATTATGGCCTTAGGGGCCCATACAGTGAGACAAAACCAAACTTTTTTTTAAGTCTGCAGGATTTGTAATTAGCACACAATAATGTTATAGCTTCTAGGAAAAATCTTAAAACCATTGTTTGTTTCTCCCTGGTCGGGAATGTAGCCTATATTTGGACAAAAGGAAAATGTGTTATTATTTATGTTTCTGTAGAGGATCATATTGCAATTCTACATAGGTTATTCCCCCATTAAATCATACCAGGCTCAGTTCTAGAATAAATCTATTGATGAGAACTGTTGAATAAATCGTTTAAAAGTTGTTGATGCTAAAATCCTGTACAGTGAGATTACAATCTTGTATGACTTTTCTTCTGGTTTATTATATTAACATTGTTTATAAGTGTTACCAGGGCCTTTTTAAAATTTTGAGAGGTTTCTAAGGCATGATGACATTGAAACATTTTCTACACTCTTCTTACTGTGTACTGCAGTAAAAACATCTTTTTCTCCATTATTTTTTTGTTGATTGTGGTAAGTAATCAGTAATCAGAAGCATACAGAAATTTTTGTTGGGGATTTTACCAGAGATTTATAGTAAAGATAATGTATATTTGATCATTTATGTAATAACTGCAGTGAGAATTGTATTTGCACAAAACTGGAAAAATGAAGAGATTCCTACAGATGAGAATGTGATCAGGAAAATATTAGAATGTGCAGAAATGAATAGGTTAACACTTGCAATTAAAGAGAAGGAACAAACTGAATATTATAATGTATGGGAACTATTCTACTGATTGCTAGAGAATAAATATGAAAGTTAGAAATAAAAGTAGACTAGTGAAATACAAAAAAATATATTAATATAATTTAATAGAATAGTAAGTAAAGAAGAGAACTGTTATAGTATTAGACATGCAATGTATATCAATATTAAGTTTAAGAATAGATAAATAATGAAAATGGCTGTAAATTTCAATTGTTATTGCCCAAGATATTTGTACCCAGATGACACACGGTTTAATGGAAGATGGATTGTTTGTATTAAAATAAAATTTAAAAATTTTCAAAAAAAAAAAAAAAGAAGCAGCAGCAGCATAAAAAAACTGAAATATTGAAACAATCCTTGCCATGATATTTAAATGATTAATGCTGTTAGTTAATGCTGTAAAAAAGATGTTGGCACTCTAGAAAGAATGCAGAGACCTGGGTACTTACGAGACCACCTTCTGCCACCAGTAGCCTCTCACCAGCCAGTATGCTCCCATAGAGCGGGGCTCCTCAGGGTGCCGTCGGCCAAACAGTGTTGACTGGCGGCCCACAGGGGGAGAGCCTTCTCTGTGGGGGCACCTGCCATCTGGAACGAGCTCCCCCCGAAGATACGGAGGATCCTGGACTTATGCACTTTCCGCCGTGCCCTCAAGACCTTTTTATTTCAACGGGCTGGCCTGGCCTAACCTTTTTAATTGTTAATTAATTTTAAATTTGTTTTAAAACAATAGGGGTGTTTTAAATTGTTTGGGCCAAATTATTTAATGTGCTTTTACATTGTTTTTAAATTTTGTATTATGTGTGTTTTATCTTTTGGCTATTCACTGCCCTGAGTCCTTCGGGAGTAGGGCGGTATATAAATTCAAAACAAAGTAAAAGTAAAGTAAAGAGAAGAGCAACAAAGATGATTAGGGGACTGGAGGCTAAAACATATGGAAAACAGTTGCAGGAACTGGGTATGTCTAGTTTAATGAAAAGCTGAACTACGGGAGACATGATAACAGTGTTCCAATATCTCAGGAGCTGCCACATAGAAGAGAGAGTCAAGCATCTGAAGGCAGGACAAGAAGCAATGGGTGGAAACTAATCAAGGAGAGAAGCAACTTAGAACTAAGGAGAAATATCCTGACAGTTAGAACAATTAATCAGTGGAACAACTTGCCTCCAGAAGTTGTGAATGCTCCAACATTGGAAGTTTTTAAGAAGATGTTGGATAACCATTTTTCTGAAATGGTGTAGGGTTTCCTGCCTAAGCAGGGGGTTGGGCTAGAAGACCTCCTTCCAACTCTTGTTCTGTTCTGTTCTGTTCTGTTCTGTTCTGTTCTATTTTATGCTTTGATATTACACCTAATATGTAGATGTGTTAAGCTTAAACTGGAAAGTTGAATGCTTTTATATCAGCATATCAGTGGGGCATTTAATATATTTTACTAAATATAGTAAATGCCCCAATATAAAAAGAAGTTACTGTAACTTCTTTTTTTATTTTTTATAATAATTACTAATAGTTTGGGGTAATCTCTTTCTGTCATAAATTTATATTTGAAGCTTATTTTTGATAAAATCAAAGGACTGACATGGACTGGGGTGGGGATGAGGTCTGAAAAATGCAGGACGTAAAAATAAAGACAGAAGAAAAGAACAAAAGGCTTTGTGCCATAGTATCAGCATTTGTGGACTAGAGTCTGTTTTGTCAAATCCATGAATTGTTTTTCCTGGATTTTCAGAATACATTCACATTGGAAGGATAATTACAATCAGTGAAATCAAATACAGAAAGCAGAGAAAAAACACCTTTCTTAACAGTGGCCCATTAATTCTGATACTACAAATTTTCTTCCACCGCTATGTTGAATAATGCAAAGGTCTGATAAAAGAACAAAAATAGTTCTATTGATATAAGTCAGAGTCAAAATCAAAGTGAATGGTTGCCTTCTTTTTTTTAACTAAGAGGTAAAATATAACAAAAATTGAATGCTTTCAAAACTCAAACGTAGAATTGTCAAAGTTGTAATACTATGCTTGCTTACCAAGATGTAGGTCCCAGTGGGTTCAGTAGGGCTTATTTTGGAGTTGATTTACATGAGAAACCACCGATTTTATGTGTCCAACTTCAGATGTATTTGTTGTTTCTTAGAGCAATTGAATGAGGGATGGAAAAGGGACAGATTTTCTGAGTTTTGTTTGGCCCTTAGATCTTTAGTTTTAAACCTTTATTTTTTTTTATCAACTGTACAACTTTTAGGATTTATTACCCACATGTTCCACATTAACAGGTTCTCATTAAAATCAGATGGCTTTGAGTAACTTTAGGAAATATAGGAAAGGAGCTTATAACATCTGGTTTTGTCTTAGATTTTATTCCTTAACCTTCAAAGAATACCAGTTTGGCTGGGACAAGACATAAGAGATGACCCAACAAATATCCGAACTTCAGAATCAGTTTTACATGTGCTTCCCAAGGACTTTGACAGAATTGTAGCATGTTTATTTTTTTTAATATGTACCTTACTCTTCAGCAGGTGTTTTATGTGGAAAACGTAAATGCGCAAATTACACAAATAAATATATTCTTCCATGTGATGTAAACAGTTGCTCTGGCCACAATCTTATATCTTATACAAATATGTACATGTCAAATTTCAGTAACTGAAACATCCCAAATACTCCTATGGAAAAAGAAAACAAAATCTTACAAATATTTGTTTGTTTGTTTGTTTAACAAACTGAATCTAAGCAGCAAACACTGCTTCCTAGCAAAGGTTAAAACAATACCCAGCAAATATTAATAATGAACAGCTTGATGAAACACAAAAACAATCTCACACATAAGCAAGCACTACCCACAGGAGGGCCATTTCCACTCCAAATTATGAAAGCTCCCTGAATATTGCAAATCTGAAAGTATAATTTTTGTGCCATCTCCTTTATAGCCTGAGAAACTAGGGAAGGTCACTTCTGAGCCTCTTGCCCCGCCCACTGTCCAGCTGAAGGCTACTGTCTCTTATCTAACCATTCCCTAGGCAGCATCTCTTTAGAATAGAATATAGAATAGAATATTCTTTATTGGCCAACTGTGATTGGACACCCAAGGGATTTGTCTCCAGTGTATAAGCTCTCCATGTATATACAAACAAGAAAGTAATATAATCATAAGATATAAAAAGGAGAGGTAATAGGAAAAATAAGGATAATAATAATACTACAGCCATACGACATGGGTAAATACCCTTAGGCATAAGATAGTGCTGTGGGAATGAAATGTTTAGAAGAATGATGGCATGGGCGGGGGAGGGGAGGAGGAGGAAACTGTCTTTGTGTCTAATTGTTTTGGCATCCTGAGAAGAGGAGTTGAAACAGTTTATGTCCACGATGTGAGAGGTCTGTAGTTATTTCCTATAGCTATTTTCTTCCTCTCGTCTTCCGAAGTCTTTCCCAAATATCTGACCCAAATGTTTGGATCCAATTACTGGCTGTTCATCTGTGGTACATGGTTTTTAGTGTTAGGCAATCTTATGATATTACTTGTATTAATCTGAATTTAAATTATGGATGGGTGATATTTTGGCAATACTGGGTAATTATTCTGTTTTCTTGTATAACTTGAAATGGGCAATTGAACAATTTGGTAAATTTTCAAGTTATAGGATCCATTGGGAAAAATCTAATTTACTTCCTTTGGATCTGGTCAATTGATATATGTAAGATGTTGAGATCTGTACACAACATATTGAATATTTAGGATGATATAGAACAAAAGTACCTCAAAAATGTGGAAATTAATATCTTTCAGATAAGATTGTAATGGATATTAATAGATGGTTTATAATTCTATTGTGAGACTGTTATTAAAATGACTATTACCCTCAAATGATTTATATTTTAAGATGCATTCTACTGTTAGTTCCAAATAGATATTTTATTCAGATCAATACACTACCGAGGAAATGTAAATGGGAAGATAGACCACCAAGAATTTCATCAGCTAAAATGAGATTTTCTTTTAACGAAGGAGATTTTAATTTATCAGACTTTCAAATATATCATTGGGCATTTATTTTATAATCTATGTGTATATGCGATGAGAATTTAACTGTATATCATTCTTTGTGGGTTTTATTGGAAAGTTATTATTTATTTCTGTTAAGATCTTGGCAATTACTTTGATCACCATATAGCAAAAAGAGTTTCATTTCCTGACTTGAAAGTAAGCTACACATTTTTAAGCTATTTTTGGAATGACATTTTGGGCAGATTCTGCAGCTATTTTTCTTATAAAGAAGAGCAGAGCAGAGCAAACACCGAGGGTAAAACATCAACATATAAGTAACATTAATAAAATAACCAATTGTCCAATATGTTTCAATCAAAACCTTCCTCAGGTTAAATTTGAGGTTTTCTCAAATTTAATAAAAGGTACTTAGTCATCAATGACTATTTTGATATCTTAACATGTGTGGTTGTTTTAATTAATTGGTCAAGGAGTCCTTTGAGGCTTAAAGTTAGGGTAAACATAAATATATAAAGAGTAAGCTAAATTAGCTAAATACTTTAAAAAGTATATGGAATCTTCATTAAAAAATATTTTGAATATCTGGAATTTTAGTTGCTCACTATCACAATTTAAATAAGACCAAGATTCATCTCCCAGGAAGCCAACAAATAGCAAATTTAAGATTGTTTGAAGTGTATTCATTAATTTATTGTTTTTCTCATTTATAAATAAGCCACTAGAAGTAATGATTCCTGGCAGTCAATTGCCATCATTTACCATATTTCAACTATTATCATAATCATTTCCAACCAAACTTGACATACAAAGGATGCGCATAATTATTCTATCCTGACTTGACTTTTTTTCAGAAGGTTTAAATAGCTGCTGATCTAGCCTCTGACTGGAAGGAAACTACTATCAAAACCTTTCTTCTTAAGCTCCACATATTCCACTCGGAATGAATATACCTTATTCATTCCGGGAATTCATTCACAGATGCTTATAAACCACACTTGTGGGTTCACACATTCAACTAAGTCACAAAGCAGGCCAGTTCAGGCCAGTGAGAATCCCAGTCAGAATGGTGCTACCTTGATCAATGGTTTCATTGATTATTCAAAGCTGCATATTGGCTTGGGCTTAATATGTGGTTACACAAGAATAAACAACTTTTTTTCCAGTTATGAGCTGCAGTTATGTTTCACTCAGTAGTGGGATTCAAAATTTTTTACTACAGGTTCTGTGGGCGTGGCTTGGTGAGTGTGGCATGGCATGGCATGGCTTGGTGGGTGTGGCTTGGTGGGTGTGGCAGGGGAAGGATACTGTAAAATCTCCATTCCCTCCTCACTCTAGGGGAAGGTTGCTGCAAAAGCAGAGGTGGAAGTGTTAACTTTTTAGCCTCTATTTTGGAAGCTGGAAGATTGCACAGAAAATGTATATTAATCTTTGTAGGTTTTAGCACACTTTTTTAGGGTTTAATTTATGAAAAAAAGATGAAAAATCCCATTAACAAAGATATCCACCAAATTTTTGCTGCCATTTTTCAATCAATGTCTTTTAACTATGCAAACCAGGAAAACCTGGAGAAAAAAAAGATTGCAAAATTGAGTCTAAAAACTACCCACCCCAGTTTAATATATTATGTAACCCAACTAACTGCGGTTTGGTCAACAAACAATGGCTTAGTTTCTATTCATGAATCTATACAAAATAATATACGGTTCTGTATATTGTAGGAAATATATAGGCAGTCCTCATTATCAACTGCTTCATTAAGTGACTGTTCACAGTTACACAGTTAATGCGCCTGGGGTTTTTTTTTGTGCCTATTAAGGCACCAGACTAGAAAGCAGGAGACATGGAGTTCAAGTCCCGCCTTAGCCAACCCAAAGTTGCGTGACTTTGGACCAATAAGGCTCTCTCAGCCCAACTCACTTCTCAGGGTTTTTGTTATGGGGAAAATAGGATGAGAAAAGTGTGCTGAATATGTCCACCAGCTTGTGTTGTTTATAAAAATAATAAAGGCCAGGATACAAACAAATAAATAAATAATATTGTAACCAATCCCCACATTTATGACCTGAAGATCATAAGCACAGTTATAGGTTCACTTAGCGAATGTTTTGTTTAACCACTGAGTTGCCAGTCCCATCTGTGATCACTAAACGAGGACTACCTGTAAATCTCACTTTCATTTTTTATGAAACCATATCTGTAGGAAGCAACACTTGGGAAAAAAATACTTGTGCCAGTTCCAAGTATAGAGGACCATATATCTTTATTCACCATGCAGCAAAATAACATGTAAAATGTTCTCAGATAATTGCCTTATTAACGTATATGTAAGCTATAAGAAGCCACACAAATGAATTTGCCCTAAGTGTAATTTTCTCTGTCATGTGGGTCTCAGACTTTGCTAGAATTCTAGCATTTCAGAAAAACAGAGCTTACCACAATGTTAAAATAATAAAGTTTGCATTGTCTCATAATCATCATGTCTTTGCTGAACGAAGTTTGCCTATCAGTTCCCAACTTTCAAGCTATGAATGCCTTCTTTAATAATAAAAAAAAAACCCCTGAGATAAGTACTGCATAGCATTTGAAAAGTGCATTATAAGGAACATGTTGGTTGCCTGCTGATTTGATATTTTATTGGAAGTAATCATTCTAAAACAAGTTCAAAGTAATGGAAACCCATAAAACTGTGTGGAATGGCAAAAGCTGATTCTTTTTCTTTTAAAAATAAATATGACTTTGTAAACGTTATAGGTTTACATTCTATAGATTCCAATACAATTTTTTCCATAAGAAACTTCTTTTGGAAAAAAGTTGACAGCAGTGTTTGTCTGTTTTAATTGAAGTTTAATTAAATTTAAATTAATTTAGGTAACATAGTAGTACCTCTTTCCTTGCTTCCAGTTACATAGTGAAATATATTATATGGATGAGTTTTTTTTTTATTAAAAAAAGTTTTTATTTTATGATCAAACAAGTATACAATATAAGCAATCATTCGAACTATCATCAAGAAAGAAAGAAAAAAAAATTAATCCATAATCCATCTCTAAACTCAATCTTCAACCCCTCCTCACCACCCCCCACCCCCGACTTCCCAGAACAAAAACAGGGCATAGATTTCACCAAACATTCACTAAAATAAACTAGCTAACTGCAAGATTTAATAGCTCCCAAAACCCCTTAACTCCCCTTTTACAATTTCATCAACCTCCCTTTTTATAGACTCAAAGTAGCATATAATCCAATAACTCTAAGAGTTATAAAACCATTAACAAATATTAAGCATTCAAACCTTAAAAATTCTCTTAATATATCAATAAGGTATTCAATTCATTTACAAAAATATTTTCCCCCTCCTACTTTTCTCAAAGTTCAGATATTTTGAAATCTTATAACAAAAAATAAACCTTAGATATTCAATAGTTAAATTTCTACATTTTCCCCCTTCGTTGTTCCTCCCTCCAACTTTTAAAATTTTAAAACATAAACATCAGCGTTTTAATTAACCATTAATACATAAACTAGAAAACCAAAAAAGATTAATCTTAACACCTAAAACATAATCATTTTTAACCATTAATAGAACAACTGCAAAACCAAAAAGAAAGGTTAATCTTCCATTCTTGCTTTCTTTTTATATTTTTTCCAGTCTTTCTGCATCCCTCCTACTTCTATTTTGAGGAGGTTTTTAATTTTAATTTGAGGTTGATGTAACTGCAAAGATTGTCCCCTTTTTGAGAAAATTTCCTCTGATTTAGAGCCCCCATATCGCCTCTTCTTGCTTATATCAATCAGTTCATTCCTTCGTCTGTAAAACCAAAGATTGTCAAGAGTTTGTGAAAAAAAGTTCAGTTGTTTCTTTATTCATGGCTTCTTTTATAAATTCTGTAAATTCTGCATTAGGATCCTTGTAGTTCTGTAAATCAGACAACTGTATCGTTTCTAACACCTCCAAATAGCTTCCAGCACTTTCAAAATCTCCTTTCTTGGAAGCCATTTTATTTTAAAAAGATTGTCTTTCTTCCCACAACCATAAAGTCATAAAGTCACAGCCATCCTCTTGAACAACTTTCAACAATTTCTTTATAAAGCACCAAACGAAATAATCTTGTCCCAAACAGCTCTTTAAAATCTAATCCAGCAATTTAAAGCCAGTCTCTGAGCACGGTCTATTAGCAGGCACTTTCCTTTCTAGCTTTCACTTTTAAAATCGCAACAAAAAACGCCATCTTTACTTCCAGCTCAGAAAATCCAATTAGAAACATTGTATCCCCGGAGTTAAGCATTATACTTGCAAAAAGTTTGTCCTCCTGCTTCTGTTCTGCCTGCTTTTTTGAGATCATTTAATCTTCTCTTTGACAGCAGAAATTGGACGTGACGCCTAGCTCTGTAAAAAACAGAGTCCCCCCGGATCCGGAGCTTCAGTGGGCTGAACGGGGAGCTCTCGCCCTCCGAACCCCTGGAATTAATCCAGGGGTTTTCGGGGAGCTCTACCCTCACCCACCAGCTCTCCTCCCCTTCTTTTCCCGAAGGGGAGATTTTCAAGCCGTTTGACAGCTGATTAGCGCTGTCAACGGCTCAACGGAATCGCGGGGGCGGCGGTCTAAAAAGACCGTCCATGGCGCCGCGGAGCCAACCTGGAAGTCCATATGGATGAGTTTGATGCTGATTTTAACTGCTTATATAACTTGATATAACTCAACACAACATTAATACCAAGGCTAGTATTGAAAGAAATTTCAGATTGAAAGGAATACCTGATGAAAAACTGTTCCTTCCTCTATTTCAACTCTCCAAAATACAAGGAGAGTTGCTGAGTTAGGGTTGTTGCAATATTTTCAGGATCAGACTCAATAAATTTAGCAAGAGTTAAAGGTTTAAATATATCTTCTTTTATTTACATTAGGCATTCTATATTCACTGAATATTCACAGATAGAAGCAAGGAAGTGGGTGCATACAGCTCCTTATATATACAATGGGTGGAGCTAGATATGGGAGTGGTGAATTATGAATACATTAAGAAGTGAAGAATAAGTTAACCCCTGATACCCCGTTCATATACTATTTACACATTAGAGAATAAGGCATTTACATCTGACAAATCCCCCTCTAAATGCCGATTCGTTATGCAACACCAATTACATTCAGATTCAGGACAGTACAAAACATACAACTTAGAAGTTAAGTATTTATGCTGCTTAGAAGGTAAAGGTTTTGTCAATATGTCAGCTAATTGTTCTGAAGTTTCACAATGCACTGCTTTAATAAATCCATCCTGAGATAATTGTCTCACATGTTTAAATTTTATATCTATGTGTCTGGACCTTTGTCCAATGGCGTCAGATCTAGATATTTCAATAGCTGCCTTATTGTCTTCATGCATAACAAAAGGCAAAGCAGGTTTTTTCCAAACATCTGAAATCAAATCATTAAACCATACAAGGTTATTTGCAGCTTTAGATAAACAAACATATTCTGCTTCTGTCGTTGAAGTGGCCACTAATTCTTGTTTACCAGTGTACCAGTAAACTGGACAGTCATTTAAGAGGAATATATAACCAGATGTGCTTTTTCTACATGAGGTGTCTCCAGCCCAGTCCGCATCTGCGTAACATGTAAGCTTTGGTTCTTTATTATCGTTAGGTTCCAACATTAAACAAAAGTCTAGTGTATTTTTCAGATATCTTAATATTCTTTTAACAGCTTCCCAGTGGTACATTGTTGGCTTGCTGACATGTCTGGATAATAAATTGAGGGGTAAAGCGATATCTGGTCTTGTCCAATTAGATATATAAAGAAGTGAACCTATGACTGATCTATAAAATGTGTTATCTTTAAATTCAGGGGATGATTCATCAGCATTTCTTAGAAAATCAGTCTGCATAGGAGTATCACAAGGTTTGGCATCACTTAGATTGCATTTGTTTAAGAGCTCTATGATCTTATCTCTCTGAGTAAGTTTGAATCCTCTTTTAGTCTTATTAATTTGAACACCAAGATATTTGTTTACTTTGCCTAAAGATTTCAATGAGAAATGTTCACTTAGCTTAGTCACAAAAGTTTCTCTTCTCTCTTTATGTTTTCCTATGTATAAAATGTCATCCACATAGATCAATACAAATTCTATGTAATCATCACCCTTTTTGACAAAGAAACAGTTATCAGCAGTGGTGGCATTGAAGTCCATGGTTTTAAGTACTTTTACTAAACAATCATACCATCGTTTACCAGATTGTTTTAACCCGTATAAACTCTTGTTTAACAACCAAGTCTCATTCTTGTTTGTGTATTGACTGTGAGGTGCTCTTACATATATTTCCTTATCTGGTTTTGCGTGTAGATACGCAGTCTGTATGTCATATTGGAATACATCGAGATTGAGTGCTGATGCTACCACTAGAGCTGTTTTGACACTCTCAGTTCTTACTGTGGGGGAATACGTGTCAGTATAGTCCTCCGGATATTTCTGTGCATAACCTTGTGCAACTAGTCTAGCTTTGTATAGGGTATTGCCTCCCTCTAAGTTCTTAATTTTATATATCCATCTGGTACCAATAATTGTTTTATCTTTTGGTGCAACTGCAGGTGTAAATACATTTAATCCTTGTAAGCTTTCCATCTCTTTTTTCATTGCTAATTCCCATTTTTCCTTTTCTTTACGAGGAAGCTTTAACACTTCCTCATATGTATTAGGTGTCGTTGACTCACCATCCATATGCATTATATAATCCTTGTATTTATTAGGCATCTGATTTCTGGTGTTTCTAATTGTTTTTTCAGGTTTACTATTGTTATCATGCAAATATCTTGCTTCCTTTTTTGTTAGTGTGTCTGTCTTTATTTTGTGTTGGCTATTTATCCATGTTTTGGTTTTGTTTTTATATTTGTTGATATTTTGCTTTTCTATAGTCCCTTTCTCTTGAGATTTTGTATCTTTGTTGTTACTTGGAAATATTTCATTAAGATGTATTTTAGACCAGTTGGCCTGTTCATGGAACACAGCTGTTCTGGAGACTATAAATTTGTTATTATTATCAATGAATCTGTACCCTTTAGTGCCTGTCTCATATCCCATAAATCTGAGTCTTCTGGACATGTTCTCTCCCTTTCTTCTTAATTGCTTAGGTATGTGTACGTCTGCAGTGACTCCGAATATGTGCATGTGTGCCAATTTTGGTTTCCTATTATACATCACTTCATATGGTGTCTTATTTACAATGCTGGACCAGGTTCTATTCTGTGTGTAATTGGAATAATGTAGGGCTTCTGACCAGAATTGTTTGCTTAAGCCAGCATCTTCCAATGTGCATCTAATCATGGTTTGTAATGTTGAGTTCTTTCTCTCTACAATCCCGTTCTGGAACGCAGAAAATGGACTAGATGTGTAATGTAACATTCCTTTGTCCTTTAACCATTGGGAGAATTCTTTAGACATGAATTCACATCCCCTATCTGTCATGATTTGTTTTATTTTGATATTGTGTTGTGTTTCTATGCGTTTATAAAATTCTTTAAATTTTTGAAAGGTTTCATCTTTGTGTTTTAATGTATAAACAAATCCATAGCGGCTATAATCGTCTACTATGGTCAAGAAGTAATGTTTTCTATAAGTGATTGATGGAGTTAGTGGACCAACTAAGTCCATGTGTACTAAATCAAAAATTTTGTTGGTTGATCTAGTAGATTTTCTTGGCCTGGGGCTAGTTTTTAGTTTTGTGGATTTACATACTGAGCATTCCAAATAGTTTTCACAATTTTTTATTTTAACACCTTCTGCGTGTTCAGTCATTTTTTGTACTACAGGAAAACTGGCATGTCCTAACTTCCTATGTAAGATGTGAGCACACTCATCATGAATTGGTTTACCTATTTTTGGTTTTTTTTCATTGTGTGCATCTTTGTGATCATGAGATATTTTACATTCATCAGTCACTGTTGCTAATGTTTCCATCATCTACTTCAATACAATCTTCCATATTTGAATCAATGTTATGCAACCATTTTTCCTTTGTTATCAGATAAGGTAGGCCTCCTTTAATCATCACAGTGCCTATATCTATTTTATTTTTCTCCAAAGTCGCTTTTCCTTTAGAAAAAACAATGTTAATATCAGAATCTCTACTTAGTTTTATGGCACTTAGTATGTTATGAGGTATTTCAGGTATTAGCAATACCCCCTCTATTTTTCCTAGACCAGGCAAGGTTACATTCCCTCTACCTAATACTTGAACCTTTTCTTGGTTAGCTACCTTTATTACAAATTTATCTTTTACAAATGAAGACAATATATTTTTGTTATTAGTGGTGTGATTAGTTGCTCCAGAATCAATAAGCCAATTATTGTTCTCATTCTGCTGTATGTTAGTGTTGTCTTGTTTATTTAATCCATTCAGTGAACCAGATTTTCTATCCTTTGAATTATCTCTGCCCCCTCTATTCTCTTTGTAATTTGGTGGGCTTCTATATCTATGTCTATCCATGGAAGACTGTCTATAATTGTATTTGTTTCTATATTCAGACCTATGTCTTTCTTTTGAAGTTTTGGGGCAATCTCTTCTATTGTGTTCCCTGGATCCACAGTTATGACATTTAAATGTTTCATTATATTTTTCTTGGAAAGTTACTTTCCTATATGGTTTGTGTTCTATGTGATTGTTAGAACGATCCCTTCTTGAATTGTCTTCTGCTATTAATTTATTGGATAGACTTTCTATGGATAAGTATCCTAGATTGATTGTGTCTAAATGTGACATATAATTGTCCCATGATGGATCAAGTGAGTTGATAATAACACTTTTCATTGTTTGGTCTGAAATCACCTCCCCCCTTAAATGCAGTTCAGCTCTTATTTTGTTTAAAGATATTAAGTGCTCACTTATGGAAACCCCTGGTTTTATCCTAGATGAAAAGAAATCTTTAGACATCCTTGTGGTGGTAGCTACACTGTCACTGTGAAACAAATTGAACATGCATTGAATAATTTCTGAAACAGTCAGATCTTGCTTAATGCTGTGATACATTGCAGGAGATACACTAGATATTAATAAGAAAAATGCTCTATGGTGTAAACAGTCTATTTTTAGAGTCCAAGGTCTTTTTGGGGGACTAGTGATAAAAAACAGTAAGTTTTCCTTCATAAAGACAACCTGGAGCTGCTGATACCATTCTTGTAAATTAATGCCATCTATCCTTAGCTTTGGGAAGTCACTGGGTAAATTTCCGACATTATTAGGTCCATTACTTACAACCTGAGGTAGTCCGTGGTCTCGTAAATGCAGAAAGTTACAAAACGGCGTGGGGATGCTCGCAACGAACCTGCATGGTCTTCTCGTCAATTCATGTCTTCCCAGACCGTCTGCGTAGTCTTGCGCATGCGCGTTGTCCATTTCTTCCCTGGAGTCATTGTGAGAGGTTCTCCTCGTTGCGGCTCGCTCGTTCTGCTCCTCCTCAGACGAATCGGTCTCTGGCTCGATCTTGGGAGTCCTGACGATGGCGGCTGCTCTTCCTCTTCTTTTGAGTGCGTTGGTGCTTGCTTCGGTCTGTGGCGTGGGGCGGTATCGGCAGGGCTCTCTGGGTTCGGGCGTCGGCGCTCTCGTAGTCAGGATGGGAGCGGGCAGGTCTTGAGGCATTGGCTTGCTCGTTCGCTTCTTCGTTAGCTTTTTAGTAATTCTTAGTTTTGGCCCAAATGCAGCAAAAAGCGTTTTCATTGCTGATTTTATTTGATTGTTTGTTGAATCACCTTCACTTTCTGATTCTGATTCTTCTGAGGTGTTTGAATCTTCTTTTTCGTTTTCGTTGTCTGATAATGTTTTTCGCGCCAGAAATTTTGAATTGAGTTTTCTGATTGGCTCTGCTTTGCTCACCCTGGAGGTCTGTTGAAACCAAGATGGCTGCCATTCAAAATTTCGCACGGGATCACCGTTTTTCTTCTTCACAACAATTTTTTCTGCAGTCATATCACTCACTATTTTTGGGTCTTTTGATTTTTCATTAGTGATGTACTTCTCTCTCGCTGCTCCGCTGTTCTTCAGCATAGCTTGGAGGTTCGCGATGAGGCTTTCATCATTTTTCTGGCTCTTCAATAATTTTAATATCTCTGACCTGAGTTCGTTATTCTCTATTTCGATTTCCTCCTGATCATCATTTTCATCTATTATTTCTTCGTCTTCAGTGGTGTATTCTTCGGATTCTCTCGAAATCGCGTTTGTGGATTCGTTGATTATTTCTTGTTCTGTTTCCATTTCTTTGCTGTATGCCCTGGTGTTGGGCCTATTTTTCTTAGACATTTTTAAGTATTTATTGAGTCAATTAACCATCCTCTGCTACCAGCTTGTTGCAATATTTTCAGGATCAGACTCAATAAATTTAGCAAGAGTTAAAGGTTTAAATATATCTTCTTTTATTTACATTAGGCATTCTATATTCACTGAATATTCACAGATAGAAGCAAGGAAGTGGGTGCATACAGCTCCTTATATATACAATGGGTGGAGCTAGATATGGGAGTGGTGAATTATGAATACATTAAGAAGTGAAGAATAAGTTAACCCCTGATACCCCGTTCATATACTATTTACACATTAGAGAATAAGGCATTTACATCTGACAAGGGTTAATACAGGAAGTCATAAAATCAGAAAGTTTGGTCATTTAGGACATGAAATTCAAAGTCCTGGTCATTGTAGGTATCCACATTAAAGCATCCTCAACAGATAGCGGTCCAGCCTTTTTCTGTGTAAAAGGGAACTAAGAAATTGATTCCATTTATGAATTTTTCTTTCTTAACTCAGTAAGAGTTCGAGTATCCCCGAATACTCAAATAGAGTATTCGGGGATGTAATTTAATTACTATCCTGCATATTGAGATGATAAAAAAAGAAAAGAAATCAGAGCCTTTTTCTATGTGGAAGCCACTACTGTACTTCAATCTCTCCTCATAGGATATACAGTATTTTCCTCTTCTTTGCTTAGTCTCATTGCCTTCCTTTGCAACTGCCTAGGTTTGTCTGCAATCTCTGTAAAATGAGGAGCTCAGAAATGGATATGGTAGTCATTCTTGATAATGATCAAATTAGAATGTAATGGAACCATGAGTTCCCATGACCTGAAAGTTTTTATTGGGGCAGTCCAAAATTTACAACAATTCTAAACAGCCACATTGCACTGCTGACTTGTATTCAGATTATCATCAATTCCAATTCCAAATATTGGAAGTACCAGGGAGAGCCATGGGAGGTCAAAAAAGTCAAGAGGTGATCATGGCTGCAGGGAAAAAAAAGAGTGAAGAAATTGTGCTGAAACATTTTGCATTTGCCTGCATTGATTTCATGATGTTGTTATGATACAACCACCACAAATATCTGTTTCACTGAATTTAGACTGTAGGTGATTATTATCAACTGCCCTTTAAAACAGAACATGGTTGTTTTAGTTTATAGTTAGTTTATTTGATTTGTATACCGCCCTACTCCCGAAGGACTCAGGGTGGTGAACAGCCAACAATAAAATACATAAATACATGAAGTAATATGTATTGAATTTTGTTTAAATTCTATTGCTTGTAAGCCACTTTAAGAAGACTGTTATCCTGGATGTAAATATTTCTGACAAGAAAACAAACATTTACATCCCACTTCTCTAAACCGTGAAGCTCATTCCAATACCACTAAAGAAGGGATATGTGACACTATTCTGATTAACTGTAGTCAGTCCATGACAGTGAGAAAACTTGGGACATGGTTACCACAGAATAGTTGATCAAATTAGATCAAACTGAGTATATGATCCACATCATTTGTTGGCAATGAAACCAGTTGGGATATGTCCATAGTTCTCCTGGTTGGGGTGCTCCAGGATCCCAAGAGAGGTTCTCCTGAGCTACTCCAATGAATTCTGCCTCATATTGGATTTTGAAATCACCCAGTCCCACACATTTATTTATTATTTACTAAATCCATCATGAGTTCACCTTTACTCTGGGCAGGGTACAATATAAACAAATATAAAAATGATGCAATATAATGCAAACAATATTAAAGGATGGGGGAGAGAGACACATTGAGATAAATCAATCACTCATCAAAAAACATGTCACCCTTTCTAGCCCAAGTCCTGAGGAAGAACCAGGTTTTATGTTATTTGGAGGACTGCCACACTAGCTCTGAGACTACTTTTAGCTCTACAATTTGACAGAACAGTGACATAGTAAGAGGAACCTCAGTCTATCCCTAGTCCCAACATTCAAAATCAACAAACTCTTTCATAGACAATAAGAAAAATACAACATGTTGCTTAAAAAAGGCAAAACAAGCCAAGATTTGATCAAATGAAACCAAAGCAAATTCATGGGATCAACCTGAATAATTTCATTGAAATCTGTGGAGATAAACAAGAATGACTTTTTTAACTTGTACATTAATGTAAAATTTAAAGGTTAAAAGAAATCATTTCATGCCCCCAACTTTGGCCCATGATAGAAAGGAATGGAAAAAATGGATCTTCTTACATTTGCAAAGCTCTTACCTTCTGAATTCAGAAGCACTTAGCCCAGTGCTGACGCCAATGATTTACAAAAGAATCATCATATTTCTGCAGTCCTTTGAACTGACAGATATTATCAATCAAATCATCTCAGATTATTCATTCCACACCCACTAAGAGGTGACTGATGTTTTTGTTATTTTTTTTTTAATTGGGGAACTTGGATTGATACTATCAAAGAAAGCTGTGTTTTGGTTTAGTAGTTACAGAATCATTTTTTATCCAGTGTTATATATAATTAAGTATCATATTAATAATACTAACTCAATAACTTCATGAAGCAGCAAAACAAAAGGGAATGTACTTTATTAAGTGGCAAAAGCATTCAGGTTTAAAAATAATACATATATAAACTCATGAAATTATTTGATGTTCAGTTTAGAATGATGTTTACAACAATATAAAATCTCTTTATGGGTCCAAACCTGCAAACTGATGAGTATTTTCAGTTTCTGTATAAAGAGATCAATTACAATACAGCCAGGCAAATACTAACTTTTTAAAACTACAATAGTGAAATGGGTTCATTTAAATGGAAATAAAATAACAAGGTTTCCTACAAAAGCCCTGTTAATGTAAAGCTTTGGATTTTGAACTATAGAGAAGTAAGAGAGGCTACTTAAAGCGAATAGAGTTAGGACTATGAAAACTATTGAGAAATACAGGTACTTCTCAACTTATAATTTATGTTATAATATTCATTTAGTGATCATTCAAAGTTACGACACTGAAAAAAAGTGATTTATGACCATTTTCCCCACTTATGATTGTTGCGGCATCCCCACAGTCACATGATCAAAATTCAGACGCTTGGCATATGTTTATGACAGTTGCAGTGTCCCAGGGTCATGTGATCAATTTTTGTGACTTTCTGACAAGCAAAGTAAAGGGGAAAGCCAGATTCACTTAACAACTATGCTACTAACTTAATAACTGCAGTGATCCACTTAACAATTGTGGCAAGAAAGGTCCTAAAATGGGCAAAACTCATTTAACAATGATCTCACTTAGCAACAGAAATTTTGGGCTCAATTGTGGTTGTAAGTCGAGGACTACCTGTAACAGTACTTCATTCTTTTCTATTTAGAAAGAAACTTTGAGGTAGCAAAGTAACTTCTCCATTCCTGTCGTTCATATGCCAAACTACAGGCAATCCTCAATTTACAACAGTTCATTTAGTGACCATTCAAAGTTACAATAGTCAAAGTTAACAGAAATGTTGGCCTTAAATTATGGTCGTAAGTCAAGGACTACCTGTACTGAAGAAAATTGTTCTGACCAGACCTTGGTGTAAAGAATAATTCCTTCTAAAATAAATTTTATTCTTAATTTCTCTTTGCCCTCATTTGGAGGTTCACATCTTTAGCACTGATATTTATTTCTCTGGATATTTTCTTACCAAATATGTAAATATATGAGAATAAATTCTCAAGGAATTTGGAAAGAACTAATAATAAGGGGCTGTTTTAAAAAGTTTTCATGCTACTGAATTAAGGCAGAACCATGCAGAAATATCTGTTCAAGTCTCTTTATATTCAAACACTTGTCAGAAATTTCTTCCTGTCCTGAATAATTTGGATTGTGCTTATATCATTGTGTAACTCAGCTTATACAGTCAGGTCCAGAAATATTGGGACATCGACACAATTCTAACATCTTTGGCTCTATACACCACCACAATGGAGTTGGAATGAAACAAACACAATGTGCGTTAACTGCAGACTGTCAGCTTTAATTTGAGGGTATGTACATCCAACTCAGGTGAACGGTGTAGGACTTACAGCAGTTTGCATATGTGCCTCCCACTTGTTAAGGGACCAAAAGTAATGGGACAGAATAATAATCATAAATCAAACTTTCCCTTCTTAATACTTGGTTGCAAATCCTTTGCAGTCAATCACAGCCTGAAGTCTGGAACGCATAAACATCACCAGACACTGGGTTTCATCCCTGGTGATGCTCTGCCAGGCCTCTACTGCAACTGTCTTCAGTTCCTGCTTGTTCTTGGGGCATTTTCCCTTCAGTTTTGTCTTCAGCAAGTGAAATGCATGCTCAATGGGATTCAGGTCAGGTAATTGACTTGGCCATTGCATAACATTCCACTTCTGTCCCTTCAAAAACTCTTTGGTTGCTTTTGCAGTATGCTTTGGGTCATTGTCCATTTGCACTGTGAAGTGCTGTCCAATGAGTTCTGCAGCATTTGGCTGAATGTGAGCAGATAATATTGCCCAAAACACTTCAGAATTTATCCTGCTGCTTTTGTCAGCAGTCACATCATCAATAAATACAAGAGAACCAGTTCCATTGGCAGCCATACATGCCCACACCATGACACTACCACCACCATGCTTCACTGATGAGGTGGTATGCTTAGGATCATGAACAGTTCCTTTCCTTCTCCATACTCTTCTCTTCCCATCACTCTAGTACAAGTTGATCTTAGTCTCATCTGTCCATAGGATCTTGTTCCAGAACTGTGAAGGCTTTGTTAGATGTTGTTTGGCAAACTCTAATCTGGCCTTCCTGTTTTTGAGGCTCACCAATGGTTTACACTTTGTGGTGAACCCTCTGTATTCACTCTGGTGAAGTCTTCTCTTGATTGTTGACTTTTACACACATACACCTACCTCCTGGAGAGTGTTCTTGATCTGGCCAACTGTTGTGAAGGGTGTTTTCTTCACCAGGGAAAGAATTCTTCGGTCATCCACCACACTTGTTTTCCATGGTCTCCCAGGTCTTTTGGTGTTGCTGAGCTCACCGGTGCATTCCTTCTTTTTGAGAATGTTTCAAACAGTTGTTTTGGCCATGCCTAATGTTCTTGCTATCTCTCTGATGGGTTTGTTTTGTTTCTTCACCCTAATGATAGCTTGCTTCACTGATAGTGACAGCTCTTTGGATCTCATCTTGAGAGTTGACAGCAACAGATTCCAAATGCAAATAGCACACTTGAAATGAACTCTGGGCCTTTTAGCTGCACATTGTAATTGGGGTAATGAGGGAATATCACACGCCTGGCCATGGAACAGCTGAGAATCCAATTGTCCCATTACTTTTGATCCCTTAACAAGTGGGAGGCACATATACAAACTGTTGTAAGTCCTATACCGTTCACCTGAGTTGGATGTACATACCCTCAAATTAAAGCTGACAGTCTGCAGTTAACGCACATTGTGTTTGTTTAATTCCAACTCCATTGTGGTGGTGTATAGAGCCAAAGATGCTAGAATTGTGTCGATGTCCCAATATTTCTGGACCTGACTGTACAAGCTACTTGTCTTTGCCATATTCTAAAATGGGATATGTTTAATTTTTCCATGTAATTATTCAATACTCACATACAACTCAAATGTGTCAGTGTGTGATGAAGTTTTCCCAAGCAAACATGAAGTTTCACCTTACAATGATAAAAAAATTAAAACAAACAAACCAGAATGTACAGTATTTTGAACATATAGATATGTTCTATATCGAACATATATATGCTCTAGCAGTGGTGGGTTGCCCTCCGTTCTATAGAACTGGTAGTAAAACCGACGGGAGGCTCCGCCCACTGACCCGGACGTCATCAGAAGTGATCTGCGCATGCACACCATCGGTAGTAAAGGTGGGTTCTACTTACCTTTACTACTGCGCAAAGTAGTAGTAAAGGTAAGTAGAACCCACCCCTGTGCTCTAGTCTTCTGTATCAAAGACTAGAGCTTTAGGCATTTCTATCCTTTAAACACAGAGAACAATATAGCCAAGAATATAAGGCACTTTCTCAAGTGAAACGTAAGTGGGAACTTTTTCCCAGGGTGAAAAAGTAACTCAGCTTTCCAACCACATTCAACATTACATCTTTGTAACAGTTTTGATATTCCTTAATTATAGGTCAAGAAATCTCACCAAGGCAACCTGCCTTTTTAAATACAAAGAAGATTAATTGCATGGTTCCTACATAAAATGAACCACCAGCAGGTTAACAACAAAAGGTGTTTTTCTTGAGAAGTCCCTGGATTAAAAAGAGTGTGTGCGAGAGAGACAAAGTTGAACTGTTACAGGAAGCAGAACAGCTGCCAAATTACTATGCCTGTGAGCTTCACCCTCATTATTAGACTAAATGAATACCCCCCACCCTTGCCCTTTCATCCTCTTCCAGGCACAAGGAAAAGCAGAAGAGAGAGAGAGAGAGAAAGAAATCACTTTGTACAAAGAAATCTCTCTGAAGTTTGGAATGCACCCTGCTTGTTTGAAGACTTGATTTATACCTGACACCTTTCTCTAAGCTTGTTGTTGAGACTCGCCTGTTTTCAAATCAACCGCAGACTGACTGCTTGAAGTACTTCATCTGATGACGACCACATAAGCCAGGAGAAACGCACAAGGTCTGGATAACTTTTCAGGTTAGGAAAAGGTGTGTGTGGCAAAATGAACGGAAGGGGAGGAATTGGGTCCCTAACACAGTTCATAAGTACAACGAATTTGGGTAAAAGGAAGGTAAACAGAACATGCAAAGAAAAAGGCAATGGTAGCAGGAATGAGATGCAAGGAGCCTACAAACTTACTTACTTTCTTTTCTTTTCTTTCTTTCTTTCTTTCTTTCTTTCTTTCTTTCTTTCTTTCTTTCTTTCTTTCTTTCTTTCTTTCTGCCTGCTTGCCTGCCTTTCTACTCTCTATCTATCTATCTATCTATCTATCTATCTATCTATCTATCTACCATCATCATCATCTGCCTTCACTATTTTACAAATAATTCAAGGCAACAAACACATCCAACACAAAGTCCTCTTCCTGTTTTCCCCACAACAATACTGTGAGATGGGTTGAGCTGAGAAAGAGAGTGACCTGGTTGGCTTTCATGGCTAAGGGACTTGAACTTGGTTACATACTTTCTAGCCTGGTGCCTTAATCACTAGACCAAACTGACACTCAGTGACCACAGACCTGTGAATTTTGGCAAATATAAATAGTTAGACACAATGGCTGCAATTGGGCACACTCTAGAAACTGTGAGGAATAATAAATTGCATTGTGTGTTTCATTCTTATTTTATGAGAAAACAAATGTGTGCTATAGTGGCTTCCCCCAAATGCCACCTTTTGGATTGTAACTCCCATCAGTCATTACAACCTCACATCCTAGTTGGTGATATTGAAATCTGGAGATGCAAAAATCTACAGACAATATTTTGCAGTAATTCTATAGCTGCTGAGAAGAGAACTTTGCATTTCAAATCATGCATTTGATCTATTTCATAGAGGTCCATACTGTTCCGCCTTGGATTATCCCACTCATCCCTACATGAAGCTAACATCTGACCCATGGCATGTCAAGTGCAGATTTTGCCAAGAGTTTTAGATCTCTGTGACCCATGAGGTCAACTTTGTTCAGAAGTGGAGCCAATTTCTTCCTGGCTCATCTGTGTTGCATTTGAAATCACAGTAACAGATTAACAGTCATATCATTTAGTAATTATTGGAATCATGGAAAACTTTACCATGATACAAATATTCAAAATCCAGTGATGGTCTAGAAATGTAGACTTTGGAATTCTCCCCTTTAGGAGAGTCGTAGTAGTCTTGGTCTTTGGGATATAATTTCTCTTTTATTATCACAGAAATAGAAGTCCTCAAGATAATAAAAGTTATTTCAAGGACAAATGACTTTCAATATATCCATGGAAATGATTCCCAATAGACTTCAAAAACAAGCCAAAGTTTGAGCAAACCAAATTAGACATAAAATAGCCTTCTCCTCAAAAAAGAGTGTTCCTCAAAGTATGAACTGAATATAGTAAAAATTGATATTTCTCACTGGATAGGGATAGGTGTTCATTAACATTTGATCATCTCATATAGTGGAATGCCCTGAAGACAGCAGCTACAGAATAATATCCTTATAACCTTGGGCTGCTACCTGTATTTCACATTAAGATTACTTTTTGTGACATAGAAGAAGATAAACTGACTTATTACTAGTCCAGAAGAACAGCTTTGTATTACTATTCCTATTAGCTAGGCTGGGAAATTAATCCATCCATCCATCAATCCAGAAAGGTTCTATAATGCTGCCAAGAAAGCAGCATGTCATCAGGGACATGAGCATCTAAAGCAATCTTTACTTTTCTCAATAGAAAGACATTCTCAAAAGAATTAGAATACACTTTATTGTAAATTCTCTCCTGTACTTTTGTCGCTATTCTTTTTTAGCATGCTGGTGATTCAGAGATAAGGGCTATTTTACTTTAGAAGAGATAAACCACAAATACTTTCCATAACGTGATAGCAGAGAGTAGAGTAGAAAATAGAAAATCTGGATCTCATCAAGTGAAAAAATGTATTTAGAATATAGTCCTCTGCACATACTGTAGACTTAGAATAAGTCCCACTTAACCTAAGAAGATATTCTTTTTCTCAGTGGACATGGATAAAACTGCATGTGAAACTTTGAATGGTTTAGTTCTTAGTATCTTCATAAAGACTAAACAGTGAGATTATAGAACCTGTAATTGAATAGAATTTTGCAAATATCACATTTTTATGCCTGTGATCCCATCAATGGCACTGTACTTTGCAGTTTTAGATACTACTCTAGAAATAAGACTTACCTCAGATGGAAGTCGACCTGGATATGTTTGTGCACTGAATGGGGAGATCTTAATTCCAAAACATTCACTTATAAAAGTAGCTGAAGAAAAACTTTAATTCTTCATTCATCTGGTAGTCTAGGTAGTGGTCAGAAGCCACAATAATCCAGGTAAATCAAATACTGAAGGAGACTAAATTCCTCTTTCAAGTGAACTTTGAACAGAGGACGGCTAGCTAAAAGTCTGATGAGGACTGAGGCTGCACTTCAAAAGTGCAGGAAGATGAAATAGAAGATAGAAGATTAGAACTCCCAATCAACAAAGCCAGAGATATCACCTTACCACCTTATAATCATCCATGCCCATTACACTTTGGAACCCAATATGAGGGATGTGGTGGCTCAGTGGCTAAGACGCTGAGCTTGTCGATTGAAGGTCAGCAGTTCAGCGGTTCGAATCCCTAGTGCCGCGTAATGGGGTGAGCTCCCGTTACTTGTCATAGCTTCTGCCAACCTAGCAGTTCGAAAGCACATAAAAAATGCAAGTATAAAAATAGGGGCCACCTTTGGTGGGAAGGTAACAGCATTCTGTGCACCTTTGTTGTTTAGTCATGCCCCGGAGACGTCTTCGGACAGCTCTAGCTCTTCAGCTTTGAAACGGAGATGAGCTCCGCCCCCTAGAGTCAGGATCGACTAGCACATATGTGCGAGGGAAACCTTTACCTTTACCTATGATGGATAATGCATTCAAAAGAGAATACAGTAACTTTTCAAGAATACTGTGATATCAGAAAAACATACGCATGGAATATAGCCCAAACTAGGTTTAGTTTGGATTCAACATGCTGGTCCAGGAGCAGATGGATTTGACTTGAAGTATTAGTATTGTTACTAATATAGAAACACATAATGGGCTATGGCTATTTGTTTCTATTTTTTCACAAAATGCAGTCCAGTTGGCAGGTAGAATATAAACTTTGGAGGTAATGAAGTTGTTCAATTTCAGAGAATAAATACAAAGATTTGGAACTGAATCCTTTTTCAGTTTTTGATATGGGAAATGCTTATAATTTGTCAAAACTGACAAAATGATATAATCTATCAAATGGGTAAGACTGAACTTTTTTCTATTCTACTCTTATAATCTTTTCTCCCATTGTAAACCTATAAAGGAAATCCATGCTGGATTTTGCAAAATGCCAAGAACCACTCCACAGGAAAAAAAATGATATGAATTGCCAGCATTCATCTCAAAAGCACTGATTAAGAATATGCGGCCTATACAATTGATATGTGAGGTATTCAGTGAAACAAGTAAACTAAAATAAATCCAACTGTACCCAATTTTGGCTATGAAAAAGATCTTTCTGTCAAGTAGATTCCACATATGGGAGAAATTATAATTAACAGGATACAATTTTTTTATTGTCATCTAGCATCCAAATGAAACTTGAGAGAGAAGAAATGTTAGCTTTCAAAACTAACACAGCATTATTTTACAAAGTATTAACTAAACACCTGAAAGAAAGATAAGTCCATGCTATTTGCACTCCAAATGATGCTGATGTGAAAAGAGCTATAGAATTCTTAGTGGTCTAAACATAATTGTTATAATGTAACAGATAATATGATACTACACTTCCTCTTCTGCTATTACTTTTATGTATGAACTTGAAAACAATATTTTTGCTTCTGAGCCAGAACAGATCTTAAGTGGGCGGCATTAGTTTTAATCACGCAGTAACAGGTTATGATACCTTTCTCCGCTTATATTCCCCCAAGGCTTATATGAAGAATGCAGGAAAATAGCAATTTTCAGTTGCAACCCTTTGCTGTTCTGTGGTGTTATAATATTTGCAGTGATATGAAATGCTATAGGGTTTTTAAAAATATTTTTTAAAATGTACTAGAACCTTTTCCCCTTTAAAAGTGGTTCATTGATTGTACTGTATCAACTAAAGAAGGAAGAATAAATAAATAAACTTCCTTTCAAACAGTTCAAGTTTTACCTTATAAAAATTGCTGGAAATTACCAGATCTTTTAAGAGAAGTAATTGTGTGTATTCTTAACGCCTCTGCTTTGACAAACACAGAAAACAATGGCTTTCTCTCTGAAAGTACATTAATCATTGATTTTATGCAGATGGAGAGAAGAAAAAGTACTTTCCATTTTTAGCAAATTCCCCTAAAGGGGAAGGATGGCATATTTGCCAAAATACAGTAATTTATGCTCAATCACCAGGCACTTGGTTCTAAAGCAATGGTGAGATATAAAATTTGTTACTACCGGTTCTGTGCGCGTGGCTTGGTTGGGGGGGGGAGTTAATATGACTGAGTAGGGGTGGCCAACTTTTTTTTAAAATTTTAAAACCATTTTTTTCTACAAAAAAATGCTTTTAAAAGCCTCTGATGATCCCAGCTGAGCCGCGCGATCATCAGAGGCTTTTTTTTTTACTTTTAAAAGCATTTTTTCGGCCAAAGAGGTTGTAGAAAAAAATGCTTTTAAAAATAAAAAAAAAAAGCCTCTGATGATTGCGCGGCTCAGCTGGGCAATGGGGGGGCAGGGATTTTTCCTACCGGTTCTCCGAACCATCCGCCTCCATCGCTATCGGATTATGCGATCCGGTCCGAACCGGGAGCATTTCACCCCTGTTCTAAGGTGGAAGGAGAGGTGGAAGGTTTGATCTGGTGTCTCTGGCCCAAGTAGCATAATGCTTAGTTACAGAGTCCTCACCGAAGTGCCTTCTGGACATGCTTCACCTAACCCTCAAGCTATATACTAATATATACTAATATAGTATATGCTATATACTAATGATGTCCTGACAGAGTTTGAGGAGAACTGATAATATCATTTTGCAATTTACCAGAGATAATTCTTTGGAATGCAGTTTCTCCATTCATGATGACCCTCTTCTCTTTCTTCAGGGCACGGGAGAAGACAGTATGTTCGTGACATTTATCAAGCCACATCCTGCATACATCCCATTCTACAATGTTTTATACTTGTTTTAGAAGACATCACAGAGTAGATTAGCAGATTATATGATCTGATGGAAGACAGTTGGAGTTGATTTTACCATTTGTCCTCTTTGAAGAGAGGTCTTGACCGGTGGGAAAATTGTTTTCTCTCCAGCAACATTAACTGTTTCCTTGAGGCCATCCTGTTCAAAACGATCTATTTATTTTTGCTAGGGATTTGTTGATGGGCGTTTGTGTAACTAGAGGGAGGTGGACAATGTAGTTCTCTTCTACTATTGACAGTTAATGTTGAGATTCTACTCTTACGTCTTTGGCTATTCTTAGAAGGTGGTATCTGCTAGACCTCTTGAGAATATTCTGGAAGGCTTCTCCAGAGTTCCATCCAGAGTTCTAAGTTGTATGGTATCTATATGAAGCCATATGGGAAGGTTTGGATTCAACTGATGCTAGGATGCAATGATATTCATATGCTAATGATATGCTAATGATCCAAATGTTTTGTGAGCCTAACTTCTAGGCCATAAGAGGTTAGATTTGGAAGAATAAGATGAAATGGAATTTGGATAAAAAAAATCTTACTATTGCTGCAATATGCTTTTTCAGATGGAATCTCTCTTCCCTTTAACTAGGACAGAGGATCATCAGTTCTTCAAGGAAGATCAAGGCAGGAAATAGATAACACAGGAATTACTGGAACTTGGTTATTATAGGCCAGGGGTGTCAAACTCGTGGCCCATTGGCCACACCCACCTCTATTTTAGCGAAGGGGGAAAAGTCACAATACGTCATGTGATGACAACATGCCGCCATGAGTTTGACACTCCTGTTATAGGGCATGGTGTGCTGGAGTTAACCAACTCATGAGAGCTGGTTGTTTAATTTTCTGCAATTTTTCAAGCTGATTGACAGAAGAACTGTGATAATATGCCTTGCACATCAATCAGCTGTTCCATGGCTAGTGGTATGGTGCAACAATGCAAATGGAGCTGACAGAGCCATTTCTTAAATATGTACCAACATACCACCGTATAAAGTAAAATAATTGAAAGCTGAAAGCCTGACAGAGGTTCTCTGTCTTCCATTTTATATTGCAAGTGACATTTAATTAAATCCATAAATATTCAAATATTTTTGATGATCTATTGTAAATATTTTGCCAGTGAAGTTATTGTTTATACACCTAATCATACCAGTTAAAATACTGGAGACATAGGAAAATTGTATGCTGTTAATCTGTGTGTTATTGCTTACACTTTGTGCCAAGAAATTTAACGGAAGAATGCATTCTTTTTTTAATCCAGGTACATTGTATATAGTTTTAAAAATGAATATGTTTCTCATTTTCTTTTTCATTCCCAAATGATAGAATAAGCGCAGTTATAATGGGATGACAATTTGCATTAATAAAACTTTTGGATATGTCAAAAATAGAAGTATCTATAGAGCTTGGCAGTCATGAAGCTGGCCAGAGCTTTATGGTCTGTAGAATCTGATTGGCATGCTGATGCAAGGATCCTAAATTGCAGTTATCTTCACTTCTGCAACAGTCAAAATAATGAGTACTTATTATGGGTACTCATGGTCATTCTTCTCCCACGTGACGAAAGAAAGTGCAAAGAATGCAATCAATCATGTCAAGTCTTCTGAGTTATTATTGGTCCTATAGTAACAAAAATACCCAATTACCCTCAAAACTTAAAGCAAAAAACAGCCCATCTGCCTTGTCTGACAGTTTACAGAAACGAAACAAAACAAATCAGAACAGCTCATATGATGGAAAACTATGCGAGGAAGATTTAGTTGTAAAATATGAACCAAAGCATTGAAATCTCTCAAAGGCTTTCAAGTTCCTTAGCCACCATTCCTTTATTGCATTAAAAATACCTTATAGAACTGTGAAAATGAAATGATCATGTCAGCAATGAACACTCTTGGCAATAGCTAGATGCATGGTTGCCTGTTGTTATGGCAGCTTGAATAGGAGAGATACATTTTAAGCTACATGCAAATATAAGCTTCAGTAGGAGAATGCTGAAACTCCAAGACAGTATTGCTGTCCTGAGGCCAAGACCAAAAAAAAAAAGTGAAGCAATGGGAATCTCACCAATGGGAAAACAGATCACCCATAATGTTTGCAATTTTTTTAAAAAATGCCAGCATTATAGCAGTTTCAAAAAATCACAGCCGGGTCCGAAATAAATTGACCATTGTCTCCCAAACAACATTGACAGATCAATTAGGGTTCAAAACTGATGCCAAACAAAACACTGATGTGAAAGTGTTGTCCAAGTATTCCTCACCTTAGCTGGAGATGCTAAAGACTGAACCTGGAATCTTCTATATGTAAATCATGTTGTATGCTACTGGTTTAGAATCCCAAGGTCATGAAAACTTTGAAAGTTATGCTAAATAATCACCACAAACAAAATATCTGCATTCCTCCAATATATACAGTATATAACCAGTTTTTGGTGAACACACATGCACCCCCCCCCTCTCTCTCTAACACACACACACACACACACACACACACACACACACACACACACACATTTCCAGTCATTCTTGATTCCTGGAGACCACATGGGCAAATCCATGCACTATTCTTGACAACATTTTCAAAAGTGATTTGTTATTCTTATTACCTTCTTCTTCCTAGGGTGAGAGAGAGCCCAAACTCACCACCTGGCTTTATATAGCCTAGCCTAGCCTAGCCTAGCCCAGCACAGCACAGCACAGCATAGCTTAGTTTATCTTAGCATAGCATGGTCTCCATGGACTATTTTGAATCACCACTTAAAATCTCAATTTTAAGTGGTGATTGAGGCTTGAGGCCTGATATGGTCCTTTTTTTTTTTTTTTAATTGATTTATATGCCGCCCTTCTCCGGAGACTCAGGGCGGCTTACAGTGCGTTAAGCAATAGCCTTCATACTTTTGTATATTTTATACCCAGTCAGTTTATTGCCCCCACAACTGGGTCCTCAATTTACCTACCTTAGAAAGGATGGAAGGCTGAGTCAACCTTGAGCCTGGCGAGATTCGAACTTACTTTAATTGCAGACAGCTGGTGTTAAATTACAGTGCCTTGTCTGCAGAGCTATCCAGGCTCCTTGACTCCTTGTCTCTATCAGTCCTTGACTGATAATTCTTGCTATATCTTACTGAGATTCTTGCCTGCTGCTCTAGTTAGTTTTAACATATCTCTTTTTGAACTACACAATCTATGATAATCAAAGCAATCTTCCCTGGAAGAAGAATTCTTCTTTCACATGCTATTATAATGTTAAGTACTAACTTTACAAAACTGTGCCTTAGCAATTGTCACTTTATATTTTGCATTTTTGACTTGAATTCAGAAATCCCAGGATAAAATATACATAGATCTTTCACTGACTCTGAAAAATACTTCACGTAAGATTTGGAATGTATTCATTTATAATATATGAAGAAGGAACAGACTGAGCTGATTGTATATGTGTGTGTGAGAGAGACAGAAAGCGTGCATATACTTTAGAATTATTTAAATCCCAATAGAAATTTTTTTTTTTTTTTTTTTAATTTGATTTATATGCCGCCCTTCTCCGGAGACTCAGGGCGGCTTACAGTGCGTTAAGCAATAGCCTTCATACTTTTGTATATTTATACAAAGTCAGCTTATTGCCCCCACAAACTGGGTCCTCATTTAACCTACCTTAGAAAGGATGGAAGGCTGAGTCAACCTTGAGCCTTGGAGAGATTCGAACCAGCAGTAAATTGCAGGCAGCTGTGTTAATAACAGGGTGCTTTAAACCACTGTAGTACCAAGGCCAAATTATTGGCACCAAAATTGGCAAGGCAAACAGTGAAAATGTCTTCTATACGTAGACTTTTTTTTCCCAAGTGCCACCACTTGTGGCACTTAGCATGCATTTCTGAGAGAATTTGGTATATTTTATTTTTTTTATTTATTAAATTGATACGCCACCTATCTCACTAAATACATATAGAACAAATACTTTCCCGAATATTATATATTTTCCATATATCATCATATGAAGAGATACTTTTTCATAATTCTTATTCTTTAATGTCCTTCGGTCAATGTCATCTGAGGGAACAGTTCTATGGTATGAATTGCTATCTTTCATTTTGAATCTTACTTTTTCAGGGTGCAAGTCTTCTGATAGTGTGACATAACACTTCAATAATTTAAGACTTAGGCCCCGGAGAAACACATTTCCTATTAAAAGCCATAGGGATATAGGCTCCAGTATGCTTGAGGGAGACAACTGTAATCTGCGGAAATCAGTAAGCATTTGGCAGGGACTTCAATGAATCTGGCCACTTTGCAATAAGAAATTATACCCTGCAGAGAAACATAGACTTCTGCAAGCGTAAACAAAGGAAAATTGACTGGCTTTGCAGGATTTGCCAGGAGATACTTGCATTTTAAAAATCATTACCAATAGGTGGTATAGAGATATTACATATTGGGTCCTAAATGTATTGTCTTGTTTTTTATGGCAAGGATTGATTTCAAATAATTTTGGATAGCTATTGACAAAAGCAACACAACCTTTATTTTGTGATTTATTTGAAAAACAATATACAAGCAAAAACAATACCTTAGCTAAATGGCTTCAAGATTTTATACCAGCTTCTGAGCTTTTTCTTTTACCAATAACATATAGTTGAATGCAATACAAACATAATGTAAGCCTATTATTGGAATCAATCTGATCCTGATATCAACAAGATGATGCCCTTCAGATGCAATCTTGGTTCTATACAACTACTAATTCCAAGATATTAAACTCTTAAATACCTATCCAATTTCTGTGACAAACTAGAGAAAATTCAACTCCTTTCAACTCCCTGACTGCAATTCCTCACATTATATATACTGAGAAATATATTTGTCTGCTGCAATTTATCAATAAACCTAAATTCCAGACATTACAGAAACACTGTGACAATGATTTCTTGCTACTTCTTTTTCTTAACTTGAATGAAAAACTTGCAAAAGTACATTGTTTTACTTTTAAACTGAAAATAAATGAAACATACAAGGAATCCTCTCTCATATTACATCTTCAATCCCCCTTTTTATTGCTTTATTTAACTGAATACCATCTTTAATAGTAGTAGCAATCTCTAATGAAACAAATGAATTCAGCTTGTTGGTTTTTCTGAAAGGCCCAGAAACAAAATGTATTCATTTATTTATTAAACTTATTAACCGTCCATTTCCCTTACTTAGGGACTCTGTTATAGTTATGAAAATCAAAAGTTCATTGAAATCAGTGCCTATCAAACAATCTTCATGTTCTACTAATCTGTCCCAGAAATTAAGATAATAATTCATAGGACTTCTGAAATCTTAGTTCATGCAGAATCAAGGCTGCCTTGTATTAAATAATTCATTCATGTTTCAAAGTTTTAGTCTTGTTTTATACCATCTTGATAAACTGTATATATATTTTTCAAGGACACAGGCAGGACATGGAATCTACATCATTAATAACAAGATGCACTCCATTCCCACTATCGCCTTGTATGTACCCGTCTCTAAAGAAATGGTGGATGTGATCTTCTTGCTTTATATAATGCTTTCCTTTTAAACAAGAAGAAAAGAAAACTACATTTGTGTCCCCAACCTTACTATGTCTTTTCATCAACTGAAACCAGGGGCTAAGGTTTGTTACAAATAAAGAGTTCCGTTAATTTCAGTAAATTTACTAAAAAATATGACTAATTCAAAAACTTTTTTAGTTTTCTCTCAGCTTTAGTACCACTCACACTGACCCCTTATGAGTTGAGACAAGGATTAGGTTCAATATTACCCTGAAGTTACATTTATTCTGTTCATTTTAATTGCATGAAGGAAAGAATTATTACAGGTGTCATTCTCATTTTAGGAGAGTTACTTGGTATGCTACTTGGACTTGTAGGAACATAATACTTCATGTAAACCTAGCAAGTACGTGCTTTTCACCTAATAAACCTTTACTCTTCTAAATTAGAAGAATGACACCCATAATAACATCAACCGCAAAACTGCCAATTGCAAGCAACTAAAAATAATTAACAGTGTTTTGTTTAGATGTGGAATCCCCTGGAAGCAATTCAGCAGAATGCAATTTTTAGTACCAGATGTCACATTCACAAAATTGATGGCCCAGTCCTAAAAATCTGCTGTACCAAAATAATAATTTATTTTGTATAAGACAGGTGGCCATAAATAAGTCTTCCAAATAAACAAATACATTTAATTTTAGTTCTTAAATCAAGTTAGTTTTTGTTCTGTCTTTGCCTGTTCTTGGAGTCTAACTCATTCCAGATCCACATTCAACTTTGTAGTTCAAAAATATATTTCACCCTTGAAATATGGAATGTTTCCAAGTAGAGCAAACTTCTCCAACTGCTTATCATAAAAGAAATGACCTCTCTACCAACATTCCTATGATCCACTTTTGTCCCTCAGCTTAGAACAAAATATTTTCCAACCTCTTTTAAGTTTTTACTTTTTAAAAGCCCCATTTATATCTATTATTCCTTGAGGAGACACACACACAAACTTTTTGACCACAGCCACATGTCTACTTGACTATATGAGTAAAATATGATGCTGGCACAATGCAGAAGGTTTCATTTTGGAGATTTTGCAGAAGCCATATTGGGAGAATGCATAGCCAACATAATCGGAGGGAACTCCTACTGTGAACATGACAAGACTATGTTTTCCACTCCCTGAAACTGCTTCAGTGCTTCTTTTTCTTGAAACATTTGACATCTTACAAGAGTAATTAGCCAAATCTGAATCTCAGAGTGAATGAGGAAAGAGTCGGTAACATGCGCAGGCTGCAAGGTTTGGCTTAGTGACAATGTCACGTGGGCAAATGAAGCCACTTGAGAGAAAAGGTAATTCTTTACTGTAGTTATTCAATGGGATTGTAGCCATTTGGTTCACTGGTTATTCTCAATCTGAAAACTTCCTCCCTCTTTAAACCTGGCCAAAGACCACCACTGGTAGAAACACCAAAGACTACTTTTAAGTCACAGTTCTTCCCTTGGGAATCCAGGAAACATCTGCAGCTGAGGTGTTCAATGGTGGATGGGCAGTTCTTCCATCCTGTCCTGAGCCAGTGCTCTGATGGTCATCTTTGGATAGTAGTATTTCTCTGCCCAATGGTGCACTTAGCATTTAGAAGGCAAGATGGACCCCATATACACTTCTTTGTGCACTCCATGCCCAAGTTTCCTAATTTCAATATTACTATAAATCCCTCCCCTTTCTTTTCTTCCTTTCTCAAAAGGGCCTCTAGGCAAGAAAAGCAGGAAGAAGAAGGGGTAGAAGGGATCACTCTGCTAAATGTGTATGGAAGATCTCCTGATCAATGTATGGCAGTATCACTAACCTTGTTCTTGCTACTAAAACATGCACTGAAATGGGCTACAAAAGGATAAATTTCGTTTAGTCCTGATATTTTGGCTGTTTGCTTGTACTACAATGCTTAAAAAACATTTAAGCCATTTCTTTTTGTTGTTGTTTTTCTTTCTAAAGTTCACAGCTTCAGGCAGAAAAAAGCATCCTATTTCTCATAATTTCAAAGCCTTCATTTAAAGTTAACATTCCTCTGCTTTTAATATCTCCGCCATTCCACCCCTTCATCAGTGCGTAGGCCTACAATGATCTTGGTCTGCTACAGATGGCTTCCTGTACTTTCTGCCAAATCTGAAATTGCCATAAAACTTGAAAAGAGCTTGTGGTTGTCACTGAATGAAAAATGGTATTTTCAAAAGAGGGATGACGAATTAAATATCAGATTTATCCTTTAATTGCTTAACTTTAATCTTGTTTCATAAATGAACTTTTTTACCCCAAACCAGGGGTGAAATCCAGCAGGTTCTGACAGGTTCTGGAGAACCAGTAGCAGAAATTTTGAGTAGTTCGGAGAACCGGCAAATACCACTTCTGGCTAGTCCCAGAGTGGGGTGGGAATGGAGATTTTGCAATATCCTTCCCCCAGGAGTGGGGAGGGAATGGAGATTTTGTAGTATCCTTCCCCTGGAATGGGATGGGAATGGATATTTTGCAGTATTCTTTCCCTGGAGACGGGTGGAAATGGAGATTTTGCAATATCCTTGCCACACCACGCCCATCAAGCCATGCCCACAGAACCAGTAGTAAAAAATTTTGGATTTCACCACTGCCCCAAACCTTACCTAAAGCTTCTGCAAACATAACATAAAGAGTAAAATAAAATACAGTGAGGTATTTCAGCCTGATCTATGTTCTTTATTAACAATAACAACTGCAAAGCAACAGCAGAAGAATGATTGCCTGGTTCCATTTCAGATATGGTCCCTATCCCATTATCTTTTTTAAAAAAAGTAACGCAGATCCTTACATTGTAAAAATATAGAATCTAATCTCTTCTAGAAGAGACAAAAATAAAGAATGCAGTTCTAAAGAAAGTGAAATCTCTGAACATCTATGTTTCTAAATTGTTCTTTGACCCTCTGGGATGATTGTTTGAGGATATGATTATAAACTTGAGTAATAGGCCTATTCACTCATCTAAAAGCTTGCTCACTAGAGAATAACTTCCACTGAATATCTTGAAGTTTCCACCTGAATAAATATAAATGGGAATGTGCTCTCCATCAGTGGATATGCAATAACAAACACTATGAGAAATACAAATGATGAAGTTAATATTGTTATTATTAGTGATGGTACAGTCTATGCTACAAATGAAAAGATCTAAGGCAATTTCTTGAACCCCAGAATAAAATGTAGTAAGGAAGGGATAGGAAGAAGACTATGAGGTCATTAAATCTAACTTGATGCTCAGTGCAAGAATCCAATTAAGGCATCCTTGACAGATGGCTGTCTGGTCTCTTCTTCTTGAACACAGCTGATGAAGAGGAGCAGCCTGTCACCTCCTGCATAATCAGTTCCAACGCTAAACTCTTCTTACTGTTAATAAGGTTTTCTAACATTCATTCAGAATCTGCTGCCCTGTAAATGAAATCCATCGTTTTGGGTCCTGCACTCTAGGATCTCATCTCTTTCTGCAATAGAATAAAAAGGCTGCTTTCACATGTGATCAATAAAGATCTTGCCTACTTTGAAATTGATTGGCAATTGCTAGTTTGTTCCAGCTGACCAAACTACAGCATTCTATTCTTTATTTTTACCAGTTAACTTTCTGATTCTACTTCTTATATGCTCTGTGTTTAGCAGTCAAAACCCACCATCTTTACACACATTCAAATGTTCTTTCCTTGCTGTTATCCATCCTTTTCCTTTATTTTGTATATGTCATGTATTTTATATAAATGAACTGCAGAACAACTCTGGATAACTTGCAAATGAAATGGAACACACATCACAATATCAAGAAAGATAATAGTCACCCAGAAAGAACAATAAAATCTTTTTCTCCAGTACAGTCTCCAACTTAAAAGGGGCCCAAAACCTGAAAGAAGAGCCAGGTTTTAAAGGCCTGGTTAAAGATAGACAGGGTACTGGGTGTAAGGTAGTGGCTTTCCATTCTTTTTTTCATTGCATATCTTCCTCTCTTCCTCCCTCTCTTTTTTTTTTTTTTATTGAAAAGTTTTACCCTTCCTCCCTCTCTTGATACCATAAAAATCAATCAAACAAGGAAACAATAAATAAAAATTTGTGTAGGTACACCCTGATTGTCTTGCTGAGAGGGAGTTTTTTCTTCTTCTAGTATTGTGTAGTGTATGGTTATATTCCATCCATTCCGTGCTCTCTTCATACCCAATGTTAAGCAGGAGATTGGATCTCTATTTTATTTAAATAGAGTGCCAAGGACATTATTGGGAGCACTGGGAACTGAATGTAGTTCATCTCAGATCCAGCTGAGTCTGATAGATCACTCACTTTGTGAGATATTTCACACAATTCCTGTTTAATCCCCAGTGTCTTCCTCAAAGATTGTAGAATACCTCAGAGATGACTTTGGAGAAACTATGCATCATTGTTTTCTCTTTTTCACATGGGCTTAACAGGTGGTTTTGTTTCCATAATTGTTTCTGCATAGTTTCTCCAAGGCCATCTCTTTGGCTCTCTACAAAAATAAACCGATTGCCTAATTGGAGAATGGCAAAGTATATGGATGGGCTTAAATCCATCAAAACTCCTTTAATCCAATCCATAATGGTGAATCTCTGTTGACATTCTTATTGATGACACTTACACTGAAGACTTTTTGCAGATGCCTAAAGAGAGGAGCCATTTTATAACAGCACTAACATATAAAAAAGTTATACTGTACAATGTAAGTCTATCATTGTATCCCCAACTATCAACTTAAGTATTATCCACAAGCGATATGCCAAGGGCCTTGATCAGACTGTTTTAGTCATGGAACAAGCAAGTTCTAGGCTACTAAACAGGCCATTCAATTGAGAACTATTGTATTACCCTACATCCTTACCCCCAAAGTCATAAAGCTCCCTCTCACATGTTTTTATAGGAAACAAATGTTAATAGTTATATTTCACCAAGCTGTCAACCCTATGTATATTTTATTGGCATTAAGCTTTATGTCCACCTTATTGATTTACAGTTACTCTTGTTTTTATCAATTTTTTTTATGGCATTACAACATAAATGTGTAACCCAGCCAGAATCTTTTGACTTGGGTAGCTATAAAAATTTTAGAATGATTAAATAAATATTTGACAAAGTATTATTGCAGCTTTCTGTAGAGTCTCTCTATGCTGCTTTCATCGATCTGAAAATGGCTTTCGATTCAATTCTCTGGGAGAAAATTAGCAATTTCATCTATCAATCAGCTCCTCCTCCAACAATAATGGTTCTCCATGAGAATAGCTTCATATATGTTAAAAACATGGATAGTGATGACCTGACACCTGCATTATGCCATTTAATTTCTATGTCAATAACATTGTTCAGGTCTTTGCAAAATATGAATTCCACTGTCCAACTACCATATGTTGATGGTGCCATTACAACATCAACTTCGCCTTCAGTAAAGATTTCAAGGGCTAACAATATACTGTGGTCACACACCAAAAAAGTGAAATTAACTGTATTAAAAACAAAAGTGATGGCATTTATTAGTTGTCACAATCATCATCTCTATAACTAGAAAAATAATGAAAATCAAATCAAGCAGATCACAACATTTAAATATCTAGGTATCAATTTCCAGTCTGCTTCCTAGAAATGTGAAGTCTGTGATTTCGCAACATAGCCCATCAATGCAATAATCAGATCTGCAAATTTTATGAGCAATAACTTTGTGCCTGCAGCAGACACTTTATTTAAAGCTGGAGTGTTACACTCATTTTGCACTTAACTCATTCAGAAGTAACCCAGTTTAAATTAATGAGAACCATGCTCAAGCTTCTCCACTCACAGAAGATTCATTGCTTGGCTGCAACTCTCATTGTAACCTGCGTGAAATTTTGCTCTAAGAAGTACTGAAAGAAACAACTATTTGGGACTGAGTCTCTGGGTCCAGCTTATCTTGGTTGACAGAAACACTTTTCCCTGGAAGAAATGCATAGTCTCTAACCAATATTGTGTATTAGGATTGTCAATCCACTCTCTGCTTATGTTGGGCCCACATAAAGCTTGGTAGAATTTAAGCAGAGAGACTGATAGCTACAAAACAGAAGATCAGAAAGCTTTTGTTATTGCTTCATGAACTTTAGCGCCCATTTTACATCATCCCTGAATATTTTTCTAATTAATTTATAACGTAAGCTCATTTATTATTAAATCATATAAATTTATAATATTATCTCTGCTCCCCCAGAAGGTCATTCACATCAAGAAGATGTGATGCTCTATTTTAAAGTGTTGGAAGCAAGATTCAATGATATCCCCTCCAGGAATATATACTTGTATCCTTAGAGAAGCTGAATCACTTCCACGTGTTCTCTCTGTGCATTGTCTGATATGTAGAACTAATGTCTTTCCTTTCTAGCAGATGCAGCACATGAAATGGTCCCAATCAAAAACTCTGCTTCCTATTAAGGAACCCGTCTATTGAAACCTCTGCAAAAATCTCAGCTTTTTTTGACATCATGTTTTAGAAGATGCCAAGATTGATTTGCCTTCGGACAAAAACAGATTTTGTCATGCAGGCTGGCTTGTGATATCAGTGTTTCAGGTTTTTTTTAAATAGTCTTTATTTTCTGTATATCGTCCTTATGTTTATTGCAATTTCTTTGTTCGATTGTTGTAATCAATGTTGAGATTCAGGTAGCATTCAAGTGTAATTTATTACAGATAGTCCTTGACTTTTAACTGGTCATTTAGTGACCATTTGAAGTTACAATTCCCCCCCCAAAGGTACTTAAGACTTGGTTCTGAAGTTGCCACAGCCACCATCACCTTTACAGTCATGTGACAGCATGTTGGGTGCTTGGCAACCAGCCTGCATTATTTATTTATTTATTTATTTATTTATTTATTTATTTATTTATTTATTTACCACCTTTATTATTTTTACAAATTACACACATATACTCCTTCCTCCTCCTATTTTCCTCACCACTTATTTTCCTCAATCCTGTGATGCGAATTGGTCTGAAAGAGAATAACCGGCCCAAAGTCATCCAGTTGACTTTTATGGCTAAGGTGGGACTTGAACTCCCAATCTCCCACTTTGTAGCCTGCTGTCTTAATGACTAAACCAAACTGGCTCTCCAATTCTCTCCAAGTACAGACTTGGTTCCCAGGTTCTGACAGCTGCCACTCCCTCCATGGTCATGGGACAGCATGTTAGGCCCTCACCAACTAGCCTGCATTTAAAGCTGTTTGCAGCATCCAGGCTCCACATTTTATGATAGTCTTGCTGAAAACTACCATGTTTCCCTGAAAATAAGACCAGGTCTTATTTTCTTTTAGGCTTGAAAATAGGAACTTGGGTTTATTTTCAGGGAGGTCTTATTTTTTTTGAGATGCAGGAGGCGGTGAGCACGGTCACCTCATGGCTGCTGGGCCCCTTAACCATGGCCCACAGATCAGCTGACCCAGTGAGGGCCAGGAGTTCTGTCTCTCCAGGTGCCTAGAGATATTTCCAGTGCACTCTTGCTAGCCCCAGCCCTGCCCACGGTGCCAGGCAACCTTGCAGCTGAGGCCCCTCTATTCTGCAGTCACCTTATGGCTCTGGAACAGGCGGCAAACACGGTTTGCACTCCGCCAGGCCTGGAGCTTGGGTGTTACTTAGGCTGCTGCTACGATGAGACAGAAAGCCATGCAGCCCAGTAGAATCGGCTTCCTCCTCCCTGCCTCTACCCTGCTACTGCTTGAGAAAAGGACAGGCAATTGTGGAAGATTGTGGGAAACACATGCTTACGATAGAAGCAAAGCCCAGCCTGTCCCTTTCAAGAGATCAGCTGTCTCTGTGTGTGTGTGTGTGGTGTGTGTGTGTGTGTGAGAGAGAGAGAGAGAGAGAAAGAGAGAGAGAAAGACAGCATTGTCTGCAATTCTTGTTACTCCCATCTGTCTTTTCTCTCTCTCTCTCTCTCTCTCTCTCTCTCACACACACACACACACACACACACACACACACACACCACACACAGAGAGAGAGAGAGAGAGACAGACAGACAGACAGACAGACAGACAGACAGACAGACAGACAGACATTTGTTGAGAAATGGCGAAAGGCAACCAGGTAAGGGGACTGACCCTCCTCCAGCTCAATGCCTGCTCAGGGTGGCACCCTGAGGCCTGGCCTCTGGGTTGGTGACCCTGCATGGCCAATGTGAGAAATGGGCTCCCTTGCAAGTTATAATAATTATTGCAGTAATATCTACGGTTACAGGCAGTTCCAAGTAGGGTGAGGGGGGGTTTTCTTTTGTAAAATTAGGTGTTCAGGTCCAATAAATCTATAAAGCTAATAAATAAATACATCCATCCCAAACTTTATTAAGATTTGCTTGCAACTGTGTGCTTCATGAAAACTACACCTGCACAAGAAGCTATTCTCTAGCTCTCATATCATGATATGAAGTTGACAGCCAAAAGGTGCTGTAATTCCCTACTTTGTACACTTGTCCTAATGGTTGGGAGCACTTCACTTTTGCAAGAACAATAAACTCTTTGAGATACCGTTGGTTTTGTTCTCTTTGGAAATGAAAATAATATTTAAGCAGGATCCAACGGTAGCCCTTTACTAACCTCTTTTTCAATACCCTCAATGGAGTTGTGGACATATGCTCCTGTTCCTTGAATCATTACTCATCTTGCACTCTCATTTTAGGTTGTAGACGGGATGAACAAGCCTACCAGTACATTTGCTTTTTTGTATAGAATTGCATATTTGAATAGAAGGGATGGCAGTGGGGTTTCAGGAGACTTTATAATACGTCTCCCTTATTACGAGTTCCATTGTAATAGATGTGAGCAGTTTCAATATGATTCTCTCCATCTCAAGTAATCAAAACTCCAATCTTCCTACAAAAGGCTTATAATTTCATCAAATACTTTGACCTCTTTTCTAGCAGCACTTGAAACTTTATATATTGAAATTCTCTCTCTTTTTTTCTAGTTATGTGTTGGTGGCTAGATGTGTCATGCTATGTCAGCTTCTCTATTTTTCAAAGTGAATATTCAAACTATGAACAAATAAGGAAACTGTTAGGATTTTTCCCCTTGCAAATCTGGGATGACATTTCCCTTACTTAGAGCTTCTGGAAGCCTTATAAGAAAACTGCATTTTTGATACTGATTATATGAAGCTTTTACGAATATGAATACAAATAATTTTAAAAGACTACATAGTATTGATTTTACTGTTAAAACACATTTGGGGTTCTGAAAGTCTTTAGCTTTCATCAAAGGAACAACACAAAACTGAAGAAACAACAGTCTTTCTTTGATTTAAGGGCACATATGAGCTGTATTTTAAAAACACATCTTTCTATAGTTCCTTTTGGGTGGGTTTGTCTTTGTTTTTCATTGGTGTCTAGGTATTCATTTCACCACTGAGGACAATAAAAATAAGTGGATCATATTAAATCTTGCAAAAATAATTTTTCTCTGTTTGGGTAGAACAATTATGCAAAACATTACTTCACGCCATCAGACATAACAGAGAAGATCTGGATAAAACACTCCCCAATTGTCTTCTTTTTGTAAAGGCTACTATTCCATTGCCTTGGCTGCAATCTCTGCCCCTCTGTGGCCCTCATATCACCACTGGTCATCCCCCTGATCAGTGGTGGGTTCAAATTTTTTTGCTACCGGTTCTGTGGGTGTGGCTTGGTGGGCGTGGCATGGCTTGATGGGCGTGGCTTGGTGGGCATGGCAGGGGAAGGATACTGTAAAATCTCCATTCCCTCCCCAATCCAGGGGAAGGTTACTGCAAAATCCCCATTTCCTCCCGATCCGCTGGGACTTGGGAGGCAGAGAATAGGCGGGGCCAGTCAGAATTTTTACTACCAGTTCTCTGAACTACTCAAAATTTCTGCTACCGGTTCTCCAGAACTGGTCAGAACCTGCTGAAACCCACCTCTGCCCCTGATGCAAACTAGCATGGACAAAAGGTGATGTCACTAGGAAAGTTCTCTCTAAAAATTGATTCTGGGATATACCACCAGAGATCAGACAGGACTCGTGTTCTAGATGGGCCTTAATTTTTTAGTTCTTCTGGGCAATGCGTGACAGCATAGCACATGACCACAACAACAAGGCAACAAAGCAATATGCTGGCATCTTAAATTGTTAAGGAATTGCAAACCACACAGAAGATCTTAGTGGATTCAGTTTTGATAGTTTTGAAATACGGCATAAATGTCCCAATAATATTGATCCATAATCTTTTGGGCTTTGCAAAATTACTGCCATAGATGTAAAGGAGAGAATAAGGCTGTTCCCCCATTCTTGTTGTCCTTCTCTTGTGAAGACGAACTTCAATCAGACGTCAGTTTTTGTCTGTTGTTTGCTGTATAGTGTAGAAGAGTCTTTCTCAATCTTGGCAGCTTTAAGACCTGTGGACTCCTAGAAGTCATGTTAGCCAAAGAGTTCTGGGAATTGAAGTCCACACACTATAAAGTTGTCAAAGTTGAGAAACACTGGTGTAAAATGTGGTTTGACAGCAGTTTGACACTTGACAGAGAACTGGCATGGATAAAAAAATCCCCTGCTTTAAATTTATACACAAGGATAGCAGCATGAAAGAAGAGAGATCTTTCTTGTATTTTAGTATCACACATTGTAGCAAATAATATTTAGAATGCCTGAATAACATTTTGTTTCTAAATTGGGGGAAAATGAAACTGCAATCAGGAACTTGGCTCCTTTGGAAATTATAGTAGTGATCAAAATTTAGACACTGGCAAAAATAAGTGATTGTCAGAACTGAGATTAGAACACACTGATTGAAGAAAACATTTCAGTTTCTATTAAATGTAAAAACTACAATGCCATTGCTTGTAGAGTTTCAAACAGACATTTGAACCTGGATGGGTTGACCTCACTTCACACAAAGGTGATATCTGCAATGTAAGAGTGCTATCATATGTGCGGGCAAGAAACATTTACAGTCAAAGTAAGAGCATATAAAATAGTGTATGTACAGATTATCCTCAGTTTATGACTACAATTGGAACCAAAATGTCCATTACTAAGCAAAACAGTTGTTAAGTGAGTCACACCCATTTTTACATTATTTTTTGCCATGTCATTAAGCAAATTTGGCTTCCCCTTTGACTTTGCTTGTCAGACACTGGCTGAGAAAGTCACAAATAACAATTGCATGATCCCAGGACACTACAAACATTGTAAATACATGTTGGTTGCCAAACACCCAAATTTTGCTCACATGACTGTGGGGATGTTGTGATGGCCATATATGTGAGAACTGGTCATAAGTCACTTCTTTCAACTTATAGAAATCCAATTTTTTTAAAACTTCAAGCTGAAGTTTTAAAAACATGAAGGCTACATGATCAGAAAACATCCTACATTTTTGGGTGCAGGAGACCTGATTTCGTATTGCTGAAACAATAAATCCTTCATTCTGTCCTGCCTGAACAGCTATGAAGATTATGAATTTTCATTAATATTCTAGCTTGAGAGAAAAATTACAAACAATAAATAATTGTTAGGTGAAGTGTGTGACAAATATATGCATATCCAAATACCTTGAGTGAGTCCTAAGAGAATGGAATACATGAGTGATACAAGCGGAACTTTATGTAAAGACTGTAGATACACAACAGATATTGCAGACATGATTCTATTTACAATGAAATTTTATTTTTTTTATTATTCTATAACATTTAAATCTACACCAATTGCCCAATTGTTACTTTATTATTCAGGATTTTCCATATTGTTATAATGATTAAACCTCAGTCTAATGATATATACATGTACTTTGGACAAATTATCAGAGGCACAGCTAACCCTTTTTTCTATTTATTAAAATACTTCCAGTTTTTGGTTCCAAAAAAGACAATGGACAATATGCTTTAGAAACAATGATAAGCAGAAGCAAAATTAAACTCATATGATTATTAATAGATAATTGATATTAAGTTGTGGATAATGGAAATTATCAAATAACTCAGTTGTCTTTGGATTATTTCTGCATGTAAAACAATTTGATAATTTCAAGGCAATTTGGGAAGGATATGTAAATTTGCATAATTTTATTGTAGCATAGGAGAGGATGAGAGAGAGAGACACTGAAAATATGTTTATCAAGGCATCATAAACCAAAATACAGCTCTGGAGAGTTGTCTGGATAATGGATTTGTATAAAAGATAAACATATAATATTTAAGGCAAAATGGGATGATATTTCATCCCTTTAAAAAACTGCCTCTTTCAAAAGACTTTAGAATAGAATAGAATAGAATAGAATAGAATAGAATAGAATAGAATAGAATAGAATAGAATAGAATAGAATAGAATAGAATAGAATAGAATAACAGAGTTGGAAGGGACCTTGGAGGTCTTCTAGTCCAACCCCCTGCCCAGGCAGGAAACCCTATACCACTTCAGACAAATGGTTATCCACCATTTTGTTAAAAATCTTCCAGTGTTGGAGCATTCACAACTTCTGAAGGCAAGTTGTTCCACTGATTAATTATTCTAACTGTCAGGAAATTTCTTGTTAGTTCTAAGTTGCTTCTCTTCTTGATTAGTTTCCACCCATTGCTTCTTGTCCTACCGTCAGGTACTTTGGAGAATAGTTTGACTCACTCTTCTTTGTGGCAGCCCCTGAGATATTGGAACACTGCTATCATGTCTCCCCTAGTCCTTCTTTTCATTAAACTAGACATACCCAGTTCCTGCAAGCGTTCTTCATTTGTTTTAGCCTCCAGTCCCCTAATCATCTTCTCTGCACTCTTTCTAGAGTCTCGACATCTTTTTTACATTGTGACGACCAAAACTGAATGCAGTATTCCAAGTGTGGCCTTACCAAGACATTATAAGGTGGTATTTATTTACTTAATAGAATCAGCCATGAATATTGGCTTATGTGACCTACTGATTGAATAGAAACTTCATAATATTGTGCAATCATTTGAACAAGCAACTCATTTTTATTTCAAGGTAAGGAAAACAAGCGGTCTTATTTATTTCAAGAACTGGGATGACTTGTATTAGGGTTGAGCATTTGTGTGGTTTACAAATAAAAAGTAAAGATGACACAAGTGATATTCTAATGACATTATTGATAAATGATTCTGAAATAGAGTCCCTTATATTGAAACACCAATAGCAGTTTTTCCCAACTCAGTTTACTTTAGATGTGCTAAACTACAGTGACATGGCCATTGCGGAATATGGGAGATTACGCAAATCTATCTGGAATGGATGATTGAGGAAGGTGGCTTTTGCATGATTTAAAGATGATACAGAAACACAGTACATCACAGCAATTATGCAATAGGAACAGCAAAACCCAGATATATTTCCAGAATAGCATTTACAACAGCTATCCCTGAATAATTATTATGCAGTTGTTACCCTGCCTTTCTGTGAGGCTTTACAAAATAAGGGATTAGGATTAAAAGATTTATAACATAGATTAAAACCTAGAGAGCCTATGTATCTATATAGCATATGTATATATGTGTTTTGTATGGGCAGATATACTTTCTTTTGAGAGCAGGCAACAGAATTTCATTTTTAATGTGTGCCAATGTGCTGACAGTAAAATGACAATAAAGATTATCTAAATTTTACCTTAATCTTAATCTTAAAAGTTAATCGGAATAAAAACATTTTCAGAATCTATCTGAACAGTCAACATTCAGTGCAAAAGTGTGGGCAGAGAGATGTGTGCATTCATTAAAATAATCTATATCCCTGGTGATCATTAATCTAAACTGTTTAAACTGTAGACATCCTTGCAATTCTATAGATGCAGATCTATGTCAGGGTCTCCAAACTTGGCAACTTTAAGACTTGTGGACTTCAATTCCCAAAATTCTTCAGCCAGCATGGGAGTTGAAGTCCACAAGTCTTAAAGTTGCCAGGTTTGGAGACCTGTAATCTAGGGTCTCTAATCCAATGCCCTCCGTATGCACTTAGTCTCATGGATGAAGATTATACGAACAGCAATCCAACACATGTCAAGGGTATGAGGACAGATGAAAAAGGTAGGCTGCTCTACATAAAATAAAATAAATACAAACTTTTACATTACAGTCTGGTATAAAGATAGTAAACTTTATTTTATCTGCCCAGATCTTTAGTGAAATGATTGCAATATTTTAATGCATTCCCACTTTCTATATAACTATATTTTAATTAGAATTCCTTGTTAAGAAAAGAAGCAGGAAATATATTAGATGAGTGATAAATAAGATTAAATTATTTCATCAGACAGGTAGTGGATGCACCTCTGAAGTGATTGACATTTGCACTTAATACAAATGTCTCCGGTTCTTGGAGGCCAAGAAACACTTTTAGAATTTATTATCTGTGCTGCCTGTTGAATCCTCTTGTGCATCTTGTGATTGGTTGAAAATCTGTTAAGATCCCATGAATATAACAGAATCCCAGAAAATGTGACTCAAGTTACTCCTTTGCTCAAGAGTGGAGAAGACCTCACAAATGCCATGAGTCATCTTTACGGGTTTCATGTTGTCTATGTGCTTGAAATAGCTGCTTGATACTTTTCAGGCTGTTGTGTCTCATGAAACAGCATGGTGTTTGAGGTGATTTGATGTTAAACCAAGGTGGCGCAGTGGTTAGAGTGCAGTACTGCAGGCTACTTCAGCTGACTGCTAGCTGCAGTTTGATAGTTCAAATCTCACCTGCTCAAAGTTTACTCAGCCTTCCATCTTTTCGAGGTGGGTAAAATGAGGACCCAGATTGTTGGGGGCAATATGCTGACTCTGAAAATTGCTTAGAAAGGGCTGTAAAAAGCACTATGAAGCGGTATATAAGTCTAAGTTCTATTGCTAAACGAAGGGTGTGTAAAGCCCATTTATATAGCCCATTCAATGGTCGATGCTGGGGTCAATAAGCAAAGAATGTTAACCATATTCTGCTTTGCAGGAAAATGAATGTATGCATCTTAAAAATACATCTAACATTAGTCCTCTAAGCCTATATCATGGATATGTATTCATGTATTCCTAAATAGTGTATTCTGCTAGAAAACTAAACCTAGATTATTGCTGCAAATCCATTAATTATTCCCCTCCTCCTCCTCCTCCTCCTCCTCCTCCTCCTCCTCCTCCTCCTCCTCTCAGTCTAAATTGTTAAGAGTCAGCCAGGTATATTGAGGTGTTCTCCCCTGTAAATATCCTTGTGGGAAATGTGATTCTATCTGCATGTTTATGAGTCACAAGGCATAGAACAAGTATACAGTCAACTCTGAAATCAAACAGGATATTATAGGGATCCTTCCAATCAGCTAACAAATTTTTTAAAAATGGCATTAAAATTGGTGATTTTGGCAGTATTTCCTTTGTTATTATTGGGGCTGTTGTTCTGTCTAATCTCCTTGGGGGCTGGATGTGAGTGAGACAATTGACTTGCCTCTTCTTTTTACAGCATGAAACTTTTACCTTCCAAGCCGTTTATGTTGGGATTAGCAATTTGCTACCCCACTTTGGCAGCACTTCCTTAATCTTTCATTAAAGGCCTTGAGATTGTCCAGAGGCTTCAACTACTTCTAATCCCTGAACGGATTTAACATCCCACCAAATCAATGTTATTACAGTTTCTTACTTCTGCATCTGTGTCTGCAGTCAGCAGAAATGCTCTAGACCAGGATTTCCTATGGATTTCAATTCCCAGAATCCCCATGCTGGCTGGAGAATTCTGGGAGTTGAAGTCTACAGGTCTTAAAGTTACCAAGGTTGGGAAACCCTGGTCTAGATTGAAACTGAAAGCTGTGTAGCTGCTACTAAGAGAAAGAAAGGCACCATGTAGAGAAGTTTTTAAAAGCTTGTATAGAATTTTATTTCATCACAATGTATTTCACATGAAATAAAATTAATGAATCAATTTATCAATGTAACCATATCTCACTTACAATTATCAGGAAAGTAGGGTAATGGAACAGATGCTTTCTTATACACAGAGCCCAATAGTGGTACCAGTCATTCTGTAGCCTTCAGGGTAATAAATGCCACTGAATTAGTTTCATTAAATTAACACATAATTAAGGATTACAACCTTACAAAATTTCCTCACGAAAGTGCTACTTCTTAGCATTTCTCAAACAGTTTGGTCAAAATAATGTCTAATTTTCATTGATGGTAGAGATCAAATTCCATTTCCATGATATGTTCATGGTTAAATATTTTAAGCACTGGATAACTGTTCCTTACTTTTTAACACCAAAAATCAAGCTTCAACAGTTGTTTTAACAAATTGGACACATGAAAGAAGCATCACTCTTGCTCTTGAATACACTCTTCCATGTTCACATTATTATAACATCACACTGAGTATTATTAAAATCCAAAATGATGAAATTCTACACACATTCCTGTGAATAAAGCTATTGAGCAGAGTGGGCTACTTCTGAATAACTTGTACAGCTTCTGAAGTTTACATATGCTTCCTTTTTTTTTTTTTTTTGCTGTGCCCTCATGCCGCTGAAGAAATTATGGCTTTTCCCATTTGGACTATTAGACTGACTGAAGTCCAGATTTCATTTACATCAGTTCAATTCGGGTCAGACTTTGGCACAAAGAATAGAGTTTGAAGCCAAAGAGGTTAGTGCTAGGGGTAATTGATTTGCTTTGCTTAGAGTTTTTGCTTGTGTGCTCAGGAATTTTTAAAAATGCCTTGGGGAAATATTTGGAAAGATTAACATTTAATAATTATTTTCACTTTGGCTGCTTTTTAAATGAATGATTGCAAAATTTCTCAGCCAAGAAAGATTACATTAAATACTCCTAATCTTAGTCATTTAGCGAAGTTCATATCACCCCCTGAACTAATTAACTTTGTAGTTTTCATAGTTTTATCTAGTTCAACAATTAAACTCTCCAACAGCTCCATGCCTTTAATTTAACTGACTATAATAGTATTCACTGCTTTTCCCAGGTGCACAAAAAATATGGAACCCCCTTTATTCAGCTTTTGATGAATAAATATTATTTAATTAACGTCATTCAATTAAGAGATCTTTTTAAAACACTTGGAGTATCTTAGAATAAAATTGCCAGAATTTTTTATTTCTTAGATTTTAGTTCTTCTTTGCTACAAGAGCTTCAGATATTGTGTGTGTGTGTGTGTGTGTGTGTGTGTATAAAATACACACAACACACACACTCACACATACATGCACACATACTGTGTATGTTTGTATATATGTATACAGTGTGTACGTGCTGTTACACTAAACAAAATCCTGATGTGTAGGTTAATGTGATTTTTTTTTTTTAAATTTGATTTATATGCCGCCCTTCTCCGGAGATTCAGGGCGGCTTACAATGCATTAAGCAATAGCCTTCATACTTTTGTATATTTATACAAAGTCAGCTTATTGACAAACTGGGTCCTCAATTTACCTACCTTAGAAAGGATGGAAGGCTGAGTCAACCTTGAGCCTGGGGAGATTCGAACCTGCAGTAATTGCAGGCAACTGAATGTTAATAACAGGCTATTAGTCTGCTGCGCCACCAGGCTCTTTTAATAGATATTAAATCACCCAACCTTTCATGGATAAGGAAAAATTAGAACCTTGTCCCCAATCCAAGTCTAACAATTAAAAGCTACACCACACTGGCTCAGATGTACATCATGTCCATGCATAAGCCAACATTTATACAATTGGAGTCACCACATTCAGTGTTTCATTTGAACAGAAGACAATTAAGAAAAAGCTTGGTGGTTCCTACTGAGAAATCAAAATTAAACTCTCATGAAAGATTGGGAGAAAGACAAGATTAATAAGAGGATCCGGTGCCATCAGTTGGTAGAGTGAGGCAGTTGTCTTACCTATTTTCAATGTCATAAAAAGTAGCACATTTTTAATTTTAAAATCTATTATTCATGGTGTTTTAGAATGGAGAGTTTGTAATTCTGGGATACTTCACTTGTCAGAATAATTTGACATATCTTAGCTACCATGTACCTTAACATATGAGGAAACCTGGTGAGATGGGTTGATGCTCCAATTGAGAGAGAAAAATGATTGCAGTCAATCACGACAGAATAAAAAAAAAATCTAACAACTCTAAGTGGATAATAAAAAGAGTGGATTTGAAAGGAATAATAAAACACTGCAATTACTTTAGCAGCAGCAAATACCTAGAATACCAATAATTAAAACAAAAAGAGAAATAATATATTGCAGAAATTAAAATATTAAATTAACCTGGGATTATGCAAAAGAAAATCTTCAAGTATTGTAGGCTAGGTCATAGAATTAAGGATAATTTTTTTCAACATGCAAAATGGTTTTCTCTCCATTTGGAAGAAAATCATAACAGGCTCTCACAACCAACCTCACAGTCGGGACTAAGGAGGACCTGAGCTTCTTAACATTGTCATCAAAGGGGTTCAGTGACATCAGGAAGAATTGACTTGGGATCAAGACAGCACCTTTCTTTATGTTACATTGATTAAGACCTCTAATAATGTTAACATTGAAAGCTTTCAATTATTAAGACTGAAATTTACCAACAACTTTGGTTGTTTGTGTCTTCAGGGTGAAAAAAGAGCATAAACTGAGAGATTAATTGACCCATAAATTTCTTTTTTATGGAAGTATATGCTGTGAAAAACACACAGCCATCAAAAATATTGAAAACTAATTGTATAGTTTTGTCAGAGAGATTGCAAAGGAAAACTCTTCTTAATCAAGTACTTCAAACAAATTATTAGACGTATGCATTCAAAGTCCAATCTCTACTAATGTTCCGAAACATGTTTCATATCAAGGATTACATTCCATAATTCCAAAGGGATTACCAATTTTAAGTAACAATCAACAGTCAACAATTAGAAAAGATGGAATCCAAAATGCCCAACCTGGAGCCTATCTCTTTGGAGTTTGTTTCTCATGATCAAGATGTCCTTAAATCTTGAAAGAGATTGAAACAAATTTCTGGTCCCTGGTTCTGCCCCTTCTATTTTGCAGTCATGTAATCACCACTGCTATCCAAAAGCCATACACATTTCTTATACACATTTCTTTTATGCTGAAAAATGTTTGGCCTCAATCAAGGCTGCTGAATGCAAAAGTTGGGTTCTGATCCTTTCTAGTGAAATGGTGGGAAATCAATAAAATTTCTCTAATCTGAATGACTGTATAATATTTCCAGTTCAACTCATAAATATCCCCATATATCTTAGTTAATTGATATACTCAGGGATCCACGGAATGTGATCATCATCTTGTATCACCAGTACTTGGTTCTCTGTTGCTCCGGATGAGCAATATTGAGAAAGCTTTCCTCTAGAAACAAAACTGTGCAGGCTGCTGAACTTGTATTTACAGGCATGTAATTCCCCACATTCAATCAACCTCATCTCAGCAAGTTACTGCCTCGCAGTAATGTTCTTTGTTCCAGACGGCATAAAAACTACAAATATTAAATTGGTGTTCTGTACAATCCAAATAATTAAACCGCAGTTCCTTCATGGAAGCCCTGAAATTTACTGTCCACTAAAGTCCACTAAAGCTACTTACGCACCATTGTAAAAACCTATATGGCAAAGAGAAAGCAGATTTGATATAAATTTCATGCTTTATTACATGTGCTGTGAGGAAAAAACTAATTCTGAACAAGTCCTCAACTGAGAAAAGTAACACAGTTGTCTAAGTGAAAAAAGAGATACATGATGCTTTTCAGAGCAACGTCCTCACACAATAGTCCTTTCCTCACCCCGAAATATTAATATTTTGAAAACTTTACTAGATTGCTAGAACACAGTTCTGCCCTGAATACTATTGATTGTCTCCAAACATTAAATTTCTTTCATTAAAAAAAAAAAACTTACCTTATACAGAACTACAGCACTTAAACCCCTCTGAGCAGTCAGTAGGTTAAAAACATGTGGAGAATATCCAGTTTCAAGCTACCGAAATAATCTTTCCAGCTGACATTGGTCATTTCATTGTCAGATGCTGCAGACCATTTAAGTAGATAATATCTATTAAGTATTCTAGTTTAGCCAAAGTCCACTTGTAGGCTCCACTTTGCTAATCTTGCATCGACTTCTCAGCTTTAGAAGTCTTCTCTGCAACTTTTTCTTGAGTTGTTTCCTAACCGGTTTGAAAGATCTGAAGAGTAGAAAATTCATCAGGGGCTTTTCTTACACGAAAACTAATCTGCGCCATCTAGAGGTCATAAAACCAGAAGAGCTATTACAATGGGATGGTGCCAGCTTCATCCCCAGTTCACACCCTGGAACCAGTTCGCTTTTGTTTGTTTAATATGATTTCCTTTTTCCTCCCTTTTTGCTCTGACATACAGATACCAGCATGTATTGTAATGCTAATGTTTAGTAAGGGATTTTAATCATTGCAAATCAAGGAACTAAGAAATGTGAGATAAGATAGCTTATTAAATTATGGTGGGTACAAAGCGTATTGAGTGAAACTCTGTTTCTCTTTAAACCGCTCAGTTTCCCTCTGATAATAGAAGTGCTGTTTTATATTTTACTTACTAGTGAACTTTGCCACTAAGAAGATCAGAAGTTACTTATCTCAGCCAAGTTTTAATAATACTGATAAATATATACAGTAACAAAGGGAAGTCGGGAGATCTAAGAGGAGAGACTGAGTAAATAATTTTCTGCTTGTAGTTGTTGTCACTTTTCTGCTACATTTATTCCTAAATGTGTAAAATACAATAAAGAGCAGAAGACTTAACTGATCCTGCAAACTAGTAAGGTTCTTCCTCAGACCTTACTCAGGAGCAAGCATTTTATCTTCAATGCTAGTTTTCCTATATACAGTATAGTAGTCCTCAACGTACGACCACAATTGGGACTGGGACTATTTATTGTTAAATAATGTGGTTGTTAAGCGAGTTGTATCCAAATCTATAAGTCTTTTTGCTGCAGTTGTTAAGCAAATCCTGTGTATCCCATTGACTTTGTTATCAGAAGGTGGCTGAGAAGATTAAAAAAATGGTGATCATGTGATCCTGAGATACTGCAACTGTCGTGAAAACATGCCAGTTGCCAAGCAACCAATTCATGATCACATGACCATGGTGATACTGTGACAATTGTAAGTGCAAGGACTGATTGTGAGTCACATTTTTTTTTTAGCAAAGTTGTAACTTCGAATAGTCACTAAATGAATGGTAATAACATGAGGACTATCTGTATGTGTACAGAGCAGGGGTGAAATCCAGCAGGTTCGGACAAGTTCTGGAGAACCGGTAGCGGAAAACCAGCAAATACCACCTCTAGCTGGCCCCAGAGTGGGATGGGAATGGAGATTTTGCAATATCTTTCCCCCAGGAGTGGGGTGGGAATGGCAATTTTGCAGGATCCTTTCCCTGCCATGCCCATCAAGCCACACCATGCCCACCAAGCCACGCCCACAGAACTGGTAGTAAAAAAAATGGATTTCACCACTGGTACAGAGAGTTGTGCAGTTGCAAGCATAGATGAAAAAGAAATCCTTCACAGATTTTCACAGAATTAATTCTCAAAACCTGCCAGAATCATCTCTCCCACAGCATGAGCAGCAGCTCTGCATGGAACCTGCTAGTGATTTCCTCCACACAGAATCTCCTGCAGAACATTGCATATAAAACAGGGTATTGACATAATAAAGAGAGATAACACCGGGGAAATTTATGCTTTAAAAGGCTTCATAAAGAAGCCTGGGTGGGAAATCTGCAATTTTTGAAAAAAGGATCTTGGGGAATTTATATTAATAAGTGCTTACAGGAGGGTAAGCTGCATTCAATAAATCTCTGCATTGGGAAAGACTGGGGATGGAAAACGGATATGGAAATAAGTTTTAATCTATTTAAAACATCACCATCCCGAACCCCCAATGGACTAACCCTTTCATCAGTGTTACTGTTAAAAAAGAAAGCATATCTTTTAAAGCAAGTTTAATACAGAGTGGTTGGGGGGAAGTGGAAGAATCCAGTAATTTAATGGCCTCCTGAGATACAGGCATAGGAACTGACGTCTTTATTCAAAGTGGCACCGATGCTGGGACTGTTTACAGTGTTGGCAGCACAACCTGACCTTCCACCTGCTCAGCTGCAGGCATTTGGAGCGCGGGGCTCCTTTACGTTGCCAAACTGAGCTTCAGCCAAAGGCTGCTCTGCACAGAGCCAGCCTTGCAAAGAAAAAAAGCAGCAAAGACCCACAGAGCTACATTGGGATTAGCAACCTGGAGTAAATTGAAGAGGGGCCAGAGAAGAAAGAAGCAGGGGAGATGATCTGGAGAAAAATCAGAGCAGTTCTTTTCTTCTGTAGTGAGATAAACAGAAATACATGATAATCTATGAACCAGTAGTAGTTCTTGATATTTTTACAAGTAATAACGCTAATGTCATTTTAGATATTTCTAATCTCCTTGGCAAGGTGGGTGCTCAGTTTGATTGCTTTCATTTCAGAGACACTATATGTACCCCAAATTAACTTCCATTGAGTTTAATAGAATTTATGTTCAGCTAAGTGGAATAATATTGCGTTGGACTACATCCAGGTCAGAAAACGTATATCATGTCGGTATTACATTTTGATGGAACAGTGTAAGTGATGTTCCAAATACTTTTCACGCCAAGTGTGCGCAATATAATTTTCTTATATAAATGGCTCTATTTGTGATACCTCTCCCCTGGTTGATTGCCACCTTTTTTTAAACTACTTTTACTGCCCTGGGTGGTGATTGCCAGGAAAAGTCTCGAGTTTGCCTTTAATTATTCTGTCTTTCCAGGAAATGCATCATCAATAAACAGGCAACAAAGGGAACATGCCACAAATGTTACCAATATGTGCTAATTCTTAAGGAACAAGAATTAAGAGGAAGTTAAGGCTTCCTCTTCTTTTTATGATTCTTTTTTCTTTCAGCCAGACTCAACCAGACATCATTATGAAAAGGAGAACTTACAAAAAGACAACTGCTGTTAAGCCTGAAGTTTATGACGTTAAGATAACCCATTATTTATGGTCCTGATGCTAACCAAAGTCCTACCCTAAGCCTGAAATCCCATTTTAGAGATAGAATGATGTGACTGCTGTATGAAAACACCTTTTTACTACAGACCAATGGAAAATAATTTTAGAACCATGAAATGTATGCAACCAGAATAACCTTGTTGCATCTCCATGGATTGTACCAGTGGGGTTGTGAGGAACCCTCTCTATGAGCAAGCTATGCCAATGTGTATCAATAAAAAGAGATTTAGAATCAATTAGAAATCTCAATACAGTCATTTTCAACATGGCCATGAATTGGCATAGCCAAGTAATTTTATATTTCTATGGGCCTATCCCTCTCTCATGAGCTAACAGGAAATTTCTCTAAGGCCACAAAACTTAACTATCTTGGATAATTAAAAAAAGGAATGGGCAGATTTGTAAATAGATAAAATAGAGACTATAAGGCCAGGTGCATTCCCCTGAGAACTTCCTTTTGCCTCGATCAGTTGTGCTGAAAACCAGAATGATAGATCCAAGATGAAAAACATTAAGTAGTGTATAATTTCCTCTAATGAAAAATAACGCAACTGTATAATTGAAAAACAATCTGTTCTGCAGTTTTCTGTAGCTGTTTTTACAGATGAAAGGGCTCTACAGCTAAGGTCTGCCACTTTCAATAGGAGACACTACTGCTGGCAATTTGGAGCAATTTAATAAATATTAAAAGAAAATTGTGCAAACATAACTTTCTAAAAGTTATTTCAACTTGCATAGAAGTCAAACTTAGGATAACTATTGTCATCAGATTAGAAAAATGAAGCAAAAACAGGTACTATCTCCTATCACACCAGGCACAACTTTTTCTTCTGATCTCTTCAACCAGTCAATATGTCATTACCAAATGTTATCATGGGCAATCTTGACAACAGAGAAAAATAATCCAGATTTATTTTTCTTTGATCCGCTTGATCCATAGTTATCCACTTTTATTCCCCTTTGTAGTCTCTTGCTAGCACAGTTTGTCCATGGATAAATGTCAAATTTCCACATGAAAATATTACTCAGCTTGTTTCCATTGCTTGACCTGATCACCTCTTCCCAAATTAAGTTTGAGAAGGTGTAAACGTGAACTTAAAGTACAGCCTAAGGAATTTGATTTGTTGTTATGACTTCTGCCCTGTGATATGCAAATAGAAAATTTGCAAGCTTTTGGTTCATTGACTGTGTTATTGAGCCTTTGAGCAAACCTTTCAGCTAATCTACTGGTAGGTGGTGATCAGTGATGAGATTAAACAGATTCTGGTTGAAATGTTAACATCCTGAGCCAACCTTACAGCTTCCCATCTATTTGTGCATAATTTTACTCTGCAGCTATGGGTGAATGTGATGCAAACATTATGGGTGTTCACTACTGCCTTTCATGACGTGTGCCACAGCCCCATCAATTCCAATTTGACTGATAAGCGAAATGTCTGATATCATCATTTTTATTTTATTTTTTTTGCTTCTGTGAAAGCTTGTTTGCATGGTTCTTCCCCTTCAAGGCCTTCTCTACTTGTAGCAAAGTTCTCAAGTAATGTTGCATAGTGGCTCCATTTTGCATGGATCTGTTAAAACATCACGTTAAGGTTTGCTGGGTATGTTGTCAGTAATACTGTCAGTAAAACGTGACTCTTTTTTTACAGCAACCATCTCATCTGCATCCAAAATGTTCAAGTCTGCCTGTATACAATAATCAATTATCTGTTGCACTATCAAATACATTGATATTTCCAATAAATCTAGATATCCCATTGTGCTCTTCCTCTCCTTCTCTTTATTCATTGGCATTATTCAGCATTAATCTCCCTGTTTACACAGGTTCTTTTTTTAAATGCCTTTTCTCACTTCCAAAATTAAGGAAAAGTTAAAAGATATACTACAAGTCCACAGTGCTGCCATTGTTTTGCATTTCTAATGGTCCAGCAAAAGATACTGGAGTGAGAAATATGTTTCTGTTTTCTTCTGTTGCTTTCTTTACCTGAACATCAAGAAAAATGAAGACTGTATATCTGTAAGTATTACAATATATCTTGTCAAGCATCAATAGCAGATCATAGGAAAGCTTACAATTATATCCCAGCATCCTAAAATCACCCTTTTTAGAATGTCACTGAAATTTAAGCCTTGCCGTCACTCTTCACAACTTGAATTGTTCAGACGTCAGATGCCTGAACAAACAAGCACGCGTTCATTCATTTATTTTAAGCATCTATAACAGTCCTGTAGGGGGCGTGATGGCTCAGCATTCAAAGATGTTCAGCTTATGAGCTGGAAAGCTGCCAGCCCTGTAGGACCCGGAGTGGGTCCAGGAAGATCTCCTGTTACTTACCCCAGCTCCTGCCCACCTAGCAGCTTGAAAGCAATAAAATGCCAGTAGATAAATAGGTACCACTTAGGTAGAAAGGTAACATCCTCCCATGCACCTCGGCATATAGTCATAGCCACATAATCACAGAAATGTCTTTGGACAATGCTGGATCTCTTGGCCAAGAAACGGAGATGAGCACTGCGCTCAAGAGTCAGACACAACTAGACAGGAGAAACCAAACAAGAGTCCTGTAAGGTTGGCCGTGCCATGCACTGTTCGTTTTGCTTTATGTAGAACAGAACATGTAACAACTGAAAAGTAATCTTAAGTATGCTAAATTCTATTTTTATGTTTCTGAAAACTCCCATATCTTATAATTCCACAGAACATATTAGAGCTGTAGTTAGCAGGTACAGCTTCTGCCTTTTTTCTTTGCTGAAAGGGCAATTTTAATTTTAATTATGTTTTACATTATAGAAGATGTGCCTCATACCAAGCAGCACAAGTGTGCCAATTTCCAAATTAAAAAATAAAAATGGGGATAGACGTTGTAAAGTTGAAGCATTCATGGCCTCGTGTTTTAAGGCACATAAATAATTTAAAAAGGAAATAAGGAAAAGTTTTAAGTTTTCAAATGATTTGGAGGCAAAAAATGGCAAGGATTAGAAGCCCAAAAACACAACTGTTCATTATCAGATGTCCACCCAAAGTGCCTAATCCACTTATTTTAAACTAGGATTTTTTTAAAGATAATAGTTAGTTAAACCAGTGATATACAATCTTGGAGATAGTAGACATTTGTGATATAATGTGTTGCTGGTTTTTTGAAGTCACTAAATCTCAAGAGAGTCATAAGCATGTAAAAAGGGATGGATCATATGTCAAATAGTGATAGCCACCATCTTGCTTTCTTTTACCCATGCCACAGATTCCTTTGCCTAAGGAAGACAGCCACAAGCCACAAAATGCAGCAATCTTAAAAGAGAACGGGGAAAGGCATGAATTAGCATCAAAGAGATTTCTTCTGCCACAGTCCCATATGTGAGATATATCTATAAAAGTAAGTCACAGATCAAAGATTACAGCTGGGAATATAAAGGAAAAATAATCATTTTGAAGCACTTGTGATATAACATTTTCAGCTTTGCATCAAATATTTCTGATTGTGTCATGTACTGGGAGAAAGAAAACTTTCTAGAAGATCTACAAGGTTATAGGGCAGATCTGAAAAGGCCTGATAACATTTCAGTCTCTCTATTTCTCTTTGTCTGTCTGCTGTCTGTCTTTCTCCTTCCCTCTCTCTCCTATTAACTCATTAGAAGTCAGAATTAAAGCATATAATCCAGAAATACAAAAGGGGTGCCAAACCAAGATTGATGAAGGATGTGTGAGTGTGTTGATGGGGATATCCTTAGATATTCATAAAAAACAAAATGAATCAGATTTTTATACCACAAAAAAAGCAAAGGAAATGGTAAACAATAAAGTAGCACTAACGTGAAAGAATGCTTCAATTTTAGCTGCAGAGAGATACCCACAGCTCATAAATTGCAACAGATTTATGGCCTAGGAAAAAAAAATAAAGTGAAAAGGAAGCAATCTGTGCTCCATGAGTTATAGCAAGGCTTTATAGTATCTCTCTAATATAGATTGGTTCATTTTTACACAAAAACCTGCACATTACAATCCTTGAAGGGGAGGGGGCATCAATTTTCACTTAAAACTTTACAGCATCCCTTTAAGGTTGAGATTATTTTAAAAGGATTAGAATGTTAATACCATAAAGATGGGAAATTCCATAAGTAGAGTTTATAATAAATTCTCCAAAGTGCAGATTTTGAATGGCAAGTGATGATCCACATATAGATTTAGGAGGTGCAAAGTAAATAATTCATTTTTTAAAAAAATTAACTAGACAAATTCTCTATTGTCAGATGAAGAGATCTTAATTGTAGAGACAAAAAAATATACAAGCTTGTCTCTATGTTGTTGTCAATATACTGTAGATCAGGGGTGTCAAACTCGCAGCCTACGGACCAGATACGTCACGTGCTGGCCACGCCCACCCTGTGTTAGTGAAAGGGGAAAAAGTCACAATACGTTACATGACAATATGGCGACGTGAGTTTGACACCCCTGCTGTAGATAGTACAATACAGAATGCTAGAGAAATTTTCTTATGTTCACATAAGAACATTTAAAAAATAGAAATAAAAAAATGTAAAAGAGGGATTGGAGTAATTAGAAGCTTAGTAGTAATAGATACAGCAGTAGATTGCAGAAAATATGGAAATAAGGAGCTGAACCCCAGAGTTTGTTTAATAGCTTTCATCTGATAATTTGACATTATGACATTCTGCAAATAGTAAATATTATGTAAAATATTGAGCTCTATAAAATAGCAATGTCAGGACAATTCTCCACGTAGAACATGTCAAGAAGGCATATAAAGTTGCACGGTTAGCATCTAAGAGGAAGGCTGGCTGCCGTGTAGATCCTATATCTACATTCAGCTGTCTACCTCTGTCCAGTGGAACTTATATGCACATTAGAGGATGAGTAACTAGTTCATTCTTTGCCATAAAATGTAGAGGTCACTTTGTGGCTATTCTGACCTTTTCAGATTCTGATGATATATTTGATCTCTGAGTACAACCTAATCAGGTTTCTGCTGTTATATAATTGGCTTAATTGTTTTTTCTTTTCTGTGGATATAACCCATGTCTGGAGATGTAAAACGTAATAATCTTTGATATAATTCTACAATGGAACTCTTGAAAATTAGGTTACAGCAGCTGCAAAACAAGTGGAATAATGAGGCTTTGTCTATTACAGAAATGATGACATAGTGTGGATACTCTCTAATATATTTTATTGATTGCCTTTGTACTATCCAAGTAATAGATTCTAGATCATAGTTACATTCTTGTAATTGAATTCCTTGAGAAGGCTGAATGAGGAGGAAAATTTCTATTCCCTAGTGCCTTTTCTATTAACACAACCTAAATCTCCTTTTGGTTTATCCCTTCAGTTAGTTAAAACGTTATAAATTTCTTCACGGATTGCTGTTCTGATGATACAGGAATTTATCCCTGACCAGGCTGTACTTGGAAGACTAATAAACAAGACAAGGTTATTCATTCGTTTTCTGCTTTGTACCCTTGAAAGTTAGGTTAAGAAATCAAATTGAAGGAAGTTAATAATCATAATATTTGTAATTCAAGGTTCTAATCATCATTTGTTACACACACATACCAGTTTCTCAGAATGCATTTTAAATCCACTAGATTCTATTCAGTGACCATCCCAGACAGAAGAACAGCCAAGATAATAAATGCCACAAAGGTAGTAATGGTGTGGAAAAATTAGCAGCAATTGTAACACAGTTGAATGCAGGTTGTTGAGCCTCAGGTTAATGTTGCTTTGAGACTACTGTATCTGTTCACCTTTTGCTTGCTTGCTACTTACCCACCCAAGCTGTACTTTTGAAATAATTTGGTGATTACAAACTGTGAAACCTTGTTTCAAGGAAACTGACTGTAGCTAAGTATTTATTGGAAGTTTACAATCCTGGAAGAAAACAGAAACTTCAATTAACATAGCCTTTGGCCCCACATCTTGTGATGAGTGAGCATCTGCTAAATTCTAAGCTGTTTAATTTCTAAATTAACTCAGTATGAGTGAAGAAGTTGGTTAGGTCTCTTCTTCACAGCGAAAAAATCCACAGCAGGAGTCTTCTTTTGCAATTGACTTCATGATTATGGTTCACACATTCCCTATTATAAAAACAAATCCATGCATTTACTTAAACATGGCCAATTCTGCTGTCATTACTGGTTCTTTTTAGCTCTATGCTCTGCAGAGCATAGAGCTACCTCTTTCCTTGGTTCCATCAAAACCAGAAAGAGCAGATAATGTTTTTGCTGCATATTGGGATTTATCTTGCTTCTTAAACCAACAAAGGCCTTACAAATCAATTTAAAAAGTGTTTATTGAAATATGTAGTAATAACATGAACTGCACAAAATAATCTAGTTGTTCATTTCATTGAAGGTGAGCAGACAGAAGAAACAAAAAAGAAAACACTGAAGAACACCTATATCAGTGATGGCGAACCTTTTTGGCAATGAGTGGCGAAAAGGGAGTGTGCATGTGTGCACGGCGCCAAGTGCTGAAAAGGGAGCACTTTGTGTGTGTGCGTGCTTTGTGCACGGGTACACGCTAATCAGGGCTGCAACCAGGAAGAGAAACTGCCCAGGGGGCATGAGTGTGCCAGATAAGGTACTGTTGTGGCCCATTGTAAACTGCCCTGAGTCTCCAGAGAAGGGCGGCATATAAATCAAATTAAAAAAAAAATATCAGTGGTCTGTGCAGTTAATAGCTGATTCCGACAGTGAGGAGGCTGGTGTGGTGCTGTGCCAGCAGCCTGTGCAGCTGGTGCTTGAGTCAGACAATGAGGAAGCTGGAAAAAGATGTGATGTCAGAGGCAGGGATTAAGCCAGGGCCTTCAGAACCTCCAGAAGCTCCCATAAGTGAAGAGGAAGAAGAGGAGGAGCCTCTTCTTGATGCACGAGCGCGCAAAGCTGTTAAAAGGCAGTAGTGGCTCCTCAGGAGGTCTCCTCAAGAGTAAGGCTTGGGGCTAATTGGCTACTCCCCTAGTCTATTTAAGGAAGGACGACAACTGAAGCAATTTGCAGGAAACAACTTTGTTCATATTCCTTCGTGTCTTGATTTCAGAAACATTTGATTCGGCTTGTGTTTCTCTCTTGTCAGTTTTTCTGCAAATTGCTTCTGGGCATTCTGCCAACCATAGTAAGATTATGGTTATCTGAAATATTGTGCCTCAGAATTGAATTATTATTCTTTGGATTCTTGTTGGCTGTTAATGAAGTTAAATTAACAGCCCTTGTTCAGAAAAAACTGATTTAAACTGTACTTATGTTCGAACAACTACTAAGAAAGCTCATTAGTAGTCCTTAATTAGTAAACTAAGGTTTGTATGGACTTTATGTGTGCTGCATTCTTTGGGGTCCGTAACTGGAGCAGAACAGGTACTTCCAGGTTCCAGCGCACGCATGTGCACCAGCCAGAAGTCTTCTGGTTACTGCTGCACATGTGCATGTACCAATCAGCTGGCCAGCACGTATGCTCACACCGGAAAACAGAAGACCAGCTCTTCCGGTTTCCGGCAGTGATGCATGCACAAAGGCTAGCTGATGTCGCGTGCACATGCGTGCCAGAACCCTGAAGAGAAACTGGCAACACCGTGCATGCCAGGTGACATGGCTCCACATGCCACTTCGGGCACGCTTGCCATAAGTTTGCCATCACAGATCTATATGATAATATTCTTTCAGACTGAAATACTCTTTGAAAGGCAGTTTATAACCAACACTTATCACTACAATCATTTAAATAAGCAGTGGAAATATCCTTTGTGGAAAAATGTTCGAGAATATACTTGCCATTAATGGAAAGACTTAATTTTAGCTACATTTGTTTTAAAGAAGGCAAAATATGATCACTGGATAGATATGTCTATATAGGGAGGGAGTGGGGGAAGGAAGGAAGGAAGGAAGGAAGGAAGGAAGGAAGGAAGGAAGGAAGGAAGGAAGGAAGGAAGGAAGGAAGGCTATGAATCTATTTATAGAATGGAGCGTAGCTAACATTTCAGATAATATTCATTTATGCTAATAAGTCAGGTTTTTGCAGCCTACAGTAGCTCTTATGAATAGGACTATTGTTTTAGAAATATAAAAGAAATCTGCCAGAAATTCAAATTCAATAACTTTATTGCAGTCATAAATCATTTGCCATAGAGTTTGTTGGTAGACTTAAACAATTTACATGTTTGCAATGATGCAAACACTAATATATTACAGATTTGATTAATTAATTAATTATTAATTAAATTAAATTAAAATACGAATGCAAATATTTTTCTCAAGTACAAACAGTGGTAAACATTGAATAAATCCTAGGGACATTAATACTCAGGAATTAAAGTAAGGAAAAAATAAAATAAAACCATTTTAAAAAGAATTCAGGTTAGTTAGTAAATACATAATAGAAAACGTGTCTAAAAAGCTCATGTTAAAATGAAGAAAGAATCCCAATAGCAAATCACAGGACTTCTCTGAAAGTCAGTAGAAACATGTTATATCTGAGAATAGCAATTGATATGAAAGGATTCCACTAAAAAGAGTGGAAGATTCATTACAAACTAACATACATAGCATGAGAAGAATTTTAAAAAGCAATGGAATGAGCCAAGAAGTAGAAATTTAATTAAATGGATTCTGTTGCCTTTTCTGTTCTGTTATATAAATTATAACTTAACATGTTCTGTCACAGTCATAGAAATACTTAGATTAACCCAATTTGATATTTCTTATATGAGAATAAAACAGGTGGAAATCTACATAGAAAATGAAATCCTGGGAGGATGCTTTATAATTACTTAAAGTGTTCATGTATTTGTGTGTGTTGTATATGTCAGCCTATTGGTTTCCTATTCAACAAAACTTGTGAGGTTGTCCTACCTACTATATGATGGTGGAAAGTATTTATTCCAGCTCACAGGCAGGTTAGAAAGTGGAATTCTCTTTGTTTTCGTTTTTAGTTTTTTTATGTACAACCTAAGGGGCATATACTCCATATGTCAGTGGGTGACATATGAAACTACGTGCATCTCTTTGTTTTCCTTTTGGGATTACATTTTGTATTTTCACCTGCTGTGAATGAGTTGCTTCGCCATAAAATGATCTGCATGTGTTTTATACATACATTAATGAGCATGTTGTTAGTTGTTCAGTATTCAACTAATGGCCCATATGAATGTATTGCCTCTGGCTTTAAACTAACTATTAAAGAACTTCCAGTGGGATTACTAATAAATGTTTCATGCTCACAGAGTACAAGGAGCCAAACAGAACAATGAAACACAAATCACTTCACTTAATTCCCTAGTGTACATCACGGTATTGTGTGTGTGACTTTGGCAGCTTCTTCCCAATAAGACGTAATGTTGAATTCTTCATTCTTGGTGAAAATAAAATTAGTGAGGCATCTGTCATAGTGCATCTCTGGACAGCTGGATACTGAAAAGATCTCATATTTTCAGGGCCACACAGTCTGGTATGATAGAATGCTAAATGGTCAAATTCTAAGCTTTGTCAGAAATAGTTCATGCCTTAAATGGTTTGGAATACTTGAATTCCTGTTATAATGTAGCGCATTGCAACATCACCATTCAGTCAGTTGATTCATGCTTATTTGCAATTCGAGATCTGATTGGTTGGGATCCAAGATAGTTTTTTTTTCTGAACCTGAAGAACATCATTGGCAGTCAGCTGAGCAAGTAAGGCATTTTCATTCCATTGCTCCAAGAGTACTGCACTGTTTTGGTAGCCTTTCTAGATGACTTGTGCGGGAAACAAGATGGGATGAATGTGACTCTACTGTACTAGTTCTCTTGAACTTCTTGGTGTCTTTCAATACCATGAACCATGGATCCCTCTGGATGTTCAGGTAGGGTTGGACTTTGGGACTTTGTTTGAAATGAACCTGGTCTTTAATTTTGGGATATACTCAGAATTACAATTCAGCATCTATATCTCTGTCCTTTTATATTCCATAGCAATGTCTTGCCTTCAATACTGTTTAACATCTACAAGAAAGCACCTAGGGAGCTTTGAATTTTGATCAGATCTTTGAAGTGAGATCCCGTTGGTATTCCAGTTTTACTCTTTCTTTTCTTTGAAATCCAAGGAAACAAGTTGAAATTAAATCCAGACAATATGGTGGTGATAGTTCATATTCAGAGAATGGCCCTGATGAGAACTAGAAGTTAAAAGCAAACCTTATAAAGACAAAACGAAGGAATTGTGTATGTATAAGGTAACCTTGAGAAGAAAAGTCTCAGGAGTGGATAAGACTATGTTTATCAAATATAAGGAATTTTGTATGACACAAAATGAGGCCATGACTTATTTGCTATTATTCCAGAAATAGTTTAAGTTACAGAATGGGCTGGATGGATAAAACATTAGAAAAATGTACAAACTAAAAAGAAATGGTGAATGGTCCAGACAGCTATAGGTCAGGAATACTTTCTTTTTTAGTCCTGTTCTGAGTAGTCTTAGTGACCTCCTTTCATTTCTATGATTTTGTAATCTTTGCTTATGATTTATTAACCTTATTTCCCCAGTCTTGTAGTATCCAGTGGCATGTCCTACAAGTCTCAGAGGTAGTAGTGGGAATATGCTATCCTTCAGAGTTATGCCTATCTGAAAATCAGTCCCAAATCTGATGGAAAGAGAAATATGATATTCCATAAAAATATTTCCTCAGGCTTGGCATACATATTATAGTTTGAGAACCTAGTTGTTCAATTATGGATAGTAGAGAGCTCTCATATAATAGTGAAATAGTTCCTTCAGTGCTAAAGGATGAGTCCTTAATATTGTATTACCATTGCAAACCAATGGGGACGTGGGCCTTATGAAGGCTCTTGCTTTAGATTTAAGAATACACTGGAGAGACGTCTGCAGTATTCGGATTTTATTTCCTTCCTGTCCTGGGAACTCATTGGCCTCAAGTCCTACATACTCCTTGTGCCCTAGAGACAATTTTTGATCTGCATGCATTTTGGAAAGAGGCGTTTATTCAATGACACTTAGGTCATCGGATAAAGATAATGTTCTGACCTAGGCTCTCTTAAAAAGCAGGAAGCAGGAATTGGTCTCGGTGTTGTGGCTCCGTTGCCTGAGCCTGGGCTATCGACAGATGCAGACTCTGAGAGTGAGGGAGAGGAGTTGGCAAGGCCTCCCTCTCCAGGACCCTCCTCTCTGGCAATGCCTCCGGAGGACACCGAAGACCAAAAGATAGGCCCAGAGCCAAGTACGTCCCCGCAGCCACAGGTGGACAGTGACGAGGGAGATAAGTGCTGTCTGGACCCTCGGCAGAGGTGCAGGGAGAAGCGTGCGCAGCAGAGGGGAAGGCGTGCCAGAGATTAGCTGAGTCACTGGACCATACCCCACAGGGTATAAATGTGGGTGTGGTGGCCGGTTCAGTTTGTGACGAGCAAAAACTAGAAATAATCCATGATCTCTGCGTTACTGGACTTCTGCCTGCCTTGTCGGACTGCATTTGGACTAATCCTTGTATTGCGGAAACTTTGCCTGCTTTATCGGAATGCTTGCAGTCTAATCTTTGTTTTGTGTGAGTAAAGTCTGAATTGGCAGCTAGCCACTGGGTTGCTGCCAGCTTTATCTTCAAAGATTTTGTCGTGTGGCTTATTAACTCCGGGCCGTCTGTGGGGGTGCATGTGTGGGACGGGGACAGAACACTCGGCAAAACCTCATTTATTTACACGACTGTGAATTACTTTCATTCCCAGTCAGCAAGGTTTGTCCAAACTGTTTTTCAAAGAAATATTTATCACACACCTTATCTCGTTTGGCAAGATGCCACATAACTTGTTTCCAAACGCAGAGTAATGCAAAACTTGGCAGAGTCTCTTAGAGTCGGGGACAGAACTTTCCACTCTTGCAACTACCAAATGAATGAACAACTTGTTTCTTGCAAAAAAACCCTCCCTGTTCGCTCCTCTTTTGTTTCCTATGGGAGGGGCCAATCATCTCCAAGGTGTGGCTTTACTCCCAAGTCGACCCTGCTTTCGGAGTTGTTCTTGTCTTTTGGCAGCTCTGGAATTGGCTCCAGCTGTTCCTCTGCTTTGCTGCTGTCTATCTCCCTCTCTGCCTCCGACGCAGAGCCCTTGTCCGAGCTTTCCCCAGCCCTCAGGACTGGCCCATGTTCCTCCCCAACCTCCTCACTATCTGACTCTGCTGCCAGCTCTGCTGGCTGCCGGCATGCCACAACAGATAACACAATGGAACCCTCACAGCAAGTTGAGGACAAAAACTCCAGGATTCAATAATATTCTCAAGGTCTTTGAATAGCAATATAGGATTAAAATGTTACAGATTAACATGTAGACAGTCATTTACACAATCATTTATTATACTGATATTCTGCCTTTTGTAAAGAGCTCAAGATAGCACTAGCACCAGCACTTAGAATTATAACCACTTCACAGTGCTTTACAGCCCTCTCTAAGCAGTTTACAGAGTCAGCATATTGCCCTCAACAATCTGGGTCCTCATTTTACAGACCTTGAAAGGATGGAAGGCTGAGTCAGCCTTGAGCCAGTGAGAATCAAACAGCTGGCACAATTAGCCTGCAATAATGTATTCTAACCACTGTGCCACAACGTCTGGCATAGATGGCATAGATAGTGCACCGCCTCCTATTTTTCCCACAATATTCTGTGAGGTAGGCTGGCCGAGAGTCACCTAGTAAGACTTGATGGCTATAGTGGACTAGAACCTGAGTCTCGGTGCTCCTGGTCCAACACCTTAACCAACACATCCAACTGACTTTCACATGCGACAGCATCTTCTTCTCTTTTTTGAATTAGAGGTGTACAAGCAGCAGCAAAGTTCCAATTCATTAACCAGTACTTCTAAACAATAGATTTAAAAATAAATAAAGTAATATAGAATTACATAATATCTGAGTTATCCATCCTTGAAACCTATCGTTTGAGAGACCAGTTATTCATAAACTATTTTGCATTTAACTATTTCACTCTTAGCCTATTAGAATTCATTATGTCTATTTGCAACACTGGACTGGTATACGGAATTATAAAGTGAGTTGGAAGATTGAAAAAAAGCAAGAGCAAGATGGAACGACATATATTTCCAATCAGGAAAGTAGGAAAAAGCCATAGAGATGAAAGAATAGGTTCTGACAAACAAGAGTAATTTTGTTTTGGAGGCATCAGGTGAATGTTTAGAAATGATGATGATACAACTAAACTAAGTAAAACTCATCAAGGGATTTTTAGCAGCATGGTAAGGATCCTACTGCATTTATAGCATGAAAGTCTATAATGTGAAAAAAGCAAATGCAATGCAGAGTATAATAATGCTTGCAAAAGAATTGGTTTCTGAAATTGTCCTAGAAATATAATTCAGAGCTATAGCAGAGACACAACAGAGAGTCTCTCAAAGGGTGGCTTTCCAAGAGATATTATTGCTAGATTTCCAACTGCCAGTGAAGATAAACTATTGAAGGTAACCCATCAAAAATCCTTTATAGAGTTTAAAGGAGACAAAAAGTGTGTTTCCTTAAAACCTTTGGCTAGGAAGCTTTGTTTTAAAAGAAAATATGTAAGGATTTTATAGAAGAAGCTTGACCTAGAAATGTTATATTGTTTATATTTCCACATCATTAGAAGGAAATATTAACACTGCTATTTTATCAGCTGTTTTAAGTAGTCTTTTTCTGAAATCTTTACCTTATTTCTTTTTTGAATTCTGAGAGAAAATATCTGACTTTTTTGTTTCTTTGGTTAACATTCATTAGCTAAGCAAATACAGTGAAATGTAATATTATGAATATAGTGGCCACATTTGCTAGATCCAGAATGATAGGACTTTAATATAAAAATAAATCTAACTCATAATTTCAATTTCAATATTGTTTAATAGATATTCAGAACAAGAAAACATTTCATATTATCCAGTAGTAAGTTCAGAGCACAAAATGTCCAAATTAAAAATGTTTCAAGATTGCAGTAGATAAAAATAAATGTAAACTCATCTCCAAATGCAACCTGAATTCTGTATTTGAGTCAATAACAATGTTATATAGATTTAAGCAGTTTGATTTGCTGTACGCTGACTAAAAGAGACAAACTCCAGCATTCAGTGTTCATTTATATGATTCTAACAATGAAAACAAATGTAAAACAATACATGTAAGGGTAATTGAATATTTCCATCAGTATAACCTAATACTGTGCAATATTAGATTATATTGTAAGTCCTGTAAATAGAATGACAGTCCATCCTTGCTTTGGTATCCAATATCTGTTAACATCTGTGCCATGTCACCAAAGACAGTTATTATACCAAAGATCATCATCATCCATTTAAAAGAGTTTATGTCTTGCTGATTTAATAATAATAATAATAATCATTTTATTTCTATACCGCCCTTCTCCCGAAGGACTCAGGGCGGTGTACAGCCAATTTAAAAACACAAGACACAACAATAATTAAAAATTAAAATAATTAAATAGATTTGGCTGATTTAAAACCCCAAAAATTTAAAATACCCCAATTTAAAATTATTAAGTTGATAGCCCGGCCTGGTGGAACAACAGGGTCTTCAATGCGCAACGAAACACCCAGAGGTCGGAGATCTTACGTATTTCCGGGGGCAGTTCATTCCACAGGGCTGGGGCTCCCACAGAGAAGTCCCTCCCCCTGGGTGTCACCAGCCAACATAGCTTGGCTGATGGCACCCTGAGGAGACCCTCTCTGTGGGAACGGACTGGTCAGTGGGAGGCTATTGGTGGCAGAAGACGGTCTCGAAGGTACCCGGGTCCTATGCCATGGAGCGCTTTAAAGGTGGTAACCAACACCTTGAATCGCACCTGGAAGACCACTGGGAGCCAGTGCAGCTCGCGCAGGAGGGGTGTCATGCGGGCACAACGAGTTGCTCCCATAACCACCCGCGCGGCTGCATTCTGGACCAGTTGGAGCCTCCGAGTGCTCTTCAAGGGGAGCCCCATGTAGAGAGCATTACAATAGTCCAGCCGGGAGTTGACAAGGGCATGAGTGACTGTGCGCAAGGCATCCCGGTCCAGAAAGGGCTGCAACTGGCAGATCAGGCGAACCTGATAAAAGCCCCCCCTGGCCACGGCCGTCATATGCTCTTCTAAAGACAGCCGTGCGTCCAGGAGGACACCCAGATTGCGAGCCCTCTCTGTGGGGGGCAAAGATTCACCCCCAATAGTCAGCGATGGCACCTGCTGACTATATCGGGACGCCGGCAGCCACAGCCACTCGGTCTTGGACGGGTTGAGTCTTAGCCTGTTCCTCCCCATCCAGATCCACACGGCCTCCAGGCAGCGAGACATCACATCAAGGGCATCGTTGGGGTGGTCTGGGGTGGAGATGTACAGCTGAGTATCATCAGCGTACAGATGACACTTCACCCCAAAACCACGGATGATCTCACCCAGCGGCTTCACATGAATGTTGAACAGAAGGGGCGAGAGGACCGACCCTTGTGGCACTCCCCATACGAGACGCCTCGAGGTCGACCTCTGCCCCCCTGCCAACACGAACTGCGAGCTGTTGGAGAGGAAGGAGGAGAACCATCGCAGAACGGTGCCCCCTATTCCTAACCCCCTCAACCGCCGCAGCATGATACCATGGTCGATGGTATCAAAAGCCGCTGAGAGATCTAATAGGACTAGGACGGAGGAGCAACCCCTGTCCCGAGCCCTCCAGAGATCATCCACCAACGCGACCAATGCCGTTTCTGTGCTGTGCCCCTGCCTGAAGCCTGACTGGCACGGGTCTAGATAGATAGCTTCATCCAGGTGCCCGGGCAGTTGTCGTGCCACCACACTCTCAACAACCTTCGCCACAAAACGAAGGTTGGAGACCGGACGGTAGTTAGCTAATTCAGCCGGGTCCAGGGAAGGCTTCTGGAGGAGGGGCCTCACCACCGCCTCTTTCAAGGCGGCGGGAAAGGCACCCTCACTCAGAGAAGCAGTTATAATCCCCTGGAGCCAGCCTCATGTAACCTCCCGGGAGGCCAGTACCAACCAGGAGGGACACGGGTCCAATAAACATGTGGCGGCACTAATCCTACCCAGAACCCTGTCCATTTAAATTAATTTCTATTATGTTTTCCAAATCTGAGATCATTTAAATAAGATTACAACAATGTTGTCCAACTAGAGAGTTAAACACAATTCTTTCAGCCAACTCTGGCTGGTTCAAAGATTAAAAGGTATGTAAAATCATTTTAAAGGATTATATAAGATACAACCAGTTAAACATAAAACATTAAATACAACAAAAACCTGGCACCTTTCATTCAGTATTAATACAGAGTATACAGTTACCGTATTTAAATTTTAAAATGTGTATACATGGAATTGTGTATACATGGAATTCTGTCTGCACATCAGTGGTGGGTTTCTAACTGGTGAACCTCTAGTGGTGGTGGTGGGAAGCTCTGCCCACCCGCCCAGATGTCATCACAGACATTCTGCGCATGCGCAGAAGGTTCTGTGCATGCGCAGAAGCACCAGGAGCACTCACGCGCACACTCCCAGTTCTGAACCAATAGTGAAGGTGAGTTGAACTCACTACTGCTGCACATCATGCATAAATATAGTATAGTTGGAATAATTATATTTGTAATCAAACCAGTTTGCATCCCTGACCAGGAAAATAGTAAGATCTTTGAGCCTCTAGCAAAGGTGAATTACCATTTCCTATTTTTCATAGTTGCCTTTTTGATAGTCATCATTTCTGCTAATCAAAAGAGTGAGCAGTATATTCATCCATCTCCTTCTTCACACAATGTGTTGAAGCCTGTATAAGGTCTTTCCAACCTTATCTCAGACATTTCTGCTAATCAATATTTGGTCTTACCTTCTTTTATCTAGCCATTACCTCATTTACAGAACATGCTCTTTGTATACTCTTTATGTTTCAGTAGGTTAGTTTTCTACATGGATTGCATTGCTATCTTCTGTTGCACCCCTAATCAATTTGTCCATTTTTGTCTTCATGCTTGTGAATCTTCCTTCCAGATCAGGTCCCATTTTTCCAGAGCAAGGACACTTCCAGCTATTGATGTTTATTTATATGATTTGTATGGGACCTTCATTTGAGTACATTTAATTGTCCAGCATCATTGTTTGGATGTCACAGCAATGAATCCTGTCTTTATTGGCAGGGCAGTGCTATCTTCTATTCCCATCTGATTAGATTAGATTCCTGCTCCAACCATCACTATTGTAAACTCACCAGTCAACCATATACAGAGACCATGAAGAAGAAAGACAGGCTGCTTACCTCTAACTGTGATCCTTCAAATGGTCATTTGTGCTGGACTGGCTTTCTCAAATATTTCTGCAGTTATTTGTCAAAAGTAAAAAAAAAAAAAAAACCCAAAAAAAACCCTATCATAGAGCCTGTTAGTACTTCTAAAGTCTAAATTGCCAACTGTCCCAGCCAGATTCTTCCCATGAGTGAGTGTTATTTATTTATATCCCATCTTTATTGTTTTTACAAATTAACTCAAGGCAGAAAACACACACAATATGCTTTCCTCCTCCTATGTTCCTCACAAGAACCCCTGAGATGGATTGTCTGAGACAGAGTGATTGGCTCATATGTCTATGGAGATTCTCACTCATCCAAGTTATGATTGTCCCAAAAGTGCTGTTCAAAAGGAAACTGGACTTTATTGGGGGGTTTCCCCCTTGAAAACATTTTGCTTCTCATCCAAGAAGCTTCTTCAGTTCTGAACTGAAGAACTGAATAATTTTTTTGGATAAGAAGCAAAATGTTTTCAAGTAAAAAAAACCCAACAGAGTCCAGATGCATTTTTAATTTGCAAATTTGTAGCCAGCCCAAATTTACCCAACTGGCTTTCATGGCTTGAACTCACAGTCTCCTGCTTTCTAGCCTGGTACCCTAACCATTAGAGTAAACTGGCTTTCTTCCCATGCAGTACAAGGAAACAGAGACATATACTGAAGGTCTCTACTTACCAATAAATATGGCAGCAAACAACCCCAGAAGGGGCATTTTCTGTGAGAGCTCTTGTTCTGTGTAGAGCAATTGTCAAAATTGAGAAACACAAAAACACAACATCCCATTTTATGGCTTCCAGAAGCTAGTAAAAACATGGCGGCCTTGGGGGGGATCTTTGCATCCTGATTTTAGTGGGAATTAATGGTTCTAGGTGTGTTGATGTGATTTATACATCAAAAATAATACAGTTACAGATAATGGAATGTTTCCATTTTGTCCTTGGATTTCAACATTTCACAATTCTAAGCTTTTGAATCAGGGATGGCTTCTACTTACCTTTACTACTGATTTGCAGTGGGGGGGCGCACTTCTGCGCATGCGCAGAAGCGTTTTGATGATGTCGGGGTCGGTGGGCGGAGCCTCCCACCAGTTTTACTACTGGTTCTATAGAACCGGAGCAACCCATCGCTGATTTGAATACATTTTAGTTAATTTTTAAATTCTACAAACCTGAATATGAGACAGCCTATTGATTATTTATGACTCTAGATATATGTGTACATTTATGAAATTAAATGGTGAATTATGCGAACAGAAACAGTCTTCATGGTTGCCTTGCCCTTCATCACATCTGAGGTGTATAACAGATTGATTATAAAACAGCAGTTGAAAATATGTGAGTACAATTAAGCAGATCTGGAGTGATAAATCTTGTAAGACTTGCATATAACTCATAATCTCACAACAAAATTGTTATGTGCATTTAGAATCCTTCTTGCTCTGGGCATTTATTTGGTTAATCTGTTGGTCAGTATGGATTTAAAATGTTTTATATAACATAAGAAAAATTTTACTTGGTGAATAAGGAAATACATTCATTTCTTACTGGTATATTAGAATTAGGACTGTATTTTCTACTCTCTTAATAATTATTTTCAAAAGAAGTCAAATCAATTACAGAAACTACTTTGTAGGAAAATGTAAGCAGTAATTTAGGGGAAATGTTCTTAAGTTCAGTCTTCTTGATCTTTTCATTGCTGTATAATAAGATATGCATCTGCAATTACTATTCAGGAAACAATTATCAGGGTGCTTTTTTAAACTGAAAAGTTAGAGTAAGAGCGCTAAACTGTATACATTATGGTATTAAAACATGCTTATGCTCAGTTTCTATGATTTTACACTTTAGCACTGTAATTATTTTTATTTTTTGTAATGTGTCCAAAAAAAGACAAATTTTATTTTCCTAATATATTTAAATAGAAATATTTATACTTAGGATACACACAATTATAGGACTTTCTTAAGTCTCTCATAGTGTATCTATATTACACTATATTGAACTATGTTATAAATAATATATATATAAATGTTTATTTGGGGTCCAGTGACATCTGGCTTACTCTTTGACGTGGCTAACAAATGAAAACAGGGTGGTTTCAAGTTCTGCAAAAAAAATAAAAGAATATACATTAGGGATCAGGAAAATGTAAAGCAAAATTATATATTTTTGCAACTCTTGATTAGCATATGGAAATTAGTTGGAAGACTGAAAAAGAACACAAGAAAACATAAGAGTACTTTATTCAGAAAGCTGCAAAAGGCAATGAAGATTAATTAGCAGTTAATTACAAGCATTTAAGGAAAAACTAAAGCAAAATTGGTAGACCTCTATTAACCTTTCAGATGAAAGAATAGGCTCTGACAAACAAGAATAATTCTGTTTGGGGGGCATTGGGTATAGCTTTAGAAATGATGATGACACAACTAAACTAAAGTAAAACTCATCAGGGAGATTAGTATGGTAAGCATCACGTGGTAAGATCCTACTGTAGTGGTTCTCAACCTATGGTCTGTGGACCTCTGTGGGGTCTGTGATCTCATCATGGAGAGTCTGTGAAGGCTTGAAGAAACGTTATGGTTTCAATCTTGAGTTAAATCTTGGGGGTCCGTGGCCACAAAAGGTATTTAAAGGGGGGTCCGTGGTGAAGAAAATGTTGACAACTACTGTTCTACTGAGTTTATAGCATAAGAACACATAATGTGAAAAAAGCAAATGCAATGAAGAATATAATAATGCTTGCAAAAGAACTGATTCCTGGAATAGATCTAGAAACACAAGTCAGAGATATAACAGATACACAACAGTCTCTGAAGAATGACTTTCCAAGAGATATTATTGCTAGATTTCCAACTGCCCCACTGAAGATAAACTATTGAACCTGACAGGTCCAAAATGTGTTTCCTCAAAACCTTTTGCTAATAAGTTTTTTTTTTTTAAGGAAAATCTGGATTTTATACAGTAGAAGCCTGGGCTAGAAATGCTCTATTGTAGGGCATTGAATTTGCCATCCACAAGTCTTAAAGTTGCCAAGGTTGGCCATCCCTCCTCTATTGCTTAGATTTCCCTTCAACTCTGGAACAGAATGGTTCTTGCTGCACACCTTTATTCCTAACTGATCACTTGCTATCATATCCCACCAAAATGTTTCAGCAAAGTGAATTTACCCACAATCCTGAGAAAAAAATGGTTTGAATGTGGGGGAAACAGGTGTTGTAGAGGAAGTAGATGTTATTGAATGGAATGACAAGGCTCTGGAAAGAAGAATATACCATCCATAGAGAGATAACTCACACTTTATTCTGAAAACAAATCAAGATTTTTCCCTGAGAACTCTAGAGTATTGAAAGACCCAGTCCTGGGTTCTGAAGAAGACTGTTCTGAAGACTGTTCTGCCTTGAAGCTGTGTTATTGTAGAGCTTTATATGGTACTTATTTCCAATAAAGTATATTTCCATTCTTGTTTGAAGATGGAGTAGAGCCAGCCAATAGGACACAGTCTTTCTGCTTGTAGAAAACATCTTTGACCTGTCTCACCCCTCTCTCCAACTATCTAATTCTTTAGTTTAGGACTGTATTGCAAACTACTAGTATTTAATTCCACTAAAAGAATTAAGAAATTAAACCATGATTAAGTTTCCATACAGACTTCAACATAACCTAGTTGCAAGAACAAATGCTTCCATGTTTTACAAAACCAATTCTAGGGCAATCAGTTTCTTAAGTGAGTAAAACCATACAGTTCCTTTTGTAACAAATAGTTTAGTTATAAATGTAGTTATTGAGAAAAATGACAAATAAATATGTATGGAAGCTTCGTTTAGTCTTAGATGGAGTGTTTTAAAATCATTATCTTTAGAAATTGATAGTAAACTCTGCCAAGTTCCATTATTTTATCTGAGCCAAGGACATCCCCAAGATAGGAATAGAAGAACAACATACCAAATTTACATAGTCACATAACTGTTTATACATTTGTATCAAATGTTCTAATACAAGTGCATAATTGCAGCATATGAATGATTACTTTATGTTGATGTCAGTTTGGTGATATCATAGTTTGCTACAGAGGCTACTGCTCTAAGCACAAACATTCCAGTGATGGTACTGCCAAGTTCAAGAGTTAAGTAGGGTGTTGTGTGGATAACATTTTCTCTGGGCCAGTGCAGAGATTACAAATTGATTAGTATTCATCCTTTTCTCTTATAGGTCAGCATGGGGTGCAAATTATAAACATCTGATGACTTCAAAATGATATGCACATTATATTATTGCAGAAATGACAGTTATGTAATTTGGATCAGTCACATGAGACAATTATGTATCTGTATGACATCACAATGTGCCTGTTGTCATTTGACTCCATTTGCACATTTGCAGACACATAAAGCCCACCATTTTTTTTCTTTTTACTAGAGCAGTTCTTTTTTAAACGAATTACATAAATTGTACTTGACGCTGTGTTATTCTGGATTGGAAAATAGGAGGCACACATCATCTCTTTTGCAGTAATTCCTAATGTTTTATAAGTTTGCATCTTTATTCAACGGTTATTCTTAAATATACTGTTGTTACCATAGCATTTGCCATGTTTCTTTATCTATTTCACATATCTAATTATGGAAAAAGTCTTCGGAAAATTTGTTTTGTTTTGAGTAATATTGTTACTTATATTAACTTATGATCCACTGCTGGTCTGTGCTGTATGTGTAACTTCTTGCTAAATCATAATAACAGTGATAATTTTTTTCTGTAACTGTATCATTTCACCATTTGATATGCACATTATACAGTCCTCATTGATTTAGCTATGTTCCTGCCATGAAGGAAAACAAACACCAGGCTAGAGTTAGCTATGTTTATATTTAAGTAATCTCTTCACATGACTCTTAAAAAAAAAAAAACTTAAAAAATCCCTTGAAAACCATAAATGCAAAATGACTCATAAAATAATTAATGTACTATTTTAAATATTACCATGGATATTTTAAATTGCTTCTATTTATATGCTTTATGAGCAGCCAAAAGTAATTTTTATTGCCGTGAGGTAGCAATGTGTTTAATGAATAAATAAATAATAAATGTCACAGGTTAAAATAAAGTAGAGCAATGATGACAATCGGATATTAAGGAATTTGAGCTTACACTGCTTGAGATCAATTCATTTTCTGTTCTAGATGACTTAGTATCTTATCATATTTTACGATATCTGTTAGATTATGCAAAAAAGATGTTCATATCAATAGGTAGGTAAATAGGTAGGTAAAAAAGATATTATGAAAAACTGAGAGGATATTCCAGAGTCAAGTGATGCTTCAGGCTAAGTTGTCCTAGCAAACTATTGGAAAACACAGTAGGACTTATATCTGATCCAGTGGTCGGTTTCAATTTTTTTTACTACTGGTTCTGCGGGTGTGGCTTGGTGGGCATGGCATGGCTTGGTGGGTGTGGCAGGGGAAGGATACTGTAAAATCTCCAATCCCTCCCCACTCCAGAGGAAGGTTACTGCAAAATCCCATTTCCTCCCAATCAGCTGGGACTCGAGAGGCAGAGAATAGATGGGGCGGGGCCAGAAGTGGTATTTACCGCATCTCCGAACTATTCAAAAAGTTCTGGAGAACCACTACAGGTGGTCAGAACCTGCTGAAACTCACCTCTGGTCTGATCCAATAGGGTTTACTTCTACATAATATGTACTGGGCACTACAAGATATATTTCTGAATAAACATCTATCAGAGTTATAGAAATTGTTTTCTGACCTTGATATCCATTTATTTCCGAGATTCGCAACTCAACAGGACTATGTCAAATATGATGATGGCACACTGTGCTAGTTGGACCAGATTATTTCCCTGCCTACTTCAACAGTTCTGTCGCATAGTTTTTATTATTGTTAAAAGACGGTTTCTTTAATCTTAACATGGTCTAAACTTTTTAATAATTGTTTATTTTATTTAAATCTATTCTTTAAAAGCACAGTATGAACATCAGGAACATCCAACAACTTAAAATTTAATTTGGATGTGAAATAGATATTGTGACATACTTATATTAGCATCTAATTATAAATCATAGGCTTAAGTAAGCAATTGGTTTAAAACATATGTAAATATAGATGACACAGGATTCTTGAGGCTATTTTAAGCAGGATTATTTCTGCTATGGGATGTTTGGCATTTTTTTTCTTTCTGAAATGTAACGTTTTATGCTCTCCAGTTGCTTTTAAGTACTACATAAATTTTAATTGGGCATTAATCATTCTGTATATTAGCATTTTTTTTCCAAATGCTTCTTATTGCCTTTTGATATAGAAAAATAATATGGATCCTGTACATCATATTGAACAAGAAATAAAAGATGAAGACTGAGTTTCTTTAAATTTTATCAATATAAATTACCTGTTTTGTTAAACATGGCTTATATTTAGCTTAGCAAACATTTCTATGAGTGATTATTCATTTTATCCTTTAATTGCCAACATTACTTTTGGGAGCACAGATTACTTCCTTAGTATGAGATCTAAAAAAGAAAAATATGCAAGGTCAGTCTATACACTCAGGTAATATATGCGGGAAAATTAGCTTACTTTAAACAGCCCAGCTCATAGCTTTTAATTTTTTGTCATTGAATTAATCTATAATATTTCTTAAAGTAACAGCTAATGCCTGTAAAATAGCTTGAACATGTGGACAGATGTAAAAATGGCATTCTATGTGCATGAATGTTTCTTTTCAAGGCAATATTACTCATATTTCTTTAGTAGTTTACACATTATTACTTAACACAGGGGACTCCAACCTTGGCAATTTTAAGTCTGGTGGACTTCAACTCCCAGAATTTCCCAGCCAGCTTTGCTGGGAGTTGAAGTTCGCCAGGGTTAAAGTTGCCAAGGTTGGAGACCCCTGACTTAACATATATTAAGTTTGACATTGGATGCTTTTTAGATGAGACAGAGAAATTGTTCCATTCTGAATAAAAATGTTTGGTAAGCATTTTTAAAACACAGCCTGTTGATCTGTTGTGTCTTTGGTTTATACCCACCTTGATTTATGGGAGGTAAATGTGTAGAAGAATAATAGCGTCTCAACTGACAAGGTCAGCTGCATAGGAAAAAGTGAAGACCTCTATCTTTATCTTTACTAGTCACTCTTTACAAATGCAATACTTCAGCTCTACAAGCAATTTGCAATTCATTTTTTTTTTTTTATCAGTGGATCGAAACATACTGATTTACAGTAGTTTTGCCAGTGGTGGGTGAAAAAAATAAGCTTAGGTAAAACTGAAGTTACAACAACTTTTATCATTATTACCAAAGGAAAATGGAAAGAATTATCTCATAGATACCTAGAGATGAGCATTCCAGGTCTGTTAGAGCACCGGATTAAGAAAAGGTTCTTCTGTGGCCCAAGGGATGCCTTCAATCTTACCTCTCTTGGTCTCCTATTCCAATTTAGGTAAAGGTAAAGGTTCCCCTCCCACATATGTGCTAGTCGTTCCTGACTCTAGGGGGCAGTGCTCATCTCCGTTTCAAAGCTGAAGAGCCAGCGCTGTCTGAAGACCTCTCCATGGTCATGTGGCTGGCATGACTAAATGCCAAAGGTGCATGGAATGCTGTTACCTTCCCATCAAAGGTGGTCCCTATTTTTCTACTTGCATTTTTTAATGTGCTTTCGAACTGCTAGGTTGGCAGAAGCTGGGACACATAACGTGAGCTCACCCCGTTATGTGGCATTAGGGATTTGAATAGCTGAACTGCCGACCTTTCGACTGGAAAGCTCAGCGTCTTAGCCACTGAACCACCGTGTCCCTTATTCCAATGTTTATTAGATTCAATCCAACATAATTAAAAATCAACCAAACCTAAGCAACCTGTTACTTGAATTAACTTGTAAGCATGCTTTTGAAATAATATCCTTGTCAGCTTGTTGTTATTCCAGATCATTGGAAGGTCCTTTCACAGTTGTACAAGGAAAATTTACTGAAAAATACTTACAGTATATTTACAGTAAGAATATTTACTGTAATATTTTCTCTGGCCCTAAAAAGCTGATCTGTAACTTAGTTTAAAGAAAAATATACTGTTGGAGAACACTCTTGCTATAAATTATGTTAATGCAGTCTTTTTTGCATGATTGCAAAAATGGGATGGAGAGATGGCATCTGACTTGTGGACTAGCAGCTTCCTATTGGTGCTCCTATTTTGGGAATGTTTTCTTGTGTAACAAATCGTTTTAAGGCCTGCTAGGCCACCTGAAAAAAAATACCTGGTTTTTTAAATATATTGTAGACTACAGATTATTAAAAGTTAACTACTAAAGAATAATTAAAGCAATATCTACTATACATCTTACTATATGAGTAGTTTCAAAAATCCATTTTTGTGACTGATATAAAAATAATGGGAAAATGTTTCAGTTCTGGAGTTCATGCTGCAAAGTTCTAAATATCATTCAGTTTACTTCATTTGGGCTTTGTGTTATGTTGGAATCTCTCATTGGGTGCATTTTTGTTGAAGTTTTTGTACTGAGCAAGCAGTTCTCTATCTTATTTTGTTTTGCATTGCATTTTTATTGCTTATTATATTGTGAGCTTCCCAAAGTCAAATGGAATCAGGGAGCGCCTAAGCTGAATAAAATAAATAAATAGTTGCAACCTTTTAATGTAAAATGCAGATGATGGTTGATATCACTGTTATCACCCTAAAAGCCTCTCTTAAAATTGATTTAAAAGATACAAGCAGGATAATTTTATAGTCCAGTTAAAAATCCATTTGATGCATGCCCTGTTTATTAAAATATTTGCAACCAACGTATGTTTTGACAATGCCTTACACTTAAAAAGTTTTGAGAGAAAGTTTTGGATTATATAAATATAATTGTGCAGTTAAAGCTAACAATTTTAGATAATAATATTCTTTTGAACTACATTCAGGGAGTCCTTGACTTATGACAATTGAGCTCAACATTTATGTTGCTAAGTTAGACATTTGTTAAATGAGTTTTGCCCCATTTTATGACTTTTCTTGACACAGTTGTTAAGTGAATCATTGTAGCTGTTAAGTTAGTAACCCAAATTGACTTTGCTTGTCAGAAGGTCACAAACATGATAACATGACCCCAGAACACTGCGATCGTCTTAAATATGAACCCAGTTGCCAAGCTTCTGAATTTTAATCATATGACCATGGGGATGCTACAGTAGTCATAAGTGTGAGAAACGATCATAATTCACTTTTTCAGGGCTGTTGTAACTTTGAACGGTCAGTAAATGAACTGTTGTAAGTCAAGGACTATCTGTACTTGAAATTTTACATCTGGACAACATAAATGGATTACATGTGGCATTACCATGACTAAAAGACTTAGATTGCAACATTGGAAAGATAAATCTATGGTCCCATTTACTCAATGGGAGACCAAAATGCACTTGTCACCTATGTGAGGATTTTCCTTTAGACACAGACTCTGTATCAAATATAATAAAATGGAACTCATTTATCTAAAATACAATAGCTTAAAATGATAGTTAAATGAATGCATTAGAACTACTGTACATATGAATATGAATAATAATTGCATTAGATAACTATATATAGTTGTAGCTATTCACAGCCAAAATTATATATTATACCTTTTTTCCTTTTGTTAGATTTCTTTACTTTAAAAAAACCATTCTGTGTTTTTCTTTTTCCTTTTCTTTGACATGCATGTATTTTTATCTTGTGGAGTTTTTTTCCTTTCTCAGACATTATTTAAAAAGCAATAAAAGAATAAATTTAAAAAATACATGCCACCAAAATTTTCATTTATGTATCTACAGTTAGATAGGAACAGAGATAGGGCAATGCAGCACATGATGTACAACTTTAAGAATAAATGATCTTCCTTTTCTGCAGTTTATGTAATCTTAGTTGTCAAAAGAATAGTTATGAAAATAGAATTTCGCACTTTATTACAATTACAAGTACTTTATTACAATTACAAATATCAATTGTAGCATCTGTACAATCGTACTAGACTTATAACAGCAATTGAACCCAAAAATTTCTATTGCTATGTGGGCAGTTGTTAATTTAGTTGCGCCTCATTTTATGAACTTTTTGCCACAACTGTTAGGCAAATCACTATAGTTGCTTGTCGGAAGACGACTGGGAAGGTTACAAATGGTGATCACATGACACCCCCCCCCCAAAGACAATGCAACTGTCATAAATACATGACAGCTGCCAAGCACCTGGATTTTTATCATGTAACCATGGAGATACTGCAATGGTTTTAAGTGTGAAAACTGGTCATGTCACTTTTTTAGTGCTGTTGTAACTTTGAATGGTCATGAATGGTTGTAAATCGAGGACTACCTGTATTGAAATTAATTAATGCATATCAGTCCCTCCTATTACTCATGTGACCATTGAAATTTCTGAATTCAGTTGTTCTTCAGCAAGGTCTCAGCACCAAAAAGGGGGGATGTTAGTAATCCCAAACCATTAGAAACAAATGGTCCCTACAACGTCGTCATTTCATTCTAGAAGCAATTCCAAATGGCAAAACCCCTTCCTGCTCCATGCAACCATTTTATCCTAGATTATTTCCATTTTTAAATAATTTTGCAGTTGACCTAACAATGGCCAATTAAGTCAATGAAGTATGTTCACTTTTCTTTCTTGTCCCCCTTTTAAAGCATCTTTAAGTTGCAAGATCAGAACTTTGCTGCTAAGTTTTGCAAAGCTGGACTATAAATTCTTTATTGCAAAATATCCAAAGGCATACATAGAAAAATGAAAAACTGTTCCTTATTGTTTTAATTATTGTATCATCAGAGGATTGGATGGTTTAGCATCAAAAAAGATACTGTAATGTGGGAAGGATGTGGGAAAGCATCATGTGTGGATATTTTTGGAGATGCAAAGGAAAGTCATGGGGACTAGCGAAGAGAGAACAAACCCTAAAAGGAAAATACAGGCACTGGTAGACCAGTTTGTACATTACTTTCCTTGTACATTTGCATTTCCTGCATAAGTGGGAAGGGCAAGAAGCATGGGAAGGACCGATAGGCCTTGCAGAAGCTCAGCGCTGTTGTCTACCCGTTCAGTCTGGAATTACAGTCTGGAATTACAGAGACAGCTGAGAGCAGCCTAGGCAGCAATACAGAGTTTCTCTTGTCTGCAATTTCCAAATTGTGTGCGGTGGTGCCCCAGGGCATTACAGCAAGCTCACAGGGGCACAGTGGGAAATTTTAAATTCTCAGGGGAAGCTCAACAATGCTGAACATCTTCAGAAACTGCATGAACTACTAGCTCAAGGTGATTGACAATTTGGATGCTGGGAAAAAAAATTCTGAGACACTAAGGGTGCCATGATCTGAAAAAGTTTCAGAACTTCTACCCTTATATGGTACAGTGGCTTATAACTTCCCTGTATCACTGTAATCACTTGTATCATCACAGGAGATATGACAGCAATTCTATTTGTCTCTAGCAAGTGTAACACCAAAGTGAAACTGCAGAATTATTTCTGTTTCCTTAATTCAGTAATCTTGTCACTTGAACAAAGTTTTTCAAGTTTGTGTCTTTGAAGGAAATGAAATACAAATATAAATGAAATAAATAAATCCAAAATTAGAAAAATGGTAAAAGTGCTACAATTTTTACTGCATTTCTTTCTCTTTTCTAGTTATTGTTGTTAGTTGTGAAGTCGTGTCCAACCCATCGTGACCCCATGGACGTTCCTCCAGGCCTTCCTGTCTTCTATCATTTCCTGGAGTCCATTTAAGCTCACAACGACTGCTTCAGTGACTCTATCCAGCCACCTCATTCTCTGCTGTCTCCTTCTTCTTTTACCTTCAACTGTTCCCAGCATTAGGCTCTTCTCCAGTGAGTCTTTCCTTCTCATTAGGTGGCCAAAGTATTTGAGTTTCATCAAATTTGAGTTTCCTCTCTTTTCTAGAGAAGAGTCCAAATGCTTTTATTTCTGAGACTAACAGCTCTAGTAGATTAGTGACCAAGTCCTTGAGGCTTATTTCATTTTTCATATTTCGTCATTACATCAGTATTATTTAGAGTATATTCTTTTAGCTAGTTTGTTCTGTTTTTGCAAGGACACTGCTGAATATTACCCAGAAACAAAAGATCTTCTGATTTTTTAAAAAAGGACCAGCCTAACAAACATGGTCCTTCTATGTACTGAAATATATTATTTTCAAAACATTTGCAAAGCAGAGGTTTTTATTCCTTAGCTCCATAACTAATTTTTATCACAGAGGCAACAATATCTTCATGCAATTACAACTGCATTGTAGGTCAAGGATTGGCCTTACCTATATTAGATATATGACAAGCAGACAATAGGATTCTGGGCACCATAATTACATAGGGAGATCGTGAATGGATAATTGATTAAAAGTGTAGCTCACGGGAAGATTAGAAATATGTTTGAAACCATAAAATCATTTCAAGCAGAGAATGGGATGGCAGAACACAGTGATTTTCACTAAAACAACAGCACAAGAGGATGGTTTTGAATTATATCCTTAATCTTGTTTCTAAAGATTTTTCCCCCACTATGTATTCTAAATGGTCTATGATTACTATATATATATATATATATATTTCTCTCTGTGTGTGTGTTTGTGTGTGTGATATCTTTGTAAGTGTGTGTATGGTCCTCTGTCAATTTCTTATCTAGCTCATCCACATTTTTCTTTTTCCCTTTATTTTTTCTTACTGTGACTGTTCATAATTTTACAACAATGTTAGCAGAATAAAATTGGCATTGGGTCAGACCAGTTTTCTTCAATTCTCCTCCTACAATACAATCTGCAAGTGCAGGCCCAAAGACACAAAACAGGCCCACAAATATTTGAGCCTGGGACATGTTAGCAGCCTCAAAGTAAACAAGAATATTTTAATGTACTGACATGTCATTTCCAATTTTTCTTGTCAAGTGTTAAATTAAATTACATTTAAAAGTGAGCTAAAGAGCAACATTTAAAATTGTTTGGTTACAAAATGTTATTTGAAAAAATAAAATCTACAAAAATGTCAGATTTATCTGTCTGTCTGTCTGTATATCATCTATCATCTATCTATATGTCTGTCTGTCTGTCTATCTATAATCTATAATCTATCTATCTATCTATCTATCTATCTATCTATCATCTATCATCTATCTATCTATCATCTATCATATTTCTTTCTTTCCCATCTCTCTCAAAAATGTTTTGCCTACATTTTTATTTGGCTGGCCAGACAAATCCTCATATTTCCCTCTGCTTAACTTTAAATCTGAATAAGGGCTTCCAGCCCTTCAGACCAAAGTCCACTTCTGTGGTTATTTAATCATTTCTTTAATTCGACAGGTCATTTAATTAATTAATATAGTTATACAGAAATTCTTCCTAACTGCAGGTCAACAACAGATCCATTAACAGATTCCATCTACTGCTCCCCCATATGGACACCAACTCACCAACATGTTATAATGTACTAGCTAGCTAAATAGGTGTTAATCAGTATTAATTATTAATACCATTGCATTTTTCCCCAGTATCAGGTTGCAAAGTGGGGGGAGGGGGAGCCTGAGTGGCGTAGGAGAATAATGCCTCCTACTAAGGCAGCATTTAACATCCAGCTGCCTGCAATTACTGCGAGTTCAATTCTCACCAGGCTCAAGGTCAACTCAGCCTTCCATCCTTTCTAAGGTAGGTAAATTGAGGACCCAGTTTGTGGGGGCAATAAGCTGACTTTGTAAAAATATACAAAAGTATGAAGGCTATTGCTTAACGCATTGTAAGCCACCCTGAGTCTCCGGAGAAGGGCGGCATATAAATCAAATCTAAAAAAAAAAAAAAATGTGTGGAGATGGAACCTAAAATTTTCCTTTTCGCTGCAAGTTTATCAAAATGCCACTAGAGGGAAGCCAATTGCAAGGAATATCTTTGACTCGTCCGGAGTGGGCAAAGTTCTCCAAACTTCCCATCTCCTCCGATTGCTCCTGGGGTACGTATTTCCGTTCCTCTGACGCTTGGCCGAAACCGAGCTCCAGTATGCGAAAACATCCCTCTCTACGCCTCCCCCCCCCCTCCGCCCGATGGATTCTATGACTAAGAGAACATTCTGCGGTGTCGTAGCACCACAAGACAGCACGAAGTTGGCGTCTCATTGCGAAGACCCACGTAACTTTCTTTCGCCTCTAGCGGGATCTGATTTCCAGATTCCAAAAGGAAAAGAAAACAAAGTGATGGACCAATTTTGAAGAGAAAGATTGGGAGGGGGGGGCGGAATAACGGATCTTGAGCCTCCTAGATGGAAGACGTTTGAATCCCTCGGTGGACCAAACGGAGGACTCTTAGTCGCATCGTGCAATTCAGCCCCCTTCGATTAGCAGCGAGCAGCATCCCTGGAGGAGAATAACAGGACCGACGTCGAAAGAGTCGAAGGCGGGGACTGAGAGGTGGTCCTGAGGCTTAGTGAGCTCGGGAAGGGCAGAAAGACCCCAAACCTGCCAGCAACAGAACTTGCCCGGGATTTAGGATCAGGCTGAACTCCTTTCTCACCGGGATCCACGCAACAAACGAGGATTAGAGCAACTGATCGGTCACGACACCCCCCGCAACCTCATCCCACTCCCCCCCCACCCCTCTTTGTATCTTCAGCACCCTCGTCGGGAGGAATATTTGGAAGATGGGAGCGCGTGAGACCCAGCGGGTGCACAACGGGGAGCGGCGGTGGGAAAGCGAGGGAGCCGCGGCTCAGTAGAAGGACCGGAGGAGGAAGCCCCAAAGAAAGGAACGGCCGCTCGCTCTCCGGCCTTTGGCTCTGGCGCTGCCCTCGCTTCCGAGACGGAGGTGAGGAGGAAGCGCCGCGCTTTGAAGAGCCCCGCCGCGCTTGCTGACAGCCAGGCGAGCCCGAAGCGAAGAGAGCAGGTGCCGCTGACCTTCTCTGGCTGGCTGGCGGGCGGGCGGGCGGGCTGGCTGGCAGCGACCCCCTCGCTCTGCCCGGGCTTCCGTTCGCCGGCGGAGGCTGCCGAGAGGCGAAGGGGCGGCTCGCAGTTGTCCCTGTGAGGCACGGCGGACGGCTACGAGGGGGAGCGCGCGGAGCGGCTGGCAGCCCCCGCCCACCCCAGGGAGCCATTGCCCGCCTGCCGGTGAGGAAAGCGGGCAGGGGAGAGAGTCGCGCTCCCAATCCCCGCCCTCCGCTCGGCGGCTGGCGCTGACAGGCCCTGGGCGGGCTGGGCTCGGCGGCCCCTGCTCCGGCTGCCATGTGCTGGGGCTGCCGCCTCTCCCGCGGCCTCCCTCGCTGGTCTAAATGCTCCTAGGGGCGTCCTGGCTGTGCTCCTCCAAGGCTGCCGCCGCAGAGAAGCGAGCAGCGGAGGAGAGGCGGAGGCGGCGGGCGGCTTCGGCGGTAGCGGGAGGCGGCGGCGGGGGCAACGGCGAGGGACCGCCGCCCGCCGCCGGAGGGGCCATGGACGAGTCGTCGTTGCTGGACTTGTTGGAGTGCTCCGTGTGCCTGGAGCGCCTGGACACGACGGCCAAGGTGCTCCCCTGCCAGCACACCTTCTGCCGCCGCTGCCTGGAGAGCATTGTCAGCTCCCGCCACGAGCTGCGCTGCCCCGAGTGCCGCATCCTGGTGGGCTGCGGCGTCGACGAGCTGCCCGCCAACATCCTGCTCGTCCGCCTGCTGGACGGCATTCGGCAGAGACCCCGCGCGGGCGCTGGAAGCGGCTGTTGCGGGGGTGGCAACTGCGGGCCCGGCAGCCCCAAGTCCCCCAGCAACGCTGGCCTTTCGGGCGGCGACAGCGGGGAGAACCCAACCGCCGTTGGAGCAGGAGGTGGAGGAAACAGCGCGGTTCCCCCTGTTAACCCTGGTTGTCAACCCGCCGCGGTGGCCACCACGTCCAGCGGCTCCCCGAGTGTGGCCGCTGCAGCGGCTTCAGCCGCCGCCAGTCTGCGGGAACTCGCTGCCGCCAGCCGGAGCGCCTTGCTTAAGGTAAATTAGAAGCCAAGTCTTTCTTTCTTTCTTTCTTTCTTTCTTTCTTTCTTTCTTTCTTTCTTTCTTTCTTTCTTTCTTTCTTTCTTTCTTTCTTTCTTTCTTTCTTTCTTCCTTCCTTCCTTCCTTCCTTCCTTCCTTCCTTCCTTCCTTCCTTCCTTCCTTCTGTGACCCGCCCCTTTTCCCAACGCTGTTTGTGTCAACCTTTTCAACTTTGCACCATAGAAACACCTTTCTGCACTTCTCATCCAGGAGTGTGACTATGTGTTATTGGGTTGGCGCCAGCAACTTTGCAGGCTCTCTGAGTTAAACTTTGATGATTAGATTAGACGTAGCAGGGTATGTGGCAATCCTAAGGGTGGTAGATATCCTGCAAAGACTGCTGTCCTTTAAAAGCATGTTGTGAGAACTGTGTTTTTATTTACTTTTAGAAATTCCTCACCAGGAGGCAAAAGTGGAGTCAGATGCAATGGGGGAGATTGCAACTCCTCTTTCTTTCCATGGCTTTCTCTCCCATTTGAGAGCTTCCGCTCAGCTCTGTGAATGTCCTATAATTTTCCTTGAAAACAGCTGTAGGAGGTTCAAATTATGATTATTCAGAATTGCAGGACTAATAAGAGGTGCATCTGCCAAAAATCCTTTTCTCTAAACTGAAGCATAGAGGATTCACTTTGGCATCAGTGACAATATAGTGATGGTTCTTTAATTTGTTTCAAACAGTATTTAGCCACCGATACTTGTTTATGTGACATATAAGACACCCTCTGCTTTTCTAAAATGATGCACATTGACCCTCAAATACTGGTGATGTAGTAAAATGTATATTAATTGTATACTTAGCTTAGTCCTTACTGTTTCTGAACCTCCTTTCTCCTACTCATGCTTTGGTCTAAGGAGGATTCCATTCTGTGCAATTGTCCTTAGAAAATCCCCTTTCTTGTTATATTGTTTGAAGCTATTCTTTATGTTTCTGTTACAGTACCATGGATCATCAAATCCTGAAGTAACAGTTTAGCTTTTTAAAGCAATTTTCATAAGGACATATCATTTCTTGTTTCTAACATGAGTACTTCAGGGAGTAAGCATTGTTTAAAATCATTGCTAAGGGTTTGGTCTGGGCAACATTTCTTTCTTTGAAGGAACAGTGACTGTAATGAATTCATTTCTTTTACATAAAAGTCATAATGCTTTAAATAATAGTCAGTGTGTTGAATAATATACAGTACTGGACTTTGTGGTTGAATAAGCTACATGATACAGAAGCTGTAGTAAAACATATGCTACATAAATACAAGTTCCCTGGTACCTCTAATCCCAGTTGTAAGAAATAGTCAGCAAGTGATTGGAAACTCATTTCTCTTCTTCAGACTCCAGAGAGCACCTACCAGTCAGAATAGATAACATGGTGCTGAATGTAAAAAATACGCTATGGTGAAAAGTAGCTTTCGCATGTTCTCGTGAAGCAATAGCATTATTTAATCATCACATAGTAAAACTAGTTTTTCCATGTGTCAGGTGGACTTCCTTACCATCTCATTATGTGAGACTCTGGAACATGACCACAATCAGGAGATACTGCTAGACCTATAGCAAAAATCAGCATTGTTAGTGCAAGAATGAGTGGTTTCTTGTACATACTAGTGTATAACAAGTGACAAGAGTTGTTAAAAGCCTCTTTTTGTTTGCAGTGACAGACTCGCCTCACTTTTAAAATAACATATCCACTGTCACAAATGTGTGGTTGCATGTTTGCTCCCTTTTTCAGGGTAATAAGTTCATGAATGAGTTCATTGAAATTATTTGTTTAGCCTTCTAAGTGATTTTACAGCATTACCTTTTAATCAGCACAGCATTTCCAATCCTTAAAAGGTTCCTCACAGCAAAAGAACTTTGAAGTAATGCTAAATATGTAACTATACAAGGAGATAAAATTCTTGGAATTGTTACTATTAGTTATTTCACACCTTCGCCTCAAACCTAAATGGAGTTCCTTGTATGTATTAAGCAATATAGATTATAAAGTAGGTGATTGCAAAGAACAGATGATTTACCAAATTATAATATTTATTCAGGGGGATATATCCCCAAATAACTTCTTACTCTATAATTTTCTGGGAATAAATACTAATTGGTCATCAAAAGTAGAATTCATCCTAACTCTTCACCTACTACCACAGGAAGAATTATGAATGGTAGAAGTAGCATGCTTATGCTTACTAAGTGCAAAATTATTATCATGTTGGATAGCATTTTTGTTAAAGAAAATTAAGAAGCAATTTTTTAAATTTGATGGCAGCCATCCATTGTGCATTTGCAGGAAATTTAAGTTCATAGTGGTTTTGTAAAACATAGCTGATAGCTTCTTCTTTGAATTCCTACCAATCTAAACTGTCTTTATGAGGACGCAGAATACATTAACTTACTGCAGCGCATAGCCTTAGACTGTATTGGACTAAGTAATTAGGGATATTGGGATGTGGAATTACCTACAAAGGGAAGTAGAATGTCAGCCATTAGAAGATTTTTTTTGTCTCAGATCCAATATGCATTTGTTATGGATGCTTAAATTGGCAATAAATCTCAGAATGGCAAATTATACCAGATGATCTGATTTCATTGTGCCTATAACTCTGTATATCTATTAAGAAATATGCAGTTCTCTCAAAGCAAACTTACTGAATTAAGTAATTAAAATTTCCCTAGAGAAAATTTATCAGTCATCCGTGTTATGACCATAAAGTACAGGTAGGCTAACTAGTTTAGCCACTGTAGGTTACTGTAGATTACTCCACTTAAAAATGTCTGTCTTGTTATAGCTGACACTATAAAACGGTTTTGCTGCTGTTCTTCTTGTAATTGATATTGTTAAGAAAATCCTGTTTCTCACTTCTGAAATGTACAGTTGATAAATATATCTGCCTGAACCTATACTAGGTTGTCATTGCTGATATTTTTTGTTTAAATAAAATCTGAAATCCTATTCTGTTTTATAACTTAATAAATATTTTGCATCTGCAAATGAGATGAATTTTTGATCCTCAGCCTATGCTAGAGAGTACTTACTTTTACCTAACTACTTATTCAATAGTCAACATTTTTAAAAGCCTCATGAAGTCCAAGACATTTAGCATTCATTTGACATGTTAAAAGGAAACAGCAACAAGCTCTGGATTTTTATTTGCATTTTGATGCTTCATTTTGATAAGGGGATCACTGGAAAAAGAGGATGTGTTTAGAAATATATGCAGTATTCATTAAGCTTGTGTTATTCAGGAATATTGTTCTGTATAGTTGTCATTTGTTTGTTTGTTTAATAAGACCCTGACCTCTGTTTAGATGAATAAGCACACATTGTGGTTTTTTTCCAGTGGAGGAGGGGAAATAATTTACCCAAAATTGAATGGAAGAAAAATTATAGTAATTCCTATGATATGGGATATATAGAATATTTTCACGCTCAAACATATTTATTTACTCTATATAGTGCCAAACTCCCAAAAGGTTCCAGAAGATTACAGTATAACTAATACAATTGTAAGATCAATACATAACATAAAATCCATAGAACTGCCATCCCACTACAGTGTCCGTTAATGAATGACAACTTTTTGGTGAAAATTATAGATTAAACTCTGCGAAACAACTTTGTGTTTACAGCTTTGGAAAAGTGGTTTTCACATGCTTGTTATTGTTGCTGTGTTTAAAATATTGGGGGGGGGGGTAAACTATTTTATTTTTCTCTCTAATTTGAGGGTACACTTGTACAAGTATTGACCCATTCAACTGAATATAGTTACATATTGACATCAGCCACCAGCTTTGTATACTTTCATTCTTTGTTTCACAACCTTAGATTGTGATGAATAAAGCTTGAAGGGTCACGAGTTATAAAGGCAGCTATTAAAAGGATATGACAAGAACTCTAATTATTTGGGGGCTACCAGATCCAGGCAAGACATAAACTGCACAAGTGCTAAAATGGCAGAAAAGAGTTTTCTGTATCTTTTTGCTACTATCTAGTGATCACCTGGATTTATGCAGTCTAAAACTAGCAGCCCCAAACTATTCCTTCCAACATGCTTATATTTAGAAAAAAAATGCAAAGTGCATGTTCTTAAAGATTCTCAATATGTAAAGATACTAGTCTTCTGTGATAGTGAGAGATACTGAAATAGTGTCTTTATGGTGGATATTCTTAAAATTGATTATAGAATCTATTGTTCACAAATATCCAATGCATTCTATGTTAAAGTATTTTGCTACATTCAGTATTAGCAAGTTGCATTTAACTAATCTTCTTTAATTGTAACCTTTAGTTTCTTCTGTTTCCCTGTGGTGTCCAGTCTTCAAAGTCTCATACTGTCATGTTTTATTTTAAGAATTCAAAACTACAACATTTCCTCATGGGAAGGATTGTTATAATTATTTTCAAAATCTTATTTCAAATCCATCTGGACCCTTAGTCCTTCTATAACTTTCCAAAATCAACACTCTAATCATCCTTTTGTTGTTTATTTTTTCTAAGTCCCTAAATACATACTTAAAACTTCCTTCACTAAGAATTGAAGGAAACCCACTCAGTGAATGCCATAAAACTTGTCACTCTGGGGGTTCTTAATATTTGAAAAGCAATTAAAAAGTAATTCCAGAAGTGATTAAGAAATGAGGTTCAATCAAACTTTGTTTCCACATAGGCTACATGAGCTTAGTTGAAATCCCTCAACTCCCAACTGCTTAATTTTCAACTGCTGTCTACTACCAAGGAGCAGCTGCCTGGAGATCCCCTATGGGTGATCTCACGATCTCTCCTTTCTCCAGAGAGATTCCGCTTACTTGGATCCAACAGCTGGTTACCAATCTCCATTGAAATGTCGTCCCCACTCCTTCAGGAATATTTAGGTCACTATGATCTACCAGAAGCTTGTGACTCTTGGAACCTTTTTTCCATCACATTTCTTCTTCTTCTACTAATTGAGGAAGACTTTTGCCATTATTTATTTATTTATATTTGGAGTGAAACCATATTTTGAGCTGTGAAAATTTATATTATAACAAATTATCTGCAATTCTGCTATTCCTCTAGAGTTTATTAACATTTGTCATCATGCTGTGGGATCTGGTTATGGTATGGAGCCTTCTGGATGACTGTGTTCATTGATGCATGGCTTGCACTTTTCTGCTGATTACATTTTATGGTTTCAGTTTGTATTTAATGTAGTTATTCTTTTATTGCTATCTGTATTTTGTTTGGTAGTTGTTTTAATTGTGAGTCTTCCAAAGTCACAAAAGTGAGATGGGTGACTATATAATTTGAATTGCTTAATTAATTAATCCTTGGAATTTTTAATTTACTTTAGTTTTTAAACTCTTGATGTTCACAGATAAAATTATATATTATTTTTATACTTCCTGGATCACAATTTGTTACTACATATATGATGCACATAAATATATTTTGAACATTTAATATGGCACCCCAAAAACGCACTACATATTGTTGTAATCTATGATTGCTTTTAGCAATGAAGTGCAGTTGACAGAAGTTAGTGTCATTTCTCTGTTTTGTTAGAAATATGACCAGACTACCAGTAGGAACTGGGTAGATCAATGAACAATCTGAAACTTTATGAAGAAGTCAATGTGCTTAAGATTTTTGAATTCCTGGTTTAAAGAATTACAAGTCAGAGTTTCTGATAAAAACTCTGATAAAAAAGACTGATTGATTGATTTATTGCTATTATAGATTGCCAATGTATCAGCACCAAGATGAGGATAAGTCAGTATAGAGAGCATGGTTTATAAATAAAGTAAAAGAAATTTTTAAAAAGTGTTTGAAATTTTCTATACAGACAGCTCCCCAAATTTGACTCCTTTTTTGTTTTTTAAAAAAATCCTATATCTATCAATCAAAGTGTTCCATTGCAACAAATCAAATATAATTTCATCTTTTAATGTTGTATGAAAAATCCTTATTCCCTGAATCAGAAATTTACAAGTCTTGATATCTCGATAGTTTCCAAATATTGGGGATATAGCCATGTAGAACCTATGCATCTTTGAGAGATAGTGATTAATCCAGAATCATATCAGCAATCCTGTTGAATTTGCCCCAAATACAACAATAATAGGACAAGATCAAAGCAAACAATACAGGATGAAGGTCAAAAACCTATCAAAAACTATGTCAGGAAAGACATTTGTGGGCTTTTCTCTTATGGGATACCTTGCTTTCCAAGACGGAGTATAATTCATATTTTCAAAGCCTTCTGTAGTCCTGTCAAAAGATTATTTTTCTGGTAGGCTTTTGGAAATTAGCTAATCGGAGTTGGATAGGTACCAGAAATTGAAAGTGAGGAATAAAAGTTTAGCATTGGTTACACATTTAATATTATTACAAAAGTGCTGGATTCTTACTCCTATTTTATAGTATGCTACCTAGTGTCTTTTTGGATTACAGTGGTATAAAAATCTTAAATACACAAATAACAGGTTCATAGAAGTCAACTCTTACTGCACATTTTCTAAAATAGCAAATATGTAGAAGTATGGTTCTGTGGTATGAATCACATGTTAAGATCAGAAAGCTAATTTCACATTGTTTATGTAGCCTTCCTTTGGTTTTCCGGGGCATGAAATTAATGTCTGTTGTTCCAATCCTATAAATAAATAATATCATCTTCCTATAAAAATGATTACTGGCCTAGGAACCAACAGTAATTCCTCTAATACCTCTAACTACTATAGAACTTCAGAAGCACAATAGACTCAAATCGATCCAATGTAAGATACTTGAATAAACTACCAAGAAGCATCCGAGGATCAATAAATTCATTTGTTACTATTTTACTATACTCTCATCTATATTTGGAAGAAAATATCACTTCCACATATTTTGCAAAGATGGTTTGATGAAGAGATTTACTGAATGTAGGTCAGAACTATTCCACATTCCTGATGGTATTGTATCTAGCTCATTGTTTCTCAGTCTCAGAAACTTTAAGATGTGTGGACTCCCTACTCCCAGAATTCCCTAGTCAACATGGAGTTGGGCGTCCACACATCTTAAAGTTTCTGAAGTTAAGAAATACTGAGCTAACTGGAGTCAGCTCTACTATCATTGGCCCTAATATGGCATCATACTAGGTCTCAACAATGCATGTCAATCTAGGATCAAACGTGACATGAGAAATTTATTTTTAATTCTGTAAAATTGGGTGACACTAGCTTGCCAAAGATATATTTCATTTCACAGAAGTCCATTTATTTCAGTGTTATTGCACTGAGATTAGATAGAACTCATTAATGAACAACACATAAACATTCTGGGATAAACATTGTGTTCCATTTGCTGTTTATAGCTAAAAAGAGAATGCTAAGTATGAATATCATGATGGAGATGAAGTGGCATAACAAACCATTTAAAGTAGTTTTCTGGATTAGTACTATAACAAAATGAATTCTTGCTATGAATGGTTTTGTAATTTATGATTGTATCCGAGGAATGCAATTTTGTACAAACCTATTGTGTTGTGAATTTCCCATAAGATTTACAAGAGATTATTTACATTTGTTTTCCTATTATGACTACTTTTGCCAGATTCAGGTCCTTATCATTTAATTGGTAAGAATAAGGAAGAAGGGTCTGCCAAGTCAAGATAACATATGTCCTCTACACTACATTTTAAGAAGCCAAATATTTGTTTTATTCAGAGCGATTGTGAACATAGTTTTTCTCTTTTCTGGTTTAAGAAGAATGAATTTATTTAAAAGGTAGAAGTCTGTAAACAATATTTATCAACATTTCCCCAGAACTCAAAAGCTTTATGTAACTATTTAACCATGGACTCATCATCACATTTCCTAATTGTGGCATAAACATATCTTCGTAGCCATTTTTTTATTTCATGACCTCATGGCTTTGCCTTATCTTACCCCAGACCACAGTTCAGGCAGCTTAGTCATCTTGGTTGTTCCATTTTTAAAGTAATATTTTCTGTTTTCTAATACAATTTTTGCTTCACGAGTAATGCGGGCATTAACCCAGGCAAGGGTAAGATCTGTCTTCTTTCTTTTATGCTGTTGTGGGCACACCATCTCTCAGAAACACAAGATCTAATGCTTTCATTAAAATGACTAAAGTATCATCTTCTGGACAGTTGCTTTCTTTTACATTGCTCTGAAACTGTTGACAACATTACATGTCTAGGTTATGAGTAATTTATACCCAAACTCTCCAGTTTTCCTCAGCAGCTTGGTTATAACATTAGTTTAACAATATGCCTCATAAAATTATGAAATAACTTTCCAGGCCCCAGATTATTTTGAATAAGGCCACCAGAAGGCTAGCCATGACACAACGATGGCAGATGTTACCCTAATTGTACTATTCCAAGGTAGGTGGTTATGATGGCTATAACTGATGTTCTTTTGGATTCAATCCTTATTGTCCTCCAGCAGTGCTTTAGGCATCTTCACTTGTCTCATTTCTCTCAACTTCTCTAAAAATCACAGGGAATTTCAAAATCCACCAAAGAAGAGAGTTTGTATGGGCCTGATCCAGAGGTGGGTTTCAGCAGGTTCTGACCAGTTCTGGAGAACCAGTAGTGGAAATTTTGAGTAGTTTGGAGAACCGGTAAATAGCACCTCTGACTGGCCCCGCCCACATCTATTCTCTGCCTACCAAGTCCCAGCTGATTGGTAGGAAATGGAGATTTTACAGTATCCTTCCCCTGCCATACCCACCTAGTCACGCTCATCAAGCCATGCCACGCCTACCAAGCCACACCCACAGAACCAATAGTAAAATTTTTGAAACCTACCACTGGTCTGATCTGATCCAAGTTCCCCATTACATTCTCATTCCAAGAAACAACCTGGGCATCTGTTAGGCCATGAAGTGGACGTTAGCTCCCCCTAGAATAGATTCCAAAAGTCACCTGGGGCAGACTAATCAAATAGGTCTCTGCAAAAAAGCTCTGTTAACTGAGTCGAGCCCTGGGACCTGAAGGTGACAATAGAGTAAGGTGCTAATCTTTTATCTCTTCTCCCCTTTGTAGTGGAGTCCATCCACTTTCCTGCTGATGTCACCTTCTCTTTTTAGCTTTTCCAGCATTACAGACTTTTCAAGAGTGTCAGGCCTTCACAAAACCTTGGAATGCATTCAAGAGATTTATTCATGGTCCACCATTGTCATTGTTTCAGCAGAAAAATTGACTTATAGATTTTAATCTTGCACAGCTGTAAAAGACTCATTTTTGTCTTATGCTAAACCCTTCACAGATGAATTACATCGAGTATTTTTTTAGCAATGAAGGTTAAATACGCACTGCTACTTTCAGAACAATTTGAATATTCTTTGCAATTCATTAATCAGAACTATTGGAAGTCAGGAGAGAAAGCTGTAAAGCTATTGCATCACTGATTGAAAGAACAAAAAATAACATATCTGGAAACCATGATAATGATGGTTAGTTAAATAGTGATAATCTATTTGATTCCATTTTAAATTTTTGTTTTCAGTTATATAAATTGGAGACATCTGTAACTGTCAGCCCTCTGAGGTAGATCAGATTAGGAAACCAATGCCATTTAAGTCAGTACTTCTTTTATTGTATAATAACAGAATCATGCAAGTCTGTATGCATTTTTGCTTTCCTGCCCTTTATTTCTATGTAAACGAGGCATTTACATGTTACATTCTTGCCTCAGACTGACATCCCTTTTATCAAGGCAATTATCTTTGTCCTCTACATCAAGTAACCAGCAAATTATTAATTTGAGGGAAGTATTCAAATAGTAGAGATCTTCTGTTGCAGGGTGTCAAACTCACAGGATCACGTTGCCATCACATGTCGTATTGCAACATTTTCCCCCTTTCTGGAGCTGGTGTAGGCTTGGCCTACATGTGACTCATCCAGCCTGTGGGCTGCCTTGACACGCCTGTTCTATAGTGTATCTATCCATCCGTCTTTTTATCTATCTACTTATCCTTCTGTAATGTATATATCTATAACGAATGCAAGAAACTACGATTTATAATTTATATGCACTCTATAAAATACCTGGCTTTATATATATTCCTTGAAATCTATAACAGAGTATTGGAAAATATGCCTAAATGTATAGATTACACTTTCTGTAGATATAACCTGATGATTAAAACTTCCGCTGAGTCTCTGAGGCAGGATGAATGTAATTAAAATGAATATTACATTGAAACTAATGTATATTTTAAGAGAGATTCTAACATTAATCCCTAATAGATACTTTACAAAGATAGACAAACTTATGAAACAATTTATGGTGAGCCAGGGGTGAAATTCAGCAGGTAGTGACAGATTATGGAGAACTGGTAGCGGAAATTTTGAGTAGTTCAGAGAACTGGCAAATACCACTTCTGGCTGGCCCCAGAGTGGGGTGGGAATGAGGATTTTGCAGTATCCTTCCCCTGCCACGCCCACCAAGCCATGCCCACAGAACTGGTAGTAAAAAAAATTGAATTCCACCACTGTGGTGAGCCCAAACTCCTAAAATATCTGTGACCAAATTGAAATTGCCTTATGCTGAAGAGAGCTTTAATCTACCAGGTTTTCAATTTGGACTTTTAATTTAATAATTTTATTTTTTTTGCATTGAGAACTGTTCTGATTATTACCATCTTTGGACCTATTTGAAGTGTAAACCTGTACGTTTTAGAAAGCAAGGATAGTAAATAAAGATTTTCATTTCAAGCCTTGAAAGCTGCTAGACAATATTTGCTCATTAATAGGTAAAGGGTTAGGATTTAATCCAGAAACCGCAAGAAATTGACATTACTGAGCCAGGCTAAGATTCGATATTGGGATAAAACTCAAATATTAGAAATCCAAATCTTTGGTCAAGACAGAAGTGCCTCTCCCGTGCCAAGGTGCTGAGATGACAAACGGTATTTGACGTAGGTACAGAATTGTAAAAGGGCAAACTGACCCTAAACAGATACATTCTGTTGTTTAATGTTTATTGCATCCCAAATGTCATGCATATCCCTGGATAAGGGGTGCTGCTTCCTTATTGCCCTTAAGGCGTCTTCTAGCCTCTTATCTCCTTTTGTTATGTCTTGAGCTCCGGAGCTGAAAACCTGAGCCTGTGGGAACAGGGCTGTTATGTCTTTCCTAGAGATAGATTAAAGGGTAGCTTCTACGTGTGAAATGCATCACTCTCTGTAATACTTTTGCCTTTAAACTGTATAAATACATGGCCAGAAGAAGCCATCGGCGTTCAGACCCTTTTCTTGTCTTTGGACTGTTTGAACCTTGCGCAATAAACTCTTTCCTGCATTGAAGAGCTTGCCCAGTCCGTTATTTTGTCTACAACATTACAGTAATTTTAAAGCCTTAAAAACCTCTGCTGCTCAGGTTTGAAAATATCAGGAACCATCTTAACCGACATGTTTGGAACGGGTGAAATCCAGCAGGTTCTGGAGAACAGGTAGTGAAAATTTTGCGCAATTCGGAGAACCAGTAGCGGAAATTTTGAGTAGTTCGGAGAACCGGCAAATACCACCTCTGGCTGGCCCCAGAGTGGGTGGGAATGGAGATTTTGCAATATCCTTCCCCTGGAATTGGGTGGGAATGGAGTATTCTGCAGTATTCTTCCCCTGCCACCCCCACCAAATCATGCCCACCAAGCCACACCACACCCACCAAGCCACCTCCACAGAACCGGTAGTAAAAAAATGTGGATTTCACCACTGGTTTGGAATATTGATTTCTAACCAATGAAAGTATCCAATCCATTTTTTTTCCAATTTTCCCCCCAGCCATGGTGGATATACTACTCTCTGCAGACCTATGGGGGCATTATAAAAACATTCCTCTAAATCAGTACATAGACCTATATGGTAATGGCTTTGTGGAGTCTCTGAGTCATCCGTTCCTTTATTGATGTTTTTGTAGGGAATCTTAGATTAAATTAATCTATCCCATTCTAAAGAAATTACCCTGGCAGAGAGTACAATGCTTTTTTGTTGCTTTTTCTGTCTGACTGGGACTTTGATGTGCCCAGTTCTGTTCTTCTATATGTTTTATTCATCCCTCTTAACAACTGGTGATTAATGCTGATTTTCATTTTCAACACTGTTATTTATATTATTACATTTTTATTATATTTTGATTTACTTTTTGTTCATATCCACAGATTTAGGTCTATGTGTATCTATATAAATCTGATATACATATTTGGCGTATATTATATTTTTTAGTTCAAAAGGAAAAGAAAAGAAGAGGTATAAATATCAAAATGTCAAAATAGAAAAAAAAAGATGCTATATTGGAACACTTGGGCCAAACAAGGAATCGCCATTCATCATTCTAGCCATTATCTATTCACTTCCACACGTTTCCAACCAATACTATCTGGAGCTTTCTTTTGTTAATTGGGCCTGCAATACGTGCTGATGTTGTCGCTCCATCTTTTGTACATTTTTAGGTACAATATACGATATCATCAAGAGAGTAGAAGAATTGAAATGGAAATGAGCTGGTCATGTAGCAAGAACTGATTGCAGGTGGACCAAGGCAGTCATAGAATGAATTCCACTTGATAAAAAGCATTCAGAAAAGTTACCTAAAACAAGAGAGAAACAAGGAATAAACACCTTAAATCTGTTGATTTAATAGTTGTTTTAAAAACATTGAGAAACTGAATTTTGAGTTTGGCAATTTATGTAGATGAACATGCACTGAGAAAACAATATAACACAGATCTTTTAGCTACCCCAAAAGTACCTGCAATTGAAATGTTTCTTAAGAGATGCAACACTTGAAGCAAAACCAAAAATTAAGTTTCATAGGAAATTTAAAAATAGAATGAATATTCTATTCAGTCAGTCTTGGAATATCAATTAATTTTTATTTATTTTTTTTAATGTAGGGTAAATAGAAAGAGCAACATATTCAAAATCCATATAAATAGTGTGTTGTCTGGTTACAATTGTTTTGAGTAATACTCATCATAGTAATAATAATAAGATTTTTGTTATTATCTTTTCTTCTGTAGGGATCTCTCCTTGCCCTTCCAGTGTTGTGCAAACATGATTCTGGCCACTGTTAACACATGTACTATTAATTATACATTCCTTTTACTGTATTTTTCTGGTATAATGCCCAACAGAAATATTTCTGGTTTTAAATCTATATGTTCCTTTACCATTTTTTCTATCCATGTGTGTATTTTAGTCCAATTTTTTTTGCTTTCGCGCATGTTCATCACATGCAGGTGGTAGTATGAGTCCGGGGTTTGGTTGCACTTCCAACACTTGGCAGGCATATTCTTAAACATTCTATTCATTCAGACTTGGAAAATCAATGGATCCAAGTTTTTTTTTTTTTTTAAAAAAAAAATATTTCTTATAATTTAATATATCAGAAAATATTATTATATAGTTATTAGGCCCCTCAAAGAAAAGATAACAAATCAAATACAGTATTTTGCTGTTATACTAAAAATCTACGGATTTTTATAATATCATTATAAATAATAATATAAATATTATTATTCGATCTTGTGCATTCATAACTCCCTTTTGGTTTCAAATTGTAACATATGAATACAATTTTGAAAAGCAATATATCTTAAGATTTAATGCGAGGTTAAATTATATTCCCAATATATTGAATGCGTGATTGTATAAAGAGCTTTGACTTTGCTGAGAAGAATTTTACATCAATCAAAAGAAACGTCTTCTGCAATTTTAAGCAATCACTTCAGAATTGAAATCAGTATCTGTTTTAGAAAAATCTTTGTATTATTAAAATGAGATGAAGCAGTATGTTTATCTATGATCTCATTTGATGCAAATTTAATAATGATTATTATTATTTATAAAATTTATATGCCGCCCAACATCCAAAAACACTGAACAGTTGCAAGTAAAATCATTAGGAGCAATAAAAATACAACTAATACATCAAAATGAAGAATAAAGATTGCAAGCATAGCAAAAAAACTGTATAGGAACAAAAGAAACAAACTCACACAATCCAAAGGACGTTTCACTCACCCTCGACAAAGGCCTGGGCAAAGAGCCAGGTCTGCAAGGTTCTTTGGAACACCAACAGGGATTGAAGTAATTCCATACTGATAGAAATGAGTATTGCATGGCTTTTTTCCTGTTATTTGTAGTTCATTTAATCACTGTAGTATATGCAGTTATTTATATTGTATAATCACTACTCTTTTTTTGCTAGTGTTATAGTATAATAATATAATATAATAAAAAAAATAAAATAATAGAAAAATTATGAAAGCTTTGTTGTATGCATCATGTGCAAGTTCTCCCCTTTTGTACGGGTATGCAACATCAGTACAAAAGGGGTAGAACTTGAATTGTTATGGCGCAAATGCTAATTCATCAGTGAGCCACCCTTTGGACACATCTGCCTTCTTCCACCAGTCATTAGAATTGTCATTCTGACATTTGCTGCTGGAAATGGTGGCGGCGCAGTAGTTAGAATGCAGTATTGCAGGCTAATTCTGCCGACTACCGGCAGTTTGATTCTGACCAGCTCAAGGTTGACTCAGCCTTCCATCCTTCCGAGGTCGGTAAAATGAGAACTCAGATTGTTGGGGGCAATATGCTGACTCTGTAAACCGCTTAGAGAGAGCTGTAAAGCACTATGAAGTGTTATATAAGTCTTAAGTGCTATTGTTATCTGGCTTCCCCAGGAGCACCTGCCCACTTCATGCCTGATTGTGGGCTTGCACAGATTCCTTACCATAAAAGATTCTCGGTCTTTTGTATAGCAACATTTCATATTAGGATCTTTTTAAACTGTAAAGTTGAGGTGTGATTAGCATGCCAACTGGGGTCCCTCTTTAGTTATTAGGTTGATTGAAAATACAATATATATTTTACTACTTTTTTCATTGAATGCAGAGATGGTGTTGGAGAGCAGGTAAGGATGCACTGATGCGCACACAGAGAGAACCAAAAGATCAATTAAAATGTTTATTCTTTGGATAACTGCTGTAGTTTGAATGTACAAGTGAGTGCAAAAATAATAATAAAGAAATGGTGGCTTGTGAAGTCGTAAAGAAAATCTTAGCGCAAACTGCACTTCTTTCCCACCTCCTTTCCCCACCTGCTTATCTATAGTGTTAGCTTTGGAATGCTAATTGCTTTCCTTCCCCTTTACTCTATTGAAAGCAAAAGCTAAAGAGACTGTGCCTGTGCCCCCTGTACTCAAGCTTTCTCTGGCTCCAACACCTGAATCAATTAGGTTTTTGTAGAGGACCAGGGAGATGAAGAAAATAGGAGGTAGCTGTTAGGAAAAACATGAATGTAGCTCCCAAAAAAGGAAGGCACAAGAAAAAAACCTCAAAATTGCTTCACTTTGACTATTTAAGGGAGAGAAAAGGGGAAATGCTGTCAGGTTTTCAAGATTATTGTGTTATAACCTATACCAGCGGTGTCAAACTGGCGGCTCCTGGGCCGGATGCGTCACATGCAGGCCACACCCACCCCAGCTCCGTGAATGGGGAAAACGTCACGAAACATTACGTGACAGCAATGCGATGCTGCCAATTTGATGCCCGTGACCTATACTAATAAAGCAGAGTTCTAGTATTCCTTGTGGTGTTTGGTTTCCTGACTTCGGCTACCTTAAAGGACTGAGAACTTTGCAATACAAAGGTACTCAGTCTAAGCCTGTCTTTTCCACAACACTTTCATCCTGTTTCTCCTCCACTGCTAAAGGTGTTCCCTGTTTCCTTTGGGCTGTGTTTCTTCCTGGCTCTCTGGTCATCTTGACCCTGTTGTTCCGCCAGGCCGGGCTAACAATATAATAATTTTAAATTGGGGCATTTTAAATTTTTGGGGTTTTAAATCGGCCAAATCTATTTAATTATTTTAATTTTTAATCATTGTTGTGTCTTGTGTTTTTAAATTGACTGTACACCGCCCTGAATCCTTCGGGAGAAGGGAAATAAAAGAAATATAGAAATAAATATTATTATTATTATTATTATTATTATTATTATTATTATTATTATTATTATTATTATCTTTCTCTTTGTCTGTCGTCATTGGGTGTTCCTCTCCCTGGAAGCATATCCTGCAGAACTGTAAAAAGCTGCCTTCCTGGTTTTCTTCTTCTTTGCAGTACATAACTGTTAACTTACATCCCAGGTTCAGGTACTCCTGGAAGAGTTTTAAGGATTTTTTTTTCTTCCTGCCTCCATACCTTTATATTTGTACTTGGCCATTAGAACTCTCTGGAAAAAAAAACTTTTCACATGAAATCTTTCACACTTCTTCAAAGAAAGTTCCAGTTCTCAAAAATGGCAACACCGTCTGCACAGGTGACGAATGGATCCCATGTTCTCATGAATGAAACTATTCTTAATGTAACACTTAGGCTTAACTTTAGCATTGATTTGGTTGCATGGTGGATGACCTGTTGGGCAAGAAAAGGGAAGTGTGTAACTCAGTGGATTCTTTTAGAACTCTTAGAAGCTTTCGATACTCTGCTTAAGGCATGTTCTTGAAAAGCTAGTTAAATTGTAGTGAGCAAAACAGGCGTTCAGTGGTCTTGTTCAAAATTTGGACATATCTTTTTCAGTTCATCTTCTTGGTATTTTCATGTTGGGCTCCTGCAAGATTATATCTGACCTTCCACTTTGTTCAGCATCTGTCTGAAATACATCTGAATATTTGAAATCTAGTTGCGTTGGTATGTTAATAACATACAGCCCTGTGTCTTCTTTTTCATCTGAAGTAGATGATGTGACAGAAGTACTAAATTTCTGTTTTTTCCAGACATGCATATCATTGTTTTTATTGTTTTATTGTTTTATTGCTTTATTACTTTTAAAGTTGTAGAATCTACAGAGTCATGTGGAGTCAGACAACCTCCAAATGTATGTATGTATGTATGTATGTATGTATGTATGTATGTATGTATCAATCAGATCAATCAGTAGTCATTTATCAGGGTAGATTAATAGTGTTGAAACGCTTTTGTAAGGAGTTTCAAAATCAGGTCTGTAGTTTGAAGTTGTTAATTGTCCCAGTCTTGATTTTAGAAAAACAAGTGTTTTCTGTGACTCAGAATGTTTTGTACAATTTGCATTGGTGCAGCAACTATTATATCTACGTAAGGAAAGAGGATGATCACTGTTCTAATTTAATGATTGTTGCCTTAGTTAGTTTCAGTGCCTTTGAAAACAATCCAAAATTTGGCTGACATGAATTGAAAGTAGATACTGATAATCCTTGATTTACAACCATTTGTTTAATGACCGTTTGAAGTTACAATGGCATTTAAAAAGTGACTTATTTTTTGTATGGTTTTCACACATACAACCATTATGACCATTGCAGCATCCCCATGGTCACGTGATCAAAATTTGGATGCTTGGCAATTGGCTCATATTTATGAAGGTTGCAGTGTCCTGGAGTCATGTGATCATCTTTTGCGATCTTGTGACAAATTTAGCGCATGTCAATTTTTTCAACTTTCAATTTCCAAACAATAGGGGTGCTCAAATGTTGTTACATGCCTTGGAAATTGTAAAGTTATTTTGATTACTTTAATGTAATTTAGGTGTGCTTGGTAAATAACTACATAAATATCACAACTTTTTAACATTTTATTTGTTTCAACCGTCAATAAGGAAGCCAGATTCACTTTACAACCATGTTACTAACTTAACAACTGCAGTGATTCATTTAACAACTGTGGCAAGAAAGGCTGCAACATTGGGCAAAATTCACTTAACAACTGTCTCACTTAGCAATGGAAATTTTTGGCCCAATTGTGGTTGTGGTCAAGGACTACATGTATTATGATTAGTTGTCTCATCTGAGTTGTTTCATCTTCTCTATTCCCAGTTTGTTTCCAGGCTCAATTTGTGACTGATTGTGATTAATAAAACCATTCACAAGTTAGAGTTACAATAGCTGAAGAATCCAAAAGACTATTGTTCTATGAGCTGTCTGTTCTTCAGATCATCTTTAGTAGTGTTTCTTTTTTGTATCTTTACATGTGAAAGTTGGTAACTGATTGTGAATCAGTCCTTCCAAAGGCTGTGTGCCACTTCTCCCTAAATGTGTGCTTACAGCATATTCATGTTGTGTTAAACATTTGTTTCTTTAAAAATATAGTAAGTTTCATTTGCATTTTAAATTTGTTATACTTGTGCTATTTTTGTAGTCTGTTTTTAAACATTTAATTGCATTTTTGCAGCTATAATTTCTTTTAGTGATTTTGTTTTGTCTTATATATTACTTGAAGTGTCTAGGCCACAGAGAAATGCACATATTTAGAAGATGATAATGTTAATCAAAAAATGTTTATTATGTACATTTTTATTACATGGTTTACATAATTTAACAGTATAGGTAAAATTAAGTGATTCCTTTAATATGTGAATGACATCACAGGTTAAATATGTAATGTGAAATACGTGCTCTGTGGATTTATGTAGTCCAGGGTGTCAAACTCACAGCGTCATGTCGTCATGTGACATATTGCGACTTTTCCTCCCTTTGCTAAACCAAGGGTGGGCATGGCCAGCATGTGACACATCCGGCCTGTGGGCCACAAATTTGACACTACTGAAATAGTCTATCCATGTAAATTATGAGTAATTCAGTGATAAGAATTGGAGTTGTATATAGCAGAAAAATAACAGAATAACAGAGTTGGAAGGGACCTTGGAGGTCTTCTAGTCCAACCCCTCTGCTCAGGCAGGAAGCCCTATCACCATTTCAGACAAATGGTTGCCCAATCTCTTCTTAAAAACCTCCAGTGTTTAAGTGTAAATCATCCTATTCAAATCTTGGGTATACCATTGCACTATGTTTCAGCTATATTTCCCTTTTTAACTTTTCCTAGTTTTTCAGCTACCCTGAAAATTTGCTTTGAAGCTAGTTTGATCTATAATTGGTTTATATTTGTAGGTGGCTTTTTATTATTGCATTTGTTACATTTTGATAATACACTGGAGTGGAGTAAATGAATAGCTAAGACAGTCTTTTATTGAACTTGGCAGGCTTCACACAGATAATGTAGCGATTTTGGCATTGGTGTTGTGGAAAAGAATAACACAAACGGCAAGAAGATCAGAAAGCAGAGCTTAGTTTGGAATTAGTGCATCCATCAAAGATAGGAGTTCCCATGCAATTCTTTCTACTTTTTACATCCACAAGTTTTGTAACACTTCTTATATACTTAGTTTTTTTTAAAAAAAATGCATAGTGACAGGATATCATAAAACTCAACTTGACCCAACTCAGTTGGGGCCCACAGAGGTGCACACAGTCATGGGGCTGGTTAGTGCCTTGAAGGCTCTCTCCTGTCTTTTACTTCTGAATTTTAACTATTTTATTCTTGTTTCATTCTGCCTTGTATTATAATATGTATACAGTTTGTCTTATTTGTACACCACCTAGTGTTGCTCTGTGAGGGAGGTGGACAGTTTCTAAATGGGATAAATAAAATAATGAAGAAAGTTTCAAAGAATAAGACTATGTAGCCGTTTATTTTTTGTTAGTTCATGATAGATTTATACCACTTAAAATCTGCTTTTGAGAATAGATTAGCAGGCGTGGTCTCCAATTCTGCAAAATATATTTGGGAAAGAGAACTTTCCCTCCACTTTTTTATTGGCCAGCTAAATAGATTCTATCAGTTTTCACAATCAGTTACCAGTTTTCACAATCATTTCCTAAGAATATACTTTTAGATACCGTATTTTTCGGTGTATAAGACCGGAGTATAAAACGCACCTTAATTTTGGCGGAGGAAAACAAGGAAAAAAGTATTCTACCTCTGCCTACCAGCATTTAAGATGGCGCCGCCCTCCTCCTGCAAGTGAGAGGTGCAGGGACTACTCACTTTCCCCCAAAGAGACCCCTAGCATGCTCTGGGGGGAGGAACAGAGCACAGCCTGAGGAACAACCCTCTTCGGGACGGTCTGGGGAGGGGAATCAAGAGAACATCTCGCAGGCCAGACCGGTCTGGCCGCCAAGCCTGAAAGTCTCAGGGAGGCAGGGCAGAGTTGTCCCCCCCCCGGCCTTTTGCAGTAGTAGGCACTTTACGGAGAAGTTCCTGGGCCCTGCTGCCCCACCATCCCAAGCACTGAGGGGGGGCATCTCTGGTCCTCGGGGGAGGGGACGCACGGCTCTTGCGTCAATCAATCCCCCGCCCGGCTCCGCACCTGCACGGCCGCCCCCAGGAAGCCAGAACCCCTGCCTGGTGGGTCCTTCACAGCGACAGAGGCACCAAGTGGATCCAGCCCGACCTCGGGCAGCTCTCCCCGCCGGCTGGCCGGCCCTCCTGCCGCCCACCCGGAAGGCAAGCACCCCACCACGTGAGCTCCCGGGCGGGCAGCACCGAACCGAGCTGCAGGGCTCTTCAGGAGTGGCAGTGCTGGGCAACGCATGCTGGACTGAAGGCCGCCCTCTGCCCTGCCCTAACTGGGGCTCTCGGTCCGGGCCGCCTTCCGCATGCTGGGCGCTCTGCTCTGCTGCGGCGGGCAGGCGGTGCTCCTTCAAGGCGAGGCGCGGGTGCGGCGGATCTGCCCAGGGCCTCGTAGGGTGCCACTGCTGAGAAAAGGGTGTCTCGGCAGGGCCCAGGAGCCGTCTTCCCCGGATCCTCGACCCAGCTGGCTTCTCGGCTCGCTCGAGCTGTTGAGCCGCAGCTCCAAGGCTGAAGGTGAGCTCTGTGTTGCCTGAAGGCACCCAGGGAGCCTGGCCTGTGCTGAAGCAAAGCCCGCCTGAGCACTGGAGGGGTTGGGGCCAGGGGCCGGTTTGCATTGGGGCTCAACCTGAAGGCCTTTGCCAGCCCACAACTGAAGGCTGTTCCCTTCAGTTTCCTGCTGCCTAAAAGTGCTTTAAAGCCCGAAAATGGCCGAAGGGTGAGGGCTGGCAGGTGGGCGGGGCTACATTTAGTGTATAAGACGCACCCAGATTTTTACCCCCTTTTTGGGGGTAAAAAGGTGTGTCTTATACACCAAAAAATACGGTACATCAATAGTACGGTACTAAATACGGTACATCAATAGTTCATTTCATTTTTTTCCTCGGGGAACTTCGTTCTTCTTTATGGAATGAAATTATAGACTATATCTTGTGCAGTAAATGTAACTATGAATACCAACCAAGTTTCTTGTTTTAATTGTTTCGTGTGGGAGACGTGCCTATGAAAGCTGCTGGAGAACTTGCTCAAAAGATGTTTAAGAGTCAGAAGAAGACCTCCCATATTCTTGTATATCCGCCCTTCTAGGTGAATGAATATGCATATATGCATATATATTTGGTGGATATATATTTGGTGGATATATATTTGGTGGCATATATGTTCCTTGGTGTGCCACTTCTGCCTAAATGTGTGCTTACAGCATATTCATGTATGCTTACAGCATATTCATGTATGCTTACAGCATATTCATATTCATACATTTGTTTTTTTTAAAATATAGTAAGTTTCATTTGCATTTTAAATTTGTTATACTTGTGCTACTTTTGTTTATGTTTGTTTGTTTAGTTTGTTTAGGTTTATTATGCTAAAATCATTTTTTCTGAGATTACTAATTCTGAATAAATGTGCTTTTGATTTGCATTTTGATGTAATAGTTCCTTAAAAAATAAACATGCAGATATAGAATGGAGATGCCTGGATTGATAAGAGAACATGTGGAGAACATCATGACATTGTAGTTGACAACAAACTAGACCTAACCTCCTCCACAAGTTAGTGTTTCATATATCCTTTGAGATTTGTATACCATATTTTTCGGATTATAAGACGCACTTACCTTTTTTGGTGAGGAAAAGAAGAAAAAGAAATCTCCCTCTGCCTCTGCGCAATTTTGCCTGGTTGCAGCAAACAGCCTGCTTTACTTTCATTTTCGTTTTCAGCATAGCTTGATTAGCACAAGGGAAAAAAAATCTGCTCTAGCAATTTACCTCTTTTCAGCAAACAGCAGAGCCCTGTGCAAAACAGCTGAGAGCAAATCAGCTGAGAGTCAGGAGGCTGATCCAATCAACTTGTGCTAATTAGACTGTGCTGATGCTGAAAGGAGCTGTTTTTTCTTGCTGTTTGCTTGCAAGGAGGTAACTGCTGCGAGGCAGAGGCCAAAGGGTGGGGGCCAGTGGGTAGGCGGGGCTACATTCAGTGTATAAGACGCACCTAAATTTTCACGCCCTTTTAGGGGGAAAAAGGTGGGTCTTATACTCTGAAAAATACTGTAATCCTTGAAGGAGGACTTTTTTCAATATGCAGGAAGCCTCTGGGCAGAAAAGTAGGATTAAAATTGATTAGATGGCAGCAATATATCAGTAATATATAAACTTATATATATAAGTTTCCTCTATATCTAGCAATGTTTGATTTTCAGATGCCAAAGCATTTTTGTTTGTCAGAATAGTAACTACTGTAATGTTCTTTTCCCATGGCGATCATAGGATCTATATACAATAGAAGGAGGACAGGATTTGCAGGATAAAAACCTGGTCATTTAGGTTTTTGTAAGTTATTTCATCAGAATTGCAGGCCTATTTAAGAAAGTTCCAGCTGAGAGTTTATCTGCTAGAGAAAATGTCCAGAACTCAGCAATATCATAGATGCGGATTCATACACATCTATGGATTGGCTCTTGGCATGACATAAAAGAATTATATTGTAGAGTTACTTATGATTACAGTCTTTGGGCTGTATTTTTCAGGAACTAAAATAAAAGAATCTGCAACTCTGAAAAGGATTCTATAAATCCTTATTTGACCTTTCCCGCAAAGAAGGGAAAATGTCTCTTTGTAATGTCATTTTATTATATCTCTACTCTTTATTACTCTTTAGAAAGAAAAGTTGTTTAGCTGGCCAAACAAGCTGTGTGAAATGTACTCTTGTCTATTAATTAAAACAAAGACTAAAATTGTGGCTATTTCTGTGTTTGAAGATGAACATGAAGTACTCCTGCCACAAATATCCTTCTAAGAGAAATTAGATGAGATGCCAAAATGGTTTCTAGGTTCCTAGTTGTGGAAACACCACATTGGAAAAGCACAACAAAATACCAGTTTGCTTTTCCATTTAATAATTCTTTAGTACATGCATCTTTCAAAGGCATTGTTCAAAATAATTTAGAATTATCTATTACAATTTGTAATTTCAATGTGCTCCTGTTAGATTGTAGTACAAAATGACATACTATATGTTCCTTTTAATTACCGGTATGTTCATCATACAAAGGTTCCAAAATCCTTTTCATAAATTAAATAATATTTTCCTGATATTTATAAATATAATCACCAACTACAAAAGAGCATATACTGCTGCAGAACTGGATGAGCAACAATTGTGGTAACTAATCAAAAGCAGAACAGCTTTCCATTTCTGCATTTCTGATCTGCTTAAATACTGCTTATATTATTGAACTATTAGTGTAATACATTTTGCTTACATGAACAATGCTGCTACATCTATTTGGTATCAATAGGTAATTCTAGTTAATTTCTTCTCAACACTGAAGAGAAATTGTGCTACCAATAATTATGCTAGAGAAAAAGATCGAATCACTGCATAACTGTGGAATTTTTAAGCATGGAAGATTTTATAGTAAAGTACAGTCCAATGAATGTCTAAGTGGTTTCTCATACTGTATTTCCAGTGTTTTAATGAAACAGATTCTGGTCCTTTCCAAGGTTGTTTAGTCTGGGTGTTTGGAATAGTTAATCTGTTCCAGAAGGCTAACCACCAAGAACTTTCCTTGTCTGGATAGCTTCCGTCCTTCCCGTCCTTGTAGTTGCATTGCAATGCTTTCAAATTCTGCTTCCTCCCAAGCAGGTAACACAAGTCTTTGGTCTTCTCCAGCATAACATGAAAGAGAGTAGGTTTTGGCAGTGTGAAGCTTGAGCAGATCTATTTCCTGTCAGTATTATTACTTAGAAGGGAATACAAGAAACTGACTGCTTCACAGTTATAATTTATTTCAACAACATAAAGAGATTATATGGTTTCTAGAATTTGGAAAACTCATTTTTGGTCCCATAAACCATTAATCTGTGAGGCAAAAATGTATATAATTCACACCTATATAAAGATGGAAACTTACTTTTAATCACTGATATAAAATGCAATTTTTATTTTGCAGAGATAAAAGCAGAAATTACATGAACACTTTTACAATCTGCAAATCATTCATATTAGCGCCTGAAAGCCAACATAACACAAGTCTATTCAAAACTATATCTCATTTAGTTTAATGAAAATTATGGCCCAAACAAATCATTGTATCATTGTATTCATGGTTTCTTAAAGTCATTCTGTCACATCAATTTTCAACCGTAGTTCTTTGAAGTTGCAGTTATTTGAAATCCACAATTCAAGGTACAAAATTTTAGTGTTTTCATTCCACATCCTCTAGGTCAACATTTATTAATGCAAAATAATACAGTGCATGTTAACCCAATTTTGGGTGGATTATGTGGAATCATGCGATTCCATGATGAAATGCACCCATATAGATCCTTTACAGAAGATGTTCTCAAACTTTGCAATAGTATGATCCCTTACATGATAAATGACATAAATTATTCACTGGAATTAAGGAAGGCAAGGAATTACTTATGTTAATTATTACATTTTAATCTTTATAGCAAAACATTGTTGGAACCTACAGGGTTATAAATGAAAATTATTCCATTAGAAATGAGCAACTTCCTGCCCAAAGAATTAAAATATTTTTTAATTGGAAGGATGCTCTTACTTTTGCATAATTTCTGACATTTGGGTTCCATTTAAAAATTAGGCATTCTCATTTAACAAAGTAAAGAAGAGGAGGAGTGCTGTTTCTTTACTTTAAATGCTGTTCTTCTCTTAAAATGCTACACCTTGCAAAACATTGCCATGCTATGAATTGCTTTTGGGGTTCCCTTCAGCTCAGCTAAACTGAATATTAATCAAGTCATCTTCCTTCCTTCCCTTCCTTTGATTATAATTTCCTCTGAATAGCATTCGATGTGCTATATAACTAAAAACATTCACACCCAGATTCCACCTAAGATCCAGAGAGCCAAATGGTTCTCAAAGTTGTGGCTTGACCCTGGATATGTGGATTCAAAAGCCATTTTGATCACCCTTTTAGAGTTAATGCACTGCATGTGTGAGGAATTGTCCTGCAATGGAAAAGAAGTTACAGAAAATGCAGAACCTTGTGCAAAAGAAAAACGTTAAGCGATCTAAAGGAACAACTGTTAGAAGAGGCTCAGTTTAAGCAAGAGGGAAGAATTTTACCATAATTCTTTAAGGTATTTCTTTAAGCAAAAAGCAAGAATGAATGTTGTGCTTCATTTTTCCCCAAAGCTCCTGGCAAATGCGTGATTATCAAGTGCTTGATTATCAGAAATAAATTGATATTTTAATACCAAGTTTAGTACAGGTAGTCCTCAAGGCCACTTAACAATGGTTCCAAATTACGACCGACATCCCAAAACTATATATAACTCTGTTTCAAAGTTAGGACAACTGCAGTGGCCCCACAGTCATTCATCCTTATGATACTGTATCATGGGAATGCTAAGCACAGATAACTCTCTTCCCCCCATCCCACCCTGATTGAACCTGAAGTACTTGAGCTTGCTCCCCATGTCTCCTAGAAGCAGCCGCCATTTTCAGGGCCCTGACAGTTACTTGCAAAATGGTGGGTGTTTTCAGACTTTCTGCACCAATCAGCTGGTTATTGGGAAGCTGCAAAACTCTGCTGCTTTGGGAAGCCAATCCTTGCATAAAAGGGGGCAGTCTGCTTACCTGTGGAGGTCAGCTAGGACTTAAAAGGTAAACTGCCCTCTAGAAGCAGTCAGATGGACAGCTAAAGCTTGCAAAGACTCAGCGTCTTCTATTTTGTTGGACAAATTCTAGAGTATAGTAGTTGGCTAACTTTTAGAAATGAAGCTTTTTTTTTTTCAATTCAAGGGGAAAAGCTGTTTTCTTTCCTTCTCGCTAACATTCCTCTACTCTTCAGCCTGGGGTTTAAAAGGCATAGAGATTGAGAGCAGAGGTGGAGAGTTTAGTTCTAGCACCTGATTGAGGTGGGAGGTGAAGATCAACAAGTCTGTCTCTCCCAGCTGTTTTTGTTTTATTTATTGAAAAAATGTGGCTTTCTGAGAGAGGGAGGAGGGGTTAAGCAAGGAAAAGGTTTGGGAAGCTCGTCCTGAAGCTGCTGTCTTTTATGCAAGAGCCGGCTTCCCAAAGCCTAGCAAAAGGCAAGAGAGCTTTGCAGCCTCACAGATGGCCAGCTGATGAAAGGCCAGGAAACTGGTCTTTTTGTGCCCCAGAAAGAAGGGCAGGAGAAAAGGCAGAGGCAAAATTAGGAAAGGCAGGCACACCCTGCATTTTCTTTGCCCATTGTTTCTTGCAGGAAAGACAGCTGTGCAGTGGCCAACAGGTGAGGCACCCAAGAGGCAGGAAACAGAACATGGAGGTGTCTTGAGGTGGAGAAGGCTTAAAGCAGGTGGTCTTGTGCCTCCTAGGATCTCCTTCACCCCCGAGCTCCACTTAACAACTCATGCATTTATTTTACAAAATACCAGGTAGAGCAGGGGTGGCTGGTTGTTACTTGAGGCAGGAGGCATTTCATTTAACATTGACCCAATCTTTGACCCTACTGTGCAGGCTCCATTACGGTCATAACATGAGAACTACTACCTGTAATATGTTTTTGTCTATTCTTTTTTATCAAGTGAGTGGATTCCCATCTTGTTTCATATTGCATTTGTATTTCTTTTTATATTGTCAGTTTGGAGTTATTTGGCACCTAATTGAAATACATATATCTGAACTCTTGATTTTGTTTAATCCCTACTCCAGCATTATGGGCGCAGCTCGTTATGCCCATGTAACACCTCTCCTACGTGAGCTGCACTGGCTCCCGGTGGTCTTCCGGGTGCGATTCAAGGTGTTAGTTATCACCTTTAAAGCGCTCCATGGCTTAGGACCTGGGTACCTACGAGACCGTCTTTTGCCACCAATAGCCTCCCATCGACCAGTTCATTCTCACAGGGAGGGACTACTCAGGGTACCGTCAGTCAAATTATGTCGACTGGCGACTCCCAGGGGGAGGGCCTTCTCTGTGGGGGCTCCAACCCTTTGGAATGAACTGCCCCCGGAGATACGGAATATCCCTGATCTCCGTGCTTTCCGCCATGCCCTCAAGACCCTGATGTTCCAACATCCAACAGGCGGGGCTAAACATACGAACATGTGAATGATTTTTTAAATGTTATCTAATTCTGGGTTTTATTTAATTGACCAAACTAAGTAATAATTTTAATTAGCAATTTTATGATGTTTGTGTGTCTATATTTTTCTTGACTGTACACCGCCTTGAGTCCTACGGGAGAAAAGCGGTATAGAAATATAATAAATAAATAAATAAATTATATCACGTTAGTCTTTTGAGATGGCTAAATTTACTACAGAACTCAAAATTGGTAAAGTGGCTTGGAATAATCTGATTTTGGCAGGATGCTAAGGACGAACATGGATTGATGATCCCCAATGTTGGCATGTAAAGATTTTCTTTACAAACACCTTGTAAGAAGACTAGACTATCTCTGCTGTAATTTCAATACATAAAAAGAGATATAAGAAGAAACCTTTGGAGCAATCAGCTTGCTAAGCATAAAGAATAAGCATTTCTAAAAGCATTTCTATACAAAATTGGTAGTGTACCTAGTGCCAGATAATGTCCAATGCAGGAGCAAGACAGTTTCAGGAAGAAGAGTTAATGTTTGATTAATATCTCATCCTTATCTTTATCATTAACAGAAAACAAAACAATAACAATCTGCCTGAAACCCTTTGTGCTGCCTTTGTGGCCCTTGACTCCATCTCACGGATAAACTTTGGGAGAAATTGGCAGCTACTTCTTTTGAGAAACATCTTTTCTTATTGATTTGACATTTATGAAGAAGATAATGCTGGTCTAATATGACTATCGGGGTATCTCAATTCATGACCTTAAAGGGACAAAGCCACTTTTTACATTACTTAATTAGTTCAATATGCAACAAAGTTTCAATTTTATCCTCTTTGTGACAGGCAACAGGCCTGTTTCATCAATTTTATATGCTGATAGTGCAGCAATCTTCTAACACAAATGAGCCTGAGCCTTTGTTCTCTTGCCCATTACCGCAGAAGGGAGCAACTTGTCATCAATTACAATAAAAGTAAAGTAGATGTGTTCTCCAAATGAACTGTCACCCACCACTACTCTTGGGAAATTAATGGCTTTGACATTGATCAAATCAAGAGTATTTAAACACCTAGATGCTTCCTTGCAAGTCTCAGCGACCCGGAACAAACAGCAAAGTCTCTGCCCAGGCCCATAAGCTTTCAAACACCATTGTGAGTTTTGCTAATCATATTAGTAATAAGTGTGTCCCAGCTGCTGCCAAAATTTTCAGAGCCAAGGTCATTTGTTATACGGTGCACAGATTTTCCACTCTTGTGACTTAAGCTGCATTTAAGCAGTGCAACTGAAATGTCTAAATACCCTATTGTGTATCTAACTCACAGTTGACTTTAAAATCCAGACTAATCTCTGATGGCCAACATCTCTTTTTGGTAGCTAAAATACTGGGTTAAATGACACTGTCTTAGTGGCATACTGGAAGATAAGGATTGTGCAGACCCAAAATATGATAGTTCATCAGCTTGTTATTTGATCTGGTTAGGCCCCAAGAGAGTCTATATGAATTGAGGGAATTATTTGCCATGCCACTGACATATAGGCATGGTTTAATCAAACTACCATCTTGTATGCTGTATTGTAGCCCAGCGGTGACCAACTGGTGGTCCGTGGACCACTTGTGGTCTCTGAGAAAATTTTGGTGGTCTGCAGAAAAATTATTTGCATTTTTTATATTGCACTAAATTGGGGTCCTCAAACTACGGCCCCTGGCTTGTGTAATGAATGCTTGTGTTACTGCAGAGAGTCTCCCCCTTCAGAGTCTTTTTGTGCAGGTCGGGGGGGCAGAAATTCTGACTTGGGGGTTGCTTCAGCCTCCAGTGCGGGGCTTTGGGTGAAGTCTGGAGGGAAGCACCGCTGGTGGTGAAGAGCCAGAGGGCCTTGTTCCAGTAGGACTGTATCATGGCCTGGAACTGGCTGACCATCTCAGCCCAGTGAGCCTCCAGGCGCAGGTACCTGGCCTTGCACTCCCGCAGGTCTTCCCTCTGCTTGGAAAGCCTGTGCTCCTAGTCCTCAGTATGGTGCTTCTTCTGAGCCTTCTTCTTGGTCAGATCCAATTTGAACTGAGCCAGCTGTTTTGCCAACTCTTTCTCATGGTGGCTGCTTAGCTCCAACAATTGCTTCCTGTTGGGGCCCTAAGGAGCCCGGGCAGGCAGGCAAGGAGTGGGAGAGGAGGGGTGAATAGAGGCCAGCGAGGCACCCCTTGACATGAGTGACATCAAGTTGGCCACGCCCACCCAGTCACATGACCACCTAGCCATATCTACCAGCCAGTCATTAGCCACTAATATGATCACGGGATTTAAAATTATGAATTTAGTGGTCTCTGAGTTCCGAAAGGTTGGTGATCCCCTCCTGTAGCCTGTATAGTAGATTTTACACTATATATTTACCAGTAGCATATATCCTTTCCCGGATCCTCAGAAGTATTTTTATTTTGTCTGCTATAACTTCTTGCCATCTCCTTGTTAGGAGGAAGATTTTAGTTGTCCCTGTCATTTTCCATTTATGATGTCCTTTCTAAATATAATGGTGAATTAATAATAATGCTTTTCTTAATCCATGCTATCTTAAAGGAGGAGGTTACTTGCCTCGTCCTAACTGACATATTATCAATTATCTCTAGAAGGGTTGCTAAATTCCTCCCCCCGTCCCCCCAGATATAACCACGTTCAGCAATTGCAGTCATTTTCTGTACTGCTTAAGCTGATTTGTTCTCTTATGCTCATTTTATTACTCTGGTCTGGTTGTCAGTTGAAAGGCAAATATTCTTGGGTCCAGGGTTGTAGAATTGTTGCATTGTTTTTTTTATTCAGTATACATTAAACTGGTAAGCCTGCTTGGAAAGGAATGTAAGAAAATTACTGTATGATGGCCATGCATCCATTGTCTTGTTACCACCATGTCTTATAGGGATTGCAACCCATACTTTAGAAACACAATTCTATAAAGTGAACCACTTCAGAAGTCACTGACTATCTGGTTGGCTACTCGGTGCGCTGCAGAATTTCACTAATTGTCTGTTTGAATGTAGATTGCAGCTACATAAAGAGATTAAGAGATGCCATTTCAACATTTCAGGCAATTGTTCTATAATTAGAATGCTTGAATATAAATCTATGCCCAGCAAGTAGTTTTAATCTTCTTGATTAAAACTATTTTATGATTCTTTCACTAATCATCAGGGTTGCCTCAGCTGATTTAACTGGCTAGGTGGGTGATTAGAAGTGCCCTGGACAGACACCTGCTTAACTCACTGAATTACAAGAAGGAGGAAGAATTACACTGTAATAAAACTTGCAAGATTTGATTATTATAGCCAATTTTAATAAAAGAAGCTTTATCCTTATGGAGTTGGTTTCTTTGTCTGATCTACCTAGTGAGCTGATAGTGTGCTTGGGAGTGGAGTATACAACATCCAATCTGGATCGGTCACATGGAGCGATCCATGAGGAAGAGGTTTACTCTTCCAAGCTTTGGGAGCCCATCCTCAGGGGACTTCTCTCTACGATCTGAGGATGGGCTCCAGCACGGAAGAGTAAATCTCTGGTCTGGGTAACCAACCCAGATTGAATCTTACAACATTATCCTGGGACATGTATATTTGCCTTCATTTGTGGAATATACATTTGACTCTTATGCCACTTTTAAAAATTTCAATAAGCAGATGTGGTACAATTTATTGTCATGTCACAGAGCATTTCTTTGAGAGAGAACAATAACTTTGCATACTAGATTTATTTTGGGCAGCTGTTTGTTTCTCACCTTTAAATTGATTAGAAATGGAAAACCTTTCAAATGGATGATACTTAGATGCAACCAACCCATAATATGGAACTAATTCTGTATGGATAGAAATTGTGGATCATGGGAATTAAGGTCCATTATATCTGAAACCAAGGGAGATTTCTAATAAAAGCTATTCTCTTTAAATATGGGATGTCTTCAAGTTGAGATCCTTATTTAAAAAAGCAAACATAAGATATGACCATCCCAGTTTTAGTAATTAACAGAATTGTAAAGCTACTTCCTAAATATTCATAGTTAATAAAATCATAAATTCAGTGGCAGTCCCAAATTTAGACCTCCTCCCTAACAGCCATCTGTGACAAATAACTTTTACTACTGCCTGCAGCTTTTCTTTTTATGACACATGCCATCTGGCTTACTACTGATATGTATCTTGAGTCTTTGAAATGTTTTGGTTCATTGTTCTTCAAGTATTCTCCCTTTCCTGTTTTGCCATGTAAGTAAGACTCTGGTGAATCCTTCTGAAAAATTATACTTCAATTTATCTGCAGGATTGTATATTTAACAGCTGGTAATCCTTATAATTGCTAAGAGGAATTAAGGGGCTGATTTTAACCTTCAAAGTTGATATTTGTCATAAGAGTTCACTATGTTATGCCATAGTTTTATCAGTATTTAAAAGGTAGCATACATGATTAGAAAACATGGTTATTCATTATATACGAATAAGAATGGTATCAAAGGAAAAAAATGGAATTCTGGTGGAATTCCAAGTGATTCAGACACATTCCTACAGTGTTGTGACAAATCCATGTACTCAACATGCCATAATCTGATTTATCACGCAAAGACTCATCTTCTGATAATGAAATCCACAGAACATTTTAAAGACCACATGTTTATTGTGGCAAAAACTTTTGTAATTGTAGTCGATTCATCTAATACAAATGAGAAATTTATTTAAGAGAAGAATGGCCAGAATTTTCTTTTTTTTATATTGTATCTTTACTTTGTTTTGTGCTTTCTTTGATTGCATTTGAAGTAATGACTATCAGCATGAAAGTGTATAAAAATGTGAATGCTGCACTTTCTTGCTAATAGTAGCTTCTACTTCAAGACGTTCCAGAGTTTATTTACATAAAATAAATCAGCATGACATAAGAACAAATATATACATTAAAAACAGTAAAATAATGTACCAACATTAAAAATACACCTTTAAAAATCCAGTAGATTAAAATAAGTTTCCTACTTTAGAAAACATAAAATGAGTTAGCTTGCAAAGGTCCCTGTAGAGTCATAAAAAGTAAAACATACAATATCCTACTCCTTCCGTTAATGAGCATAGTCTCAGAAGATTTTGGTGTCAAATGAAGATAAGCTTTCCACAAGTCAGGTTGAACCTCTAGTGACTACATGGACACTTCAATGTAGGCTTCTTGGCAGTAATATAGAAATGATTTTCCATCTCTTTGATTTGTTTGATTCTGGGGGGGGGGTTTACTTGCAGCCCTGATACTACTCTGATGGCTCACAGGTTTGACAGTACTTTGTTTTCTATTCTTTGAGATCAAGAAAACAAACAAAATAAAAACATCTTCCTTGATCAAATTCTGCCTTTGTGCAAGATTGTAAAAAAAATAGCTACAAGATAAACTTTGTGTAACTTGAAAACTTGTATGTTACTATACAGTATTCAATTAAATGTGATCCAGCTAAAATGGTACGAACATGTCTTTGCGTTATATAACTTGTAAAAAAAGACTAGCATTAAGAGTTTTTGCTAGGTATTTTGCCTATATCCTCTTAACAAGAAAATCCTTTAATGCATGGGTGTCAAACTCGCCGCGTCATGTTGCTTTCACATGAAGTTTTGTGATGTTTTTCCCATTCGTGGAGCTGGGGTGGGTGTGGCCTGTGCATGACACATCTGCCTCATGGGCTGCCAGTTTGACATCCCTGCCTTAATGTATCTTAGTTCTTCCTTTTCTGTGTTTTATCTATCCTTCCTAGGTGACAAATAATATAATACACTTCATTTTTTTCCCATTGTCTTTTTAAATGATTGTGAGAAGAAAGCAAGTGGTACTGAAGTTGCCTAGCACAGTTCTTTCTCCCAAGTCAGTGCTCCCCTTCTGTAGTGTATAATGTCTGTTTTATGATTGTGTAAGGGCCAAAATAAACATTACACACAAAAATTAACTAAAGTTCAGTTGTCCTTTTTGAGCTTCACTTTGCTTTGGGTTTTGTTTTTTTTTTGCTTTATTTTGCTATAATGGAGAAAGATATTGTTGTTCCGCCAGGCAGGGCTGTCAATATAATAATTTTAAATTGGGGTATTTTAAATTTTAGAGTTTTTAAAGCAGCCAAATCTATTTAATTATTTTAATTTTTAATTGTTGTGTGTTGTTGTGTCTTGTGTTTTAAACTGGCTGTACACCGCCCTGAGTCCTTCGGGAGAAGGGCGGTATAGAAATAAAATTATTATTATTATTATTATTATTATTATATATTGTTGTTTGTGTTATGTTATATGTTATTGTTGTGAACTAACACTTTGAGAATTTGAGAAGCGATTTGAGAAGTGATTTGCAATAGAGTACTATTTTGGGGAAAAAAGGTTAGCCAGGTGGCCTCTCATTCCTGTTCAAAGTAACTTATTTCATAAGTAGATAACTTTATAATAATTGTCACAACAACAAAAGAAAGCAATATTTAAAACATTATTTGACTTATTATAGTCAAATTTATAATCATAAGCTGGGTGAGAGCTGCTACTAAGGCCTACCTTGTGGCAATTCTTGCAGCAAAGTGTAAATACTTCTCCACACTTGACTGCATTCCCAGTTAGATGCCAGCGTGTTTGTTAGTCCGGTGGAAGCCCCTGAGGCAGGTTCTTGCCCAGTTATCTCGGAACAGTTTGATCCTGTTTCTCCCGAGGAAGTGGACAGGATCCCAGGGAGTATGCGCGCAAGCACCTGTGCTACATATTATTCAATTACATTAGTGTTACATTCTGAAAAATGTGCTTTATGTGGTTGTGAGCTTACAAATGTCGATATCTTTATATGCATATTCTTCGTAGTTAGTTTGATTCAGACGAAATAAAGGAAAAACATTAAAAATTATAGATCTACAAAAATATTTTGCATTTGAAATGTTCCCTCCCTACCACAGGTTGTCCAACGTCGAAACACAGATTGAAGAGTCTGTTTGAGTCAGATCCTTCTGGTGAATGGCCATTCTAAAAGTTAATATCCAAACATAGAACATTTCAGGCTTGAAAAATGTTTTCCATACCTTTGTTGAACATTGAACATAGTTACTCAGTGAAGTAAAAGCAGTGTGACCAGAGATTTATTTTGAGATGATTATGAATGAATGAATGAGATAATGATGTAAGGATGCCAATACTTCTTGAGCTTTTCCCAGAAGTGCTTGTAACACACTCATTTTGGCAGCAAATACAGTCATGAGCTTCTGAGTTGAGATCAGAAAGTGAGGGAAAAAATAAACTTTTGAGTTTGGCACAATGACATCTACTGAAATTACTAGATGCTGAATGAAGCTTCCTGCTTCTCTGAGCAGTGTTGTATCACATTTCCAGATTTCTACTGGCGGCATGAATTGAATTGTACTGTTGGGAAAAGAGATACATCAGCCACTGCTCTGCTTGAGTTCTTTACTGTTTGGCTTTTTGGAGCATAAACCTGCTGATGTCCAAATGAACCTTTGTAGAAGTTATTTTATTTCTTACTATTTGTTCTTAAATAGTAAATGTATAAATAGATGGTTGTTTTGAGATAATAAATTAACTTAGTAGGATTCCATTAGCAATCATACGCATATGTACATGGAAATATAATGCAATGAATTTCACAGCTTCATGTAGGACAGTTGCTCACATCTCTTTGTGGTACTAATTGTAAGACTGATGCTTCAGCAGCAAGACTGAAATTTTATGTTTAATTGCAGAATGATGAAATTAGGCTGAACATTTTAGTAGCTGAAAGATTTTATAGAGAAAATCTCTAACTTCATGTTCTCAATTGAAAAGTGATGGCCTCCAAAACCATTGTACCATATTCTATAATATCAATAATTTTCAAGCCTGTTGTGGCAGATGAAGTCCAACATGAGTTTAGGCATTTAGCCATTTACTTTAGAGAAGTAACAGATAATTCATGAGAAGGGTAATCAGGAGCAGGAGAAACAAGAGAGAAGATCAAAGAAACATGTTTGTCTAATTTTATAAAAGTTGAGAAGATTCTTCCAAACTAGTTTTCTTTTGGGAATCAAATCCTAGAAGAGGGGAACTGGAAGCATACGTCTGTCTTTCTTCAGGTGTTTCAGGATTGAAGTTAATATATGACCATGTGTTTTCAGAAGAACACAGAGATAGCTACCAGTATTTTTAATGGGGTTTCCATGATATAAATAGGCATAGGACAAGCAGAAGATTAAATCTGAAGTTTTTCTTGCTATTCTCCTACAGCAACATCTCTGCAGAATTTTTGCTTATGATTCTCCTCTTAGTGGCACAGAAGTCCAGGTACATAAATACTCTATGAAATTAATGTAATTTGTGGCTTAAGTTTTGCTCTTCACAATGCTAATAGTAATATCCTTTACATCTCCAAATGACTGACTATGGTTCTTTTTTTTCTTACCCACAATACAGGTATTCTTTAACTTACAATGAATTGCTTAGAAACTGTTCAGAGTTACAACAAACCCAAAAAGGGGAACTTGCAACCTTGATTCAAAGTTCCAATAGTTTTTGTAGTCATGTGACTGAATATCAGTTAGCAACACGGCTGCATTTATAGCTGTTTATAGTATCGTGCAGTTACATGACCATATTTTACAATGGTTTTGCTGAAAACCTCACTTCTGGAATGAACACTGCAAAAAATATCATCAGATCAGGTTGGTCATTTGACTGACACGTTTTACGACTATCATGGCATACAACCATAATGGGCAGGCTCTATTACAGTCATATGTCAAGGACTGTAGAACACAAAGAATGCTATTTAAATTTCTTTTTACGCTGGGAAACAGTGTTAGGAAAGCTGTAGTTTTTGAATTGATGCCTTCTTTGGAGACAGAGAAACACAGTTTGGTCAGGAAAGCTTATGGTAGTCATTAAATAATTGAATGGTTTAGTGACTTCGAAAGTAAGGAGATATGGTAATCTATTCTGAATAAACATTACATTTAATGCTACAGGTCTTAAAATATATAGAATGTTTTAAAACCATGATCACAAGCCAGAAGGTTAGCTCCTTTGGACCACATATGTTATTATAAATAATAAAGAACATTAATTCAGATAATCTGTGAAAAAAATTAAATTCAGTTTTAGGTCTGAAATTCATCTGCTTCACCTTAGAAAAGATTGAGTAATTGAAAATGAGAAAAAATATTGAAGTTAAATTAGCAGAATCACTTTGCCATTTTGGGAGTTCTCTATGCCCAATAAGTGCAAACAGGAGATTAAAAACTATAGTGGAGATAATAGGTTTCATCTCTCTTCAGTAGAATATCCTGGAAATATTCTATTAATTACATATATAGAAAGAAAGAAATAACATTCACTCTGATCCTCCAAACCAGTGGTGGGTTTCAAATTTTTTTACTACCGGTTCTATGGGTGTGGCTTGATGGGTGTGACATGGCTTGGTAGGCGTGGCTTGGTGGGCATGGCAGGGGAAGGATACTGTAAAATCTCCATTCTCACTCCACTCCAGGGGAAGGATACTGTAAAATCCCTATTCCCACCCCACTCTAGGGGAAGGTTACTGCAAAATCCCCAGTTCCTTCCAATCAGCTGGGAACTGGAAGGCAGAGAATAGATGGGGGCAGGGCCAGTCAGAATTTTTACTACTGGTTCTACGAATTACTCAAAGTTTCCGCTCCTGGTTTTCCAGAACTGGTCAGAACCTGCTGAAACTCACCTCTGCTCCAAACCATGGGAAGAACTACGAGAACAGTGACATCTGAATCAATTTATTATTGCTGTTTTCTAAAACATAGATTGTGAGAGAACTATCAGATGCAAATTAGCCAGTTTTAATCACTGAATAAAATCCTTTGTTTTAGTTTATGTGGTAAATAAATAATCTGCACAATATAGTTTTTAAAGAGGTATTTGAACTTAGATTCAAAGTTAAAATGTTTCTAATTGAATTTATTTACTTTTTATTCATGTGAATTATAAATGGATTGTTATTTTATCTGTACTTTGGAATATTATAAAAAATATACTGGTGGTGTAGAATCTACCCAGGTTCAAGAATACTATTTGAAAGAAGGTTTATTAAATAATCAACAGCTTTTACAGCACTGTTTCAAATAGTCTTTTATAATATAACAGTTCCCCATTAAATTTAGTTGTCATCACTGAACATTATCAAGCAAAAGTGTTAATTAGTCTGTGAAGCATCTGTAGAGGTACTCCAATGCTGATGATATGTTATAAAAAATTAGCCACATAAAATTCATAAATGAGGATGAATGGAAAATGATACTTAGGTATTTAGATCAATTATACATAGAAATGTAAAATTACATGGGGAGTGTAAGATGGTGGTTGTGATATTGCAATTGAACACTTTTATCTATGCATTTACTACATATATTAAAGAGACATTGTATGGCCTCAGTTGTAATACTGAATTTGCCATCCTGCATATTTTTAAACCCCTGCAGATACTGCTGACAATTTTTTCCTAGTTGCTATTTATTTGCTATTTATATTTATAGTAGCTTAAGTTTTTGGAGACTGGATAATGTTTGCTTTAAATAAAACTGATTACAAGCTTTTCATGGCATAAGTTACTTGATGCTTGGAGGCACCTTGACCTTCCTACCTGAAATAGAAAGAATGGGAGCAGAGGATAGTAATATTGTAGAAGGATAGATCTGTGTACCAGCTGTAAGGGCTGAAATACATTATTTGACTTAGCTGAATAATTCAATTATAATATAATTTAACAATGGGCCAAGGATACAGCCTAATAGTGAAATTTCTTAGGTTGGAGTAACACATCATTCTCTGCTATGATTTGTGACCTAAATTACTGAATAGTTATATTGTATTATTGGTATTACACCAAATATATTATAATATTGATATAATACCAAATTATTGAATAAATTACAGTTAATTAAATTTTCACATAAGCTATTAATTACAAAGGATGGGTTCATATGGTATGCTAAATCAAAATGAAACAAACCACATTTTGGCCTTGTGCAATTATGAACTTGGTGTGTTTATATTTCTAGAAATTAGCCAAATTTGTGTTAAATTTCGAAGGTTAGAGTTAGAATCCTAGTATTGGCAAGTATTCGATGAGTATTTGACGATTAACTTCACTATTTCAACACTTTGTCCTTAATCAATAAAAATGTTTTTACTTAAACTTTGTTTTGCCCTTATGTTGAACTATTTATAGCTAAACTTTATTTCCTGTGCTAAGCCTTTATTCTCCAGCATATCGGGAAAGATCATCCAGGAGTAGGTAGTGCTCAGCTTCTCTTCTTGGAGACCGAGTCAAACTTTCTTGGCCACGCCTACTCCTGCCCGGCCGCTCCCCAGTTCGACTCGGTCTTCCACGAGTTGAGACTGAGAATAGAGACCTATTTCTCGATTATTTTCTCGACATAAAAGGACAACGTTTTGGATTCTTTTTTCCGAGCGAGGCTCTGTGATCGCTCATGAGCGTTCTGAGGGATCTCCAATCAACTGGTTCCCTCTCCTTCCGGCTTGAATCCCAGCCGAGGTCCCTGCCGTTCCCGCAATTAGCGGAGGGGGCCTTGCCTGCTAACAGGCAGCCCCTGGCATTAGTCTGCTTCTGCAGAGAGGGACTCAGTCCCTGCCTAGATTCGTCTAGGCACACTGTTTGAGGCCAGCGCTTCGGGCGCCTCACGGGCCTTGGCAGGCGTGCTCATAAAGAGCCAGGCTGCCCTACCTGCAGTACGCGGCTGGTGCGCTAGGCATCTTTTTCGGCCGCGGCAGGAGTGCTCTCTAGGAGCCAGGCTGCATGATTTGCACTGAAGCGGCAGACGCTTTTCACGCCTTCCTAGCCGCGGCAGGAGAGCTCCCAGCCAGGCTTCCTATCGTGCAATAATGTGGCCGGCGTGCCAGGCGCCCTCATCGCCGCAGCGGGAACGCTCCATAAGAGCCTGGTTCCTGCTTCTCGGTTAGCGGCCAGCGCATTCAGCGTTGTCAATGGCCATGGCAGGAGTGCTCATGGCGAGCCGGGCTGCCCGAACTGCGGAGGAAGCGGCTAGCGTGTTAGCGCCTTTGTAGCTGCAGCAGGAGCGCTCATGAGGATCCAGGCTGCCTATCTCACAATGGAATGGCTGGTGCGCTGGGTGCCTTTACAGCCGCAGCAATGCGCCCATGAAGAGCCAGGTGGCATGATCTCTGAATGCCGGCTGGAACACTAAGCCTCATTACAGCTACAGCATGAGCGCACATAGGCCGACAGCCCAAACTCAGTATGGTTTGGATGAAGGTAAGCCCCATTTCAGCTGCGACGGGCACGCTCCCGAAGCACAGGCGGTCCAAATCGTGGATTGAGGTCTGCCCTTCCAGGCACCATTTCACCCGAGGTAGGCTCGCCGATATCGATCCAGCGGCCCAACCTACAGAGGAAAGGGCTGGCGTGATTGGCTGCGTTAGGGCTGAGGCAGGATAGCCTTTAACGGGCCGGGCTGCACAATCCGCTTATAGAGGCTCGCACGCTTCGTGCCATTTTTGCCACGGCTTCAATTGTGGAATTAGGGACTCCTCATAGCCATGGTAGGAGAGCCCTCCTGCAGCGATGCCTATTGCTGGGGAAACATGAGTCTAGGGCCACTCAGTACTTTCGCTCAATGTCTTCTCCCTTTGGCTTGTGGAGCAGGGAGCATGGGGAGCTCTCACGGCCATGACAGTAGTGCCCTTGGGCCAGTCTGTCAGTTTCATTCTGACAGAAAGGGTCGCCTCGGTCTCTCTTCCCCATCAGAAAGTTAACAGGGCTGCGGCCTTAGACGGCGACGGGATAATCCCTCAGCGCCCAATTCCATCCAATAAATTGGCAGGAAGTGGAATATCGGCCGCTCTAAAAGCCCGAGGCTAGTCTGCTTTATGTGTACCAGTTGCCAGTTACTCCAGCTAGGCTTCTGTCAGTTTGTCTAGCTCCCGTTTGGCCGCAGTGACAGTGTTCGGGGAGTCCCGCCCTCCGACTGCTCCCAATGGCGGGTAAATTGCTGTCTCAGACATAGCTTTGATGGCAATGGAGCCGGTTTCCTGTTCCAGTTCCAGATGAGAGGAGGCAGCATTGCTTCTAAATGGCCACTTACGACAGTTGCCTTCAGCATAAGAAGCGAGACTGCTTATCCAAGCAGGTTCAGGCAGTCATCCGTCCTCCTCTGGCCCCATATTTATATATACTTTAACACGTTTTCTATTGTTTTGTAACACAGACTATCCTGCAGTCCCCTGGTATCATTATGCCTGTTTCAGGAGACGGTTCAGGGCAATGTCATGGTTCCAGTTACCTCTTCAGAGGTCTCTTCTGCTTCCGTTCCAATGGGACTGTATAGCGCTGGAGTGCAGTGGTTTAGGGCCCTCAGATCCCTGGCTGCCCCATTATCCCCTCTTAATTGGGAACCTGACTTCTCAGACTTCTATGCCTTCAGTTTCCGAAGGGTATGCCTGGGGGGGGGGTGAAATCCTGATCTTGGGGGGGTCTGGAATTTCTCTCCTCCTCTAGAGGCATATGTTTACCCGGTTCCCAGGGAACTTTCTTGGAATCACATAAGGTTATGCAGACCTCCAGTTTCCCTAGGGACCTCTCTCCTCTCGCGAGGGACATAATGGTTCGCTAGATAAGACGTTGACTTAAGATAATTGCTGACCGGGGGTTGGCATTTCAGGTCCCTAGTGCCCGGGTTTCCGGCCGTTAAGTGAGACATCCGTTAAATGACATTTTGCCCCATTTTACGACCTTTGTTGCCACGTTTTGTTGAGTGAAACACTGCAGTTGATAAATATTAACCTGGTTGTTAAGTGAATCTGGCTTCCCTATTGACTTTGCTTGTCAGAAGGTCACAAAAAAGGGATTCATGTGACTCCTGGGATGTTGCAACTGTCATATTTTGATCACATGATCATGGGGATGCTGCAGCAGTCGTACGTGTGAAAAATGGTTATAATTGATAATTTTTTCTTTTCTTTTCTTTCAGTGCCATTGTAATTTGAACGGTCTCTAAACAAACTGTTTAAGTTTGAGGGCATGTGGATGGTTGCAGACGGGAAGTTGGGGACCTCCCTTGGTGGAAAGGTGGCTCCGTTCCATGCACCTTTGGCACTGGCCGCGCTTGCCACATGGCTGTGGCTATGTCTTCGGTCACCGTGGGTGATTGGACTTGCAAACGGCGATTACGCTACCACCTAGAGTTTGGGGGTGAATCGCACTTGGGTGCGAGAAGGACCTTTACACTGGTTCAGGGTCAAGAATCTGTGATCCTCTCCTATGTGGAACCTATCAACCCAGATTTAAGAAGTGGCTTCAGGTCCACTTGTCTGACAGCCTGTGCCGGAGTTGGTTTCCACGGAGGGTGAAGCTAGCCTCGGCTCTTACTCCACCACTGGGGCCAAGGGTTCTTCCTCAGCCTGAGTTGGATGTTTTCTAGGTTGTGCCTGTCCTCGGTTTTTCTCCGGTAATGCACAGTGCCAGATTGTTTCTTCTGCAAGTCATAGGCAGCTCAGGTATGGACGGTAACACTCTTAGGAAGGCTTTCAGTGGACGCCAAGTTTCCATTTGGTGTTGGTCACACGGGCACATTGTCGCTGCCCATTCACGCCTTGAGTTGTGAGACCATTTTATGGCCGGTGCAGACGGCCTTTTGAATTCACCTCAGTGTGGGGCTATTTTCCGTGGATTCTGGGCACCTGTCGGTGTGGTCGTTCATTGTTCGGGTAAGGTCAGGTCTGTCATCGGTCTCCTCCTTCGCCTAGTTGACGGTTCTCCCCTTGGATTGTAGACGTCTAGGTGTCTTCCTTCCTCAGCCGATCGGGTTACGGCAGGTGGCCTGGGCTCCAGCCGACAGCAGCTTCATCATGGGCTTTGGAGGCATGCCTGCCATGGTGGCTCAGTAGTTGAGACACCCAGCTTGTTCTTAGGACAGATCGGTGGTTTGTCTTCTTCACCCACCGGTACAGTTTCCTGCTCTGGCAGGGGATTGGGCTGGATGAAGTCCAGGTGCTTCCCATCTTCGACGGCCAATCTCTCTCGACGTGACGAGGTGGGGATGCTGGTCCAGAGCCTTCCGGTCCTTCCTCTCCTCCTCGTTTCCGGGCTGTCGACCTCTCGGGCGCGCGCTTTGAGCTCCTCGCTGGATAGGGGTACTTGGGAACCTGCCGAGGCCTGTTGTTTCCGTTTCCTTGTCGAGAGTGCACTCAGGTGCGGCTCTCCAGCATATCTGGGACAAATGCCTTCATTTCTTTACGGGAGTAAAGTGGTTCCCTTTACTCGCCTCACTATGTATGTGGTTATTGTATATTTGACGGTTGGTAGTGGATACCTGATTAGCTCCCGTCGGACTGCCGATTGACAGCGGTCTTCGTCTTCGTTTTCCTCTTCACGTTTAGTCTTCCCTCATTATCTCGGTCAGTCAGTAACCATTCTGGTGCCATGTGAAGTGAGTAGACTGATTTCTTCGTCGCCATTTTGGTTGTGGCACAAGTTCGGCGGTACAGAACTTCAGTCCTTCCTGGGTACAGGCCTCGCTGGTCTCCTGCCAACGTCGCTGTCTTTTCCCTTTGCCCTTGTTGATCCACGGGTCTTCTACATTCCAACCTTCTGTGGCTACCCTCTCTTCTTTGTCAACAGGGGTCCCTTCGGGATCCTTCAGGGACCGCTCCTTGGGGTCCATGCGTTACCATCTCCCTGACAGGGGAACAGCCGCCCATACTACCCTTTCTGAAGGCAACTGCCAGGTTCATTAAGATCCTCGAGCTGGTCATGGGGGGCGGTGTTCCTTCTCTGAGTTGGTTCGGTTGCCTCTCTGACTGTCCAGGAGGGGTTCTGATTGTTGTTGTTGTCCACCGTGTTGGCTAGACTGTTCATCCCGATAGCCTACCATTGGTATTTATTGTACTACCTTGGACCGGGAAGCGTCTACAGCTAGCGTTCAGCCCAATGATCCTTGCTCAAGGGCTGGTCACTTACAAATTGGCGGACGTCCACATATCCTGTGTCCTTTCAGGGTTGTATCCATGTTCCTCAGCCTACTGGGAATGGCTCCCGGTTCATCACCTCTCCCTTCTGGAGTATCTTCATCATCCCATACCCTTGGGGGATTTCGGTCATGTTGTGTCCTTGTTCCTTCCAACCCTGCCTCTGGGCCGGCTGGTCTTGCCAGCTGGAACTGTGGCGACAATGGGTTGGGGTCCTTTCCCCGTGGGGGATGGCATTCCTCTCATTGCAGGTCTCCTTGGAAGCACCATGGAGAGTCAGTGGCCAGGGATGGTTGGTCCTCGAGGGAAGGGGTCTTTGCTCGTTGACAGAATTCCTGTTTCCTGTGCCCCCGGCCTTCCAGATTTCCTTGGGACATAACGTGGCTAGTGGCCCTGCTGTGCCGATTGCTTCTCCGCTGCTGTCGTCGGTCCTGAAGGTTGGTACGGCGGTTTGGTCACTCCTTCCGACATTCCACTGTTATTGCAGGTGTGGGCTGCCTTTCGCTGGCCCAACGTCGGTAGCGAGTAGTAGAGTTCGGACCAGACTGCTTCCCTCCCGTATGACTGACCGGCTTTGGTAAGTCCCACTCCTGGATGATCTTTCCTGATATGCTGGAGAATGGGCGTTGGTCCTACCTGATACGCCCTTTCTCAGCATGAGGGGAAGATCATCCAGCCCCACCCTGATTGACCGTCTGGTCCTTAGTCTGGGGGAGGAGCTTCTGTTTTTTTGCAGGTGGTGAGTCTCAACCTTGCTACGCCTTCGTCGAACTGGGCAGCGCCCGGGCAGGAGAAGCCGTGGCTAAGAAAGTTTGACTCGGTCTCCAAGAAGAGAAGCTGAGCACTACCCACTCCTGGATGATCTTCCCCTCATGCTGAGAAAGGGCGTATAGGTAGGACCAACGCCCATTTTCATCCATCGCTCACCATAGAAGCTATTTGTTATAAATGCATAACGAAAATGAACTCATCTATGCTTGATTTACCTTTGTATGTGAGCTTATGTGAAAACTTTAAATAGTCTGCTATTGTGGATATTTAAATAATACTGGAACAGTATTTAAAATAAGCAAGCTTGTTACTCTAGAAATGCAAAATAAATAACGCAGGTGATACAATTCAAATCTCTGTAGAGAAGTTGTTCCTTGAGAATATATTTAGAAGTTTTAAAAGTATTTTTAAAGCAGCAGAAATTATACATGTGAAATTAATGTTTTCTAAAATAATAGACTTTTTAAAAATAATGATTACTGTATAGTAAAGAAAAATACTCAATTGGGAAAAACAAATGGAAGCCTGCCTCCCACAATGGAATTCTTCTAAAACATCATGTAAGAAACATTTGTCTGTTTCTGTTTACTTTGGAGAATGTTTGGTCATATAATGCTAAATAATACCATTATGATTATTTCCATTTATATTCTAATTTTCTCTGACAACTTACACAACAATAATAACTGTGTAAGTTGGGCTGCTGGTCTATGCCTTCACCACCATAGTACAGATGTAGTCCTTGAGCAACGTGACCAGATGTCCCGCTTTTGGCGGGACAGTCCCAATTTTTAACAATTTGTCCCGTGTCCCGCGGCGTTTTAAAAAAGTCCCAATTTCTGGAAAGAATGCACGACAAACTAGGGAACGACGGGAGAACGGGAAGGGAATATATTAAAAAAATATATTACAATACTATTTTTGCGTTCTATGAAAATTTTTGTTGCTCCATATAGACCAAATTTTTAATCAATAACCCCCCCCCCCCCGGGTCAATGGTGTCCCGCTTTACCAATGTTAAAATCTGGTCACCTTATCCTTGAGGTACAACTTAAAGGCTGTTCAAAGTTATAACACACACATACTCAAAAGCTACATGCAACCGTGTTTCAAAATAATAGCAGTTGCAGCACCTTTATGGTCATTTGTCCTTATAATATGAACTAACAGTCTGTTTCTGAATAGAAACAGAAAGTTCCTACAAGTTTACCTAAGATCCAATTGTACTAAATTATTTCAGCATTAATACAATTATTGTGTCTTAGCTATTCTATTAAATCTTCTGTTTTAAATATAACAGAATGTAAATATTCCAGAGGCCTAGTGAATCTGTATTGATAATATGATATATAAAATTATATATATTGTGTTACTATTAAAAAGCTTATTGCTAATTAGTGTTCTTCATTTCTCTGTATTCTTTATTACTCCTTCTATGCTTACATTGGAGCCTCAGTGGATCCTTTCTGTTACTAAGGAGAATTTTGTCTGGGAGAGTATATATATCAGTGCCTACTCTTAATCTGTGCCCTAACCATCTCAGTTCTTTTATATGACTGCCTTAATAGTCACCTTATTGGGAAGCTTCTCTGCTCTGTCAGCTAAGGCCAGATGAGGATATTTATCCCTACTTCATTTCTGTCAATTTTATTGGCCTCTCTATTTTTCTCTAAACCAAGAAGAAGAAAAATAACAAAAAAAAAAGCAAAATATTTTGAAGCTGAAATATATAGATATGGGACTGAGAGCCATTTTTGCTGTGCCTTAGGAAATGAAAAATGCTCTGATTGTGACAGCAAATTATAGCTGACTGGTGGCTGCCCACTCTTTTTGAATGTTGATTTTTCATACATTCTCCAAAATTCATGATAAGAAGCCTACTAAATATGGGTGCTTCTTTGGAAGCACTGATAACAGTGGTGCTTTATGATTCTTGAGGAAGTATTTTTCCTTTGGTCTTAGCAAGGTCCAGGTCTCATCTATCTGTTACACAGCTTACTTGACCAGTCTTTACAACTTCAGAAGACAAGTGTCTACCTGCGTCAAGGGAATCTTTATATTTATAATAATCTACATAATTTCATACATAAAATATGATTTTATGGTCTGATTGTATTTTCCTTCTGCATTGTTTCTGATTCCCATTTCAAGGGACCTTTATCCTTTGACCTTTCTTCTCACCCATCCTTGTTCCCTTGTTCTGTCATTTTATACCTCATTTTATTTCTGTACTATTGTACTAGGATCCATTTTTCATTCAATGCGTAGATTACAAACTTTGTTGGTCTATATTGTCAACTTCCCCCAACACAACTTCTTTGTGCAGACACTTTACATTGATTCTCTCCACTTCAGTTACTTCCAGGTATCTGCCACCTGTACTGTACGTTTTTTAAAAGCATGATGGATTGGACATATGGGATAGAATGAATTACAAGCAGTAGGATTATAAGTAGTGCCTTCTATATTGGGCAGAGATGGGCTCTTGGAACTGCCCTTTCTTAATTTTGCTGTTCACTGTGTGATGTACAGGGACTACAGTGAAAAAAAAAATAAGTTGCTTACTTCGTACAGTAGCTCTTAAAAATGCATTCACATAAATAACCTGTGTTCCTTTTTTCCAGGTGTTGCTTTGGTAGATGTTCCTGGTTTCTGGACAACACTGGTTCAAAAGGAATTGTGAAGAAAATATGAATATCAGTTAGGTCATGCGGCTGAGATGTATTTTTTACCAAAAAAAAAAAGTGGTCTACTATAGAAAATTTAAAATTGAGCATCAGCAAAAGTAGTGAACTTAGTACAATTGGATCTTAGGCGAACTTGTAGGAACTTTCTGTTCCATTCAGGTGACTGTTCAGGCACAAACATCTAATGCTTCCTGGTTTAGTTTTAAGTCATGGAAGCTTTATTATAGCTTCCTATGAGCAATTTGTACTTATGCAGTACAGCAATATCATAAGCCTCTTTTTGAATAGGGAAGCAAAGGGCATGAAATGTAGTCATAGAGCTATTTGTCTGTGCATCGGGGCATTCTCTCATACAGTTGGATACTGTTCATTCATAGCCACATAAGGTGCAAGCTACAAAATTGCAGCCAAACCAAATTCTTTCCAATGTTAATGTCTGGGGACAGCGAATTGCTATTGACAATTAAAATAACTCTATTTAGAAATATTGCAATGCTACCACAGTCACACAATCATTATTCAGGTGCTTCGCAATTGGCACACATTTACGGCAGTTGCAGCATCTCAGTTACATGATAATCATCTATAACATTCACAGCCAGTTTCTGACAAGCAAAGTCAATGGGGAAACTGGCAGGAAGTTGTAAGTCACTGTCATTTGAAGTCATGCTAATGACCTGTGTTGATTCCCTTAACAACTGGAGTAGAATTGACATAAGTCTTGCACAGTCATATGATTGAGACAGAGTTGCCAGTCTCAACTAGGTCAATTAGGTCTACCTGTATATGGTAAATGAGATATTCTTTGTTTGAAACTCACCAACTTCAGTGTAGGGAAGCAAATGTATTGTGACTATTTATAAGCAACAAACTGAAGGTCAAGTGCCCAGTTGTTATGGCTGTAATTGTATTTGAGCCAATGTGCCCCAATATGTTCTTTCAGAATTCAGACATTTCAACTAATATTAAAGTACCTAAAATTGTGAATCAAAATAATTCAATAATAATTTCATGTACATTTGAGAAAATTTCACATATGCATATAGTATTAAATGTATGTTGGCATTACTCTGTTTTCTTTCTTGTCCTCCAAATGATTGTTAGTATTAAAACCAGTATGGTTTCAATTTGCATAGAACTAATTATATTATACAAAAACATCTTGCTGGTTTTTGTGCATCATAATTTCTCTACAATGATCACAAGCCACACCAAACTTATGCATGATGCAGTTTAAACCAAGAAGCAGTGTTTAACTCTGCATTAGTTATGCACAATATGTTTTTCATTGCAGAAAGTTGTTTAGATATTTTTATATAAGCTTGAGAATAGTAAACGTAAAAAAGGTTATGGTTCTGTGAAATATCTAGATGAAAATTACACTTGTTTTCCCAGTAATAAGAAGAGAAATTGGTTAAATAGTTTCGTTTCCTTCTTTCATTCTCATTTTCTTTCTGTAGTCTTGGAAACCTACTTTGTACTCTAGCCAAAGTTTTGTGAGTTTTGGAAAGCTGCTCATACTTGTTCTTGTTGGACATTTATAAATTAGTCTGGTTAAGATTATATTTCCTTAAAATAAGCCTGAAATACAAAGGAACTTCTAAAAGTCACGGATTGAATACATGGGTTCAAGGAGTTAATTGTGAGAGGCACTGCCACATCATATTTAATTGTAGGAGGACACCCATGTCATTCTATGGTAGCCAAAGTCTGTTATCATCTTTTAATAATAATTATACAGCATAAGCTTTCATGAGCTTCAGCTTGCTTTATTTAATGGCATAGAATGAGGAAAGGGGAGAAAGAGGGGAAAAGTCACAAGGGTTATGAAGATCAAGAGAGACAGATTCCTGCCCATCTCTATGAATTTAAATCCAACATTGCTTTAAGCCACCCTGTGCATTTGACAAAGTAAGCTGTCTTTAGCCAAAGTTTATTCCTTCTAATACAGTGTGTTATTAAAAGATGCTACAAGATTTGTTACAACATAATATTCCAGGGTTTCTCTTATTTAACTTACACTGAAAAGCAATTTCAGCCAAACTATGGAAGGAAAGTTTAGTGCTTCACTGTCTAGCTTCAAGCCTTGTTAATTGCTTTGCATTCTTTAGTTAATTGTTTCTCTTGCTGCCTTTAGTCCTGTTTGCTCCAGGGATAATCTAGCCAGCACTTTGACTGTTTAAGCATTTCTTCTGAATTCCAATTTTCAGTTCTAGTCAATCAAAACATTTACAGGTAGGTTTGTTTAACAATGATAACTGGGACAGTAAGTTCTGTTGCTAAGATATATGGTCACACAGCACACAATGTGTCATGACTACATTGCTTACTGATGGCAATACCACCATTTCCCATTGCTGTTGTTAAGTGAGGGTTGTGGTTCACTAAGTGCGGACCTCAGGTGCCAATGACTTATGACTTGCTGCCAGCTTTCAACAAGCAAAATCAATGGGAAAGCCAGCAGGAAGTTGCAATCCCAGGAGGTTTGCAAGTAGGTTGATGGGTGAGTGAATACTGTGGAATGCAGCCAGGGACGAATGCTGTAGCATCGCGTGAGGGTAGAAAGGGACCCTATGGGTCTGCTTGAGAGTGAATTGGCAAAGGAAGGGCACTGTGATGCTGTGTGAGTGCTGGCAGCTATGAGAAGGAGTGTTGATTTTTTTTTTCATAATTGAATTTTTGTACAATATATAAGACTGATGTCGTATTCTGCTCACCGAGCTGGCTCGATCTGCTGTAAACACAACTTGCAGACAAACCACGAGGTTGTTAACAGGTTTAATCCTCATATCCCGGTGGAGTCATACCCGAACGTTGCAAAAAACATAAAGTTGGCGTTGGGAGCGGCTGCCTCCCAGCGCCCTTTTAACAATAATCAAATTAAACCGGGAGCATCTCTAGCCAATCGGCAGTACTTCCGGGCTCTGCCCCGCCCCTCTTTTGCAGTGGCCGGGAACTGCTCTCCCTCCCCTCACGTAGCCCTGCCCCGGCCGTGGGGTGACCGACCGCCTATTCTTCGGATTCAACACCACCCACCACCATTGTGTGAGACTGTAATCAGCACTTTCCCCCCCTGTCCTGACGTAGCAGAAACGTTGTTGTGCGGTAGAGCTGCCCCATCACTGATGGTCCTGCCGGATATCCCCTCCCCACTTCAGTGTCGAGTTTGCTTGACACTCGACAACTGATTTCTTTAGAGAAATTTACATTGTTTCTTTTAATTCTGCATTTGGGCCGCTAATGATATAGTTCATGATTTCATATTGATAGTCTTCAGCTGAAGGTTATGAACCATCTAAATATAGAAATTCAGAAGTAAATTCCCTATATATCCCTGTATATAGAATTCATTTCTATATGAATTCTATATGAGCCTTGGTGGCGCAGCAGACTAAAGTGCTATTAAGTAGCACCAGCTGCCTGCAATTACTGCAAGTTCAAATCTCACCAGGCTCAAGGTTGACTCAGCCTTCCATCCTTTCGAGGTAGGTAAAATGAGAACCCAGATTATGGAGGCAATAAACTGACTTTGTATATAAAAAAGAACACCGCTTGGGGGGGGCGAAAGCCCTGCTAAGCAGGTATATACAAAAGTATGAAGGCTATTGCTTAACACATTGTAAGCCGCCCTGAGTCTCCGGAGAAAGAGAGGCATATAAATCAAACCAATAAATAAATAAATAAATATAAAAGCATAATCAGGAGACAGCTCTTAAAATACACTTTTGGCAATGAATAATGTACTTGATTTAGATTTCAGGCACATCCAGTATCAGTATTAATTCATTCCATTCTAGTCTTACTTTCTACTGAGGCAATAACACTGTAATTGGCATAATGAGGACCCAGATTGTTGAGGATCATATGCTGACTCTGTAAACTGCTTAGAGAGGGCTGTAAAGCACTGTGAAGCGGTATATAAGTCTTAGTGCTATTGCTATTATACATATTTATGAGACTATTTAACCTTGCATTTTTGTCCAGTTGTAAGAAATCATTACCTGGAATTAGTAAGAAATTAATATGCTAACATTTTATATGACTTTAACTATGTCCCTCCATCTGTCTTTCTTGTCTGTCTCTCTTTTACTCTCATGAAATAGTAACATTCCTGGGAGATAACTGCACTATGTATTTTATTGAGCTTTTTCCATTTGAAGAATTTTTGTAACTTTTATTTAAGTTTACAGGAATATTTAGTTATATAAATTTTCACCTGAAGTGTGAATAAATAGTAAAGACAAAGTTTTGGTTTCTTGTGAGCAATATATCTGGCTAGCATGGCTTTCTGTATCCATTTCTATAGGTTCATCATATGCTGAACTTTACATCTTAATGAAATTTGATTGACATAATTCCTTCTACGGAAAGCCATAAGCAAAGTATAAAAATATAGTCAAGAGCACACTCCGTATTCTATAAATATGAAATTATCCCTATTTGTGTAGATTTGCAGCATTTTCCTGAAATTGGCTGGCAGTGATATTCCGAACTACAGACTTTTTGAAAGCTGAATAACAACATTCAGATCCAGACTTTCTATGCAAGTCTCTCTTGAATTCAGATCATATTTATATTACTAAAAAAGAAGTAGGGAAGGGGAATGGATTACATCCTTGAGTCAAGCTTGTACATATGAAACCGATTTTGTGGATAATGCTTGATTAATATATGCCATTTTAAAAAGTTGCTTCTGTGAAAATAAAAATGTGTTTTTTGTATGTAAATAGCTTCTGAACCACAGTCTCACTGTTGTGGTGAAACATTCAAAATACTACTTACTAAGCCCACTGGTGTTAAGGAAAAGTGGGGTATAAATAACTTAAAAGACCAACCCAACATTTTTGAAGGATTTAAAATCTAAATTAAATCCAATTTCAAGGCAAGTTCAAATTAACAATAAATTATTTGCAGAATTTTAAATAGGTATTATTTATTCCCTCCATCATATAGAAAATCCATTCTACAGGGACTAATGATTTTTATTTTTTTTGTACATGGAGTTAAATAAATTCATGAAAAGATGTTTATACACTTATTTTAACATTGATTCTGTATCATGTAATGTAAGGAACACCATCTAAAGATGGTATCATTCATTTTTTCAGAAGGATCAAATATTTAATTTTTCCTCATTTTTAAACTAAATGGTGTTAATTACATTTTTAAAATTTTAAAATTTTAAAGTTTTATAATTCATGCTTGAAAAGTTGTCTATAGATCTAAAAATGTTTTGGTAATGAATGTGTTTTCAGGTAGCAAAACACGAATAATTTGGGTCAAGGCTACGTACTTGCTAATACTTTTAGACAGATCACATCTGGTTTACTGCATATCTTTGAGATATTATATTTCTGTAGACCCTGATCAACCTACTTCCTACTTCTCTAAAATTTGTAACAACAGTATGTTAAACCATCGTTCTGAACCATTTCAGTCCCTTTGTGTAGATTGATATAGCTTTTAGAAAATTGTGTAAATTTGTCAACCTGAAGTTGAGTTTGATTTAATGTAATCCAGTCCCATCCCTCACTTCTTTTTAATGATAAAACTACAACCTCTGACTACAAAACAGATAGTTGTATACAATCAGAATGTTTAAAAGTGTTTTTTTTCCCCAATGTTGATTTCTACATTTCCTTTTATGCAAAGTAAGGTCATGTATATTTTTTAGCATCCAAACAATTTCTTTGTTTTATGATGTCAAGCCACACTTGATAAGATTATTATTTACACATAAATAATAACAGCTAAAATCTTGAATCTAAATTTGAATTTAATATTTTTAATTTTAAACCTTTAGAAATATTTTTAAATATTTTTGAGTGCCCCCTATTTATAATTTTACAATATGGGAAAGCATCTTCTAATACTGTTGCATTAAAGAAAAAAAGTAACTTCCTAGTTCTCAGCCATGACTCCTGGATTTTTTTGGATTTTTTTTTTTAAAAAATAAAGCAGCATTCCTTATTTCTGCCTAATAGTCTGTTACCTACACGACTGCGTGGCTTGTTGGAACACTCTAATTTCAAAATGCTCCAAATTAATTTTTAATCAGTCTGCAAATGAGGCACTGAACGTATAGAAGTCTCGTAACACCAATATTCCCTGAAGCATGAGTTATAAAAAAAATGGACAGAAACACTTAAATTCAAGGTAGGTTTTTGAGCCTGTTGGGAACTGATAGCTATTTCAAGTACTCAGAGGTTGCTATAATTGTGGTGCCTCATTAAGAAACTAACATTTAGCTGAGCCCCTAAGGATTATAATCCTTTGTAAACTGTCTTCATAAGTTAGTTATAAAACTGTTCCATGTACAAAGTATTTTATTTATGAGGGTACCAACAGTCTTGTAGATGTTATTCTTAAAGACAAATTTCTGGGCTCATCAAAGCTAGATTTGAATTTTGTGCCTCAGGGCGATCTCTGTCAATTATTTCTTATCATTCAAGGGTTTACTCCAAGAACTTCTCTCAACTGATGAATATTACCGGTAAATTGTCATTAAATGTGTCTTTTAAGAGTTATGTAAATACTGTCTTGTAAGTTTGTAAACAATTTTTATCAGGTAAAGTAAGCTGGTAGAAATATTGAAAAATATAAAATATACGTGACATATGTAAGTTGCATTGAATTGGCCAATGGAGAAATGAGTTTCATTACTTGCAATTAATTGTCAAGGTTCCTGAATGTCAGTGGACAACAGTAATAGTAAATGTGGTTCATGGATAGCAGTTAATATTTGTTATGTTCTTTTCAAAAGACTAGCTAAAATGCCCAGTCCATTTAGGATCAAGGCAATTTATTTTTGTGATTATGTTCTTTGTAAAAGGACACACTTATTTATGTATTCATTCACTCACTCACTCACTCATTCAATCATGTGACTAGAAGGCATACAGTAAAAAGTGTAAAATAGAAATATAAAAAAATTAACACATCCCAGAAAATTTAAAAGTTGTGGTTAAATAAAAGGCAGAGGGCAGCAGATATTAACAGCAGTGGAACCACATTAGAAATTCACATGTCTGTTGGGGTCCCCAAGCTGATATGATATAACCAAGTTTTAAGGGACTCCCAGAAAATTAACAGGGATAGAAACAACCCCATTTGGGGGAGGGGGCAATGTTCCCTTAGGCATACATTCCTGTTGTTAAATATCTATTGTGTCTATTAGATTGTTATGATTGACATGTTTCTTCTGACTAGATTAATATAATTAATACATATGAAATTACATACATACCTATACCGCTTTCCAGATTCCTCAGAATAAATTAATACAGACATTAACTTATTAAAACTGGTGGTTTGAAAATTAATACAAGTAGAAGTCCAGTTTTCATTTTATCCAACAATGGAAATTATGGCTGTTTGATCTACATAATTGACTATTGACCGGGTCCAGAAGTACCTTGTGCATCTGTACAAATATACAGCCACTGCTCATTTAGCAACTGCCTCAATTAGTGACCATCTCCAAATATCAAGGTAATACATGGTAATAAAAATCATTTTCTGAACAAGGTACACATTTTGTGTGCCTGAGAACAAAAGATTTCAGTGTAAAGGTGATTAAGATCTGGTCAGGCAGCCCCTGAGAGTTGGCCAGAATGTGCTAATTAACTAATTAAGGCCACAAAGCTGAGCTTGTTAACTTGTGGTTGTCACTTTTTAGGGAAACACTGTGCTGTCGAGAAAAGCATCTCTGGAAGAGATAGTTTGTTCAAACAATCTCTCCACGCTGTGAGGGGGCAAAAACGGGGAGTAAAAGGCAAAGTACATTGTAGAACTTTATATAAATAAAATGACAGCAACCAGTGATCTTAACAGCGTCAGTAATGAATATGTTTGTGTGTGTGTCTCATATGTTCACTAGGCAACCATTTTGCTTAACAACCAAGTCTTTGGAATGGAATATGGTGTACTTGCACAAGGTCTGAAGAGAGGCTCCCAGGACGGGCTTTGAAGGAGGGTAGAATGAGGATAAAGAAAGATAATTCTATGCCAACAATAATAAGATAAATAGAATTAAAAATGAATATCAGGAAATTATTGTTACAATTAGATTTTATCCTACCTTTTAATATATAATTCAAGACAGGTATTCTTGTCTACTATTTATTTATTTATTTATTTTTCATATTTGTATACCGCCCTACTCCCAAAGGACTCAGGACGGTGAACAGCCATAAATAAAATACAAAGACATACAAAAGTTAAAAACTATTAAAAAAAACAGATTAAATAATTTAGGCTCAAAGATTAAAACATCCAAATTTATCTAAAAGAGATTTAAAACCCAATTTAAAAGCCAATTTAAAAGGGAGAGTTAGGCCAGACCAGCCTGTTGGAATAAAAACGTTTTTAGGGCGCAGCGGAAGATGCGTAAGTCTTGGATCCTCCATATCTCCGGGGGGAGCTCGTTCCAGATGGCAGGTGCCCCCACAGAGAAGGCTCTCCCCCTGGGGGCCGCCAGTCGACATTGTTTGGCCGACGGCACCCCGAGGAGCCCCTCTCTATGGGAGCGAACTGGTCGGTGAGAGGCTACTGGTGGCAGGAGTTTCCTCACCCCAACAATAATTTTGTGAGTTAGGTGGATTTCCTGCCTAGAATATAGTCTCCTCATTTCTAAACCAACATCTTAACCAACAGTGAAATCCAGCTGGATCTCACGCGATCCAGTAGGGGCGGTGGCAAGAGGGTCCGCCCACCCGCCCGGACGTCATGACGACCCATTTTGGACCCTCTGTGCATGTGCAGAAGGCTCTGTGCATGTGCAGAAGAGGCACACATGCTCACATTTGCAATCCAGTAGCAATCCAGGGGTAAGTGCATTTTACCCCTGGCCTTAACTACAATGCCAAACTGGTTCTCCCATCTTTAAGTGAAAAATCTATAATCCTCCGGTGCACAGAAAATAAGTATATATTGCATATTCTTCCTAATTACAGATCTTATCCAGAATATTGAATATTGAAATATTGGAGAATGCTAATTAGTTCAATACTACTGTAATAAAGAGGCTTTTGCAAACTGTTTTGTAGACTTTTTAGGATTTCATGGTGAATAAGAAGAAACTAAATATGGAAGGACAGACTATAGTTTTGTTCTCTCCATTTATCCTGCCAGGTAGTTTGAACAAAGAAGACAAACCTTCTGGAAGTTGTGTAATGAACAGGTTTCTAAATTCAGTTTTTCACAAAGACCTTCTGTTGTGCGAGTAATTGCCAAGATACACCCCTTCACTACTTGGAACAGATGGGAAAGAGTGGTTTGCTGGCCTAGCTAACCAGTGGGATTCTGTGCCAACACATAATTGTGCTGATTTGTGTACAGATTCCAAAACCTATGTTTGATATGCAGACTGTGATGGTATGAAGGGTTAGAGTTTTGGCAGTGTCTGGAATGCTAATGCATATGCAAGACAATGCTTTCATTGAAAAAAGAATCGGTATATGTGGTTGAGAATTTAAAGTAATATTAATTCATCACTCTCTTCCTTATCTACCAAACACTGGTGTATACTTTGCCATCTGTCTTTGTATTTTAATCACAGTTGCTATTGTGACTATGGGGCTTTTTTCCTGCGTCGTTTAGCTAAGTAAATAAAATCATATGAAATTAACTCTTTGTATTCTGGTTAAATTATGCTGCACATTTCCAACATTATTTGTAGGTAGCATGGTTCATAGGGGTGTAAAAATAAGATGTCTTAATTTATCCCCTTTTTTGGTACTTCTTTTGTTAAATTAAATTTACTTCATGTTTTATTCATTAGTATTTAAATCATTTTGTTTCTTAATCTCCGTTTTCCTTATCTGTTCATTTGAATATGAAACCCATCTGTTCCTCATTTGCCAGCAATATAATCCATCTAGTTAGTTTCACTATTTCAGACACTCCCCTCCGTTTCCACCCTTAGTCTAGATAGGCCAACTCTGAGACATAGAGAAAAATGTTCTCAGTTTTGTAAAGTAGTGAAAAAATCCTGCAATTTATGGAATGTTATGTTCAGAAAGGTTTTCCTGTTGCTCTTTTGGGTCTTTCTAAAATAAGGAAAGGGCTTTTTTGCATTCTTAAACAATATAGTTTTCACTTACCTGTAAAAAAGTAAATGGGGGTGTGTGTCAGGTTAAAAGAGTCTAATCTCCGGGTGTCAAACTCACCATCACGTGACGTTTTACGATGTTTTTCCCATCCACAGAGCTGGGGTAAACATGGCCTATGCATGACATATCTGGCCCATGGACCGCCAGTTTGACAACCATGCCCTAATCCAAATACATCTTCCCATGGAGACAAAGTACTGGCCCAATTTAAAGATGTCAAATTATGCAATTAGCCCCTTTATAAAAACACTTTCCCAGGGAAACTTCCCTGTCAGCTTAGCCATTAAACATTTTAGAAGGTGAAAGAATGATAAGCTGGAGAAAGGTAGAGATAGTCCTCAATTTACAATAGTTCATTGAGTGACCATTCAAAGTTACAACAGCACTGAAAAAAGTGACTTATGACCATTTTTCACACTTACAACCTTTGTAGCATCCCCATGATCATGTGATCAAGATTCAGATGCTTGGCAACTGGTTCATACTTACGACGCTTGCTGTTTCCCAAGGTCATGTGACCACCTTTTGCAACCTTTTGACAAGCAAAATCAACGGGGAAGCCAGATTCACTTAACAGCCAGTTATCAACTGCAGCAATTCATTTAATAAATATGGCAAGAAAGATCATAAAATGGGACAAAATTCATTTAACAAATCTCACTTAACAACAGAAATGTTGGGCTCAGTTGTGGTCATAATTCAAGGACTACCTGTACTGGGAGGTGAGCAGAGCTCTGGAAAAGGAAACCAAAGTGACATGTTTTATGAGCCATGATTCAGAATCTGATGCTAGTTTTGAATCTGATAATGTTGCTTCAGCTGAGCTTGTGCTTCTGGATTCAGCCTCTGCCTCCAGTAAGCCAGGATTCAATTGAAGCTGGTTAGCCACAGGGATCTCCTGTTGAGCTGGACCATTCAAATGAGGCACAACCCCCAGGTCCAAACACATACACGGGTGAGCAGAGTAAACCTCCTCAATCAGGTTACTTGCTAGGCAAAAGGTAAGGCATAATTGCAGCCAGCTGTCTGCAGATTTAGGTAGCTGCTTGGCTTGCAGTCTTAGCTGGAAACAACCTCTTGTAATTCTAGTTTTTGGTTCTTGCTTCATGACCCTACCTGATTTGACTTTTTACGACTCTAGGAATGTATTTGGGCAAGGCTATTGCTTCTTGGACTGTAATTGGCATTTTTCAGACAAGTCCTGTCTGCTGAGCATTTGAATTACATTTCTGTCTGCTGTATCTCCTTCAGCTTTTGAGTACTGTCTGCCTGTGTGTGCCTGAAACCTTGAAACACAAGTCCATGTTCATGAAATAATTCCCTCTTTATTCTTGCAAAACATCATTGTCTTTGTAGTCCAACCCTGTTGCATCTTAATTGCCTCACTGTCTTTGCTAGGAATATGACATATGTACCCAATCAAATACTTGCTGTTGTCTATACCTAATCAAATATTTTTGCTGCTGTTTCCAATTATATGCATATTCTAGTTTGCCTAAACCTATAAAAAGGTGGTGAAATCCCATCTCTTTCTACTTGACTTTGCCTCCTGTGTGGCTAATGAATCAATTTGTGCTTCAGTGTAATGTGTCCTGTTCTTGCATTCAAAGGTATGTTTTTAAAAAGTCTCCCTCAAAAGCTCCACTGAACTAGATCTGTTGCTTTAGTAAGTGTTTGACCTTAGGTAATTAACTTATTCTTCTGTAGAGTTTTGAAAATCTGGCTGTTCTCTTATTCACTTAGCCAGAATCTTAGTTGAGCCAATGTATAAAAAATTTTCAAATGGTTTATTAGGAGCCTTGGATACATTGCATTATTTATAATTATTTTGAGGCTGATGTAATAGATTCTTTAAAAAAAAATTAGTTATAAAATTGGTATTGTTGTTTTTGTACTTAGTATTTTGTTTTTATCTATTGTTAGGCAATGAGAGTCACTCTGCTGAAATGGGAGGCTATAAACATTTAAATAGTCGTAAATGGTAGAAGGTATCCACCATTTCAGTGACTTCATTATCAGTTTCTAAAGCTCCCTGCCATACCTGCTCTCTTTCCTGAAGTCTTCTTTATATTTAATTGCAGTCCTGTTTTTCCACTATGCTCCTTGACTTTCAATACCAGAGTTTGGAGATCATTCACATTTTCTATTATTAGAGTAGCGTTATCAGCATAGCAGGGTTTATTGATATTTCTTCTTCCCATCTTCCAATCTAGGTTCCATCAGAATATATTAGGTATATAGATTGAATAAATGAGGAAAGGCAATACAGCCTTGTCTCACTACTTCAACATGGATACAGTCTGTTTCACCATATTCCATCCAGACTGTGGCTTCCTGTTCTATATATAGATTTTTTTAAAAAAAAAAAAGAATCCAAACATCTCAGTTGCACACATTCAAATGAAGCTTTAAAGGTAGAGGTGCAGTGGGTTTGCCAGTCCTGTATGTACTGTTTTGCATTACAAGAGGAAATTTAAGTGACAAAATTATACCATCACCTGATTATTTCATTCAGAAAATTAGCCTATGTTTCAATTGCCATACAAAATGCAATTTTTATGGCAAGTCTTTGATTAGTACCTGTAGTCTGAAGTAGCATGGATCAGACATGAAAACAAGGACCAGATTTGATCAACATAGTTATTTCCTCTCCAGTTTATGAGGATTTAGTAGACATGAAATCATTATTTTTATGGGCTACAGTATTCAACCAAAATTACCACAGCTTTCATAAAGGCAACTTTCATAAAATTCAACAGAATTTAACAGAGAACAAAAAGCCACGATACATAAAGTGGTAAGAATAAAATGACAATCCAAACAGAAATTACACTCTTATTCAGTTGGGCTTCCACCATATCACAACCCAAAAGCCCACTAAAGAGCCAGACTTGACAACTTATCTAAAGTTCAGCAGTGTTAGAGCCAACCATAAGTTGAGAAGAAGACCTTCATAAGATACTGTAAACTGAAATTACCCTTAAAGTGTGTTCTTGGCGGAGAAAAATGCTAATTAAAGAAGTATATTAAACTAATCAAAGTTAAAACATGCAGTATTGCTGATCTGGTCTTATTTATTTATTACATATATAATCTACCCATCTCACTATCCAAAGTGATTCAGGGCAGCTTACAATACAATAAAAACATAAAAGTATTAAAATGTTAAAACATTAGAATTAACAGGAATTAAATAAAACTAGAAAGCAAGTACGTGAGTGTAGCAGGTGCCTTACTTCACCTCCAGCATAAAACACTCCCATCAAGGTCCCAAGCCAATCAGCAGAGCCAGGTTTTGAGGTCCTTTGGGTGAGCCAAAGATGGTCGGGGTGGGTCTTGTCTCCAGCAGCAAGAGGTTCCAAAGGGCAGGGGCCACAGCAGAAAATGCTCTTCTCCTGGACCCCGCCATCCAAAATTCCTTGACCAACAGGATCTGCAGCATGCCCATTCTGCCAGAATGAATAAGGGTGGGAATTAAATTGAGACAGTTCCTCAGGTAACCTGGTCATATCATAAAAGGTTTGAAAGTTTAAACCAATACCTTGAATTGGTCATAGAAGCAAACTGGGCAGCTCACATAATGGTGTTACATGCATCTCCCATAGTTGCTACTACAACTGTCCTTGCAGCTGTTTTCTGAAACACTTATAGCTTCTGAATACTCTATAAGATTAACTTCATGTAATGCATATTGCAGTAGTCCAAGCAAGAGATGATCAGGTCATGAATGTACCCATAGATTCCGTGTACCCATAGCCTCTGGGCCTTACCAGGTTCAACTAAACCTTGTTGTCCCCAATCCAGAGTCCAACAGGCTAGAGGCAACAACACACTTGGGTTACAAGGGCTAGAAATATAAAATTGAGTATCGTCAGCATACTAATAATAGCTCATCCTTTGATGTTGGATGATCTCACCCACCAGCTTCATATAGATCCGTGATGGCGAACTTATGGCACATGCGCCCAAAGTAGCACATGAAGCCATGTCGCCTGGCACGCGTGGCCTTGCCTGTTTGTCTTCCGGATTTCTGGTGCGCATGCGCGTGCGATGATCAGCTGTCCTTTGCATTCGCAGCAGTGCCAAAAACCGGCATGCACATGCGCACCGGCCAGCTGATTGTTGGGCGTGTATGTGCACTAGAACCAGGAAGTTCAGCTTTCCCGGAGCGCAGCTCTGACGAGCACATGCGTGGCATTTCCCCGCAACCTTTTTGGCACCAAGTGCCAAAAAGTTTCGCTATCACTGATATAGATGTTAAAAAATAGCAGAGAGGGTACCAAACCCTGCAGCATGCCACAAAAGAGTTGCAGAAAGTTGGACCTCTCCCTATAAACACCAATTGGGACCAGCCTTGGAGAAAGGACCTGAATAAACACAAGACTGAGCCACCTAGCCTCGAATCCTGCAACCAAAAATGATATAAAGGTGGATGATATCAAACCTGCTGAGAGGTCTAGGATGGATGAACTACCCCCATCCCGCTCATACCAGAGAACATCTACAAGTGAGAACAATGCTATATAGTAGAGAGTACATATCTACAGTTGTTACTATTTCAGCTTTATTTTTCATATAGGTTTGATATATTCAAGCACCTATAAGAGACTAATAATTTAAAATTATTGTGTGGAAGAGGAAAATGATGAAGAGGTTACTATGATTAAAATAAGTTTGAGTTCTATAAAATAAAATGTTCTTCTAAGTACAAATTTTTGCAAGAATCAGCTTTCCAGAGTCTTAAGAAAATGAATTACAAATTAGATTGACAAGGAAAACATGCTGCACACAACAGATTGCATTTTAGACAGCTTCTTGAATAAAGTTAACCTTCTTAATAGACTCTATGAAAATTGACAAATTATAGCCTGCTACTATAAATTATTTTTAGTTCTTACCTAGAGCTTTGAACTGTTACATTTTCAATATTTAGTTAGACTGACAAGGTATACAGTATTTCCTGAGAATATGTCTCTGCATGTAGAGGCTTATTTTTAAATAAGTAAAATATAATATAAATTGACATTTTAGCCATATTATTTACATAATTTCCAACATACATACTCCAAAAATGTATGGTTATATCACCATTGTAACTCAGTAATACAAAAGTAACATCAACAAATCCTAAAACTGCAAATATTCTACAAATTACTTGTAAATTTCATGGGCAAGGAAGTTTCTATAAAAGCTTAAATCATAAACTGTGTATCAATACTTATATAAAAATAAGCTGATATGTGTAATTTAGCTTCTTCTTGTGCCATATCCATCATCGGACATCAGTGATCATGTTGGTAATCCTATTTTTATCAGCAGCCGCATGAAAAAGTGCTGCTGAGTTTTGTCCAAACCAGTCCCTTAGATTTTGAAGCCATGATGTTCTTCTTCTGCCTGGACCTCATTTGCCTTCAGTCTTTCCTTGGTGGATTAAGTAAAGTATGCCGTATTTTTCTGGGTGTCGCATCACATGTCTGAAATATTCTAACGTTCGCTTTTTAATAGTTTTGATGATTTCCCTTGACTTTCCCAGGCGGCTTATCACCTCCTCATTTCTGATTTTGTCAACCCAGTTTATATGTAACAGCCATCTGTAAATCCACATTTCAAATGCTTCTAGTCTTATATAAAAATAAACTGATATATGTAATTTTATCTTCAAGTAAGGTAAAATCACTGCCCTGTTATCAGAAATTCTTTTTTCCCCAGCAGAATATCACATTCTAGATATTTTTTTTCAATCTTTCAAAGGTTGTAGTAGCTGCAGAGGAGGGATTAATTTTAAGAGATGTACTTTGAATAAATGATACTTGAGACAAAATTCTCCATATTTTTTCCCAATGGTCACTATTTTAATATCTTAATGATATTTGGGCATTTCTTTTTTACTAACCATATTGATAAATTTTCTTTGTTTCCTTTAGCCTTGGTTATTTTGTTCTATTTTACTTTCGCTTTGTTTGAATAACAGAACAGAGGCTACAAATCAATATCAATTTATAGTACAAGATAAAGTATTCACAGAAGCAGAATTGGAAGAATTACAAAGGTCTATCTTGACCAAAGAAATCAAATCCTTGCCAGAAGTAACTCAGACTATAGAAGCAAACCAGAGGGAGTTGGCAATAGAGCAATCCAGCAGAGATATAGAATTGTTTTCATTTGGAAACCAATTCTTTCCTCTGCCTCAGAAAGAACAAAGACCTCTAACTGAAGAAGTAGAAGAACTGAAAGAAAAAAATAATTTAGCATCTAGAACAGCACAAAAACTTCAGAATAAGGCTGCTTACCTTGAAGCTTCTTCTAAAGAAACAGCTAGCACAAGTATTACAAGATGCCAATACTGCAATATCAAATATAAGCACCAGTTCACCTGCAAGAAACAAACCAACTAATTTATAGCACAATTGTAGTTATAACTGAATACCTGGGATGAAAAATCAACAAAGAAGAAAGAAGCCAAACAGTGTGCCATCAAAATGGAAGATCAGATTGGAAAGTCAGATCAGCAAGCTATATTTGAAAGAAAAGAAGTTGAAAAACAAAAAGACTGAAAAATACCTAATCAAGAAATCAGAATGGGACAACTCATCACAGCCAACTCACCATGGCCAACTTGCTACAGGACACTTGAACAATTCAATTTAATTATTTAAACTAATTTAAAAATATTTTATTTTTTCCTCATTCATATTTCATTTTGTCCTTCCTTTGGCATCCTTTCTTTTATTATTCTATTCCAATATTTCTTTGACATTAGTGTAACTTTCTGATGGCAGGTTGTCCCACAGCGAGTTGCCCATGGTGATTGGTCTTGCAGTGAGTTGGCTGCAGTGAGTTGGCTATGATGAGTTGTCATCGACCCTCAAGAAATACCACTTAGAAACAAGGACGATCAAGAAGCAACGGAAATAATAAAGCAGCAAATAATATCTGTAGCCAAGAAGATCAGCAGAAATGAAGCTTGAATGGCAAATTATAGGCAGAAACTCCCACTTCAATCTAATCATAAACATTTCTACCAATCCATCAATGGAAAGACTACAGTGAATCAATTAGTACCTGATGAAGAGGAAACAGTGCGGGGGTGCAGATATGGGATAATCCAAAGAAGTACAACAAGAACGTTGCTTGATTAAAAGACGTGGATAAGAATAAAAAAGATGAAATGAAAGAACTCAGAATAACAGCAAAAATGGTGGAGAAAAGGATAAGGAAGATCAAGAATGGGTGAGCACCAGGTGAAGATGAACTGTGTGGATTTAGTTGAAACATCTGAGTAGTCTACATCCACATGTTGCCAAGCAGTTTAACAATATAAAACAACTGCACTGGCTCCCGGTGGTCTTCCGGGTGCGCTTCAAGGTGCTGGTTATCACCTTTAAAGCGCTCCATGGCATAGGGCCTAGCTATCTCCGAGACCGCCTGCTGCTACCGACGACCTCCCATCGACCCGTGCGCTCCCACAGAGAGGGCCTCCTCAGGGTGCCATCAGCCAAACAATGTAGGCTGGTGGCCCCCAGGGGGAGGGCCTTCTCTGTGGGGGCTCCCACCCTCTGGAATCAGTTGCCCCCAGAGATAAGAAGAATCCAGGACCTCAATGCCTTCCGTCGTTCCCTGAAAACCCATCTTTTTCAGCAAGCCGGGTTGGCTTAAGAAGAAATTTTTAAATTCTTTTAATTAGTCTGTGATTCTTAACTTTCGGGCCAAAATTTATATATATTTTTAAATGTTTTAATATTTGTATTCTATGTTTTTTATCTTGGCTGTACACCGCCCTGAGTCCTCAGGGAGAAGGGCGGTATATAAATTGGAAATTAAATTAAATTAAAAAAATTAAACAATAAGGAGGTGAAATTGAAGACTGGCTAACATCTGGCAAATCTACCTGATAATGAAATATCCAATAAAAGGAGCAGCACTAGGGCAACCAATTACCTGCTTACCAACAACTTTCAAATTACTAACTGGTGTGATAGCTGATGCTATCTAGTTGCAAATAAGTTCAAGATGATTCTGGAAAACTGCAAGAGAAGGAAGTCCAACTTGAATGTAGCATGAATTGATTACACAAAGACATTTGACTCCCTGCCACATGATTGGATAATGAAGTACCCAGAAATAACCAGAGTCAGTAGAAACATCAGAAACTTTATACAAAGATTGTTGGCACAATGGCAGACACAGTTGCTGGTTAATGGTGAACAGAAAGGGAGAGGTTAACATTAAGAGAGGAATCTTTCAAGGACACTCCTTGAAATACCTATTGAATACCATTGATGTTGTGTACTTCTTGTTTAGTAGCAGAAAACCTCATTTACATGTTGTGATGACTCGGGGTGTGGCATGAAAGCAACACAGCCAGAGAACAGGTCTAACTCCCCTTTATTGCTCTAACTTTGGCCCCAAACATCCCCACATTTACTATAAATTCTGGAGCAAAGCTCTCACATGCACCTTCTGCAGCCTGTGACTGCAAGTAGTCCAGTAAGCCAGGTTAGCCAAACAGTAACCAGGGCCAGCAGTCCAATAAGCCAGGTTAGCAAAACAGTAATCTTCAGGCGTCGGCAAGTGCACACAAGACTCCACAGATTCAACGCTTGTTCCCGACAAATGCCCCTCCCACCAGCACTCCTTACATCTCAATCCCCAGGTGTGCCTTGTGAAGGGGGGCGGGACACTCTCCTTCCTCGTAGCTGGTTCAGTCTGTGTTGTTGTCGCCTTCTCTCTTCTCTCCATGCTCTAGGATCAGAAGGGAGTGGTCCTTGCTCTTCGCCTGAGCTCTGTCTCTCCTGCTCCTCCCCGTCTGCAAGCCTTTCTGATCCTGAAAAGTCTTGCCCGGACTGACTCTGCCCTTCCCCAGTTTCCTCCAAGGCCAACGCCCTCTCAATCTCTGTCAGCTCTTGTTCCAGCTCCTCTTCTCCCACAGATTCAGACACCAATGGGGGCATTTATTTTGCAACTGCTCTATATAACATTTAATTTTCTGTATACAAGGGAGCAGGAGAATTTCCCTCCACCTGCTGTAAAAATAATGTTTTAATTAGTGGATTGTTTATAAGTGAAATGCTTAATAACACATTAAAAGCAGAAATTTTCATTAGATAATCTTGATGCCTGTGCTATAGCTGATATAGCCTATATTTTTGGTTTTTGCCAAAACAATTTTTCGCCAAGCACAAAAAATCACTAAATCTATTCAATATTAGGCCAAACCCCAATTCTTTGTGTTCCAAAATATAATCCTGGCATCTGCTATGACGTATTGTATTATGGCAGCCTTCCTCACTCTGGGCCACCCGATGTGTTGGAATACAATTCCCATAATCCCCAGTCAGCAAATACAATATTCTTGCTGGCTAGAAATGATGCATTTTAGTCCAATACATCTGGCAAGCATCAGCCTGGGAAAAACTAACATACTGTTATGTTCAAAAACCTACATATTTATAGGGATGTTGCTGTAGAACCGGACAAATGAATCAACTTCATTGTATTAGAAACAGCTGTATTGTTTTGTTCAGTAATCTCATTGTGAGAGGCAATTGTAGTGCGAATGGCACAATTCCATTCTTGAGAGAAAAACTTTCCCTTTACATCTCTAAAACAGCAAATTAGAAGTCAGGTCTTCTGCATCCCGGTTGTAGCATTTTCCTTCATTCTAGCTACAATTATATATTTTCTTTTTTATCCTAATTAATTGTGACTTTTATATTTTATCTGCTGGTCTGTGACTGAATAAGATTAATTCATTGGTTGATTTCACATTATTTTTCTTTCTGTGTGTATGATCTATTTGATCTACATGTATGATTTGTTTGGTCAAAGATTTGTGTCTATGAAGAAACCAAGAGGAAGACAAAACAATCATTTCTAAGTTGTGGGTGTGTTTTGGTGCTACAGAACCTATATGATGGAAGAAAATAGACTTTAATGTACGTTTCAATTCCATTCTTCTGTAGAAATATACAAAAATATTGAAAGATGCTAATGTGGATACCCTAATGGCAAGTCAGGAGCCAATTGGTTCATTAGAATTTGATGGCAATACTATAGGCTCACAAATTGGGGAAAGAGCAAAAATAATTTTAGTGAATAGATGTTAAAAGAGTTACTAGAGAAAGATAGTCAATCCATATCCCTTATTCATGCTAGGAATCCCTAGATCCAGCAGTTATCTAGCACTCTCTATGGATTTCGGATCTACAATAAGATCAAACTGTCTGGGGGCTTTTGCCATCTTTTTATCATTTTCTTAGCGGACATGGGGTTTAAACACTAATATCTGGAGATGGCTTGGTAACCCCTCTTACCAGGAGTTGATCATAACTTTGGACATTATCATCAATGTCTTCTAAAATTCTGTATATTTTTTCAGTGGATTACTTTCATCAATATGATTGTAAATTAAACCTAAATGTAGTGAAATTGAATTACAGTGGAAAGTGATAGAATAATTTAATTGATAGAAACGGTAATAATAATTATAATTATAAATATAAATATAAATATAAATATAAATATAAATATAATAATAATAATAATAATAATAATAATAATAATAATAATAATAATAATAATAATAATAATTGATAGAAACAATAGTTGCTTATCTCACAATGGATGAGTGTTTGGTAGATATCAGGAATTGTGTTAGTATGAGCATAATAAAACATTGTGACTAGTAGCCATATTCTAGCTAGGTATTTTGAGAATTTGTCTCCCAATATATCTAGAATATGCCACCTCCTAGAAAGGCTCTGGAGCCTGGGGGAAGTGAAAAACGGGCCTTCCGCTCCCCTCCCCGGAGGCCAGAAATAGCCTGTTCCCCAACTTCCGGTAGGCCCAAAAGGCATGCAAAAGAAGCTGACCTAGGGCAATGCTTGCATGCACACCAATATGGCTCCATGTGCCACCTGTGGCATGCGTGCCATAGGTTCGCCATCACAGGTATAGTGTGTGAAAATAAAGCTTTATGACATACATTCAAAAATCTTGTATAACTTAGTTAAATTGTGAGAATTCTATAATCATAGTTATTCCTTTTATTGTTGCAGAATTTGGCAGAATAATCTTGCTCTCCTTCCTTCCTTCTCGCCCCCCCCCCCCACACACATTGTATCCATACTACTGAACAAACATTGCCCATAGTTCCTTGTCTTTTCTTGTAACAAATGCTCAACAGGGGTGAACTGCTCCCGGTTTGGAACAGATTGCCTGATCCGGTAGCGATGGAGGCTGGTGGTTCAGAGAACAGTAGCAAAAATTCCTGCCCCCCCAATTGCCCAGCTGAGCCGCACAATCATCAGAGGCTTTTTTTTTATTTTTAAAAGCATTTTTTCTACAACCTCTTTGGCCGAAAAAATGCTTTTTAAAGTAAAAAAAAAGCCTCTGATGATCGCACGGCTCAGCTGGGATCATCAGAGCTTTTAAAAGCATTTTTTCTACAACCTCTTCGGCCGAAAAAATGCTTTTAAAAGTAAAAAAAAAAGCCTCTGATGATCGCGCGGCTCAGCTGGGATCATCAGAGGCTTTTAAAAGCATTTTTTCTACAACCTCTTCAGCCGAAAAAATGCTTTTAAAAGTAAAAAAAAAGGTTATAGAAAAAATGTTTTTAAAGGGAAAATAATGCCTCTGCCAATCAGGCAAGTCAGCTGGGATCGTCAGAGGCTTAAAAAAAAAAAGCCTCTGCCGATAAGGTAAGTCAGCTGGGATCATCAGAGGCTTTATAAGCATTTTTTCAGCCGAAGAGGTTGTAGAAAAAATGGTTTTAAAAGTTAAAAAAAAAAAAAGTTGGCCATGCCCACTCAGTCATATTACCCCCACCCCCACCCCCACCAAGCCACGCCCACAGAACCGGTAGTAACAAATTTTACATTTCACCACTGAACAAACCTATTTATAATTTGATCTGAATCAGAAAAAAAATCTAATTTATTTTATTTTATTTATTTTATATTGGATTTCTATACCGCCCTTCTCCCTGAGGACTCAGGGCGGTGTACAGCCAGATTAAAAAACATGCAGAACAAATATTAAAAACAATTAAAAGATATATAAATTTGGCCCAATTAAAACTCATTACCAATTAAAAACGTTTAAAACATTTAAAAAACAGTTAAAAATTTCATCTTAAGCCAGCCCGGCTTGTTTAAATAAATGGGTTTTAAGGGCGCGACGGAAGGCACTGAGGTCTTGGATTCTCCGTATCTCTGGGGGGAGCTGATTCCAGAGGGTAGGTGCCCCCACAGAGAAGGCTCTCCCCCTGGGGGTCACCAGCCTACATTGTCTGGCTGATGGCACCCCGAGGAGGCCCTCTCTGTGGGAGCGCACGGGTCGATGGGAGGTCGTTGGTAGCAGCAGGCGGTCTCGAAGATAGCTAGGCCCTATGCCATGGAGCGCTTTAAAGGTGATAACCAACACCTTGAAGCGCACCCGGAAGACAACTGGGAGCCAGTGCAGCTCGCGCAGGAGCGGTGTTACATGGGAGCGCCATGCTGCTCCCGTCACTACCCGCGCTGCTGCGTTCTGGACCAGCTGGAGCCTCCGGGTGCTCCTCAAGGGGAGCCCCATGTAGAGAGCGTTGCAATAGTCAAGGCGAGAGGTGACGAGGGCGTGAGTGACTGTGCACAGGGAATCCCGATCAAGAAAGGGCCGCAACTGGCGAATCAGGCGAACCTGACAAAAGGTCCCCCTGGTTACAGCCGTCAGATGTTCCTCCAAGGACAGCTGCATATCCAGGAGGACTCCCAGATTGCGAGCCCTCTCTGTGGGGGCCAATGACTCGCCCCCAATAGTCAGTGATGGAGTCAACTGACTATATCGGGATGCCGGGAGCCACAGCCACTCAGTCTTGGAAGGGTTGAGCTTGAGCCTGTTCCTCCCCATCCAGATCCGTACAGCCTCCAGGCACTGGGACATCACTTCAAGGGCATCGTTGGGGTGGCCTGGGGTGGAGATGTACAGCTGGGTGTCATCAGCGTACTGGTGGTATCTCACCCCAAAGCCACGGATGATCTCACCCAGCGGCTTCACATAAATGTTGAACAGGAGAGGCGAGAGGACCGATCCCTGCGGCACTCCACAAATGAGAGGCCTCGAGGTCGACCTCTGCCCCCCTGCCAACACAAACTGCGACCGGTCGGAGAGAAAGGAGGAGAACCACCGCAACACGGTGCCTCCCACCCCCAACTCTTCCAGCCGGTGCAGCATGATACCATGGTCGATGGTATCAAAAGCCGCTGAGAGGTCTAACAGGACCAGAACAGAGGAACAACCCCTGTCCCGAGCCCTCCAGAGATCATCAACCAACGCGACCAATGCCGTTTCTGTGCTGTGCCCAGACCTGAAACCCGACTGGAACGGATCTAGATAAGATGTTTCCTCCAGGAATTGCGGAAACTGTCGTGCGACCACACTCTCAACAACCTTCGCCATAAAGCGAAGGTTGGAGACAGGACGATAGTTGGCCAATATTGCCGGATCCAGGGACGGCTTCTTGAGGAGAGGCCTCACCACCGCCTCTTTCAAGGCGGTGGGGAAGTAACCCTCACTCAACGAAGCGTTGATAACACCCTGAAGCCAGCCTCGTGTAACCTCCCGGGAAGCCAGTACCAACCAGGAGGGACACGGGTCCAGTAAACATGTGGCCGCACTAAGTCTCCCCAAAATCCTGTCCACATCATCAGGAGTCACAGCATCAAACTCCTCCCAGATAACATTCTCAAGACTATTCCTCGTCACCCTGCCCTGATCTACCCAGTCAGAGTCCAAATCCCCCCGGATCTGGGCGATTTTGTCATACAGGTATTGTCCGAAATCCTCCGCCCTGCCTTCTAAGGGATCCTCCCGCACTCCCGGATGGAGCAGGGCACGGGTCACCCTAAACAGGGCGGCCGGACGATTCCCTGATGACGCAATAGAGGCGGAAAAGTAGTTAGACTTTGCCGTCTCTATCGCCACTAGGTAGGCCTTAATATGCGACCTTACCAGTGTTCGATCAGATTCAGCGAGACTGGCCCTCCAACCGCTCTCCAGGCGTCTTTTCCGGCGCTTCATTTCCCTCAGCTCCTCAGTAAACCAAGGAGCCGCACGGGATCGGCATCGGGTCAGAGGCCGCAAAGGCACAACTCGGTCCAAGGCCCCACCAGCCGCCCGATCCCAGGCGGCTACCAGGTCCTCGGCCGAGTCATGTGCTAGATCCTCAGGAAATGGCCCAAGCTCCGTCTGGAACCTATCAGGATCCATCAGGCGCCTGGGGCGGATCCATCTAATTGGATCCGCCTCCCTGCGGCGAGGGGTCGCGGTTCGAAGATCTAGGCAAAGGAGTGAGTGGTCAGACCATGACAAGGGTTCCATGTCTATATCCCCTATAACAAGACCACTCAACCACTGGCCAGAGACAAAAATCAGATCCAGAGTGTGACCTCCCCTGTGAGTAGGGCCATGAACTAACTGGGTCAGGTCCATGGCCGTCATGGAAGCCATGAACTCCCGAGCCACCTCAGACGTTTCACCGACGGATGGCAAGTTGAAATCACCCATGACTAAAAGCCTGGGTGTATCTACTGCCACCGTGGCTATCACGTCGAGTAGCTCAGGTAGGGCTGTTGCCACGCGGCAGGGAGCCAGGTACGTAAGCAACAAGCCCATCTGAACCCCACGGCCCCACCTCACAAGGAGGGACTCACATCCGGCTATCTGAGGCACAGTGGTCTCCCTCGGACCCAGATCCTCGTTAATAATAACCGCCACCCCCCCCGCCCCTCCCCTGAGCCCTCGGCTGATGGAATGCTCTGAAGCCTGGTGGGCACATTTCAACCAGAGGGACGCCACCCTCCGGGCCCAACCAGGTCTCCGTAATACCCGCCAGGTCCGCTCCTCCCTCTTGTATAAGATCGTGGATGAGGGGGGCCTTAATGCCAATGTATGAACTGAAGTATCAAGAGATAAATCTTTAAAATATCTGCTTTGGAGAAATGGGTACATATTTGTTTTTTCCAGATTGATTCCAGCACAGAAGCATAAATATGAATGCAACTATTCCTTGAATACATAAACATAGGGCATCTTGGGGGGAGAGGGGAATGTAAAGAAATCACTAGTTAAAAAGTGTTGAGTTTTGCCAAGGCAGAATCTGTTGGTTTAGTAGGTATCTGACCTTAGATAATTACGTTTTTAATATTCTTTTGATGGATTTCAATTTTTTCAATTTTTAAAATTGACTGAGCATAATTATACTATTTTGTCACTTTGGAGAGTTTATGTTAGTAGAATAAAAAAAAAATATTCAGAGTAGTAGTCCCTTATATCACAATATAACATATTTCTTTGTCTGTGACTAGAGATCAATAAATCTTTCTAATTTTTAATGGTTGTATACTGGGTTTAAGTCAGGACTATAATTGATTTAGATGTTACTATCAAAATAGGATTAGGGGATTCTATTGTCCATTAATTTTTGCTAATTTTGATGAAAAGAAGAAGAGTAGGCTAATATGTTGGCTAGAATACAGATCTGAGAATAAATTCATGCAAGGTTGCCTATTAATGGGTTGCCCTTGGCAAGCATTTGTGTGAATTGGACACCAGCCTATGTGTGGTGTCTTTAATTGCAACACTGCAATCTTCCTTGAAATAAAATTCCTGAATCTATTAAAACTATTTGAGTTTCTTTCTGAGATTTCATGGGAACTGTTATTTGAAATTTAAAGTATGATTTTATATTGCTTTTTGTTTTAGTCCTTAAACTTTTTCCTAATGAAGAATAATTATATAGGAAATACAAAACTGCATTCCGCATTAAAATTGTAGTCCGTTTTCTAGAAATAAACTCTATTGAAAAGTCTTTAAGGGCTCATGTCCAATTTCCGTCTACAACAGACAGTGATTTTTTTATTACTGTTATTATTATGGTTACTATCTGATCAAGGGAGTTCATTATTAAGAGAAAGTATCTAAAGACTGTTTGAATATGAAGTGTTTTCAGGAACTGTCTCTCGGTTAAGCTTGTTACATTGTAAGCCTTAGCAGTACACCTTGACTTTCTGTCTGTAGACTGAGCTTCTCCAGAGTCGTCTCACCCACCCACACACCGGAGTTTTTTGTGGTACTTTTATTCCTGGGGCTTGTCATTCTGTCTGATTTTTTTACTGTCTTTCTGGGGGAATGTGGGGAATCCTTAAATCTGGATGATTACCTAAGGATATCTTGTGATGTGAGTGAGACCAGCTGGTATCTTTAAGTGGTGCAAATTGATCTAATGATTGTTTCTCCTGGGTGGGAAACTGTGCTTTGTCAGTTCACTGAGCACAGGAGTTTCTTGTCTATGGGGATTCTTCAGTCATCCAGGTCATAGTTGCCCCAAAGGTGCTTTTTCAAGAGGCAACTGGACTTTCTGGAAACCAAGAAAGTCCAGTTGCCTCTTGAAAAAAGGAGTCTCTTGCATTGCTTCAGAGTGGGCACATGATTGCTCACTGATAATAAGTGGATCATCCTTCCAATTTGTTTTAGTTTTCTCTCATGATAATATGGCATAGAAACATGGCATCAATTGTAGAAAGTTAGCACCCACCCCTCTCCTAGAAGAATGAAATATGTTGAGAAATATTAAAAAGGAAGAATATATTTCTGAGAAATATATTGAGAAATGGAGAAACATGTTTTCTTAGAGGGCGAAAGCAGCCCCCACCTTTCTTAATAGCCCACAGAAGATGTCAGCACTTAAGAGAAAAAGAGCTAGATAGCTATATTCATAGGCAAAAATTCCCTGCAGCAAGGTCTGAACAAAGGCACAATGTGGTTAGCCCTTACTCAAGATGTTAATTTGTTAATTTGTCTCTTTAGCTCAGCATTTTGTAGCTCAAATATGCCCACCCACTTTCTGGAGAGCTTAAATGACCTCTCTGCTAAAGGTTTCACTTTATGAGCAAGAGTAACTTGGCTGCTGATAGTTATCCTTGTATTTTAACTATTTTAATTCCTCAATGTCCTCTGGCAACCTGTCTGATTTGTAACTGCGGGTTGCAGGTATTGCTGAGGAAAAGGAAGGTATTCAGACAGAATGGTTTAGCTTTCCATGACAGCTGTGACTCGTTGATCTTCAGTGTGTATTCCCCCATTTCTAATCTAATGACTGGTATTTAGGGCACCTTATTGCAAGCAAAGAAGCTTTTTGTATTTTTGTAGAGGTAATCCTTGATTTACAACAGTTCATTTAGTGACCATTCAAAGTTAAAATGGCCCTGAAAAAAATGACACGACCGTTTTTCACACTTACAACCATTGCAGCATCCCCAGGGTCATGAGAGGGTGGGCGAGGCGAAGCGCCCCTCGATGTGACATCGAGTTGGCCACACCCACCCAGTCACATGACCACTCAACCACGCCCACCCAGCCATTAGGGCAGAGAACCAGTTGTTAAAAAATTGGCAGCCCACCACTGCTGGGAAGGCATGCTTCATGAGTCTGGCAAGATAAGCATTTTTTTATAAATGGGACCTGAAGCATGACCATTTTGCCTGACCCTACTGGCAGAATTGGCAGACTGGCATAATCTATTATATTATATTCTGAACCAGTAATGTACATTCTATATAATTTTCAAGGGCAGCCACATGTAGAGAACATCACAGTATGTTCACTCACACTTTGAGGAAGCCAAAGTGGGAATGACTGTCTGATTGATCTCTACCCCATAGCAGTTTATAATAGTGTGCTGAGTTACAATGGCTGTTCTTTTAAATAGATTAATACCCCATTTCCTTTTAATCTTTAAAAATCCATTTAGAATTTATTTCTTTTAAATTTATGCAGTCTTGGAAAGTAGGAATATTGTACTGCCACCTTAATCTGGACTGTAGAAATCCAGAAGGCACTAATTCCAACAATGGTTAAGTTTTTCTGTTTCTTTTTGGGTGGATTTTTGCAGGTCCAATAGACAAAGTAATTTTTTAAAAAATGTGTAGCCATCTCCATAATTAACATAGACAATCACTGGTGTCTGGCTTAATTCTCACTAAATGGAGAGTGATCTTAATAAGTGTCTTATTCATTAATAAATCAGAAGGCTATTAATACTGAGTTTGCTTATTATTTTCATTATTTTAATATTTCCACTCCTCTGATGAAAATATGTGCTACATTCGGTGTATAAGATGCACCCAAATTTTCATCCCCTTTTAGGGGGGAAAAAGTGCATCTTATACTCCGAAAAATACGGTAGTTATAGAGATATGAAAAAAAAAGTGGAAGAAGTGACCTGAAAAGATTCCAAATCAATGATACATAAAAAGATCACTGAACTAGAGTCAGACATTTTGTAAAGTGAACTTAATAGTCCATTAAACATATAGAAACATAGAAGGCTGACTGCAGAAAGAGACCCAATGGTCCATTGAGTTTGCCCTTTGAGTTTGTTTGTTAACAAGCAAAGCTGCAGGATTTGGTGGAATACCAGGAAAATTGTGGATTTTCTTAGAAGATATTGAAATGCCACATGATGTTTGTAAGCAGGTGTGGAAAACTCAGCACTGCTCAGAAGACCCTGAAAAGGGCCCTTTATATTCCAATTCCAGTGACAAAAAGGTCAAGGTAAAGAATACTCAAGCTCTCAAGGAGTTGTAGTTATTTCACCTGTTATAAAATAATGCTAAAAATTTTGTAGACCAAACTTCAACAATATACAAAATGAGAGCAGCATGTTGTGAATTACCCTTAAAAACTCCTTACCTCTTGAAGGATTTGTGTGACACTTGGTTTTTATATATATATATATAGTTGTGTATATTTGTTCTTTAAAAGGTCACACTTGCTTTTCAGAAGCAGAGACAGTGGAGGCATTTATGATTCTTTTACCATATACAAAACTACATATAGTAGAATAACAGTACAGCAATAAGGAGCTACTATTTACAAGGGTGTCAACTTTCTCTAGGTCTCACTACCAGGGCTATTCTCTAGCAACCACTAGCTTTGTTGCTTAGCTACCAACTCCCCCATTTTTTTGCTCCCTTCCCTTCAGCTTCTCACTGAGAGGGAGGGAGGGAGGGAATTGGCTGAATTACTTAGGCATGTGGCTCCACTCTTTCATCATCAGCCACTCTCTCCATAGACATTGCATTGATGCAGTTCCCTCTGGATCTTCTGCCCAGCCCTTCTGGTCCGAGCTTCTCTGAAAAGTTCAGGTGTCTGTCTGCAGTTAGGCACTTCCCTCCTTTCCTGTCTGCCTTGGGTTATGGGTGTTTTTACTTCTGTTTTTTCAGGCAAACCTCCAGCTGACGTCCCTTTTTTCCCTTTGGGCCAGAAATTGGTAACTACATGCTCGAATTTCCAGCACCCTTGCAACAGTGTTTAATTTTCAGCCAGACAACTTCTAGCACAGTCACTCCACAGCCACGTTCTGCAACAGAGTCAGAAATATGGCAATACGTCTCTGTGTTGTGCTCCCTCTTTTGTTCTCCTTTACAGTTAGAACACTAGCATGTCCCCCAGTAACTGGGAAGCTGGCTAAACCCACACTTTAGTCCCTAATACAATTAATCCCTAATACAGTAGTGGGTTCCACTTACCTTCTCTACTGGTTCGGAACTGTGCATGCACATGGGTAGTGGCTTTGCTTGTGTGTGGCGCTTATGCACATGTGCAGAACCTGCACATGTGCAGAGCATCCGTGATGATGTCCGGGTGGATGGGCGGAGCCTCCACCGCCACTACTACTGGTTCGCCCGAACCGGGGCGAACTGGTAGAAACCCACCACTGCCTTAATCCCTATATACAGGTAGTCTTCAATTTATGACCACAATTGGGACCTGAATTTCTTTTGTGAAGAAAGGTGGTGTTTAAGTGAGTGACGGCAGAGTTTACAACTTTTTTGCCACCGTTGTTAAGCAAATTGCTGCAGTTGTTAAGTGAATCATGAGCTCATTAAGTGAATCTGGCTTTCTCCCTTGACTTTAGCATGTTGCTACCATCGTAACTCAATGCCAGTTGCCAAGCAGCTGAATTTTGATCACATGACTGTGGGGATGCTGCAACAGTTGTAAGTGTGCAGACTGGTCATGAGTCATTTTCTTCAGTGGCATTGTAATTTCAAACTGTCGCTAAACAACGACTACCTGTAATAGGCTTGGGCAGAGAGAATGCTGCCTCCATGATCCCCATAGCAGTCCTGGCTACCAGGCAAATCAGCTCATATGTTCTGATGATGGCACAGCTACATTCCAGAACCATATCATAATGCATAAGCTTTTTCTTCCCATTTTTTCTCTCTCTCCTTCTGATTCATACCAGCCCAGCAGCAGCCATGTCTGGCCACAAAACCCATAGGCCACAGTAATCAGGAAGGAACTAAACATAATATGGAGCAACTAAATGATTGAAAATTGGGAAAAGAATATGGGTGTGTTATACAGCCTAACCTTATACATGAAAAAAAATGCATATGAACTGAGGAGAAATCATTTTCTCCTCAGTGTTCTGAGGAGAAATCAGAATACTTCTGAATACCTCTGCTACAATTTATGCCAAAACATTATTAGATGAATTAGAAGACTGGATAGAAATTAATGAGATGATTTTATATTTTAGAAAGGGCAAAAGGATGCTTAACGGTTGCCAAGTTTTAATTTATCTTGCCTCTAAATATATAAGCATTATTACAAAACATTTTTTGTAGCACTTGCTGATTTGGCTGCTGTTTTTGAGTCAGTAAACAAAATGAACAAAATGAATGGATAATGGTGTAGATAAGCACCTATTGTATTTTGGCTATATAAACTGTAGCCTTATACATGCTTTTAAATCTTTATAAAAATTCAGTGATGTCTTATTTGTTAGCTTCATTGTTTTCCCTTCATTTCAAAATAATAAAAAAAACATTTGTTTTATTCCATGTTAATGATATAGTTCTTCTCTCAATAATAAAAGAATGATTTAAAATGTTTAAAATAATAACAATGATTATAAATTACTTTTGCCAAAATTAAAATTATCGATTTTGAGAAATAATTTACAGAAACAGATATTAGAAATTATACAAAATCAGGAAATCTGCTTTGTATGAATTGTTCAATAAATATCTACCCTTAATGCCACAAGTATTCCTTTAAAATTTAAGGAGTTGTTAGAGTTGAGTTATAACTTGAGAAGTTCAAGATTAATGAAATTGATACACAGAATTCTGGTAAAAGAAGACTAAAAATGAGACTGATTGAGCACAGGTACAAACCCAAAATTGGATCTATATTATGGCAGTAAACTGATATGTATACCCTGTCTCACATTGTGAATCCCAAGACTGTTGTTGACCAGTCTTCACGTAAATGGTAAAATATTTTTTTTCTGACTGTACATATTACAATCTGTTATGGATATGGATATGGTATAGATTTACAATAAAATGTACTGTATAATTTCAGTGCTGCTACAATTTGGAAAAAGTTATGTTGCAGAAATGCTATTGTACTGCTGTATGGAATAAAGACAATGCTTCTCAATGTTAGTTCAATATCGACCTGATTCCTTATTTGAAACATTCTTTTTCTCACCAAATGATGTTGTTTTGTCCTTTGTGACATACTATTGTTTTCCCATATGTAAAAAAATATATGATTTCTACTATGTTTACTAGTTTTATCTGAACGGCTTTAGGCCTTACAGATTTTCTGAGGCATGTAGATAGATAAAAAGAAATATTCCTTGATCCTGCCTGTAGTGGTACCCACCATCCTCAGTGGATTTTAGCAATTGGGTTGATTTGATTTCAAGGGCTGTGTGTTCCTATACTTGAAGTCTGTTTCATGGAAGTAGATGGAACAGCAGTCAGATAACAACCCCAGAGGATATACCGCCCAATAATATGCAGGTTATATTAAGGTATGGAACACAACTTTATGAAACTATACTTAACTCTTAGGACAGCTTCATTGTTAATAGTAATTACTAGATTTTCTAATCTCTTAATATTAATGGAAAACCTCTGTCTTCCAGAGGTGGGTCTTGGTGCAAACAGAATATTCAGAGAAATTAATGAAAAATCCAGACTCTTAAATAGAGTAATTTTCTAAAACTTACACCTGTGTGATTATTTAATAAATAAAACTTCCATAAAACTTACATGCATCATTAAAACTTTTAATAGAATATGTGATAGATTTTTAAGTTTAGCTTAGAAAATGTATGACTATCTCTCTGATGCAAGAGACTAAAGTAGAAACAATTACATGGTTTTGTATTTTAACGGTTTAACAAAATAAATGGTATTAAATCAAATACATACACTTTCATTTCATAATTGCAGTTTTATCTCTATCTAGACACTGTCTTATCAAGTTCTGAGTATTCTTTATATATTTCTTAGTTTGTGCTTCTGCTTTACCATGCATTACTGAGACTTGGCTGAGAACAGAAATGTGGGGAGCCCCCTTTCAGAAATTTTCCCAATTTTGTTTCAGGTGTGGTATCAGCTGAGACCTCAGGCAAGGGTGGTGATGTGGCAATCAACCATAAGTCACTTAAGGGTTTCAAAGACACTGCTCCACAGGTTGCTAATATGAAACCCTGTTCATTAAGTAGGGCTCCAGAGATCAGTTGGGTTTCTGGAAGGGGGCTCCTCATACTTCTGTTCCCAGCTAGGTCTCAGCTTCATAGGACTCTGTGTGAGGCAGATTATTTGGACCCTTCCAGTTGGGATTCGTGCCTGGATATGGGACAGAAATGGCATTGGTCAAGCTTTTGGATTATCTCTGATAGGGTCAGGATGGAGGTTGTGCATTCACCTTTGCTGTAGTTGACCTTGCAGTTACCTTCCATACTACTGATCATGGTATTCTGGATCAGCTCAAGGGATTGGGGATGAGCAGCACTGTATTGTGCTGGCTCTCCTCTTTTCTCCAGGGTCAATACCAATTGGTGGGGTTGTAGAGGAGAGAACCTTCCCTTGACTCCTTTGTGGGGTTCCTTGGGGCTTGGTTCTCTAGGGACCATCAGGTTTCAACTGAATCTGGGCAAGGATCTGGACTTTGGGCCCTCTGATTCAAGGACTATGCCATCTTTGGTACTGAATGGGGTTGCACTGTTCAAAAAAGACCCAGTGTACAATCTAGGGATTTTCCTAGTCTCACATCTCCTACTCGAACAACAGGTGGAAATTCTATCTAGGAGGGCCCTTGCACAACTTCACGTTGTGTGCCAGTTGCACTTGTTTCTGGGCTGGGAGGCTTTCCTCACAGTTACTCATGCCCTGGTCACCTTATCAATAGACTACTGCAATGTGCTCTACATGGGACTTCCTTTGGAGAGTATTTGGAAGCTTCAGGTAGTACAAAATGCAGTGGCATGGGCAGTTAGGTGCGCTTCTTGAACAGTGCATGTAACAATTCTGCTCTATAAGCTGCATTGCTTATCAGTTTGATTCTGTGTTAAATTCAGTGTGTTGGTTTTGATCTTTAACGCTCTTCATGCTACAGCGCTGGGTTACTTGAGGGACACCCCCATTGGTTACATCTGCCTGTCCCATAAGGCCTAGCAGAAGAGATACACTACAGGTCCTCTCTGTGAAGGAGTTACATCTGACATGAATTCAGAGACCAGCCTTTTCTGTTGTGGTTCCTGCCCTGTGAAACATCATTCCCCCTAAGGTGAGACTGGTCCTTTCTTAACATCCTTCCAGAAATCCGTGGTGAATTAGTAAAATGGCTAGATTGCCTATTATGATAGCTCTAACAGAGTTTGTTACTCTCTGGCAATGGTAACTTTGACTAGTGTTTTTAATTGTAGAACGGTTTTTAATTGTTAATTTTTTATTATGTATTTTTATTGTATGTGTCCAATAGCCACATTCTGTGAGATGAGCAGCTAAATAAACGGGAGAGAGATTCTTTAAGCTAAGGAAGGGCAGGTGAAATAATCCTTCTCTGAATGTATACCTTTGGTGAATTTGCATAATCAGGTTAGGTCCCTTCTCTTTCATAATTTATAAGGAACTCTGAAAAAGGAGGAATGAGGTTTCTACTTGTACTTTTCAGACTTTTCCTTTAGACATCTCTTAATGCATTGTATTGCTTGTTTTGGTATTTATTTTAATCTGCATTTGCAACTGTTCTTTTTTGGAAAAAATGTTAATTTTTTTAGGTATGTGGGCTACTCCCCAGAAAAATAAGTTGAATTAATAAATGAAATAATAGAAAGTATCAATCTTGTTGTCAGGAATATAAAGTTTGTGAGGCAAAGTCCAACTAAATAAAAATAAGATATGAATTTCTTCATATATAAAAAAGAGTATGTCTAAATCCACAAATTCAAATGTTATTGTACTGTCTTTATCTAACCTGCTACCATTCTGTTCTATAATATTTAGAATAAACTTTATCTAAATATGTACAGCACTATTTGATAGAAAATGAGGTTTGATAAATAATCTTGCGTATTTGATAAAAAAATTCTATTTCCAATGCATTTTCAAATCCCATTATCTGTGAAAAAAGTGAATGAAAATGATACCTGCATACTTTCCAACGTACTCTAGATATTTTTAAATTTTGAGAAATGTGAAATGAAAAAAGAGGAAAAAACTATTTTTTATTTTTTCATTGCAAATTTTATTTGTGAAAATTGAAAAATGTTGACATATTGAAAGTACATGAAAACAACACCTCTGAGCAACTACTTATAATTTTCAAAATAATGTTCGGATATAGGAATGTGTCTATATTGTATATTTGCTTTTCAGGGCACTTCAGTTCATTAATTGCAATTTTATTGTATTTGAGTCTTTTTTTTGCAGGTGATTGTGTCATCCAGAACACACCAATTATACATGTGCATGCATCACTTGAAGTTGATTTGCATAATTATTGCAGTGAATAGATAAAAGACTAGGCCACTGATAATCCATAATGATGAAGACTATCTTGGACGGTATATTGATTGATATTGCAGAGTAGGGTATTTAACCTTTTCCATTCAGAAGCTGGATACATTTGGGGATCAGCTTCATAACACATGGTTCAGTTAGAATGATTAATCCTCTATTTTTTGTTTTACTGTTATCCGTTGAAATCATGTCCACTATTCTTATTAAATACAGCTAAAGTTCAGAAAATTAGATACTTGTACAGTGTAATAATGAGATACATGAATAATTATTTTATTGCTCATAAATAAAGAGAAGTTTTACAAGAATAAATATTTGGTATTTGTAGAAATGTAGAATCGAGCTGACAAAATTAAAACAGTGATTGTTATTTTGGTATGATTCTTGACTTTGTACAACTTCTTCAGATTGAGGTTTTGTATTTCAAAGACTCCATCATTAATTGTGTTCTGCAGGCAGTCAGCTTCAAAGCATAACTTTGTGATTGTGAGTCCAGAAAAATACCAATTTAGTTCAAGTTGTTTCTGCCTGCCTCTTTCGTTCAGGCAGAATCAGTGCAGTCTTATTTCTTACAATTAAATGCTGCCGTCTTGCAGAACTCAGGAAGTTCCCTTCTCAGTCACAGCTCCACCCTCTGTAATAGTTTCCCCCAGAGATTCAGGTTTACCTTATGCATGGATGGATGTTTCTGCAAATATACATGATAGTGCTTTTTAAAAGTAACCATGTGTACTGTTAGTCCTTACTTAGCATCTGCCTCATTTAGTGGCTATTCAAAGTTATGATGGTGCTGGAAAAAAAATAATTTTATGACCGATGCCTACATTTAAGACTTTTACAGCATCTCTCAGTCACGTTACATTGACTGTACCTTGATCTATTGTTTTTCTTTTTTTCCCCTTCCTTTTTTTCCCCTTCCTTGCAGAGAGGATAGATTGATTGATTTATTTTATTTTTATTTTATTTTTGAATTTGTATACCGCCCTTCTCCCTGAGGACTCAGGGCGGTGAACAGCCAGATAAAAACATCAGATACAAATATTAAAACACATTTAAAAATATATATAAATTGGCCCCATTAATTAAAACGATAAGCAAAAACAAAACAATTAAAAAAAAACCCTTAAAAAGAAATTAAGCCAGCCTGGCTTGTTGAAAAAAGAAAGTTTTAAGGGCACGGCGGAAGGCACTGAGGTCATGGATTCTCCTTATCTCAGGGGGCAACTGATTCCAGAGGGTAGGTGCCCCCACAGAGAAGGCCCTCCCCCTGGGGGTCACCAGCCTGCATTGTTTGGCTGATGGCACCCCGAGGAGGCCCTCTCTGTGGGAGCGCACGGGTCGGTGGGAGGTCGTCGGTGGCAGTAGACGGTCTCGAAGATAGCTAGGCCCTATGCCATGGAGCGCTTTAAAGGTGATAACCAACACCTTGAAGCGCACCCGGAAGACCACCGGGAGCCAGTGCAGTTCACGCAGGAGCGGTGTTACATGGGAGCGCCACGCTGCTCCCGTCACTACCCGCGCTGCTGCGTTCTGGACCAGTTGGAGCCTCCGGGTGCTCCTCAAGGGGAGCCCCATGTAGAGAGCATTGCAGTAATCAAGGCGAGAGGTTACGAGGGCATGAGTGACTGTGCACAAGGAATCCCGATCAAGAAAGGGACGCAACTGGTGAATCAGGCGAACCTGATAAAAGGTCCCCCTGGTTACAGCCGTCAGATGTTCCTCCAAGGACAGCTGCGTATCCAGGAGGACTCCCAGATTGCGAGCCCTCTCTGTGGGGGCCAAAGACTCGCCCCCAATGGTCAGTGATGGAGTCAACTGACCATATCGGGATGCCGGGAACCACAGCCACTCAGTCTTGGAAGGGTTGAGCCTGAGCCTGTTCCTCCCCATCCAGATCCGTACAGCCTCCAGGCACTGGGACATCACTTCAAGGGCATCGTTGGGGTGGCCTGGGGTGGAGATGTACAGCTGAGTATCATCAGCGTACTGATGGTATCTCACCCCAAAGCCACGGATGATCTCGCCCAGCGGCTTCACATAAATGTTGAACAGGAGGGGCGAGAGGACCGACCCCTGAGGCACTCCACATATAAGAGGCCTCGAGGTCGACCTCTGCCCCCCTGCCAACACGAACTGCGACCGGTCAGAGAGAAAGGAGGAGAACCACCGTAACACGGTGCCCCCCATCCCCAACTCTTCCAACCGGTGCAGCATGATACCATGGTCGATGGTATCAAAAGCCGCTGAGAGGTCTAACAGGACCAGAACAGAGGAGCAACCCCTGTCCCGAGCCCTCCAGAGATCATCAACCAACGCGACCAATGCCGTTTCCGTGCTGTACCCAGGCCTGAAACCAGACTGGAACGGATCCAGATAGGATGTTTCCTCCAGGAATTGCGGGAACTGTCGCGCGACCACACTCTCAACAACCTTCGCCAGGAAGCGAAGGTTGGAGACAGGACGATAGTTGGCCAATATTGCTGGATCCAGGGACGGCTTCTTGAGGAGAGGCCTCACCACCGCCTCCTTCAAGGCCGCGGGGAAGTAACCCTCACTCAACGAAGCGTTGATAACACCCTGGAGCCAGCCTCGTGTAACTTCCCGGGAGGCCAGTACCAACCAGGAGGGACACGGGTCCAGTAAACATGTGGCCGCACTAAGTCTCCCCAAAATCCTGTCCACATCATCGGGAGTCACAGCATCAAACTCCTCCCAGATAACATTCTCAAGACTATTCCTCGTCACCCTGCCCTGATCTACCCAGTCAGAGTCCAAGTCCCCCCGGATCTGAGCGATTTTGTCATGCAGGTATTGTCCGAAATCCTCTGCCCTGCCTTCCAAGGGATCCTCCCGCGCTCCCAGGTGGAGCAGGGAGCCGGTTACCCTGAACAGGGCGGCCGGACGATTCCCTGATGACGCAATAGAGGCGGAAAAGTAATGATGAGGAAGAATTATAAGAAAGTAAGCAGGCAAACAATGGGGAATACACTGGCTCTTTACACAGCACGATCAGGGCTGTTGGCACAATCACATTATTTTCAATTCTCCATTGTATGCTTGCTTACTCTCTTGTAATCCCTTCCTTTTCAATGAATCCAAATGCACATATTTATTCCCTTCTTGCTCATTATCTCAGGACTAGGGTAAGCATTCCAAAGGGAATGGAGGAAAGAAAGCACAATTGTATGATTCCTACCTGGCAATCTCTTAGCTTAACAACGTTGCTGCTGGTCCCAATTGTAGTTGCTAAACAAGGACTATCTAAACCACGGGTGTCAAACTTGCTGCGTCACATGATGTTTTGCAATATTTTTCCCATTCGGGAGCTAGGCACGTGACGCATCCGGCCCACAAGCCGTCAGTTTGACACCCCTGATCTATACTCATGGATAGGTTAACCATCAATTTTTTACCAATAAACCAATTGTGTAAATTAAAACATAAAATTTTGATGGTCATCTTATCTTTCGGTGATACAGTTTTCATAATACTTTTGGTTAAAATATTTGAGGGTTGGTTTATCCATAGATGGGTATAATAATGAGTATGCATAGTAAATTAATTGCGTCACACAAAGATGTAAGAAAAGGAAGTAAAACTTTCGGAATCTTTCCTCCAAAGTTGGGGGTTTTTTTCCACTTTGATGTTGTCTTCCAGAAGCAAATTTAACATCAGGAAAAAAATAATTTCTTGCTTTCTTTGATTTTCTTCTCCCAGAATGTATGTTTTACTTTGAAAACTGTTAGCTGCTCTGTGGATCTAGCCTTGTTTGATCTCAGCCTTGCATAGACTGATCAAGTTCTGCAAATATAATGAAAACATAGCTAGTTTCATGTTTCTACTCAGAATTTAAGAATTATAAAGCAAGGAATTTCTTTCAGATAAAAGTGTTTCTGCCTCATTAAGGAATTACTATAACTTGTTGAAGATTTTCTCACAAGTATTGTTTACCTACAAACATATTTCTTTATTTAGTGATTCATAACTCATCATAGATTATATACTCTGTTTTAACTATTCTATGGTTAATGAAAAATTGTAAACTATGTCTTAAGAAATGTACTTGTGCTGACTTTTTGCCTTATTTTGAAGTTATTCAAGTCCAAATTGATAAAACTAAATTAAATATTCCCACCATTTATTTTCTTGACAGTTCACATTATAAAAAAGTAGTTGGCTCTAATAAATATATCATGTCTTAGAACAGGGTGTCAAACTCACGGCCCACAGGCCAGATGCGTCACGTGCTGGCCACACCCTCCCCTGTTTTAGTGAAGGGGGAAAGTTGCAATATGTCATGTGACAACAATGTATTGTTGTGAGTTTGACACCCCTGTTTTAGAACTTCTTTCTTTTTTCCATTATTTTCTATTATTTGGGTACTTAACTTCATTAAACGTAGCAAACAGAAGAATTTGTAGGAAACTCAGTAGACTATGTAGCATGTAACAATAAAGGTTGTATTGAACATCTTAAATTGTTATAATCATAAAGAGAAGTCCTGTTTTATTATTATTCATTGGGTAGCTCTGGATTGCTGGTACACAGAGGGTGAGGCCTGGTTGTCATATGACTTTATTAGGTGACTTAATGCATAGTCAATATTTCATTGTTTTCTTTGAGATTAGTAAAATAATATTTATTCAATACTCAAGCTTCATGCTCTTTTTAGTATTGACTATGCTGTCTCTGAAAGCAATAAAACAAATTCTGACTTTAAAAATTATGCAAAATTCAGTAAACAGCTGTGGCTCTCAGTATGCGTTGTTTCAGGCCTTTTGTAACAGGTTGCTTTAGAATGAGGTCATATTCCTCTTATCTCACAATTGCAGCTAGATTAAAGGAAGGCACAGAAGTAATTCATCACTCTACCATGAAAGAATCTGTATGTAGAGGAGGAGCATCTGTGAGGCTTCACACAATCAATAGTCCTATCATTCTGTTCACAGAAAATACGCCTTTGCTGATATACGCTGGTGAACATCACTAAACTGAGAAGCAAGTGGTAATGTTTCCTATTTTCACAGCTTGCGACTAAGTGCAAATTGAAGGATAAAGAAGACAGTTAAAATAAAATGCAATAACCTGTGCCTGACACAGACATTTTTACATCTGAAAGAAAACTCAGAAAGATATTGATACCTTTCCCGAAGTATCTTTAAGGACATGCTAGAGCCCTGATTTATTCAGGATGGAATGATTATTTTTAATTCACAAAAATTCATGATATATTTTATACGTATGTTTATAATGTCAAATTTGTTAGTATTGAGTGAGGCAAGGATCTCCTTTTATAATCACTCAGCCACCCAGGGTTGTTTCAATAGTGACATGGGTGGCTAAGTAAGTAAGTAAGTAAGTAAGTAAGTAAGTAAGTAAGTAAGTAAGTAAATACACACACACACATACACATTTGTTTTTCATCTATTTAGTCATGTCCAATTTTTGATGATAGTCTGAACAAGTTCCTGCTGGATTTTTTGGTGAGATTTCAGAAGTGGTTTGCCATTGCCCCCTTCTTAGGGCTGAGAGAAAATGATTGGCCTAAAGTCACCTAGCTGGCTTTGTGCCCAAGGCAGATAATCACACAGATTATCTTAAAGGATGGGTCCTATTTTCAGGACCTTATTATGAAAAAAAAAGTCAATAGGAAAAAACATCTTCATCCTTCATATCTAATTTGTGATGTTATACTCAGCATTGTTCTTTAGATACATAATGTGTGTGGCTTAAGTATAAATCTATAAATGATACTTGGATGTTGGAATCACTTTCATCTCATTATCCATAAAATCTACTTCATGTTACTTTGGGATATTCATCTCAGAACAGCTTTATATAGTAATATTTTATGTTAAACTCAGCACTCAACATAAACATAATTTTTTTCTAGACTTAACAATTAGTCTTTGGTTATATAAGCGTCTTTTCCTCCCTAGTTTTTGCAAGACTCTGAAATGTTATTTCTGTTTTCCTCTTAGGTTTTCTTACTGCTTTTTTTTTTTTTTTTTTGGATTGTTTTAAATATTTTAATACTGTGTGTGACCAGCCATACACTAAATAAATAAAATAAATTTGCAAGACTTGTTGGTGCAGAGTAGCGTTTTTTGGATTGATAGTGATACTTATGAAACTCTCATAATTCCACAATTTTCCATGACAACATGTGTGATTTAGGTAAATATTTGAGGACTGTGCTTATGCATTAATACCTGAGAAGGTTATTGGATAACTCTATGTTGTATTGTATTGTTCATACTAATCACTATTCCACAACAGAGTCTTAACTTAATCCACTTACTGTAATGTTTCAATTTTATATGGCAACTTTCAAGTTTTAAGACAGTTACGTTGTGTCTTTACTGAATATCTATGTCTTCTAAGTATCTGACATTTACCACATTATAAAAATTAACCTATCATAATCTTCTGTTTCTCCCAGACTGTTTTGTAAATGATTTTTTTTTGCAAAAATAAGTAATGACATTTTCATAAACAAATATATTTAATATTTGAAAATCATCAAACATTCAGAGGGTTTATGTTGAAGAGCCCAGCAGTACAAATCCTTTAAAAGCAGTGCTACAAATGCACAGGTGTTGTGTACAAAGTATCTCTTTTTGAATTGTTAAGGCAGCTGCATCTTTTTCCAGGCTTATGTAGCAGCTGCTTAGGAGCTACTCCCAGCTGTCTCCATATGTATATGCATGCACTGCCACTTTGCCTGACATTTTTCCCAGACTAATGCAAAGCTTTGTCATGCCTAGATGACCAGATAAGGGGTACTTGTTCTTTTAAAATTATATACAAGTATTTTGACAGACTCAGCAGAGATTGAAAAGAAGGAGCTAGAATTAAATTCTATATTTGATATTTTGATATGTTAACTATCGTTAGTACAAACGGCAGGTTTCTGAATTCAGATGTGATTGGGAACTGCAATTAGTTTAATGATAAAAGTGGAAACTTCTGTATAATCTCCTTGCATGTGGAGAACTGGGACAGCAGAAGAAAGGTTGGGTGTCCTCAGGGCTTTTTCGGGCTTGCCCTTTTAATGCCAAACATGATTTCTATAGACACATGCAAATTATTCTTTATTCACACTCTATTTGACTTAGCTTAATTTAATTTTTCACATTATCACAGCTTTAAGCAACCTGTGCATTGTAGAACTCAGACAAAACTATGCAACCCAAGAAAGGACCAAATCACTTTTTAACTTACATGTTCCATTTCAAGATACAGTTTAAATGTCTGTGTGCCAGATAAAATTAAATCAAGCTACTATTTCTTCAAGTGAGAAAAATTTGTTATTCACAAATTTTCGTGTCTGACCCATTGCGACCCCGTGGACAACGTTCCCCCAGGCCTTCCTGTCCTCTACCATCCTCTGGAGCCTACTGCTTCAGTGACTCCATCCAGCCACCTCGTTCTCTGTCATCCCCTTCTTCTTTTCCCCTCAATCGTTCCCAGCATTAGGCTCTTCTCCAGGGAGTCCTTCCTTCTCATTAGGTAGCCAAAGTATTTGAGTTTCATCTTCAGGATCTGGCTTTCTAAAGAGCAGTCAGGGTTGATCTCCTCTAGGACTGACTGGATTGATCACCTTGCAGTCCAAGAGACTCGCAGGAGTCTTCTCCAGCACCATAGTTCAAAGGCCTCAATTCTTTGGTGCTTAGCCTTTTTTATGGTCCAACTTTCACAGCCATACAGTACACTGCGACTGGGAAAACCATAGCCTTGACTATGCACACTTTGTTGGCAGGGTGATGTCTCTGCTTTTTAGAATGCTGTCTAGATTTGCCATAGCTTTCCTCCCCAGGAGCAAGCATCTTTTAATTTCTTGGCTGCAGTCTCCATCTGCGATGATATTGGAGCCCAGGAAAATAAAATCTGTCACTACCTCCATTTCTTCCCCATCTATTTGCCAGGAATTGAAAGGGCCAGATGCCATGATCTTAGTTTTCTTAATGTTGAGTTTCAAGCCAACTTTTGCACTTTCCTTCTTCACCCGCATCAAGAGGCTCTTTAGTTCCTCTTCACTTTCTGCCATTAGAGTGGCATCATCTGCGTATTTGAGGTTGTTGATAATGCCATCTGTTGATTCATCTAGCTTAATTCCAACTGTTGATTCATCATTCATTCATTTTTCATCTAGAAAAATTACTGCATGTTAATTCCAAAAATAAAATGTTTAGAAGCAACATATATATATAAACTCCATATTTCCACAAGCAATGCATTTTACTTGAAACAATATAGTCTAGTTGTTAGTCATAATAAACTAGGGATGTGGGGGAGAGACAGTGGAGCCCACACCTGTTTATAGAAATGATTTTTGGCTGTATAAATAAGCAGGGCCAGCTGGTTCATAATCATCTGATCATTTTGACTTATTGTTCATGAGCTTGAAAATGAATTTTGGAATTAGCAAAGGCTCATTTTATACTAAACTGTGGAAACGTGCATGAGAAATGCGGCATTACACAGATGCTCTATTAAGACAAGAAAAAAAGCATCTCAATTCACCACAGATCTTTGCATAAAGCAGCATCAGAAATTAATGAGTACGTTTTGAAAAATTATGTAATATTAATATAAATGATATGCATTATAGTTGCAATCCACAAAACTATTTCCTGTTTTAGATTTCTGGAACTAATTTGATGGGGGGGGATTGTCTCTTTGATGGTATTTTTCCCGCAAATGCCTATTTATGCTACATGAATTGTCATCCTTCACCCCAAAAATCCAGGCAGTAGAGAGTGACAGTGTTGAGAATGCCATTAAGAAGTACAGTAGCTCTCCTTTTCTTTTACAGCTCAAGTCAGTGGATCTGTGTGGATATATAGGCAGAAATAGCCAACAACTTTCAAAGCAGCTGTCTGAGCAGGAAACCTTATGATTCTTTTAGTAGTTGGAAGTGAGTTATTCAGCTCTACCACATTCCAAAGAACATCTGAAGGGTTTATACAGCTCTATCAGTTATAAGTTGGGTTGGGTGCAGCCATGGGCAAGTCAAACTCTAAACACAAAATGGAATGCTTGTGGTTGCTACCCTTTACCCAGACACCAGTTTCTGAAATCTTCATATGCTCAAGGTGCATTCCTGTGTTTTGGCAAGAAGAAAATGGGAAGATGATGTTGAGCAAAGGATGATTTAAATTAAATGTTGGTAAGAATTCACTTTGAAAATATATAAAATCAATCCGTCTTCAGAGTAAGTCAGGCAAACCTATTTTATTTTTTATACTTCTGTATTCTAGGAAATATCATTGTTTTGGCATAATTTTAGAACTTTTTCATATAAACTTCCATGAATCTTAATATGTGCTAATCTGTCATCATCAGATGGATGTGTTTAGATCTCTTTCTAACTTAAACCCTAGTATTTAAATCCAAGAACTGAAATCCATTAAACTCCTTGCCTTACATTTGACAGGCAATTGTCAGACAGTTTATACTTTTTTACAGCAAGAGCCATATGTGCTGTTTAAACAAACGGAACAGTATTTAAGTTAAGAATTAACAACACAACTTAAAAATCATATTTTAAGGTTATGATTTTTATCTACAGAATTGTAGAAACAATAGAGATTAATTATGAACATTTTTGTTTATTCCATTGGATATAGCACATCTTGTTTGAAAGTTGTTAACATTGAAAAGCAACTTGTATGATTCTGAAATCTGGTATTCAAGGTGATTTTTAAAACAATTTCTGTTCAGAATATTGATTTCCAATGGTTCTTTGGATATTATGTATCAATGTTCAACATTATTATTGGTATTCATTCAGGTGTGATAATTATCCTCAGTTGAATGCCATATCAATTTATTTCTAAGTACTGGTATATTGTTTTCACATCAAAGATTCATACTGTAGAGTCTTATATGTTCTTTTCCAGTAATACATTGCAATTTGTCTATAAGGGCTTTATTTTTAAAAAAACTAATTTAAGATTTACAATTGCTTTCTAGATTTGCTGTGGTAATTCATGCTGTGCATTTTTATGCCTACTGAATTATGGAAATGCATTTTGAAATATGACATAGAAATAGATGATATCCTGCATATGAGAAGAATTTGAATAAGACTTTTGTTGTGACCATAACAACAATCCTTGACCAGTCAGAAATCAATGAATTACATAGTTCTTTGGAATTATACAGAACATTTTGGAGATGGACATTATAGTTACTACATATTTGGTGCTATAAGAGACCTCATTGTAAGCGATAACACACTAGTTTACTTTTAGTTCTATTTTTATGTGTGGCTAAATTTATATTCATGAAGACTACTAAAAAGAGATCATGATATGAATTTTCAGACTTAACATATGTCCTTAACATATTTAAAAGTGAATTCTTCTTAATATTTATTTAGCCTATGATATCTCCTCCCCTGGTCTTCTTGAACAAATAGAAAAGCATTTGTTTCTCATTAATAAATAGTTTATTAAGAGTGTTAGACAACTTATAGCTTTAATTTCAATTAGTAAAACTAATAAACTTCACACAAGAATGAATATACCTGTTTTATTTTCATTAAAAATAAATAAAATAACCCTACACTTTACTACTTAATAACTAAACAACATTTAATCTAAAATAAAACAAGTAGTCATTGTACTTGGGCTTGAACTAGGAAGATCCAGATTCAAGTATATAATCAGTCATGAAAGTTCTTTGGTGATCTTGTGGATATATCGTGAAGGGCCAGCAGCTTCCAACACAAGCTGCAGAGTGCACACTATGTCTCCAGGAAGCTGTCATCCCTCTGCTTCCTCCAGTTCCACTGCCACCTTAGACATTGCCCCCTTCAAAGCTCTTTGCCCCGGAGCCACCATCACTTGTCCTGCATTGTGCTTCCACCATCATCTCACTCTCCACAATCTGTAGGCTATCACTCCTCACTCCAATGGCACAAGAAAGGGCTCCTCCACCCACGCTCCTGCCACCTGCCTCTGCTCACTTATCTGTAGCTGGATCCAGCGGTATCTCTTCAGATGAGGTTCCGCCTCCTGCCACTGCATGTCACAGGGCTGTGCCCTCACCCAGTGTTTGTACCCCAGGCCAGCAACAACAGGAAGAAGCAGCAAGGGGCAGCTAGGAAGGTAGCAAAGGTAGGAAGAAGAATGCAGGGTGACCAAAGGGAGAGAGGTAGGCAGGTAGGCAGGTGGGAGGAATTGAAGCAGAGGCAGTTTCTGCAGGGCAGGACGCAAGCGTAGGACACTGCAACAGTCATAAAAGTGGTTTAGTCACCAAGCACCTGAATTTTAATTATGTGACCAGGGGGGGTCACTGCAACAGCCAGAACTTTGAGGACCAGTCATAACTAGCATTTGTTCAATGAATCTGTAACTTTGAATTGTTGCTGAACCAATGGACATAACAAAGACTATCAATTTTTAAAAATCATCTTGGAGTTTACATAAAAGAAATGTTCTAAGTCTAGTGGAGACCTAATGTGAGGAGGAACACCTGATAGTAGGCATGGATTAGAAATTACTCAACAGATGCAGAAGGATCAAAATGGCTTCTTGCAAAGCTTCGTCTCACTCACCTCTTAGCTTTTGAGAGGCATTAGCTATGTGCCATGGATTATTGAAGAATAGGAAGCAGGTAGTTAAAGTAAATGGACTATTTTCACAAGAGATATGCAGTGTGTGCAAAAATTGTTTTGAATTGATGTGTTTAGTTTTGTTTCAGAGATGACCTGAACTTCAAAGTAAACTATATGGAACCACATGACACCAGTATTGACTTAAGATAATGTCTGGAGTCTGCTTGGATTTAACACCATTCAGTGGAATGTAGCTTGTCCAGTCTTCCTTTCTTTTTCCTCCCTCCGTCTTTTCCTTCCTTCCTTCCTTCCTTCCTTCCTTCCTTCCTTCCTTCCTTCCTTCCTTCCTTCCTTCCTTCCTTCCTTCCTTCCTTCCTTCCTTCCTCCCTCCCTCCCTCCCTCCCTCCCTTCCTTCTTGCAACTGAATCTCAGTAAAATCATGTCTTTATACGCTTAGCATAAAGTATACTTTTAAACATGCATACACATGCATACATACATAACTAATCATGTGAAGTGGATTTATGGGAAGGCAGGGAAAGGGGGAAATGTCTGTTTTACTGTCAGGAATGAAAATATAAGAATTGGGTTAAGAATTTCAATATGTTTATCATAACATTCATAATGCACTCCATTTTTTTCCTGTGTTCTGGAGTACAATAGTGACCCAGGTTGTTGTTGGAGACAAATTTTAACCTGTGTTTTTCAATTATTCTAAGTGTGGCTTATTTATCAATAGTTTTCAAAAACGCGGTATCAAACATTAATCAATTATAGTTCAAAGTTGAAAAATTCCAATGCTCAATGGAGCTTCGGTGGGTTTATTTTTCTGTCTTAGTGTTCTTGGACATTGGGGGGTTTTTTTTAGTTATTATTCCTATACAATCAGAGCTTGTCCATATTCACAGAATATAATTCCTTTAAAATCTGAGGAATTACAAGTTACCCTCATTTAGCGACTGTCTTGCTTAGCAACTGTTTTCAGTTTTAACAATGATAAAAAAGTAACTTTGCAACCAATGCTCGCATTTATGATGTTTGCAGGTGTGTAAAGCAAAGGAAAGCTGAAGATCATAAGCAGAGTGGCAGTTCTGCTTATCAGTCTCTTCACTTGATGACCAAATTGCCAGTCCCATTTGTGATTACTAAATAAGGACTTCCTGTATACTAGATTTATAACCACAGCTGAGAATGGGAAATGCTTTAAAGCTCTTCCAATTCTGGCTATATCAGCTGTTTAAAAATTCACTGAAGGAAATCAAATTGAGATAAAAAACTTAAGTCTATATTTTATATTACACTAAGAAAGAATATTTTTTCTCATTGGACTACTATTTTGTTCTGTATGCCTGTACATTTTTTTTTAAACAAATATATTCATGTTACTGTTTACTTTCTAGAGTTTGTTTTGAAAGCATATGTTATTACGTTTTTGTATTTTGTGTGTTTTTGTGCACATTATAACAGTTTTTTTACTTACATGATTTATAAAGAATTTCCACAATAGAAATGGCTCTAAGAAGACTGTGGGATCACTTCATGTTTAAAATACATTTCAGATGACAGATGAAAAATAAATCTCTCTGTCTCTCTTTCGTGTGCATTTCAAATAATACAGTGATGATACTATATTCCTCTGAGGCTGAGATTAAATGAGGTCTTGAAATACTGCCTGAAGAAAGGTTAGGCTTTATTATTGCTCAAACATATTTCTATGCACAGAATTTCAAAATTCCAGTATGTACTCATTTACGTTAATTCATTTTTCCATTCTCATGTTTCTGAATGACAGGATACTAAAAGAGCAGTGCCATATATATTTGAGACAGCATTCTAAATTATCTTCTAACAGGGATGGTGCTTGCTTTAAGTTCTCTCTGGGGCTGTGAAGATGATTCACCGAACTCTAATTGAAACAAATACGTGAGAAAGAAAAATGCACTTTCTGGATTAATGGTGCATGGAGTTATATCCTCAACCTAATTTCCTCTGGGGCTTTTATTTTAAGTATCTTCACAAGCTGACAATTCTAGGGGGCAATTTTCTTCATATACATATGAATTAAGTGAATTACATTTTAAAAGTAATTATAAATAACAAGATAATTTTGTAATGTCTATTGTAGTCATAAGGAGCGAATCTGATAATCATATTAGATTTTTATTGTATTTGTGTATAAAATAGGGTAGCTTTTTCTTGCTCCTTCCAGGTATGAGAGGATTGGAATATAATTCCTGAGTATTTAGAAGTCTTAAATTGCTCAAACTGATTGCAGCTGAATTTCCATTTATGAAAGACATTGATGCATTATTTTGTGGAAACAACTACAGGTAGTTCTCAATTTATAACAGTTCATTTAGTGACCATTCAAAGTTACAATGGCACTGAAAAAAGTGACTTATGACCATTTTTCACAATTATGACCCTTATAGTATCCCCATGGTCATGTGATTTACATTCAAATGCTTGACAACTGACTCACATTTATGACAGTTAAAGTGTCCTGGAGTTAAGTGATCCCCTTTTGCAACCTTCTGACAAGCAAAGTCAACGAGGAAACCAGATTCACTTAACAACCATGTTACCAATATAACAACTGCAGAGATTCACTTAACAAATGTAGCAAGAAAAATAGTAAAATAGGGCAAAATTCACTTAACAAATTTCTCATTTAATAACATAAATGTTGGGTTCAGTTGTGGTTGTAAGTTGAGGACTACCTATACTTTGGTTGTACAGGTAGCCCTTGACTCAGCCCTTGACTCATTAGTTTTTTAACAACTGTTTGAAATTTTAACAGCACTCATCACTATCACAGTGTTTCCATGGTCACATGATTAGAACTTGGGTGCTTGACTACTGGCATGTATTTACAACATTTGTAGTATTCTGGGGTTATGTGATGTCATTTGCAACCTTCCCAAGGCCTCCAACAAGCAAAGTAATGCTGTTTGAAATCAATTTAAGAAGATAATATTTTCATAAAGCGGGATTTTTTTCTTCTTTTTGTGATCTGTAATCCCTTGATTGAGGGTGGAGTTGGATCAACTGAATGGAGCTGAGCATTCACTGGCCAGATGCCCTTCCTGATGTCTATACATCATAAAGCAGAATATATACTATTTATTTCCTAACATAGGGGGTGGTAGAATTAACTTTTGATCATGGCTTCAGAATGTTTATAAAGATTAAATAGGAAAAAAGTCAGAAACAGGGCAGAAAGGCCTCAATTTCCTGTACATATAACTTACATATATGTATTCTCTTGAAGTATTATGATTAATATAACCAGGGCAATCCTTAATGTTTCATCCCTGGTGGAATTTCACTTTTCCAGGTCAAAGGAATTGAATTTGCTATGGTGTGCAAATTTGTGCCTATGGTGAGGAACAAAATTTTGAGGTTATCCCAAGTTCTTAAGAAGAATATTCACGTTCCTCATTGCATTTCCATTGTAAGCTTAATTCTGAAGCTAAGTTGCATTCAGTTGAGGTTTGTGTGAGGATTTGCCAGTTAAAACACTGGCTAAAATTAAAACTTTGGGGGAAGATCTCTTTCCTATTTCATCCTTGCTGACAACTTTCGCTCCTCATTGGAAAAAAAGTATAGCCTCCATCTATCTATCTTTGGATTCTCAGCTGCAGCATTCACTTAATGACCACAAGAAAGGTCATAAAACCTCTTTGAGGAGGTTGTGTTGTTACTTGTATAGTAGAATACCTGGTTAGTGTGGATTTCTTTCAGGTAAATTTGGGCTTCTAGTTCGTTATTTCCTCTGATGAGGATACCCAGCAAGGGTATTGTGTTGTTGGTTTCTTCTTATTTTGTTTCAGGTTTTAGTCACAGATGCACACAGTTTCTCATGAGATTATCAATTTCACTTTAAGTCTAAAGAATTAGTAATGAAATAAAGGAATGTAAATTAAATAGGGATTTGCCTGCAGAATTGGCTTTGAAATAGGAACATGCAGAAAAATGAGATTTACTCCCTTGCTTGGCAAGAAGCCTAATAGATCTTCGCTGTTCTGTTCTGTTCTCTTCTCTACTTGTGCTGGGAAGTGCTCCTCATCTGACTTTTCCAGCTGATTAGGTGGTGCCTATGTTTGATCAGCCTCATGTGATTCCTAGATTTCTCTCTCCTGAGGATGACATTCCATAGGCTCACTTGGAGCAGCTTCTTCAGGATTAAATTCAGCATCTAAGTACTGAGTTTATGCCATGACATTTCTTCTTTTGTGAATTTCATTCCTTTGAAAATGTTGATGATTGTTTCATGTGTCTTTTCAAGTTGTTCCTTTTTAATTATGATTTGATATCATTTATGTCTCCTGCCAACCTAGCAGTTCAAACATGCAAATGTGAGTAGATAAATAACTACCACTTTAGTGGGAAGATAGCAGCGCTTGTAACAGAGATGAATACCAGCCCCTATATTCGGTAACAACCAGGGGTGGGTTCTACTTACCTTTACTACCGGTTTGCAATGGGATCGTGACCGTGCGCGCAATCGCTTCACTCACGCACCTGCCTTGCTTCTGCTCATGCGCAGAAGCTTCTATGTGTGTGCAGATCGCCAATGATGACATCCAGGGCAGTGGGCGGGGCCTCCTGCCAGTTTTACTACCAGTTCTTGCGAACCAGTCCAAACCGGGAGCAACCCACTACTGGTAACAACTAGCGGAATAAAACGGTCATTTACCATTACCTTTTTATTATGTGTGTACAGATTCATACTTTGGGTTTCCCACTAGATGCTCCATCATAATATCATGAATGCTTAATTAATTGAAAACATGATTTAATTCCTCAGATAACATTACAAAATGGAAACTAGTTTATAAAGGAAATTTGAGTTTCCCTATAAGCCACTTCTTAATATTCTAAAAACTTAATACCTACTTGGATATATACTAAAAAGATACCATTCACGTACCATGTAAATATGACTATTGTGTTTCTGATAATTTGTGGTGTTACTAAAGCAACACAGAACAAATGCACCAATTTAGCAGGTTTAAATAGTATGTTTTTTATTGCATTGGCATGTTTTGCTGCTTTCTTATTGCTTATCTAATTTCTTTGTAGTCTGTCTTAGATGATTTTCTGACTCCAAATTGGACTTGGTACTATATACTGTATTTGTATCATCCTCTGCTGCATGGCTAATCCTCATGGAATTTTCTATACCTGCTTTTCCTTCATTGTACTGATCTTTAGAAACTGAGGCTATAAAAAAAATGAATCTCAGTAATAAGTCCTAAGTGCAGAGGCTGCAATAATTCTAAATTATGTCTGGATATTATAATATCTTCTACAATTTGGAATACTCCCTCACATAGTTCTGAAATATTGCTAAGATTTCTATGGCCTTTACTTCCTCAGATTTCCATTTAGTATTACTACACTATATGAGTTTCTGGTTTATGCATAGCCTTTGGTAAAAGTAATGACCCTTGATTGCTGACCCTTGATCATAGAAACTCGAGAATGATTTGCTGCTTTGTTATTATTAGTTTAGCGTGAATATCCCATTTGATTGATGAGCTCTATTAGAGTGGGCAATTATCTTCTTCCCCCTTTTGCCTGAGTTGATTTTAAATATAGCTCCAATTTTAGAAGGACATTCTAATGAATGGTGCAAGACTTCAAGTAATTCATGTCCTTAGAATTATGTACTTCTTTAATATGTGCAGTTGTTAAACTTATCCTTTTTTCACTCTAATCTGCATTTCTCTCATTTCCATAGTCGTGCTCCAAAGTCTTGAATTCTGCTGTTCATTAAAATATTTCGACTATTTGTTTTAGTTAAATACAGTTATTAAAAAGCCTGTTCTTAGCCTTGAATACCGTTGGCAAAATTCTTCCTTATTCAAGCATAGGAATGTGTATCATATCATTCACTTAGTTTTTGAAGTATGGCAGATATAATCAATTTAAACAAATGATTATACTTTGTATTAAGGTTCATTAAAATAGTTGATACAGTCAGATGATTTCACACCAAATTTAAGACTGTATTTCTGTACTTCTTTTAATACATAAAAATTCAAAATCAGATCTCTATTGTTATGCTTCTGCGTATATATATTTTGATGGTGGTAGTTTTTACAAAGCTGAACTGAAATGCCCATGCGCACAATATTTCTAAATTTGAATCACATAAAGAACATTCAGAAAATCCAATATATTAAGCATTTTCACCTGGTATTTTAGTCACAACCTTATATTTATTAGACTATTTTAAATTATCCTTCATTTTTACTGGCTATGGTGTAATGTACAAGTATGAACTATTAATTATTCATAGTCAAAATATTCACATAAAATAATGGCATAATAATTCAGGTGTTGAGCTGTTAAGACAGCAGACCATCAAGCATATCTAAATTATGGGGATTATGAGGTCTTGAAGCAGTCAAGTCATGGATCATGCAAGTCTGAATTCCAGCATACCAAATGAGTCAGAAACAGTTCATAATTAAATCCAGGCATAGCTTAAGGTCCAAGACTGGAATAGAGTCATAAAGCAAGAACATGTACATCGTTAAAGTTGAGAAGAAACAGGAATCAGGAAAAGGAAGTAAGGCCAGTTATTCAGAATTAAGAGTAAGATTAGGACAGGGCTTTATATAATTTGGTGAAATAAATTTAATCCTTGGATCATCTTCCAGGCTAATTATTCAAAGAACCAGACATCCTTTAAAAAATGGACTATAGTCTTATAACCACAATACTCTGTTGATCCAAAGAAAGTACCAAAAGTTTCACTTCCTGCCTAGGTCATTGGTAGAAACGAAAAGCATAAAAGACCAGGTATATTCTAAAGTGCAAGTTATATAAATGAATAATAAAGAATTAAAAAGACACATGGAGTTAAAGTATAAAAATTAATTTATATAGTTGTGAACTTGCTGTTAGTCCCCTTCATCCCTGGCACTCATGCCCCCTGGAGACTGCTATCCTGTAGTCTTTTTGCAAAGATCAGCTGTGTGGAGCACATATGTTATATATCTCAGTTATATATTATCATCCCTGGTGAAGTGAGTGATGGATGCCTGAAGCTGTAGGAATCTAGATGAGGAACGGTAGATTTCAACTGAACCCCAGTAAAACAGAGTAATTGTGGGTGGGCCCCTCTGAAGCCAGGAGTTTATCATCTTTCATCTTGGATGAGGTTGCACTACCTCAGACAGACCCAGTGCATAACCTGTGGATCATCTTGGACTCACAGCTCCAACACAAAGAGCAGGTGGCAGCTGGGGCCAGGAGGGCCTTTGCCCAAGTCTGAGTTGTGCACCAATTATGCCCTTTACTGGACAGATAGTCTTACACTCGGTCACTCATGCCCTGGTCATCTCCCAATTGGACCATTGCAATGTGTTCTACATGGGACATGCATATTGGGTGCCCAAAGAACGGCACAAATATCAGCTATATGTTGTTAATTTAATAACACCCGTCAGTTCCGTGAACTGCACTGGGTACCAGTTTGCTTTCAGGTCCTATTCAAAGTGTTGGTTATCATCTATAAAGTCCTACATGGCATAGGACCAGGTTACCTACATAATCAACCATGCAATCTTATCAGCCCATCACACTTGATCAGGCAGTGAAGGTATGTTACAGACCCCATCAGTCAAACTACTTCGAATGACAGGATCTATGAGGAGAGCTTTCTTTTCCACTGCCGCTTTGTGGAACATCCTACCCATGTAGGTGAAGAAATCCCCCAATCATTTGGCTTTCTGTGAAGGGATCAATGCCTTGCATGGGGGGCATAGAGCACCACACAACCATGGAGCTGGCAAATCCCTTGAACCCCCTGTTATACTGTTAAATGGCCATCAGAGGATTTCCCTATTTTGATATTTAATTGTCATTCTATAATTTTAAAATTGTTAACCCTTATTTAATGTTTAATTTTAATTTTAATGTTTTTTATTTATCAATTATATTGTACAACGCTCAGAGCCCCTCTTTGAGGGTTTAGAAATATGAAATGTAAATAAATATAAACATGGGGAATCTCCCATCTTCACCTTATCTGGAGAGGCTCTGAAGAACTATTCTCAATCTTTCCTCAGATGTCTTTACCAGTAGTGGGTTTCAAATCCCTTCATTACCGGTTCACTTGTGGGTGCTCATGCGCTCACATGCACGATGCTTCTGCACATGTGCAGAAGCTTCTCCTAATGCGCAGAGACGTCCGGGCAGGTGGGGGGAGCCTCCCGCTCCCACCACTACCAATTCACCCGATCTGGAGCAAACCGGTAGCAACCCACCACTGGTCTTTACTACAAGAAAACATGGTCATTGATCTTACCTGTATCTTAATGGTTAAGTGTGGGTATGAAAAATAGAAAGCAAATTGTTTACAGGTTCTTAAATTTAAATCACAATTAAAGAACAGATACTGAACAAAATTTAAAAAATTAAATGATTTTATACAAGAAAAAGATACTAAGAAGAAGGAATTGATAACATGGAACAAGAACAGGAACCGTTCTGACCCAGCCTTAGCAGAAGCAAGAAACAGACTCCTTGTCACAAAAAACTCCTCTTTATTTACCTCTTGTGAATTAATTGCATTCACCTACTGAAAAGTCCAGGCAATAGTCCTTCAAGGAGTTAACTGCAATAACAAACCTTATCAGTTATTTGCGATAATTGCAAGGCCATGAGCTGTCAGCTGAAAGGCTGCAAATTAAGTTCTGGCAAACAGTCTTTTTGGCACAAAACACAATGAGCAAAATCTTCAGAAATATGAATTGTTGTCTCCTATGACAACTACTCCCCTTTCCTTCTATTTATTCCCCAGCCAGGGAGGGGCCATTCAGTGTCCACGTGTGCTTTGCTTCTCGAGTCAACTCCTTGTCCTCCATTGTTCCCCTCTCCTAACTGCTCTGCGCATACATGTGTCTGAAACAGGTCCCAGCTGTTCTTCCTCCTCACTCATCTATCACTATGGAGCTTTATAAGGCCAAGAGTTTCCAGCTATTCATCTACATCCAGTTAGTAATGTTTCAGAAGCAATGCACACAACAAGGGTTTCTCACTATTGTCAGCGCTTATGAGCTCAGAAAATGCAAGAAAACAACAGGGGAAGCAAGAAGAAAGAGCAGAAAATATCTTAAGATTGGAAGCAGGTTCTTTGACTTGTTGCTCTGGTAGCCCGGGTTTTCTGGAATCAGAGTACTGGTAATGCAGAAGGTAAAATAACTGCTTTAAGAATGTACCTGCTAAAAGATTTAGTTCACATTTTTGCCCTCAGTTGCATGTTTTGCTTAAAAGTAACCCCTCAAAAAAATTTTCTGCACATTTAGTTATATCCCTTAAATGAAATCCTTTTATTTCCAGGATAATTATTGATTGATTGATTGATTGATTGATTGATTGATTGATTGATTGAAACTGACTGGCCCAAAGTCCTCCAGCTGACTTTCATGGCTAAGATGGGACTAGAACTCACAGTCTCTTGTTTTCTAGCCTGATGCCTTAACTACTATACCAAACTGGCTGTTTCTGTGAGACTACTATATGTGATTCTTATATGAGAGTGCTATGGAAATTATTCCATATACTGTACAATATATTTTATGAACATTTTTTACAGTTCCCTGAGAAATATATCACAAACATCAGACTTGTCCCAAATTTTTGAGTTATAGACCTTTGCATTCTTTTTTTCCTGACTAGATTCCTTTTGATAGAAATCTGGAGGGAGTCAGAGATTGCTATGGTAGGAATGTCAATGGCTCTAAGCCAGAATTAGGTCTGTGTTCTGTATATGGCTAATCTATCTGAAAATATAAGGTGATAGTAAGACAATAAATATATTCATGATTCCATCATAATCTGAAGAAAATTGCATTTAACAATTCAATTTAAGGTACTGCACCATTTCTTTAGCTTTATTTTTCTCTCCAAAATGATTTAGAGAAAAAAACCATATATTTAAAGCTTAATGCCTCTGAGGAGGCGAAGTCATCTGGCCCGAATGTCTTTCATGTGAACAAGTCTGAAAATTAATCTTCCTGCCACAAGCGCAAGGTGTATGATAACCTAACCCATGACCATTTCAGTAAAATAATAAATTTTGCTCCATTTTTTTTACTGATTTTTCATTCAGATATGAACATAATCTGACCAAAGAAATGTTAAATTACTTCCATCATGCCCTTTTCTGTCAGTTGGCTGTGAATTTATGAACAATAAATAACTTCTGAGGAGAGGAAACTTGAAGAGCCTTCTGTAGCTCTGTTAATATAAATGAAGTCTGTTTAATTTGGCCATTTTGAATTCTGGGACATTTTAAGTAGAAATGTTCGTTTAAGAAATGATAATGAAAATCCTAACTAGTTTAGTGTGCTGTATGTCATTACCTTGACAGATGAATTCATAGAGTCCATCATTCTGTTTCCAGAAGATAACCAACAGGAAAATGCTGGCATTTGTAAGCACAGCATAAAATCATTGTCTTTTTCTAGTTTTTGATTCTAAGCATTGGATTTTGATGAAGCCCAATATTTTAAATCTTAGACTTTGATTATGATCTGACAGGTTTTTCCTAAATCTGTTCCTAATTCACAGGCCATATCTGGTAATGAATGATAAGATTCAGCAAATATAATTAATATCTTTTATGAAAGTATTCAAAGTATCCCAGACCCAGTGATGTGTGCAATTCACAGCAGTCACTGATTACAAAGCTGTACAAAAATTAATTAAAATGTTTAACTATTAAAGAAAAAAAATACTATTGTTGTACAGAATAATAGCTAAGAGGCAGAGATTCCTGTGGCCTTTTGTTATCATGGAAATGGGTTACAAAAATAATTAGTGCACAGATTGAGAGAGGAACTACAATGCGGTTAATAGTTGAAAGTAGGGGATCCAGAACACAGTTCAGGAGAAGTTAATTCTACATCTACATTAAATTATACAGAGGAAATATGAAGTCATATAAAAAGGAAAACAGAGAGTAAGGCATGAGAAGAAATGCTTTGTTCAAATAGTATTCCATTAAAATTTGTAGAAGTGAAGGAAATTAATCTAAAAAACAAATTGTCAGACTACAGAAGAAACATGAATTCCTAGTGATTTTTTACAGTCTCTTTAAATTTATAGAATCATATTGTATAAGAGAATACTTTTAAAAGAGGATACTTTAAAAGTCTTCTAAAATTACAGTATACATACAAATTAATTTATGTTAATTATTTCTTGGCTTCATAAAATGAAGAAAGTACAAAAAAGTTTGTAAGTTATCATTAGCATAAATCTGGGATTTATATCTGAATGATTCCCAAGTGATCCAATTAAAACCCAGTGTGCTTTGTTGAAACTCTTTCAGAGCTTAAGAGGAGAAACTCTTTATTTTTAGTTTGATAGTAAGAAAAAGTGTAGTTGCAGTTTCAACTAAAATAGATCATCTGTGACTTTGTGATCAGAAGTTAAGTAGGGCTGGGAGTACCTGTACTACAAGAATGAAAGTAAAATAAAACAAAGCCAAATAAAACTGGCCTTCATAACAACCCTATCAATGAAATTAGTTGCCAGTAATGCCACCCAAAGTACATTACAAGAAGAAAAGGAATATGTGCTATATAGAAAGAATAGCTAGATTCATGTTGGAATCTGGTAGCCTATAAATCTAAGAAATATATATAGCAAAAGTAAATAATTAGGATAAGATGGCACAAAGGCAAATGTTGCTTTAGGCTTTTTAATTAAGATTAAAAATATAATGCAAATTTGTAGACTTATAGTTCCACTTGAATTGAATGAAGTTTGTGCCCAACTGTAGCATCAGATTGTACCTTCATGCAGAAATGGAAGATTGCATAACATCTACCCTTGGGTATCTTCTGGATTTGAATTCATTTCAGCACAGCTGATTAATTCCGAATTTGGAAAGTTAAATTTTCAGCCAATCTCAGTTCCTGGTGGCTTCATGGACATATGTATGTCATTTCTTGGCAGGAGTAGGGAAGTGGATTGTCATTGCCATCTTTCAGTTTTGTTTCCTTTTGTTTTTCATTGTTTATAAATGGCACAAATACTCCCAGCCCTGCTTAGCTCCTGAGTTTGGACCAGGTCAGCCAGCCACCTGCTGAGATTTAACTGGCATAATGCCAGAAAAAAAAACAGTTAAATAAAAGAATAGGTATATTCTGTGAGAAGATATTTGCTCTGGATAACATTTATGTTTTAAAACAATTTTAAAAATTGTCAAAAAATATATATTTGTGAGAAAGGATCCCCATAGTTGTTTTAAGCTTAGGCTTCTGCCAAGCTTCTTCATCTGTTTTCCAGAAAATGGTGTGCTGAGCAGCTGTATGATTTTTTTTCTCCTGCCGACAAACAGCTGACTTTGCTGCCAAATCTGGTTCTTTGGGAATGATCAAAGACAACCTTCAGGAGGCTGTGTACTTATCTGGGAAGAGTAATGTAGACAGTTGCAATTCTCTGTAAGAGTAGTTGGAGGGTTGGGTCTCAATCTTTTCCTATCAGTGTTTGTTTCTTAGGCATATTTTTGTTTTAAACAACACACTTTGATTTTTTTTTTTTAACTTACATCTTTAATTAATTGTCAGGTTGAATGCTGATTTATTATATATCCCCTTGCTAGACTGTGAACTTTTTACCTGTTTTATTGCTTTCTTTAGAATTATGAAAAACGCCACATAGAAGCAAAGACAGTGCCAAAAACTTTCTCCTTGGTAGTGAAAGTGATATTTGATTTGATTTATGTTTACATTGGATTTCCACTACAAGAATTTTACATTTTACTAGTTTTTAAAATAATTTTGTTATTTTATTTTTCTTTTTATTTCTGGTCTCTTCTCTCTCTTTCTCTCTCTCTCTAAAGAGATGGAAATTTTGTTATAGAACATCTATTTCTTTTGCCCTTGAGAAGAATTACTTATGTTTTGTTGTGAAAGCCTGGCTATAAAAGAAATTTGGATTATATTAAAAATGGAAACAACAATAAAGCTAGATCAATTTAATTCCTTCTTGGAAGCGTTTGGAAAAAATGCTTTTCAACTTACAGCCTCTGAATGAAAATTTACATAAAAGGTTTGATGATTTAACAACAGTCATAAATCAACCTAAGGATGATATTTAGAAGCAAATAATAACAGCTAAGTCAGACTTGCAGTTGGGTAGATTGGAAGTCAATTTGCTCCTGAGAGAACTGAAGGAAAAGGATTTTTTTTTTAAAGAGTTGTGGGCTCATTGGAGAAGGCTGAAAGGGGCATGAATTTTAAAAGGCTTAGAGATGCCAATATGGATCAGTGATGGACTGGACTGTCTTAAGAAAACTGATAGAGATTGTGGAATAGGCTTACTATATTCAATCAGAAGACAACTGTTAAGAGATGTTGTAATTCAACTTGTACGAAAACTTTCTGAAAACAAGTGCTACAGAAATGTTCACAACAGAGATCTGTGACTTTGGGGAATGAGATGCAATTTCTTAGGAAGATACCAGTTATAATTTCAATAGAAAGTGTTATTATTAAGAATCAAGATATTGACTGATCAGAGACAAGGACTGCAGTGGTTTATGGTAAACTAGAAGCCATTGTGGACTTTCTACATGTGAATTACAATAATACATTGTTAACAGAGGGATGTGAAGTTTTGTTTTGTTGTGGGTTTCATCTGTTAACTGTTTTCTTTTACAATAAATGGATGGTAGATCAAGTAGCTGGGTAAATAGAGCTGCAGAAGTTTATAAATTGTAGATCTGTTTTGCAAGGGATGAAACTATTATTGTCAAAAGACATTAATTAGTATTCAACTAGAGGAGACAATATAGGTCAGTGATTGCTAACCTTTTTGCCATTGTGTGCCAAAAGCAGGGGGAACACGGGGGGGGTCGTGCATGTGCATGCCCACACCCATAATTCAATGTGCCACACCCATGCATGCATGCGCGACCCTCACTTTTGGCACGCAATGGCACAGTGGGCCTGGTAGACCCATTTTTTTGCTCTCTCCAGGCTCCAGAGGCTTTCTTGGAGCCTAGGGAGGATGAAAAACAGGCTTCCCCACCCTCCTGGAAGCCCTCCGGAGGCCAGAAACAGCTTGTTTCCTGATTTCTGGTGGGCCCGGAAGGCCCAAAAATCAGCTGGCCAGCGCATGCATGCGCACCGGAGCTGTGCGTGCCCACCGATATGGCTCCACGTGCCACTTGTGGGATGCGTGCCATAGGTTTGCCATCACGGATATAGGTGAAAGTTTACTTTTTTAATGCACTTTTTGTCTTGTTTAGTTTTTGCTTTGTTTGTTGTTTCCCCTTTTGGGTGAAGTTTGTATTTTAACTTTGGAAATAAAAGAAAAAAGAAGATTCAGAGATCCTTATGTGCAAACATACATCTTATCTGGGAATATAATAATCTGTGGGTGGATTTTATTCTAATATTGGAATGAGAAATAAAACAAGACATCTCTGAACTCTTCTTTTAAAAACTGTAACATAATTAAACCAAAACTGCTGTCCTTCTGAAATTGAAGACAATACAGCAAATCACAGAATTGTCACCATACAAATTGAAGTACAGATTTCCTAGGTTCTAGAAATACATTTGACATTCTCTGTCCACATTCAATCTATATTTTCACAGCAAGGTTTTAGCAGTCAATAATACCATATCTTTATGCTATTTCCATAGGAATAGCACATTTTCACCAAGCTATTTTCAGAAATGTGTCTTGACTTGTGAATTGATCAAAAAAATTGAAAAATTGATCAAAGCAGTGGAGAAATTGCCTTACATGATTCATCAGGGGAACAATAAAACAACTACCCTTTTACACTCTTGAAGCATAATGGTATTTTTTCACTCTAGGGAATAGTTAATGTTGGTAATGTGTTCTGTAAGAGCATGATCCAGACGACACTAAGCACTCCGAAGTCTCATTTATTTTAACAAGAGAGCCAGTAAAAACATGCTTTCCTATCATATATTGGTATCAATGGGATTTTAATAGATGGTTAATTTAAGATGGGTCATACCCTATATGTGTCCTTTTACATATCGTTCTTTACAATATGCAACTTCCTAATTCTTATAAATCAAAGCCTAATTAACTGTTCTACTGATATTCATACAATGTTACTAAAATCTTCCACAAACTATGAATCCTAAAATGTTCCAAGGACAGAGGGCATACCAGGTTTAGTTCCCTTTTGAAGTAAATCACTGGAGATTTATTGTATTATATAATGTTGTGCATAATGATCAGCAGAAAGTCAAAATCCACTCATCACAGGATGCATTTCTAGAGAGAGAACATTATGATTGCAAACTTCTTTTGATTTATAGTGCACAAACTGAGCTTGGCGTCATATCCTAAAACTATCGTTTAAACTATATTTGATCTGACATTTCTTTAACAAGGGATGCTTTTTTGGCTTAAGAATCATTTACAGCAATTTTAGTTATATTAAATTCTTTTTCAAACCCATCCTCGACTCACAACACTATTATAGATAGTGAACACCCTGGGATTATTCCATACAATATTGGATATGAATATATACAACACTAAAACATTATAAAGTGTGTTTCTCTTCCCCCAACCTATTGCTAAAATTTAGAATATTTATATTATTATTACATTGGAGATAAAAACTACATAGTACATTTTGAAAAATGTTCCAATTATTTCATAGTGCTCTACAGGAAACATATTTGTGAGGTCTCATACTCATATATGCTTCATGTACTCAGGACTTGTGAATATTTATCAGAGAAATCCTTGGACAATTCTTTTGCCTCACAAAGTGAAGTAAAAAAAACATAATTGAAAGGCAAAAGCTTAGAAACAAAAGCCACTTAAATACTATAAAGCATTTTGGTTCTTTCTTCCAGTATTCTGATAAAATGTATAGTAAAATATTCTGGGCATTCTATATAACTTACTAAGATTCCTTATATGTTTCTTTGCTCTATTTTGAGGCTTCTCGCTTTTTATTGTTACTTCTCACAATATCAGCAGAGTATTAGTTTATGTATCTGTATTCTATTAAAAAATTTCCATTTTTTCCAAAGGTTCATGGAAAACTAACACGTGTATCTAAACATAGTAATAATACAATCAAAATATAACTAAATTCTTTAATCCCTAATTATGAAAAAGAAGGACAAAGCAGTAAGGCTTAACATTTGAAAAGTAAAACCTAGAAGAAGAATTAAAACATCAAAGAGCATTGAGTAAGAGAAAGCACAACTCTCTAGGCAGGAAATTCCAGTCTGGGTTCAGACTGTGAAAAAGCCAAATATACTTTTATTGCTCTGTGTTCATATATGACCAGCAGTGCCTGGGATTGGTGTAGTGGTGTACAAATGATTTGGGATAGAATATCCTTTCTTTTCTGCTGTGCTCTACAGTGAGCTAGCGGCTACTAGGATCTGTTTGATGTTAAGAAAAACTGGCAATGTGAATGGACTCTGGAAAATGCAACCTGCTCTGTCTCCTCGTTTCATGTTCATGTAAACTAATTATGATCTCAGAAAGCCTGATAATTTTTCATGACTGTTACAAGGTGGATTCTTAATGTACAAGCTACAGTTCTCAACAAGATTATATAAGTGTATCAGGACAATTATAATAATTGAATATGGTTTATGCTGGGAAAACTGAGAGGTGTTTTGAATAATTTTCTTCGGTGCAAAGGGTCACAATTATGCTATATAGTTAAAATTGCACAAATAAATTAGAATGTGGGTAGCTTTTTTCCTGTAGCTTTGCAGTTTTTCACCGCAGTGAGAACTATAGACCAGATTTCTATAGGGAAGAAATCCCAAAACATTGGGAAGGTGATTGAAAATGCCTCCTTCTGACTTCTCAGATGACAATTTTGTATAGATGTGATCTGGAGGGAGTTGCTTCTCTTGAACAGAGAAGTCAGCCACTTGGATAAACCAGTGTAGAACCATGTAGGGTCTTAAAAAATTGCATTGGGAAACCAACTACCAATCAATGTAGCTCTTGAAACAATGGGGTCACCTGAGTATCTGGATACACCCTTCACTGTTTAGTTCACCTCATTTTGTACCAGCTTTTGAATGTTTTCCAAAGACAACATCATACACAGCCCATTAACCAACTCAAGTAAGAGGTGACAAATTATGCATGATTATGAGCAGCTCCTTTAAATTCAGCAGTTGCCTCAGGTGTAATTTAACAAAAGCTCTCCTGGACACAGCTGACATCTGTTTTATTGAGCAGTTGTTGTGAAGAGAACACTATGGTGCAATTCGATCAAGTGCCTTAGTTACGTTTATTCTAATGGTGACCAAGCTCTTGATCAAATTGCCCTCTGAAAGCCCAAATGATCCATAGGCACCTGGGGCAAATTGATCTAATAGGATCTTCCTCATTATGGAAGGAAGTCATCATTAATAGTAATCAGGAGTAATTTGTCCACATCTGATTAAGCTCAATACCCACCCCTCCCAGAAGCAACCAGTGCAACTCCCGCACTGAGGTCTGCACAAAATCATGCGGGCTGCTGCATTTTGAACCAACTGGAGCTTCCAGATAATTTTCAAAGGCAGCCCCATGTAGAGCGCATTGCAATACTTAAAACGGTAGGTGACTAGGGCATGAGTGATTGTGAACAGGGATTGTTGGTCCTCGAAAGGGCGTAACTGGCACGCAACCCACAGTTGTGCAAAGGCCCTCCGAGCCAAGACTAGCATCTGCTCTTGGAATTAATTGTAATACATGGCTGTGAAAGTTGGACCATCAGAAAGACTGGGGAAAGAAAATGGATGTATTCAAATTTTGAAGTGCTGGAGAAAATTGTTGAGAACAGATAATTCAGTACTAGATTATGTAAAACCAAGCTATTCACTAGAAATACTAATAGTGAGACTAAACCTCAAATATTTTGCTAAAGCACGAGTCATTACAGAAGACTTGGTGTGAGAAAAATTAAAGTCAATAGAAAAAAAAGACCCACAAAATGCAAGATATACTTACTGATGACACAAGCAGTGGCTTACAAAAGAAGTTACAGAGAGACAATCCAGGTGAAATGATACCTGTCAGTTTGCAAAAAGTCAGACATGACTGAACAACTGAACAGCAGTAACAGATAAATGTTATACATAGATAATTCCAGATTATTATTATTAACTAAAATTAATTTTCCTTTCTGGAATCTGATATATAAATGATGAACTTTAGTTTACATCACATGGTCCCTACCATTGGCAACAACAGATAGGAAGTGGCATTTTGATATTTCAAGGAGAAAGTTCAGATGGCCACAGAGTTGCATGCACATACACACAGACCCACCACATGTCATTCATGTCTATATCATGCACATATAATAGTTTGCTCATTTATGGATTGAACTATGTGTGTATTCTGATGGGAAATAGCTCTAAACTATTAGGATATTGGATGTGGATAAATGATCCCATTTCCTCCAAACATTTGTTCTTCATCTCCTTCAGGGTGGAATTTATTGCAGTGTAATTTAATCTAGCATTTTCAACATCATTAGCCAACACATTTTACATTGATTCTTCCAGAATATCAAATCCTGATGGACAGTTTACATTATCCAACAGTTTGTTGTCTGTTGAACCTTAGAAATAAAATAGACTCAAATTAAGACTTGCATGCTATGATTTGGTTTATATCCTTGCATTCAAAATTGAGAAAAAGTAAATGGTGAACTGTTTATGGTTTAATAAACCTTTGGTTTATTATGTATGCCAATTCCTGATTTCTGCATATAGATATTTGCCTTGCTAATTGTCCAGCTCATTTATTGTTTACTTTGAACACCTGGCTATGCCTTTTGTAGGTTCAATATCAGATGTATATTAATTTATATTACCCACATTCTCATGATGAAACTAACGTATTTTCAGTATTGGAATTACAAGTAATAACAACATATTTGGGTCACGTATACTTAGTTGTTTGCTTTATAAACAAAGATAGATTAAGAGTTTTTCAGAAAAGAGAATGTTTGTAGCTCAAGGTTAAACTTGTTAAGGTTAAACGCATTGTAAGCCGCCCTGAGTCTCCAGAAAAGGGCGGCATATAAATCGAACCAATAAATAAATAAATAAACAAACTGTGGGGGTCCTTGGTACTCTCTGAGTGTGGTTGTTTTCTTGCAGATGTTTCATTATCAAACTTGGTAACATTATCACTGTTTTTCTCAAATAACATAAGATCGACCATAAAAATGGCAGCTTGTTTGCTGCCACTGAATAAATTCTATGTTCCCCTATGAGGGAGATTCTAAATTTGATAGATAAAATCAATAAAATAAAATCTAATGTGCATAGGCTTCAGAACAAAAGATTTCAGTTGAACATTAGGAATGATGGTCTTTCCTCTCTGTAGATTGTCAAGCAGAAGGGGGATATTTTCGCTCTAAAATTTCTTCCTCGCTGAGGAGGATTCTCAAAGGCTGTTTCCAATTCCGTGATGTATGTAATGAGCTAACTGATCTGAAGACCACATAAAACATACAAATGGCTCTTATACTGTATATAACACTTGAATAGCTTTGTCAGTGTTTTGTAATATCATACAGCAAAATGAACAATACTGAATAACAAAAGAAACAAGAGACAACACCTACATACAACCTAACCCACTGTGTTCCTTTCAACCCTAAAGAATACAATACTTACCAATAACATTATGCACTGCCACATTACTCCTGCAGTGAATATCAATCCAAAAAATAACATCAGGAATGTTGTGACAAAAAAAAGATGTTGAGACTTTGGAAAAAGTTCAGAGAAGAGCAACTGAGATGATCAAAGGTCTGGAGACTAAAACATATTAAAAATGGTTGCAGGATTTCGGTTTGGCTAGTCTAAAGAAAAGAAGAACTAGGGGTATCATGATAGCAGTATTCCAATATTTGAGGGGCTGCCACAAAGAAGAGGGGATCAAATTATTTTCCAAAGCACCAGAGAGCAGGACAAGATGCAATGGTTGGAAATTAATCAGAGAAGCAACCTGGAATTAAGGAGAAACTTCCTAACAGTGAAAACAATTAACCAATGGAACAGCTTGCCTCGTGGGCACTTCATCACTGGTGGGTTTTAATAAAAGACTGGACAGCCCTTGTCTGAAATGGTATAGGATCTCCTGCTTGAGCAGGGGGAGACACAGTCCCTTCTAGCTCTATTCTACCACAAATTTCCCAAGAGAAAGGCTCATGTTCCACTGGAATGCAGTCTGTCCACCAAGCTAATGCATGCAAGGCATCAAATCCATTTTACCATCTGTGTAAAGGGAAGAATTATTTTTGCAAATGTTTACTTTCCTACTTTGTTGTTAGCTATCTGTTGCTATTGAAAATGCTCCTTTATTTTAAGCACTAAGCTTCATCTCAGTTTCTACGGCATGTAGAAAAATGGTTGTGTAAATATCTGATCAGAGTAACATCATCTATTTTAATATATGAGCTCTGACCCTTAACTGAGGCTTGGTGTTATACATGAAGTTTTCACTTATAACAATTGGGACTGGCATCTTCATCACGAAGTTACATGGCTGTAAAGTAAAATATCCATGACTGCACCTGACCTAAAACATCAGCTCTTCCTGCGGTCATTAAGCTAATCATGATGGGTTATTAAGTGCAACATCATGTGACTGTGACTTGCAACTTCTTGCTGGTTTCTCCATGGACTTTGCTTTAGAAGCATGCTGTGAAGGTCACCAATGGCAATCACATGACTATGGGATGCTGCAACCATTGTAAATGCATACTGATTGCAAGTGCCCTACTTGTGATCATGTGACCATGAGGATGCTGCAGTGGCTGCAATATTATCCATAAATATCCTTATTCAGCACTGTCATAACTTCAAACGGTCATTAAAGAATAGTCAGTGAGCAAGAGCTACCTGTATTACTATTTATCCAGAAAGCCTATTGGAATCCCAACATTCAAAGTAGTGGAGTAAGAAGGCAGCACTGGACGGTTGTTTGATTGCTGGAAGATACACTTTGTCATGACGGGGAGAGGAATATGCCGAGTGGCCAGGGTTGTCTTACACATATGTATGAGGCAATTTCTTCCCCCCACCCCCCAAACAATGAGGCTACATTGCAGTATTTATGTTTCTTGTTTCAAAAGTGTAAAAATATACACTTCTGAGTTTGGGGTTGCATGACCTATTCCTGGAATGGAGGTGGAATGTGGAAGATTTGGAACAGACATCAGAATTTCCCAGGGAAAATATACTGTATTACTACTTAATACTTACAATAATAGCATGTGTATTGATATGCAGAGAATTGGCTTAGTCCATTTTATTTACTCAGATTTCAGTAATTAAAAGAGAACACAATCAAAATACAGAAAGGCATAGCAAAATCAGTTCATAGCAGGGAAGAAATATAATGTGCCCCTGTGGAAGATTTTTCCGTCTAAAGGATGTCAGCGTAAGCACCCAGTAAGTCTACCTGGAGAGAGCCGCATTTTCACAAGCAAATCAACACAGCCAAAGAAGCTTTCAGTTACCTTGCTGATAATTCAGGTGTTAGGTGAGTAGAGTTTCATATCAGAACAGTTGACTGAGTTAACAGTTATACTGCTTCTCTGATTTTTATTTTTTTTTAAATGAAAGCATAACTGAAATACATGGTTGCAGTAATGATGTTACGTAGCTTTGGTAATGAAACTAGTGATGCAGCACTGGTGATATTACCTAGTTTGAGTAATGAAATGTTTGCAAGAAAACAACCAAGCTGAGAGAGCACCAAAGATCCCTCAGTTGTCGTCCTTCTCTTCCTCCTCCTCCTCTTCCTCCTCCTCCTCCTCCTCCTCCTCATCTCCAAACACCCCACTCTCTTCTAGCACTGATGATGTTACCTAGCTGGATAATCAAATGTCTGCAAGAAACAACCAAGCTCAAAGAGTACCAAGGGCCCCGCATTTCAACCCTCAGCTGCAAATATTCTTTTTTTATGTTACAGGGCAATCAGTTTCTTGTACAGAATCAGCCTTTCAGAATCAGCATTAATACAGAATCAGTCTTTAAGAAGAGATTGGACAGCCACTTGCCTGAATTAGTATGGGGTCTCCTTCTTGAGCAGGGGGTTGGACTAGAAGACTCCCAAGACTTCCAGTCCCTTCCAGGTCAATTCTGATTCTGATTCTGAGCTGCTCCCTGTATGTTCCCATCTTCATTAAATCTCCTTTAAAGTCCTCTCTGTAGTTTATTCTGATCAGGAAGCAGGGACCGCCAAGGAGGCTATAAAGAAACAAATGATCATAACATATATAATCAAAAAACAGTCCCAGCACCCACCACTTTTCTGCAATATTGCGACATGCAGCGACCAAATTAGTCTGTAGCAATGTACATGAACATTAACTTAAATTTTAAAAAATGCTCTAAAGAAGCTAATCAGAGAAAAACACTTCGGAACAAATACCAAGAACTCTGCATCACAAATATATCTAATGCACCTTAGACAGCAAAGGGGTATGGAGTAGCCCATCCAGAGAAAATTTCAGAGTTGTGCAACTCTGCAGCCACAATATATAGCACTTCAGCCAACACTTTGAACAAGATTCAGAAGGGCAACAAAAGGTACCACAGAAAATAACACTGAAATCAGAGATATTTTCTTCAATAATATCAGCTAATCATAATTTCCAAACAGCTCTCCTGCTTTGAGCTTGTTGAAGACAGCTAACAAAAACATGAGTATTGCTGGACAAATCTAAAATTTGCATTATATCTTATGTTCCAGGAGACCAGAGATAACTGCAGATTTGAGGGGGGGGGGGGTGTTCTAAAAAAAAAAAAAAAGCCAAGGTGATTTTAACAACCAGATGATTAAAACACCATCCTTTTTATGTGAGTCATATGGGCAGTGCATTATCAAAAGGAAAAAGGTTTCATTGAAAGAGTTGCTGTTTTACTTGCCTTCCACCTGCAAATACACCTGTAGAAACTGAGACTTCCGTAAGATCCAAACTGAAATTAGAGCTTGTTTCTTTGTAACACTGTCATAGAACATGTATATTAAACCAGCCTCTCTGTACTTTAATGTGTCTTTTCCCTATTCATCTCAACTTTGATTATGTTTCATTATCGTTTAATAAATGCAATAAGTATAACAAAGACTCTGAATATCTTATGTATTAACAGTAATGAAACATAACATTTCATGGACTAGAGCCCATTTTATTGCATGCATCAAATCTGGGCAATTTCTCTTCTTTAAAAGTGAGGATGGATCTCTCTCTCTCTCTTTCTCTCTCTCTCTCTCTCTCTCTCTCTCTCCCTCCCTCCCTCCCTCCCTCCCTCCCTCTCTCTCTCTCTCTTCCTCTCTCCCACTCCCCCTCTCTCTCATATCATCAAGCCACAGAGCTGAGGTGCCTCAGTGGGAATGATGCCTTAAGGCTTATAGGAACAACATTTTTATTTTATCTTACTTATTGAAAATAGTGCAGAGTGTCAGGGAAATGAGGTTAGAAATTACACTGAATGCTTGAGGAAACTAACTAGCCTAGCCAAGTCATAAGCAGAAAATATCACTGCCCAAATAGCTATATTAGAACACCAATTATGATATTACTTGTTTTAGCTGTTTAACATAGCTAGTCCTTTAGAAATTATTAATTTAATTTTCACTGTTTCTTTGCAGGATTCAAGCCAGAAAGTAGAAAGTAGAAAGTAGCTTACTTTGTCTCATTGTTTCTAACGTAAAACATACACTTACAAATCCGTTTGGAACAGCTATTCATAGAGTTTAAATTAACATAATATACATTAGGGCAAACTTTCCCCATAATACAGTACAGCATTTTTTTTTTTTAAAAAAAAGTCCTGATATTGAAGCCTTCTAAAGTTTGAAAAGCCAGGCTCATTATCAGTAGTTTTGTAAACCACAAAGTAACTGATTCCAACTATCCAGATATAATCAAATATTCCACTTTCTTAATGGAAGATTCTCTCAGTCTAAACTAATATGCTCCTCTGACTGAACTGTGGCTAAAGAATATCACATGGAATTATTGGCAATGATTCCAGCAGCCTAAACTCTGTTATAAAAGATAACACTGACTGCATTCAAGAAAATGAAACTAAGCTTTCGAGGGAAAATCAGAATTAAAAAGGGGTTGGAAGACTGGGAAGAATTTGCATTTAATCATGTGGTTGCTTTGTAATTGGACATTTATTTTATTGATTGGCTCTCCTCTGAGAGAATAGAACTACTATTTTATATCTTTGCAAGCCAATCTATAAGCATGTATTTCCACCTTTCTCATTTCTTTAAAATTACATGTTAGTATGGAATATTTGTGAATTTTTACCATATTTGGATTCCATTTGTGGGAAATAAGATTGTATATTTTAGTTTGGTGCATGTTTGTCAGTTGATTTGCTGTCTTGTTCTCCAAACAGTAGAATATTATAGGAGAATATTTTTCTGTTCTGCAGAATTTTAAAAAGAGTACTCAGATAGGCAGGCATTGAGGGGGGGAAATTAGATATTTAGTGGCTGTAGAAAAATGACAAAAGAACCACAATTAGAAGATCCAATTAGAAAATCCAATTACTTGTCCCAAGTCACAATCACCCTCAAATAATTGTGGAATAGTTATTTCTATTTCATTAAGGTTCTAATATCACATATAAGCAGTTCCAAACCACAGACATCAGTCATGTCTTAAACATCTGTCCTTGAATCAGTGTTTAAGGCAATGTTTCATATATTTCTACTAATTGTTCAATACTTTTTGCATCAAAACTGAAAAGCTGGAAAGACACAAAGAGGGAAAAAAGGGGGGAATAGAAATAATACAAAAAACTTAAATGATTATACTGAGATCAACAGTGGAAAGACAGAAAAGAGGGTGAAGGGATGGAAAACAACAGGAAGTACAGGGCAAACTAGAAGAGTCCATGTCTTTGAAACACAAAATTATTACACTGGGACTAACAGTGGGGAAATAAGAAAGAGGGAAATGAGATGGAAAATAATGGGAGACACAGGGCAAAACAGGAGAGTTCAGGATTTTAAAACACAAAAGAAAAGGAAGGGAAAGAAAAAGAAAAAAAATAGAAAGAAGAAATGAAAGGGGAATATGTTACATATAATTAGAATTGAAATAAGAACTGATGAATTGAAATAATTTTTAGAAATATGTAATAGTTTGAATATTTTTAACTAAAATTATGGAAATTGTAACAATTGGAATATTTTTAATTGTATTGTTGGAATTTATATAATGAGAAGTTTTTAGAAACATGAATAAGTTAAATAAATCAGAGGATAACAGCTAGAATGTCTTCAAATTTAATTAGGGAAATTGCAACAAGTGGAATATTTTAATTGCATATTTGGAACCTAATCAAAAAAGGAAAAATTGAAATGATATTGTATTATGAACTAATTAGACTATGGTGAAAGCAGAAATGATTAAGATGTTGTTTGAAGAGATATAAATATATATGCTTGATAAAACAATTGAAAATTAGAGATATTATATAAAAAGAAAAGTTGGCTACTGGTTCTTATTAAGATGTTGGATTGTATCATTTGGAATATAGATTTATTATTTTTATAAGAAATGAACGATTGTAACACCACATAATTAATTGATTTGATTTAAGATATTAGATATTGAAAGAGTTGACAATGGAAAACATTAGTGATTATATTAAAAGAATATAAGGGAAGGGTAACATTGGTTTACAAAAAAACAGAGAATAATTATTATGGCAAAAAGGGAATATATAAATTGTGAATTTAATTGAAATGACTAAAAACTGTTTAAATCTGTGAACCGGCAAATACTCTGTTCAGAAAAAAATACATTGTATGTTTGTTTGTTTATCTGTAAAAAATAAAAAAAAAACCTTTATAAAAAAAAACTGAAGGAACATTTGACTTTCACAATTAGGGGAAGTTGCAAGAGACAGCACACAACATCCCCTAGTACAGGGGTGTCAAACTCAAGATCAGATCTAAGTGCTTAGATCTCGCCCATGGGGCTGTCCTGGAGACAGCAAAGAACCAGCCTGTGTTGCCTCTGCCAGGAAAAATGGAGCTCGGGAGGGCCACATGCGGTTCTCCCAGCTCCGTTTTCAGCCACGATGGCATCCTGCAGCCCTCTGCCAGCAAAAACACAGCTTGGGTGTGGGGGGAGGTCTATTTTCGCTGGCAGAGGGCTGCAGGAGTCACACAACGACTTCCGATTGATATCGCAGGACTTCCAGTTGACGTCACGGCAAGAACTGCTGGAAAATAGCGGAGCTCTGCCGGGCTTCATGAAATGCAGCCAACAACTGCTTACTGGGAGTCCTGCCTTAGCACTTGGCCACCAGTAGCCTGCTGACCTTTTGCCATGCCCTTGTCTTCTCCTCCTGACATCTCCTGGTGGTCTCCCAACCTATTGCTTTGGTTACAAAGCCGAGTCTCCTTCCATGGAGAGGGAGTGACCTCCCTCTGACCAACACACTTTTCCCTCCCACACACACCATGAGCAACCTGGCCAAAGAGAGAGAGAACAGCAGCAGCAGCCTCAAGGAAGAGGTAAGCGCAGCCAGGCACCTCCTTAGGGAAGCGGGTTGGGTTAGGCCGTGGGGTCCTGGTGCCCTGGGTTGTGTGCTTGCCCTTCCCTTCCTAGGGCTCTGGACAGCCTGTGCCACTGTTCGCCACTGTTCGGAGGTCTTCCATGTGGCCTGAGAGGGATGACGAAGCTCCTCTGGAAGACAAGGGTTTGGCACTCTCCTTGGTCTCGCCTTCTTCCACTGGAGACAATGGATGCCTCCAGCACTGCCTGGGCCACCACAGGTGCCTCGACATGAGTGACATTGAGCTGGCCACACTCCCACACCCTTGCCTCCCGAGCTGAAACACAACCCTGAAGCAGCCATCAATGAAATCGAGTTTGACACCCCTGCCCTAGTAGTTTGATGTCTCTTTGTGTACAGTATGATTTAGAATAGGGGTATCAAACTCAAGGCCCGAGGGCTGGATCCAGCCCACAGGGTGCTTAGATCTGGCCTGCAGGGCCACCCTGGAAACAGTGAAGGACTGGCCCTTGGTGCCTCTGCCAGCGAAAATGGAGCTCCATTTTTGCTGGCAGAGGATTTCAGGCGGCTGTTGCATCTGAAAACAGAGCTTGTGAGGGCTGTGTGTGGCACTCCTAAAGTCCGTTTTCGCTGGCAGAGGGATGCAGAAGACCATCGCAGCTGAAAACAGAGCTCGGGAGCCTGTTTTCGCTAGCAGAGCACTCGGGCCACCACAGGTACCTCTGATACAAGTGATGTTGACCTAGCCACGCCACCTCGGCCCCCCCGAGGTCAAACACAACCGTGATGCGGCCCTCAATGAAATTGAGTTTGACACCTCTGATTTAGAAGATATCAGATATACAAGAATTATCTGCCCTAAAATGTTTGGTGAGAGGAAGATATAGAAGAGCTTAACAAAAAATTGTCATGGTTTATTGTTGTCTGTAAGGATAGTGGGTTTCTCAAGGCATATTAAATATCCTAATAACATGTAATTGGGCAGGATTATTGTTATAAAACTGTACCTTATTTGTTGAAAAGTGAAACTGTCAGTATTCCTATATTAAATATAGTATATGTAGCGGAAACAAGATTGAGGAAAGAGAGGGCAATTCTGAGGAAGTATACAGTAAGAACTTACTAGAGACAATGAAATGTTTGTGAACAGCCTTTTCTAAAGGTGTACATAAAAGTGCCATTTCAGTAACTATTGGGAAGACATCATCATTGGTTGTAATGTTTGATAAGGTAGAAACAAAAAAAGAGAAGAGGAATTTCCTTTGTTAGTGAATCCAATTCCAAAGAGAGGTAGTAACTAGAAAGAAAGGGAATTTTTGCAAATGCCAGAAGTTAATTTAAATCCCTATAGATAAGGATCTATAACATTAGGAACAAATTTCCATACTATTTTCATACCAATTATACGAGACACAGTATTTCCTATTTTACCTACATATGAGCCATGTTCCATACTATTCTTGACCTGCTATGGGATTAACCCATTTTTTCTGGAATTTCATTCTTAGGGAGAAATAACAGGAGTTTAGGAGAAGTACAGGGATAACAGGAGATAAACTTTGTGTTCTGAAAGATTGTGTGCTGAGCTGAGGGTGAAAAAGTAGTTTTCTGAGTAGCTGTTGTTTACAAGAGTTATATCCAGAAAACTTCTGATTGCCCGATGAGGGTGATTGAATTATTGCTTCTCGCTGAGTAGGCAGAGATTACAGGGAAATATAAGGCAGCCAAATTCTAGGGAGCATACTATTTGGACCAAATGAATAGGCAACTTACTCGGAATTTCAGCAGAATACAGAAACTGCTGTAATGTTCAATTTTGTACATTAGCAACATCCATCTTAAAGCATAGAACCAAATTTTGCAAATCTGACAGTAGATATCACATGAAGTTGTCCTGCAGTTATGTTTATTTGCATTTCTGAAATGATAGAATTTAGATAATTCAGTGTTTCACAGCTTCTTCCTGGGTCCCAAGGGGACAAAAGTGAAAATTGGAAAAGCTACTTAATATATTAAGCAATTTGTTGTGTTTGTAGAATATATTTTAATATGACACTGTTTCTGGGTTTTTTTTCTTATGAAGAGGTATGAAATACAACTTTGTTATATTTGTTAGCATATTTTATTTTGTTGTGTACAATACTGTAACTATTACATAACATTTCTCTTGGAAGTGGTATGGACTAATTTTAATTTAATATTAAGTTTAGCAGTATTGCAATTTAAATAAGAGAATATAATTTGTAAAAAAAAAAACTGCAGGAAAATAACTTTTCATAATTTTAGTTCAGTTAATAGGCTTACACAATATTTCAACCTGTTTCATAAGTCATGAATTTCCTACATGCAAAGTTATGATAGAAGATTGCAAACATACAATTGAATATTTTGCTACAAGATGTCCTAGGAAATTCCAAGAGAGTAACAAAATAGAAGGTTGTATCAATTATATTTTTGAGCTGTGATCCTCTGGGATATATAAATGGAAGTCACCTTCAGTTTGGCATAACAATTTAAATCATTCACAGGGTGATATTATAGACTCCATCAACTAAACCAGGGACTCAAGGAACATTTCATATTCAGTTATGAACCTTGAGCTTTTAGAGAGGGTTGACATGATGACAGAATCATTTGCATGAAAAATCACTGGAATTAAATTGAATCCAGCTGCAATAATTGGGTTTTTTAGATCATGTTTCTTTGACCTATATATTGTAAATAATGATTTTTTTTTCTTGTGTAAAGAGATTCATTGTAGGGACATGAAAGGCTCATTTGCATTCTGGAGGCTTGCATCTTCTTGATACTTTTCCCAGCTGGTTTTCGAAGTACTGCTGTTATCTGATCAAAAATATAACGAAGATAGCATTTATTCTAGTTGCGGTTAGAAAAAAAAAGTAGAACAGCTGATATTGAGAGTTTTTTTCTCTGAAAAGAATTCTCTTTCAGAAAAGGACAGTTTGAAATGTAAGAGTGCTTGACCTCCAAAGCATTCAAAACTAGTTGGAAATGATCAGTGTTGTAGCAGGCTGTATCTTCTACCCACTCAACACTTATCAAGGTTGAGCTGATTAAAGACCCTGTGGCAGGAGTCAGGCTAACATACAAGCACAAGAATGTATCAGTCTGTACTGTCAGCAGGATTTACTTTCAAGAGGCTCTTAATCATCTTTATGAAGAGAGCGTGTGCCAATGAATTGCAGTTAATGAGTTGCTACATGCAACGGATCAGGGTGAATGGATAACAACAGGAAGATGCTGAAAAAGCCTCTTCAGACTCATCTACAATATAAAAAAAGGATTGCTTGTAACAAAATGTTCTTGTAATTTAAATGGTATTGAGACTGATTACATTTCACTGTTAATATGTTTAACATTTTTATTGTTAGAGCTACAGATATTAAAAGGAAAAAGCAGTTATGATGTCTGACAGGGAGGTGGGCAGTTAAGAAATATGAAATACAAATAAATAAATATATTGAATTTCTAATAAAATTATGCAGCTCATTCCTCATAAACAAGAACAAACATGGAATACTATAAACCCGACTGTGTCTTTCAACTATTGCAGTGTTTTTTATACTCCCTTGATCCTCCTTGTTGATCTTCTCTACTCTACTCTGAAAGTGTTTAATATTTATTGTAATTTAGTCATAATTTTAAACAGATAAATTTCTGGTCTACATAAGAGCATCAACTTCGGAATTATGTATAAAGAGAAGAGAAAGAACCAAAAAGGAGGAGGAACTGCACTGTATGTTAATGACATCTATTCCTGCTCAGAAAGAGAGGCACATTGGCTCAGTGGCTTAATGACGCTGGATATGATCTCTGCTCCAGTGGTTTGAGTCCTAGCACTGTGTGGCGGGGTGAGCTCCCATCATTTACCTCACCTTTTGCCCACCTTGCAATTTGAAAGCATATTCTACACAGTGGGGAGACAAGTTGGTGCTCCATGCAGGCAATCAGATTTCTGCCGGCTATGAACCTTCCTGGTTGCAGCACACATTTATGAGGCAGCTTTGGGGAAGGGAGGGGGCCTAGGATGCTGCTGTAGGAAAGCCACTTGTCTGTCTTTCTGGTACAAAGCCAGCTTGCCCTCCGGTGGCCAACCTTGGGAAGCATGTGAGTGTGTCCTACAACAGTAGTGATAAATTGGCAGCCAAATTACTGCTCTGCAATAGAATTATGGTCTCCTGGCCAATGTAACAATGCCATATACTAATAGTAATACTACTACTACTAACAACAAACAACAACAATAATAGTTGTCGAAACCCGAAGCGTACAATTTATTGATATTGCTGTACCAGGAGACTCCAGAGTCGAAGAAAAAGAACTGGAAAACATCACAAAATATCACGACCTGGCCATCGAAACTATGCAATTATGGATGAAACATGTAACAGTGATACCCATTGTCATCAGGGCACTTGGCACCATGTCCAAGAATTTTACAAAGTACATCAAGAAATTGCAGCTAGTGGAATTGCAAAAACTGTGCTACTCGGAACAATATACATTTTAAGAAGATACTTGGTCAATACCTAAGATGCTGGCAGCATCTTAGTATCAACCATCAGAGCCAGTCAATGAGATTTGTGATACATTTTTAAATGTTCAGTTGACTTGAGTTTCATGTTTAATGAATACAAGTATAATAAAAATATTAATAATTGTTGATAAGAAAGACAAAAAAGTCTGGCTAGTGGACAGTTCTTTAGACAGTAGAATAGAAGAGAAAGAATTGAAGATAACAAAATACCGAATTTTCCGGCGTATAAGACGACTGGGCGTATAAGACGACCCCCGACTTTTCCTGTTAAAATATAGGGTTTGGGCTATACTCGCCGTATAAGACTATCCCTCTTCCAACGCACACCAAATAAAAATTAAAAAACATCAACTGGCTCACCCACAATGTAAAAGCAGCTGTGCTAGACCCAAAATGGCCCCTGCAACAAGCAGGAACCCCACACAGACACAAAAAGCCCAAAAAAAAACCCAACTTTCACACTTTACACACACACAACACAACACAACTGGCTCACCCACAATGTAAAAGCAGCTGTGCTAGACCCAAAATGGCCTCTGCAACAAGCAGGAACTTCACACAGCCACAAAAAGCCCAAAAGCCCAACTTTCACACTTTATACACACAAAATTCCACATACAGTTTTGTGAGATTTTGTGTGTTTGTGTAGTTAGAGTGAAACACTACAGAAACACACTAAATCTCAGAAAGCTGCATAAATATTATTTTATTTTATTTTTATTTTTATAAGAAAGCTAAATTTAAAACTTCCTAAACTTTAAATGGCTAGGTCTAAAAAAAGAACAACTAAAAAAACCCCCAATTAACTATTTTTTTAAAGCTCCCAAAGGGGGGAAAAACTTACCCAATAGAACAGGGGTCTCCAACCTTGGCAACTTTAAGACTTATAGACTTCAACTCCTAGAATTCCTCAGCCAGCTTTCTTTGCTGGCTGAGGAATTCTGGGAGTCGAAGTCCACCACTCCCTGCCTGCTTGATTGCAGGCAGGGAGTTGCTTGCTGATGGAATGGATTCAGGCAAGCAAAGCAAGGCAAGCATTGCGACTAGCAGCTAAGGTAAGCAAGCTAGAGGGGGAAAACTTTTCCTTTTAAATGGCTCTGGCGATCCCAGCTGAATTGCCTGATTAGCAGGCAACTCAGCTGGGATGGTCAGAGCTTGGCTCGTCAGAGCCATTTAAGGCTCGTCAGAGCCTTTTGGGCTGGTCTGCCTGGTTACAGGAGAACGGCACCCGGCGTATAAGACAACCCCCAACTTTTGAGAAGATTTTCATGTGTTAAAAAGTCATCTTATACGCCGGAAAATACGGTACAAAGACCTGCAAATAGAAATAGAATGACTGTAGCAAAAGCAAGCAAAGATAATAGCAATAGTAATAGGCATCTTGGAAGCATCACTTGAACACCATTGGCATTGACAAATTTGCCATCAGTCAATTGCAAAAGGCAGCTTTACTCAGAACAGCTTCCACCCTGTCATGATATCTGTAACACCATCAAACATCCAGGAATGCATCTTGGTAAGTAGACAAAAATGACAAATCCAACCTAATATCTGGCTGACTGTGCAAAAACAACAACAATAATGTAATAACAACAACCCCCATGAAAGAAAAAAAATGCCAATGCTATAGAAAGTTTCTGGGTTTAACACAATTGTAGAAACAAAAATAACACAATTAATGGTGACTACTATTCCACTCCCAACCAAAAAGAAGATGTGAATGATGCCCTCCAAAAGAAAATGTCAGATCTTTCAGAGGCATGAAGTAGCAGTGATAAAAGAGTCCAAACATTTGTTGGGAAACAAATTCTTCCAGGCTTGTCTTTCCAGAAATTCCTGAATTGCCTTGCTGCCAACATTCTTCTTCAGAGAGTACAGGATGACACAAAAGGATCGGCTATCCTTGACTTGATAGCCAAACAACAGAGTAAATATAACTAAGGAAAGGGAAGTAGCAGGGGCATTGGGAAAAGTGGTGATATAATGCTGGAATTATTGATTTTAAGGCAGACTAAAATTACACATAGGGAAATGCATAAAACAATGGATTTTAACAAAATCAGAATAATGTTAAGTAGGTTTCTATGGCAAGATAAATTAATGGGTTAAGATGCTCAGAATGGATCAGAGGTCCTATCAAACAGTTTCTAAAGGCATGGTTGCAAACAGCTCCAATACATGGAGAAAACATGAGAGCAGCAAAAGAAGCCAATGTGAGGCTCTGAAAACAAAAGAGGATGCATACAGAAAATGTAAACGGGCAGGTCCCAAAGCATGGGTACAGGTGTATAACATAAAACAATGGGACTGGTATCAGAAAACCTCAGAATGATTAAAGATTGGCAAGGGATGGTAAGAATAATTTTAAAAGCATTTCTTTAGATATAAGAAAAAGAAAAGAAACAAATCAGCATATCAGTTGTTCAGTTAAGTTGACAAAATGCTGGCAGGTTAAAAAAAGCTGCTCAATGCTTTTCATTGATCCTGTTTTCTCCAACAAAAAAAGATTACACATTGGACCAGAAATTAGAGAAAGACATGGTTAAAGGCCAAGATTAAAGAATGAGATTGATAGACATGGTAAGGATCAACATGGTCAATAGCTTTTTGAATGAGTTCAGATCTTGAACTGAACTGCAACCTAGGATATTAATAGAGCTTTATGCAGTGCTTGGCAATAAATCTCTCTCTAAGAAAACAAACCCTGTATTTATTGTGGATACAAGGGCTAATTGTGAAGTACATCAGCTATGGCAAAATCAAGCTATGAAGCTTTCTATTTAATCTTGCATCTCTTTCTCCTACCATTAAGTGGTAACAGTCTTCTTGCTGCTGCTTTTTTTTTTTTTTTTTGCATTTGATGGAAGGGCTTTAATAGTCTTCTCTGACATCAGACTCTTTGCTTCCAATCTTGTCAGCGTTAGCCTTCAAAAATACTAGCTGATGGATGGCTAAGTTGCATCTTGTTTACACAACACACATACCTAAGAGGCAAGAGGCTCCCCTTTATTGAATGTGTTTAAGTGGAGGCTGGATATCTGTGCATTTGGAATGTTTTAATTTGGATTCCTGCACTGCGAAGAGTAGTTGGACTTGATGATATAAATAGTTCTATTTTTCTTTTAAGATTTCTTAAGATTGTAAGTATTAAACAAAACAATAACACCTTCAGTGGCTATAAAATCCTTAAACTATGAAAGCTATATAGAAATGAGAAGACAATATCAACCAGCTAATTAGTTGATGGAAAGCAGGAAACAGCAAGACAGAGGAGTATAGCTTGTGTCAGCTCATGATAAACATTAAGAATTCAAAGGTAAGGATTCCCAGTTGCAAATTGGACTATATGTCATATTAGTAATGGATATGTATATTTTGTGCAACCCTGCATTAATGAAAGGAAGAAAGCAATATAAGTTGGTCAGTGAAGAATTCCCACAGTCTCCTGGCACCTAAGACAAATGGTTGTGGGAGGAATTTGAACAAGATGTAGCTTTCACATAGAAAGCCAAGGTGAGATCTGTTGAAGCATATTTTTTTTCCTCCCACACTTTATGCTAGGAATAAATTTATGGAAGGTTCTTAACTTTGTATCCTTCTTATGAGCTTCCAGACATCTGGATGACTCCAGCAAACATAATACTGAAGTGAATGGATCTTGACTCATCAAGCATGGCAGTTCTTACTTCCTAATCCATGCATTTCTTGAGATATGAATACTGTATTCTCTCATTGACTAAGCCAAGAAATCTTGTATCAGTGAGCCAAAATTGATATTAATAGCTATCCTATAAATAAAGAGATACTGTCATTTTAGTATCCAGATTAAAACAAACTATTTGTTTCACTACTAAGTACAATTCAACTGTACACATTAACCAAAGTTTATGGGAATGTATTCCTTTCTGGACTGTAGCTTTGCTACAAAACACCAAAATATCTTATTGAATTGGAAATTACAGCAGTATAGATAGTTATTTTTTTAAAAATTAGCACCTGGATTGTCCCAATGTATCTAGCAAATGTATACAAATATATATATATATATATATATATATATATATATATATATATATATATATATATATATATATATATATATATATATATATATATGATATACTGTATGTGCAGTCATGTGAGGAATCACATGATGATGATGGTTTCCATTCATTCCATCCAGGTCTCGCCACATCTTCAAATCTTGCACTACTTCTTTGAGTTTTTCTGTGCGCTCTCTGGTGTCAGTTTTGATAGTATCCAGCTACCATGTTCTTTGACAAATAGATAGATCATATTCTACAATGTAAAAAATTAAGCCTCAGTATCAAACAAGAACTGGAATCAAACAAGAACTGGGACGTGGCTCAGTGGCTAAGATGCTGAGCTTGTCAATTAAAAGGTCGGCAGTTCAGTGGTTCGAATCCATAATGCCACGTAACAGGGTGAGATCCCATTACTTGTCCCAGCTTCTGCCAACCTAGCAGTTCTAAAGCATGTAAAAAATGCAAGTAGAAAAATAGGGACTACTTTTGGTGGGAAGTTAACAGCGTTCCGTGTGCCTTTGGCATTTAGTCATGCCGGCCACATGACCATGGAGACGTTTTCGGACAGTGCTGGATCTTCGGCTTTGAAACAGAGATGAGCACTGCCCCCTAGAGTCAGTAACAACTAGCACATATGTGCGAGGGGAACCTTTGCCTTTTTATCAAACAAAATTCTAGCTGTCTCTCTGTCATTTTCTACAGAGTTAACTGCACCTATATGTACACACATATACACATTGCATTTCACAGTGCCATAGTCCAGAAATACATTTACCAGTGTGAATCTGAGAGTTAATAAAACAGCATGAGCAGACCTATAATTAGGAAGATTAAGACAGCCATCTCAGGCAACTAATTTTGGATGTCATGAATGAAGAATAGTTGATTAGGTATTTTTACTTGAGATGTTAGTTGCAAGTGTTTTACCTCAAATTTGGAATGGATTATTTTAGCACAAGCAATAAAATATTTTGAAAAAATACTACGTAGTTACAGTTTTGATTTACCAGATGTACCAAGATTTTGAGCAGATTACTGCTATAGAAATCATATGATAAATCTCTGCTTCTATCATGTTGCTTCCATGGAATTTCTAAAACAATTCCTCCTCCTTTATCTTTCTCTGTACTTTTAGAACCACAGAGATGGAGCAATTGGCTCCATATATCACTAAGGTCATTATTTCAATTTTGAAAGGATCCCTTGTCACATAATCCCAGAAGTGAAAATAGGAAGGGGGTTTTGAAAATAGTCAGGATATAAAAGAATCTTCTTAACCACAAAGTAGGGTATTATTATTATTTCAGTAATAATTGCTGAGGAAACTACCTTAATAAACAGTTATGCAATATGCTTATTTAGCTATTCAAAGTACTATTTTATTTGCCAAAGTTGCTTAAGTGTCCATACCAATGTTTTATTTTCAAAGGTTGCTTTCAGAGCTGAAATGAAACTCTTTATCTCAATTAAATTAATTAATTAAATTATTGTACATAATTTTCATTTTAATCAAGAAAAATATCCAAATAATGAGTGAACTGACTGGGTCTGAAGTAGTTCTTTGCCAATGAAGGAAAAGTAGATCCAAAGTAATAAGTACATCTAAATCATTAGTAAGGGGTAACTAGAGCTGAATTAATGTTTGCCATTGCCCAGTTAAACTCTTAAAAAGTTTGTTTCTTTGCCTGGAATTATGTGTTCATTGACAAATGTGGTTTGTGTTTAAATCAGTGGCTGCTGATCACTCAGCATACCTGTTTTTCTTAAATAAATTATTTGACCATCACTACACAGAGAATGTTTCTAAGATCTATGTCTTCTGTGTTATGGCTATAGAAATCATTTGAAGATGGCATTTTGGAAAGCACATTGTTTGAGTGAAATATCTCCTCTCAAAGAGTTTTAAGTATCCACATTTTGCAGAAGCCTGGGCATGGCCACTTCAAAGGAGATCCAAATCCCAATGGTGTGCATCTCCGTAGGGATTGCTAGCCAAATAGCTGCATATACACAAACATGGACAGACAAACAGAAACCCTTTAAACGGATTGCTGAACTTTCTTGCTTTAATGTTTTGTAAAAAGATAGTTCATTAATATATAATAATGAGCTTTGCAAAATGCCCTTTCTAAATGCACAGCACATTCTTATTCTGCAGATGATTTGGCTATAGCATATTCTTCTGTTGACTTCCCCAACAAAATATAACTTTCGTTGTATTTTTTTTTTCAAATATGCTGAAAAAATATCTATGGGAGGCATTACTGTCTTAGACAACTACTGTATATTTCACAAAATGAAAATGTGTTGGAAGCTGTTATTACTTGTATTATGCATAGTCTGTGCTGAAATTGATCAGTCTTATTTCCTCAAAATATATAGAGTAAGTTAATCAGTGAAACAATTGTTCTACATGCACAACTCCATGCAAATGATGTCCACTTTGTAGCAATACAGTAATACAATTATATTTCAAAAACATTTTTGTCGAAAAGAGTTGTTCTTACCCCTCACCTCAAATATATATCTTCTTTGTGCTTAAAAACAGTTGATGATTGAATAAAGAAGCATTAAAGGTTTATTTGTCTATCTAGGTCTTTTGTGTTGCTTTCAAAGGTTGCTTTTGATAACTGTGTGCAATCAACCAAGACAAAATATCTTATTAGCTTCTCCTCCCATCACTGCAAGTTGAATATGGATTAGATGGTGATTGTTATCTTTCAACCTGATTGTGCTTCTCATCCTTCATTGTGTCTTCCACTATTTCATTTTCCAGATGAATCCACCTACTTCTTCAGCTTATTATATCAGGAACTAATGCTGGTCTGTGACTGTAATAAAAATTGATTTATTGATAGGAACTATGTGTAGATTCACAATATTTTTATTTGGATGTTTGTTTAGTCATAATTGGATAATATGTTCTGGTCTTGTTTATTTGTGAAAGATTGGACTACATGACCCATTTCCACAAAACAAATACTAATGTAAATCCTATTAATGGTATCTTTTTTGTTGCATTATGGCTAGGCAATAAAGAAGACTTGTCCAATATACCCTAGGTCTTTCACTTGTATAAAAAGTTTAACAAGTGATTCTGTAATAAAAAAAAAACCACTTATGTATAAACTAAATAAAAACATTTGTGATGATTGAGTATTAACAGTTTATTTTGTAGCCTGAACTGCAGTTATTCCAGTGTTTCATCAATAGTCTTTCATTTGCAAATTTTCAGAGCCCTCAGACTTCTGGTAAGCATTTCATCTCTCTGGTTTTTCACTTTTATAGCAGTGGTGCTCATTTCCTGTTCATTATCTGTAAGTGTGGTAATGAATAGTAAATTCAATAGACTGATTTGAGTGTCTTTGGGAATTTGCAACTAAAAAAATACTGGCATTGAACTCAGTGACATATAACAACAAATGATCTGTCATATATTCAGTCCTTATCCCCATCAGTAATACTAAGAAAAAAATGTGATTCCACAAATTGATGCTACTGTACTGATTATGAAGAGCCATGTTAGCTGTATATAAATTATTTTTACATGGATATCTATGGATAAAAATAGACACTGTCTCAGAAAACTCAGTTATTTGACTCCAAAACAGGCATAAAATATTTGAGAATATTGTAGAACAGAAATAAAAGTTATATTTTTTGGAATTAAAAATGTTTTGACCAACAGTACAATATAATCACATATTTCCAAGCAGGCCAGCTGCAAGAGTAGTCAAAAAAGCCAAAATTGCATCAATAACCATACAATAGAAGCCCTGGTTCTTCCTACATGCATTGCATGTGTGACATACATAAAAAAGGGACTAAGCTTTGATCACACAGCTGCAAATACCCTCTTGATGTTTTTGACACCTCACTACTGCTATATTTAGATATAAACGTCTGTTTGAAATGGGAAGGGAAAGGGTTTTGGTTTGCTTTAATATTGATCTGACTGTGAAAGCCCACCACTTGGAAGAATGCTGGTACTTGAAGAATTATCTGTAAGAGATTTAGTTATGTTGAAGGAATTAATACTTTGAACACAACACCTAGCAATACCAAACATTTTGCTATTTCAGTACATCCTATAATTTAAATTCCAGTTTTTGTTTTGTTGGAGCCTTAAGGTTGTTTTTTCAATATTTCAGAAATCTGTTTTAATGCATCTGGCACAGGGGTGAGTTCTACTTACCTCCGTTACCGGTTTGCAACGGGATTGCGTGTGTGCTTCTGCGCATATGCAGATCGTTCATGATGATGTCCGGGTGGGTGGGCGGAGCCTCCCACCACCCTTACTACCGGTTTGCAAGAACCGGACCGAACCGGGAGCAACCCACCACAGATCTGGCAGGATTAGGATTCTCAGAAGTATGACAAAAGGAGGACGTGCCCTCTCTGTTCTGCAAGCTTAGTCTTAAAATCAAATATTGTCCAGGTTTCTCAGTATGAAGCAAGCTATCACTTCCTGAGCAGCTTTTCTCAGTGCAGCAATTCCATAATAAGTGTTAAGCATAAGTTAACAAGCTCAGATCCGTGACCTTAATTAGTTGATTAGGACTCGCCAGCCAGTTTGTGCTGAGTTGACAAAACTTTAATCAGATACTGGCTGAAGTCTTTTGCCTTCTAACCAGATATAGCACATTGCTCCAATCTAAAAACTAGTCTTTTTAATGCTAGAAAAAGTCCCGCACTAAAACACACATTCTCCTCCCCCCCAAAAAAAGTAGATGAAAATGTCTGTGCGTCTTATAGAGCGAATGTTGCCACCGGCCCCCACCCTTTGGCTGTTTTCAACCTCCACATGCCCCGTTTTCAGCCTCTTCATGTCCCATTTTTGGCCTCTGCATGTCCCATTTTCAGCCTGTTCCAGCCGCCTATCACTGCCACTCATGCTGCTTGCTGCCAGCGGAAATAGGCAGTGATCGTTGTTGATAGGCTGCAGCGGCAATCCCCACCGCCTGGAACAGGCTGAAAATGGGATGCGCAGAGGCCAAAAATGGGGCATGCAGAGGCTGAAAACAGGTCACGTGGAGGCGGCGATAGGTGGCAGTGGCGACAGACAACGGCAATTCCCGCAGCCTGGAACAGCTGATTGGCTGTATTCCGGGAGGCTGATCCAACTGCCAATCAGCTGCTCGTGCTAAATCAGGCTGTGATAATATGCTGAAGCTGATCAGGTTGTTTGCTGTTTATGGTCCGGAGCGTCTTATAGTGCAAAAAATATGGTAATTTCATATACATATGGCTTACCGTATTTTTCGGACCATAAAGACGCACCAGAGTATAAGACGTACCTCAGTTTTTAGAAAGGAAAATAAGAAAAAAGCTGATTGGGGGTGGATCAGCTTCCTGGAATATCCCCAATCTGCTGTTCCCAGAGGTGAACTTTAACAACAGGTTCATTGGTTGTGAGCTCTGTGCTTTGCTTTTTTTTCAGCGTCTCAAACTGAAGTTTGAAAGGCTGAAAAAAGCCTTGAAACCTCCATTTGAGAGACTTTTTTTTCAGCCTTTCAAGTGGAGGTTTTAGCCACTAGGCTAAAACTGGGGCTAAAATTGAGGCTGGGCGGGGCTACATTTGGTGTATAAGACGCACCCAAATTTTCACCCTCTTTTAGGGAGGAAAAAGGTGCGTCTTATACTCCAAAAAATGCGGTAAGTACTTTTTAAAATACTTGCTACATTCAAATTATTTGAAGCCAAACCAATAGCACAACTTCTTTAGCTGGCCTCCTTCTCCAATTTTGCACCATTAGAACTTGTACAATTCAAATTTCTAAGATTAGCCCTTCATGTCTCAAAATGTGTCTCTAATGCCATCATGAAAGTGGAGGCTAGAATCCACTTTTTTTTTTAGATGCTGATGCATCTTCTGTGTTTTTAATTTTAACCCGTATCCTATCCTCCTAATGCTAGTCCACAATCATAATAAAGATTTGATTGATAATCTAAAAATGTGTAGAATAAATGTCCAATCCTGAGTCCTGTTTCAACATGGAGCATTCCAAAGGGTATTAAAAAATATCTGCTCTGCTTTTGGCAGGATGGTAATAGTGATGCCATTGACTTTTGATCAATCAATCAGGCTGTGTATATTAGCAAATTGTAAAGGTTTTCAGCTATTTGAGAATACCACTACAAGGCCCTTTGATCCATAACACACAGTGGTAAAATGAGTTTACAAATATAGTACAATGATTTTTATGGCAAGAAAGAATCCAGAAAGAACAGGATCAGATGTTACCCAGGACATAAAGAAACAGAACCTTCTATTGGGAAAAACAGATTTAGCAAGCAAACTAAGGACAAGATAAATATACAAACACACACACACAAACACATTATTCTGAATGTATCATTGCTACAGAAAGTTGCCAGATGTTCAAAAATATATTGATCGGCCTTTATTTTATTGTCTCAAGCATGTCAGCAAAACAATCTTTAATTGACATTGTGGGGGGCTGAAATTCATGACTTATGGTCTGTTTTCAACAGATCTTAATAAAATGTAATATTCCTTGTCTCTCTAAACAAGCATTAGAATTACACAAAGTAGCTTCTCAGTTAATCAGTCGAAGATCTTTTCAATTAACTGTTTTGATAACTCTCCTTTGCCAAATCTGTGTTCTTTATCGACCCCGTACTTTTCTTGGAACTGCTAGAGTAACAAATTGTTGGGTTAGAGAGTCAGCTGTGTCCCAGTGGAGAATACAAAGCCAAATTCTAACTATATCACTGCACAAATATGCAGTTCCACCGTAGATTTAACAGTTTTTGGAAAACCAAAACATAATTTGACTCCAAAGTGTTCATAGCATTTATGGCATACACTAAACAGATGGGAGTTGCACAGTTAAAGAGCGGGGGGGAAGGGCAGGGACATCCGCTGCCATCATTTAGTCTAGAATGTAGCACATCAGAAATTAGTGCTTGGCCATGTTCTCTCTTTTTCCATATCATTCAGATGCATAAATTAAGATAATTTGCATATAAACTTCACAAGGTAATTGGTATCATGTTACAGTTGATGGACAACAATGCAGTTATAATGCGTTTATTAATTTGCAATTTATTAATTTGTTTGCATTGTCTGCTCTTTCGCCAAAAAAAACCCTTTTGTTTTACTTCCTTCATTCTTCCAGTACTACGAGGTTAGCTTAACTGAAAAGAATAACTGTTTTAAAGTGACAGTACTAGGTGGGAATTTGGTAACCATATACCTAAAATACTAATCACTGCAGTCTAAAATACTGCAAGTCGACTAAACTGCATCATATTGGATCTGCACAATGTTTTAATTCTGTAATTGATTTTTTCAAATTAAAAAATACCGTGTTCTTAAAAAATCCAAACTTGAAATCTTAATTGTGGGTCACTAGTGGTTTTGTAATGTGTTAACATGTTTTTAGGATATTATATTTTCTCAAAGTTATTTCTGCAACCATCAAATTTATTTTTCTTACATTCTGTTTCTAATAACAATTTTTAATTTATACATTTATATATTAATGCATTGATACAGATTGGAATCACCGTTTCTCTACTTAACCATCAGGAAAGTATTAAACACGATTCCTGTGAAAAGAGTTATTAGCAAAAAAAGTTGTTGGAAAGGTGGACAAAATTGAAGGTTAAATTAGATACATATAATTTAAGACACTTGAAATTTGCATTATTTTACTCTGAAAGTTCTGAATATCTTAGTAGATATACTATATGAGAAAATTGAATTGCACCAAGTTTTAAAATACTTTCATATGTCTGAATGAAGTAAATGCTAAAATCCAATGAAATAACATAAATTATGGTAAATAAGCAACAAAGGATCCTGTAGCACTTTAAGAACTAGGATATTTATTGCTGAGTTATTTATTACTTGAGTTAGAGAAGATTGTCATATTCATGAAATGATCATGGTAAGTGGAAGGTTTAGAAAGCAGAAGATTTTATACAGAGGAAAAATCAAGAAATTATATACAGTATATTACACATTCTAATAATTACCTATAATTGATATTTTATATTGTAAGTACTGCAGAACCAAAGTGATCTGATGGCCTTGAGAAGACTCCTACTCATCACTTTGGCTTCCCACATTATATTTAGTGGAGCTATTCCAATGTAAGTTGTGACAATATTTCAATTTCCCCTCATTAAATAGTTGTAAGTTTGCCCTGAGAAGTGGGACTTTTAAGGTGCAATTTAATTATGACAAGGTTGCATGGGAAAGCTGAGCCTTTGGTGCCACAGCTCTTCTATTTAAGAGATTGTTTATGTTCAATGTTAGCACACCATTGACAAGCAACTCGGACTGCTTTCTTTATACATCAAATAAATGATTTGGAACATTTGGTAAGAAACTTTTAATGGGGAAGGGATTTCCATAAGCATTTAAATTGGAACTTTCTCTTCAAAAATTTCCAAAGTAATTAAATATGTAAGCAACTCGTTAAAGTCTTGGAGGAGGATTTGAGAAGTCATGAGAAAATGGAAGTCAGATATTTTATCTCTCTCTCTCTCTCTCTTCCTCTCTCCCTCCCTCCCTCCCTCCCTCCCTCCCTCCCTCCCTCTCTCTCTCTCTCTCTCTCTCTCTCTCTCTCTCTCTCTGCATGCATGGAATGTTTCAGATGTCAACCATTGTAGCAACTTCATTGTGTTTGCTTCTTGGACAGGCTCAAGTAGTTCCACTTTTCCCTCCCTAAATCTTTGAAACAAGAAGGAATTTAGCATGTGCCTTTATTCCTAAATTCCATTTACAGAAGATTTAAACAGTAGACTACTACTACTATATGATTCGAATATGCCAGCTGAATCCTCAGTTAAAAACTTAGCAAATTCATCTCTTCAGCTCACAAGGTTTTTAATTAAACAATTATTTACCTATAAAATGAACATTCAAATTTAGGATGATATGTCCCTTGGGCAAAACTTTATTATCTGCACTTCCATGGTTGCAATTTTTTTTTAAAAAAAATGTTCGCTTTTGCAGTAAAATTGAAATGCCCATGTCTGACAGTAAACTTTTCTCAAACTATGGGCACACAAGATAAAACATGCCTTTTATTTAGGCATGTTTTATTTTGCCAATTCCTTTTTGAAGAATGATAAACTGGCATAACTTCTTAGGCACATATATGCAAACCTTTCTTATTGACATTCTTGAAGCTTACTTGGGATCAGCAAGTGGAAAGCTCCTTCAAACAGTGCAAAGTTAGAAATCCTACAAGGTTTTCTTTTCCACTGCAAAGCATCCTTGGATTTTCTCTCTAGACCAAAGGTCCCTAACCTTTCTGGCTTTACAGACCGGAGTGCGGGGGAGGAAATGGCTCCATATGAGTGGCATGTGTGCATGCTCGCACAGCTCCGTTTGTGTGAGCGGCGGGCATGCCCTCCACCTCCACAAATGGAGTTGCAAGTGTGCACACCTGCCACTTGTGCGGCCCACTTCTGAATGGGCCACAGCCAGGACCGGGCCACAGCCCCGGGGTTGGGGACCCCTTCTCTAGACAAATGGAAGTAAGACTATTTCTTTTATAGTCAATAGGAATAATATTGAAAAATTGCTGATGCACATCAATAAGTCTGACAAGTTTATATGAGAAGAGGAGAAACAGTAGAAAATTAATGTTCTTTCCATCCTAATAATTGCATAATTACTTAATATATCTAATTAATAAGGTGATGTTCTTTAGTTTTCTGGTTCTTATTAACATGCAATTGAGAAATCTATTGCGTCACCCAGAATTCTTCCAGCCTTTCATAATGGTAATGCAACAATTGCCACAGTTGTACCTTTTAGCTGTAGCTAAACAAAAGTGAAGTACTTACGAACACAACTGAGCCCAACATTAAGTGTTGTTAAATGAACCATTTAAGTGAGTTTTGGTCACAGAAGGTGATCATGTCATCCCAGGACACTACCACTGTCATAAATATGACCATGGGGGTGCTACAGCAGTCATAAGTGTGAAAAAAATGGTCATAAATCACTTTTTTCAATCCCGTTGTAACTTTGAACCATCAATAAATGAAATAAATGAATAAAAGAGCCTTGGTAGTACAGTGGTCTAAAGCACCCTGTTATTAAGACCAGCTGCCTGCAATTACTGCAGGTTCGAATCTCGCCAGGCTCAAGGTTGACTCAGCCTTCCATCCTTTCTAAGGTAGGAAAATTGAGGACCCAGTTGTAGGGGCAATAAGCTGACTTTGTATAAATATACAAAAGGATGAAGGCTATTGCTTAGCATATTGTAAGCTGCCCTGAGTCTCCGGAGAAAGGTGGCATATAAATCAAATTAAAAAAAAAAAACTGTTGTAAGTCAAGGACTCCCTGTACTACATATCTGTTTGTGAACGGTCCAATTCAACCAGTTTCTGTACTGTGATTCTCTCCTTCAGTTTCTGCTGATTTAAATTATTTCAATATATATATTTAAATAAGAAACCCCTCTCTCTTCTGGATACAGCTGATGAGTTTTCCAAGAAGCTTTAATGCATGACAGAAACCATAATGCCTTGTCCAGACTGCCTGTGTAAAAGATCTATCAGAATGTGGAGGTGATCCTTTGAATTCCTTCACAAAATGAGAAATGGCTCCAGTGCGCCTCAAGTAATGAGCTACCAAATAAGCATTACCAGTTTTAATTGTTATTAATGCCTTGTACTGACATTTATTGTTTCATTGCTGAGTGGACAAACTGTGGATATCTTCTTCTTTCATTCCCCTTGTACATTTTGCCTGATTGTGTTGGCTAATAATGATTTCAGAAGCTAACCAGAAATAGGATTAGGCCTGACAGAAATAAATTCGAGAATAGGGCTATTTATTAATTATATATTCAATGTATTTTTAGCTATTTTTAGCTGCAGTTTGTCAATTTTGCTTATAATGACAACAGTTCAATAAAAATATAACCGTATAGGTAGTCTGTGACTTGTGACCACTCGTTCAGTGATCGTTCTAACAGCAGTGAAGGAAGGGATTTACCACCCATGCCCAAAGTTACAGCCAATGCAGTGCCCTCATAGTCAGATGATCAAAATTAGCCCACTTGGCAGCCCATCTTACAACTGCAGTTATCCTGCAACTCTCCCCACCTGCCTATTGATGAGCCATTTGCTGTAAAAATGCAAGGTTATGGCATGAAGTCAGAAGGAAGGGAGGAGATGTTCTCTACATAGAGCTCCCCTTGAGATGCTCTCTACATGGGGCTCCCCTTGAGGAGCACCCGGAGGCTCCAACTGGTGCAGAATTCGACAACGCGGGGGATTATGGGAGCGAGGGGGCGCTCCCATGTGACACCTCTCCTGCGTGAGCTGTATTGGCTTCCAGTGGTCTTCCGGATGCGCTTCAAGGTGTTGGTCACCACCTTTAAAGCGATCCATGGCATGGGACCTGGGTATTTGCGGGACCGCCTTCTGCCGCCGACAGCCTCCCACCGACCAGTATGCTCCCACAGAGAGGGACTCCTCAGGGTGCCGTCAGCCAGGCAATGTCAGCTGGCAACCCCCAGGGGGAGGGCCTTCTCTGTGGCAGCTCCTGCCCTCTGGAACAATTTGCCCCCGGAGATACAAAGGAAATCGGATCTCCAGGTTTTTTGCCGTGCCCTAAAAACTTTTCCATCAAGCACGGCTGGCGTGAACTCCCCCTTTTTTAGCCTTTTTTAGCCTTTTAAATTGTCAAATGGGTTTTAGTTTCAAATGTTTTAAATTTTGGGCCACAGTTATACAATTCTTTTAAAATTTAAAATTTTGTATTGGTATGTGTTTTAGTTCTGGCTGTGCACCACCCTGAGTCCACTAGGAGAAGGGCGGGATACAAATTGAATAAAATAAATAAATAAATAAATGTGTATAATGCCTGTATAACAAATATTAAGAGCTGACTGTCAGGGACATCATACAAGACATATTGCTAAGATAAGGAATAGGACTAAGACAGAGCCAATAGAATACTGGTTAGATAACTTTTAAAGTGTTTATTAGTTAAGACTTAGAAATAGGGATGGCATGGAGCAATGGAGGACCCTTTAGATAATTTTCAAAATGCCTATTAGACAATGCTTGTTTATCCCGCCTTAAAAAACTGCATAAAAGCTTGATGAATCCTTTGTTCTGAGTCCTGGGATCTTGAATTGGATGGGGTCTTTTTTGCTGAAGCGCTTCAATAAAAGGAAACAAAACCTACCCCTCATGTCTAGTGTTCTTCAATGGCTTTGGCATCAGGTGCAGATCTGAATTGGGGAGAACACTATCTCCTCCATATCTATGCCCTTATGGCCCTCTGCACCCTGCACTCTGCTGCCCTAGCTGACCTTCACTGTTTACTTGTTTCCACTGCTGATGGGGTGTGCCCAGCCTGCTGATGGGCCACATGGGGTTGATTTCATGCAAGGAGGGGAGAGCCAAAGGCAGCCCTTAAGCCACAGTACACCATACCACCCCTTTGCAAAGAGCTCCTTGGTAGAACTGGTGCTGGCTTTTTGCTGCAAAAAAGAAGAAAAAGTCAAAAGCAGCCTTTCCCCCCCTCTCCCTTTTCACAACGTGAAACCAGCGCCAGCCCCACCCAGGAGCTCTTTGCAAAGAAATTTCCCTTTGCAAAGAGCTTATGGGTGAGGCAGGGCTGGTTTTTCATTGCAAGCCATCACAGCCATCAAACAGAATCAAAAAGACAGTGATGGTCAGCAGAAGTGAAGGGCAGGGCAGCAAGGATCTTGGAGTGGGGGGGACGGCAACTGGGACTGGGTTGGTGCAGGTATGACTTCCCGCAGTGTGGCAAGCAGCACAGAGCCATGCGGTTCTGGAGTTGTTTTCCATTCCAAAGGCAAGATTCAGGAAGGTTCAAATAGCACAGATGGGACTGGAAAAATAGGCAGGTGGGCAGAGTTGAAGGCAGTCCCTTATCTTACTGCGGGGATGTCAAACTGGCAGCCTGCAGGCCGGATGTGACACGTGCAGGCCACACCCATCCCTTCCGCAAAGGGGAAAATGTTGTAATACATCACATGATGACAACGTGATGCTGCGAATTTGACATCTGTGAAATGAGACTCAACACTGAAAAGGACCAACCCTGAAACAGGTTGGATTGTAGATCAGTCCTTGGCTAATGATCTGGAAAAAAAAAATCACATAATGATGGTAACGGAGATTGCCAGAACTGTGGTCGCTAAGTGATGTGGTCATGTGACATTTCACTTTATGACTGCATTGCTTAGTGATAGAAATTCCAATCCCCATTGTTGTTTTAAGTCAAGGACTCCCTGTACTATTACAGATGACTTCTAAACCAGGTGAAGAGCTGAGCCAATCAAAGCAATCCAAAATACTTCGGACAAAAAAAGAAATGTAGAATATGCAATAACAAATCTAAACTTCTATGATTCTACATTGAGTCAGTGGTAGGGTAAAAGGATACACAGCAAAAACCGTATCAAATGAAACAAAGAAAATGTTTAAAAGTTATGATATTTATGTAGTTACTTACCAAGCATATCTAAATTATATTAAATTAATCAAAATATCTTCACAATCTTCAAGGCATATTACAACTTTGGAACATGCCTAATGTTTGGAAATTGAAAGTTGAAAAATTTGACACACCCAAAGTTGGAATCACATATTAAAGCTTTTTACAAATGGCAGAGGAAATCAATTATAAATATTCTGAAAGAAATTTTATAGGTGGGCCTTCAATGTGAGTGCCAATAACCGCAGAACCTAATAATAGGATAGGGAGCAAAGTCTTTAATGTCTACAATATAAGATATAAGTACAAAAGACAACACAAATTATTTAAGTTCAAAATCCACACTTTCGGCCCCAAAACATTAAGACAACTATTGTAATTAGTATTGAAGCAATGTATTATTATGAGAAGTTAATAAAGAAGCCCAGTTACAATGTAAATATTCTATAATTGTAAATGTAAATATATATATATAATTAAATATAATTGAAAATGTAGGGGACAAGATCTCAAATTCTGGAACTGGAGATTTTCCATTTTTGTTCTGGTTGAGATTATGCTTTTCCTCTTGGACACAGTGCTCAGCCCTCCTAGATTCATAGTTCCTGCTCAGTGAGCAAATGGCAACTATGGGATGTTTGCAGAATTTCATTTTGTGAAGCAGTTGCACCAATTCAAAAGCCTTGCTTGCTGTCACTGATGTTGTGATTCAGAGTGTGGACTATTGCAAAACACTGTACATGGGACCATCCTTGAAAACCATTCAGAAGATATAATTGACCCAGAACAGGTCGTTCTCAACTTATGACCACAATTGAGTTCAAAATTTATGTTGCTAAGCAAGGCAGTTGTTGTGAGTTTTGCCCAATTTTACGACATTTTTTGCTACGGTTGTTAGATAAATCACTCCAGTTGTTAAGTCAATCATGCAATTATTAAGCAAATTTAGTTTGTCCCGTTGACTTTATTTATTTATTTATTTATTTATTTATTTATTTATTTATTTATTTATTTATTTATTTATTATATTTCTATACCGCCTTTCTCCCGTAGGACTCAAGGCGGTGTACAGTCAAGAAAAATATAGACACACAAACATCATAAAATTGCTAATTAAAATTATTACTTAGTTTGGTCAATTAAATAAAACCCAGAATTAGATAACATTTAAAAAATCATTCACATGTTTGTATGTTTAGCCCTGCCTGTTGGAACATCAGGGTCTTGAGGGCACGGCGGAAAGCACGGAGATCAGGGATATTCCGTATCTCCGGGGGCAGTTCATTCCAAAGGGTTGGAGCCCCCACAGAGAAGGCCCTCCCCCTGGGAGTCGCCAGTCGACATAATTTGACTGACGGTACCCTGAGTAGTCCCTCCCTGTGAGAACGAACTGGTCGGTGGGAGGCTATTGGTGGCAAAAGACGGTCTCATAGGTACCCAGGTCCTAAGCCATGGAGCGCTTTAAAGGTGATAACTAACACCTTGAATCGCACCCGGAAGACCACCGGGAGCCAGTGCAGCTCGCGTAGGAGAGGTGTTACATGGGCGTAACGAGCTGCGCCCATAATCACCCGTGCGGCTACGTTCTGGACCAGTTGGAGCCTCCGGGTGCTTTTCAAGGGGAGCCCCATGTAGAGAGCATTACAGTAGTCCATACGGGAGGTAACTAGGGCATGAGTGACCGTGCGCAAGGTGTCCCGATCCAGAAAGGGATGCAACTGGCGGATCAGGAGAACCTGATAAAAGGCACCCCTGGCCACGGCCGTCAAATGATCTTCTAAAGATAACTGTGAATCCAGGAGGACACCCAAGTTGCGGGCCCTCTCTGTGGGGAGCAAGATCTCATCCCCTATTGTCAGTGATGGTACCAGCTGACTATACCGGGACGCCGGAAGCCACAGCCACTCGGTCTTGGAGGGGTTGAGTCTGAGCTTGTTTCTCCCCATCCAGATCTGCACGGCCTCCAGGCAACAGGACATCACAGCAAGGCCATCATTGGGGTGGTCTGGGGTGGAGATGTATAGCTGTGTGTCATCAGCATACTGATGAACACTCACCCCAAAACCACGGATGATCTTGCCTAGCGGTTTTACATAAATGTTGAACAGAAGGGGTGAGAGGACTGACCCTTGCGGCACCCCACAAATAAGGTGCCTCGAGGTCGACCTCTGCCCCCCTGCCAAAACAAACTGCGAACGGTCAGAGAGGAAGGAGGAGAACCACCGAAGCACGGTGCCCCCTATTCCTAACCCCTCCAGCCGGTGCAGTAAGATACCATGGTCAATGGTATCAAAAGCCGCTGAGAGATCTAAAAGGACCAGGATAGAGGAGCAACCTCTGTCCCGAGCCCTCCAGAGATCATCCACCAATGCGACCAATGCCGTTTCCGTGCTGTATCGTGACCTGAAGCCCGACTGGAACGGATCCAGATAGACAACTTCATCCAGGTATCGGGGTAGTTGTCGCGCCACCACACTCTCAACAACCTTCGCAACAATGCGAAGATTGGAGACTGGACGATAATTTGATAATATAGCCAGGTCCAGGGAAGGCTTCTTGAGGAGGGGCTTCACAACCGCCTCTTTCAAGGTGGCGGGAAAGACACCCTCACTCAGAGAAGCATTTATAATCTCCTGGAGCCAGCCTCGTGTAACCTCCCGGGAGGCCAGTACCAACCAGGAGGGACACGGGTCCAATAAACATGTGGCAGCGTTAAGCTTGCCCAGAATCCTGTCCACGTCCTCAGGAGCCACAGAGTCAAACTCTTCCCAGATAACGCTCTCAAGACCTGCCCCCGTCTCCTCCCCTGGATCTACCCAATCGGAGTCCAGGCCTTCCCGAATCTGAGCGACTTTATCATGCAGGAATTGTACAAAATCCTCAGCTCGACCCTTTAAGGGATCTTCCCGTACCCCCACCTGAAGTAGGGAGCGGGTCACCCTAAACAGCGCAGCTGGGCGGTTCTCTGCAGATGCAATAAGAGCGGAGAAGTAGCTAGATTTCGCCGCTCTTATTGCCACTAGGTAGGTCTTAATATAAGATCTCACCTGTGTTCGGTCAGATTCAGATCGGCTTGTCCTCCAATCGCTCTCCAGGCGTCTTTTCCGACGCTTCATCTCTCTCAGCTCCTCGGAAAACCAAGGAGCTAGACGAGATCGGCATCGGGTCAGAGGCCGCAAAGGCACGACGTGGTCCAAGGCCCCAGTAGCCGCCCTGTCCCAGGCGACCACCAGGTCCTCAGTCGAGTCGTGAGCCAGAGTCTCAGGAAATGGCCCAAGCTCCATCAGGAACCTTTCGGGGTCCATCAGGCACCTGGGATGGAACCATTTGGTTGGTTCCGTCTCCCTGCGGTGGGTGGAAGTGACTTAAAAGTCCATGTGAAGGAGAGAATGATCAGACCATGACAAGGGCTTGATGTCTATATCCCCTATTCTTAGATCATTCAGCCACTGATCAGAGACAAAAATCAAGTCCAGAGTGTGATTCCCCAAGTGAGTGGGGCCTTGAACTACCTGGGTCAGGTCCATGGCCGTCATGGAAGCCATGAACTCCCGAGCCGTCTCCGACATCTCACCAGCAGATGGCAGGTTAAAATCCCCCATAACAATAAGTCTGGGGGTTTCCACCACCACCCCGGCTATAATGTCGAGCAGCTCAGGCAGGACCGTTGTTACGTGGCAGGGAGCCAGGTACGCAATCAGTAGGCCCATCTGAATCCCCCGACCCCACTTCATAAGGAGGGACTCACATCTGGCTATCTGAGGAACAGTGGCCTCCCTCGGGCAAAGACTTTCTCTAATGATTGCTGCCACTCCCCCAAGCCTTCCCTGAGTCCTTGGCTGATGGAATGCACGGAAACCTGGCGGGCACATTTCCACAAGGGGAACTCCTCCCTCCTGGCCTAACCAGGTCTCCGTAATCCCTGCCAGGTCAGCACCCCCCTCTGAAATAAGATCATGAATGAGGGGGGCTTTATTTACCACTGACCTGGCATTACATAACATCAGCCGTAGACCCAGGGTCTGAGACTCTGAACAACCCGGGAAACGAGCAGTGCTTTGGGGGTCGGAGTGGGTAATCGCTCGTAAACATCGAGTGCACACTCCCGAAACATAATATGGCCCCCTGCAGCCGTCATATCTGCCCCTCCCACTTACTATACTAATGCCCATCGCTTCATCCCCCTGCATCCTTGTCAGATTTCTGTCCCCATCTTCCCCACCATGATTATCAGACCCATTACCCCTTTCAGTGGATTTATGGATCCCCCCAGATCCATTCCCACAATCCCTCCCAGAACCCCTTAAAATAGAACTTAAAGATTTATCTAAAAACCCCCAAAGCCGTCGGTTTTTTGCAAACCACCTCTCAGGGTTCCAAAACCCGTCCTCAAGGGCCGGCCTTGATAACTGAGAGGGTCAGACATGCAAGAGGGGGGAATCTCGCAGTGCAAGGAGCTCCGCAGTTGAATACATCAAAGATAGGAGCGAGTTGAAGGAGATGAAGGATCATTTTCTTCTAAGAGTGTTAGAGATGGTTAAGACAGGTAATTTAAAATAAGGGAGGAAATAGATGTAAAAGGGAGACCAGTATGTTACAAATGTCAATACATCGGAACATCATCGCCCTCTCACGACGATGGGAAGTCTTGTGGTTGTAGTAAGTCCATCCAAAGGAGGTGGGGGTAGAGGTCTCAAAGGGTCATCCTCTCACAGCGACCAAACCATTTGAAACAAACAAAGAGAAGGTGGTCTATCTCCCCATAATCCAAGACTCTCGATGTCTGTATCTCCTCCAGTCCTGATACCAGCGATGGCCGAGGATTAGATCAAAAAAGTAAGGCAGAGCCACTGGACAAAGTATTTAGGGTTAAATAATCAGGGTAATCTTGGGTGGTAAATAAAGCTGCAGATCGATCTAAGATTGCAGGTTAACGCTGAGTGGTCGTAATAGATCTAGATCTGATAAAGGAGAGAGGGACAGTTGAGGGGGAGAGTAAGTCATCATCTCCAGTTTGTAATCCTCAGTCCCTATCCATCACCTTGCTCAGGCTACTTAGTTCAATTAGTTTAATAAGTCCTCAGAGTTTGTCATAAGCCAACTGGAAAGGTTACAAATGGTGATCACATGACCCTGAGACAGTGCAATGTGCCACTTGCTAAGTGGCCAAATTTTGATCATGTGACCACGGAGATTTGCAATGGTCATAAATGTGAAAAACAATCATAAGTCACTTTTTCAGTGCAGTTGTAACTTTGAACACTAAATGTGCGGTTGTAAATCAAGGACTATCTGTACTTTAGTATGCCCCTGTATAACACCACTATTTCATGAACTACACTGGCTCCTACCACTTTCCAAGGGCAATTCAAGGTGCTGGTTGTCACCTATAAAGCCCTACATGACATAGGGCTGAATTATTGTGAGATATCTGCTGAACTTACCTACACTAATAGTATGGGCATGCTTTAGGTCATGCCTTGAGGCAGTGTCATCTGATGAAACCCAGAAGCCATTCCATTTCTCTAGGGGCATCTGCCCTTTAAAATAATTCCTACCCCCAATGTTCAGTTGTTTCCAACTTTGCTGACCTTTAAGTAAAATTTAAAACTTGGCTATTCCCCTGAGCATGGGGGCTAAAATGAATAAACTCATCAGGAAAGAGTATGAATGTCAAACAGGTTGTCTATTCCTGATAATTATTGGCTGTTGTTTTTGTTGCTTTGTTTTCTGTTGTAAGCTGCTCAGAGTTACAATGTTTGAGTTATATTACATTCTTTAGATAAACAAATAAATTAAAAATTGCTACTGCTGCAGCAATGCTGGAAAAAATACCCTGGTCTATTACTGTAGTAGATGATGGCTCCAAAGACATTGCAATATTTGGTCCTTCCAGAGAATGCCTAAATCTCCAGTTTAGTATATTTCTCGGTGACAGGATTTCTACCTGTCTTGAATTGAGCTTCTGCTTGTTGCTCATCTGTGTGGTAGAGTGAAAATTGTAACAAAAAGGTTCCCAGATGCAGAATAAACTAATAGACATGAAGTTCAGAAATGAAGAAGCATGTAAAGAAGCCGTGGACTGAAAAACAGAAAGGGGAGGTAAAAGAGAGGGGAGGAAAAGCTCAAAGGAGATCAGGAACTGAGACAGGAGGAGGTTAATGAGAAGTGTCACAGCATGTTAAAAAGAGAAGTGGCAACATGCTAAGCTGGGGAGAGAAAGAAATTGAGCCAACAAGGCATAAGATAGGCTGAAACAGAAACATGAGGTATTGGCGATTTAAAAAGAAATCTTTGAGAAAATAGAATAATGCTGAGGGAAGCCTTCACACTGAACCAAAGGATAAGAGGAACTTTGCATAATAGAGAATAGACAACGGAGAGCTCTTCGGTGGCTGAAAGCTTTTGAACAGGGAAAGAAGATAGTGACGCACTGAATGTCATACAATCGTTTCTACTAAGCAATCAATTCATAGGTTTCAAGGCCCTAGTTACCATTTAATTGCCTCGTGATTGTTGTTTGTTTGCTTGTAGTTTCTTAAGTGCTGCCATTTGATTTATCTGAAATGTAAATGCTCAATGATTGAATCCCCAGCATGTCATTAGGACTTCACTTTTCCCTCAAGTACACGTAATCGTCCGCTTTGTCTTATCAGAATTGATTGGTTCAAAATAAAGTCATATTCTGCAATGTGGACATACAAGAAATGTTGAGACTTCCATGGCTGCTTCATTTATATGACTAACCTACATTCGTAATAGATGGACATTCTTCCTTTCATTTTTTGATAGAAGAAAGCTGAGAGGAAATCAGTAAGGCTAATCAATTACTTGGGTTGGGGTTTTTTTTGTTTTTCTTATTTTTGGTAGAGAAAGTGCTTTAATGTGAAGCCACATTCTCTAGGAGTCTCTTTTTAATTAGAGTAAGTAGAGGAAAAGTGGAGAGGAATTCTGTCTAATTTAGAGATTCACTGGTCAATTAATTTGCAATGGATGAGAGGAAAACTAGCTTACAAGGAGGGAATAGCTTGAAAAAGAGGGGAAATTTCTGTATCTGCTTAACAAAGAGATACAGAAAATATAGTGGATAGAGAGAATGATAATTACCTTATTAACAGTCACAATTTCTGAAACAGCTGTTGGATATAACAGAAACATTCTTACATAGTTGTCCATATAAGAAAATGGTATGAGACATTTTTTGTCCCAAGTGCAGGAAATAAGAGTTTGATTTGTAGTTGCCTCATACTAAACTATTTTGTAGTGAATTCTAAGATGAGAAATGGTTAAAAAGGCAATGTGCAACAAAGGGTAACAATAATGTATATTATAATTAATTGCATAATAGTACATAGTATTTTTCTTTTTTTGTTGCAGAACCCCACTCAGCTTCCCTATGGAAAAGCTCTTTATGCCTACGAAGGGAAAGAACCCGGTGACCTCAAATTTAACAAAGGAGACCTTATTATACTGCGCAGAAAAGTAGATGAGAATTGGTATCATGGGGAACTGAATGGAAATCATGGCTTTTTCCCAGCAAGCTACATCCAGTGTATCAAGCCTCTTCCACCAGCCCCGCCACAAGGCAAAGCACTTTATGACTTTGAAATAAAGGACAAAGATCAAGACAAAGACTGTTTGACTTTTACCAAGGTAGAAATGCCCATCCTTTTCTAATTAGTTTCATTATAGTTCCTAATGTGTTTGCTTTAAAACGCTATTCTTTAAAGTATGAATTTTGGAGCTACCACAGAGCTCAACTCAGAAGTTTCCAGGGCGGAAGGTTAAAAAAAGTCAGATTGGCAGTCCAAACTACATAATTGAAGTCCCGACCCTTTTTAATGTTCTTTTCCCATAACACATGTAAAGAGCGACAAGACTCCAATCCTGTATTTGTGGCTGCCATCTTGACCTTTTTTATTGCCTGCAACAATACCCCGGCTCAACATTATTCCCAGAAGGCCTCTGAACTTTGTCATTCTGATTATTTTCCTTCAGGCAGGCAACAAGGACGGAGTTGTAGCCTGAAGGAATGATAAATTTACAAAGAGAATATTTAAGTGATATGGTATGGTTACTTTTTATTTGAAAATGAATGCTTCTCTAATATAATGAGATAGTTTCAAAAATATTTTTCACGCATCTGCTGCTATTTAGTGAATGATTTTCTGCCCTGTCAGTTAAGAGTCCAGAACAGGACTCATTGTTGTAATACAAGAGGGTGGAATTTCTTCAGTTAGTGTCTATAACTGATCCAACCATCAACTGGAAGATCACGGAGTACATGCCCGGAAGTAAAACTGATTCAAATGGCTAAAATTGGGTTGTTTTTAAGTCACAGCACATGCTAAGCAAGAACACACAAGATAAGCCAAGTAAAACAAGAGTAAACCAATTGAAAAATAGACTTTTCACAAACCTCAGTGTTGCCAAAAAAAAAAAAAAAAGTCCCAGTTTCTCCAGTGTCAAATAAAACCACAAAAATATGGATTCAGCTCTTGAAATGAACATGGATGGACATGACCAGAAGCATAAGGGACTGAATGGAAAGAGAGATTAAGATCCTTAAATGTCATTAGGTTTGGAGAATATAACAGTATTATCCTAGAACCAGAAGTTAGCACAAAACTGACTGAAATTTCTGCTGTAGCTCTGTGGTCCACAACCTTTGAAAGATTAATATAACTGTGCTCATTCAGGTTACAGAACTGCACTGATTTAATATTCATCTTTTGTTGACCATGAGATATTTTATGGAACTGAAATCTTGCATTAAGACTTTGCTGCTTTATCCATAGGACATTTCTATGAAAGCCTGGAACAGTTGCCTTGTTCTTATGTCCCATATATGAATCATGTTATTTTTGGACAGCAGCAATTTAAAAAGATTTAAAGTTTTAAGGTTTGTGGTATCTTAAAAACTAAAAAAAAAAATGTACTTACAATATCTCATGCAGTTGGGATTTTGTGGCTGTGCATTCATACAATTCACTAATCTAGACAAAAACTAATACAGACATATGCATCTCCCCCTTATACTCACTGTATGGTCAGGCAAGTGGCTGATTACACTGAGTTATATCATCACAATTCGCCCTACCTTTTTTCTAATGAGAAGCACAACTGTGGAGATGAAAGAAGTAAGGGGTACTGAAAGAGTGCTACAATGAGGAGGAAGAGGTGGAAGGGCACAAACAAATTTGGAAGATCTGGCAAGATATATTATAGGAGTCAGAGCTCCTAATGCTTTCTCTATATTGACTTCTTGAGGGATAAAAAGCTTGAGGAAGACCCAAATCAAAATACCAGTTTTGGAAAGCCATGAGATAGAAAATTCTGGACTAGGAACAAACCATAGGAAAATGTTATTTGACTTCACCTCAGTATATTCTAAAAGAAGAAGGCATAATCTTTTCTGTGAAGGAGAGCCTTGGAAGTATCTAGTAAATTTAAATAAAATAAAAACAAAAGTTACCTGTTTGCATATAGTCATATGAAGCACATGTTTATACCAAAGAAAATCTTAAAATGATAAATTTGATAATCCTATGTTAGGTTAGATTTTTGTAAATATGGGAAGTGTCTCATTGAAGATGAGGGCTTATTGCCAAGGTAAAATCCATTTTGGAAAGGTCTGGAAAATTCACATTTTATCAGTAGGTTAACTTTATATTGATCTAATCATATGAAGATGTAGTCATAGGATTACATCATTATGTGCATGAAGGAACTTCAGCATTTCTTATTCCTCCGAGACAGAGCTATTTAGTGCGAAAGAAAACCAAGAATTTAGCAGTATCTCAAAACTGCAGCTCCACAAACAATAATTAATCATTCCTGCACCCAGTGCCTTTTCTGGCAGTCCTAAAGGAAGAGAAAATATTTTCATTAACACATTTTGATTGAATTAGTCTCCAGAGTTGACTGTTTTTATATGTCATGATAAGGAAGCAGCAAACTGTTACTCACTTAATTTACTGCTACTATGTGTTTACTGCCAAAAAAGAAAAGAAGGGTGTGTGGGATTTTCAACCTCCAATACCCAGCAGAGTAGGATTGTTGTTGAGTTGTATGCACATTGGCTTCCTGACCTTGTGAAGCAAAAGCATGTGGGTCAGCCCCGTAATATTTGACTAGAGCACCTTTGTTGACCTTACAGAGTTTCCTCATCTTCCCCACAGATCTAAATTCCAACTCTTTCTTTTCTGCATCCACCAAAGAGTGGTGGTTTTTTTTTTCCCTCTGGATGTTTATCTTATATCATTACCAAATAAGTTTTTCTCCCTCTGGTAAACTTTGTAGCAGCTTTTTTTCTTATCCAACTTTGATTCAGTTACTATCTTTAATACGATTCTTCTCTCCTTTAGGTGCCTTGAGACTCTCATTGTCTCCCCATCACATTTTTATTCTTCAGCTTCCTTCCTGCTATATATGCCTTGTCACCTAGAATAACCACATCTTTGTTCTTGTCTGTTGTTTTCTCTGACAGCAGATAATCTATTTTTCATTTCTGGATTTCACTCTGTCTTTATTTCGTCAGACGTTTCTATGCTAATTATAGTTGTCACTCTGCTGAAGAAGCTATTCCTATTGAGATAGATTCCAGCTCCCACACGCTACTGAAGTCACTCACTCACTCAGCTACACCACAATGACATGGCCTCTCTGTTGTCATTGATATGATTTCTCTGAGAGATACAGGCTAAAATTTTCATTTCATCTTGGCTGAGAAGAAGAAAAAATCCTATTTGTGTGTGTAAGACTCTTGAGCCAGATTTTTCATCTTCTTTCTATTAATGGCTTTCCAGTAGTAAGTTGATAAGACTGTATGGTCAAATATGCAAAAATATGTAAAAATGATAAGTGTTTTTCTTTACCTTAAACAAGTCTCCGATTCATTTAAAGCTTTTTTTCCCAGAAATAGACATGAGACAGACCTATCTCCAATAGGAGGTCTATGCAATAATTTCTTTTAGATTGGAATTCCAATCTAAAGCTTTTTAGAGCTCCCCACCCAATTTTTATAAGACAGTTGCCTGAAAGGAAAAGAGGTATTTTATGAGGTTTTTTGTTTAATGCCTTGACTTGGAGAAAAGAGATCACCATTTCTTGCCTACTTGAAGAAACAAAATATTTGTATGGATATTGTATTTAAGCCAGTGTTTTTCAAACTTGGCAACTTTAAGATGTGTGGACTTCAACTTCCAGAATTTCCCAGTTATATGCTAGCTGAGAAATTCTGAGAATTGAAGTCTACACATCTTAAAGTTGCAAGCTTGAAAAATACCTAAGCCCTGCCTCATTTTTGGCAAGACACTTGCTTTACATTAAAAAAAAAATTCTCATTTTACATGTTACTGAATGGATGCTTCAAGCACTAATAAATAAGTGGTTATAAACTATTCCCTTTGATTTCAGAAATGTTTTTCTCAATTCTGATGGCCAGCTTCTGTTTTGAACACTCTGGGCCTTTTAGAACTGAGTGCTTCTCAGCACAGATAAGGCACTTCTACCCCAAGGAGGATTGTGCCATTTTGAAGACATATCAACTAAATTTGAAGGGTGTGCCTATTTATTTTTGGCTTAGCCACAATGAATTTGAAAAAACTAGAGGGAAAAGTCACCTTTTGTTTCAAACACTGCAACTGTGTAAATCTTACAGCTGGTCTCCTTTGTGGAATCTCTTGTTTTACTCCATCTCCAGGTTCCTGGGTTTAGCAATCCTTTTAAGGCTTAGGTGAGTTGACAACTTTTCAGCTGTATTCCGTTGGGGCTACTCTGCAGGAAGGAAGCAGACAAATACACATATAAAGTAGGAGAGAAGAGGGTAGTTGAAGCAATTTATTATAATTTGCTTTTGCACTGAGAGAGGTGATTATCTTTTTATTTTTGCAGAACCTATTGTAATATTGTATGGTCAACAGAATAGAAGGTTATTGCAGATTCAATTCAAAAATGCTTTGAGCAATTGGAAAGTAGATAACCATGGTGTTATTTTAAAAGAAAAGTGTGGTTTTGAAATGAAGGGCTGATTGACTACAGATTAATAAAAAATGGAAAGACCCATAATAAGTCCAGTTATAGAGTTTTCTTGGCAGTGCTGTGGAAGATGTTTGCTCTTGTTTTCTTCTGGGAAAATTTTCTGACTTAATAAGAGACAGTTAATCAGTTGAAATGGCAGAGGTTTTATTTAGTTACTTATTATATGACTCTGTCAGCTGAAAAGCTCATGGACCAACAAGATGGTCTCTAGCTTAAATATAAAGTGGAAGTGAAAGAAAAGCCAGAAATGAGCAAAATTTCTGGAAAGAACTATAATGAGAGCCAGTTTGGTGTGGGGGTAAAAACACCAAGCAAGAAAGTGGGAGACTGTGAGTTCTAGTCCCATGTTAGCAGTGGTGGGATTCAGCCAGTTTGTACCACTTTGGGAGAACCGATTGTTAACTTTCTGAACAGTTTGGCAAACTGGTTGTTGGAAGAAATCATTAGGGCAGAGAACCGGTTGTTAAATTACTTGAATCCCACCACTGCATGCTAGGTATCAAGCCAACAAGGGTGACCTTGGGCTAGTGAATCTCTCTCTACCTTAGGATAATAGTAAGTACAAACCATTTCTGAAAATGTTGACAAGAAAACTGCAAGGACATGTCCAGGCTGTTGTCAGGAGCCAAGGATGACTCAAATAAAAACCTGAAACAGTTCAGAGAAGGCAAAATCATAAGACACGTGTGTTTTTAAGCAGATCAAAAGAAGTGCCTTTGCCTCTCTTCTCCCACTGCTCCAGTCTGAGGAAATAACTGCTCAATGAGTACAGGGTGACGAAGCGCCAAAGATAGCTTGTTATCTGGATGACTTGAAGCCAGTCAGTGTCTCTCAGCATAACCTTACTATCAGATTGTTGTGAGTTAAATGAACATGTTGTTACTCAGGCACAACATGGAAAAGCAAAGCAGATTCAGAAGGCACATAACTCCTTCTTATCTCAAATCCTTCCTCAGTACTCCTTTGAAGAAAAATTGTGGGCAAGCATTCCTCAAAACATTTCTTCCTCATTTTAAGCTGAGAGCATTTTCTTTACCATTAAAGGGGAATTTAAGAATACAAAATTTGTGCGAGGCACATGAAGCTAGTGAGTACTAAAGAAACTGTGATGGACCACCTCACATATTTTTCAATTTCAAATTACCATCTTTCCCCAAAAATAAGACCCTGTCTTATATTTCTTGAACCCTGAAATAAGCGCTTGGTCTTATTTTCAAGGAGGTCTTATTATTTTGGGGCCTGTGGAGCAAGGCAGGGCTCCTCTTGCCATTTTACCTGATTTCCAGTTCTGTCTCCCTAACCCTAACCAGAGGAAATGGTGGTGACTGGCTGCACATGCATTTAAATATTTTTGGGGAGGGCTTATTTGGGGAGGGTATTTTAGTGCATGTGCTCCAAAGCCTTATTATCTGGTGAGGTCTTATTTTCAGGGAAAGTATGTATAATTTTAGTTGCCTGATTCAAATACATATTAGACTTTTTACAATTTATCCTCATATATTTTTTCCATATAAAATGTAAATTATGATTATCAATTGGCAAACAAGGATGGCACTGATAGTGGAAAAATATACTATTTTGCCACCATCTCTTGCTCATTTTGACTCTTAAAAATGCAGGAATGGTGTTAATAAATACCATTACACGTGGCATGAAACTGTTTGAAACATTTTTCCATGTAATTTCCCTCTCTGAAAAAATAGATGACTTCTACTCCATTTAATAAAAATAAAATCAATTTTGACTGAAGTGATTGATTTCCAGCATAGCTTTTGATGTCAATGATAAAATAGAATTTCTTATCTTAACAATAACATGGAGCAGATGTCAGACAGTGATTAATTCTGAGGCATATTAGCAACAAGGAACAGAAGAAAGGACATAACATCTCACATAGACAACAATTTTGAAACAATGATTCACAGGTTTGTTTGATGGAAATCAGTATGCATAGAATAGCAGACTCTGCAGTAAGATCAAGTGGCACTTTATCATTTATGTAAATAAATGATGGATTGTTTATTTCCTGGTTCAGTTCATATCCTGTTTCTAAAAGATGTTCCCAAGTCAGTGTATAACAATTTAAAAACAAAGGAATCCTGTTAGGTCATGTTAAGGGATTATCCAGCATCCCACATACTAACCACTCAGATGCTTCCCAGAAATTCACATACAGTGTAGTGTACAAATCAGCATCTTCTTCAGCAGCCAGGGTTGATTCAGAGAGATTCAGAAGCTGCCTTTAATAGGTTTAGTCTAATCTTCTCGAATTTGTCTTGAATTAAAAGAGCAGAAGAAACCAATCTGGACAGGAGAAACTCATTCCTGTCAAGTCTGTGCCTGAATCCTGGGAACATATGGAGCTCATCATGGTCAGAGCAGGGTACCTGCCAAATTCCACAACAAACACAGCATGGTACTAGGAAATGTTTCTAGTCTTTTGAGAATCTCTGGCTTTCTCTTTCCTCCTCCTTCTCTTCTTCCTTCTAGTTTCTAATCTGTAAATTTAAAAACTTACCTGAAAGTAAACAGGTAAAGTCTATTACAAACAGGTCATTGGTGATACACACACACCCCTATGAATTATAGGCCCAAATAAATTATGTAAAATAGCAGGCTTTGAAATAAGGACAAAGTGAAAAATATGGACTAGGATAAAATAGTTGGTTCACAAGGATGTTAGTACAACTCTTGTTTTTTTCCCCAGTGTATCCTTGGTGTAGAAATACAGGTTGCCAATGTTTGTTTTTGTTAACATAAAATATAAACAGTTCAGGGAATTGTATGTCAGTAATTTGTATGTTATGGTGGAGCAGATTGGTAAATGTTGTCCACATCTGATGTTTTCTTATAAAATGTGACATGAAAACTGATCTGAGTCAGAAAGGACCTGGAATGACCCATTACATTTTTCAATGGAATGTTGAAAGACACTTTAAAAAGCTGGCAATGGCTCTGCTTTTGTCCTGCAAATGGTGTATTTTGTGTACCAGGGAATATCATCCCACTGATTTCATTCCTCATGTAGTTATATAACACTTCATAGCTACATGAGATGGAAATTAGGCAGACAACTTACTCTACATAACAGTTCATCTGCCAAATCAATTTTGCTGTGCTCCTTTTTTCCGGCCTTAAATTTATTCCACCTTGTTTCCTTGCCAGTTCTGTTTTTTTTTTTTTAAACTGACATGAAGAGCTTACATATATTTCTCATAGCATAAATATTTCTATGCATTTCTTTCACTACGTACATTTTTATATATATTTTTCTAAGCATAATTTTTTGGAATATATTTTCCTTTGTAAGCCTCTTTCTCAATATTTTTCACCAATATACAAATCAATGAACATATCTTTACACTATGAAGTATAACTTAATATTTAAGGAATCTGGGTAAATATCATTGTTTCAGTTCAGATAAGGATTCAAAACTGAGTTAAGTGAATATGAACTAAGTGGATATAATACCATCCCTAGCTTAATGGTTGAACTTCAATTCTTTTATAAATAGAAGCATTTCTTTCTGTTCTTAAAGTTTTCATTGCAAAGTTTATTAGAGAAAAATCCCACTTTAATGGATCATCTGGGGAGGACCAAAAACCCATTAAACTTCTTAGTATTCATTAATTTGTGATTTATTTATGTATGTATTTATTTTCATTCCACCTATTATTTTTATAAATAACTCAAGGCAGCTAACATACATGACACTCCCTCTTCCTCCTATTTTTCCCACAATTCTGTGAAGTGAGTTGGGTGATTTCTTTCACTATATGACATAACATAGTATTAATATAAAATAATATAATTATAATGCCTCATTCAAACTATGGGCTTTGATGCAACAGGCTGGTCCATTATTTCACCGGAACATCTGGATAGACATGTGGTCTGTTGTATCAGAAGTCTGCCAAATGGGCAATCTGTTAAATTGAGGCTTCACTGTGTTATATTCATTAGGGTTGGATAGTATTTTGAATTTGAAAGCAAAAAGCTGCTCCCTTAAAGAACCTGCATCATCTCTCAAGAGTTGCACTGTAATTACAATGAAATATAAGCTGTTTATAAGAATCACAGACTGTCCCTGCATCTTTCTGCCTTCAAATCTGTGGTCATGTACAGTCCTAATATTCATCACACCTAGGCAGATGGAGAAGAAAAAGTGTTGGGGAAAGCCAACATGATGAATATAACTGAGGAAGAGGAGGGGCTTCTGTAAGGAGTAGGCAGCATTTATCCTCTGTTTGTGAAAACGGCATGGAACAAGCCAACTGCCCTCAGATACCTGCTTTGAAATGTCAAATTCAGAAGACAGAGGGGACCAGCAGCCAAAGAAAATATGTAGAAGCAGGAACAATTAAACCAGCTTCTGTACTATGGACTATAGAGTTTGAGTATTGTTTGTGATAGTAATTCAGTCCAATATAACATCTGTCTTTCTTTTGTGTTACATAGTATTTTTGATATTTTTCATCAGTATATTTTTATGGATTTCAAATTCCCTGAACTTTCAATTTTATATTTTAGTTCTAGAGGTTTTTTTGGAATTTTTCTGTAAGCAGTTGCTTCAGTGCAGATTTTAAAATGGTAACAGGGTTTGGTATTTCTTTCTTTGTTTATTTGGCTATATATATTTGGCTCTATAGAGCCACCAAATCAAGAAATACTCAAAGCAGCTTAACTGAAAAATTTAGAAATCACACTACAAAACGTATGAAAACTAAATTTTACTACAGTATGTGGAAATACTTTACAAAAATTATTTTAGTCATTCCTCATCGGTCTTTACTTAGTGGAATCACAAAACATTTCAGCCAATTTGAAAAGCCAGATTTGGTCAATAAAAGGAAATGTGTTGTTCTTTTTCCATTATAATTAGCATATGAAATGGCTAATTATTACAGCTGAAAAAGGAAATTGAGGAAATTGAAAAAGAAAATACTTTATATAGCAGAAGTAAAGGAGTTAATATAAAACATGAGCACATTTCATGAGATACATTGCATTCTTTTCAAAAAAGAGTATGTGTTAGAATTTGGGGATCTATATTGTTTTTATTTGAAAATAAAATTCTTTGAACAAGAGTCAAGTTTAGAAAGCATGCCTTTTGAAATTAGTCTTGAACTGAAGGGTCTGTGGTTCTTATCCTGAATGCATATGTACAATAAAAGATTACAAACAAATCAAGATAGCACCAAAAAAAGCATTTCATGTTTTTTTTAACAATGGCTAAATGCAATTTAAAAAATTGATTTATAGTTTTTTAAATAGTTGGAAAAGTAGTTAGAAATGTATAACTACTTTTATCTTATTCTGGTGAAAATCATCGGCTTCCTAGAATGTTTGTTTTTGCTTTACTTTGTGAGATATATTTAAAGAAAAAAAATTCTTCCCATTTCCTTTGAGACAAATATTTTTTAAAATCTTAATTTTTTTTGTGTATTTATAATTTTTTAGGATGAAATTTTGACTGTCATCCGAAGAGTAGATGATAATTGGGCAGAAGGAATGCTGGGGGATAAAATTGGAATATTCCCTATTCTGTATGTGGAGGTAAGCTCAAATTACCTTTGTGCTTCTTTGCTGAGAGAAAAACTTTGATTGTTATAACTTGTCATTTGATTTTTAGGGTGAAATCTATATAATTCTTTTGATGGTGAACACAAAGTGCAGGATTTTTCTGTTGCCCTGAGATGAACACACAACTAACACACACACACACACACACACACACACACACACACAGCTCTGTCACCACAAATGCACTTTTGAAAATTGTCAGAGACTTTTCTGTGAAGAAGACACTGCCCATTTTAGTTGATCATTTTGAGAAATACGAATCAACAAAGACAAAACTCCAGTTTGAAAGTTTACCTTCAGTTACTATACAATTGAATTCGCACTTGCTTGAAACTGTACTTTTTTCTCTGCTGTTTTCCATTTCTATGAATGTCTAGTATACTGAGTTCTTATCCTCTAATCCAGGTAGTTGCTGCTTTTTGAAGACACAAGTTGCTAACTAAGCTAATCCTTTAATGGAATGATTTATTAAAAGTGAGCGTCTCCAGGAAAATTCTTATTCATAGCAGCCTTTGCATATAAATCAAAGCTGCACTTGTAAGATATGACTGGTTGTACCTGATAGTGCTGCAGTTTGTGGAACCCCTAATTCACATTGCAGGGTCTCGACTTTCACTAGTATCTTGTGCCAATATTGATCATAATTACTCCCTTTCTTGGACCGACAATCCCTACTCACAGTCACTCGTGCCCCAGTCATTTCCCATCTTGACTATTGCAGCACGCTCTACATGGGGCTGCCTTTGAAGAGCATTCGGAAGCTCCAGTTGGTGCAAAATGCAGCAGCCCACATGGTTTTGTGCAGACCTCAGTATGCACATGTATCACCTCTCCTGCGGGAGCTGCATTGGTTGCTGATTTGCTTCCAGGTACAATTCAAGGTGCTGGTTGTTACCTTTAAAGCCCTTCATGGCTTGGGACCAGGTTATCTGAGGGTTATCTGATGTGTCTCTTGCCGGTCACATCTACCCAACCCATCAGAGCAGGAAGGCAGGAAATGTTGCGGGTCCCATCCTCTAGAAAGATACACTTGATGTGACCCAGAAGAAGGGCCTTCTCCGTGGTGGCTCCCTCTCTCTGGAACATCATTCCCCCAGAGATTAGAATGGCCCCCACTCTAACACTCTTCTGGAAGGACTGAAGACCTGGTTCTGCCAGCAGGCCTGGGGAACGCAGAACGGGACGGAACCCATTAAATGACTCATGTGATGTGTTGTCTCTAGGGTAGGGGGGTTATTATATTATTTTATTAATTTATTCTCTTTTATTATTTTTATTGTTTTATATATGAAGTTTTTATATTCCTGTAAGCCGCCTTCAGTCACCATGTGCAAATAGATAGCAATAAAGTAAAAAAAAAAAAATTGTTTAGTCAAATTGAATGCATAATTCCCACTCCACTCAGAAGTTTATTTCTACAGTGCATAAGGAAACTTGCATGTAATAATGAAATATGATAGATAAAGTGAATAGATTATCACAAATTAATTATGTCCCAGTTTCTGACATCACCAGTAAGGGCTTCTTAATGAATATACTACCTATGTTTGTGTTTATTATACTGAAAGAACAATTTTGTTGATTGTGAATTGCAACATACCGGTATGTAGGATAATGGTTAATATGTTGGAATGGAATGGAAAGATCTAATCATGATTTATTTATGTTATATAAGATAACTTAAGGCCACTCACTCTAACTCATAGGAATGCTATAAAATGAGTGGAAAATCTATGTGCACAGCCTTCATCTCATAACATGACAGTTACATGTAATAACATGTAAATAAATCTCTCAAAATAAGTCCTTCCCACTGTTGTAACCCATCCCTTTGAAATAAGTCACCACTCTCTTTGAAAGACCTGAAGGAAAATTAAAAAATAAAATAGCTGCCTGCATATTCACAACCGCAGTACAGTATTCAATATTATGCAAAGCACCATGAATATAAATTCTTCAGTGACAACAGCTATAATTTTTTAAATTATGTTTTAGCAACTGTTATTGAAACATTGACTGCTTATGGTGGTGTAATAGTTGATGATGTTCTATACTCATAATGTTAGATGCAGGCAGTTTATTTGATTAAATGATACACTGTGGGAATTCTCTTGGCTGTTATGCTCCTGTTAATCAATGCACTAGGACTAAACTAATTATTGTAAAGAAATCTTCAGGGGATTGTTCAGTCAAAAATATTCTGAGAATTAAGGTGTAAAGTCTACTATTCATTCTAACTTGTTTTGGCAGTCTATAATGCCATTATGAAAGGAGGAAATTCACAAACAATTATAGTTCCTAGTTCATATTTTGCTTCTTTTAAGATCTGGGGAAGAAGCTGAAATTTTCAAGGCCCATCTTTTGTAGGATCCTACCATTGTTTTGGGACTGCTGTTGTAAAGTAACTTGGAGTGGGGTAGAGAGAGTGTACATTCAATATTGAAATTCAACATAATGCAAGCATAAAGAATAAAGTCAAACTAGAATATTGTACTTTAAGAGAGCCGATTTTAACAAACATAGAGGATTCCTATTGTCCAGGAATAGAAATATTTAATAAGTCTGAATTTTTTTCCATCTTACCTAACTTTCAGATTTTTTTGTTGAACCACAAACAATGCACCTAGGCATTCTCTTATTGGCAGTGTTACTCATAAATGTCACAAACTGCTTTTGAATAAATTCTCCAATCTGTACAGTGGTCACAGCCGTAAAATAGAATTTCCATTAGTAAAGGAAAAATTTTTTGAACCATGTACAAGGCAATATGATTAGGTCCAACATGCAGATTTGCAGAGGTGTCTATCAAACTGGGTGAATTGGATTTTTACACATGCCATGTACAAAAAATCACTTAAGGCTTAGTTGTTCCACTCATATTCACAATATTTAATATTGAACACTAACTATTGTTCAAAAATGGAGTAATATCAATCAGGTAATGGGAAATTTATAGTAAAGGATAGAATCATGTAGAATTTTACCAAGATTTTTTAAAAATGATTATTTACAATGATAAATTGTACATTGGGACTGCCAACGAAGTTTAGTATTTGCACAGAAGATTCAACTAAATTAATCCTGTAAATCCAAAAATGAGATCACTGGACTGTATTATAGATACTTTGAAATAGCTGGATTATACTAGCTGTGAGTAAATCACATCTCGGCAACGTCAAGATATGTTTTGTTGTGGTAGTTTAGGGTGAAGGAATTTAATAGTCTGCTCAAGGATTTTATGTCTCCCCTAAACATCTACAGCCTGTCAAATATGGAATTAAATGTATATTATTCAATATTATATATTCATAGAAAATAGTATTCTTGAGGAATATTCTCCACAAAAATCCAGGTTTCTACTTAGGTAAAATATTAACTGTAACATTTCTTGTTCAAATATTATAAATGCTCTAGGGAAGGAAAAAAAATCCTTGCTCACTGTCAGGGGATTAATGCTTACTGTTTCTATATGCATTATTTATTTTCTTTTTACAAACTCATGGATGCTATCCTGTCTTAAACGTAGACTGCTTTGATATACATCCTTTTTGGAATTTACTTATAAACAACCTTCCTGGTAAATAACAGAGAGGCTATATGTAAAGATCATAGTAAATACATATTGTTTGACATTGGGGGAAATAATGGTTATGTCAGAATTTCTACAAATATTGATATAAGAATGTAAAAATTAAAATGTATTTGCAGAGTATTGAACACTAGCATCAGAATACTCAAGTAAATATAAAAATAAAAATATTGTGTAAGTATAAAAATATATAATTCTCTTTTTGAGCATAAATAGCTAGCAAAGAATCTGGGCTTTTATCCACTATCACAATCTAACAGGAAATTAATATGTTAAAGCCAATTAATTGTTCTTATTCTTTTCCTGAAACAAGGTTAGTAAGCATTACACTACATATCTTGATACTATAGAATAAAGGTATTGTAATGGAGACTGAATGAACATTTTGTGAAATGTTCTGCATTTGCTTGTCTAAATTAACACATACAGCACAGAATAGTATGCAGCTCAGTCTTACAATTACCATGTCTTCCTTTTTCATTGGTAGAAGATTCAAATAAATTGGACCTTTGGAACTGAGTTGTTTTCTTTTTAAATTCAGGATTATTTTAAAAAATGAAACAAATACAATATTATGTTAAGAATATAACTACTAGAGATATATTATAGTAGATTAGTTGATCTAGTAGTATTATTGGAAATTATATACTCTCCCCATTATACAAGTCCATGGAGTACAGATTTGCCCTATCATTTAAAGATAAAGGTATATTAATAAAGAAATGTTGAATTTCTTTTTCTGGTGAAACTAGAATGGAGGCTGCTGCTGTGCATATATCTCCAGATCAGTGGATGAGTAGCTTTGGACTAAAGTTTAAAGTAATTTATAGATTTAATAAAATCACAATATATTTCAATATAGGAGTTGAGAAGTATATATATCATCTATAAACAGTTTAAAACAAACAATTCATGTACCACATACTGTATGTGGCTTTCAAAGGAGTCACTTTCAAAGTGAGATGGGCAGCATATAAATTAAATGAATAAATAAATGTTCGAAATTGTTTTTATAAAAAAAGGATGATCACTCATATTCTCCTGGGAACCTGTGAAGACCTGGCTGTTTCAGAAAATCTCTGGGGACTGAATCTGTATAATCTTGGGATGTTGTTTTGATGTAAGAAATGGAATTATGGGTGTGGGTAGAGACGATTACATCATGGGTAACACTGATAATAGCTGTACATTTCTGCCCTTGACTGTCCAAGTGATCCTATCAAGGATCTTTTACAATTGAGAGAGGTTGTTGGAATCCGAATGGGGAAGAAAAAGCTTTGGCTTAGTCCTAGCAAGACTAAGTGGATATGGGTTTTAGGGCTCACCAGATCTGGAGATTTCCCATTTTTGAGTCTGGATTGTTTCCCCAAAATGTGTTGGTTCACAATTTGGTGTTCCTACAATTCATGTTTTAAGGAACAGATAGCAACTGTGGCCTGGAAAGCCTTTAGCAAAAAGCTAAAGATTGTGATTTTAGAAAGTTTAAAGCGACTAAGAATCCCAATAAAATTGGAATATCGAAATATAAACGGTTGCAGTGTCCTTGGGGTCATGAATGGCTGCACTTATCTGAAAAATGTGAATACACCTTTTACAGGTACTCCTTGATTTACAACCACCATTGAGCCCAAAACTTATGTTGCTAAGTGAGACACTTATTAAGTGAGTTTTGCCCTATTTTACGACCTTTCTTGTCACAATTGTTAAGTGAAGCATTGCAGTGGTCAAATTATTAACACGGTTGTTAAGTGAATCCAGCTTTCCCCATTGACTTGTCAGAAGGTCGCAAAAGCTGATTATGTGACCCTGGGACACTGCAATTGTCATAAATATGAACCTGTTGCCAGACGGTTTGGGGAAAAGGATATTTCATTGGAACTATAAAAGAAATTGACTTTTAAAGTTGTGGCTTTAAATTAAAAGGGAAATACTAATGATAATCTAAGAGAATGACCTGGATAATTTTTTCCTATGGAATTTACAAGGGAGGGAGGGAGGGAAGAAGGAAGGAAGGAAATATTCTCTTTATATATCTTTGTATATTTAGGATTTGCATGAAGTAATGTCTCATTACGTGATGGAACTGTAAATCTTGCACTGTAGTAGAGTTATCGCTCTGTAATGCCCCTTTCTCTTTGTTACTGTATAATGCCTGTATAATACCTATATGACAGGGCTGCTCTAAATCAACAACTTCAATCAATAACTAAGTAATAACTTCAGCTTTTCAAAAGAAAACTAATTCGACAGTGGGATTTTTGATCATTGAACAAACTGCTTCTGTTAATGACACATCTATGTGACAGAATATTTTTATTTTATTTTATTTTATTTTATTTTATTTTATTTTATTTTATTTTATTTTAATTCAATAGCATAGCCACTGCGTTTTGTATTCTGCTTCTAAGAGACAATTCTGATAATCTCATATACATTTAACTAAATAAGTTCTAGTTGAAAAAACATTACATTGATATATTCAATGTAACAAAATGTCATTCTTACGCTGATTGGCTTCTACTGTTTATTCTCTCATTTGATGATAGAATTTGAATTGTATAGATATTCAATGATAACACCTTTGTAATGCCCCCTTTCCCCCTTCTTTTTTTATTTCTTCTTTTAGCTCAATGAATCAGCTAAGCAGCTTATTGAGATGGACAAGACCAATGTAGCTGCTGCATCTGGCAGTGATGTCCCTTTGCCAGTTGACACTAACCTGGCAGTAAGCACAGCCCAGTGCTGCACACTGAACAGTGCTGGAGCAGTCAGTGCCATTCAGCGACATATTGACGGCAAGAAGAATGCCAAGAAGCGCCACTCCTTCACTGCTCTCAGTATGACCCACAAGTCCTCCCAGGCCTTGAATAATAGGCATTCCATGGAGATTAGTGCTCCTGTTCTGATAAGTTCAAGTGACCCCCGAGCTGCAGCCAGAATTGGAGATGTGGCTCATCTCTCCACCAGTGCACCAGTCCAGGTAAACTTTTAATTAACCATAATTCTCAGTCAACAATGGGAGAGATCAGATAGAAGTGACTTCATGTGCTTTGGCTATTAAATTACAATAGGGTGGCAGAAGTCCCCAAAATAACATTACCCTCCTCCTCCTCCTCCTCCTCCTCCTCGTCCTCCTCCTCCTCCTCTTCCTCTTCTTCTTTTTCTTCTTCTTTTTCTTTTTCTTCTCCTCCTCTTCCTTCTCCTCCTCCTCCTTCTACCTCTACTCCTCCTACTGCCATTTTTTTTAAAAAAAGAACAGAAAATATAAATCCATTAAGGAGAAAAAAGATGAAATAACTCAATTCTATAATTTCTTTTCATTTGTAGTGCTAGGAACTCTCTCCCATTTTCCCCCAGAAGCAAATTCATCATATGCTGATCATCCCATAGAAAAAGGCAAACAGTCAAAACATTGTTCAGGAATTGCTTTGAGGAAAGAACAAAGTGCCAGTTGACTTTGGCTTAGATAACTTATTGGGGATTTGTCTGTGTGGTGTTTTTTTCATGTGATACATACAACACAATAGGATTTCACAATGTGGTTTTTCTCTGCTGTAAACCTCTTCTGAGAAGGTTTTATTTTTAATTTAATACTCTCACCAAAAAACCCTACAAAGATGTATTCACATAGTCACCAATATATGATTGGTGCAATTAATGCACTTGTCAGCCTGTATTATCGATACATTAAAAATTCATTATTCATTATTCAAATTCATTATTATTAAAAAGTAATATTGTTGAATTGTAACACTAACAATGTGATTCACCAGCCCCATTTCACTGTGTTCTTCTTGAGGTCTTTGTGCATTACGCTTACAGGATTTGTACCTGTTCAGGTAATCATCACATTACACTGAAAAAATTCTCATATAAGCAAGCAGTTGGGGATACTTCCTAGAAAACTCCTTTGGCTCTGTACAGCTAAGTGACACCAATCTGTTTTTTAAAAATCTGCAAGAAAAGTCTTATGTTGATTGAATACTATACTTTGGGACATTTTTGGAGACTGAGAAAATACATTTGTCTTTTCTTAAAATCTGAGAGCTAATATTATTATCAAGGGCTTTCTGCTTCTATTTCCTAGTTCTATCATTAATGGCTTTTAAGCATTTTTAAAAAAGATTCATGTTCATTTTCAGTAGGAATGGTATTGATTTGTTTTGACTTTATTCTTTAACTGGTATTTTAGTTATTACAATATTTGTTGCTTTGGTTTTAATTATATGAGATGATAGATAGATAGATAGATAGATAGATAGATAGATAGATAGATAGATAGATAGATAGATTGGTGATAAGTAGATAATGCTTTTATTTAAGTGCTTATAGCCAGCATAATATAGTGGTTAAGGTGCTGAACTTAGAGTAGGGAAGTCCAGATTCTGGTCCTCCCCAGGCACAGAAGACAGCTAAGTGATCTTGGGCTACTCTGAAGCCTAATTACAGTAGTTTCAGTCTCTGCAATAAGCCAGTTGTTAAACAAAGTTTTGTGGTAAAGGACAAGGCAAGTGTGATGCCAAAGTCAGAAAAAAATGCTAAGAAAAATAACTTTTTAAATAAATATTTTCAAACCTTTTCATATATATTACAGATGTGCAGATTTGAAAACAAAAAGATGATTTGGAGCCTGCGAGGCCATAAACAGCATATTTCTAGAATTCCTTAAACCAAATATAAGATTTCCCACGATTGTGCAGCTGCTACAGAGGGATAATCATGGAATTAGGGGAAAAGATGCAGCATTTGTAGGCGTTATAGTTCAAAACATCTGGAACATATAGATGCCCACAGTACTTCTGATTTGTATGAAAACAAAATTAAGATTATTATTAATTTGATTAATGTCTTATTATAATGATAGTTATTGCTGCTACTACAGTACTATTACTTTTGTAGTACTTTTTAAAGCTGATATAAATGACATAAAACCTTTCTTTTTTTTTTCTTCTATACATTTTTTAAAAATTTTATAACATAAAAGTTTCATTTTTAGTTAAACAGTGTGTTGTCTGGGTACAGATATTTTTTTAAGAAACACGGTAATAAAGTGTTTACAACAGTATTCATTACATTGGTATAATAATAATAATAATAATAATAATAATAATAATAATAATAATAATAATAATAATAATAATAATAATAATAATATTTGCTTGTTCATTTTAAAAAACTTCCCTTGTATCATTAGTCCTTTTCTTATATCCACATGTTTCTAACTTCTGTTTTCATTAGTTAGCCATTGATAAAATAAGTCCCATGTCAAAAAGTATTCAGGTTCTTCCTTTTTCTTAATTGTAAGTGTAAGAGGACCTAATACTCCCAACCTTGCTTGCAGTTATACAAATACTTGCCTTTGTTAAGTCCCAATGAATTCTGTAGGACTTATTTCTGGGCAAAGAGGTGATGACATTTAAACTTTAGAATAACAGAGTTGGAAGGGACCTTGGAGGTCTTCTAGTCCAACCCCCTGCTCAGGCAGGAAACCCTATACCGTTTCAGACAAATGGTTGTCCAATCTCTTCTTAATTGGTAATGTTTCTTTTTCTTCCTATATAGGAAAAAATTCCTATATTATTGGGCATTTACCTAATAGCTATTGTTATATGTGTGCATTAAGTAAGAAAGCTTTTTAAAACTTTAATGAAAATGTAGAAGCATGCGGTGAAAGTTACTGTTTCTACTAATCTATACATCAGAATAAAGTAAGCTTTTTTTTTAAAAGGACTCTGCCTAGTGTTTTTTTCATGGCTGTTATTTACACACTTCTGTTTTCCAAGAGCATATGGAAGACTACAAGCTTTACAATTCACTCATAATTGCATGTCCTGTCCAAAATGGACTGGTTGTATTGTTCCTTTCATATAAGAAGAACCAAGACTATGATATAGGGACTCCTTTTAGCCAAGCCAAAAGGTTTGCATAAACCAAAATTGGCTTTAAATTGCCCTCCCATTCATACAGTGATGCACAGGCAGCTTTTATGTGTTGTTTTGCAAAATGCTTTTATGGCTCCCCTAGGTTTAAAATGCAAATTGTGGTGTGGAAAGCTGCTGTTAGAAGTGGGGTAATAAAATAAAATCCTCCTAAGGGAGCAAAATCAAGTTTACAAAAAGGGTGCATATTTTCTTTATGCAATCATACATACTCAAAGATACAACCATATGGAGAAAGACTAACATTGTTTTATAAAGAATCAGCAGCAGCCATTTTGTAATGCTGTGGTTTTTTTAAAAGGAGCTATAAATGCTATTTCCACTATGTAATCAGTGGGTCCAGACTTAATGTTTTACTGTTTAGTAAGTAGAATGTCTGGGTAAACAATTGTACATTTTAAAAAAAACTCACTGTAACCACCCCTTAATATCACAGTTCCCTGGATTGCAACAGATCAAAATCTATAGATCTCTTCCAATCCTGTTGCAGTGACAAAAACACAAGCTTGGTTCACTAATAAATCTTTTTACCTAAGGAATATTTTCCTGTGATAGAATGTGAAAATTAGAACCATATGAAAGGCCATCCAAATTTGACACAACCATGTCATTTCTATATTCACATATGTATGATAATGTCACAACTTACCACGGGTGGGAAATTCCATACAAAAATCCAAAAAAACGCTTAATTATCATTCTCAAAATGGGTGGGGTATTGTGTTACAGGACAATAATGGAAAGCAGGAGGACTCCAGTGAATTCTAAGCAGTGAAAGCTGGTTGTGGAATTTCCCCATAATGGCAATTTACTAATCAAAGCTGTGATTATAAGGTCAGTTTAGTTTATATAGTCTCTGCTGTAACTTAGAAGTTGATCCTAAATTCAAGAGCTGATTACCTCCAACGTGTGCAGTTTCCTAAACAGATCTCTTTGTGCTGCTATAGAATTACGGTAATACTCATCAGGCCTGCTGCCTGGGGTAAGTGTGTTTATGTATGTGTGTGTTTATGTGTGCACACATGCACACACACATATATACACATACATACAGATACATACACATATATACAAATATATACAGATACATATAATTGAGCCCAAAATTTCTGTTGCTAAGTGAGATAGTTAAGTAAATTTCCCCCCATTTTACAACCTTTCTGGCCAAAGTGGGTAAATGAATCATTGCAGTTGTTAAGTTAGTAACATAGTTGTTAAGTGAATCTGGCTTCCCCATTGACTTTGTTTGTCAGAAGGTTGCAAAAGGTTATCACATGACCCAGGACACTGCAACCATCATAAATATGAATCAGTTGCAAATGTCTGATTTTTTTATCACACAACCATGGAGATGCTGAAATGGTCGTGAAATGTGGAAAATGGTCATAAGTCACTTTTTTCAATGCCATCGTAACTTCGAACAGTCATTAAATAAACTGTTGTAAGTTCAGAACTACCTGTATACATCCTCAGAGACAGCTGTGCCCTAATCACCTCCAGATTGCATTGTTGCAATGCGCTCTACATGGGGTTGCCCTTGAAGAATATTTGAAAGCTTCAGCTGGATATTTATCTTTTAATGTGGATTTTTTATAACTCTATATCTTAGATATAAAAAAACAAATATAAATATAAATATAAAAACAAATATATAAACCCAAAGCAGAGAGAAGAATAGCCTCCTCAGCAATGGAGCCATTGAAGCGTATCTTCAGTTCTCTGGGAACCCCAGACCTAATAACAATAACCTGGTCTTGAGGGACTTCTGGAATATCAAAATCTAATCTAATATAATCTCAGGGGGAAAGAAAGTTTCATTAGGTGGGCAGCACAGCAGAGACTGCACGTCTCCTGGGACCTATAGATTTCTAGTTGATGGTACCTGGAGCATGCCTTCACAACCATCTCTAATGGGATGGGCTGATGTAACGAGGGAGGGGGGAGGGGAGGAAGTCCCTCAAATAGCCCAGTTCCATGCCATGAAGGGATTTACAAGTTAAAACCAACACCTTGAATTGGACCCAGAAGCAAAATGGCTTTTTATATTTGTTGATTTGTTTGTTTGTTGAACGTCATAAAGAGTCGCAGCTGTATAAATTGATGGATGGATATGCAAAAACAGTATAGAATAGGTACATTGCTAGCATTAAACATACTTAAGGTATTGATCTCATTGGGGACAAATCCTCCAAATATCCTATTTAAAACAATGGAGCTCTCCATTCCTTTTTTCTTCTATTTTTCCTATTCATTTTTTAAAGTATATTTTCATTATATTAAAAAATTCTAATGGAAATATTTTTTTAAAAAAAAGCAGTGGAGTTCTCCCTACCCCTTGCCAAAAAAATTAACCATAATTGACTTGGTATGGCGTCCCATGTAGCAGTGTTCCTTTCTGTCCCTTCCATCTTCCCTCCAATCTCTTCATCTTCATTTTTCTTCATCTTGGCCTTCCAAACCACAATTCATCCCCAGCCAAATCCACAGTATGGTTGCCTCATAGTTTCTTATGCTGCATATTGGTCAAGCTACCAACTGGCACAATATCTTTTCTGTTTTATCTACTTCAAAAAGATAAACTAATTCCCTAGCCTGCTAGTTCATTTCTTCTTTCCCTTGTCTCCCTCACCACATCCAAAGCTGATTGTGTATATATATCACATAGTTACCTTGTGGTAAGATTGGCAGCCAATTAATTAATTAATTTCTGAATTAACTCTCTGCCTCTTCACCCAAGCTAACTTTTTGTCCCTTCATCCTATCCCTCTTCACACTGCATGGTCTTTAAATTATAACCGGGACAACAAGAAGTCGAAGGAGAGCTTCTGTCCAAGATCTGTGGCTGTGACCACCATGGTCACATCCTGCTAATTTTAACTTTAACTTTAACCTTGAACACTTTTCTGTAACTACTAGTTGCATTTGTGTTTACTCTTGATTGCAGAGTTCTATGAGCACACACTAATGAACAAAATTACTATAAGTGCCGTTTTCAAACAGATGAAACAAAACTACTGTAGTTATGTATCTTTTGAGGATAATGTTGCAATTGTTGCTTGAAATGAGAGGCTTTATTAAAGCATTTTCTGAATATGCAAACTAAATAAATAAGAAATACAAAGTCCAACAGGATTTATGTTTACTAAGAGACACTGCAGGGAAAAGTTGATTACTTTATTAGTTAAACAGTTTGTAAAATATACTTGCACTTCAACAAAGATTGACAATTTTAAAAAATTAATCCTGATCAGTGATATTATTCATATCCTGATGCAAAAGATGGTTTATTAGAATTAGATTCTCTTGAAATCAGTAAGATAGATTTAGAATTTACATACTTAAGATTTTCTGTACATTAAAACCTAGATGTGTTATAAAATGAACCCATTACAAGAAATTAACTTGCAAAATACATGTAGCACTATTACTTTAAATAACTATGTTTAATACTCTATCACATAATGTTAACATCTCAGAAAGAATCTGCATTTAGAGTTACTGCTGTGCTAAGTATCCAAAACTACAAAGATTATTCTTCAAGTCTCCACAGTTCCCTGCTTGTCAGTAATAAGCACATACATTTCTTGTGCTGTTATAAATGCGTTTGAAAACAAGGAGTATTCTTAAGCCTTTTTATCGTTTGAAAAGCATGAAACTAATGGATTCTAATTTCTATAGACACAAAAAACACAAGAATAGCTTCCAAAAGCCCTAGGAAGCAAGGGATTTAGTGGCAGATTTTGCTAATGTTTGTTTTTTGTAGAAACCTGTATTGTCTTGATCAGTATGTGCCCTGCCTCAACCTAATTTGCATTTAGCACATTTGATGCCCAGTGATTGAATGCAGCCATAAAATTTAAATATGGCCTTCTAAATTGTGTCTGTGTGTCACATCGAGTGTTCTTATAGGCTAGTTAAATTGATTTGTATTGAGAATATAATGCAGCTGCAGGCCAGTGATAAAACTGAGCCTGCATGAGGTTCATAGAGAAGATATGTGAAAGTAAACTGCTCTGAACAGCAGAGGAGGTCCCACTTGGCTCACCAATCTTGCCTAGGCCTCAGATGTCTCATCTTCTCTCCATTTGAACCCCTTATGAATTATTCTTCTTTGCTATTTGGAAAGGTCACAGGTCAGCTAGCTCCAAATCCCTAGGTTTTTCCGGCCAAAGATGAATCTCATAAATAATGAAGCATGGCTGCCTCCTTCTCAGTATATAACCTGAGCTGGGAGATAAGAATGCTAGAGCACTGCTTGTAAGTGTTCAAAATAAATTCTGATCTTGAGCAGAGAGTACATTTGTTCACAATTTGAGCCAATATCTACTTCCCAATTGTATGGTATATATTTCGAAGATGAAAACCATCTTCGGGCAGAATGATAAATTACAATAGCAGCGCTAAAAAAACACAGTCTGTCTTAATGATTTCCCAATATAAAAGGAAGTAGGCATATGTAACTGACTCTTGGTCAATAGAAAACAAGAAACATGCTCCAAATTTCACACCTATCAGACTGTAGAAGACCATTGGAAGAGTAAAGATAAGAAGCATACAGATTATATTTAAAACAAAGAAGCCAAAGGCAAAGGTTTAGTTTTATGTCTGTGCATTGGAGACTAGGAGAAATCAATCCAAATCCTCTTTGGTTTTTGACTTGGACAGAGTCAATTAATTCTCTCTTCCAAAGAAATATTGTTTTGTGAATAATGGTAGTTATACTCATAACATATCATCAGAGTTCAAATTACTTTTTGTATCAAATTCACCTGGCTCCCTCCCAACCAACCCAGAATGTTGGTTTGAGTTGATTTAGCCCTACTGAGACAAAGCACCAAGGTCATATAATCACATACATTGAGGTGGAAATGTACATATATCCATAATATAAGCATGGCTCTGTGTTTAATTTAAAAAAACCCTGAACATGCACTATTCCACATATGTTATGCAACCTGCACATTTTTGTGTTTGTTTTTGAAAAGTTACCAAAAAATTTTTTTTAAGTCACTCAGAAAACTGATAGGTGTGAAGATCTCTCATATGGCAGAAAACTTGTTTAGGATTTGGGGGGGGGAGGGATAATTTTCCATTACTGCACTTTTAAGAATTAGTGTTGGGCAGCTGTGTCTATATTTATGATCAACCAAGGTCACCAATATGTTCTGTGAATACATCCCTTGAGATTATGAGTCTAATGGAAATGTTTTGAATCAGTTTAAAATTTTCACTACTGCCTGCAATAACATTATCCTTGAAACACTTAAAAAGAAGTCTGGAAATTAACAAATACGTTCATCCTGGTCATTCACACAATTCCATAAGGGAAGAATATTGTTATTCTTCAAGCTTCAGGGTGCATTCCGGAGTATGCCTACAAGAACATAAGAAACCTTTAAATGAATATCCTTTCACAAAGGCACCTATTAAATTGCTTCATCTTTCAGAACTTCAGAATTTTTTTGTGGGTGAAAGATAGAATTGGAGGTTGTTTGAGCCATTCATAAAGTTCTGTGTTTGATGCAGTTGATTTCACATTAAAAAACTTGTATCTAAAATCATCTTGACACCCTCAAATCAGGGGTGAAATCCAGCAGGTTCTGGAGAACCGGTAGTGGAAATTTTGAGTAGTTTGGAGAACCGGCAAATACCTCTGGCTGGTCACAGAGTACAGTGGGAATGGAGATTTTGCAATATCCTTTCCCCTGGAGTGGGGAGGGATGGGGATTTTGCAGTATCCTTCCCTTGGAGTGGGATGGGAATAGAGATTTTGCAGTATTCTTCCCCTGCCACACCCACCAAGCCACACCATGCCCACCAAGCCATGCCCACAGAACCGGTAGTAAAAAAATTTGGATTTCACCACTGCCTCAAATGATAACTTTCTGCATTCCTAAATTGAAACTCTTAGTCACAATCAGAAATATGAAGAAGAGTTGTAAAGAGTTGTAAATATGAAGAAGTATAGTAGTTATAAGGAGCTACCCAGTTTAGTTCTCTACTAGTCTGTGCAACTGAGTGGACCTAGAAGAATAATGTCTGCATTTATATTTTGTGTTGTTTAAATGGCTTTTTAATTAAAATGGACACACTGTTTTTCTGTATCAGAACCACTGATTATAGAATAGAAATTTTACACCAATATTGCGGGGGGGAAATACAAACCTGTGCAAATTTATTCTTAGTTTTCTTTTACTGTAGAAGAAGCCATGTTGAATTAAGTCATATTTGCTATCAAGTAACATAATAATTATTTGTGAAATCATATTGTACCTTTCTTGCTCATCTGATATGAAAGTCAGTGTAAATCCTTTCTCTTGCCAAGGACAAGTGACAAGTGAAAAGTTGATTCATACAAGTTCTGCAGTTTGGGTCCTCCTTGGTATGGTGTTTCATTAAACAGATGCTCTGCGTTACTACTGAATGATCTTAATATTCCCAACCAGCTACACAGAAACAACTGAGCCGTAGTTTATTTTTTAGCCTCTCACACTGCCTGGTCTAGGCAAGAG